>NC_082686.1:62778881-64062546 GCF_949987515.2 Delphinus delphis
AAAAAATGGGAGCAAGCAGGAAAGAGATGGAGAAGGATTACTCAATGAGGTAAGTAGGAAACCAACACAGAGTGGTTCCCAAAGACCAAGAAAGATCATCAAAAGAGAGGCAATAATGGAGCATGTCAAGTGCTCTTGATAGGTCAAAACAATGGTGCCAGAGGGTTTTTTCTTGGACTTGACAATGTGGAGATAACTGGTGACCAGCCCAAAGGCAGTGTCCTTGAAGAAGTAGACAAAAAAACCTGACTGGGATCGTTCAAGGGAGATACTATGTTGTTTATGAAAACTATATGGATAAAGCTGGAAATAATTTAAAAGGTAAGGAAAGATATACACAAAATTTAAGACAGTGGTAAACTTTTCCCTAGGGAAAATAATGAAAAGGGAACTAAAGGAACACAGGGGCATATAAAACAGAACTGGTAGTGTTATAATTCTTAAATTGGGTTATTCGGCTTCATAATACAAAATGTGTTATACACAGTCTTCTGAATGAACCTAACATAACACTACTGAAACTTAATATGAAGAAGGGGGATGGGTAGAATTGGAATCAGTGGCCATAGGCTATTCTTCCACAAAGTTTGTAGGGAAATGGGCTAGTGGTCGAAGGTGCTATAAAATGAAAGTCTTTTTGCCTTGGTTTTAAGAAGAACTTTATTAAACTATGCCTATACTGCTGGGAATGCAGAAGGGGGAAACTGATGAAGCAAGACAGAGAAAACTGGTGGAATCAGGGCTTCAAGTACCAGAATCCTGACCCTGTGCTGTCAAGAGGCACACTGCCTGTCTTTTACTACTGCTTGTTTCTGTTGGGCTTTATGCTATAGTAAAAGGCTTTCTCCAAGATGGTAACTAACAGCAACAGCTTCACATCTTCCCAATTTAGCACACCTAGTAGAAAGAGAAATTTCTTCTCTTAACTTTCGTACATCAAGTCTGGAAAGAAATCTGACTCTTCCTACTTGAATAGTAGTCATTGATGGCTAAACCTAAGTTGCATGTCTACACCTGTTGCTAGGCAATGGTATCTATTAACGGAATATACTGTGTGCTGGGCAGACAAATATAATAAATTATCCCAGTCTGCTACATCACTGAATAATTTCTAAAACAAACAAAAAAACACAACTTATAAAAATATTATGTTGTAATAACAGACGTAGCTGGGAAAACTGAGAAAGGAATTAGGGTCTGTTCTTGATGGTGCAGGTATCTTTTACCTTCCAAAGTAGGTGTTCTTTTTTGTTTTGTTTTGTTTTCCTCACTAAGAGCAATGGGGTTGACGTGGAGATTCTTGTTTCATTGGCAACTCTGTTTAATATAAGAATATGTCACAGATGAAGGTATGCTTTTCACAGAACTGTAGGGCAATGGGAGAGTTATTTTGGAATGTGACTATCTGAAGAGAATAGCACAGAGTCTTTGAGAAAATCCAGACTGTTGTATTGGAACCAAGAAGAGAAGGGCAATGTGATTTCAACGGTTACGTGTGGCAGTATCTTAGAAAGATACCTTTATAAAGAAAGGAAAAGATATATATATATATATATATATATATATATATATACACACACACACATACATACATACACACACACACACACACACACACACATAAGAAATGAGGAAAAAGTTTCATCTGGAGCATTATTTTTGATTTAGCTTCTTTTTTTTTTTTTTTTGCAGTACGCGGGCCTCTCACTGTTGTGGCCTCTCCCGTTGCAGAGCACAGGCTCCGGACACGCAGGCTCAGCAGCCATGGCTCACGGGCCTAGCCGCTCCACGGCATGTGGGATCTTCCCGGACCGGGGCACGAACCCGTGTCCCCTGCATCGGCAGGTGGACTCTCAACCACTGCGCCACCAGGGAAGCCCTAGCTTCTTTTTAATGTCATTTGATTCCCACTGATTACTGGCACAAGAACAGAAAAGATTTTCTTTTTGAAGCAGTTCAGATCTAAGCATCTTCGGAAGTTCTCTCAGAGCCAAGTAGTATCCTTTATTTCAGACCAACACAGCTAAAAATTAAGGTAAATTTATGAACTTGACAAGGAAATGCGACTGGTTCTCTAGTGTCTACTTCCCAAATGCTAGTAAAACCTTATTTGAATTGTTTGCATATTCACAGGAAAATGCACAATAGCTACTTCCCGTCTTTGCCATTTGCCAGCTTTGCAATAGCTAGAGACCTACCCCAGGATATCTTCTAGCACCTCCTCTTTTCTTCCTCCTTCCGCCCTCTCTCCTGGCACCCACTGCTGCTCACCCTGTTCTCCCTCACCCCTTTCCCCCAACTGCACTCCCTCCATTAGTTTGTTCTAACACTATCATGTCAAAACTTTAGAAAGTTGAAACCTGCAGCAAAGGACACTAATAGTGTGAGTGGAAATACGGCTGCAGTAACTGAAGGGAAATAATAGAAGCCCAACCGCCCATGGAAATGGATTAGTAAACTGAAACTATAATCGAATTTGGGCTGCAAAGAATGTGATATTCCTCATGTATCATAATTTTGAATTGCAAATACAAGTCTCTAGGTTAACTCCAAGATCTATGAATTGGACAAACAATGTTAGTGGGATAAAAAGAAAGTGGATACAAGTATAAGATAAAACAGTCAAGGGCTTCACGATCCCAAAAGGTTTTACAGCCTGCTTTACACACACTGTAGGTACACTCCAAAAGTAGGCTGATGGCCCTGCAGCTTGCACTGTAAAAAAAATATTATGGAATCTTCTTTTAGATTTCCTCCACCATTCATGAGGTTCTCTCTGTGAATACCTTCATTAAATGCCAAAGGCTTTAAGCTAATATATCTTGTTTCCATCCATTGCAAAATGTTTCTGTTTATTTTTCCAATAATGCTGCTTTTTTAATAACACCAGACTATGAAATGTTGGGGGTGAGGGAGGAGAAATGAAACAAGAAAGAGAAAGGTCACACATTTTTTTAAGCCATATGGGATTTACGTTTGAAGTGTGTTTAGCGCAGAGACAAATTGTACATTTACCGCAAGTCACCGGGACTTAATGAGCTCCTAATGTGTCCCATAGTTCAAGGTTTTTCAGAACAGGCCAGTAACTTAGCAACCACAGCTAAACCTTGACAGGAATAATCATTATTTGTGTTGCAGCTTCAGGCTTCCCCACGATAGGTTTCTTTTTTCTTTTTTCCTTCCTGTTGTTTTTTTTTTTAAAGGACCCCAGAACCAGGCAGAAAAGCTAAGGCTAGGAAGGGAGAATTTCCCTCCTGCTGCTTTAGGTCATAAATGGCATGATGGAAACATGGGCCTGGAGTTAAGAATTACTTCCCGGAGACACTAAGGAAGGTAATGGGAAAAAAGACTAGATATGGTCATTTCAGGTGAGTGCCAGATATGTTTGTTACCTCAATATTTATGAATTCAACATCTGCAGTTTTGGCAATTCACAAATCAACATAAAATTCTCTGATGTATATAGAAAACAAACTCGCAGTTACCAAAGGGGAAAGGAGGTGGGGGAGGGAATAAATTAGGAGTTTGAGATTAGCAGATATAAACTACTATATATAAAATAGATGAACAACAAGGTCCTACTGTATAGCACAGGGAACTATATTCAATAGCCTATAATAGGGCTTCCCTGGTGGCGCAGTGGTTGAGAGTCCGCCTGCCGATGCAGGGAACACGGGTTCGTGCCCCGGTCCGGGAAGATCCCACATGCCGCAGAGCGGCTTGGCCCGTGAGCCATGGCCGCTGAGCCTGCGTGTCCAGAGCCTGTGCTCCGCAACGGGAGAGGCCCCAACAGTGAGAGGCCCGTGTACCGCAAAAAAAAAAAAAAAAAAAAAAAAATACCCTATAATAAATGATAATGGGAAAAAATATGAAAAAGAATGTGTATATATACATAAAAATATATATATATTATATATACATATATAACTGAATCACTTTGCTGTATACTAGAAACTAATACAACTCTGTAAATCAACTATACTTCAATAAACAATAAAAAATTTTAAAAAATTCTCTAATGTATAAAATGTTTTAATATTACTGAGGTACAAATTTGTGACATAAACTCCTTAACAAGCAAGTTGCATGGTCAGCAAGTGAACCTAGCTGAACACCCAGCCTCTTGACTGCAGTCTATGTTAGTTGCTCTATGCTGAAGTATTAAAAAAAGAAACCACTTCATTATAAATGTCTACCACTCCCCATTCCCTTTAAAACAATGACAATAACAACAACAAAAATTTCTCATGAAGATGATGGAAGAAAAGGAGAGCATATCCAAGCTAGCGTTAGTGTCCAACCAGAAAATAAACATTTTGTAGGATAAACCCTGACACATATGGGGATTCATACAGAATTCTCCAGGTGTTGCTCATAACTTTCAAAGGTCTATCAGAGTTATCACGGTTTCCGCAAAACTGAAGAAGTTATATTGCTGGTAGGACGCTTTAATAAATTATTATTATCAGGGAGATTGCAGCAATCGTGAGAAGGCTTACTAAGCAGACCTGTGTCTCATTCTACAGGTTGATCCATGGCCCACATAAAAAGTGCCAGTTGATGACGCCTCCAAAACAGAAGAGAAAGTGTGTTATTATTTTAACATACGTCTCTGTTTAGACTTTTTTCAGGTTGAGACAATAAAAGGGACATTTCTTAGTTTACCTCTATTTTGTGAAGTTAAATAATACAATGTTACGGGTATTCAGAATCTCTTAGCTCAAGACCTCATTCTGTGATTAACTAGCCAGGTGAGTATGAATTACGGTTTACCACTCTGGACCTAGAACCTTTTTTAAATTGCTGTAGGCTAGGGCAGTTCCTTTAGTCTGAATATAGGATCTTTTGGAAAAGGCATAGTGACAGGGCAGGATATTGCCTAACACTGTGAATAGTTCTGAATGAACCACAGCAAAGATGAATGCTAGTTCTTTCTTTCTTTTTTTTTTCTACAAAGGGAATAATTATAATTGTTTTCAGCACAAGCAGGTGCTTGTGGGACCTTACTAATGCATTCTAAGGTCTCTATTAATAATTTAAAGGATAGACACCTTGTAAGTCTGATTAATGAAAATTGTTCCTGCAGACTCTCATGAAAAATAAGCTTTGGTGAATGCTAGTGTCTGATTTTCTTATGTATATATATATATATATTGGGGGTCATGTAATAATTTATATGAGCGGTCATGTAATTATTTATATGAGCAAAGGTTAATAGTTAGCTAAACTATTAATAGTTACTAACTATTAATAAACAAGAGAGACCTTTGTCTCTTTCTGGACATAACATATAGGTCTCTGTGGTGGGAATAATGGATGGTAGGTGAACACAGATCGCCCAGTACGAGGTAGAGGACTGTTAGAGAATGAGGAGGAATCTAGAAGCTTAGGACTAGCTGCAAGGGGGTATAGCCCTTGAATGAAACAAGACAGAGAAGTTGGATGCCATGAGAAAATGCAGACTTTCCAGATGCTTGGTAAGAGGGACTTGGAAGTTAGACATAGGTATATAGACTGAGGGATCACGGTCAGAACTGTCTTACTATCTTAACAAAGCTTTACTGATTTTTGTCTACATCCCATTTAATTGCCTGAGGCCATATTGTTTATACCGCTGCAAAGATGTCCTTTTGCACAACTTCTGGGAGTCTATGTAAATGGCTGTGTACTGCACAACTCCAAGGGGGTGCAGTTCACACAGACCATGCTGTGACTGGTGATTCCTGGCATGTGCAGTATGGAGAACAACAGACTCACTCTCTCCAGTCGAATATTTCTGCCTCTGCACATAAATGGACGGAAGTCCCTATTTACTATGAGAAAGGGTTGGAGAGTTGGGTGTATATATATATATATGATGGTGGAGAGTGAGTGGGGAGAGAGTTATTCCTAAATCCATGAACAATAGAAAGAGCTACTAGCTCTCTGTGAATGACAACTGGGATGAGGCTGTATCGCCACAAAGTAATGAAAAACACAGCTCATGGCGTAGAGGAAAGTCTGGAGGAGGTAGAAGACACTGGCAACCTACAGTAGAGTCATGTAATGAACCTGGCATGACTGTTTTTCAGGATTATCTACACTCCGAACTGTAATTTGGGGACAGAATTCATAGTAATATATGGGTGCTCTCTCAGGGGGAAGAGAAGGGGGCAGAGAGAGAGAGGGAGAGGGTCAGGGAGAGAGGGAGGGAGGGAAAGGGAGAGAGGGAGAGAGAAGAAAGAGAAGGAGGAGGAGGGTGAAAGTCAGTTTTAGATCAGGGCTTATTTTAATATACCCGTTTTAGTCCACAGAAAAACTACTTTGAGTTCCATAGCTAAGATAACTAATGTGTTATGATTTGGGAAATTGTGGTCTGTCTGGTGGGCTAGGAGAACATAAAGGGTACAAAATAAACTTTCATCTTTCTTTTCCTTGGCCAGGGCAAGTTTTGTGAAAACAGAAATATAACCTCCTCTCTCTTGTGAATTTACTGAGAAATACAAAAAGAATGCTGAGAAGAAATTACTATTAATTTTTATGAAGTGAAGTAAGCATATATTTTGGGGGAGTTAAAGGAATTTTCTTCAGTTACTACCCCTAAGTTATGGGAAACTGGGGAGAAGGAGAGATTAGTCTCAGATGTGATCAGACAAGGAAAATGTTCAAATCATATTCATTTAAGAAAAAAACAAGAACAAAAACTAAATGTTGCCAACATGTGGTTGGCTTATGGAGTGGCCTCCATTTTATATTAATATTTTTGATGGCCATCAGCTTTAGTGTAGATATGTTTAAGCAAACCAGGCATCAAAATAAATTTTAAAATTGTTCTGTGTTTCCACTGACTGCAAGGCAAAATTAAAAGTATATATAGAAAAAAATAACAAAAAGATGAGCAGTAATTCACAAGAAAGGTTTACGATGATGGTTTGATCAGGAATTTTCTTTATCTGTACAGTATCTTTGTGGTACTAATATGACAACATACTGCTGTGCTTTGGGAAGCTTGCAATTTCCCTTTCACCATAATCACCTCGGCTGAATCAGTTCAGTTCAATTCAATCTGACAAGTGCTTATTGAGCACTTCAAGGTGAAATGGAAAGAAACTGGACTTGGTTTCAGAATTCCTGGATTTGGTTCTGGCTCTGCTATTTACCTGCTATTGACTTTTACAAAATAAATTTAAGCCACGGTTTGGCAATGTGTAAAATGAAAGTCTACACAAGTAGTGGGGCCCTTTCAGGTGTAAAGACATGGATGTGAACTTAACACTTTCCTGGGATTTGAGAGGAATGCAAAATAGTTACATGATCTGAAACTCTCTGTCACTTCGATGGCAACGTGGACAGCCAGACCTAAGTTATTTGCTTATTTGCTCTCAGAGTTATTACTTGTTGCTTCTCTGTCTTGTTCCACATTTCCTGAGCCTTTGCTTTCTGGTTTCCTGGAGCTTTGGCTAATGACAGGCACTGGTGTAAGACTGAAGAATGGGAAGAGGAGAAAACCCAGAAAGATATTTTTTCCTCTCTCTGCTTGGATAGAGCCCAGGGCAGCAGCTCTGGCTCTTATTAGACAACTTCTCCTCCATGGTACCGTCTGCCATAGAGAAGGCAAGGAGTGTTCACCAGGCTACTTCTGGGCTCTGGTAATACTACCTACTCTCTTAGATTCTCCAGCTCAAGGGTAGTAGTAGGCATGTCTTGCTTGTGGTACTCTCTGGGCTGCTTCATCATCTTCTTTTTGGCCTTTCAGTTCTTTTACTCCCAGTACAATCAATTCCCTTCCATTTGAAATACCAGAGTGGTTTCCATTTTCTGACTGGATCCTGAATATTATGTAATGGAAAGACTACAGATGTGGTATACACACACACCACACACCACACACACACACACACACACACACACACACACACACACACACACACACACACACACACACACACACACACAATGGAATACTACTCAGCCATAAAAAAGAATGAAATAATGCCATTTACAGTAACATGGATGGACCTAGTGATTATCATACTAAGTGAAGTAAGTCAGAAAGACATATACAATATGGTATCACTTACATGTGGAATCTAAAATAAGACTAAAATGAACTTAGTCACAAAACAGAAGCAGAATCGCAGACATAGAAAACAAACTTATAGTTACCAAAGGGGAAAGGGGGAGGGATAAATTAGGAGTTTAGGCTTAACATATACACACTATTATATGTAAAATAGATAAACAAGGTCAAACTGTAAAGCACAGGAAACTATATTCAGTATCTTATAATAAAATATAATGGAAAAGAATATTAAAAAAAAATTATGGCTTTGTAGAAAAAGAATTATGGGTTTGAATCCCAAATCTGCCTATTAACTAGTTAAGTGATAGCGGAGGAAACTTATTTCATCTCTTTAACTATAATTATTGGCATAATAATACTTGTTACAAGATGTTTCTAAGGATTAAATGAGAAAATACATGTGAAATGGTGCCTGGCACAAGTGTCTAATAAATGTTAATTTCTTTCCTTTTATTCCCATGGACTACTCAGGAAGAAAAAAATAAGGTGCTCTTAAGATAATTATAAAATAACACAAAACTATAAACCATATACAAGGATACCAGGAAGTGCTAATAGAACATAACTCACCTACTTTAAGCACCCCACAATTCTAGCCCAACCCACAGACTCTTCCCTCTGTTTCGGAACCCCCTGTATTAGTCTGTTTGTGTTGCCATAATAAAATGCCACAGACTTGGTGGCTTAAACCAAGAAATTTATTTCCTCACAGTTCTGGAGGCTAGAAGTTCATGATCAAGGTGCCAGCCAATTCAGTTTCTCATAAGAACTCTCTTCTTTGCTTGTAGATGGCCATCTTCTTGCTTTGTCCTCATATGGCCTTTTCCAGGTATGTGTGTGCAGAGAAGGGGAGAGAGAGAACAAGCTTTCTGATGTCTCTTCTTATAAGGACACTAATCCTATCGGATCAGGGTCCCAAGCTTATGACCTCATTTATCCTTAATAAATTCCTTAGAGGCACCATCTCCAAATACAGCCACACTGGGGTTAGGGCTTCAGCATGTGAATTCTGGTATGACACAAACATTCAGTCCATAACACTTCCTATATACACTTTTCAGGTGTTAGTAATTGAGGCATCCTTCCCTATTTAAAACAAGCAATAGGTCTCGTTTGCAAATATAATTTTGCCAATATTCTTCAATCTAAATTTTTCATATATTTTTATTTTCAAGTTCCACAGAACCTAGGTGATTTTATAAATCTGAAAGTTCAAGTCTATATCTAATAATGTACCTTCTCTCTAGTCTCTAAACTCATTTTTATATTAGTGCTGCATTTAAATTTGAAAAAGGAAGAGTTGTTTTGACTTTTGGGGCAAGATTAACATCCTGCTTTGCAATAACATAAAGACGACTTAAAGAAACTAAGCTATCTTCCCATTTAAAAGGGTTTCTTAGGTTCACAGAACATTGTATTTCCCTTTGGACATAAAATATAATTTAGCTAGTCACATATATAGTAATGAAATGGAGAAGATTCTGAGGCAAATAAGCAGGTTTGAAAATCAGCCACAGAAACTGAATGCTGAGGTGTGACAGAACTTGGTGCACTTAGGGCAAGGGCTTCGTCATGGAAAGCTCAGTTCCACATACTTGCAAAAGGAGGGATACAAAGCAATCAAGCTTTTAACGGACACTGTATTATTATTAAATTTGTAAAACACTTTGAAAATCTATTGTCTTTATAATAAAATATTTTTAAATGACATTAGCATGAACCTAATTCATTATTTCATTTCTAACCTATAAAATATAGTCAGTATAACTTTATCTCATTGTAAATGCTAACATCATATATGATATTTTCCATAGCTGAAGCTCCTTATAATGGTCAAAAAGAATTTTGAGCAGCATCGACACAAATTACTCTCTATATTTACCCAGAAGCTGTGAAATTCTTGGTCAAATTTCAAGTGGATGCCTGAAGAAAGAGTATAAGTAATTACTGTATCCAACAACCTATGAGAAATTACAATGTCAGTGGTTAGTCAGGAATAATAGGTTTCTCAGATGTTTGTTTAAAGTTTTGTACTGGATTTCCCCAGGTAATCTTTCCTGGCAAGAGCAAGAGGAGCCTGGTCATTGAATCTCACTCCAGAGAGACAGTGGGAGATAACTTTCTTATGCTAAGTAACATCTAAAAGGCATCACAGGAACCCTGAACCTAGCCTGCTAGTTTTTTTTGTTTGTTTGTTTGTTTTTGCGGTATACGGGCCTCTCACTGTTGCGGCCTCTCCCGTTGCGGAGCACAGGCTCCGGACGTGCAGTCTCAGCGGCCATGGCTCACGGGCTCAGCCGCTCCGCGGCATGTGGGATCTTCCCGGACCGGGGCACGAACCCGTGGCCCCTGCATCGGCAGGCGGACTCTTAACCTCTGCGCCTCCAGGGAAGCCCAAGCCTGCTGTTTTTACTAGACTCATTGCCACTATCCCATTTCCAGCAGGAAAAAAAACAAAAAACAAAAAATGTGCTCATGAAGTGCATCCTACAAAATGTATTAAGAGCCGGAGGAAGTGTTACCAACTTTGATGAGGTAAATCCATTTCTAGGAATCCAACCAAAGTACCCACTGATTAAGATCCATATATAAAGATGTTCATTATCCCCATGACTTTTAGTGGTGAAAAATGAGAAGAACTTAAATGTCCTCTTGAAAAAGAATTGCTTAATTTTGGTATATTTGTTTAATGGAATATCGTAAGGTAATTCAAATGATATTTAGCAAAAATAATAGAAGAACAAATGTTATCTTTCGCTAAGGAGCATGTACTTTTCTTTCACTTTCTCTAATTTTATTGACTTTTCAACTATAGCTAGAAGATTATACAGATGTTTACAAAATCCAGAGTTAAGTTACTGGAATCATGAAATCCAAATTTCAAAGTATTTTACAAATGTACTGAATAATAATAATGTCCCTAAAATATGAAATCCCATTTGCCACATGATAATTGTACGTCTCATAAGAAAATGGGTATGAATAGCCCTCCCTGGGCGATTCCAGTCTGTCCGTCCTCTAATCCACCCACCTTTCTTCACAAAGGCTGATGTGATGCCTACACTTTTAGACTGAGGTGATGTTAAAGATTTTTGCTTAATTTAAGCTCCTTGTTCTCTCAATTTTAAGATACCAGGAAATGCCTTCTCCAACTTAGCCCATAACAATGGAAGCAGGGTATGAAATGGTCAAGTCCATGAACTCCAGATTTAGACAGTGAGGTTCAGCTACCTGTCACCTCAGTTCTGTCACCTACTTGCTCAGAAAGATATTTAACCTCTCTCTGCTCAGGTTACTCTTGTGTCAACAAGGTTTACTCTGAAGGTTACATGAATATGCTCATCACTCAAAGCACTGCCTGGCACATAACATTCAATAAATGTTAGCTGCTATCATTATTCTTATTATTATAAGGAGGAGTGTCAGACCCTCTATGTACCTTCTTTATTGTCACTGAGTAATATTCTGGTATTATTTTGTATATTGAGGAATAATCATTGCATTTTTCAAAAGCAGGACAATAATGATTTATGAATCAAGGAACATATTTCATGAGTAAAAGAGAATTTAGACAATGTTCAGCACAACGATTTTTTAAAAGGCGTTCAGAGATTTCAACTACAGCAAGTTATACATTCAGTTTTCAGCCAACTGGAAATAACAACCAGGAATCCTGGTATCATGACTCGCTCTTCCACCAGGAGACACTGGAGCCTCGTGATGACATGTGCAGCCCTGGGAAAAGCTGCAAATTACACTGGAAGGGAGAGTGGGAAAGCATCATGTGTCTTAATAGCAGATGAAGCAAAGCGAGACTGGGAGAAGACTCTCAACATGTTATTATAAAATCTGAGGTGAATGAGACAATCTCCCCTTTCATTTAAAACTGTTGTCAGATTCAACAAACGAAGCTGTTAGCTTAAGTACGATGGACACCTGTTCCTCATTGAGAAAATATTTTAAACATCAGATGTAAATTAAAATGTTTCACATATTTCAAATAGAGTGTAATTCATAAAAACTGTTTACATGTTGCAATAAAGTAAAAAATATGAGCTTGGCAGTTTTGATCTGTTATTTAACAAACATCTCTGCATCAGTTAGGTTTGGAGGTACAGCTCTACATATATTCCCTAAATATCAAGTGGTTCTGGCTCCCAACTGCTGGTTTCACACTGGAATGACACTGAGTTTTTGCTTTTGGTCTGGTCATCAGAACTCCTTCTAGCTGTGTGTAAATAACAATTTATACCATATCAGAGTCTGATGTTTTAGCACAAAATGAAAATTCTAAACCTTAAATCATGAGGACACTATGGGTTTGATCATTCTTAATGTGTGTGAAGCCTTGAAATAGTTTAGGGAATTTTATTATGCATTTCAAACTGCATATTTAATATTTCCAACTATGAAATGGTAATAGAGTTTATTCCCAAACTTGCAAATGAAACCCGGGATAGTTCAGGGAGGGCAGTACTCTGGAGGATGGTATTTGAATTCAAAATGACATTGTTCAATCGGAGAAGTAATCAGAAATCAACAAAATGAAGCTTAACAGGGACCAGTGGAAATCATGATAAAAAAAAAAAAAGAGTATGTGGCACATTGGAGATATGGAAATTCTACAGGAAAATGCCCTGTACTCAACTCCACAGATCACAATCTTAGAATAAATTAGGCCAAGAACTAATTAAGCCTAGTTTTTCCCCCCCTTTTTTCTTTTGTTTTCTTCCTTAAATACAGTATTAGAATGCATGAATCCTTGCCTACCAGGCTAACTTCGTCTGCTCCCTCTTTTATTCCTTATATTCCTTACTTTGGTCATCCTCGCCTTCTTCAACTTTCTTCAGGCTTTATGCTGCCTACATCGGTCACCTGGTTAGTCTAAACACTAATAGCAGAAGTGGTAAATAAAGAAAGAACAAGAGTCATCCCAAACTACAGCTAAAAATGACCTGGGAGTCAGTCTGTATCACGGGTTAAGAAACTTCTACGCTCCCAGAGGCTCAATGAGGTAGAAACTGAGCATTTTTTGGCATAGTTCTCCCAGGTAGATACTAACGTCCCCCATTCCCCAGTCTTAACAAAGGCACCTGAATTGTGTGAAGAGGTACATTAATCAGCCCCTGGTGACAAAAGATATAACCAGGTTTATCTGTGGCTCTAAACAACGTCAAGGCCCTGGGCTGCCTCTCTTACCGATAGGAGACAGAAATAAGAATTATAGTTACACTCTAAGATAGAGGTATATTTTACTTTCTAAGAAACAGCCAAGTAGTTTTCCAAAAATGCTTGTGCCATTTTACATATTTCCAGCACGTATGAAATTAAAGTTACTCCACATACTCAAGATCATCTTATATTGTCTTATTTTTCTTTAATTTTAGCTATTCCAGCGGTGTGAAATGGTATCTCATTGGAGTTTCAATTTTCATTCTTCATTGAGTTTTCAATTTGCATTTCCAAGATGACTAATGATGTTAAGCACCTATTAACGTGCTTACCAGTCATTCATATATCTTCCTTTGTAAATTGTCTGTTCAATACTTTTGCTCCTTTATAATTAGATTGTTTGTCTTTTTATTATTGATTTTTAGGAGTGTTTTCTATATTCTTGATACAATTTATTTGTGAGAAATGCATTTTGAATATTTTCTTCCAGGCTGTGGCTTGCCTATTCATTTTCTTAATGATGTCTTTTGATGAGCAGATGTTTTTAATTTTGATATCTCAAAATTAACAGGATTTTTATTCCCCATTATGGCTTATACATTTGGGGTTTTAAGAAATCTTTGACTTCTATAAGGTAAAAACAAAATTCTCATACTTTCTTCAAGATCTTTATGGTTATAGGCTTCATGTTTAAATGTATGATCATTTCAGATTAATTTGGGGGCATGGAATGAGGTAGATATAGAAGTCATTTTTCCCCCATTGTGAGCATCCAGTTATTCCAGAATCATTGGTTAAAATACTTTCTCTCATTTAATTAATATAGTGCCCTTGTCAAAAATCAATTGACCAGACTCAATATTAATATTTATATGGAAATTCTTCCCAAATTGATTCCCAACTGATGTATGGATTCAACATAATCCCAATCAAAATTCTAGCAGGCTTTATTTTATTTTTAAAATTAAATTAAATTTATTTTTTGTCTTAAAATATTTAATTATTGTATGTAAAATCTGTAATAAAGATAATAAAATTTAAAAAGCAATTTTTTAATGTAAGGACAGTTAAAATCATTATATCAGTCATACAAACAACATGTATGACATATAATAATGAAACTGAATGATCTAAACTGCAAAAATCCTAAGTTAAACACATAGAACACAACAATGTATTACTCACTCTGTCAAATACTTTCCCTCATTCCCAGACAGAGAATCTAGTCTCAGGTCCTACAACAATTTTTCATATGTTCATCACAGCACATATGACACAGTGTAATGTTTTATACTATTCTCCTGTGTTTGAAGGGCCATCTTTAAAACATGGTATATATATAAAACGTACGGTTATGTACCTTTTTATTTCCAGCATAAGTCTCTGCATATGTCATACCCACAATTAATGCTGAATGAAAAAAAGAATAAATTAATGCATGGTTACCCATTATCACTAAGTAATAATGTCCTTATGGAACCATTTTGTAGCAGGCTTTTTTAGTAGAAATTGACAATTTGATTTAAAACGCTGTACAGAAATGCAAAGGACCTAGAATAGGCAAAGGAATTAAAAGAAAGAAGAACAAAGTTAGAAGATTTACTCGACCTGATTTCAAGGCTTACCATTAAAACTATAGCAATCAAGATAGTTTGGGGGCTTCCCTGATGGTGCAGTGGTTAAGAATCCGCCTGCCAATGCAGGGGACACAGGTTCGAGCCCTGGTCTGGGAAGATCCCACATGCCGCGGAGCAACTAAGCCCGTGCACCACAACTACTGAGCCTGCACTCTAGAGCCCACAGCCACAACTACTGAGCTCACGTGCCACAACTACTGAAGCCCGCATGCCTAGAGCCCATGCTCCAAAACAAGAGAAGCCACCACAATGAGAAGCCTGTGCACCAGAAAGAAGAGTAGCCCCCACTCACCACAACTAGAGAAAGCCCGCACGCAGCAACAAAGACCCAATGCAGCCAAAAATAAATAAATAAAATAAAATAAATAAAAACAAGAAAAGATAGTTTGGGTATTTTCAAAAAGATAGGCATAGATCAATGGAACAGAAAAGAGAGTCAAGAAATAGACAAATACATATTTGAATTGATTTTTGACAAAGGTGCCAAGGAAATTCAATGAGAAATGAAAAGACTTTTCAATAAATGAATACCTGTATGGAAAAATGAAAACATCTACCCTTACCTCATACCATGTACAAAAATTACCTCAAAGTGGACTACAGTTCTAAATGTAAAACCTAAAACTATAAAACTACTAGGAGAAAATCTTTGTGATTGTGGAGTAAGATTTCTTAGAACACGATAGGACGAGTCGTACAAGAAAAAAAAAAAGATAAATTGAATTTCATCAACATTAAAAATTTCTGATCTTCAAAGATACCATTAATTAAACAAAAAGACAAGCCACAGACTGGTAGAATATACACACACTGATCAGACAAAAGCTTGAATCTGGAATATATGAAGAACTTTTTGAACTTAATTATAAGAAGGCTAACAACTCAATAAGAAAATAGATACAAGATTTGAAAAGACATGAATGGCCAATAGCACATGTAATGATGCTGAGCATCATTAGCCACTGGAGAAACAAAACCAAAAACACAAGGAGATACACCCTATATACCGATTAGATAAGTTAAAATTTTAAAACCACCCCTACTACAAAAAAAAAAAAAAACTGGCCATTTTAAGTCCTAGTGAGGATGTGAAGCAACTGCAACTCATATACTTTGGGTAGAAATGCTATAATCACCTTGGGAAAAGTTATGGAAATGTTTGGATAAAGTTTGGTAGATTCTTAAAAACTTCCATATATTCCTACCATTTTAGTCCAGTCATTTTACAACTAGTTATCTCCCTAACAGAAAAGAAAGCAAATGTCCAGACAAAGACTTGTATACAAATATTCATTGCAGTTTTATTTGTAATAGCCAAAAACCATTTAGGAAAATCCAAATATTCATCAACAGTTGAATAGACAAGCAAATGTGGTATATCCACACAATGGAATACCACTCAGAAATAAAAAGGAAAGAATTACCGAAATACACAGTAACATGGACTATTCCTCAAAATCATTATGCTGAGCGAAAGAATTATGCCAGGAAAAATACAGCACATACTGTATAATTTCATTTATATGAAATACCAGAAAATGTAAACAAATTTATAGTGTCAGAAAGCAAATCATGGGTTCCTGTGATGGGGTGTTTAGATATAAATGGATTACAGATTGACACAGGATACTTTTGGGAAATGATGGGAATATTTATCTTGATCAAGAGTATATACATATGCTCAAACTGATCAACTTATTTGTTTTAAATATGTGCAGTTTGGCATGCTTCAATTATACCATAATAAGGGTGAATTATCAATTCATTGTATATGTGTGGGTCTAGAAGTGTCACTCCTAAGGTTTTATCCAAGAGAAATGAAACATATGTCCACATAATAGATTTGCAAAAACAACTGTTCATAGAAACCTTATTCATTATAGTCAAAAGCTAGAAAGAAGCCAAGTGTCCACCAACTGGAGAATGTGGTATGTCCAGTACTAGAAAAGAATGAGCTACTGATACACATGACGACACGAATGACTCTCCAACACATTATGTTAAGCAGATATATCTCCACCTGCAAAAGAAAAATTTCAAAGTCCCATACTATATGATTCATTCATATAAATTCCAAGAAGAGGCAAAACTGATCCATGGAGATAGAAATCAGAAAGTCATTCCTTGAGGGAGAGTTAGAATTGACTGGAAAGCACCAGAAAACTTTCTGTGATTATGTAAATGTTCTATATCTTGTTTTAGAAGAAAGTTACATATGTACACACAACTACTAAAATTTGCCAAAGCGCACACTTTAGAACTGTGAACTTTATTGCATGGAGTGAAAGAAAAGGAGAAGAAGAGTGAGAGGGAGAGAAGAAGGGAAGAAGGATGGAAGGAAGGGAGAGAGGAAGGAAGGTGAAAGAAAGAGAGAGAGAGAGGGAGGGAGGGAGAGAGGGGGGAGGAGGAGGGGAAGGAAGGAAGGAAGGAAGGAAGGAAAGAAGGAAGGAAGGAAGGAAGGAAAGAAGGAAAAAGAAGGGAAGGAAGTCAACTCAAACATCAGCTTCTCTGTAAAGCCTCCCTAAGTTCTTGGCCAGAGGTAGTATCTTAAAACAGATTGATACATAGACCACTATTCTGTGTCTAGTACACCACTCAGCTGATTTGTTTTACTCCATGAAAGACAGGAGAACATTATAGCACAATTCATGGTAACCAAATAATTGATGAGGAAAATTTCTTCATTATAGAAGAATTTTAGGTGGAAAACAGAATAATATAATTTGAAATCACTCTTTCATAACCCGTTAATGAAATTGTGGCCTAGGCAATGCTCATCAATGGAAACTAAAACTATTAGGTAAAATATTAATGGAAACCTTTATAAATCGATGGGGCCAAACTGACAGCACATGAACCCATTGATTAATCTTCGCATCACTAAAAGTGTGACCATAGCTATTTGGTGCTGGCCTGCATATGTGATACGGATGCACCAAGCATGCCTGTAAAATATTCCTGAAAAAGATCATTAATTCTGAATCTAATCAAGCTCTAACTAGGAACATATGTAGAATAGAGGAACCATTTAAACAGCAACATAAAGAAACAATCAAACAAATCTAGATATGGGATATTTCACAAGACAGATAGTCCCATTTCCCAAACAAATAAAAACTTTGGAGGAGGAAGGCCATTAAACACTAGATATTTAAGAGAGATTACAACCAGATTCAACGTGTGGACCTTTTTTTGGATCCTGGTTAGAACAAACCAACTACAGAAAGACATTTCTAAGACAGTTAGGGAATTTGAATATGGCCTAGTTATTAAATAATATGAACAAATGTTTTTAATGCTGTTAAGCATGATAATGTTACTGTGGTAGTATTTTTTAAAGTATGCCCTCATCTGTTAAAGCATGCTGAAGCATACTAAATTACTTATGAGTGAAAAACTGTCAAACCAATATTTGCTCTGCAGTACTCTGAAAAAATTAAAGGAGTGAGTTAGGTAAAACAACATAGGTGAAACACTGATAAATGTTGAAGTTGATGATGGGTACATAGGGTTCACTACACTATTTTTTTCTTTCTGGTATTGTGTATGTTTTAGAATATTCATCACGAAAGACATAAATACCTACTAAAAATCCACATTTCATATTTTCTTTTCTTCCTAATATTTGAGTTACCATTTAATGATGTTTATGAACCCTAACTCCATGTGCTTTTCTGATGTGAAATGCATTTATTTCTACCTCTTACAACGTTTTATGACAGCCAAGCATGTGTAAGAACGTGTTTTTATCTTCAGAGACATACCAATATACTCCTAAATCCATTTTCCCATTCTTAACACCCTCTTTTTCAGGCTCCTCTTCCTTTCACTATGAAAGAAAAAGCACAAAAAGACACGAAAACTCATTCCTTTCTCAGAACACTTCCTGCTTGCAAAGCCAGAGAATGTCCACATGTTTACATGCTGTCAGACTGCTGACCACTACCCAGCATACCCAAGAAGTAGACTGGAACAATTGTATTGGACATACATTCTAAAACTCACATTTTATTTTAGCTCTTCTTCCTCTTACAGTAAAAAAAGAAATAACATCTTTATAGAGGGACAATGGGAAAAAATTCATTACTTTTTTCTTTGTGCATCAAATCCTGGTACAAATATTTTATTACCTACTTGCTGTCTGTGTTTCAGCCACAATGAATTTGTTGCTGTTTCTAGAACCTTCCAAACTCATTCTCTTTTAGGACATTTGTGCTGGTTCTGTAGATACCTCCAGGCTCAGCTCGAAAGCCATCTCTTCTGAAAGAGCTTTCTGAGCATCCAATCTAAAATACCTCATTTCTCCATCACCTTCTTTCACATCTACCCTATTTATCTTCTTCTAAGCATTTATCATTATCTTTTTTTTTTCACTTCCTTTTTATCTGTCTTTATGTGCATCATCATCCCAACTAGAATATAAGTTCAGGGATCTTGACTGTCTGGTTTATTGCTATACCCACAGTGACAAACAGTAATCAACACACAGCAGATATTCAAAATTTTACTGTGGTTTGAATAATTTTTTATATTGATAAAAATATGTACTATATCATGACTTTATGCCATAATACAACAATAATAGCAATACAAATGATACTATCAATATTATTAGACCATTTTCCAAAAAATTCTATGTTGAGGTGTCTTGATTGAAATTGAAGATGACAGTGTGACAGAAACAGTCAGGACTCCAAAAATGAGTGATAACAGTAATATACACATAAACATTATTGACACTATTAATGAACTATGTTCCTAAGTATATTAATAATCCAAGTTGGATCAATAATAATCAATATTATTAATCTTTATAATAGCCATAGAAACTCTAAGAGGAAGAAGCTACACAAAGGAATTAAATAATTTGGACAAAACCACTAAGCATGTTTATGACAAAACTCAATCCTTCTTATCAAAAGTCAATTATTCATCCATTCGTTTGTTCAATAAGCACTTATTGGGAACCTATAATGCATCAGGTACAATGCTGGACATTGTCATGAGCAAATCAAACAAGAACCTTATGCTTACGAGTTATTTCCAAAGTCATATTATGCTCCTATCTACTGCTACATTTTATGGAAGAGAAAACAAAAACAAAAACAAGGCTCATGAAGCTTTTCAATGCAAAAAAAAAAAAAAAATTCCTATAGCTAGTCAAGATAATTGCTTAAGGCATCCAAGCCACATTTTTTTCAAGCCAACCATTAGACCCTGATATTAACAATGGTATTATTGATCAAGCACATGCAATTTTCTACACAACGGATATTTATTTACAACTTCTGAATTAAATAACCTATATAAAAATATATTCCACTTCTGCCTCATCTGCTGCCCTTCTTGATCTCTCTCTAGAAGAACAGTTTTCAAATTGTTGGCTTAAACTCTCTCAGAGATGAAAAAGAATAGTTTTTTTAAATTTTTTTAAACAAATGTGAGGTCAAAGAAAGCTACAGTTTCAAGTTTTAATTCTGTGAGCTAAGAAGGAAAATGGGCCAACCCTCCTGGGGAATCCTGTCTGTCCTGGTTCTAGTGACCGACTAAGCTGCTGATTTGACATTCCAGAGAACTGGGATGTATTCTTCACTGGAGAAATCCCAAACTGCCTGACAAAACCTAAAGCATTTGACCTTTCCAGGCTTACTGCTTTCATTATTTAAAATGAAAAGAGAAAAAGAAAAATGAGAGAGCAAGCAGAACGATACAAAAAATTTGCTTATCAGACTCCATCTTCGGCAGTGCTTTAAACCTTCTTGAAATGTGAGCACAGAATTGTTAACTTGAGGGTGAAATTGGGCCAAACTGAAATGCCAACTCATATTTCAGAGAGCCGTTATTGTTATGGGCCTCCAGTGATAGACCAGAGCCCCAAAGCTTATACGTATGTATGTATATATTACTCTTATGGATGGGAGGGGGCACATTTTTACATTTCTATAGCATACTCTGTTCCTAAGGGAAGAAATGAGTTATGCTATTCCTGAAGAAATCTAAAAGACAAAACAAAATTAAAAATATGAAACTTTGGGAAAATAGGATGTAAAATAAAATCTAACTTGTTACATCTGGCTGATTTGGTGATTCCGGGAAGATATGATAATGCTAAGTAGACTAAGTCCAGTTGAAATCCTATCAGTTTGTGTGTGGGTATCTATATATCTATATCTACTACATAATTTATTTATAATATGTATAAAATATGTATAAATGTCTAATATATAAAACTGAATTTTATTTATTAAAAATTTATATATTATGTATATATTATATATTGTTGTATATTATTTTATATATTATATAATAAAGTATATACCCCATATAATTAATAATATTTATATTATATTTAATTATATATTATTAAATATAAATATATTTTATACATTTTAGATAGTTATATAGATATGGATATACAGATGTATTGATATGAGAGTAAAACAAAAAGTACTACCTGATGAATTATCTAAATTTTCCTCTTTTCCTTGGCCATGGAGATCAAACATCAGTTGTCACTTGGAATATTTATGTTTGTTTAGGGACATAATGGGAGGAAGCATCAGATCAGTGTATTAGAAACTATAATAATTTTCCTTTGTAATATACTAAACTACATTTATGAATCTTGAGTTCTGGCATATTGCCCAAATGGAAAGAAAGGTAATGGATAAGTTATTCTTTGAGGGTGGAGATCATTTTTCCATTAAGCATTCTCTGTACAAGTGACTTTGAGGAATGTATACAACTGACCATCCAGTCACATAACACCATTTTTTAAACAATAATAGCAGTACTCACCCTGTAATTTAACCTGCCTTTTCTTTTGTTTAGGGAGGTGGGCTGCAAATTCATGAACTCTACCTGGTCTTAAAATTCCAATCACTATTTTCTCATACAACTGAGAGTCAAAAGAAGGAGAGGAGGAAGAAGAGGAGAAGGAGGTGGAGGAGGAGGAGAATGATGGGAGGATTACACAAAACTTATCTCTAAAAATTGTCTACTCCCACTAAATTAACACATGTATCTTCTATTCTCCCACCATGCCTGAAACCTTGCACTTCCCTGCCTTCTTGCCTGGGATTGTGTCATTGTCTACTCAGGTAACTCCCTTTTCCATCTGTACCTGTCAAATAATCTAGCCTACCAGAGACCTGAGTCTCTTCCAGTCCCCTCTACCTTAGCAAATAGCTTCCACCCCTTCACCCTGGGCTTCCACACCATCTCTATCTACTCACACTGGATTTTACCACTCTACTTCAAAGTCACGCATTTCACTGTCTTCCTCCAATTACAAGCTCCTATTTTTTTTTTAACATCTTTATTGGGGTATAATTGCTTTACAATGGTGTGTTAGTTTCTGCTTTATAACAAAGTGAATCAGTCATACATAAACATATGTTCCCATATGTCTTCCCTCTTGCGTCTCCCTCCCTCCCACCCTCCCCATCCCACCCCTCCAGGCTGTCACAAAGCACCAAGCCAATATCCCTGTGCCATGCGGCTGCTTCCCACAAGCTCCTATTTTTTACCCATCCCCTCTGCTGTTCCTTAGGCTCATTAGATCTGCTATTTGAGCTCACTGAGACTTCTAGTCCTTAGGTACCTCAATTTTTCTTCCATCAGTTTTCTACTAATTTCAATTCCTTCTACCACCAGCCTGGATCCATTACTTTGAGCACTTTATATCACTTGCCCCCACTTTACTTGCCCCTCAGATTTTATCTCCATGTAAACTCTCATCTATATGCCAATTCTACAGAAACATTTTCTATTTCTACACCAGGGCTGCTAAGTCCTGCTAAAGAAACTCATAGAGCCATATAGATGTGTGCCACCATGTGTTTTGGTTTTTAGTATAAGCTGTAATTCATTGTCAGTTCTGAAAATATAACCCTGGTTGAAACCTTAGTTCATTTACTAATTTTTTTTCTTAGTTTTTATTTAGCCCAAATCCAACTCCTACTTTTCTCACTCCCAGAAAATAATCTGCAATACAAAGAAAAATGAGGCAATATCAACTCATCTCATTTTCATGTAGAATTAAGGTGCTGTGGTTTTGAGGGAAATGATTTGGCCCAGAGGTAGGGGACAGATGAGATGGTCTATGCAGTGACTACATCTTCTGTTTCTGGGCTCTTTAAGGTATGAATTGAAGCTGCTGTGAATTACCAATGGAGTCACAAGACAACACGCTCACTCCTTCATCTAATATTACTATGACTAGTATTGCCACTGGTGCTTATGCTGCTGTGTCACAAACTGCTTTCATATCTGCTCTTCCAACTTGTGAAGGAATTGCATATGAAGAACATTTCATTAGCACTGTTATCAAAAGACTTAGAAAAATGCAACATCAAGAAAAGAGCACAAAGCAAAATTTCAAACATAACAGAACCTAGGCCATTTGTACATGCCAGATCTTCCCCAATATATGTGAAGCATTATATTAAAATTTTGATTTTTTACTTTTTCACTACAAAATCCTCTATCTGTTTAATACTATATCTTGCAATACTCATCATCACATTATCAAAGAAATGAGTAAACTGATCAGTTTCAATTGCTGACAGAGGAAAACACATATTTATCCTCACTCGGATTTTAACCAAGAATTTCAATTTATTGGAGAATATGTTTAAAACTGTTCATCTTCTCCATGACAGGGATGTCCTGAAAATTTTGCATCTGATTTCAAGCTTAGTGAAAGGCTCTGGGTGTCTGTAATTGTATTAACTCCAGATGCCTTCTTATATAAAGTGAGGGAAAGGAACTCTCCCACATGGGTTCAGACACCAACTGTAGACAACTTAATTTAAGGGAGAAAATGTGGAAAATAAAGCCGAACAAACAGGATTTGGTAGATTTAGATAATAGTAAGCCTAACATGTGCCCATCCATAATGGAACGGTGAAAAAATTCTGAAGGAAATTTTAGATGCCACAATAGTAATGGTAGTATCTAGAATGAGGGGGTTGATCACCTCACTTTACTCTGCACTGATAACACCAGACCCAGTGTTTTCAGAATGCACAGTGGTTAAAAACTTGCACTTTGAGCTCTATAGTCCTGTGTCAGAATTCCAGTCCTGCCAATTCCTGGTTCGGGAATATTTTATAATCCCTATGCCTCCGTGTCTTCATCTATAAAATGAATACATACCTGTCGTGTAGTTACGTAACATCTCTGACTTTCACTTATTTTTAAAATGAGGGTTACTGTACAGATGAAATGAAATTGAATGTGTAAAGAACCAATGAGTGAAAACTACCAAAGGACATCCACTCCATGGAGATGTTCCTACATGGGCTCGGTGAGCACTGAACACAAATACTGCTGAGGGGATTTGGCCCCATCAGTGATGTAATGTTCCCCTCAGAACTATAAGATATCACTCTTACAAAATAAGTGACCCAACTCTCACTTTTCAGCTCTGCCTAAAGTGCCTATTACAGAGTCTACTTCTTAATAAGTATTTAAAAAAATTATTTTATTTCCCGTATAGGGCTCAATAATAAACTCCAAAATCAGGGAAAGATCAAACAAACAAACAAGCTTTTATTCCAGTGGCGTTTCTGAAAGGAAGATGAAGATGAATTATACCATGCACATGGATAAAAGAATCAGTGAAATGCTATTAATAAATCAAGTTTTCAGTCAAAGACAAATAAAATCTAAAATACTGCAGCCATGCCCTCGGGGTCCATGCCTTGTTATAATGAATTCATTTCAAGCCTTTTTCAAATGAGATCATTCTTTTAACAAGGTTCTTTTGGTACTTTTTATATGAGATTGAGTCCGTTCAACCTTATAAATAATTTTATTTAGTGATATGCCACTGTATAACAAGTTTCACTCATGGATTTCCTGAAACTAAATTTTATACTCATCTGCATATAACTAAATCTTAAACTCAATGAATCGAAATGCAATACTAACCCATATAGCTTTAATGATTCCAGTGGCTTTAATTAGCTTAAACATAACTCTTTTAACTGTCAAAAAAATGGAAATTTAAATGAATTTGAAACACTGTACTGCATTTAATGAAGTATCAATTTTTCTGTCAACTCACGCTGTTGACAAGGTTAGAGTGAAAATGACACACTAATTCATTGCTATTGGCATTATATATTGGTCAATTCATACATAAAGAAAAGGAAAACTATGCAGCAAAAAAGCCACAAGGACTGGTATATCTTTTGATTCAATAATTTCATTCCTAGAATTTATATTAAGGTAATAATTCAGTACGCATATAAAGATGATCATTGTAGTGTTATCAATAATAATGAAAAAACTGGAAACGATCTGAGTATTTCACACTAATAAAGAGTTTAACAAATCATAGGATGTTACTACAACAAAATGTTTTATAGCTAATAAACTGATCAATATTTAGGTAAATGACAAAATACTTGGTATGTTAAGTGAAACTTACAGAATAGATAGTAATAGTTATCTTTTTGTACATATGAAATACATCTATGTATGAAATATAGAGGGCAGTCTTTTTAAAGTTAACTAAATTATTGGTTTAATAAATTTTTAAAACTTAATTTTAACTAATTGCCATCTCCACAAAAAATTATAAAAGACCCCAAATTGGCAGAAGATATAAATTAGGTAACTAGAGTTGGTAATCAGGCGCGATTTCTTTACATCCCCATACAATGGGAAGCTCCAAATTCTTAAAGCCTTGATATCCATAAGTTCACACCAATCCCTTTACCCTGCCAAGTTCTAGCTTCCTTCTGTTTTTTTTTAAGAATAAAGTGATAATGACCAAGAAAGTTTTTATTATAAAATTTGAGATTTTAAAGTATTTTGAAAATGAAAATATAATCAAATACTGATTAATAAAAATATTAGTGGGAGAAGAACAAGCAAAGATTTCCAGGGAGAAGCAAGATTCTCTCCTTCGTGGAATGTTAGATAACGCCGGTGCCTTAAGAAGGAAGCGCTGTTTTCCCCTGTGACTCCTAAACTAAGTGAGACAAACTCTTTGCTTACTGTAGTTAATTAGAATTACCTGGTATCGTATGTTGATGGATCTTTATTCAGTCCCTTGGTTCTTAACAAATAAAAAATCCATTTCCCTAGGCTGACCCATTAATTGAAGTCATTCTTTTGGTTTGGTTTTGCTTTCTTTTTTTAACATATGCAATTCTGTCACAGTAAATTTTAATTTCCCAAATGGCAAAACATTTCAGAGTATCTCCAAGGCGCTTGGAACTCAAGATCAGCCACGGAGGTATTACAAGTGTGGCCACACTTCCCTCTGAAGTCTATCAAGTCTCTTCTAATTAGCCTTTTGACACATGACATCTCACCGACTTGAAGAGATTTAGGGTTGTTAACCCTCCATCAGCAATTACATTATGAAGATGATTGAGTTTGCAGACTGTAGATAAGTAAGGTAGACTTTACAAGTCCCTCTTTGGGTTGTTTAGTGGAGATGAATTTGGACTATTTGGTGGATGATGCCGGAGTTAAAGAGTTGGCTTTTTAGATTTTGTTAGTCAACTTTGTTGTATTTACTTCTCCCTATATCACTTCTTCACTTTCTCCAGATGCAAGACAATGCTAGAAACATCTGTCCTAGGCACTTGCTCCTAGGAATATTTGATAGATAATTTGTTAAGGAGGGCGTTCTACCTTGCTGGGCAAGGACAAAACACAAATACAGGTGAATTTACACATCCCATCATCTATTCTGATTATTTCCCTACATCCTTTGTCTACTATTTAAACTCAGATATTTGTGATTACTGATACAAATCATTTGCCATTGACGGCCACAATTTGTGAACTATTTATTGTATTTTATTTTATTTGCAATGGCAAATTATACACTAAATACTAATCTCTCATGCACACTGAACTAAAAAATATGACATAATAACAAAGCCTTTGTATGCCCAAAGAACTTTAGAGATAGAAATTGATTATTTTTCTTTCTCACTGGAATATGGCCTGTCTCACCAAGGCACAAATCATTCAGTGTTCTTGCAGTTTCACTGAAACTAAGCCAATGCCTGAATTGGGAACACCTTCGTTCCTATAAAACTTAAAATAAACAAGTTTTCTACAGTCCCTAGAAAGTAAGTTACATTGCTCTTATTTTATTCCTTCAAACAAATTTGAAAGAGCTCTGGCTTTTAAAGATCTCAATATTTATTCCCATTCCTAAAAAACAGAGTAACAAATAAGCCACTTTATTGGGAAAGTAAAATAGTGCATTCACTGCAGATTTATTGAATTGATATGCTATGCATTTCTCATTTATTACTTTAATTTTGTTGTCAGCTCTCCTACTGTAACATATTTCCCATGGGTTCAGATGACATTTTACTCTCATTTTTTAGCTACTTTATCGCTAGGTATTGCTTCTTATCAGTTATTTATTTAAAGCTTTCACTATACTGATTTGATCTGAATAAATTCATTTGGATATGTGCTTTCTCTCTATAACAAAGCTCAGCTTTTGATGGTATATTTACATCATATTTTTATATAATATTGAAAAGATCCATAATTTAGAGAATGATCTTGATTTGCTTTTTTTTGATCTTTTATAGCTAAAGTGAAAGTTAAAAAGAAGGACAATTATGTATAATTTTTCTCTAATAGTTACTATCCTTCTTTAAAGGAATTCTGGAATAAGGATTCTTTAAAAAATAAGGTGTAAGCGTACTTCATTATTTTTTTGTTTGTTTGTTTTGTGTTTTATTTATTTTGTTTTTCTTTCCATTACTCTAGGAGGTGGATCAAAAAAAATCTTGCTGTTATTTATGTCAAAGAGTG
Organism: Delphinus delphis; assembly: GCF_949987515.2. Classification (NCBI taxonomy): domain Eukaryota; kingdom Metazoa; phylum Chordata; class Mammalia; order Artiodactyla; family Delphinidae; genus Delphinus; species Delphinus delphis. The sequence goes on from NC_082686.1 coordinate 62,806,557, forward strand.
TTCCTCCTATGTTTTCATCTAAGAGTTTTATAGCATCCGGTCTTACATTTAGGTTTCTAATCCATTTTGAGTTTATTTTTGTGTATGGTGTTAGGGAGTATTCTAATTTCATTCTTTTACATGTAGCTCTCCAGTTTTACCAGCACCACTTATTGAAGAGTCTGTCTTTTCTCCATTGTGTACCTTGCCTCCTTTGTCATAGATTAGTTGACAATAGGTGCGTGGGTTTATCTATGGGCTTTCTATCCTGTTCCATTGATCTATATTTCTGTTTTGGGGCCAGTACCATATTATCTTGATGACTGTAGCTTTGTAGTATAGTCTGAAGTCAGGGAGTCTGATTCCTCCAGCTCCTTTTCTTTCCCTCAAGACTGCTTTGGCTATTTGGAGTCTTTTGTGTCTCCATACATATTTAAGATTTTTTGTTCTAGTTCTGGGAAAAGTGCCATTGGTAATTTGATAGGGATTGCATTGAATCTGTGGATTGCTTTGGGTAGTATAATCATTTTCACAATATTGATTCTTCCAATCCAACAACATGGTATATCTCTCCATCTGTTTGCATCATCTTTAATTTCTTTCATCAGTGTCTTATGGTTTTCTGCATACAGGTCTTTTGTCTCCTAAGTATTTTATTCATTTTGTTGCAGTGGTAAATGGGAGTGCTTCCTTAATTTCTCTTTCAGATTGTTCATCATTAGTGTAGAGGAATGCAAGAGATTTCTGTGCATTCATTTTGTATCCTGCAACTTTACCAAATTCATTGATTAGCTCTAGTAGTTTTCTGGTGGCATCTTTAGGATTCTCTATGTATAGTATCATGTCATCTGCAAACAGTGACAGTTTTACTTCTTCTTTTCCAATTTGGATTCCTTTTATTTCTGTTTCTTCTCTGATTGTCATGGCTAGGACTTCCAAAACTATGTTGAATAATAGTGGTGAGAGTGGACATCCTTGTCTTGTTCCTGATCTTAGAGGAAATGCTTTCAGTTTCTCACCATTGAGAATGATGTTTGCTGTGGGTTTGTCATATATGGCCTTTATTATGTTGAGGTAGGTTCCCTCTATGCCCACCTTCTGGAGAGTCTTTATCATAAATGGGTGTTGAATTTTGTCAAAAGATTTTTTTGCATCTATTGAGATGATCATATGGTTTTTATTCTTCAATTTGTTAATATGGTTTATCACATTGATTGCTTTGCATATATTGAAGAATTCTGGCATTGCTGGGATAAATCCCACTTGATCATGGTTTGTGATCCTTTTAATGTGTTGTTGGATTCTGTTTGCTAGTATTTTGTTGAGGATTTTTGCATCTATATTCATCAGTGATATTGGTCTGTAATTTTCATTTTTTGTATTATCTTTGTCTTGTTTTGGTATCAGGGTGATGCTGGCCTCATAGAATGAGTTTGGGAGTTTTCCTTCTTCTGCAATTTTTTGGAAGAGTTTGAGAAGGATGGGTGTTAGCTCTTGTTTAATTGTTTGATAGAATTCACCTGTGAAGCCATCTGGTCCTGGACTTTTGTTTGTTGGAAGATTTTTAATCACAGTTTCAATTTCATTACTTGTGATTGGTGTGTTCATATTTTCTGTTTTTTCCTGGTTCAGTATTGGAAGTTATACCTTTCTAAAAATTTGTCCATTTCTTCCAGGTTGTCCATTTTATTGAAATAGAGCTACTTGTAGTAGTCTCTTAGGATGCTTTGTATTTCTGCGGTGTCTGCTGTAACTTCTTTCTCGTTTCTAATTTTATTGATTTGAGTCCTTTCCCTCCTTTTCTTGATGAGTTTGTCTAATGGTTTATCAATTTTGTTTATCTCCTCAAAGAACTAGCTTTTCATTTTATTGATATTTGCTATTGTTTTCTTTATTTCTACTTCATTTATTTCTGCTCTGATCTTTATGATTTCTTTCCTTCTGCTAATTTTGTTTGTTCTTCTTTCTCTAGTTACTTTAGGTGTAAGGTTAGATTGTTTATTTGAGATTTTTCTTGTTTCTTGAGGCAGGCTTGTATTGCTATAAACTTCCCCCTTAGAACTTAAGCGTACTTCATGATTAACTTAAAAACTACAATTTGTGGGGCTTCCCTGGTGGTGCAGTGGTTGAGAGTCCTCCTGCCGATGCAGGGGACATGGGTTCATGCCCCTGTCTGGGAAGATCCCACATGTCACGGAGCAGCTAGGCCTGTGAGCCATGGCCGCTGAGCCTGCACGTCCAGAGCCCGTGCTCTGCAGTGGGAGAGGCCACAACGGTGAAAGGCCCGTGTACTGCAAAAAAAACAAAAAACAAAAAACTACAATTTGTGAATCACTGGATTTTATCACTTTTTGTGTAATTTGGAGATATGGAAAGCCAGAAGTTCAGCTTACTGTGTTAGGAATCGGAAGAATTTCTAAGTTTGCATTAGAGTCTTTCCTCTAGTTACAGCAACTGGCTTTAGTACAGATCAAATTACTGCTCATTCATATTTGGTAACCTACCCTCCAATGCTCCCCTTTTACAGGAAAATTATACATTCCCATGTTGTTAGAGTAAGAACTGGGCACATGATTTGCTTCTCCCAACTGATGGCAACATTAAAGATATAGGTTCTAACAGATAGAGGCTACTCCAACAGTTAGAGTATTCTGAGATGAAGACAACATGGAACCGAATCATAGCAAACCCATGATAACATGGTGAGTGAGTTGAAATACTTTATTACTATGACAAATTAGGATTTGGGGGTCATTTGTTACTGCAGCATAACCTAGTTTGTCATAAGTGATCCAAGTCTTAATGCTGGGATCCTTAGAGAAACCAGGTTAAAAGAGGAGCCATTCCCCAGCAAACAAACAAAGAGTAAGTGCACTATAGAACATGCACAAGAAGTAAGCACCTCAATTCAGTTGACCTAGGTTAGGTATGGAACTAAGGGACTTACCTGAAGACCTATATAGACCTATATCAACATTATAGTGTTTATATCTTGCTAAGGCATCAAAGCAGACTCAAAGGAATTGATGCTTGACTCACAGATAGAGAACAAACTAGTGGCTACCACTTGGGGGAAGAGGAGCAATATAGGGCTGGGGGAGTGGGAGGTACAAACTATGGGGTGTAGGATAGGCTACAAGGATAGACTGTACAACACGGGGAATATAGTCAATGTTTTGTAATAACTGTAAATGGAGTGTAACCTTTAAAATTGTATAACTTTTTTTTTTTTTTTTTTTTGCGGTACGCGGCCCTCCCACTATTGTGGCCTCTCCCGTTGTGGAGCACAGGCTCCAGACGCGCAGGCTCAGCGGCCATGGCTCACGGGCCCAGCCGCTCCGCAGCATGTGGGATCTTCCCGGGCCGGGGCACGAACCCGTGTCCCCTGCATCAGCAGGCGGACTCTCAACCACTGCGCCACCAGGGAAGCCCTAAAAATTGTATATATATTTTTTAATTAAAAAAAAGGGAAATGATGCTCATGTGGAGAAACTGAGGCGAAGAGTTCCAGGGGCTGGGCCAGACTCAAATAATTAGTCTCTGAGCTGTGTTTAAGACGGTGACTCTACAAGGAGATTCTAGACAGCATTTAGGGAGGAAAAGAAGTTCAGATCTAAGGAAGCAGTGTGGAAGACTGAAGGGTGGGGAGAGGTAACAGGAGAAGGAACATTTAACCAAGAGGTAAGGGTGACCAAATATATGGAGAGAATTATATTTCAATTGGCTGAGAGTAAGGGGTTCAGTCTAATAGTTCTAAATTTTAGAAGGTGCTATTAGTGCAGTACAGGAAATCTTCTAAACAATTTGTACTGTTGTGAGCTGTGCTCTCTATCTTCTATACCTCAAGAGCTCTGCAGGCCTACAGCTTACTTAACTAAAAGTGTCCTCAGATGGGTACCTAGCGACACATCTGTATCCTGAATCGCAATGTACCCCTGGGCTCACAGATCACTCTGCCTTAAATAGGTATGCTATTGATACTTTCAGTATCTGCAAGTTTGTGCTGTGAAATTTCCAATCAAGCATGTGGGAACAGAACATAAGACCAGGCGTAACTCTGTGGTTAGATCATATCAACAGAAAAATCCAGCGAATGAGCCAGACTTGGCTACTTTAGTCCTAACTATCATATTCCATGCTCATAGCAACCAACCTAAGGAGGTATTATTATTGCACTCATTTTGCAAATGAGGGAACTGAAGCTCCAAGAGGTAAAGTAGCTTTCTTGAGATTACCTAACCAAAAATGATGGGGGCAAGTTTTTAATCTACATGGTCTAGCATCAGAGCCTACGATATTCAACCACTAGCTAAACTGCAGTCCATGTTACTGTTTAAAACTAGTTAGTTATGGATTTCCTTGTAATTCAGCAAAAATTATGGTCAAAATGAGAAAAAAATACTTCAGCTATGTCTCATATAGCCCCAACTACCTTAAGGTTTTCTCCTCACACATTTTATTTATGGGAGATGTGGTCTGATTTTTGTAATGAAATAATCAAGAGAATCCCTGCCCAGTATCCAACATAAGCCAAAGTATTATCTTACATTGAATTAAGGGTATACTGGATTTTAGACTATATTTCCATGAAAGGAGTTAAGACCAGAAAATATCACCTGAATAAGTGGGCAGTGGAAAGGCGGGGTGCTATTCTTCTCTTTCCCCCAATTTATCCAGTTAGCTGACAGCAATTCAGGTGTTGTCTCTGAATAATTTGTGAAAATGTGCCCATTCTTGGCTTTCTGTGGGATGCGACCAGATTCTATTTGATCTTCACCTCTTTATTCAATGGCAGTGCGGTATGGGTCAGCAGTCAGCAGCAGTTGTGTGGAGTAGGGGTGAGTGGCTGGCCCATTACCACTGATAAGCCTTTTACCAAAGACAGCTCGCACTGAGGGGAGAGAACAAGACTCCCACTGGCTACAAAGTGGGTTTCGGATAAAAACTCATTACTCTCCAAAACCTAGCTCAAAGACCAGAGAGTTATCCTGAGGAGTCTACAGTGAAGTTCACCTAATTATCAATTACAATATATCTTCCTTCCTCCTCTGTCTAATTTAATCTCTTAAATTCTTCTTTTGAAATGCTAACGGCTGGAATAGTTTTAATCAGAACCGCAATCAACCATAGAACTTTAAGGGAAAGGGGTAAAAGATAAACTGTCTTAGACAAAGCTTTACTGGGGAAAAGGATCTGTGATGTGTAACCGTAGAGTCTAGAGATTACCGGGAAGGGGAAAATGAAAGATGTCAGGGCGATGAGGACTGTCCTAAATGCACCTGGCAGGGAGGCTCTGCTATCTCACAAGCCGTACATGAGGTTCAAAACATGAAGCACAGCATAAAACAAACAAACAAAACAAAACAAAGTAAATATGTGGAAGAGGCCCACCGATGGGGAGAAGGTTTTTGTTTTTTTGTTTTATCTTGTTTTTAATCTTTCTCCAGTTTGATGCTAATCCTGTGTGCCGGGGTGGACAGCTATGTGTAATTTTCATAACTGAAGAGCAGCTTTATCTTTCTTAGCAGCAGGAAGCCCCTCTCTGCTGCCTTTTATTTATTTATTTATTTATTTATTTTTATTTATTTATTTATTTGCGGTACGCGGGCCTCTCACTGTTGTGGCCTCTCCCGTTGCGGAGCACAGGCTCTGGACGCACAGGCTCAGCGGCCATGGCTCACGGGCCCAGCCGCTCCGCGGCATGTGGGATCTTCCCGGACCGGGGCACGAACCCACCTCCCCTGCATCGGCAGGCGGACTCTCAACCACTGCGCCACCAGGGAAGCCCCTCTGCTGCCTTTTAAAGTTTTTTTTTTTTTTTAATAGAAATAGGATTACATAATCTTCCAAATAATTCCCCTGACCCTAACTTTTGGTAAGTTTTCATAGCATGTGTTGAGTGATATTGCAGTGTTGAAAGCGGACTGGTACTCTGGAATTGGGAACAGGATCCAGAATCTTTCTCAAGCTTCTGGAGAGACACATTTTTCACCTCTCAGAAACTGTTACTCCCTTTCAGCTACCAAACCACTCAGTCCAGGAGAAAAGGCTGGCCAGACCGCCCCACTAGGTGGTCCTATTCCCAAAGTAAAGCGCCGTAGCACCCAGCGGGGAGAGAGACCCGTGCCAGCCCTCTGCCCTCTGATTAGTTCATGAAGGGAAAAGCTCTCACTGAGCTCTCATCCCAGAGTCTCTGCAGAGCTTCAGAGGCCTTTGGAACTTCCCTGAGCTTCTAGAGGAACTAGAGGCAACTAAAAACAAAACAAGACAATACCAACAAAGAAGAACAACCAGTACATACAGCTAGCTGTTTCTTTACAGCTAGAGAAAAATCTCCTAACCCAGATCAGAGAGAATCATGACCTGCCTGTAGCAACTTAGATGACCCCAACGGATAGGTTTTCACCATACAGAACCAGAGGCTCTGCTAAAGATCTCTTTGGATACTGCAAGTCAGCTCACCCTGCATGTGTATGCGGTAATGCACTCTGCGTGGATTTTGAGAATCCAAGATCAAGGATGCAGCACTGTCACCAATAACTTCATGGGAACTTTGATGGAATTGAGGGCGAAGACATTCTAGGTTTGATTTCTTTTTCAGGCTCTGTGCTAAAGGTAATAGCAATATATACTAGCAGGCTGAAATATGATTTGGACACACAAACCATAAAAGAAACCATAACAGAAAAGAGCCAATGCTTTAACGTATGCATGCAACATCTTCTCCAGCCCTCTTCTAGACATCTCAAATTGCTTCCACTACGTCCCTGGCTACTGAAAAACAAACAAAAAGGAATTAGAAGGAAACCTTTGGGCTGTTTAGATCACATTACCATTGGATAATTCCCAATACGCCACCTCTGAAGAGCATATGTGGGTTTGAAGTATTAAGATTTAAAAAAAAAAACCATGAAAAGCAACCACTGCCCTAATCAGAAAGATTTTGTTATACACATCAGCTGTGCTAAGATCTGGTCAAAAACAGAGACTTTGAGATGCCTAAGTAACATGGTTGGAAATATTTGTTCAAATAACTTGAAAGATGGCTAACTCCTGCTGGTTATTGCTAAAAACACCAGACCAAGATGAATCTATTTGGAGTGGCCTCATCTCTAGCTCCCTGACTTTAGACAGGTCTCTCTTCCCACTGAGACTCACTCTCCTGGATGTTATGTAAGATAGGATAATGATAACATTTGCCTAGCTTATTTCATGGAGTCCACAATTTGGACAAGACATTCTAAAAAGCCTTTACAAACTGTAATGTGGCATCCACCAGTTAGTGAATATAGTTGGTGTTCATCTACATGTGAATATATGCATATTTATCTCCCCTCAAAACACAATTTCTTAGAGGAGAGATTTGCCATTTTAGGTCATCTGTGAAGAACGACAATTCAGGAAAGCTGCCCAAAGAGAAGGTATCAAGTGGTTTTGTGGCCATTTGAGTAACTATGTGGCCACTGAAAGAGGTCTTCTTCTTCTTTGCATTCTCAGTGACAAACCCAGAGTTTGTCACAAAACACTCACTCAAATTAAAGGCAAGTGCTCCCCAGTGTTCCCACTTGCTTTTCCCTGTGGCTGTTCTCTGTCGAATCACACAATCCATGCATTGTTAGTTGTTCAGTGGTTTCAAATTATTTTACAATGCAGTGGGGGAATAAATGTGGCTATAAAGAACAGATAAATTAGAGGAGCATAACCTCACATGATTAAAGACAACACAATCATGCTTAACTTCTCCTTTTTTCCTGTTGTGTTGAGGCTGTCATAGCTTCCTTAGAGAATTCCAACCATTCTGTGAGTCTCAACTTCAATGCCCCCTCCTCTCTTGAGCCTTTTCTGGTTTCTCCCAAAGAAGAATTGATCTTGCCTTCCTCTGAATTTCCATGTTACCTTGTCTCCAATTCTCTCGTGGCACTAAATTCAATTGAGTATTTTATATTTTCTTTAAGAGCTGAGACTCTGATAAACACTTCTGTCTCTTGCCTGCACTATGCTGCCCTTGGTTTCACACATAGTAGCTGCTCAATAATTATTGATTAATAAATGAGTGATTATGTGAAGAAAATATAAATGTGTGTTTGCTTTGCTTGTACTGTTACACAGAAAACTCAGAATTACTAGGTGTCAGGATATAAGGAAGTGATAAAAAGCCCACCTCAGATAGGGTGGTTTGTTTTTTTTTGTTATTGAGCTACATGAGCTGCTTGTAAATTCTGGAGATTAATCCTTTGTCCGTTGCTTCATTTGCAAATATTTTCTCCCATTCTAAGGGTTGTCTTTTGGTCTTGTTTATGGTTTCCTTTGCTGTGCAAAAGCTTTGAAGTTTCATTAGGTCCCATTTGTTTATTTTTATTTCCATTTCTCTAGGAGGTGGGTCAAAAAGGATCTTGCTGTGATTTATGTCGTAGAGTGTTCTGCCTATGTTTTCCTCTAAGAGTTTGATAGTTTCTGGCCATACATTTAGGTCTTTAATCCATTTATTTTTGTGTACGGTGTCAGGGAGTGTTCTAATTTCATACTTTTACATGTACCTGTCCAGTTTTCCCAGCACCACTTACCCAAAAATGGGCAGAAGACCTAAATAGACATTTCTCCAAAGAAGATATACAGATTGCCAACAAACACATGAAAGAATGCTCAACATCATTAACCATTAGAGAAATGCAAATCAAAACTACAATGAGATATCATCTCACACCAGTCAGAATGACCATCATCAAAAAATCTAGAAACAATAAATGCTGGAGAGGGTGTGAAGAAAAGGCAACACTCTTGCACTGTTGGTGGGAATGTAAATTGATACAGCCACTATGGAGAACAGTATGGAGGTTCCTTAAAAAACTACAAATAGAACTACCATACGACCCAGCAATCCCACTACTGGGCATATACCCTGAGAAAACCATAATTCAAAAGGAGTCATGCACCAAAATGTTCATTGCAGCTCTATTTACAATAGCCCGGACAGGGAAGCAACCTAAGTGTCCATCATCGGATGAATGGATAAAGAAGATGTGGCACATATATACAATGGAATATTACTCAGCCATAAAAAGAAACAAAATTGAGTTATTTGTAGGGAGGTGGATGGACGTAGAGTATGTCATACAGAGTGAAGTAAGTCAGAAAGAAAAAAACAAATACCGTATGCTAACACATATATACGGAATCTAAAAAAAAAAAATGGTTCTGAAGAACCTAGAGGCAGGACAGGAATAAAGACACAGACGTAGAGAATGGACTTGAGGACATGGGGAGGGGAAAGGGTAAGCTGGGACAAAGTGAGAGAGTGGCATGGACATATATACACTACCAAACGTAAAATAGATAGCTAGTGGGAAGCAGCCGCATAGCACAGGAAGATCAGCTCAGTGGTTTGTGACCACCTAGAAGGGTGGGATAGGGAGGGTGAGAGGGAGGGAGATGCAAGAGGGAAGAGATATGGGAACATATGTATAACTGATTCACTTTGTTATAAAGCAGAAACTAACATGCCATTGTAAAGCAATTATACTCCAATAAAGATGTTAAATTAAAGAAAAAAGCCCACCTCAGGCTGGCTCTTGGCTGGGTCATCACGACCAGCTCCCAGTAAAGCATCCAGACCCTGGGGGCATAGATCAAATCTTGGCCACATCAAACTCCCAAGCTCTGAATACATGTGTATTGAAGAGAAGAGATGATAATTCAAATGTAGCATGACCTTCTGCCCCAACTGGCCCTCAGGAGCCTTGAAAAGTCAAGTATTCAGACGTCTGACATTCTCATTCATGGACAACATGACTTTTGTGCTTTTCTCTTCCTTTTTTCTCTTACATTTATCCCTAGCTCCATAAATGCCTCATTTGTGTTCTGCTGTCGCTGCTGCCTTCATTAGAATTTTTTGCTTTGATTAATTATTGAGCCCTCACTGCAAATGGTGTTCCACTCTCCACTTCTCATCACTGAGGTCTTGTAGCCTACCTGCTCCACTGGCCCTGATGGGGGCTTGACAACGTTCCGTATTGAGCCAGGTCAGAACCAGCTGTTTTTCCATGTGGGCTCTTTGGGTGAACATGGCAGGGACAGGATTTTGTACACATTTCCTCATATGTGTGTGTGTGTGTGTGTGTATAAAAATATATGTGTGTGTATGTGTGGAGATATATATATGTATATATACACACACATGACCTCAGAAGTTCTAGTACACATATCCAGACTACAGCAGAGCACAGTAGACAGCAACACCAGAGCTACAATTTCCTTTAGTAATTTTTCTTCAGGTTTTTTTTTTTTTCCCATTTTAATTCTATATGCCAAACTTCTGACCATTTCACCTCTGGTAGAAAGAGAAGTTATTATTTGCTTATTTTTGCCATATTGCTTATCATCAGTTCTTTGTAACCACTTATGTGTTCTTCAGGATTTCCTTGAGCTGCCAGCTACGATATGCACCTCCTCCCCCTTCCTGGGGTTCTATGAAGGAAAATTCATTTCCACGATTTTAAAATCACCTAACAGGATTCTTAGTCTTATTTACAGCCTTATAACCACTTTCCTCCTCTTCTCTCTCCCCTGACCCTGCAGAAAACCTCTGCACCCCAAGGAAGCTCTATTTCATGGAGGATGGAGAGAATTCGGTGAGGCGATGACAGCCATCGCTAGTTCTAATGGACCCTGTGGGGGAACCTTCCCACTTTATCAACCAAGAAGCTGATGGGTTTGGGAACAGTCTTTTCTGTGATATTTCTAAAAACTGGAAAGTATCAGGCACTGACCACATGGCTTTATTCCAGTGAATCAAGCACTTAGTTAAATGCTCTCCTTGGTTTTGTTTCTGAACAAACAATGAACTTCCTAATCCCTCTTTTTCTACTTGGATCTTGCCCTGTCTCTTTGGAAACTGAGAACAATTGGGGAATATGAGAAAGGATCACAGGCCTTCCATGTAGGGAAGTGCGCCCAGTGACATGCTTCCTCCCCAGAACGGATCTGTGCTCCCTTAGGACTTGATCAAACCCATGAACTACTGTGAAATTAAATTGAGGTTTGAGGTTCCACTACCAATGAATTACACAGGCTGCAGAGAAGTCTCTACTTCTCTCAGTATCTATAAAATAAGGATAATTATAAGGATAATTTCCATTGTCCTCCCTCACAAGGATACTATGGAAATTAATGACCTAATATCTTCAATTGGCCTCACCCCTGGCACAAAGGTATGAACAGGGTACAAAGAATAACTGTGACCATTTTGCTTCTGATGCCTTTTTTTTGTTTTTTAATCTCCCCACAATGAAAAACTAGTTAATTCTCCTGACAAGAAATACAGTACTTCTGTCTGCCATGGTCTGATTCACGCCAGAGACTTTCTCAGTAAGAAGAAATTAACCACAAAATCTTCTCCCTGCCTCTCATATTCAGCTTCCTTTTATCATGGTTGTTATTGGAAAGACTGGAAGATTGCAGCTTGCTCAGCTGTCTAAACATATGTCTTTTTCCTCTGTTCTCAAAACCCATTGCTCCAGCAGGCACAGCCAGGGCAGGTCAGGGGTGTGTGTGTGTGTGTGTGTGTGTGTGTGTGTGCGCGCGCGTGTGCGTGCGTGCGTGTGTGTGTGTGTGTGTGTGTGTGTGTTGGGGTGATCAGATCCAGGTAGCAGTCAGAGGGGAGTGACAGCTGGTCAGATCAGGCACATATTCATACAGAAGGACAGAGAGCACACAAAGGAATTATGCGAGCTGGCAGCCAAAAGGGCCAAGGCTTACTTAGAGCAGCAGATAGCTGTACCGTTTTACAGGTTAGTTGGTGGCCATGCCAGTGACAATGCTTCTAGCGTGTACCTTTTCAGATTCAGGCACTACAATGCTGGAAGGTTCTATTCAATGCAAAGGAGCTCACAAAAGGAAAACTGTAACAATGTTAAGAATGGAGTATTTTGTTAATGAGAAGAGGTTAAAGAATTTTTAATATGTGCATCTTAGCCAAGTGTTGGTCATGAGGTGGAGATGATTACACTTTACCAATAACTGAAAGCATAAATAAAAGTGAATGAATATTTTTTGTCAAGAATGCTAGGAGGGGAGGAGCATAAACAAAGCAAAGTTGGCAAAAAGGTGGGCATTTGGTTATAAATGGTAACCACATTCCTGACTGGGAGTATCAGAGAAATGCTCACGGAATGATTTCTTAAATGATAACAAACAGCACTGAATCAGAAAGAAAATTAGAGGGTTTTTTTAGAAATTAAATTAAATTAGCACATAACCGCTGTTCTCTTTGTTACTGTATCTCATGAATGCCTGTCATTTTTTCTCCTTTGGCTTTTAATGAGTTGCATAGAATCTAAGCTATCACCAACGGGCCTGAGAAATGTCATATATTTTTTCACAGTTAAATAAGATGACTGAGCACAGGCTTTGTTGGGGAATGAATGAGACCTCTTTCTAAAAGCTGAGCTGGCAGGCAGATTTTCGGTTTGCAGAAGTAGTGTGTATCAAATGGTTCAGAAGCCCCTAAAATTTGCTCACCACACTTCCATAAATTTGTTTGGTAAGGAAACAATAAGCCCGCATTGATTTAGACAATCTCTTACTCATGGAAGGGTAGGTTCACATCAGCTTCTCTTGCCCCTCAAGTTCCATGGGGACAATGTGGAACCATCCCAGGCAGGTGCGGGTCACTCGGGGCTGTGCCAAAGCCTGGGAACACTGAGTTTAAAGAAACTCCTAATGTCAGAAGGGGCTGCTGGCAAACCTGCTCATCCTCACCTCTGGAGATAAATTCGTTTTGGGGGTTTTGTTTTTTACCTTAGAAAGTAAGTGCAAACCTTCTCTCTAGGTAGAGGTGGGTGGGAGACTTTACTATTTTTGATGGTCTAGCTGGATCTCCATCTTTAGAAAGACAGGAGCTCTAGCTTCCAAGGTTGTTTGTAAAGCAAATAACCTTCCAGTGGCTCAGAAGACATGCAGAAATGCCAGAATTGTGGAGAATTCGCTCTCAGTGCTTTGGCTTAGTGGAATGCACTTCGGAGGCAGAGATCAGGTTCGAGTTCTAACTCCAGTATTCAGTCCGGGACATTGGGCACATTTACACACACTCGCTCTACACTAAAGCCCCTCACTAGCAAAGGCATGAATCGTTTCATTGGCATACAACGACTCTACAAATGCGGCAATAAAAAACTCAGCACAATACCTAGCATATATAAAATGCTCATTAAGTTTGATTACCTGCCTTCCTCTGTCTCCAAAATTCATTCAGCTTCTGAGATGACTCATCAACTATACACTCTGTATTGCTTTAGGTAACAGAGGGTGAATTACCAATAAGACCTCTTTTAAGTGAAAAATAATTCACACGTGCAAGGTGTTTGTCCTAGAAAATAGACAATTATTCATTAGCTTTCTGGGGTTGGGAAAACCATCTGACCTATTTGGGACTCAATTTCTTCATTTTAACGTATGAAAATTATTCTAAATGATCTCTAACTGCTCTTTTAAATTCTAAGTTCCATTTTCTTATTTCTGTTTTACATACTTCTATCAGGTAGACAGTAATGCTTTTTATTTAGTTTACTTTATGTTTTGTATTTTCCTTGAACTGTGAATTGACTGTTTAAAAATATTGAAGTTTAAAAAAATTTTTTCTTCTGCCAATAACACAGTACAAACATTCTCACAATCAAACAATTTTTTCTTCTGCCCACACTTGTTTACAAGCACTAATACATATACCTATTAGGAATGCCTTTCCTCCTTTCCATAAGGTTTCCTTAATATGCCCATATTTATTGCAAAATTGAAGCGGTTTTACAAAAGAACCAACCTTCAAAGATTCACATGAATGGGGCTTCCCTGGTGGAGCAGTGGTTAAGAATCAGCCTGCCAATGCAGGGGACACAGGTTCGAGCCCTGGTCCGGGAAGATCCCACATGCTGTGGAGCAACTAAGCCCGTGTGTGCCACAACTACTGAGCCCACGAGCCACAACTACTGAGCCCACAAGCCACAGCTACTGAGCCCTCGTGCCACAACTACTGAAGCCCATGCACCTAGAGCCCATGCTCCGCAATAAGAGAAGCCACCACAATGAGAAGCCCACATACCACAACGAAGAGTAGCCCCCACTCGCCACAACTAGAGAAAACACACATGCAGCAACAAAGACCCAATGCAGCCAAAAATAAATAAAATTAAATTAAGAAAAAAGATTCACATGAATGGAAAAACAAAGCAATGAGTATTATCCAAAGTGACACAATTCAAATAACTGATATTTAGCATAGGATTTCTTTATATATTTGCTTTTGTATACAGTTTCCTTTGTGTCCTGGGATTGCATTTTAAGCAAAAAGTGAAGCCACACTGAAAGCTGGCCTAAGAAACAGGATGGTTTTGCTGCTGAACATAGACTTCTTATAGGCCATCTCACTCTTGAGCAAAGACTATACATCTTACCATGATTTGCTCTGACAAATTCCACCTGTTAATTTCCCCTTAGCATTGCGGTATTGCTTTTATGTACATATTTAGGATATATTTTTTATCGTACATTTGCATGCAATTCTTTTTTTTTTTTTTTTTTTTGCGGTACACGGGCCTCTCACTGTTGTGGCCTCTCCCGTTGTGGAGCACAGGCTCCAGACGCGCAGGCTCAGCGGCCGTGGCTCACGGGCCCAGCCGCTCCGCGGCATGTGGGATCTTCCCGGACTGGGGCATGAACCCGTGTCCCCTGCATCGGCAGGCGGACTCTCAACCATTGCGCCACCAGGGAAGCCCTGCAATTCTTAACTTACCTTGTATCTAGCACAAAGTTGGATACTACACAAGGGCTGATCAACAGAAAAGAGATAAAAGGTAAAACAAGACTCAAGGCAGATTTATTAGAGAAGGTGAACAAAGAAGTTAAACTGGAATTAAAAGGGGACACACTTCATGTGGCCTGAGGATCTGCCGAGAGTCAGGAGGTATCTGCAAGTCAGATTGTTGGGGAAGGAGCCTCAGCATAGGCTGAAAGTAGAAAATACATAGAACTGGGGAACACACAAACATGTCAAGAAATAGAATAATGATCTGGGCCATAAACAAATTGTGATCAAGGATTGAGCATATCCCTTTGAGGTAGTTCAGTAAAACATAATTCCACAAAACCTAGTGATATACTATTGTCTGCAAAATACTCTCCCAGCTATGTCTCTCTCAAACTTAGATCAGAGAGCTGAGAGAGCCAAGATATTGGCTCAATTTGGCAGAATTTCTAGCTTATAATGTGCTTTAATGTCATGTATTGAGTCAGACCTCTGAACTGGAAAACACTCTCACACACACACACACACACACACACCCTACAAGTTGAGTGTTATGCTTTATTCAGGGACCTTACTGAGGACTACAGCCTGGTAGACAGCCTCTCAGATAGCTCTGAGGAACTAACTCTTCCAAAGAGGTAAGAGAGGAGCCAGGATATGTAGGAGGCTTACTGATTAAAAAAAGAAAGAAAGAAAGAAAAAACTGTAGTCGAACATCAAAAGATTACTGCTAATCACAAAAACAGACATCTCAAGTTAATGATCTTCATGCTTTTCTATGTATGGGAAGATGCAAGAGTCTGGACTCACTGAAATTATTCCTTTGATATGCATCTTATCTAGGAACAGTATCCTACTATTTTTTTCCATCCTGAATTCCCCTCAGGACACCCCAACAGGCAACTGTAGTGGCTTATGGCTTGATGGCAGGCAACATTTGTTTACCAGAATGGCAGGCAACATTCTTTGTCCACAGACCACACACTCTTGTACTTTCCTACCTATGTCTTCATATGGCATTATTCATAGAAAACAATTGTTCTAGCCATGAACACCAGCTTGAGAATGTGTTAAGGACAAGTGAGATTCTGACAGAAAAAAATGTTTAAATTCTTGATATACATACAAATATTTTAATCAAGATTCTATGAACACTGTTGACTTAGAGATAGCATTTTCTGAACAAAACTCCATTTACCAATTTCATTCTTTGGTCAATATTTCTATATGATGCTTTTAAACTTTTTCCATCTCTTTTTTCATTTTCACTTTGTTAAAATTGCCTTTATTATGATCAATGCTTTCTCTGTGTAAACTGTACAATGAATAATTGAAAGATCAAGGTCTTTTGTACATATTGAATTACATCAATTATAGTGTCTGCATTTTGCATGTAGGGCTTTTGTGTTTGTATGTATGTGTTTATTAATGCTACCAAATCCATTTTTTCAGTAATTTTTGCAGATCGAAATTTCGTCAGGAATATTTTATTTTTCTATTAACTTTTAGTCAATAACAAATGTTATTACATGCAGTTTTAGCTGCTCTCAGTTATATTTTGCTCCATTTGTTTTTCCTATATCTAATTTTTCTTGAGTCGATTTTTGCAATTCTCAGTGTTCCCATTAGATATTATCCCTGAATCAGTTTTCAACCATCACAAATTTTACTACATGTGATTTTAGTTTACATTATTTCTACAACTCTAATTTTTCTTGCATCAGTTCTTATGCTTCTTAAATTTACCAACAAGGGTTTCTTATATAACAAGCAAAGGATCTAGGTACACTGCAGAATTAAATTATCCTCAGGATCAAAGCAATGACATCAACACTTTCTTCTCAGTTGAGGACACAGGTAGTAAATTGGATTAGAACAATCATTTAAAAAAATGATCTATTTTACGCCCCAGCCTAGTAATAAGGGATGCATATATTTTTGAGAATAAAGACAATTCCTAGTCCCAGGCTTAGCCCCAGAAATTCTGCTCTTTCGAAGGGTAAGTTAATCAGCAGTTTTTAATTCATCTGCAGCTTCTCAGCGGCTGTTCACAACTGGCCAGTGAGGAATTGACTGCATTTTCAAAAACTCATTTGGACCATCTCTCCCTTGGCATCAAAATTCAGGGAGATTCATACTATAGTATAATACCAGGGTCCCCAAATAAAGGTGGAGATTTAAGAGATACAAGCTAAAGAACACACTCCTAATTAAAGATGGCAAGTTTCACACAGATGTACCTCTGCTTCTTTCCAAAACTTCACTAACCTGACAAAAGGAATAAAAGGCATAAAGGACAAAAAAAAAGAAACAATTTGTTTAACAAAACTCTG
This sequence comes from Delphinus delphis, assembly GCF_949987515.2. Classification (NCBI taxonomy): domain Eukaryota; kingdom Metazoa; phylum Chordata; class Mammalia; order Artiodactyla; family Delphinidae; genus Delphinus; species Delphinus delphis. The sequence goes on from NC_082686.1 coordinate 62,823,663, forward strand.
GAAAAGGTAAAACAAAACAGCTAATGGTAATTGATGTAAACTGAGATGAGGAAGTTCAACTCTAACTAAAAGAGCAGAAATCTAAGAGACACTGAATTTGCCTTGTAGAAACAACTCCCCACCTTTAAGGACTCAGGTATTTGTAGTGTCTGGAACCACTGGGAGTGAGGTAAACGCAGAAGTGAAACAGCAAGATGTTTTTGAAATTCTGCTAAATAAGTAGCTGGACCTTCCAATTTCCATCCTGATTATGTTTAGGAAATGCCTGACACTCCCTTACGCACACCCCTCCCAACACCAAAAAAAAGAGTGGTTTATTCTCTGGAAAGGATAAAACAGAGGGTCTACATTGGGGAACCCTACACTGCATAAGTCCTTCCTACCTTCCTGTGAGATGTGAGTAGGTGTGCGTGTTAGATTATACTGTGTGCTCTTTGTAAATAATTTCATGAAGATACCAGGCATGGACACATGTAACAGCTGCAGGTACAATCAAGTTTTCTTGCACAGACATGCTGGCACAAAAGCACAGGCTAACAACAGTGAGGACATAGAACCACGCATCCTGCCGCATCCATCCTTCCTTCTGAAAGATGTCATTTATTTTAGATATAAATCAACAACCAGTCCACACAGACCTGCTGTTGCTGTGATACTAACACTGCAAATTACTTACTGCATTTTAGGGAATTTGTCGATAGAAATGAAGTCGGAGGAGAAATGTATACAGAAACAAACATTCTCATATGTTAGGAAGTTACTGTTACACTTCTCAAACACAGTCTGCAACAGGCCAAGTAAGAGCTGTACAATGAGGCATGAAAGCAAATACTGAACCCATTTCTAACGCCTACAGTTTTTTATCTGCTCAGCTCAAAGATTTCAGAATACAGTTCATTAATACAGCTCGGGGCACAACTGAGAATCTGCAAGTGTTCTGAATCTACCATCTTCTAGAAACCTGCTGAGCCAGCCACAATTTGTTCACACCTCTTTCCTAGGTTCATTACAGCATGTAAAAATGTAATCTAATAGGCTTTAACTTTGTCCTCAGACACTTCTATTTATTGTCACTTACTGGTACAATACCTTCGGTCAACATCTGCAACAGTCCACTCTGATTTGGAATCTAGAAAGAACATCCCATCTCTCCCTCCCTCTCCTTTTCTTGGAGAAGCCCTATAAATTACTGGCATTCGAAATAACAGAAATTCTCAATAGCAAAGGTAGATTTGGGTTGCAATGAGAAGCAGATTGAATCTTTGTGTATGAATGCTGTGATTAAGAAACCCAGTCTCTCTGTGTTCCAACACTGGTACTCACACTTAGTGTGTTCAGTTTTCCATCATGATTCTCTCAGGGGTCTGGCATGGTCCTCACAGTCTCCTCTGTTAACTGATTTCTGCAAGTGTGCTATGGGCATAATATGGCCAACACTTTCTTTTCCAATAGTCATGTCCTGAAAGTAAGTGTTAATCTGGTGGTAAAGAGGATGGACAGCACGTGGCCTTGTGACACATGTGCTTGGGGTCACCTTTAGATCCCAGATCTACCACCTATCAGATAAATCTCAAACAAGTCGTATAACTTCCCCAAATTTCAGTTTCTTCAAGTGGAAAAATGGGAAAGGACAACATTTATCTCATGGACTTAATGTGAAGACTAAATGGAGATCACATGGAAATCACATGGAGATTATTATATATACAGTCTCCAAAGAAACTGGTCCACAGACACACAGTAGGTGCTCAAGATTTAATATGTACTTTCACCAGAAAATAGCTTTGCTGTTAGATGCATTTATGTTGAGCTATTATTGCAGAATAACTATGCCTGACAGGAAGTTTTCAAAATAATAAAGAACTTCAAGTCCTTTCTCCTTCAATTTAGGCGACAAAAAAAATAATATATCCAAAGATTCATCCTCCTCCTTTCTAGTTCCTTGGACAGAGAGGTGCGGCTCCCTCAGGAGAATGGCTCCCACTGGCCACACTGCTGTGTGAACCATCTTGTCTTGCCAGTTAATATGGACAGAAATTTCCCCTTTAAATGTGGTCTCTCATCAGAAGCTGTGCCAAGCCAGTGACATCTCCCTGGCAAGAGAGTGTCTCACGAGCTCCGTTTTCATCATTCAGTGTCAAGTCAATATCAAATTCATTTTAAGAAGAAACCTTTGGAGACTCTTCTGGGGGCCACTCGCCATTTCCACTAAAGCCTGCCTTTGCAAAGCATTTTTTAAAAATAACTTTTCTTACTTCTTACGAGAATTCTTTTCATGTTTCCCTAGAGATATGGCACCTTGGAGGCTGATCCAGGACAGAGCCAGAGATTCAATGTGATACAGAACTTCTCGTTGGCTGCTACCCCTCTTGAGCTTTGACAAAAGAAACAGAGAATGAGGACATGAGAAAGACAAAAGGACCTCCCATTAGGGGTCAGGGATTGATTTTTTGTTGTTTCCTGGAAATCCACTATGAAATGTGAGGGTAGAGAGTTTACCAACAGCCTTTCATACTGAGATATTGCCCTCAGAACTATATCACTGAGGGAAGCATTGGTAAATTCAGCAGATTATTGCCTAAAGCCAAAGTCATGGATATGGAAGGGGGACATACTTTTATAGGTAAACATATGCAAGGATTCAACATTTTGCTGGGAAAAAAAAATGGACATAGAAAAATCAACTATTGGGGGGAAATAAGAGGAAGGCTAAGAAACAAATATTTCTAGGGCTAAATCAGCTAACTGAAGAGCAATCCATCACTGACTAGGCCCTGTGTGGATGGTGCCTAACAGATAACACAAGAGAACACTCAGACATGGACTTGCTAGGGATACACAAGACTGAAAGTGTCAAAAGTATCAGACAGAGGACATTCACTCACTGGGATTCAAGTTAATGGCCAAAATTAATGACCAGATGGAGTTTCCTGCACTTTTTTTCTTGTGGAAGCAGGGTCCAAATTAAATTTTGTGGAACATAAAACTTATACATTGGGGGAAGGGGCTCCTTAAGAAAATAAAGTCAACAGTAGGAATACAATATTACTAGTGTACCTCCCAGGGGCTAGGAAGGGGCTTATGAAAATGAGAAGCTTGTGAATCATTAGTCCTATAATAAATCCACCTCTGGTTAAGAGTTACTTATGATGAACATGCTTTGCCTTTTGAATGCTTTCTCTGGGCACCATGCCTGCCATATCTTGCTGTAACTTCTCTGGTTGAATTGGGGGTTGGCAAAGAACAGAACTGTCAAGTCTGGATTAGTAAATTTGCAATGGCAAGTTTGATATGGGAGGGAGGTTTCATTCTACCTTATTTTGCCATATTAAGTGACATTCAAAGATGTAATTTTTAATTATAAAAATAACATAATAAAAAAGTAAGTTTGGAGAAATGAAGAGATACAAAGAAAAATCACAAGAATCACGCTATTGTATTTCCTTCTAGTCTTTCTCAAAGGCGTGTGGCGGGGTGGGGGATTAACCCAAATCACCCAAATTATATTCACAGCACAGTCACTCTATCAGATGCTGCCTTAGTCTATTTTTTTTAACGTCTTTATTGGAGTAAAATTGCTTTGCAATGTTGTGTTAGTTTCTGCTGTATAAAAAGGTGAATCAGCTATATGCATACATATATCCCCACATCCTCTCCCTCTTGAGTCTCCCTCCTACCCTCCCTATCCCACCCCTCTAGGTGGTCACAAAGCACCAAGCTGATCTCCCTGTGCTATCTGGCTGCTTCCCAATAGCTATCTATTTTACATTTGGTAGTGTATGTAAGTGCATGCCACTCTCTCACTTCGTCCCAGCTTACTCTTCCCCCTCCCTGTGTCCTCAAGTCCGTTCTCTACATCTGCGTCTTTATTCCTGTCCTGCCCCTAGGTTCATCAGAACCATTTTTTTTCTTTTTTTTTAGATTCCATATATATCTATTGATGCTGCCTTATTCTTATAGAAGATTGGGTAATTGACTTTTCCTTCTCTTTCTCTCCTTCTCTATTGTTTACATATGCTTTTATTTATTTTTGGTAGCCTGGGAGGCACTTGAATTTATAATCAAGCTCAATGTTGAAGTTTTTTGTTTTTAACACAGAAATAAAACAGCTTTAGAATTTTGGACACCAAATCACCATAGCTTGAAAAATTATATTTAGATATGTATGCTGAAAACCTTGGCAGAAATTAACTCCCTGAAACTGAACAGCTACAGAGGCAAAACTTTCCTTAAGGTCCAGGGAATCCCTGACTAGATGATTGGCTGGCTTCTGGAATGGGGTCCTGATCTGTCATTTTTCATCTCTCATTTAGAGGAAGCAGGGAGAGGGACTGCCTTTTACATTAAAAAAATAGTTTAATGTATCAAACAAATACTCCAGAAACAGTAAAAGCTTTTTTGGGTGACCGCCATACTGCCATTCTCCACACAATATGTTTCAGAGATAATATTGTCATTACTTTTTTTTTTTGCATTTTTATGGCAAGAAAAAAAAACTAGGCTACAGATTAACTTTGTACAGTACATGAATTCCATTGACTTTTTCCCCCAATTTCTTTTTGAACGTCCAAGTATCTCGGAGAGCGACTATTTTGTAGAAGCAGAATGGTGTGGTCAAGAGAGTATGCATTACATGTAAGGAACCTTGGATGTTTGTCCTAATACTCCATTGCTAGGCTCTGCTTTCTCATTTTTAAAAGAGGCAGATTACTCTTAAACAACACTGAACATTCCTTCCAGATTTAACATTCTATGATTCTTTGATAGGTTTATATTGTCACTCTTTTCTTGATGATTTTGAAGTATTATCTTGGCAACCGTTAGATTATATTGCTTCTCTTTGTTCAGTGTCACAACTGCTGAATTCAGCATCTCTCATTCAGCTCAGCTGATGGTATACTTTCAGGGCAGCAGAGTATACCCATATCTTACATTCTCTCTGCAGCCAGGCCAGTGAAACATTTCTGCAGGAGTTCTTCCTGCTCTCCAAAGACCCTAAGCATTTTTGATGGAGATACAGACATGAGTTAAAGTCAATAGTCATTCAACACTTTTTTGGGGGCACCCACTCTGTGCCAGGAAGCATTGTAGGCACTAAGGATAGAATAATGAACAACACATGTAGGTTTTCTCTTCTCATAATTTCTTAAAGTCTAGTGGGGGAATGTAGACATGGATCATGGATCAAATCATATAAATAAATGTGAAAATACAACAGTGACAAGTGCCACCATGGAAAAGTACATGCTGCTTGAAAATCTATAATGTTATTTGATCTGTTCAGGGATGTCTAAGAGCCTTCCCAAGAAATTAATGATTAACCCAAGATGTAAAGGGTGACTTAGATTAAAGAACAAAAAGGAGAAGGAAAGGAATCTAGGTAGAGGTCATGTCGCACAAAAATGCCCCGTGAGGGCAGAAAGTAACATGGGCACATGGGGCTAAAGAAGACTGTGGTTGGAAAGTAAAAGAAGAGCCTGTGGGAGATGAGGTTGGAGGCCTTGGTAGAGGCCAACTACACAGGACTCTTTTGACCCAGTTAAGAAGTTTCATCTCCATCCTAAGAGCAAAGGAAATCAGGGGTGGGACTTCAGGAGCATGATTAGATTTACTTACCAATCCCCTTTCACTTGACAAAGAGTCATGTAATAGCTTTACTGTTATTCTAAATTCTGCTCTGGACTGATAAGCCCAACTTTTCTTGAATGTCTCATTTCTGTATAATATATCATGGGTCTAGACAGGACAGCGTCAGGGGGACAATCAGAAGCTCTTATTCTCTGGTTTATTCCTGTGTTATTTATGTTATTGAAATGGATTTTGACATCTGAAGGACAGTCATAGGACCCACAGGATTCCCAAAAAGCAGACTCACAGCTCTGCCAGGTGAGAGGAAATACAGCTGTGTGTCCCCCAGGAGCGTTCTTTGATGAGACTGCAAGTGCTTGCCAATACACCCAACAGAGAGGGCTGGAAACTCCCAAGTTATTCCAGTAATTCATCCTCAGCCCTTGTGATAGTTCTATATTTTCTTCCATTTCTCAATTAAATGTACAATATCATCTTTATTCCTAGAAACTGTATCAATTCCATAAGAGGTTCCCATTCCTGCTAACTAGTATCTCGCCATCACACAGACATCATTCAAAAACCGATGCCTCAGCTCATTACGCACCAGGAAGCCTACAGCCTTCTGGCTTAGGACTTCCATTGTTCTTGTGTAGTGTTAGGGTATCTTAATCAGTAGCCCTACCCCCACCTTCCTCCAACCCTGCCTCTGTGGTGATTCTAGATCAGTGAAAGGAGGAAGGCCTGGACGATGGGACACAGCTTGATACCTAGCTCTTCAGCCTTCTCAGTCCCTGTTTCCTAAGGCCACATCAACAGAACATTTTAGCAGGCAACGTTCAACATTATAGTGTTTCAGATAATAAAAGTAATCGGACTTCGAGCCAGTGATGGCTCTGGTTAGTGGACAAAATAGAGGTTTAAGACACCTCAGACTCCCAGTGAATATCCAAAAGGGATTCCATTCCCTTTGTTCTAAGCCTAAGCCCACTTACTGACCTGACAAGGTTGGGAATGCTGGACTTGACATCAGGGAACAGGCACAGGGACAAGAGATAAGATTGAGGAAGATAGGGTAGGGGGAGCAGGTAGAATGTTGGCTCCTGATCCTTATAAAGCTGTATAGCCTGGTCAATGACAAGAGTTTAAGTTAGTCCTTTGTTCCTTTGTGTGCCCCACGAGATCAGAGTACTACCACTCTACAAAGAATTGTTCCCTGACAAAATTAACTGTCTGGTACTGGAAAAGAACATCAGTCTATTTGCATAGCTTCAGAAGGCTGTAGTGGTGGTAACCTCCATTAAAACATACCACCAATAACAACAAAAATAGAGAAAATGCACAAAAACTTGATTATGCTGTGCAGGAATACCCTTTTTTCCCCCACTTTTGGGAAAAGGGGATTAGAATACAAGGGAGCATATGAGTATAAATGGAAATGTCTTGCTACTGCTACTAGAGCTTTGCACGTTTTCTTCTATTGTTCCTCCAAATGAGGTTAAATGGATTTTATTTGTTTACAGATGGCCTCAACAGTTCAGCCATCACCTTTTTTCTCTTATTCTTTCTCCTCTTTGCAGTTTTTATTAAAATGAAAATAGAATGGTTAGTGGCTGTGATCATTAGCTTGCGGAAGCTGGCTTATGAAACAGATTGTTAGTGCTGTAAACACACGCCGAGGAACTCTATCGCCCAGCCCCTGATGTAGCATGGCAATTCTCAGGGAACGGCTTAGCCTAAGCAGTGTTTGCCGCTATTCATAAATATATAATGACAGTGATCCTTAAGTATACTTCACCCAAATCACTCAATCCTGCACTAGTAATAATTGTACACCAGGAAAAAGCAGTGAGATGTAGATGTTCTAGACTGTTTATAATACTAGCTATTATTCAAATACTATGTCATTCACCCTTCACGGCTAAAAGGCTAGTCTCCAGAATCTGGAAGAATTAATTCACTGCTGTGGACTTTCAAAATGTCCGAGGTTAAAGGAGAAGAGAAGAGAAAACAATGATATCAGGAAAATGGAATGAGTAATGAAAAGCAAAACACTGTAGATGTTAGATGAAAAACGTAGTTTTGTCTAAAAATTCATAGAGGTTATAAAGAAAACCAAGAAAGAAATATATTAAAAAGATGCTCTATTTAGTTACACCATGGAATTAAAAATGAATAAGTGGAAATACATACTTTATCTCTGGGTAACATTTCAGTAATAATGATAATGTTGAGTAATGACAGCATTCTCCTCTAAATTAATCTATAAAATCAGCACGGTCTCAACCAAAGTACCAAGATGATCTCAAGTTTTTTTTTTATGGAAGACAAAAGCAGGTAGAAAAGTAGCTGAAAAATAATAATAAAGCAGCTGAAAATAATAATAAACAGAAACTGGCACTACTAAATATTAAAACATATTAAGTTACAATATTTAAAATAGTTTACACTGGCCCAGATTATCAGAGAACAATGGAAAAGCAAAATCATATATAGAGATAAATACCTAAAGGGATTTAGTATGTGATAAAGGTGAATGTAAAGTAAATTATGTAGCAAATGTTGTTGAGACAACCTACTAGTGGCTAAAAAAAAAATTGTTGGATCACTTTCTTATATCTTACATGAAAATAAATCCCAAATAGATCAAAGAATTAGTAAGTAAATAAAAAGAGAAAAAAACAAGGTTATATAAGAACAAAAGGAAAATATATGATTTTCTTCTTAAATATCTGAGGTAGAGAATTAAAACCAAAAAATATCATAAAATATTGATAAATTTGTACAAAAATTTAAAACTTCTATCACTCCCAAAATAATCACAAACCAAGTCAAAAGAGAAATGATAACGAGGAAAACTATTGCCAGCCCATATGATATTCTAAGAACTAATACTTTTAATCTTAAAGCAATTTTATACATAATTTTTTTTTTTTTTTTTTTTTTTTTTTTTTTTTTTGCGGTACGCGGGCCTCCCACTGCCGTGGCCTCTCCCGTTGCGGAGCACAGGCTCCGGACGCGCAGGCTTAGCGGCCATGGCTCACGGGCCCAGGCGCTCCACGGCATGTGGGATCCTCCCGGACCGGGGCACGAACCCGCGTCCCCTGCACTGGCAGGCGGACTCCCAACCACTGCGCCACCAGGGAAGCCCTACATAAAAATTTTTAACTATGTATTTGATAGGAAAATGAGAAAATGACGTGAGCAAACAATTCATAGTAACACGCAACACCAGTGCTCAATTAACATAAAATGTTCAAACTCACTCATAATTAAAGAGATTTAGCCTAAATGTTTGACCATCTTTTACAAATCAAAATGATAAAAATTTTAAACTTTGATATTACCTAATGCTAAAGGGATGTATTGAAACACTAGATATATCTTGGTGGAGGTTTATATTGATGCATTTTGTGCAGCCTTTGGCAGTATCTATAAAAATGTAAAATCCACCTATATTCTGACCCAACAGACTTCTAGAAATGTATCCTACAGAGATACTCACCAAGTTTGCAAAACACATGTATAAAGAGGTTCAGTGCAACATTCTTTGTAATAGCAAAACAAAACAAAATAGAACAAACCATATGATAAAATAAAAAGCTTAGAAACAACCTAAATCCATCAAAAGAAACTGACTAAATCACCACGCAGTGACTAAAATGAATGAAGTAAATCTATTCATAATGTATACTTAATGTCCTAGCTGCAGTATTGTGTGAAAAAAAAATTATGTAACAGTATGTATAGTTCAATCCCATTTCTGCTTTTTTCTCTGAAAAATATAAATTATATGTGAGCTTCTAGAGTTAAAGAAAAGCTAAACAATACTTCTTTTAGCTCATACAACATCCCCGATAAGTAATGTTCGGGAGCCTCAAGTTGCCTCCAATTTAAAATCTAAACTTTAAGGCCAACCAGTAATTCCTGCTCCCATCTATCCAAATCTAATTTGTTCAGCCACAAGGACATCCAGCTGAAGTCTCTTAACTCTCCAAGTATTTGCCTTCTTTAGATTCCCAGGGACAAATGAGAACACAAAACAAGCAAGGAGACAGAATTAATTATTTATATCGGAAAACATGTGTTACAGATCTATGGATGTTATATGGCAAAGATGTCTGAACAGCAGTCTATAAACAACTGCAGTTTTAAGTACCCAGTTATATGGGTAAAAAATAAGATCTATCAATATAATCAATACATAGATCCTGCTAAGTCTATGTAACTCAGTTAATTCCTAAAACACCAACCTGTTCAAAGGTGGATGATTGCAAGGCAGTGCGTACTTTCAAGCAACCTGAGCTGGCATATCTTTCTCCAATGCTACAAGAACAACCAAAAAACATTTTGTTTGAACCTGAAGGAATCCTGGGTAAAGCCGTAGGGAAGCCAGTCCATGCTGCTATGCCCTTAGTCAATCGAAATGAGGGAGTGGAATACAGGGATCTGAACTGTCCTCTGAAGGATGTTACTTATTCTCTTCTCTGTGCCCTATCTATGCCATGTTCCTACCTGATTTTTAGAGGCAGTGGAAATTTGGCATAAACTTCTAGGTTCCAGATACACAGGTCCTGAAATTTGCTGACTTACTGCCTGCTGATTTGGACAAGTCACTTAAACCCTCGAACTTCAATCCTCTCATTGGCAAGCTATAAAGCCTACGGCCTAGATTTTTGAAAAAGATTAAATGATAAGAAAAATATAAAGTGCTTGGCAGGGTGCCCAGCACATATTAAATGCTCCCAAAATGCTATTTTTATATATTCTTTCTAGTCATCTGTTTGAAAAAATTGTCATCTAATGCAGGGTTTGTCTGATGTCTTTCTTTTATTCCTACACCTACCACTCATAGAAACTGTGAAACATGATAATGGGCATGACCTTTGATTCTATGTCTGTTTCTTTGTGCTGTTGGTCCTACGTATCTCCCACAGCATTGTAAGCGATTGTAGTGCACGGGCTGCACACACTGTTCTCTTGATTTTCTCTTACCAGTGCATACATGCACACATGCAGCTAATTCCCAATGATGTGGTTGCCTTAGCTCTCTAACAGCTGGAGAGATGCAGCATGTCTAGGTTACAATATTTACTGCCTGTGTCATACAACTGAGTAACTAGTTAACCAGCTATCCAAGGAAGAAAATCACAGGTTGATCAGAAATTATGGTAACAGTTCCTGTGGGTCGATTTCAGAATTCACCGTCTCACTCAGCGTTTAGCTCTTTCTCTAAGAGAGACACTGTGGTTACATGTCATAATTCCCCGTCAGTATATGGGCTGTTGTACAAATGGATGCAGTAAGGAAGGAAGACACTGCTTACTTCCTCAAGCTTGGTAAACATCATACCAGGAGTGTCATCTTTACTAAGAGATGTGTAACAATCATGGAATGTTTGCAGGACAAATAAAGGTCTCGTTAGTTGGATGCTAAAGCAATTAACCTGTAGAGAGCCAAAAGGGCAACAAAAGAAAAACCACTGAATTAGGCCCACATTTAATGTCACTTATCGTCAGTTAATCCCAGCTAATAAAATAGATGAGGTCCTACTTTTCCTTATGGAAGAAGTTAAAGCCAATTTTTTAAGGAACTGTGACACTTCCTAAATGACCATGTCAAGGAAGTAACTGAAATCACAAAACTGGTATTAGAAACCACGGCTACAGTATCCTGTGGCTGTTTTGTTTTGTTTTGCTTTTCCCATTGGTGGCTCCAGAGTGTCTAAGCAGGAAGGGATTTCAAGGCCACCTGGTTAGAAGAGGAGGATGAGGACCTGCCTTGCAGTTGTCTGAGCAGAGCGAGCACCCTTCTTGTGCATCTGGGGTGACGTGTCAGGGGGTGTTCTGACAGAGAGACCGCTTAGCCACGCTGTAACACCAGCACATCATATTCCCATGCTCGGGGATGGGGGATGGACACAGACTTTCATAAGAAAAACTTGTAACTGTTTTTCTGAACCATCAGAGTAGCAGCAGATAATCCCTGAACTGCTTTGGGTAGAGTCCTTTACTATATAACTAAGTTTTCTCATCAATAAAGGAGTTGGACGAAACCAATTCTGGTATCCTGCAATTCATTTATTACTAAAATGTCATTGATGTCTAAAAACTGGTAAGATTTTATGACACTAAATTCTCATTCTGGAAACTCTATTTCCAGCACACACACACACAAAATCTACAGCAAAGCTTATGCTGAGGGGTTAGACGGTTCCTAGGTAGGCAGGAGAACACAGTGGGGAAGAGCCTGGCTTAGTAGCCATAGTCCGGGCTTCCACACAGTGCCACCACTCCAGCTGTGTGCCCTCGGGCAAGTCCCTCCACCTCACTAAGCCTCAGTTCTGTTACTGTAAAATGGGGGCAATGGTCACTACCTCATGGGTTGTTGATCTGGTAGGTTGTAAGTACTCAGTGTTGTTTGCTATCATTAGTAAGGAGCCAACAGAAATACATGCAAAGGCAACTGAAGAAGGGTGAAATTCACATTTTATGGACCAAAAGACCTTTCTGAATCAGTATCATATTTACAGAGGACATTTCCTCCTCAAGTATAACCAGCTGCACGTTTATATTGCACTCCTAATATTAAGATGCTCATTTACTATTTAGTAATTAGCAGCAAGGTTATTGTAGTAACTTTCCTCTAGAAGGATCCTTCTCTCCTGGATTTCTAAAAATAAATAAACTGTGCATCTGATTACGGTGCATCTTATCACCTCACACAACAGAAACCACTTTGATTTCTCCTTTTAACTGCAGTGAGGTCACCTCCTGGGTTTGTGACATAGCAGTGGTTGCCACCGAGATGATAGCTTTATCAGCAACTCTGCTTTGCAATGACTTCACAGCAAGGTTACCAAGAAGCAGATGGGCTATGAAGGAGACAAACCCCTTGTCTAAACACAAATAGCATTGATAATTAATTAGCTGAAGCAGCAGAGGAAATTATGAAAATGTGTGAAAGGTAAAAGGATTTCTATTTATTACAGATTTGATAGTTCTATTCCTCTACTGCCAGAGGAAAAGCACATCCCTCCTGCCCTGGGGAATGTTGCATGGTACACTGAATAAATGTGGCACTAACTGGTTCGAGTATGCTGGGGTTCACTTTCCAGACCCATTGATTTCTTGGTTAAAGTAGCAAAGATAGTTGTCTTTAGCCACTGTACTTTTTTAAGGTCCAAAAAAAGAGACTGTAAAACAAAACAAAACAAAACTACCTCAGATTACTGAGATGATTAAAGGATCACAGTGTCAACTTATGTCAATTTCTAAAGGCCCGATTTGAACATACAAAGCCTCCACTTGAAAATGTGTCCTTCGATGATAAAAACCCCTGTATTAATTTTAGGACTAGGATAACAAAATACCACAGACTGGGTGACTTAAGCAAGAGAAAGTTACTTTTTCATAGTTCTGGAGGATAGAAGTCCAAGATCAAGGTCTGGTTTCTTCGAGGCCTCTCTCCTCGGCTTACAGATGGTACCTTCTCGTTGGAAACTTACACAGTATTTCCTCTGTGCACACACATCCCTGATGTTTCCTCCTCTGTCCACATTTCCTTTTCTTATAAGATCAGATTGGATTAGGGCCCACCTTACTGGCCTCATTTTAACTTACCTCTTTAAAGGTCCTATCTCGAAATACTGTCACATTCTGAGGGGCTGCGGGTTAGGGCTTTAACATATGAATTTGAGGGGGACACAATTCAGCCCATATAGGTCTTACTTTATCATTTGGATACATGTAAATTACCTAGCACTGTATAGAACATCTTTCCTAACCAGATCTCCACCTCTTTTACAGCATTTACCTCCAGGAATATCACCACAAGCAGCATAGAGTAGAAAGCACCCCAGATTACTAGAAGTTCTGCAAATACCGCCATGCACCTAAGTGCCCTGCCTTTGCCATCTCCCTTCACCTTCCTTGGAAACATTCGTTCGGCCTCTTTTCAGATAACATTTCTTCGATGGCTTCCCTCACTACTGGCCACCCCTGGTAGGGTTAATAATCCTTTCCTCCTTTGCACATAACTTATTGAAGTGCTTCTCATTGGTCTAACTGTATGTTGATGCAAGTCTGTTTCTCCTAGGAAATGGTGAGAGCTGAGTGATCAAACTCACATTCTCATTAATGCTTCTATCACCCATATTTTCCTCAATACACAGAACTTTGAAATGTTTTCTGTATGCCTGGGGACAAAGCAGTTGAACACTGTAAGGAAAAAAAATAAGAAAAGAAGGTGTATATTTTTTTTAAATACCATCCTTTAGAACCTACCAAATGCGTGGGTAGACAGATATGTGTGTGAAAGCTTTTCTCCCAAATGCAGGTCATTCATATGTCTGGGCTCTTCCAAGAACATATTTTAAGTTCGGTTCACAACTCATGGTCAGTCCTCTTGCGCACTAGCTCTGCTGATGGCTCCACTGTGTGTGGGTTGGGCTGATTTTTTTAAAAGAGTTTTTTAAATTGAGGTGTAGTTGATTTACAACATTACGTTAGTCTCAGGTGTCAGACATAGTGATTCACAATTTTTATAGATTATACTCCATTTAAAGTTATTGTAAAATATTGGCTATATTCCCTGTGCTATACAATATATCCTTGTTGCTTTCTAATTTTATACATAATAGTTTGTACCTCTTAATCCCCTACGCCTAAATTGCCCCTTTCCAATTCCCTCTCCCCACTGGTACTCACTATTTTGTTTTCTCTATATCTGGGAGTCCGTTTCTGTTTTGTTATACTAATTTGTTTGTTTAATTTTTTAGATCCCATATATGATAACATAGATTATTTGTCTTTCTCTGTCTGACTTATTTCACTAAGCCTAATACCCTCCAGGTCCATCAGTATTGTTGTAAATAGCAAAATTTCATTCTTTCTCATGGCTGAGTAGTATTCCATTTTGTGTGTGTGTGTGTGTGTGTGTGTGTGTGTGTGTGTGTGTGTGTGTGTGTGTGTGTGTGTGTATCACATCTTCTTTATCCATCCATCTATTATTGCATACTTATGTTGCTTCCATATCTTGGTTATAGTAAATAATGCTTCTATGAACATTAGGGTGCATGTATCTTTTCAAATTAGTGTTCATTTCCTTTGGATACGTACCCAGGAGTGGAATTGCTAGATCCTATTGTAGCTCTGTTTTTAGTTTTTTTGAGAAACCTCCATACTGTACTAATTTACATGCCCACTAACAGTGTACAAGGGTTCCCTTTTCTTCACATCCTCATGAACATTTATTATTTATAGTCTTTTTTTTTTTTTTTTTTTTTTTTTTGCAGTACGTGGGCCTCTCACTGTTGTGGCCTCTCCCGTTGTGGAGCACAGGCTCCAGACGCGCAGGCTCAGCGGCCATGGCTCACGGGCCTAGCTGCTCCGCGGCACGTGGGATATTCCCGGACCGGAGCACGAACCCATGTCCCCTGCATCAGCAGGTGGACTCTCAACCACTGTGCCACCAGGGAAGCCCTATAGTCTTTTAGATGAGAGCCATTCTGACAGGTGTGAGGTAATATCTCATTGTGGTTTTGATTTGCATTTCTCAGATGATTAGTGATGTTAAGTATGTTTTCGTGTGCCTGTTGGCCACCTGTATGTCTTCTTTGGAAAATGTCTGTTCGGGTCTTCTGCCCATTTTTTAACCAGGTTTTTTATTTTTTTGATATTGGGTTGCATGAGCTGTTTATATATATTGGATATATATTAACCCCTTATCAGTCATATCATTTGCAAATATTTTCTTCCATTCAGTAGGTTATCTTTTTGTTTTGTCAATGGTTTCCTTTGCTGTGAAAAAGCTTTTAAGTTTAGTTAGGTCCCATTTGTTTATTTTTTCTTGTGTTTCCTTTGCCCTAGGACAGATCCAAAAAAAATATTGCTATAATCGATGTCAAAGAGTGTTCTGCTTATGTTTTCCACCAGGAGTTTTGTACCTTCGCATCTTACATTTAGGTCTTTAATCCATTTTGCATTTATTTTTGTATATGGTATAAGAAAATGTTCTAATTTTCTCATATGTCTAGGCTCTTCCAAGAACATATTTTGAGTTGGTCTCACAACTCATGGTCAGTCTTCTTACGCACTAGGCCTGCTGATGGCTCCACTGTGTATGAGTTGGGGTTTGAAGTTTGACTCTTCCTCCAGTGATAGGTGCCTAGGAGTGCATCTCACAAGAACTGTCCCTAACACCAGTGATAGTCAAGGAGTGAACACTTGCTTCACTATTCTATCCACAGCTCCTTGTGTGGTCAGAAGTTAAAAGTTAGGGGTAACCTCCTCTCTGTCAGCTATACTCCCAATGCTTCAGAGCTGCGTTATCTCTAGGATCTTAGGGGCTTTTGAATCAGAGAAGATGGCTGCATCCAGTTGCACTGTCTTGCCCTATCCACTGGATTGGAGGAACTCTGCTGTACCCTATATGGCCTGGGATGCTGAACAGCAAGTGGTGTTTTGAAAAGCAAATGAGGGTCCTTCTTAAAATGTTCTATTTCCATAGATTAGGAAAAGGTCATTGACATAATCATCCCTAAGTAACAATTTCTACTCTTATTTATTTATTTATATTTTTGGTGGCATTGGGTCTTTGTTGCTGTGCACAGGCTTTCTCTAGTTGTGTCCAGCGTGGGCTGCTTTTCGTTGCAATGTGCAGGCTTCACATTGCTGTGGCTTCTCTTGTTGAGGAGCATGGGCTCTAGGTACGTAAGCTTCCGTAGTTGTGGAACGCGGGCTCAGTAGTTGTGGCTCGCAGGCTCTAGAGTGCAGGCTTGGTAGTTGTGGCACATGGGCTTAGTTGCTCCACAGCATGTGGGATCTTCCCAGACCAGGGATCGAACCCGTGTCCCCTGCATTGGCAAGCAGATTCTTAACCACTGTGCCACCAGGCAAGTCCACAATTTCTACTCTTAAAACAAATTCCTGATTACTTAATCCATGGGTCTTGAACCTTGGTCAGTTCTAGGGAAATTGGCTCAGTTTGCCATCCCTGGCTCCTCATTTTGCGCTTGTCCTGTTTGTCCTCTGTCACTCAGGTAGACTACTCTGCTCAATGATCTTTTCCCTCACTTCTTTCTGCCCTAATTCAAATATTTCGTTCATAATATATGTAAGTGACTGCACATAGTTGACTGAACAGCAGGTTAAAAATATTGTCTTTCCTATTATTCTTGCATTAACTGTGGTCTAGTTTCTGAAGTTATAAGCTAACTTCCAAGTGTCATCAAGTGATGGGATTTGGGAAGGGAGGATATACAGATAGATATCTTTCAATTGTTCTTGAAATTATACCATGTATCTTTAACTGGCTCTATCTAGCATTCAAGAATATTCTACCATAGGATCACAGAGCTTTAGTTATAAAAAGGACTTTTGTCCTTACCCAGGGTCTTTGAACACATAGGTCCTTGAGATATTTTTAATACTCAGCTCAGGTTCATCCAAGATGAGACTACATAGTTTAACACGGTTTAGTTAAAATATCACCCTTTTTTACTTGGAATTGGAATATGAACTCAGTGTGGCAACACTCATTATTATCACACACGTCTGAATCTCTAATGGAAAGTTCTATGTCTTTGAACAGTTAAAAATGGGAGAACAATTTAATTATTACTTGATTAATGCAGTATGTTTGGTATGAAAATATTCCCAAACATAGGGTTGCGATGAAGAATGAAAAATGGATACTTGGTAATAAAAACGTTAGGAGGCTATAATTTAGTTCAAAACTTTATAAAAATGAAATACTAACAATGATGATTAATGTATAAGTGCTCACTATATTCTAGTCACAGAGATAATATCATTTAGTTTCACCTTGCATTAAACAAACAAAAAACAAAACAAACAAACAAAAAAACTCAGAGGACAGGATTATGATTCTCTTCACACTACAGATGAAAAAAGCTTAATATTTGGCCTCAGGAGGTTCTGTGGTTTTTGTAGATGTCATGCTAATCTAAAGCATTGTAAGTTTTCACATAGTTGATATGTATCCCTACTATTTTATGCTTTATGCCACGTTGTTTTAAAACTGTCGTCTTTAGGAAAAATGAACACGTTATTTATTACTTTATTTCATATATAGTGTCTACTTGCCTGATGAAAGCACTTTTTCCCTTTGTAAGTATAGTAGCAGGATATAGTTCTCCTAATACAGCTCTCGCCCCCTTCACCACCTCATCTGTAACAGCCTCTTTCTCTGCCTTCTTGGTAGAAAGCACTAAGGGGGAAATGATGTATTATTACCTGTCCGGTAGGCATTTTAATTACATGAATAACTGTCTATCTGCAAGAAAAGGGTAGCAATCCATTCTTTCCTCAGTCAGGAGATGATAAGAATTTTGGGAAGTGAGAACTTTGAGATGGTTTAAAATGAATGACCTAGAGATTGAATGAGTCATGTCCACTATCTGATTTTCTCAGAGAAAATGACTAATTTCTCAAGCCTGCAAACAAAGAAAATTAAATAAACAACAAATTTTAAAGATAAAGTGAAAAACACTCCAGAATCAAAAGGATATGTTCTAAAGATGTTAAAAAAAAAAAAAAAAAAAAAAGGATATGTTCAGTGTGAGCCAGCTGTCACATTTTTAACCTTTCCATCTGTTGGTATATGTTAGAAAAAGAAGGCTAAAACCCCAAACTACATCTAGCCCATTAGCTGGGTAATTTGATTTTCATGTATTTGTGAGCTGGGGAGGCATGCTTGCCTCTCTGTTTGTTTAAACACTGAGGCTGGCAATTACCCATGTTCCCTTAAGGTGTTTTCTGGGACCTCACTGAAAGCATTAGCACTATGCTAATGACCTGTGCTGGGCATGACTCACGTTGAAGTAGGAAGGGTGGCAGAAAGATGCGGCCTTTCTGTCTAGAAATATCTTTATGAATACAACTAATTGAACAGATTAGGAAAACAAAGTTGTTGGAGAGATGATCAAAATGGTTCTCAAGAAGTTTTCTTGGTGTGAGACACAAAGAGATGTGGAAAACCAAAAACTTAGAAAAAAGATAATAAACAACATGTAGAATATCACAAAGATTATTTTGGTTATAAAGAAAAGCACCTGCATCTTCTTCAGATTTAAACCCAAATTTGATGTCTCAGGGGAGATCTGGAATATCTCCACAGAGGCCCCTCCCTCAGTCCCTCTCACAGCTGTCGTTCAATTGATAATATTTCTATCACATATTTAGGCTGCTGAAATGCATTATATTGTTGCGGCTGAAATCAAATGGGGCTCTGAGGGTCCCAGTGAATACAGATATGCTGTGCTCTGTCAGGTTCCTGCTGGTCGTCCCCACTGAGTGATGCCCTTGCTGCACCCTTATGCTTACTTAGGATGGGAAGATGGGTGGGAGAGACAGAGCAAGAATCTTTGCCATCTGGACTGACTTGACTGACAACTCCCACAGTCTTAGCATTCCAGCATAACAGAGTTTTTGAAGGGATACAGAATAGACAACTTGAGGTTTTTCTTCTCCTTAGAAAAATGCAGAAGTAGCGGGCCAAAGATTGCTGCCTTCCTTGTTATTTCCACAGGAAAATAAGAAGCTTTTCCTCTTCTATTTCCTTGATGCATGTGATATTAGCACCAATATTAAAGGAATAAGTTTCTGGGTAGTTTTTTTCTTTTTTTTTGGAGGAGGGAGATAAGTACTTTTTATTTTCCCGGTTGGAATTCTCTATACATTTCTCCTGTATATTATCATTGACTTTTTGAAACAGCATTATTGAGGGATAGTTAATATATAAAACAACTGCACATATTTAATGTATATAATTTAATGAGTTTGGAGATTTGCATACATTCATAAAACTGTCACTACAATCAAGGTAATAAAATACCCATCACCCCTAAAAGTTTCCTTCCACCCCTTTGTTTTTTGTTCATTTATGTTGTAAGGACATTTAACATGAATATCTGTTTTTCTTTAACCCACACCTTCTCCAAGTTATCCTAACTTTCCTGCACACCCTTATACTTACCAAAACAACACACTGAGAGACCTTAAAGATGGTGGAGGAGTAAGATGTGGAGATCATACTCCTCCCCAAAAATACATCAGAAATACATCCACATGTGGAACAACTCAAACAGAACACCTCCTGAATGCTGGCAGAAGACCTCAGACTTCCCAAAAGCCATATGGCTGACAGAGTCTTCGTGCTCCGGCCAGGTGTCAGGCTTGTGCCTCTGAGGTGGGAAAGCCAAGTTCAGGACAAGCGTCCACCAGAGATCTCCCGGCTCCATCTAATATCAAATGGTGAAAGCCCTCCCAGAGATCTCCATCTCAACTCTTAAGACCCACATCCACTCAACGACCAGCAAGCTACAGTGTTTGCTAGCCAAACAACTAGCAAGACAGGAACACAAGCCCAGCCATTAGCAGACAGGCTGCCTAAAACCATAAGGTCACAGACACCCTAAAACACACTACCGGATGTGGTCCTGCCTACAAAAAAGAAAAGATCTAGCCTCATCCACCAGAACACAGGCACCAGTCCCCTCCACCAGGAAGCCTACAAAACCTACTGAACGAACCTTAGCCTCCAGGGGTAGACACCAAAAACAATGGGAACTACAAACCTGCAGCCTGCGAAAAGGACACCCCAAACACAGTAAGTTAAGCAAAATGAGGAAACACACAGCAGATGAAGGAAGAAGGCAAAACCCCACCAGACCAAAAAATTGAAAAGGAAATAAGTAGTCTACCTGAAAAAGAATTCAGAGTAATGATAGTAAAGATGATCCAAAACCTTGGAAATAGGATGGAGAAAATACAAGAAACATTTAACAAAACCTAGAAGAACTAAAGAGCAAACAAAACGATGAGCAACACAATAAATGAAATTAAAAATTCTCTAGAAGGAATCCATAGCAGAATAAATGAGGCAGAAGAACAGATCAGTGACCTGGAAGATAACAGAGTGGAAATAACTACCACAGAGCAGAATAAAGAAAAAAAGAATGAAAAGAATTGAGGACAGCCTCAGAGACCTCTCC
Organism: Delphinus delphis; assembly: GCF_949987515.2. Taxonomy (NCBI): domain Eukaryota; kingdom Metazoa; phylum Chordata; class Mammalia; order Artiodactyla; family Delphinidae; genus Delphinus; species Delphinus delphis. The sequence goes on from NC_082686.1 coordinate 62,844,247, forward strand.
GACAACATTAAACACAACATTTGAATTATAAGGGTCCCAGAAGAAGAAGAGAAAAAGAAAGTGACTGAGAAAACATTTGAAGAGATTACAGTTGAAAACTCCCCAGATATGGGAAAGGATATAGTCAATCAAGTCCAGGAAGTACAGAGAGTCACATACAAGATAAATCCAAGGAGAAACACGCAAAGACTCACATTAATCAAACTATCAAAAATTAAATAAAAAGAAAAAAATATTAAAAGCAGCAAGAGAAAAACAACAAATAACATACAAGGGAATCCCCATAAGGTTAACCACTGATCTTTCAGCAGAAACTCTCCAAGCTAGAAGGGAGTGGCAGGACATATTTAAAGTGATGAAGGGGAAAAATCTACAACCAAGATTACTCTACCCAGCAGGGATCTCATTCAGATTTGACGGTAAAATTAAAACCTTTACAGACAAGCAAAAGCTAAGAGAATTCAGCACCACCAAACCAGCATTACAACAAATGCTAAAGGAACTTCTCTAGGCAGGAAACACAAGAGAAGGAAAAGACCTACAATAACAAACCCAAAACAATTAAGGAAATGGTAATAGGAACATACATATTGATAACTACCTTAAATGTAAGTGGACTAAATGCTCCAACCAAAAGACACAGATTGGCTGAACGGATACAAAAACAAGACCTGCATATATGCTGTCTACAAGAGAACCACTTCAGACCTAGGGAAACATACAGACTGAAAGTGAGGGGTTAGAAAAAGATATTCCATGCAAATGAAAATCAAAAGAAAGCTGGAGTAGCAATGCTCATATCAGACAGAATGCACTTTAAAATAAAGACTATTACAAGAGACAAATGAGGACACAACATAATGATCAAGGGATCAGTCAAAGAAGAAGATATAACAATTATAAATAATTATGCACCCAACAAAGGAGCACCTCAGTACATAAGGCAAATTCTAACAGCCGTAAAGGGGGAAATCGACAGTAACATAATCATAGTAGGGAACTTTAACACCTCACTTTCATCAATGAACAGATCACCCAAAATGAAAATAAATAAGGAAACACAAGTTTTAAATGATAATTTAAACAAGATGGACTTAATTGATATTTATAGGACTTTCCATCCAAAAACAAGAGAATACACTTACTTCTCAAGTGCTCATGGAACATTCTCCAGGATAGATCATATCTTGGGTCACAAATCAAGCCTTCATAAATTTAAGAAAATTGAAATCATATCAAGTATCTTTTCTGACCACAATGCTATGACACTAGATATCAATTACAGGAAAAAATCTGTAAAAAATACAAACACATGGAGGATAAACAATAAACTACTAAATAACCAAGAGATCACTGAAGAAATCAAAGAGGAAATCAAAAAATACATAGAAACAAATGACTTTGAAAACACGACAACCCAAAACCTATGGGATGCAACAAAAGCAGTTCTAAGAGGGAAGGTTAAAACAATACAATCCTACTTCAAGAAACAAAAAACATCTCAAATAAACAACCTAATATTACACCTAAAGCAATTAGAGAAAGAAGAACAAAAAACCCCAAGGTTAGCAGAAGGAAAGAAATCATAAAGATCAGATCAGAAATAAATGAAAAAGAAATGAACAAAACAATAGTAAAGATCAATAAAACTAAAAGCTGGTTCTTTGAGAAGATAAACAAAATTGATAAACCACTAGCCAGACTCACCAAGAAAAAAAGGGAGAAGACTCAAATCAATAGAATTAGAAATGAAAAAGGGGAAGTAACAACTGACACTGCAGAAATACAAAGGATCATGAGAGATTACTACAAGCAACTCTATGCCAATAAAATGGACAACCTGGAAGAAATGAACAAATTCTTAGAAAAGCACAACCTTCTGAGACTGAACCACGAAGAAATAGAAAATATAAACAGATAAATTACAAGCACTGAAATTGAGACTGTGATTAAAAATGTTCCAACAAACAAAAGCCCAGGACCAGATGGCTTCACAGGCGATTTCTATTAAACATTTAGAGAAGAGCTAACACCTATCCTTCTCAAACTCTTCCAAAATATAGCAGAGGGAGGAACACTCCCAAACTCATTCTACGAGGCCACCATCACCCTGATACCAAAACCAGACAAATATGTCACAAAGAAAGAAAACTACAGGCCAATATCACTGATGAACATAGATGCAAAAATCCTCAACAAAATACTAGCAAACATATTCCAGCAGCACATTAAAAGGAAAATACACCATGATCAAGTGGGGTTTATCCCAGGAATGCAAGGATTCTTCAATATATGCATATCAATCAATGTGATACACCATATTAACAAATTGAAGGAGAAAAACCATATGATCATCTCAATAGATGCAGAGAAAGTTTTCGACAAAATTCAACACCGATTTATGATAAAAAACCCTCCAGAAAGTAGGCATAGAGGGAATCTACCTCAACAGAATAAAGGCTATATATGACAAATCCACAGACAACATTGTTCTCAATGGTGAAAAACTAAAAGCATTTCCTCTAAGATCAGGAACAAGAGAAGGTTGCCCCTCTCACCATTATTATTCAACATAGTTTTGGAAGTTTTAGCCACAGCAATCAGAGAAGAAAAGGAAATAAAAGGAATCCAAATTGGAAAAGAAGAAGTGAAGCTGTCACTGTTTGCAGATGACATGATACTATACATAGAGAATCCTAAAGATGCTACCAGAAAACTACTAGAGCTAATCAATGAATTTGGTAAAGTAGCAGGATACAAAATTAATGCACAGAAATCCCTTGCATCCCTATACACTAATGATGAAAAATTTGAAAGGGAAATTAAGGAAACACTCCCATTTACCATTGCAACAAAATGAATAAAATACCTAGGAATAAACCTACCTAAGGAGATAAAAGACTTGTATGCAGAAAACTATAAGACATTGATGAAAGAAATTAAAGATGATACAAACAGATGGAGAGATACACCATGTTCTTGGATTGGAAAAATCAACACTGTGAAAATGACTGTACTACCAAAAGCAATCTACAGATTTAATGCAATCCCTATCAAACTACCACTGGCATTTTTCACAGAACTAGAGCAAACAATTTCACAATTTGTATGGAAACACAGAAGACCCTGAATATCCAAAGCAATCTTGAGAAAGAAAAATGGAGCTGGAGGAATCGGGTTCCTGGACTTCAGACTATATTACAAAGCTACCGTAATCCAGACAGTATGGTACTGGCACAAAAACAGAAATATAGATCAATGGAACAGGATAGAAAGCCCAGAGATAAACCCATGCACATATGTTCACCTTATCTTTGATTAAGGAGGTGAGAATATACAATGGAGAAAAGACAGCCTCTTCAATAAGTGGTGCTGGGAAAACTGGACATCTACATGTAAAAGAATGACATTAGAACACTTCCTAACACCATACATAAAAATAAACTCATCAAGGATTAAAGACCTCAATGTAAGGTCAGACACTGTAAAACTCTTAGAGGAAAACATAGGCAGAACACTCTATGATATAAATCATAGCAAGATGCTTTTTGACCCACCTCCTAGAGAATTGGAAACAAAACCAAAAATAAAAAATGAGACCTAATGAAACTTAAAAGCTTTTGCACATCAAAGGAAAGCATAACGAAGACGACAAGACTACCCTCCGAATGGGAGAAAATATTTGCAAATGAAGCAACTGACAAAGGATTAATCTCCAAAATTTACAAGCAGCTCATGCAGCTCAATATCCAGAAAGCACACAATCCAATCCAAAAATGGGCAGAAGACCTAGATAGACATTTCTCCAAAGAAGATATACAGATTGCCAACAAACACATGAAAGGATGCTCAACATCACTAATCATTAGAGAACTGCAAATCAAAAGTACAATGAGGTATCACCTCACACCAGTCAGAATTGCCATCATCAAAAAATCTACAAGCAGGGCTTCCCTGGTGGCGCAGTGGTTGAGAGTCCGCCTGCCGATGCAGGGGACACGGGTTCATGCCCCGGTCCGGGAAGATCCCACATGCTGCGGAGCGGCTGGGCCCATGAGCCATGGCCGCTGAGCCTGCACGTCCAGAGCCTGTGCCCCACAATGGGAGAGGCCACAACAGTGAGAGGCCCGCGTACAGCAAAAAAAAAAAAAAAAAAAAAATTCTACAAGCAGTAAGTGCTGGAGAGGGTGTGGAAAAAAGGGAACCCTCTTGCACTGTTGGTGGGAATGTAAATTGAGACATCCACTATGGAGAACAGTATGGAGGTTCCTTAAAAAACTAATAATAGAACTACCATATGACCCAGCAATCCCACTACTGGCCATATGCCCTGAGAAAACCATAATTCAAAAAGAGTCATGTACCACAATGTTCATTGCAGCTCTATTTACAATAGCCAGGACATTGAAGCAACCTAGTGTCCATTGACAGATGAATGGTTAAAGAAGACGTGGCACATATATACCATGGAATGGTACTCAGCTATAAAAAGAAACAAAATTGAGTTATTTGTAGCGAGGCGGATGGACCTAGAGTCTGTCATACAGAGTGAATTAAGTCAGAAAGGGAAAAACAAATATTGTATGCTAACATATATATATGGAATCTAAAAGAAAAAAATGGTTTTGAAGAACCTAGGGGCAGGACAGGAATAAAGACACAGATGTAGAGAATGGACTTGAGGAGACAGGGAGGGGGAAGGGTAAGCTGGGACGAAGTGAGAGAGTGGCATGGATATATATATACTACCAAATGTAAAATCAATAGCTAGTGGGAAGCAGCCACATAGCACAGAGAGATCAGCTCCGAGCTTTGTGACCACCTAGAGGGGTGGGATAGGGAGGGTGGGAGGGAGACCCAAGAGGGAGGGGATATGGCGATATATGTGTATGTATGGCTGATTCACTTTGTTATAAAGCAGAAACTAACACTAACACACCATTGTAGAGCAATTATACTCCAATAAAGATGTTAAAAAAAGACATTAAATTCCATTATACTACATAGGGTAATTATCTATCTATCCATCTATCCATCCATCTACCTATCAATCTATCTACCTACCTACCTACCTATCAATCTATCTATGAAAGTAAGTATATGCTCAAATACCTGCCTCTTTTAAATAATACTCAATACATTGAGATTCGATCACCACTAAGAATTTTGATTGTTCATTACTATTCATTTATCCACCCTTACACTTATCATTTATTTGACATCTATTATGTGCCAAGTACCTGGGGACTAGTTTCTGGGGACCCAAAGATAAGTATAAGAGGAAGGAAGCTCTTTTTCTTAATGTATTTGACTGAAACAAAATGTTATCTGTAGAAACATCTTTTAAAATAGGAACTCGTATCTTTAGCCTGGTCACTCTCTTTCACCAAGCAAGTTATCAGTTGTCCACTATCAAGCCAAGTTTGTGGTACTCTCTTTGAATTATTCTTTTCTCCACCATCCCCTTAAGAATCTGCCCTTGATTCTACCTCTACATGAATTTACTCCAACCTTCCATAGTCCTTGTTTCCATCTTCTTTTTCCTCTGAGTTACTCCTTCACAGATTTTCACTATAGGCAATGAAAATTACCTTCCCTGAATTTCTGGAGTCTAATGCTAGATCCTTTATCCTTGCTTCTCATCACCCAACGTAGCAATTTAAGTCTAACTGGCACAACTTTTCTACCCCCTTTCTATCTCTGTTTCTCCATTTCCGCACAATTCTTTTGTGTGCCTTGTAAAGAAGAAGTTTAAGGTGATATAAAATTATGGGGTATAACACACCACCTACTGTCAAATGTCCTGTAAGCTGGTAGTAAGGGTTTTGCAGAGGATTGCTTCTTAATAACATAAGAAAACATGCCTTAGGATCTTTGACCTACATGGATTTTCATATATGCAGGTTTATAGAATCTCAAGTCTTTAGAGCTTTAATCTACTTTCACCAACTCTTTTGGTTACTGAACTGATAAAATTCTGAATCATTCTCTGCCTCTGGCCTCCATAAGTCAAACCTGTGAGGCAAGAGAATAGGGCTGGTACCCTAGTTCACTGCTGTTTCCCCCTGTGTGAATCATTTATGCTTAGCCATGTAGCTACGCCTCTTACTCCACTTCTGGTGGAGACCAGGAGAAAAAGGAAGAAGGTCAATTTATTCTTTAGTCACTCTTTAGAAAAGGCAAAAATAAGAGAGACATGTGGGCCAGTTTAAAGCCTTCCTACTCCAAGTGTGGTCCACTGACTAACATCATCTCCATCACCTAAGAGTTTGTTAGGGATGCACAATGTCAAGCCCCGCCTAAGATGCACTGAATGAGAACCTCCATTTTAATAAAGTCCCCAGTGATTCATATAGACACTAAAATTGAGATAAAGTTAAGACACACTGGCCTAGAAGGTGATTCTTTCTATGACAAAGGACAGAGAAAGAAAGTAGCTCACAAATTGGGGTAAAGAAACTTTCCCTTGGAGACAAATAGGGAGAAAATGATGGAGGTTTGAAAAGAGGGGAGTTTTTTGTGTGTGTTTCCATCTCATATCACCACACACACACACACACACACACACACACACACACACACACCCCTACCTAAAATTTTCCAGCCCACTCTGGATCTCAGCTGCTAGGAGTTACTCTCAATTGATTGCTAGGTATATATAACGTCTGCATCCTACCTGAGATGTTCACATAATGTCCTAAGCAGCAGGAGAACAATCCTTAACTTTCTTCCTTAGCCCAAGCATTAGTTTTGATAGAGGTCGACTTCCTAACATTGCCTTCACTGGGCAAGGGTTAGGAAGCTCACTGAAAGAAGATCTCTTTTTGATTATTTGAAGCAAGAATCCAGCAGTGCTATTTTTCCAGAAGTGGTATAGCTTTCTCTTAATCATCTGGTCATTCTTCATATGGCTCCATCAAACAGAGGATTGCTGATTTTCAGGGTTAGAAGGACCCGTCCATTTTCTTATCTGATGCTGAAATTCCTGCCACAAGACAGCTAGTCATTGCCCAGCTTACGCGTGGATGAAATAAATGAAAGAAAACTCAAAATTCATGCTTTTATGCCATTGTGCATTCAGTGACATTGCAGCTGCCTCGCTGCATTATTTGAGAATGCAACTTTCTACTGATGACATTTAACACCCTCTTCTTAGTCTGGGGTGCTTCTCTTACGAACAGTTAAGCTTCAGAGTAGTGAGGCAGGAAAGGGAAAATTCCCCTCACAAACAAATCCTTTTGCCTAAATAAAAGAATATATAGTACTCATAAAGATGATAGTTAGAGCCCAGCGTGAGAGAGATACATTTCTCACACTAGTAATAACAGTAATAACAATAGTAATAAAACACTCTCTATGATGTACCATTCCAGAGAAAATAATATTTGCTATTAATATTATTGTTACTATTGTATTACTGCTAATAATAATGATAGGTTACATGCTAAGAGACTGGGCCTTCAGTGTAACTAGCTAAGCATATTTAGGGCTCCCCTGAAGGCATTTCTTCAATTAATAAAGGAGACTGACAGATCTTCTCACAGCCTACTGCCAGGTGCCAATTGATTGCCTCCCTCTAATAACTGTTTAATTTGCTTTCCTGTACTAATCATGTCACACAAATTGTTGGCCTCTGTCCCTCACTGACAGAGCGGATGGTATTTCAATAGGCCAAATGGCACTGCCCACCCCCCCCCCCCCCCGTCCGTCCTCCCTCCTGCTCTACTCCCATCCTCAGCTTTTTCCATCCCTGCACGCCCTCCTCCCTGCCTGTAACCCAGACAGATTCAGCCACTCGTTTCTCCGGGAACCCATCCAATGACAATGAGAGAGTAAATCGGTCAGACCTCTAGAGCAGCAGCCGCAGGAAGAAAGAAACATCCCCTTGCCGTGTCTCATGACCTCTCTCCCCGCTGAAAGAAAACTCATCAGCTCACAGCACGAATTAGCATGGCCTCATTATAGGCAGAGAGTGAGGGTCATAAAAGGCCCAAATGGGAACAAGGTGGTTTGAAAAAAGAAATCAAAGTCCCATGAGCAGGGGAAGTTGTACCAGGGTGACAGAAGGTGAGGGGGGATGGGAAGTAAATATGATGAAAACACATCAGTGGAAGAGAACATTGACATGCAAATGTTCGAGCTTATGATTTGATATGTCAGGGAACCCAGGACACAATTACACTTGATGACTGAGGCGTAAATAGATGTTGGCAGTCACCACCCCACCCGTTACCCATAACTCCCCCGTCTTGCTTTTGGGTGTGCCAGTGTTTTTTGGCTTCTTGCTTTCCTTTCATCTTTCTGTCTCACTAAATAAAAGGCCTACAAAGAATCAAGCAGAGATATATACATGGAGGTTTAAAAATTTCCCCGTGTACCTGGCGCCCTGACACAGCTACGTCTCTCAGCACGCTGTTCTGCCCTCTGAGTGAACTGCCCTTCACACTTCATGTGAATGATCAAGGATTGCTACAAAGACTCCACCTCCCACGTGGAGCTTTCTGTTCCTAACCAGAGCACGCAGAGACTGCTCCTCCCATAGCAGTGCTCTTCCACTTTGCACCTATTCTTCGCTAAGTAAAAGCAGACCCTTCACACAAGACTCTCCACACTATAACCTAAAACGTACTTTTCTATTCCACCTCCTACCATCCGTCCACACTGATCCTACGACCACATTCTACTGAACCTCATGCTTTCCTCCCCTCTGCCCCTTGTCTTTGCATTTCCTTCTATCAGGAATCCCTCTCCTCTAGTGTTCAGTAACCCAGCATCCCATCCATCAGAGGCCAGCACGAAAACAAGCTCCTTCTTAAAAATGCTACAGGATATGATCTCTCTCTGTTAAACTCTATATCATTTGTATCACCTGCACAGATATTTAATTTTGGGGAGAGATTACAAATTACTTGAGGGGAGATACTTTCAAAACTCTCTGAAAAGCCCCCTTAGAACTTTTTTTTTTTTCTTCTCTCGGCCCTAATAGTTTGCTTTGACTGCCTCAAGGGACATTTTGTAATAGGTTTACATAGAGAACTTCATGGCAATCTGAAATGTGGAAATCTTTGTCAGTTTGGATTTCAAACAGGGAGTAACTCCCCACCGCAAGGAGTTTACAATTCCCTTGTCAGGGAGTACAGAGAATGTGGATTTTATCAATGGGAAATAAGCCAGCAAAGGGTAGAGGGATGCAGGGCATCAGGAGTGTAGAGAGACGCTGTGGCACTCAATCACTTCTGCAACCAGTAAGCAGATAATATTGGAGGAAAGCAAGGCCTGAAGAAGGGTTTTGTTAATACAGATTTGGGACCTAAAGATCGTAGTGTAAGCAAGGACCTCTGAACCACAGCTCAATACCAAGCTAATACTGATTATCTAAATGAGACACATTAAAAGGAGAATGTTTGTGGAATCAAAGACTAAATACTTCCAGATGACATCAGTTACTAAAACACAACTTGTCTTTAGAGTGTCTGCCAGGTGCCTGACGCTGATATTGCGACCAAGCAAGCACATTTTGAAGGTGGGGGACTCCTAAGGGGTCAAGGAGGAAAAACAAAAAGGAAGGAATAAAAATTCAAGAACTCTGCAAGAAAACAACCAACAAGTAAACAAACTAAAATAAAAAACAAATCATTTAACCCCATGAAGATTACACAGAAGGCAGCAAAGAAGTGTCCCTCCTCCCAACTGGCAGAAAACCTCATTGCCACTGCCACCATCCTAGTTTACACACCGTATTGGCTTGCTGGGATCAATGCAACGGTCTGCTAACAAGCTCGCTGGCCTCAGCCTTGTGCCCAATGAGCACATCCACACAGAGCACTCTTTCTGACGAAAAGCAGCTCGCGGCATCACCATCCCTACCCTTGCCCCAGTCCCTCTGCATTCAGCTTATCCCCTCACTCGCGCAGTACTTATTCAGCCTTTACTAGGCACTAAAGGCACAGAAATAAAGCAGGACAGGCTTGATCCCTGCACTAGAGGAGAAACTTTTCCTGTAATTAGGGATCAAGTCCAAATGCCTTGATGTGGCACACTAGGCTCTCACATTTCAGAACTTTCTTATCTCTCCAACTTCCTGGACTACTTCCCTTTGGTTTCTGTACTCCATTCTTAGACTCCTGCATTCTTACTTACTTTTGGTTCTCTGTTAGCATTCTCCATACTCTCTTTTGCCTTCCGTCTTTTTCACATGGTGCCTTTTGTGTTGAAATACCTTTCCCCTCCCATCTTCCCGGACATTCCCCTGGCTAGCTGCTACTTCCTTCCAGGATACCTTTTATCACCCTCTGTTTTCTGTTTGTGTGTTGGCTCCCTCCACTAGACCGATAGCTCCCTGAGAGAGATCCCGTGTTATTCACTGGTAGATAACTCCAGTACTCAGCACATGATTTACTGGGTGCTCAATTATCATCTGTCCAGTGAACTAATTACAGTTTGACTTTGTGTTTCTACTAGACTGAGAGGAATAGATTCAAACTGTGCCGAGCGCACTCCAGCTTGGTGAATGCCAGGCACAGAATAAATATCTGTTGGATGAATGAATGAAAGGATAAATTCAACTACAAAAAAAAACTGTATTAAAACTATGTCCACACAAGTGTGATCAGAACCAAAACTGGACATTACACATCCTTTTGATCAAACGGAAATCCGGAACATTCTCACAAGGGATTAAATATCTTAAGAAAAATGTTATTAATTTTTGAATCGTTTTGGGGTACTCCAATTTCCCTTTTTCCTCACATGGCACAGTAAAGGCACTGGCATTGAAACTGTGAGACCCTTTTCACTTTTACATCTGAATTACGAAATGCCACATCCACCAGCCTCGACCAGAAGCAAGGCAACATTAATATTAATGCTTGGAAGGGCCTGCAGTATGGCAGCAGGATGATTTAAAGAAGAGAATAATCAGGGACTGAATCTTAGTAAATAAATCCAAGGTCCAATTTGTTTAGTCTCTCACCCATATTTTTAAAGGAATATTAATATTCATTTTAAAAGGCAAATCAATACAGATTCTGAACTGCTGACTTGGTAGATGTAAAGTAGAAATGTTTCTCTTGTCCCCAGCAGCCTCCTAGCTAATCTCCTTTTTCCCAGTCTGTTGCTACTTTATTCCATATACAGATATGCAGGGATACCCTCAAAATATCACTCGGGAAGCACTTACTAACTTTTTGCCATCACGTATCTAGTACCACCTGGCTATCGTGGGGACACAGACCACAGAAGGGCCTTTCTTTGTCTTCAAGGGATTTACAATCCAGATGGGGAGAGGAAGCACCCTCTTAGAACAGGCATCCAAAGAATATCAAGCGTATTCTAAGATAGTATGGTGAAAACTATTTTGAACATGTAATTTCTACCTTTGCAAATCTCCCATGATCCTCTCATGACCTCCTTCCACCCCAGTGTAGACACTCTCATTTTTATATGTATGTATATATATTATATATATTGAGAATATCTAATTATAGAATATAGAATATTATATACAGTTATATGTCTAATCTCATTTAATCCTCATAACAACCCTGAGCAGTTTATAATATTATGACCATTTTACAGATAAAAGACCTGAGATTTGGTTAAATGACTGTTGCAAGATGCTACATCTAGGAAGTGGCAGAACTGAACTTAGAGTTCAGTTCTGCCTAATTATAAACTTCTATTCTTTCCACCATACTCTTTCTCCATCAGTTGTCATCTACTTCCTTTGGCATCACTCTATCATTTCCTGTTATGTCCTAATATCTCTGTTCTACTGAGACCAAGTTGATCTACTTGGCACCTTTGGAACAAATTTTGCTAAACTGTGTTTTCGTGTGTTGTCTTGCCCACCCATCGCCGTGAAAAACTTAGAAGGAGTCAGCACAGCAAATAGGTTCAAAGTGTAATACCTGAAAGCAAACTGTCCCATAGTCAAATTCTGACATCACCCTTTGATAGGTGTATGACCTTGGACAAATTACTTTACCTATTTGTGTTTCCTTATTTGTAAAATGGAACAATAGTAATAGTATCCACTAGTGTCCTTAACTTTATCTTTGATAACATGCTGGTTACTGTATTTTATTTACATTAGTGATTTAGGAATAGCCATCTAGATGTATAAGTCTTAGGCAGTTATAGCATTGAAGACTCAGAAAAATGGTTTGAGGATAAAAGTTTTAAATGCCAAATTACCTTGCCCGATAGAAGATAAAATAATGATAATTATTTAACGATAGAGATAGAATTAAACTTGTGTGTATTTTAGTACAATCCTTTCATTTAACACATGGGGAAACTGAAGCCCAAAAAATAATTTTAAAAAATAACAACAAACTGTCCAAATTCACATATCTGGTGGAGGATCTCTCATGAGCAGTTTCTGAGACTTTAACTCATTTAGTCCATAGATGTTGTTCCACACTCTCATCACAAAGATCAGGCCCCAGACAGCCCTGGCCCACTCCTTTGCCCCATTTTTAGCCATCTCTCCACTGGCAAAAATGCTGGTACCTTATGAAGCCCAACTGAGCTTTCTGAACTGGGTCTTACGATTTATACTGGCTTTAAATTATTTCAAATTATTTTAATGAAATACATGTTTTAACCATGAGTGGAAAATCTAGTTTACCTCATTTCGATAAATATGGTCCTGGCACCGTATGCTAGATGTTGGGGATAATAAAGTGGAATGAACATCAGGGTCCCGGCTCTCTTAAGCTAGTACATCAGGTTTTACATCTCACCTGGGGAATTCTCTTTTCTTTAGCTAGGTTACCTTAATAAGACCAAAACAAACATTTACTGCTTGAATATCAGCATATTCTTTTGTCTAATTGTAGGGAGAAATAAAGAATGAGCAAAGACTTCAGGAATTTAAGAGTTCCATGTTTCTAGGAGCTCCTTTTGGCACCTTATTTATTTCATAAACTCAAGCTCCCTTCCCAGTCGTTTTTCTTCTCAAATAAAATCTTTGTTTGGAATATTAACCAAGATTGTAAGACTATGTGTCAGTTTCTAGAGGCTATAGAAAACACACACACACACACACACACACACACACACACAATGCTCTCTCTATATAAAGCAGATTATTTATATCTCAGAATATGTTTTCAACAATGAGATATTGCAACATTTGTAGAATTTAGGATCTAGGGCTAGGTCTTTGATGTTCTTCAATGTAGGTACCATAATAATATAATAGTCACTATCACTAATTTTATTTAGTCTTTACAGATCCCATGCTAAGAACCTTACATACGTTATCTTGTGTGATTCTTACACATTAAAATGCATTATTATCCCAATTTTACAGATGAGACAATTGAGGCCGAGGCCATATAAACCTTCCCAAAGCTATGTGGTTTCTACACGGTAGAACTGGAATTTACACCCAGGTCAGTCTGACCAGGATATATGCATCTTTCTAGTCCCCAGGACCTTTTTTGCACAAAGTAGGTCTTCAGTAAGTCCTTACTGAACCACTGAATGCTGAAACAGTAGAAGAGCAACAAAAATGCTCTACTGTGAAATAAACTAGAAAAGCTTAGCAACCAGACTTTGAAACAGAATCCCTTGCGATCAGGTCCATATAGATTTGTGAAACACCCTGAAGCAGCTTTGCAGAAACCGCCCAAACGTGCAGCAGTGAATTCTGAAGGGGTTATGAGCACATTTTTATTGCTACAGAAAAGAAAATAGAATTTTTAGTCATAATTCATCTAATAATGCAAGCCAAGTTTTGCTCTACTGAGATTTCAGGGGAAAAAAGAATTAAAAAAGTATCACAGATAACCCCTGTACAAAACTTCCAGGCTTGGACCCAAATGAAATGCCATTGTTTAATAAGGGGAACTAGGATACCAAATGCTATTAGACTCCATGTATAGTTCTCCCAAGCCAGCTCATGCTTTCAGAGGACATCTGGCTCAACAGTCTTAGTACCCCCATCACCATCACTAGCTTAACATGGACATGCACACATACACACCATTTTGATATGGAAATTTTCAGTTATATAAAGGAATTCATTGTTGGTCCTATACTTGTGCTTTTCAAAGTGTGACCCACAGACCAGCAGTATCAGCATCACCGGCTCTTTATTAGAAATGCAGATGCTCAGGCCTTATCCCAAGTCGAATGAATCAGAATCTGCATTTTAGCACAATCCCCCAGTCATACACACAGACAATCATTTCAACCACTTGATTTTGCTGGTACTCTGCAGCAGTCCAGTTGAATCTGAGACTGAACCAAGGCCCTGCAACCTTCTTCCATGCACTGTGGCAATGCAAGGGCCAAGGAAAGTACCCCCAGGCAATGATGAAGGGGTCACTTTTGATGGGCAAGGCCTCCATTTTGCATCATTAAAACACATCCATTGCATTCTTTAAGATGGTCACCTTTTCTGTGAAAGCATTTCTGATCCACCCTCCCATTCTAAAGACATTTTGCATGTGTATATCTATGTACTAATTTATTCAAGCTATAGTACCACAGTATGTTTACAGAGTTTCTATTGCTTTGTACTTAATCTCCTCATGATTAGCACCTTTCAAAGTCCAGAACATTGTCACCTACCCTTATTTAATCCCAAAAGGGAAGGGAGGGGATCTGAAGGAAAGTAAGTATTGAAAGGGAATTCAGAACCAAATCTACTTTGGCCTTCATTTCTTGGGTTTTGGTTTTAGATTTCCTAAAGAAAAACTATTCTTGGCTTTCCCATAATTACATGAGGATTCTTAACCTTTGTTCCTGATGGAAAATCAAACTGTATGAAGGAGAGTCATGTTTAAAAATGGAAAAGAAGCACCGCTCTACTCCACTGAGCGCGGGCTGGTCCAGCAGATTTGCAATCATTCCTCATATCAGGGCTTGAGACTGGTTTGTGGACACAGCCACAGCTGTGCAAATTGTGGAGTGGCGACCAGGGGACAGAGAGCTCTGTGCTTGTCTCCCGTGGCTTTTGTTTCATTTAGGTCCCCTGCCCCAGGAGCTTCACTTTGCAAGGCTGAGGGGAGGGATAAGATGTTCAAACTGTACTTCACTCAGAAGCACAGCATTTCTCCTCACATTTAGGGCACAACTGAAATAGGGTTTTAATGTGAAATTTGCCTTAGGCCAGCAGACTGTTCCCAAACATCGAAAGCATCAGTTTGCCTTCTGTACATTGATGTGGTTATAACATTGTATACAATTGCAAGGGAACTCATATCCTGTCCACGTCTGCCCTTCTCCTCTCTCTCCTGTTCCTCCCTTTTTTTCTGTTTATATCATCTGGCGCTGCAACACATACCTTGCTGCATGCAGCCCCTGCCAATCAGACACGTTTATGATGAGTGGTGAGTGTGGGTGGGAAGAGGGAAACATTTCTATGCTAGGCTCAGTGGGCTCAGATCATATGTTGATTTTTCTCTTTCTTAAAAAAAAAAAATCCCTTTAAAATTTGGGGTGAAAGGTAAGCACATGGCAGACTGGATTTATTTACTCAGATGCTATGCTTGATAATTCTCATCTTTAAATCATCTTGTGGCTGCACTTCCAGCCTTTCTGGACATCAATATTAATGTTCCCAGCTCCTGGCAGTAGCTGGTAGAGGTGGCATTTCATAATTCAGATGTAAAAATTAAAAGCCGAGTGCTAGAGGGGGTACACAGTAGCAGAATACATCCATCCAATATTTACTGAAAGCCCTTCAGAAAATCAGCCTTTCCCAGCTCTCCCATAGCAAGGAAATGCAACATTAACAGCTAAATAATGGTGGCCGAGAAATTCACTCTCCCTCCTTCCTTGAAAAAAAAAAAAAAAAAAAAAAACTATAAAGGGCACAGGATGGTTCCAGAAATATTTTCACTTTGAAGATCTTCAATCAGCACCCAAGGGGAAAGGGCGCTGGCAAATCCCACCTGAGACAATGCTTCACCAACAGGTGCATGAGAGTCAATGGTCCTCTAGTCAGCAGAGGGCTGACATCACCAGGTATCCCATCAATGTGCCCCTCATGATTATTGGTAGAGAACTCCACGGACAGAGGTCTCACAATGCCACTTATTCATTAGTCATCGGTGCCATGGCCTTATTTCCCTTTTTGTCAAAAAACTGTTCCCTTCATGTCTTTATGTTGTAGGGAACCTAGGTTCTCAATTCTCTGCAGAGAGAAAGGCTGGCTCATCATTATTCTCTTCATATTTTTCTCTTCTTTCGAAAACAAGTAGGTCCCCACATATGAAAAGATGTATGTACTTGGAAAGAGCTTAAGAATGATCATAACTAATTATAAATTAAAATGAATGCTTACTAAAACAAAGTAATTAAAACAGACACTTCACCATAAACTCATCATGAGACGTCCATCCAAGCAAAGAAAGAAAACTAGTCTTACTTTATCATCATGTCTTACTAGAGCCATCCCCTTCCACCAACTGCTGATGCTATTTTAGAGTTGGAACAAATAAAATGAAAAGAAAGCAAAAAAAGGGATAAAGTCTCCATCAACTCCCTCATCTCTCCCAGTGGTTCTTGTTTCTTTGTTTGGGGAGGTTTTGTTATTTTTTATTTTGTTTTTAATATCTAGCTCTTTTAGTAAAGAAGAGAATGTGGCCTCTTGTCAATTCTGGCCAAGGTTCTACATTCTTGGCCACTTCTTTTCATGATTTAAAATAGTCTACTTCAAAAACAGAGCTGCTTTCTACAGAAAGTCTGAGCCAATGTCTACATCCAAATAATTATTAGAGAACTGATTTGTGAGGAATTTCATAGTTACTTACTTATAAACCTCTATTTCAAATGAGGTTGCTTTTTCTAAAAAGGATATATGCCGTGACAGGTGTTTTCACAATGTTACTGTTGTTTTTCCATGTATCCTAAAATAGGTAACTGCCTCTTGCCTGAGATTCACTTCATCCTGGTAATTTCTGTCCTCCTCATTGCTAAAGTGATTTTTCTAAAGAAGAAAGGCATGCATTGCTTCTTAAAAGAGTTTCTTTTTCCTCTGTCTTCTTATTTTCTTTAAGATATGCTGAAAACGCATTTTTATTCCCTATGACTCCAGGCCCGTAAGCAGCTTGTTTGTTAGGCCCTACTGGGGACAGAGTACAGACTAATTTTCATAAGTTGCAACAATTCCAAAGCATGAAAAAAACAATAATTTTTTTTAAGATCAAAATAGGCTGTCCATTAGCCCGTTGTAAACCTGTATGCAGAATGTCTTTACATTTTAGTTGCTTTATTTCTAGCATAGCCAGTCTCTCAGTTAAAGGAACACTTTCTAACCTGTTTCTTCAGCCTATCAGGAATGAGAAGCCAGGGACCAGAAGCTATAATCTCTACAGGCTGTGTTCTGCTAACCAAAGCCAGGCAAGGAGGCCAATTCCATAAAGCACTACAAATATTTGTGTGGTTCAAAGGGGCAAGGAGGTGTCCCTGGCTAGGAGGAAATCTATAAACAAGACAGACAAGAGATTTTACAAAGCTTAGCAAAACAAAATGGGGGATGGGTGTGGGAAAAGGGAGACAAGGAAGGTTTGAGTTCAAACTTGGATTTAGATTTTATATGAGGACAGCTCAATACAGCTGCAGAGATGAAGCCCTGTTATTTTTTTTGCAAAGGCCAAAAAAAAAAAAAAACTGCCAGACTTCCAACACTCTGCAAGATGCTCCTGCCTCATCTCGGATTCTGTCTCCTCCCACCACTCACACTGGCCTATTTGCTGTAGCTTCACACTCCTCGGGCACCACAGCAGATGGCTCACCGCCCACGAACTCTTCAGTATGTGAAGGCAGAGGAGAGACATCTTGGTGTCTCTTGCAGTGGGGAAGAGGAGGAAAAAAATAACAAGGCCATGCTTACTGGGATTACCTTGTCCACTCGTACGATTTCTTTCCTTCCTTGGATGGCTTTGTGAGTGTGATACTTTTAAATCACGTGAAAGGCACCATTCTCATTATTTGATGAGCTCGACAAACTCTGCCCCAATTTCAGGGTATTAAGTATCAACATGGAGTCTGAAAGGCCGTGTCTAGCATTGCTTGGCTCCAGTGGGCATATTTTCCTTCCACAATGATATAAGGCTGTGGGAATGTATTAGTTTCCTGAGTTCACTTGTTTAAATAAAGTCCCCTGCCCTTCCATGCAGGCATCAAGGAGCACAGCAGGCAGCTGCCACTTTAGGGATCACTTCAGCATTGCTGCCGTCTCTTTCCGGCAGGCACAACTTCCCCCAGCCTCCAAGAAGTGCACTCCACCGCCATCCTGGTCCTGCTGCAACAGTAGTTAATGAGTTTTCTGTGTTTCAGTAAAATTTGGGGGCAGTTTCATCATCCATGGAAACAGTGGGGAGACTGGCAAAGACATGCCATCATTTTCTTGCATGTGAAGGGATTAAATGGAAGTGAACCCAGTGGTACAGCAGGGTTTTCAAAATAATGGGCACCATGTCTTTTGTCAAACAGTCTAATTTGAGGGTCCACAAAAAAGTGTATCAGAATTTGCATTAAAATCCAGTAGAAATGGTTCTAGAAAAAGAGAGTGTAATGGTAGAGAGAGAAAAGGTAAGCAGCTGACTTATCAAGATCTTCCCCCACAGTTGGGAGCACCTAGAATACGTTTTTATTGTAATAAAGGATCAGATGTGCTCTTGAGCGGATAGGGGTTTACTTTCACTGTTGTTTGGCATACTTATAATTCCAAGCACGGCTCAAGTCAAAACAGAACACTGTGAATTCTCCACAAATCATGCTTTGACTCAACAGGGGGGCTGTAGAGCACAGGGTTCTAGAGCCAAGAAGAACTGACCTCATATCCCAGCCTCGACATTTACAAACTTGGTGACTTTGGACACTTTACTTAACTTTTCTTAGTTTGTTTTCTCTTCTGTAAATGGGAATAATGATTGTAATTCCTGTCAAGATTATTGTGAGGATTAGGTGATATAATGTCTAATAGGCCACTGTGTGGTTCTTTGACATTTAGGAACTGTTCAATAAATAGTAGTTTAAATTAGCTAGAGGACATCTCATATTTTCCAGCCAACATTCCTAAAAGCTATAGCTAAAATCTGCCTTAAACCCTATTATTTTCTTTCAACGTTGAACAAATAATGAAGGGGTGGAAAACCATGTCAATTATAATTTTATTATAAAGATATTTATTCACTATTGAACTTGATTCTTGATGTTTTTCATCATAGAACAAGGGGTCTGACCTCAACCAACCACCCAACAAATCTGTACAGAGAACTTCCTGTTTATAAGACAAATGGATAGGATCCCTTCTCCTGGGTGTGTGCCCATTCCAAGTGTCAGAAACATTACATAAAAAATAGGACCTACATCCTAAAATTCTCCACGTGACCCAGACTGCAGCTATCTGGGAGCAGCCATCTCACTTTGATTCCTAATATCTCCAGAAAAAAAAGGTTTTTTTCATAAAATAAACCTCAGAAATATCATATATTTAACTTATGCTGCTGAAATATACATACATTTATATAATTCAAATTATAAAGGTCATGATGCAGCAAATCCTACACAATACTTTCCAACTGTTCACTGCAGTAGGAAAAAACTTTGCAAAAGGATAAAATTATTAATGCAGCAGTTTTTACACGGGGCTTTCCAAGAGCACTCAGATTTCAGTAGAGGCAATTTGGGAGTTAGAATTGAACATGGTGGGGCCTGGGTCCCTCATCCCCACTTCATTCAAAGCAGCTCCTCTTCTTTTATCTGTTTTATATCCTAGATTCTGAATAAACTGTCTAAAAGGGGGGCATTCTTCTGCAAAAACTCAATCAAACAAATAAATAGTTTGAAAACCACAGCATTAAGAAGGTTCAGTCTGGTGACTTTTTTCTTTAACATCTCCAAAGCGTACCTGTCACACAAAATTTATAGCTATATATAGCAGCTTAATGCTTCAGCATTGTGTCAAGGACTACCCTAAAGTTAATGCTAAATCCTATCCACTCTGTAGCATAGATTTCTCCACCTTCTCTGCCCGAGGAACCTTCTTATTTATGTATTTTGAATAGGGGCAAAGAATTGATCTCTTACAGAAACATGCACTGTGCTTTAAATCAAATCACTAACTGCGCGCGGTCGCGTGTGTGTGTGTGTGTGTGTGTGTGTGTGTGTGTGTGTGTGTGTGTGTGTGTGTGTGTGTGTGTGTGTGTGTGTGTGTGTGTGTGTGTGTGTGTGTGTTTATAGGACTGGGGGAGAGAGGATAAAATACACGTATAAAAACTTACATGTAGGGGGCTTCCGGCAAGATGGCGGAAGAGTAAGACGCGGAGATCACCTTCCTCCCCACAGATACACCAGAAATACATCTACACGTGGAACAACTCCTACAGAACACCTACTGAACGCTGGCAGAAGACCTCAGACCTCCCAAAAGGCAAGAAACTCCCCACGTACCTGGAGGGGATTAAGAGCGCTGCTTAGGGCTTCCCTGGTGGTGCAGTGGTTGGGAGTCCGCCTGCCGATGCAGGGTACACGGGTTCGTGCTCTGGTCCAGGAGGATCCCACGTGCCGCGGAGCGGCTGGGCCTGTAAGCCATGGCCGCTGAGCCTGCGCGTCCGGAGCCTGTGCTCCGCAACGGGAGAGGCCACAACAGAAGCCTGTGCAGCCCGCCACTGCCAGGGTCCCGGGATCCACCGACAACTCCCCCGGAAGAACGCACGGCGCGCCTCAGGCTGCTGCAACGTCACGCCGGCCTCTGCCGCTGCAGGCCCGCCCCGCACTGCGTGCCCCTCCCCCCCTCCCGCCCCCCCCCACCCCCGACCTGAGTGAGCCGGCGGCCCCGAATCAGCGGCTCCTTTAACCCCGTCCTGTCTGAGCGAAGAACAGACGCCCTCCGGCGACCTACACGCAGAGGCGGGGCCATATCCAAAGCTGAGCCCCGGGAGCTGTGAGAACAAAGAGAAAGGGAAATCTCTCCCAGCAGCCTCAGAAGCAGCGGATTAAAGCTCCACAATCAACTTATGTACCCTGCATCTGTGGAATACATGAATAGAAAACGAATCTTCCCAAATTAAGGAGGTGAACTCTGAGAGCAAGATTTATGATTTTTTTCCCCTTTTCCTCTTTTTGTGTGTATGTGTATGCTTCTGTGTGAGATTTTGTCTGTATAGCTTTGCTTCCACCATTTGTCCTAGGGTACTATCCGTCCATTTTTTGTTTGTTTTTAAATTTTTTTTGTAATAATTTTTTTTTATTTTAATAACTTTATTTTGTCTTAACTTACTTTATTTTATTTTGCTTTATCTTTCTTTCTTCCTTCCTTCCCTCCTTTCTTCCTTCCTCCCTTCCTCCCTCTCTCCCTCCCTTTCTTTCTCTTTCTTTCTTTCTTTCTACTTCTACTAATTCTTTCTTTCTACTTTTTCTCCCTTTTATTCTGAGCTGTGTGGATGAAAGGCTCTTGGTGCTGCATCCAGGAGTCAGTGCTGTGCCTCTGAGGTGGGAGAGCCAACTTCAGGACACTGGTCCACAAGAAACCTCCCAGCTCCACATAATATCAAACGGCAAAAATCTCCCAGAGATCTCCATCTCAACACCAGCAGCCAGCTTCACTCAACGACCAGCAACCTACAGTGCTGGACACCCTATGCCAAACAACTGGCAAGACAGGAACACAACCCCAACCATTAGCAGAGAGGCTGCCTAAAATCATAATAAGTCCACAGACACCCCAAAACACACCACCAGACGTGGACCTGCCCACCAGAAACACAAGATCCAGCCTGAATCACCAGGACACAGGCACTAGTCCCCTCCACCAGGAAGCCTACACAACCTACTGAAACAACCTTAGCCACTGGGGACAGACACCAAAAACAACGGGAACTACGAACCTGCAGCCTGCAAAAAAGAGACCCCAAACACAGTAAGATAAGTAAAATGAGAAAACAGAAAAACACACAGCAGTATTAGGAGCAAGATAAAAACGCACCGGACCTAACAAATGAAGTGGAAATAGGCAGTCTACCTGAAAAAGAATTCAGAATAATGACAGTAAAGATGATCCAAAATCTTGGAAATAGAATAGACAAAATGCAAGAAACACTTAACAAGGACCTAGAAGAACTAAAGATGAAACAAGCAACGATGAACAACACAATAAATGAAATTAAAAATACTCTAGATGGGATCAATAGCAGAATAACTGAGGCAGAAGAATGGATAAGGGACGTGGAAGATAAAATAGTGGAAATAACTACTGCAGAGCAGAATAAAGAAAAAAGAATGAAAAGAACTGAGGACAGTCTCAGAAACTTCTGGGACAACAATAAATGCACCAATATTCGAATTATAGGAGTTCCAGAAGAAGAAGAGAAAAAGAAAGGGACTGAGAAAATATTTGAAGATACTATAGTTGAAAACTTCCCTAATATGGGAAAGGAAATAGTTAATCAAGTCCAGGAAGCACATAGAGTCCCATACAGGATAAATCCAAGGAGAAATACGCCAAGACACATATTAATCAAACTGTCAAAAATTAAATACAAAGAAAACATATTAAAAGCAGCAAGCGAAAAACAACAAATAACACACAAGGGAATCCCCATAAGAAAAACCGCTGAATTTGCAGCAGAAACTCTGCAAGCCAGAAGGAACTGGCAGGACATATTTAAAGTGATGAAGGAGAAACCTGCAACCAAGATTACTCTACCCAGCAAGGATCTCATTAAGATTTGATGGAGAAATGAAAAATTTACAGACAATCAAAAGCTGAGAGAGTTCAGCACCACCAAACCAGCTTTACAACTAATGCTAAAGGAACTTCTCTAGGCAAGGAACGCAAGAGAAGGAAAAGACCTACAATAACGAAACCAAAACAATTCAGAAAATGGGAATAGGAACATACATATTGATAATTACCTTAAATGTAAATGGACTAAATGCTCCCACCAAAAGACACAGATTGGCTGAATGGATACAAAAACAAGACCCATATATATGCTGTCTAAAAGAGACCCACTTCAGACCTAGAGACACATACAGACTGAAAGTAAGGGGATGGAAAAAGATATTCCATGCAAATGGAAACCAAAAGAAAGCTGGGGTAGCAATTCTCGTATCAGACAGAATAGACTTTAAAATAAAGACTATTAGAAGAGACAAAGAAGGACACTACATAATGATCAAGGGATCGATCCAAGAAGAAGATATAACAATTGTAAATATTTATTCACCCAACATAGGAGCACCTCAATACCTAAGGCAAATACGAACAGCTATAAAAGGGGAAATCGACAGTAACACATTCATAGTAGGGGACTTTAACACCCCACTTTCACCAATGGACAGATCATCCAAAATGAAAATAAATAAGGAAACACAAGCTTTAAATGATGCATTAAACAAGATGGACTTAATTCATATTTATAGGACATTCCATCCAAAAACAACAGAATACACATTTTTCTCAAGTGTTCATGGAATATTCTCCAGGATAGATCATATATTGGGTCACAAATCAAGCCTGGTAAATTTAAGAAAATTGAAATTTTATCAAGTCTGACCACAGCGCTATGAGACTACATATCAATTAAAGGAAAAGATCTGTAAAAAATAAAAACACATGGAGGCTAAACAATACACTACTTAATAACGAAGCGATCACTGAAGAAATCAAAGAGGAAATCAAAAAATACCTAGAAACAAATGACAATGGAGACACGACGACCCAAAACCTATGGGATGCAGCAAAAGCAGTTCTAAGAGGGAAGTTTATAGCAATACAATCCTACCTTAAGAAACAGGAATCATCTCGAATAAACAAACTAACCTTGCACCTAAAGCAATCAGAGAAAGAAGAACAAAAAAACCCCAAAGTTAGCAGAAGGAAAGAAATCATGAAAATCAGATCAGAAATAAATGAAAAAGAAATGAAGGAAACAATAGCAAAGATCAATAAAACTAAAAGCTGGTTCTTTGAGAAGATAAACAAAATTGATAAACCATTAGCCAGACTCATCAAGGAAAAAAGGGAGAAGACTCAAATCAATAGAATTAGAAATGAAAAAGGAGAAGTAACAACTGACACTACAGAAATACAAAAATCATGAGAGATTACTATAAGCAACTCTATGCCAAAAAAAGGAAAACCTGGAAGAAATGGACAACTTCTTAGAAATGCACAACCTGCCAAGACTGAATCAGGAAGAAAAAGAAAATATGAACAGACCCATCACAAGCACTGAAATTGAAACTGTGA
Organism: Delphinus delphis; assembly: GCF_949987515.2. Classification (NCBI taxonomy): domain Eukaryota; kingdom Metazoa; phylum Chordata; class Mammalia; order Artiodactyla; family Delphinidae; genus Delphinus; species Delphinus delphis. Next base: position 62,868,464 of record NC_082686.1, read on the forward strand.
TTAAAAATCTTCCAACAAACAAAAGTCCAGGACCAGATGGCTTCACAGGCGAATTCTATCAAATATGTAGAGAAGAGCTAACACCTATCCTTCTCAAACTCTTCCAAAATATAGCAGTTTGAGGAACATTCCCAAACTCATTCTACGAGGCCACCATCACCTTGACACCAAAACCAGTCAAGGATGTCACAAAGAAAGAAAACTACAGGCCAATATCACTGATGAACATAGATGCCAAAATCTTCAACAAAATACTTGCAAACAGAATCCAACAGCACATTAAAAGGATCATACACCATGATCAAGTGGGGTTTATTCCAGGACTGCAAGGATTCTTCAATATATGCAAATCAATCAATGTGATACACCATATTAACAAATTGAAGGAGAAAAACCATATGATCATCTCGATAGATGCAGAGAAAGCTTTTGACAAAATTCAACACTCATTTATGATAAAAACCCTGCAGAAAGTAGGCATAGAGGGAACTTTCCTCAACATAATAAAGGCCGTATATGACAAACCCACAGCCAACATTGTCCTCAACGGTGAAAAACTGAAAGCATTTCCACTAAGATCAGGAACAAGACAAGGTTGCCCACTCTCACCACTATTATTCAACGTACTTTTGGAAGTTTTAGCCACAGCAATCAGAAGAGAAAAGGAAATAAAAGGAATCCAAATTGGAAAAGAAGAAGTAAAGCTGTCACTGTTTGCAGATGACATGATACTATACATAGAGAATCCTATAGATGCTACCAGAAAACTACTAGAGTTAATCAGTGAATTTGGTAAAGTAGCAGGATACAAAATTAATGCACAGAAATCTCTTGCATTCCTATACACTAATGATGAAAAATCTGAAAGTGAAGTCACGAAAACACTCCCATTTACCATTGCAACAAAAAGAATAAAATATCTAGGAATAAACCTACCTAAGGAGAAAAGACCTGTATGCAGAAAATTATAAGACACTAATGAAAGAAATTAAAGATGATACAAATAGATGGAGAGACATAGCATGTTCTTGGATTGGAAGAATCAACATTGTGAAAATGACTCTACTACCCAAAGCAATCTACAGATTCAATGCAAGTCCTATCAAACTACCACTGGCATTTTTCTCAGAACTAGAACAAAAAAAATCACAATTTGTATGGAAACACAAAAGACCCCGAGTAGCCAAAGCAATCTTGAGAACGAGAAACAGAGCTGGAGGAATCAGGCTCCCTGAATTCAGATTATACTACAAAGCTACAGTAATCAAGACAGTATGGTACTAGCACAAAAACAGAAAAATAGATCCATGGAACAGGATAGAAGCCCCAGAGATAAACCCACACACATATGGTCAGCTTATCTTTGATAAAGGAGGGAGGAATGTACAGTGGAGAAAGGACAGCCTCTTCAATAAGTGGTGCTGAGAAAACTGGACAGGTACATGTCAAAGTATGAGATTAGATCACTCCCTAATACCATACACAAAAATAAGCTCAAAATGCTTTAAATACCTAAATCTAAGGCCAGAAACTATCAAACTCTTAGAGGAAAACATAGGCAGAACACTCTACGACATAAATCACAGCAAGATCCTTTTTGACCCACTTCCTAGAGAAATAGAAATAAAAACAAAAATAAACAAATGGGACCTAATGAAACTTCAAAGCTTTTGCACAGCAAAGGAAACCATATACAAGACCAAAAGACAACCCTCAGAATGGGAGAAAATATTTGCAAATGAAGCAACTGACAAAGGATTAATCTCCAAAATTTATAAGCAGCTCATGCAGCTCAATAACAAAAAAACAAACAACCCAATCCAAAAATGGGCAGAAGACCTAAATAGACATTTCTCCAAAGAAGATATACAGACTGCTAACAAACAGATGAAAGAATGCTCAACATCATTAATCATTAGAGAAATGCAAATCAAAACTACAATGAGATATCATCTCACACCAGTCAGTATGGCCATCATCAAAATATCTAGAAACAGTAAATGCTGGAGAGGGTGTGGAGAAAAGGGAACACTCTTGCACTGCTGGTGGGAACGTGAATTGGTACAGCCACTATGGAGAACTGTATGGAGGTTCCTTAAAAAACAACAAATAGAACTACCATATGATCTAGCAATCCCACTACTGGGCAAATACCCTGAGAAAACCATAATTCGAAAGGAGTCATGCACCAAAATGTTCATTGCAGCTCTATTTACAATAGCCAGGACATGGAAGCAACCTAAGTGTCCATCAACAGATGAATGGATAAAGAAGATGTGGCACATATATACAATGGAATATTATTCAGCCCTTAAAAGAAACGAAATTGAGCTATTTGTAATGAGGTGGATGTACCTAGAGTCTGTCATACAGAGTGAAGTAAGTCAGAAAGAGAAAGACAAATAGCGATGCTAACACATATATATGGAATTTAAGGGGAAAAAAATGTCATGAAGAACCTAAGGGTAAGACAGGAATAAATACACAGACCTACTAGAGAACGGACTTGAGGATATGGGGAGGGGGAATGGTGAGCTGGGACAAAGTGAGAGAGAGGCATGGATATATATACACTACCAAACGTAAGGCAGATAGCTAGTGGGAAGCAGCTGCATAGCACAGGGAGATCAGCTTGGCGCTTTGTGACCGCCTGGAGGGGTGGGATATGGAGGGAGACGCAAGAGGGAAGAGATATGGGAACATATGTATATGTGTAGCTGATTCACTTTGTGATAAAGCAGAAACTAACACAGCATTGTAAAGCAATTATACTCCAATAAAGATGTAAAAAAAAAAAACTTACATGTAAAATAATTACATGTCTTTTAGAAACTGGGGATTTTTTGCTTTAATTTTCTTTTAGCTTAATTCAAACTTCTTATCATTCCTTTTAAATGTCAACTTTCCCAGATGCTGTTGTGAAGATCCAAGTACAAGTTCTTCTTCATTATCTCTCTCTATGCTTCAAGAATTCATTCACTCACTCATCCATCCATTCAACAAACCTTGCTAAATTTCAACCATATTCCAGAGGCTGTGGAATGGTGAAATGAATAGTCCTGCGATAACCTAAAAAGGTGTGATGGGCTCACACTTACATGGAATCAGCACGCAGAAATAGAATGAGCACAGGCTCTGGGGTCAGACCAGCCATGGTGTGAGTCCCACTTCAACAGTTATAAAGTCTGTGAACTTGAGTAAGTAACTTATTCTCACTGAGTTTCAGTTTCCTCATCTGTGAAACAAGGCTTCCTAATGTCATCCTCGTACAATGCGGATTAAATGTGCAAATGCATGTTTAGACACTAGCCCCTTATCTAGTACAAAATGATTACCCAATAACTAGGAAGAATTATTTTTTCTTTGAAAGGCAGTTCAAGGCCACAAGCCACAGATTGTGTAAGTTCATGGATGGAGCACCCAGGTGGCAGTGCCTTAGCAAAACATGTTTTTGGCAAAAAGCTCCAAAGCAGTCTCTGTTGCTCTCAACTTCTCAGGGAAAATTGTGCTGTCTCCAAGCATTTACTAAATTAACAGAACCCTAACTTGCTTTAGAGACATACTTACTCAGTATAAATTGGCCTTTATTTTGGAAGCAAACGTCATGTGAACCCAGGTGTAAAACAGAGAGGGTTCCAAAATACGCTACAAACATGCTTTCTAAAAACGATAATATGAAAGATTAATGTAAATTGATACTTTTCTCAATACAGGAGCAATTCCCTGGGAATGACTTAGGAGACTTAAGCCAGCAGCAGCAGGATAACAGCTAACACACTGAAGCAATAATAACTAAATGGTATCCTGAGTTATTAATGCAATTTCTAAAAGAGCCTAGCTTGTTATGAGGATATGGTGATCAAACAAAGCAAATTTGCCCCCATAATACTTTGCACATTCTGCATATTTTTAATGCTTGAGGCTTAAAAAGCTGGGAATGCAAGCATTTGGCTTAGTTTGGGACTTTTCTTGTGTATTAGTTTTCTATTGCTGCTGTAACAAATTATCCCAAACTTGGTGCCTTAAAACAACACACATTTATTTTCTTGGAACTCCGTAAGTTACAAGTCTAATACGGGTCTCACTGGGCTAAAATCAAGTTCTTAGTAGGGCTGCATTCCTTTATGGAAACTCTAGGGGGTAACCTGTTTCCTTGCGTTTTCCAACTTCTAGGTATAAGCCTCATTCCTTGGCTCCTGGCTCCCTTGCTGCATCTACAAAGCCAGCAATGTTGCATATTTCTGATGCTTATGTCTCTCTCCATCTTCTGACTACAACCAGGAAATGTTCCCTCTTTTAGGGATTCTTGTGATTAGATTGGGCCCACCTGTACGATCCAGGATAATCACTCCAGCTAAAGATTTTGAACCTTAGTCATATCTGCAAAGTCTTTTATGCCATGTAAGGTAAAATACTCACTAATTATGGGGCTTAGGACACAGACATATTTAGAGGGTCATTATTCTACCTACCACATATGGTAATGGGGAGAGTGAGCTATTATAGATACTGTTAAAAGACATATGGCTGCAGGTCTTCTGAATGATCCATTGCATACAGCCATTAAGGAAGACATGGACATTCCAGAAAGCTCTCCTGCTCTGTATTTTCTGTTAAACTTTTCTTCCATCTGTAAAATGAACCAGTTGGACTAAATGATGACTAGCTATCCTTCCAGTTTAAAAGGCTGGGATGCCTTCTATATGGACTAAACTTTATGTACTCCTCTTGGACAAATTTGGATGATTCAAATTTCAAGGCAAATATAAAGAATCAGAAAGGGTGAAAAACGAAAAGTACAGAAAACGTACTATCTAGACCACATGGATTACCCCACCCTGTGGTCTGTGCACTGGCCAGTCCCCACATGTAGTACTATGTTCCCTGTGGCCCAGTGGCTTTTGAAAGGAGTGAACCACACACTGAAGTGAATCTACAGGACAGTAATCAGGAATGTGAGGGGTCTTCCCAGTTTGAAATATAGTGCAAGGAGCAACAAAACTTACTTTGTTGAACAGAAAATTGGAGAATGGGATGGGAGGGGGATATGATAACGGTCTTTAAATATTTGTCCTTATTGAAGAAAAGCAAATCTTATTCTGTGTAGCTCTAGAGATCCAAGGGTAGATTAATGAACAGAAGGCACAGGAAGGTTCAATATGAAAGGAAACTTTCCAAGAGTAAGACCTGGAGGAAAATGGAAGCAGCTGCTGGTGAGGCAGCTAATTCTGTATGATTAGACTGTGTGACCATGAGCTAGAGATGCTGGGGAGGCAATTCCTCCATTGGTGGAGGCTTTATGTGGTAGTCTTAAAGATTCCCCCTACCACCAAACCTCTAGAAATGTTATGAATCTGATTAATATAAAAAATAAATTAAGAAGACAATTATGCAGAATGTATGATTTAGATTACACCCAAAGAAGAATTTCCATTAAGCAAGAGTGGAAAGATTTGAGGATACACAAGCAAAGAAAGTTTCTGAATACTTTTTTAAAAGGGTTGACATTGCATTATTCTTAGGATTAAGAGGTAGACGAGAGCTATGACTTTGAAACTGCATCAGTGGGGTCCTTGGGTCCTCCTGAGTGAGTCAGTTGCTGCAAGGTATGGGAAGATGAAGGGGAAGAGAGCGGAGATAAAGGGGAGGCATACCATTGCCAACATCCTGCTCTCAATCACAGAAGCTCCACTTTAGGGCTCCTCGTAAAGTTTCCTTTAAAAATAAAGCTCAAATGCTTTTTTAAATAGGTAACTACTAGTCTAGCAGAATATTCAGACACAAAAGTGGAGGATTTGAAATGAAATAAATCTAAAATCCTTCTTCCCACAGTTTTGAGATTTATTTATGAGATTGGTAGTTATTCCACTTGTGTAAATTTCTACATTTCTTCATGTTTTGATATTCCGCCATTGGGACAGTTTGTGGTGTGGCCTCATGAAGATGGACTGAGTGAATTTTTAACATCTAAACAATGATCATACTGTATTTCAAGAAATTCTACAGACACGCCTGTGGAACCCTGAGTGTTCACACAACTGAGATAAAAATCTGCTGCCCCAGAATTACTGACTTTGGCTAAATGCATTAGAACATGCCTAAGTGTATGTTAGCCAATAACAACAAACTTCTGCAACTTTTTAAATTAACAACTTCTCAAAAGACAAATGACAAACTAGGGGGAAAATACTTAACACTCATCACAAAAAGCTAATCTCTCTAACAATAAAGGACTCCAAGACATTGACAAGAAAAAGGCTCACAATCCAACAGAAAAATGGGCAAAGGACACATATATAGGTAGTTTTTAAAAAAAGGAAATACAAATCACCGTTAAATACATAAAAAGATGCCTAACTTCACTTTTTAAAACGTCTATTTAACTGGCAAAATCCAAAAGTTTGATAGTAGTACCTTGGTGAGTCTGAGGAAATAGACAACTTCATATATATATATATATATATATATATATATATATATATATATATTTTTTATGATGGTGATGAGGATTTTAGTTTTTCTTTTTTCTTTTCTTTTTTTTTTTTCTTTAAGCATCTTGATTGGAGTATAATTACTTTACAATGTTGTGTTAGTTTCTGTTGTATAACAGTGAATCAGCTATACGTATACTTATATCCCCATAACCCTTCCTTCTTGTGTCTCCCTCCCACCCTGCATATTGCACCCCTCTAGATGGTCACAAAGCACCAAGCTGATCTCCTGTGCTATGTGGCTGCTTCCCACTAGCTATCTATTTTACATTTGGTAGTATATACATGTCCTTGACACTCTCTCACTTCGTCCCATCTTACCCTTCCCCCTCCCTGTGTCCTAGAATCCATTCTCTACATCTGCATCTTTATTCCTGTCTTGCCCCTAGGTTCTTCAGAACCATTTTTTTTTTTTTTTTTTTTAGATTCCATATATATGTGTTAGCATATGGCATTTGTTTTCCTCTTTCTGACTTATTTCACTCTGTATGACAGACTCTAGGTCCATCCACCTCACTACAAATAACTCAGTTTCGTTTCGTTTTATGGCTGAGTAATATGCAATTGTATATATGTGCCACATCTTCTTTATCCATTCATCTCTTGATGGAAACTTAGGTTGCTTCTAAGTCCTGGCTATTGTAAATGGTAATGCAATGAACACTGTGATACATGACTCTATTGAATTATGGATTTCTCAGGGTATATGGCCAGTAAAGAGGCTGCTGGGTTATATGGTAGTTCTATTTTTAGTTTTTTAAGGAACATCCATACTGTTCTCCATAGTGGCTGTATCAATTTACAGTCCTACCAACAGTGCAAGAGGGTTCCCTTTTCTCCACACCCTCTCCAGCATTTATTGTTTGTACATTTTGTGATGATGGTCATTCTTACCGGTGTGAGGTGATACCTCATTGTAGTTTTGATTTGCATTTCTCTAATGATTAGTGATGTTGAGCATCCTTTCATGTGTTTGTTGGCCATCTGTATATCTTCTTTGGAGAAATATCTATTTAGGTCTTCTACCCATTTTTGGATTGGGTTGTTTGCTTTTTGATATTGAGCTGCATGAGCTGCTTGTATATTTTGGAGATTAACACTTTGTCAGCTGCTTTGTTTGCAAATATTTTCTCCCATCCTGAGAGCTGTCTTTTCATCTTGGTTATGGTCTCCGTTGCTGTGCAAAAGCTTTGAGGTTTCATTAGGTCCCATTTGTTTATTTTTGTTTTTATTTCCATTTCTCTAGGAGGAGGGTTAAAAAGGATCTTGCTGTAATTTATGTCATACAGTGTTCTGTCTAGGTTTTCCTCTAAGAGTTTAACAGTGTGTGGCCTTACATATAGGTCTTTAATCCATTTGGAGTTTATTTTTGTGTATGGTGTTAGGGAGTGTTCTAATTTCATTCTTTTACATATAGTAGTCCAGTTTTCCCAGCACCACTTATTGAAGAGGCTGTCTTTTCTCCATTGTATATTCCTGCCCCCTTTATCAAAGATAAGGTGACCATACATGCGTGGATTTATCTCTGGGCTTTCTGTCTTGTTCAATTGCTCTATATTACTGTTTTTGTGCCATTACCATACTGTCTTGATTACGGTAGCTTTGTAATATAGTCTGAAGTCAGGGAGCCTGATTCCTCCAGCTCCGTTTCTCGTTCTCAAGATTGCTTTGGCTATTTGGGGTCTTTTGTGTTTCCATACAAATTCTGAAAATTTTGTCCTAGTTCTGTGAAAAATGCCATTGCTAGTTTGATAGGGATTGCACTGAACCTGTAGATTGCTTTGGGTAGTATAGTCATTTCCACAATGCTGATTCTTCCAATCCAAGAACATGGTATATCTCTCCATCTATTTGTATCATCTTTAATTTATTTCTTCAGTGTCTTATAGTTTTCTGCATATAGGTCTTTTGTCTCCTTAGGTAGGTTTATTCCTAGATATTTTATTCTTTTTGTTGCAATGGTAAATGGGAGAGTTTCCTTAATTTCTCTTTGAGATTTTTCATCATTAGTGTATAGAAATGCAAGAGATTTCTGTGAATTAATTTTGTATCCCGCTACTTTACCAAATTCATTGATTAGCTCTAGTAGTTTTCTGGTGGCATCTTTAGGATTCTCCATGTATAGTATCATGTCATCTGCAAACAGTGACAGCTTTACTTCTTTCTAATTTGGATTCCTTTTATTTCTTTTTCTTCTCTGATTGCTGTGGCTAAAACTTCCAAAAGTACGTTGAATAATAGTGGTGAGAGTGGGCAACCTTGTCTTGCTCCTGATCTTAGAGGAAATGGTTTCAGTTTTTCACCACTGAGAATGATGTTGGCTGTGGGTTTGTCATATATGGCTTTTATTATGTTGAGGTAAGTTCCCTTTATGCCTGCTTTCTGGAGAGTTTTTATCATAAACGGGTGTTGAATTTTGTCAAAAGCTTTTTCTGCATCTAGTGAGATGATCATATGGTTTTTATCCTTCAATTTGTTAATATGGTGTATCAAATTGATAGACATCCATATATTTAAGAATCCTTGCATTCCTGGGATAAACCCCACTTGATCATGGTGTATGATCCTTTTAATGTGCCGCTGAATTCTGTTTCCTAGTATTTTGTTGAGGATTTTTGCATCTATGTTCATCAGTGATATTGGCCTGTAGTTTTCTTTTTCTGTAACATCTTTGTCTGGTTTTGGTATCAGGGTGATGGTGGCCTTGTAGAATGAGTTTCAGAGTGTTCCTCCCTCTGCTATATTTTGGAAGAGTTTGAGAAGGATAGGTGCTAGCTCTTCTCTAAATGTTTGATAGAATTCACCTGTGAATCCTTCTGGTCCTGAGCTCTGGTTTGTGGGACAATTTCTATTCACAGTCTCAATTTCACTGCCTGTGATTGGTCTGTTTATATTTTCTATTTTTTTCCTGGTTCAGTCTTGGAAGGTTGTGCTTTTCTAAGAATTTGTCCATTTCTTCCAGTTTGTCCATTTTTATTTCAATACAGTTGCTTGTAGTAATCTCTCATGATCCTTTGTATTTCTCCAGTGTCAGTTGTTACTTCTCCTTTTTCATTTCTAAATCTATTGATTTGAGTCTTCTCCCTTTTTTTCTTAATGAGTCTGGCTAATAGTTTATCAAATTTGTTTATCTTCTCAAAGAACCAGCTTTTAGTTTTATTGATCTTTACTATTGTTTCCTTTATTTCTTTTTCATGTATTTCTGATCTGATCTTTGTTTTTTTTTTTTTTCTTTCTCTAATTGCTTTAGGTGAAAGGTTAGGTGTTTTATTTGAGATGTTTCTTGTTTCTTGAGGTAGGATTGTATTGCTATAAACTTCCCTCTTAGAACTGCTTTTGCTGCATCCCATAGGTTTGGGGTTGTCGCATTTTCATTGTCATTTGTTTCTAGGTATTTTTTGATTTCCTCTTTGATTTCTTCATTGATATCTTGGTTATTTAGTTGTGTATTGTTTACCCTCCATGTGTTTGTATTTTTTACAGTTCTTTTCCTGTAATTGATATCTAGTCTCATAGCGCTGAGGTCGGAAAAGACACTTGATATGATTTCAATTTTCTTAAATTTGCCAAGGCTTGATTTGTGATCCAAGATATGATCTATCCTGGAGAATGTTCCATGAGCATTTGAGAAGAAAGTGTATTCTGTTGTTTTTTGATGAAATGTCCTAAAAATATCAATTAAGTCCATCTTGTTCAATGTGTCATTTAAAGCTTGCTTCCTTATTTATTATCACTTTGGTTGATCTGTCCATCGGTGAAAGTGGGGTGTTAAAGTCCCCTACTATGACTGTGTTACTGTCAATTTCCCCTTTCATGGCTGTTAGCATTTGCCTTATGTACTGAGGTGCTCCTATGTTGGGTGCATAAATATTTACAATTGTTCCATCTTCTTCTTGGATTGATCGTTTAATCATTAGGTAGTGTCCTTCTTTGTCTCTTGTAATAGTCTTTATTTTAAAGTCTATTTTGCCTGATATGAATATTGCTACTCCAGGTTTCTTTTGATTTCCATTTGCATGGAATATCTTTTTCCATTCTCTCACTTTCAATCTGTATGTGTCCCTAGGTCTGAAGTGTGTTTCTTGTAGACAGTATATATACGGGTCTTGTTTTTGTATCCATTCAGCCAGTCTATGTCTTTTGGTTGGAGCATTTAATCCATTTACATTTAAGGTAATTATTGATATGTATGTTCCTATTACCATTTTCTTAATTGTTTTGGGTTCGTTATTGTAGGTCTTTTCCTTCTCTTGTGATTCTGCCTAGAGAAGTTCCTTCAGCATTTGTTGTAACGCTGGTTTGGTGGTGCTGAATTTTCTTAGCTTTTGCTTGTCTGTAAAGGTTTTAATTTCTTCATCGAATGTGAATGAGATCCTGCTGGGTAGAGTAATCTTGGTTGTAGCTTTTTCCCTTTCATCAATTTAAATATGTCCTGCCACTCCCTTGTGGCTTGCAGAGTTTCTGCTGAAAGATCAGCTGTTAACCTTATGGGGATCCCCTTGTATGTTATTTGTTGCTTTTGTCTTTCTGCTTTTAATATATTTTGTTTGTATTTAATTTTTGACAGTTTGATTAATATGTGTTTTGGCACATTTCTCCTTGGATTTTTCCTGTATGGGACTCTCTGCACTTCCTGGACTTGATTGACTATTTCCTTTCCCATATTAAGTAAATTTTCAACTATAATCTCTTCAAATAATTTTTCAGTTCCTTTCTTTTTCTCTTCTTCTTCTGGGATCCCTATAATTTGAATGTTGGTGTGTTTAATGTTGTCCCAGAGGTCTCTGAAACTGTTCTCAATTCTTTTCATTCTTTTTTCTTTATTCTGCTCTGCAGTAGTTATTTCCACTATTTTATCTTCCAGGTCATTTATCCGTTCTTCTGCCTCAGTTATTCTGCTATTGGTTCCTTCTAGAGAATTTCCAATTTCATTTATTGTGTTGTTCATCATTGTTTGTTTGCTCTTTAGTTCTTCTAGGTCTTTGTTAAACGTTTCTTGTATTTCCTCCATTCTATTTCAAGATTTTGGATCTTCTTTACTCTGAATTCTCATTACTCTAAATTCTTTTTCCTCTTCATTTGTTTTGTCTGATGGGTTTTTACCTTGCTCCTTTATTTGCTGTGTATTTCTCTGTCTTCTCCTTTTGCTTAACTTATTGTGTTTAGGGTCTCCTTTTCGCAGGCTGCATGTTCATAGTTCTCATTGTTTTTGGTGTCTGCCCCCAGTGGGTAAGGTTAGTTCAGTAGGTTGTGTAGGCTTCCTGGTGGAGGGGACTGGTGCCTATGTTCTGGTGCATGAAGCTGGATCTTTTCTTTCTGATGGGCAGTACCATGTCCAGCGATGGGTTTTGGGGTGTCTGTAACCTTATTATGATTTTAGGTAGCCTCTGTGCTAATGGGTAGAGTTGTGTTCATGTCTTTCTATTTGTTTGGCATGGGGTGTCCAGCACTGGAGCTTGCTGGTTGTTGAGTGGAGCTGGGTCTTAGCGTTGAGATGGAGATGTCTGGAGAGCTCTCACCAATTGTTATTACATTGGGCCAGAAGGTCTTTGGTGGTCTAATGTCCTGAACTCGGCTCTCCCACCTCAGAGGCTTAGGCCTGACACCCGGCCAGAGCCCCAAGACCCTGTCAGCCACATAGCTTTGCCACTCAATTTTTCTGGAGGTTGAATAGGTTTTCTTGCAAGTCCAACTGACATGCATTGAAACCTGGTTATTCACGGGTCTTTATTGCCCTTTCTGGTGTCCAAGGTCTTCTGCTAGTGTTCAGCCACTGTTCTGTAAGAATTGTTCCATCTGTAGATGTATTCTTGATGCATTTGTGGAGAAAGATGAACTCCATGTTCTAATTCTCTGACATCTTGAAAAACTCCTCTGTATATTCTTTTTTTTTTTTTTTTTTTTTGCGGTACACGGGCCTCTCACTGCTGTGGCCTCTCCCATTGTGGAGCAAAGGCTCCAGACGTGCAGGCCCAGTGGCCATGGCTCACGAGCCCAGCCGCTCTGCGTTATGTGGGATCTTCCCAGAACAGGGCACAAACCCACGTCCCCTGCATCGGCAGGCGGACTCTCAACCACTGAGCCACCAGGGAAACCCCTCCATATATTCTTATATGCAGTTCCATTTAGGGCTACGTGATAATTTTTATCAAAATTATAAATGAGCGTACTCTTTGACACATCAATCCTAATTCAGAGGATTTACCCTGCAGATATAGTGCATATAAAAAAATTATGTATGAAATTATTCATTACACTGTTGTTTATAATAACTCAAAAATTGTAAATAATCTAAATAAATTGACTGTACAAATAATGGAAATCCATATAGTGAGAGAATATGTAGCTGCAAAGATGAATGCAGTCGCTTTGTATGCACTGAGCTTCGTGATCTAGATCTGTAGAAAAACTTTCATATCAAAAAACAGTAAGATGCAGAACACTGCACAGAATAGCAGAATATTTGCCCTTTTATGTAAAATGTATCCAATGATATATATTCATATTTGTTTTTATATACATCAAGAATATTTGAAAGTATACTTACACATACTAATAAAATGTTTTTTTGTGACTGGGTAGAGAAAACGGGGCAGATGAGACCAGGGAGGAAGAGGAATTTATTTTATTGTGTTACACCCTTAATTTTCTCTGGTTACATGAACCTCTAATCTCTAATCCTCTTTTCAAAAATAAATTTAAAAATTAACTAAATGGCCACCTTCTGACAAGCTGAGAAGATTCAACTCAACAACTATTTACATTTTTTAAGTTAGCCTATTTCTTTAAAAAATTTTTTGAGACAAATGAGAAAAAGACTGTTGTATTAAAAATAATAAAACCATAATCCATGTAGGTGAATGAGAATTTAAGTATATCAACCTCCCCAGTTAATGTGGATAAAGTGAGTAATAATTTAATTCCAAACTTTCAGGCAACCAAAGAAATATTTTTTTAATTAAGTTACGTAATTTTTATCATCTGATAAAACATAGCGTACCATCTTTTTTTTATAATCTATTACAATTATCATAACCTATACCAGATTTTCTAGAGATGGAAACATTATTATTTTTATAAAAATTTAAGAAGATCCTTCCTTCTCTTTTAAAAATTATCATGTAGTAATTTCAGCAATCCTTCTATAGAATATGCAGAAGCATGTTCATATTAAATAAAGATTAGCTATTTTATTGCATAAATTGTCATAAGGCTATTTTAGTAATAAAAAGTAGCTAACCTTTATTTAATTCTCATTACAAGACAAGCAGTGTTAAGTGTTTTTCCGAAATTGTATCTGTGCAACAAGCAGGCACTTAATATCCCCTTTATATAAATGAAGAAACAGGCTTTTAAGTTGGATAACTTGAACAAGGGTAAGCAGATATTTCACAAAGGAGATAGAAGCTGAACCAACAATGAGATTCCAGACATAATGCTCTTGACCAGCACACAACACCACCACTCCTATGCCTGGGACAGCACCCTTATAAGGAAATTCAGAAAAGTTTGGATTAGAGGAAACCGAGGTCAAGGTAAGAAACTTTCCCATGAGCCTTCACCTCCAGCTTTCTAGATATGTTGGAATGCAATTTGTTAAAGGCAAAGTGTACTGTTAAAACACATTATTCTAGCATTGGACTTGGACTTTACATTTTAAAATGGTCTCCAAATGTTCTAATGTAACTGGAGAAAAGCCCAACACTGGGACCGGTTTCCTTAGACTTTTTCCTGTGAAGATGCTATCACTTAACTGGAGTTTTGAAAGGATGTAAATAGCAGTCAGTTCAAGGACACATTTTCCCTAGAGCCTGGAGTGCTGCCGTTCTCTGTAGCTGAGGAAAGAACGATCCATATGCTTTGGCTACCACACTCTCAGTTGGCAAGCTCAACGTTCTATTTTCAAAAGTTGTGAAGGTTGACTTCATTCAGCTGGAGGGCCATCTCAACAACTGTTCCCTTCTGTATACCTAGTACTGCAATACAGTTGTGTGGCAGAGAGAAGACAAAGTGTTTGCCCTTGAGAAGGTATAGAGCTGTCAGTTTTGCCAGCTGAGATTTACATACTTTGAAACAATTAAAGAACCATAAAAGACAGTTCATAATCAAGGGCCAGATTGTGTGGTATGGCTCAGCTAGTTATGAGGAATCAGGGAAGGAATATGATGAAGCACAATAAAAAAAGGCTTTATAAAGGGCTGGGTCTTGAGTTAGCCCAAGGTTATCAGAGGAAGGAAGTCATATTTAGGGTGTGAAATAAGAACTTGAGAAAAGACTGAGAAACAAAAGTAGTATTTTCAGAGAGCAGTTAAAGAGGCAACACAGCATTCATATTAACTTTTTTGTTCATGCATTATTTTATTCTAATTTTGATAAACTACTGCATATTTAAACTCTGCTAAGCACAGAGAATATGATAAGATCTTTATCCTTATCATGTGAAGATGAACAGTTTACTTTTAGCTGGGGTGGGACTTCTGTATATTGAGAATGGGATAGTATTTATGATAGAGAATAATGGTAGAAAGATTCACTGTAGGGATGAGGAATAGTGAATATAAATGAAAATATAAAAGGTGTCTAATGAAAGAAACCTGGGAGATGACACTGGAAAGTTATTTTGCTCCAGATTGTGGAGAGTCACAAATGCTATGACTTGAGATCATAATGTATATTGAGAAACATAATGAAGGCAAAGGATTGAGAACTTCAGTTGAAATAATTTAAAAATAATCCTTTGGGGTATGGAGATAACTACAAGAACCATATAAAAGCAACATTTTTAAAGATTAAACTGGAGAGTATAAGTGCAGGAATAAAAAAAGGAATAAAGTGAGGCCAGGGAAAATGTATAGAAGACTTCAGGAAGAGCTGGGACTAATGTCATGGCAAAAGGACTAAAGTTAAAAAGTTTAAGAAGAGAAGCCTTTAGGATTAATAATAATAATAGTGTTTTTTTAGTGATTGGACATAGATTAGGAAGGATTGGATTGACTAAAATGCTATTCCCAAGCTGAGGCCTAACATTTGTCCAACTTTATATGTGGACAAAAATAGGGAGGTTAAAAGAAGTCTTTCTAGAAGCAAAACACTGAGTCCAATCTTATACATCAAGGGCCCATGTACTTAGGGCAAGATTCTATCCCATGTGTCAAAATTTGTCTATAAGTGTAATTAATTGCCTTACAAAATTTACATTTCACACTTGAATTGAGTTTTCCACTTTCTAAATCTCATGTTTCACCACGTTACAATGTAATCTAAAAATAAAAAAAATGAATATAGGGTGACATTCTTTATTATTTATTTTTTTTAAAGCTCTGAATTATAGTGAGTCAAATCTGCAGAGAGGCTTAAATGGGCTACCTGAGAGAATCTGCAGAAGTGGTCACAGTTAGAATATGCAGAAGTGGTCTCAGGAGAGAATAAAGACCTTGACGGATGATCCAACAGTTTGTACAAGGTCTGATAGAAACAGCTATTATAGAAGCTAGGATTGTGATTCCTGACAGTAAATCCAGGTGACTACTGACAAGTCCAGATGAGGAAACTGAGTTGAAGCTATGGATTAAACCCAGTTTACAAAGAATAAAATAAGGAATAAGGTGAGCAACATTATTAACTTGCTTCAGAAGAACTGGACAGGAAGTCCTAAATGGATCAAAAACAAAGCAGGAATTTTAAGCATTCTGAGATTATCTGAAAAATAAAGGCTGGGGCCACACTCAATTTCATATGGTCTAAAGCCTAGAAAGCAAGCACTGTGGACCAGAATGGGCTGTTCTCTCCTCTTTCACAGCCAAGACCCACAGGAGCTCCTGGAAGTGTAAGTAGAAAGTAAAAACAAGTGGAAGTAGCATTGATTCTTTGATTTAATGAAGAATATTCAAGGTTCCCACATTAGGGGGGAGAAAAAGCATAGAACCAAGAAGGTCCTGAGAATCATTCCAGATCAAACAGCGACCAAGACAAGTGAACTTAGAGCTAAAGTCTATGTAGCTCAGTCACACAGAAGCTTCAGTGTAGACAGAGGTATGGTTTGTGGTGCCCAGGTCTCTGCCAGAAATGCCAGTCTGTGGATACACGTTAAGACTTAAGAGAACTCTTCTCTGGAAATGTGTCTGTTTCTTTATATTTATTTCTTGACTTGGGACTTTGTTTTGTTTTCCTTCTACTTTTCTAGTAAACTTCCCCTTGAAAACTTTCCCCCTTACGATTAGAAAGCTGGAGGTGAAGGCGAGGTGCCATCTCAGCTGGAGAACATTCACTCTCCTTCTTTTCCTTCCCTAGCAGCTGATGAGGCTGAGGCTGAAACAGACAGAGAGGTGAAACCCCTGGAGGAGAGAAAAGACAGCTGTGATCACTGGTTCTTTCCTGCCCGGGGTGTTCCCTCACTGTAAGGCTACAGCCCCTTTTAAACATATAAACATTTACATATATATATTTACAAATATGCAAAAAATAGTGAACTCATCAGTGGCTACTAAACAGTTTCTTAGTCTTTAACAGAAAACAATTACTGCTTTTGAATTTAAAAGTACAAATAAACTATACCTAGAATGGTCTAAGATATTACATATAAACTACATATAAATGATAATGCTAGAATAATGTGCTCTAACAGTACACTTTGCCTTTAACAAATTGCATTCCAACATATCTAATTCCAACTTTATATTGTGTTGAGAAGGAACAAACCTCACTGGGCACTTTACAGCCCAAAGTAAGAAAAAATACTGAAAATAGTATTGTTTCTTTCCTTCACCTGTTGTGCAGTATTGGTATGTGTCTTCATCCAGATCGGAAGTATCTAGATTTCAGTGTTAATGCAGGGATAACAGGTAAAGTTAATTCTACATGCTGGTTGGATTGGATTTTACTCTCTCCAATTGAGCCAACTTCCCACTGATCTCAACAGGAGTGTTGCCTGAGAGAAGGTGGTAAAAGTAAGCCTCATATTTTATAAAGTACCTTGGACTATTTTTTTTAAAATAGATTTGTGTTCTATTCTAGACTGCTGTGACTCTTCCATGCACTAAACTGTCATTGACTTTGGAGATAATGCAGGGCATGGAAAAGATGGAGAAAATCCGAAGTAAATTGAGGATCTAGCCAATATCATTATATGTGAAGAGGCAAATGCTAATACCTTTTTTAAAAAGAAAAAGTCTAATGCATGTCTTGACTATTTGCTCCACTGAGAAACTGCATATTGAGAAATCAATTTTGTAGCTTTCCATGAGCTGAGGTTTATGGAATGGGACAGGGACAAGCTGATATCACCAGATTTATTTTGCGTATAACCTTTTCAATCTTACAAATACGAAATGCAACACTGAAAGTAGTCATTACTCAGTAAAGACTTTCTATTGCTTAGAGAACTAGTCAATAAACATGATATTCTTTTTTTTTTTTTTTGCGGTACGCGGGCCTCTTACTGTTTTGGCCTCTCCCGTTGCGGAGCACAGGCTCCGGACGCTCAGGCTCAGCAGCATGGCTCACGGGCCTAGCCGCTCCGTGGCATGTGGGATCTTCCCGGACCGGGGCACGAACCGTGTCCCCTGCATCGGCAGGCGGACTCTCAATCACTGCGCCACCAGGGAAGCCCATATAAACATGATATTCCTTCTGAGCCAAGAGAGTATTACTAAAGCCCCTTGAGATTCCTGCTGCCCACACAACCTTTTGGCTCAGCTTCTTAAAGTGATCACAAACGGCCTAATAATGAAAATTAGGCTATATATCACTACAATCAATAAAAACATCACATTATTTTTTATGCCATTCCCTTGCTGGAGAAGGAAACAAAAGTGTAACTTTTAGGGTGGAATAAAGTGGTAAAAGAGTTCAAGGAAGGATATGAGAATATGTCATCTGAAAATGAAATTAGGGTCCTTGTTGGTGTCAGTAAGGGAAATGGGATTTTTATGATACCATTTATATCCTTCTCAAGAAGGAACATCACAAAAACACCAAAGGGCTTGAGAATTATGAAGGATGGCTCTGCTGTTCAGAAACTGGATAGAATCCCATAAAAGGTATATATAACTAATAAACATGACCCTTCTCTGGGAATTTTAAATCTAATGTAAGAGCTGGACAAACTTCAGTGAACTACATGTCACATGGGATATTTTCATGGCTTTTGGCTTATGGAGATATAATTAGAGCTAAGCCCAACTACACACAGACATATGCAGTGAAAATTGCTATAATTTCTAAAGAAATTGTTATTAACTGGGAAGTTTTGTGAAGGACTTGAGTTCTGGATAGAGTTTTAAATGAAATGAAACATGGTCCACAGCAAAGAAAACATGTCAGACTAGACATTTCAAAGGTCAAAGTCAAGAATGATAAATTTAGATTGGGAGGTCAGCTAATAGATTTGAAGATGAAAACCAAAAGAGGTAAGAAGAAGGAGAAATGAATAGAGGGCCTGCCTCGAAGCACAATTAGGCTAAAAAATCACGAAGAATAGGTACTTAAACACTGGTCAAATAAATTAATATTAACTATACATTATATTCTATTATCTTAGTAAAAATGGTTTCCATTTACTGGGTCCCTACCATTTCCCAGGCAGTGTGTTAATTGTTTTACATGCATTATCTTTTTTGACCCTTTCAACATTGTGAAATAATATTATCCTTATTTACAGATGAGCAAAACTGCAGGCAAGGAAATTGAGCAACTTTCCCATGGCATTTTGATTTGATAAAAGAGACAATTAAGAAACTCAATGCTGTTTTAGGGGGAAGATGGTGGAAGAGCAAGACACGGAGATCACCTTCCTCTCCACAGATACATCAGAAATACATCTACATGTGGAACAACTACAGAACACCTACTGAACGCTGGCAGAAGACCTCAGACCTCCCAAAAGGCAAGAAACTCCCCACGTACCTGGGTAGGGCAAAAGAAAAAAGAATAAACAGAGACAAAAGGATAGGGATGGGACGTGCACCAGTGGGACAGAGCTGTGAAGGAGGAAACATTTCCACACACTAGGAAGCCCCTTCGCGGGCAGAGACTGCAGGTGGCGGACATGGGGAGCTTCGAAGCCACGGAGGAGAGCGCAGTAACAGGGGTGCGGAGGGCAAAGCGGAGAGATGCCCGCACAGAGGATCGGTGCCAACCTGCACTCACTAGCCCGAGAGGCTTGTCTGCTCACCCGCTGGCGCAGGCGGAGGCTGGGAGCTGAGGCTCGGGCTTCGGTCGGAGCGCAGGGAGAGGACTGGGGTTGGCGGCGTGAACACAGCCTGCAGGGGGTTAGTGCACCACAGCTAGCCAGGAGGGAGTCTGGGGAAAAGTCTGGACCTGCGGAAGAGGCAAGAGACTTTTTCTTGCCTCTTTGTTTCCTGGTGCGCGAGGAGAGGGGATTAAGAGCGCTGCTTAAAGGAGCTCCAGAGACAGGCACGAGCCGTGGCTAGCAGTGCGGACCCCAGAGATGGGCATGAGACGCTAAGGCTGCTGCTGCCGCCACCAAGAAGCCTGTGTGCGAGCACAGGACACTATCCACCTCCCTTCCAGGGAGCCTGTGCAGCCCACCACTGCCAGGGTCCTGGGAGCCAGAGACAACTCCCCTGGGAGAACGCACGGCACGCCTCAGGCTGGTGCAACGTCACGCCGGCCTCTGCCGCCGCAGGCTCGCCCCACATCTGCATCCCTCCCTACCCCCAGCCTGAGTGAGCCAGAGCCCCCGAATCAGCGGATCCTTTAACCCCTTCCTGTCTGAGCGAAGAACAGACGCCTTCCGGCGACCTACACGCAGAGGTGGGGCCAAATCCAAAGCTGAGCCCCTGGAGCTGTGCAAACAAAGAGGAGAAAGGGAAATCTCTCCCAGGAGCCTCAGGAGCAGCGGAGTAAATCTCCACAATCAACTTGATGTACCCTGCATCTGTGGAATACATGAATAGACAACGAATCATCCCAAATTGAGGAGGTGGACTTTGAGAGCAAGATTTATTATTTTTTCCCCTTTTCCTCTTTTTGTGAGTGTGTATGTGTATGCTTCTGTGAGACATTTTGTCTGTATAGCTTTGCTTTCACCATTTCTCCTAGGGTCCTATCCGTCCATTTTTTTGTTTTTTTTATTTTACTTAAAAATTTTTTTTCTTAATATTTATTATAATAACTTTATTTTATCTTACTTTATTTTATTTTATTTTATCCTCTTTCTTTCTTTCTACTTTTCCTCCCTTTTGTTCTGAGCCGTGTGGATGAAAGCCAGGAGTCAGTGCTGTGCCTCTGAGGTGGGAGAGCCAACTTCAGGACACTGGTCCACAAG
Organism: Delphinus delphis; assembly: GCF_949987515.2. NCBI lineage: Eukaryota > Metazoa > Chordata > Mammalia > Artiodactyla > Delphinidae > Delphinus > Delphinus delphis. The sequence continues at coordinate 62,889,242 of NC_082686.1, forward strand.
AGACCTCCCAGCTCCACATAATATCAAATGGCAAAAATCTCCCAGAGATCTCCATCTCAAAACCAGCAGCCAGCTTCACTCAACGACCAGCAACCTACAGTGCTGGACACCCTATGCCAAACAACTAGCAAGACAGGAACACAACCCCAACCATTAGCAGAGAGGCTGCCTAAAATCATAATAAGTCCACAGACACCCCAAAACACACCACCAGACGTGGACTTGCTCACCAGAAAGACAAAATACGGCCTCATCCACCAGAACACAGGCACTAGTCCCCTCCACCAGGAAGCCTACACAACCCACTGAACCAACTTTAGCCACTGGGGACAGAAACCAAAAACAACAGGAACTACGAACTTGAAGCCTGCAAAAAGGAGACCCCAAACACAGTAAGATAAGCAAAATGAGAAGACAGAAAAACACACAGCAGATGAAGGAGGAAGATAAAAACCCACCAGACCTAACAAATGAAGAGGAAATAGGCAGTCTACCTGAAAAAGAATTCAGAATAATGATAGTAAAGATGATCCAAAATCTTGGAAATAGAATAGATAAAATACAAGAAACATTTAACAGGAACCTAGAAGAACTAAAGATGAAACAAGCAACGATGAACAACACAATAAATGAAATTAAAAATACTCTAGAAGGGATCAATAGTAGAATAACTGAGGCAGAACGGATAAGTGACCTAGAAGATAAAATAGTGGAAATAACTACTGCAGAGCAGAATAAAGAAAAAAGAATGAAAAGAACTGGGGACAGTCTCAGAGACCACTGGGACAACATTAAACACACTGACATTCGAATCATAGGGATCCCAGAAGAAGAAGAGAAAAATAAAGGGACTGAGAAAATATTTGAAGACATTATAGTTGAAAACTTCCCTAATATGGGAAAGGAAATAGTTAATCAAGTCCAGGAAGCACAAAGAGTCCCATACAGAGAGTCCAAGAAGAAACACGCCAAGTCACATATTAATGAAACTATCAAAAATTAAATACAAAGAAAACATATTAAAAGCAGCAAGGGGAAAACAACAAATAACACACAAGGGAATCCCCAAAAGGTTAACAGCTGATCTTTCAGCAGAAACTCTGCAAACCAGAAGGGAGTGGCAGGACATATTTAAAGTGATGAAGGAGAAAAACCTGCAACCAAGATTACTCTACCCAGCAAGGATCTCATTCAGATTTGATGGAGAAATTAAAACCTTTACAGACAAGCAAAAGCTGAGACCAGCACCACCAAACCAGCTTTACAACAACTGCTAAAGGAACTTCTCTAAGCAAGAAACACAAGAGAAGGAAAAGACCTACAATAACGAACCCAAAACAATTCAGAAAATGGGAATAGGAACATACATATCGATAATTACCTTAAATGTAAAAGGACTAAATGCTCCCACCAAAAGACACAGACTGGCTGAATGGATACAAACACAAGACCCATATATGTGCTATCTACAAGAGACCTACTTCAGACCTAGAGACACATACAGACTGAAAGTAACAGGATGGAAAAAGATATTCCATGCAAATGAAAACCAAAAGAAAGCTGGGGTAGCAATTCTCATATCAGACAAAATAGACTTTAAAATAAAGACTATTAGTAGAGACAAAGAAGGACACTACATTTTGATCAAGGGATCAATCCAAGAAGAAGATGGAACAATTGTAAATATTTATGCACCCAACATAGGAGCACCTCAGTACATAAGGCAAATACTAACAGCCATAAAAGGAGAAATCAACAGTAACACATTCATAGTAGGGGACATTAACATTCCACTTTAACCAATGGACAGATCATCCAAAATGAAAATAAATAAGGAAACACAAGCTTTAAATGATACATTAAACTAGATGGACTTAATTGATATTTATAGGACATTCCATCTAAAAACAACAGAATACACATTTTTCTCAAGTGCTCATTGAACATTCTCCAGGATAGATCATATCTTGGGTCACAAATCAAGTTTGGTAAATGTAAGAAAATTGAAATTGTATCAAGTATCTTTTCCAACCACAACGCTATGAGACTAGATATTAATTACAGGAAAAGATCTGTAAAAAATACAAACATATGGAGGCTAAACAATACACTACTTAATAACGAAGTGATCTCTGAAGAAAACAAACAAGAAATAAAAAAATACTTAGAAACAAATGACAATGGGGACACGATGACCCAAAACCTATGGGATGCAGCAAAAGCAGTTCTAAGAGGGAAGTTTATAGCAATACAATCCTACCTTAAGAAACAGGAAACATCTCGAATAAACAACATAACCTTGCACCTAATGCAATTAGAGAAAGAAGAAAAAAAAAACCCAAAGTTAGCAGAAGGAAAGAAATCATAAAGATCAGATCAGAAATAAATGAAAAAGAAATGAAGGAAATGATAGCAAAGATCAATAAAACTAAAAGCTGGTTCTTTGAGAAGATAAACAAAATTGATAAACCATTTGCCAGACTAATCAAGAAAAAAAGGGAGAAGACTCAAATCAATAGAATTAGAAATGAAAAAGGAGAAGTAACAACTGACACTGCAGAAATAAAAAAGATCATGAGAGATTACTACAAGCAACTCTATGCCAATAAAATGGACAACCTGGAAGAAATGGACAAATTCTTAGAAATGCACAACCTGCCAAGAGTCAAATCAGGAAGAAATAGAAAATAAAACCAGACCAATCACAAGCACTGAAATGGAGACTGTGATTAAAAATCTTCCAACAAACAAAAGCCCAGGACCAGATGGCTTCACAGGAGAATTCTATCAAACATTTAGAGAAGAGCTAACACCTATCCTTCTCAAACTCTTCCAAAATATAGCAGAGGGAGGAACACTCCCAAACTCATTCTACAAGGCCACCATCACCCTGATACCAAAACCAGACAAGGATGTCACAAAGAAAGAAAACTACAGGCCAATATCACTGATGAACATAGATGCAAAATCCTCAACAAAATACTAGCGAACAGAATACAACAGCACATTAAGAGGATCATACACCATGATCAAGTGGGGTTTATTCCAGGAATGCAAGGATACTTCAGTATACGCAAATCAATCAATGTGATACACCATATTAACAAACTGAAGGAGAAAAAACATATGGTCATCTCAATAGATGCAGAGAAAGCTTTTGACAAAATTCAACACCCATTTATGATAAAAACCCTGCAGATAGTAGGCACAGAGGGAACTTTCCTCAACATAATAAAGGCCATATATGACAAATCCACAGCCAACATCGTCCTCAATGGTGAAAAACTGAAAGCATTTCCACTAAGATCAGGAACAAGACAAGGTTGCCCACTAGCACCAGTCTTATTCAACATAGTTTTGCAAGTTTTAGCCACAGAAATCAGAGAAGAAAAGGAAATAAAAGGAATCCAAATCGGAAAAGAAGAAGTAAAGCTGTCACTGTTTGCAGATAACATGATAGTATACATAGAGAATCCTAAAGATGCTACCAGAAAACTACTAGAGCTAATCAATGAATCTGGTAAAGTAGCAGGATACAAAATTAATGCACAGAAATCTCTGGCATTCCTATACACTAATGATGAAAAATCTGAAAGTGAAATCAAGAAAACACTCCCATTTACCACTGCAACAAAAAGAATAAAATATCTAGGAATAAACCTACATAAGGAGACAAAAGACCTGTATGCAGAAAATTATAAGACACTGATGAAAGGAATGAAAGATGATACATATAGATGGAGAGATATACCATGTTCTTGGGTTGGAAGAATCAACACTGTGAAAATGACTCTACTACCCAAAGCAATCTACAGATTTAATGCAATCCCTATGAAACTACCACTGGCATTTTTCACAGAACTAGAACAAAAAATTTCACAATTTGTATGGAAACACAAAAGATCCCGAATAGCCAAAGCAATCTTGAGAACGAAAAACGGAGCTGGAGGAATCAGGCTCCCTGACTTCAGACTATATTACAAAGCTACCGTAATCAAGACAGTATGGTAGTGGCACTAAAACAGAAATATAGATTAATGGAACAGGATAGAAAGCCCAGAGATGAACCCACACACATATGGTCACCTTATCTTTGATAAAAGAGGGAGGAATGTACAGTGGAGAAAGGACAGCCTCTTCAATAAGTGGTGCTGGGAAACCTGGATAGGTACATGTAAAAGTATGAGATTAGAACACTCCCTAACACCATATACAAAAATAAACTCAAAATGGATTAAAGACCTGAATGTAAGGCCAGAAACTATCAAACTCTTAGAGGAAAACATAGGCAGAACACTCTATGACATACATCACAGCAAGATCCTTTTTGACCCACCTCCTAGAGCAATGGAAATAAGAACAAATATAAACAAATGGGACCTAATGAAACTTCAAAGCTTTTGCGCAGCAAAGGAAACCATAAACAAGACCGAAAGACAACCCTCAGAATGGGAGAAAATATTTGCAAATGAAGCAACTGACAAAGGATTAATCTGCAAAATTTATAAGCAGTTCATGCAGCTCAATAACAAAAAAACAAACAACCCAATCCAAAAATGGGCAGAAGACCTAAATAGACATTTCTCCAAAGAAGATATACAGACTGCCAACAAACAGATGAAAGGATGCTCAACATCATTAATCATTAGAGAAATGCAAATCAAAACTACAATGAGATATCATCTCACACCAGTCAGAATGGCCATCATCAAAATATCTAGAAACAGTAAATGCTGGAGAGGGTGTGGAGAAAAGGGAACCCTCTTGCACTGTTGGTGGGGATGTAAATTGATACAGCCACTGTGGAGAACAGTATGGAGGTTCCTTAAAAAACTACAAATAGAACTACCATACGACCCAGCAATCCCACTACTGGGCATATACCCTGAGAAAACCATAATTCAAAAAGAGTCATGTACCAAAATGTTCATTGCAGCTCTATTTACAATAGCCCGGAGATGTAAACAACCTAAGTGTCCATCATTGGATGAATGGATAAAGAAGATGTGGCACATATATACAATGGAATATTACTCAGCCATAAAAAGAAACGAAATTGAGCTATTTGTAATGAGGTGGATAGACCTAGAGTCTGTCATACAGAGTGAAGTAAGTCAGAAAGAGAAAGACAAATATCGTATGCTAACACATATATATGGAATTTAAGAAAAGTTAAGGAAAAAAAAATGTCATGAAGAACCTAGGGGTAAGACAGGAATAAAGACACTACTAGAGAATGGACTTGAGGATATGGGTAGGGGGCAGGATAAGCTGTGACAAAGCGAGAGAGAGGCATGGACATATATACACTACCAAACGTAAGGTAAATAGCTAGTGTGAAGCAGCTGTATAGCACAGGGAGATCAGCTCGATGCTTTGTGACCACCTGGACAGGTGCGATAGGGAGGGTGGGAGGGAGGGAGACGCAAGAGGGAAGAGATATGGGAACATATGTATATATATAACTGATTCACTTTGTTATAAAGCAGAAACTAACACACCATTGTAAAGCAATTATACTCCAATAAAGATGTAAAAAAAAAAAACCTCAATGCTATTACTAGAGAGTGACAACATTATAATGACTGTAAAGAAGGATGCTCTGTTGCTAACACTTGGGCTAGATTGGAGGAGAGAGAAGGGCTTCAGAAAAGAATCCTCTGGTAGCTCAAACATGTAGTTAGTATTGTGAACTGTTGCTGGGAAGGGGTGATCTGAACACTGTAGGGCAAAAATCAACAGAGGCCTTAAACCCTAGTATAAGTAACAGCTAAAGTTTGTCATACTGGCCCTTAACATACAGAATATGCTGACACTAAAAACTTCATAGCAGAATAGTTCAAATCACCAGCTAAGAAGTCAGCTTACCTAGGCTTGCGTTGACCCTTCCAAGTGTAAACATTGAGCTCTACAGCAAGTTACTAAGACTCTCTATTCTGAGTTTTCTAATAGCAAAATACTTGTTACCATTAATATCTCCTGTCCCATTGTAGTGTTGTAAAAATTAAATTAGCTCTTGCCTGTAAAATGAATAACATAAGGTCCGATTAACATAATACGTGTTCAATAAATGCTGCTATTATTGGCATATGCACCTCAAATTGTCTTTTCCTTTCTATATATAAAAACCTGGGAAAATATGCAATTCATTCTTCCCTCTCTAAATTCAGTCACTTTCAAATATTTTCGTAGCTCACAATAAGAAAAAGCCTTACACAGTCTTCACGTGTGCAAGCATGCACACACACATTTCATGAAAATACCCTCACTGAATGTTATAAAAACTCTTTTTTTAAATATTACATTCTCTTCTATTTCTTTCTTTTTTTAAAGATACTGGTTGTGACTCACTAAATTAACTTTATGACTCACTAAACAGTGTCAATCCACAATGTGAAAAACATTTCTAAATTTCTCCTTGGGTTAATCAAAATTATTACTGAATTGTGAATATATATCCCATTGTGTAGCATCACAAAGATTTGCTTTTATGGAACTGAGCTTAGGCATCATACTTCTGGATTATTTTGAGAGGCTTTATAAGAATCAGTCTCATGAAACTTAGAATTTTATGCATTGTAGGCATTTTTTGAGACTCTGGTACAAAATCTCACACAACACCTCATTTACAAGAGCTCTTGTATGTCTAGTCCTTACTTGTGCTGTATTTAAAATGGAAATTATGTATCATGTAAGGCATCAAAATCAAAATGTCTAACTTTCCTAATAGAAAATAAGGCAGAAATAAGGATAAGGTAGAAATTTTGTGTATTGGCCTTACCACTGTCTTTATCTTATCACCTTATCATATTTTTCTGCACTTATTTCCTATTGTTCCAATCCCCTTTCTTATTTCCATGGTATCATCTATTTATTTACTTTCATTATTAGTTTTTGAAGAGATGGTATAGCTGCATGGTTCCAAATCCAAGAGGTTCAGACGGTATATGGTTAAAAGTCTCCCTCTCAACTCTGTCCTGCAGCCATCCAGGTCTGTCAAATCAACCAATGTAATCACAGTATAATCAATTTCCTGTGACTCTTCCTATAGGTATATAATATCTTAGGAAAAATAAATGTAAACTCACATATCTCAATAAAATTATTTATGATATATCTACCTAACTATTTAGCCATTCTCTTCTCTCCCCAAAGTGTTATATGTATGATTCTCTATTTACTTAATTTATGTTGAAGGTCATTCCATATCAGTATGCAGCCTCTTCAATATTTTCCGTGCCTGAATGATACCCCACTATGAATGACCATTATTTTTTAACCAACTTTCTACCGTTGCATACTTAAGTTGTTTGAACGTAATCACAAACAATGGCAATTACAAACAATACCACAATGAGTACATTTGTATAATTGAGCACGAATGTAAGTATATTCCCAGGTCAGATTCTTTGAAGTGGAATTTATGGCTGATAGATATATGCGTTTGTGCTTTTGATAACTATTGCCAAATTGCTCCTCATTCAGATTGACCAATTTCTGCTCCTAATAGCAACTATGATGGTATTGCATGTACTTCTGTAAAATAATTTCAAATCCTCTTTTAAAAATGATGTGTCATTGATATCTAATTAAGTTATCAAAATGAAAATGAAATTTGGTTTTAGGCACAGTAAGATTTAAGAATTAGAGAAGTTCCCCAGTGATTATGGAGAAAGGAAGATATAGGATTAGTGGAGGATTGGGGAACTGCCAACATAAAAATTGTAGTTTTAACTTAGAATGGATAAGTTCATTGGATATGTAGATGGATAGATGGATTGATGGATAGGTGAATGCATGTTGGATAGATAGATCAATAAATTAATAGACTGATAGACTGACAGATTAATAGGCGATTTGGAGATTTCCCAGTTACTGGTGAAGGAAAGCAAGTCAGCAAAAGAAGAAGTAAAAGGAGATGTTAATAAAAATATGACAAAGAGTAGGGGATTACAGGCTAAAGAAAGAATCAAGAAGGAGAAGAATCTAATGAATGGAAAGGCTGTGTTGTCTAGAAATAGAGACAAAATCTCTGGGTGTGGCCAGGATAACATTAGTGAGGGGAGCAAATCAGGGCAATGAGAAGGCGAGAAGGCAGATTTAAGGAAATCCAAAAGCATGGTTTTCTATGGATGCTAACTGCAAATGCTGTGCTGACTCTCCAGGAACATGCTACATGATTTAAAATATTAAAAAGATGAAAAAAGTTCCTTCCACAATGGAGATAACCATATGACCAGACTATATTTTCTACATAATTAGGGTACAACTATCATACAGCAAAGGAAGGATATTATATGTAAAGGCAAAGACTGCAGCTGCTTTAGCCCTTCATAGATGTGCAATATAATTAGTGCAAACTTCCTTAACCATCTTGTACTAATGCAGCCAAATTGTTTACAGAATGTACCAGTTTGAAGTATGAATAGATTAATCAAATACTCTGTAGTATTTATAAATACCAACCTGTGGTTAGTATTGTTAGAAAGGCTATTCAGCGGCATGGAGGAATATCTTCCTTGCAGTTCACATCTAATGTGCAGTATTAACCAACGTGCATTAAGATATTTACCTAAATAGAAAAAGATGAAAAGGAGTTACTAACATCATCATGTTTTCTACTTAATATTTTTAAATATTTTAAATATTGTATCATTTAATCCTTTGAGAAGATTTTAGAGGATAAAGTGGTGTGGAAGAAAGATAAGTCTAAAGGAGAAAAGAGAATAATTGTAGAGAAATGAAGAGTAGGTAAAGTAACAAGAAGGAAAGATGATTGTTGGAAATGGGAAACAGAGGACATGTGTAAATAGGTAATAAGAAACAGACAAACCCAGCCCTTGATGTCTGGAAAACTTACTGTGCAATAAAAGTCCTGAAACTGGTCTCAGCCTGATAGTATCTAGAGAAGGGTAGCCACCGCTAGAGGCTTCCACTGCTGTGAGGAGGGTGCAGGTGAGATCAATGAGAACTAACATGCATCATCAAAGCATCATAGAAAACACAACACATGTTAGAGATTGCCTTGTCCAAAGCTCTCATTTTACAAACTGGAAAACTGAAATCCAGAGAAAGTAAAATGATTTGCCATCGTCATTAGGCTATATTGTGGGAAAACTGGAGTTAAACCCCAGGAATCTGGACATTAAGCCAAAGTCAAGATCCAGTAGAGATCACTCTCCTTAACCCCATGCAATATCCCTACATTCTCAATAACCTTCCTGAAGGCTCTCCAAATTCAATAACATCCTCTCAACTACAAATTTAATGGTTCAAATGCCTGTGTAACCTATTAAGGGCCTTACGGGACTCAGAGAACAAGTCCCCCACCAATCATGCAGAAAAGAAAACAGAGATCCCAGAAGTTGCTATTTGCCTACACTTAACTAGACTGGGGTAAATTTAACACAATATTACTCCCCTGGATCATTATCCAATTGCCCTCATTTCTTCCCAAAGTTGATATGTGATAGGCTTATATGTATGTGTGTATATATACATATATATATATATATATATACACACACACACACATTCTTTTAATATGTATTATATATATACTCATTTTATACACACACACATATATATACACATTCATCTATACACCACCTGTCATTTGTACTTAGTTGTTCCAGGTGAACAACTTTTGTCTTCTCAATCACTTTGTAAACTCCCAGGAGGCAGAAACCATGTCTTACATAATATTTTGTCATCTTGTCCCATCAGCACCTCAGGCTTGCAGTCACCATGTAAACTCTACCCACCTAAAGCTTTGCAGACTGGTGGCTGTTTATCTCAATCTTTACTTGGGGATGATTCTAAGTGAAAATTAAGCTATGTTTCAAATGGCCCTCAGGATACTCCATTACGGAGATGCTAATGCCATTTCTACATTTAGAATGCTCATTGACCAGCTAGCTGCTCACTTTGAAGAATGCCACTTGATACGTAGCTTTTATACTAATTCATAATCTCCTCTTCCATCACTCTCTTTTCTTACATTTGCTGTCAGTTTAAGCTGGCCCAAGAGAAGTGACTTTTACTATTTGCAGTTTCTCTGTTGTTTAATCAAATGGTGGGTGGAATCAAGGTTGGCCGCTCTAAAACTGCATCCAAGCAGGGATTCTTAGAGGGTGGAAATGTCAACCTACCTATTGGGAGCTATTCCAAAGCCAGCTGGAGCTGCCTCAAACACTCTTAATTACAATTTTGTATTTCAAATGTCTCAGTCAATGTGCTCTCTTTAAAAAAAAAAAAAAAAAAAAAAAGTAAAATAAGTTCAGGTAAACAAAAAGGAAAGGAAACCCAGCAGAATGTCGTTTTTTCTCCAAACTTCACCTGGTGCAGGAAGCTTAGGTGAAACATTCCTTAGCATGTTCTTTCAAAGATGGTAGTCAACTGCTCAAATGCACAAAGTGATCTCTTCTACTGAAGATTAATTACCACAAGTCATAGCCCAGCCCTCACCTAACTTAAGTTGCCAAGAGAGACATTTAATTAGGGCCACCCAATTATTTGGAAATCACTCTGCAAATAAACCCCCATAATCCTAGGTGTTGCCAATGGCTTCATCAAGAAAGTAAGCTGATTTGAGGAAAGTGAGGAAATATATGTCAGACTGCACACAACTTTTTCATTAGCACCCTATTTCCAGCTTCTTTTCTTCCATTTCCCTTGCCTTTGATCCCACTTTTTTAACCTGCTTTGTTTTGTTCAGCTCCTTACCCTAGTAGTCAATGAAGTTGCAAACATAGCTGTCAATGGAATAAAAATGAGCGGAGAACATTATTTGTTTATACCACAAAAATGTTCCCTCTGGACATACAACACAAATAGACTCAAGAAGAGGCTCCAGGGCTTCCCTGGTGGCGCAGTGGTTGAGAGTCCGCCTGCTGATGCAGGGGACACGGGTTCGTGCCCCGGTCCGGGAGGATCCCACATGCCGCGGAGTGGCTGGGCTCGTGAGCCATGGCCGCTGAGTCTGCGCGTCCGGAGCCTGTGCTCCACAACGAGAGAGGCCACAACAGTGAGAGGCCCGCGTACCGAAAAAAAAAAAAAAAAAGAGAAGAGGCTCCAGACAGTGTTGGCATTTCTTTGACTTTCAGTTTATGGCATCCATCTTCAAAACATAAATGGTAATCCTAATAACACAGTATCACAGGAATTCACTGCTAGAGGCTGTTAAAATTATATGTCTATTTGTATTGGTTAGATGATTCTCATTAGAATTTCCTATTCTTTATTATATTATAAACAAAATTAATGTAAGGCCAAAGCTTATTTAGATCACATTTCTAACATAAAAATCCCTATAATGACAACATTATGGACAGTTCACTTCTTTGGGAAGCTATGTAGGACCAGCAGGAGGTGGAAGTCACTAACTAATGTTATTAAATGTGTATTGTGTGTTATTCAGTGAGAGATATTAACCCTTCTCGTCATACTCCTTAGAAAAACCTGTGGGAGACAAGTTTTCAATGAAATTTATATCAGGTATGACTTTAAAGGAAAATGTAATTTTCAGAGGAAGCAGGAGTGGGATTATTGTTGTGTGTGTGTGCATGTGTGTCTGTGTATGTATTTCTCTGTGTGTGTGTGTGCATGTTTCACAAATAAACCAAATACCCATTCCAAAGAGCACTTCCCTTCACAATATATACTTTGGGAGATCATGGAGTCTCTCCTTACTCATTATGAAAGTCATTTTTAGAATAAGTCTCTAGATGTATGATCATAGAAAGTAGTTTTATTAATGCTTCGTCAAACTTTGTTTCAGATGAAAAATAAAACTGCTTAATTTGCCACAGTTGATTCCAAATTATATCAAACTGTTCTCAAAAGTAAAATCCATACTTAAAAGACAGATTCACCACTTTTAATGATATGAGCATAATGGGGACTGGAGTTTTATGGTATGACCTTAAAAGACCCTTCAACAATTGTTTGAGCTGTACCAGTATCAAGAAAATAGGCATAGAGCTTTCAAACATGACTGGTTTGAAAGGGTAGAACTCATTAGAATATATAAAGTCCGTTTTATGTAAAAAAAAAAAGGACCTCAGCCATTCTACCTTATATTCTCACCATGTATACAGGTGAAAGAAAGGAAATTATCATTCACTTATTAATGTACTCTTTTTTTAATAAATAGTTTTTGATCATGAACTGTGTCAGGCATTATGGTAAATACTGGCTGTATAACAGGAGGCTGTTTATTACCTGGGACCATTCTCACAGAGCTTACAATAATCACAATAATGACTGTATAAATAAACTTTGATAAAAGTTCTAAAGTAAAAATACAGTGCGCTAGGAAAGCGGAATATAGGGGGACCTAACACAGTTGGAGGGTCACAGAAGACACCCTGAAAAATCAAGAAAAGTTGAGGTCCAGCCACGGTATTAACTGCTTTGGGTACATTATCATTATTTTATTTTCACAGCAGTCTTGACAATTATATATTATTATCCCCATTTTATGGATAACAAAACCAAGACTTAGAGAGATTAAGTAATTTGCCCAAGTGCACACTGCTTACATGAAGCATAATTAATATTCCAATCATGTCTATCAGATTCTTAAACTTATGTCCTTTCTACTACACTACACTGTCTCCAACAATGCCTCAAACAATCTGGCAAATCATGCTACATTTATTTGCTTAACCTGCAGGGCTCCTAAGAATGTTAAATGTCACTCAGTTGACATTGTCTAATGAAGACTATTTGTGCCAAGGGAATTTTGAAGATAATCCAATACAAATCAATATTATTCTGGATGAGAACAAATTGGTAACTTGATTCAAATCCTTCTTTTTCCTTGCAGAAATCAATTTCCAAGGAAAATATAGATCCCTTAGGGGTAATAAGAAGCAGCAATCTGGGACATGGTGGATTGTGTCACTCAAACAGATTTCGAACAGATTCTTTGGCTGACTTTGCCTCATCTCTTATACCCAGAGACTGGCACTCTTCACTGGATAAATTTATGTTCCAACAATCCAGGGAGTTTCAGTAAAATGTATACACATTTTGTATGTTCACTTCAGTTATACAAATATTTACTAGACACCATCTAAACGTAAAGAACTGTGACTCTCCGCCTCTTTCCTCCAGGAATGAACCTACCTACCACCTAATAGGATGGTATTAGAACACTTTAATAACTTAAGGGACGGTGATGTAAGTGCTATCAGAGCAAAGTGCCAGAAAGATTGAATGGAAGAAAGAAAGCATATCTGGTTCCTGAGAGAAATGGCATTTGAGGTAAAATGGAAAGAGTGGGCTGGGAGAAGGAAGAAATCCCATGAGAGGGTACATGTAATTGGCTGTGGGGAAGTTTTTGGCACACTTGTGCAACATGGTTGCATTTGACTGAAATATAGGGCAGCTGAGTTCTGGGGCAAGGAGTTGGTAATATTGTGGAGTTATTGTTTGAAGGTAACTGGAAAACTTAAGAATTCTGAGGAAGAGATTAGTGTGTTTAGGAATATGCTTTGGAAAGATAAATTGGGTGAAAATGCAGAAAATTATTGGGATTAAGGGGAGAAGAGACAGTGAGGAGAAAAATCTGGAGTTTATTAAATATGAACAATGTGCATGAAAGGACCTCGCTGAGGAGAGGTAGTGGGTATTTCTACAGAGTACAGAGATCTATAGTACTATTGTGTTATTGCTAACTGTAAAACATCTGCATTCACTTTCATTTATTAATATATATATGTATATATATATATACACAATAGAATATTACTCAGCCATAGAAAAGAATGAAATAATGCCAATCTCAGTAACATGGATGGACATAGAGATTATCACACTAAGTGAAGTAAGCCAGACAGAGAAAGACACATATAATATAGTATCACTTATATTTGTAATCTAAAAAGAGATACAAATGAATTTATTTACAAAACAGAAATAGACCCCAGATATAGAAAACAAATTTAAGATTACCAAAGGGGAAAGATGGGGGAGGGGTAAATTAGGAGGTTGGGATTAACATATACACATGACTAGATATAAAGGAAATAATCAACAAGGACATACTGTATAGTACTGGGAACTATACTCAACATTTTGTAATAACCCATAAGGGAAAAAAATCTGAAAATGAGTATATATATATGTATATAGAAAGAAAGAAAGGAAAAGAAAGAGAAAGAAAGAAAGAAAGAAAGAAAAGAAAGAAAAGAGAAAGAAAGAAAGAAGAAAGAAAAAGAAAGAAAGAAAGAAAAGAAAGAAAAGAGAAAGAAAGAAAGAAGAAAGAAAGAAAAAGAAAGAAAGAAAGAAAGGAAAGAAAGAAAAGAAAGAAAGAAAGAAAAAACAGTCTGAACAAAGTTTGTACCAGTTGTTGGTGAGAAACTAGAATTCTTACACACTGTGTAAATATAAATTGGTAAAACCATTTTGCAAAGCTGTTTAACATTATCTAACAAATCTGAATGTATTTACACCTATGACCAATAATGTCATGCTTACGTATGTCCCAAATAAATGTGTACCTAAGATGGAAACGTGTATAAGAATGTTCATAGCATTTATAACAGTCCCAATGTTTTGCTGCTTCCATGCAATACAATTGTCCATAAATAGGGAAATGGATAAATATGTTGTGTTAGATTCCACAATAGAATACTACATAGCAATGAAAATGAATGAACAGCCACTACACACAACATTGACCAAAGCAGCCAGACTCAAAAGAACACACTGAATATTGTTCCATTCATATAAAGTTCAAAAACAAGTGGAACTAATCTACTGAGTCAGCAGTAGTCTACGGAGAGGATGAGTGGTGATGATCAGGAGGGGAAAGAGAGGGTTCCTGAAGTGCGGCTGGTCAAGCACTTTTTCCTGGTCTGAGTGGTGATTACGTGGGTGTGCTCTTTTTGTGAAACTTCATCAAGGTGTCCACTCATGATTCGTATACTTCACCACGTGAGTGTTATACTTCAATAAAAAGTTTGTTAAGTTAAAAAGAAGTAACTGGGGAATGGGAAACATTACAGAAAGGTAAAGACATCGCAGATGTGAACTAGCAGTGAAGCCAGCAATATGTTTAGTCATTTCAAGTTTCCGTTTCATTCAAGATAGCACAGTGTGGCCAGATATCTGCACCTCAACATTCAGAGATCCAGAAATCACACTGGAAGATGGATAGGATGAATGAGAAATGTAGAATTACCTTCTGCTCTCACACACACCCGTTTACTCGTGGGGTAATTTGTAACACAGCATGAACACCATGCATTTAATTAGTTTTCCTAGCTATTTTAGCAAGTATTCGTTTACGCGTGTCTGTCTCTAATGTGGGGGGGGGGGTGTCTCAAAAAAGGACAAAGAAACTGATGGTCTGACTATCAACATTCAAAATATTTGCTTAAACTATGTGTTGTCATGTTCTGGCATTGTCATTTCCATGACAGTTAAACATAATCGTTATTAATACGTGTACACTCATTAAAATCTACATAAGCCTTGCTTGATGATCCAAAGTTATAAGTCCCAAAGTCTGGCCTGATCTTGTTGTATATGCCAGTTATAACTGCATTCACGTGATAATGATCAATGGGTACTTCTACTAAATGGGTAAAAGTAAAAGGAATGAAATTTTAAAAAATTAAAAACTTGACAGCCACAGGAACAGTTTGAATCACAACGGAAATATAAAATACTAGGGTTTTAAATTGAAATACAGAATCTTTTTTTTTTTTTTCTTTTGCCCTGACTCTGATTTGTCATTTGCAGGCTATTTGGAATCAGTGCTAATGAACTATCATCCTTGAGCTCATTTTTGGTGGATAGGGGCTGAGGAATGAGTCTAAATAGATTGCACTCTGAGTGCACCAGTATTAGAATTTTCAGCAGAAACTAAAGACTAACTAACAGTCACAAAAAGGAATTAAGTACCCTCTTATTACAAGGGATAACTTTCTCAAAGGCAGGTCCTTGAGCACTGAGAGGACAGACTGGCGGAGAGTTTTCATTCCAGGGAGCAATGTCATACCTTCATTGTGGATGCCTTTCTTCTGGCTTAGCTGCTAACTCGTTTTCCATATATTGAATCCACTTTCACTACTTAAATGCAAAAACCATAATATAACAGGCTTGACCTCCAGGGTATGATTAAAGGGCTATGGCACTAATCTATTTTTTTCTGGTATGGGAAGGCAATTTCTGCTGAATCAGAAGAGTCCCTCCCTACATATCGATAACCAGCTCATGATATTTTCAATTCAATACAATGTCCATTTCTGCACTAATGGAGGGAAGTGATGGCAGAGACAGACCCAAATTCATAGAACACACTTATATACTTAAAATGTTGGTATATTCGATAATTTACTAATCCATAACATACACAAACACATACAACACACAAGCCGTGGGGGAAGATCTGACCTATAAAAGCTGAAACAAATGGGGTTCTTTGCCCAATCAAATTCTTGCTAATTCTTTAATCCTCTTTGTATCTCTTCTCAGTTTGATGCAGAAAACCTACCCATGACGTGCTAGTCTTCCTCATTTTCACCTTCCCAGTACTAACGGAATTAACTGTTTTGTTTTAAAAGGCTTCCTGCAGGGCTGTAGACGAGCTGGGTAAATAAAATTAAGCATGAGAGAATGAATTGTGCCTGTATATGATATTATATCCTACTTAATTATGTTAATAGAGACTCTAAAATAATTAGGAGATGACTGTTCCTATTTACGCCACTCTATGGGTATAAAATTTACTTCCCTCATCTAGGGCTTCAGGGGATCTGTGCACTGTAGGGCTCTACTTTTTTCTCTGCGATCTTCCTTTTGACTATGTAATTTGCTTGATAGGCACCAGAAGAAAAGCCAATAAAAGAGGGAAAACCAAACCATTCAAGAAAATATTTATTTAAATATTAGGACTTTTCAGAATATCATATACCTACACTCTTTATGTCCCTAGTATGACCAAAGTTTAAGAGATGGAAATAACTTGTCCTTGCCCTTTTTGGTGAAGTTACAGAAAGGGAAAAATAATCAACTAGAAGAAGATGGTATGCAACAGTTAAAGTTTAATGACTCTGGTTTTCTTTTCATTCTGCAAATGTGTTTTTCTACTACATTTTAAAAATCAGGCTGAAATCCATTTGACCTCCTTCTAACCTCCAGCCATTCACTTAAAATGTGGCATCATCCTATGAACTTCAAGCTTTAAAATTTAGCAAGAGAAAGATATGTGAGAGAGAAGGAAAAGTGTATTTATGGAGTTGAGGATATTCTGTGACCCAGAAACCATCAGGTGTGTTCTATGTTTTGTTCATTTAATTTTCAGAATAGTTTCACAGGAAAAGGATAAGTTTTACTGAGGTTCAGATAAGTTAAATAACATGCCCAATTTCACATCGTTAATACAGCAAAATTAAAACTGTAACCAGGCTGTCTGATCCAAAGTCCATGATTTTTCCAATACAAGTTCCTGAAAGGTACATGTTCATTATTACACATTATCATCCAGTTTTTTATATGTGTTATTGCTTATGCTGCCATGAAAATAATTAAATTTAACTTAAATAAGACATATTCTTTTAAAAACTTAGAAAACACAGTTACCTCAGCAGGACACTAATAGCAGAAAATATAGCTTCATTTCTAATGCAAACTACCTCAAATAAGTGGCTTTATCTCTGAGATGATCTGATTTCTAGTAGTGTACAGCAGAGGAAAGGTTACAATGGCGATCATGGAGAGATCAGTGAGAGTGTCAGTCCTGGGACAGAAGATCAATTGTATGTATTGTGAGTTTTCCTTGCGCAGAACACCAGGGACTCGAAAGCAAGCCCATTCTGCTTTCAATGTCTCCTTTCTCTCTGCTCTTGAATAGTCCCATTTGAAAGTAGACTGTCTAAAGTTCACGGAGAACTAACTCCAGCTCAGAGAGTTCAAACATTTAGTTGAGCTAAGAACCTGGAAGGGCAAATTATTATTATTTTTTTCTTTTTTTTATCTCAACTACTTCTACTTGTGACTTCTAAATTAGGATGGCAAGATTTCAGATACAGTATTTTCTGCTTCCAGTCAAGTCAGTTAATACTGTAATTTACTGTGTTAATGGTACCATTTGTCCCTTCTGATCTCATCCTACATGCAGAGGCAGCAATTTAAAAGGGGTTGCATAAACTCTCCTTCAACTAAAGGGGAGAAGGGTTGTGATTACCAATAATGCACTTTGCAGAATAAATAATGCACTTTGCAGAATATAAATCAACATCCTTAGATATCGACTCTGAAGACATTTGGGCAACCTTGATGGCATTACCATTAATAGGTGACTCTAAAGAACATGACTAAAGTACTTAATGCTATATTTCATACCACATGGTACACAATTGCAGAAGTGAATTTTCACATTACTAAAATAATAGATCAGAATATAATTTGGTCACCTGGACAAACAGAATTGCTAGCAAACTGCATATATTTCTAATCAAAAACAATTTCAGTAAGGAAAATTTTCAACCTTGAGCTGCAGAAATCTAAGATTACTGTAATCATCATCTATCCTTTGTAGTTTTCTTCTCTTTTAAAATCTGCCTTTGTTCGCCAGTCTAATCATAGAAATCAGAAACTGCAATTTCAAGAAGACACAAAGAGACAATATAAATTTTGATCCCAAGTGTTTCTTCTTGTAGAACTCCAAAAAGCAGTTTCAAGTCTTACAAATTCTCTTTGCCAACAATGATTAGAAGCCCCGTGGCTGCCACAGTAATTGCTCCATAATCATATCTGTAATACCGGACCTGGTTTATGCATACAATCTATATTCTAATAGCAGTCAACAGGTCACAAGTTAATAAAAATACCATTAACGTCCCCCTGTGACTAAGGAAGAGAGATGTTCATCTTACTAGGCCACAGTGGGCCAATATAATTTCCTTGGCTGTTAGTATAATTAACTGTGCTGGCCCACGGATTTCCCTGGAGGACACTGTGGTTACAGGATGACCTTGAAGCATGCTCTTGGTGGTCTTCTGCCAGAGGGCACAGATTGTCAAGGGTTCGGGGCAGCCCTGAGTGAGGTTCCCAGGAAGATGCCTGTTTATGTAACCTTGCTGGACACCAAAAGCATTTGCACACAGCTTGTATTGATATTTTCTCAGGTACAGGCGCACATAAACAAAGCAACCAATGACAATTGTGAAGATGATAGTTTTCCTATGACATCTCCAGTCTCTCTTTGGAAAGATAAGCAAAATTGATAAAACTTTAGCCAGACTCATCAAGTCAAGAAAGGGAAAGGGCCCAAATCTTTTTGCACCTCTTTCCAAGGCCCAAAACTTACAACTTTGTTGTCCTCTAGACACAACATACCCTCCTGCTTTGCAAGGCTCTCCCTTATCTAATCAAAACACAAAAAGCATTGAGAGCAACTTTCAAGTTCTCCTACATTTTTGCCTTTTTTTTTTTTTTTTTTTTTTTGTTGCGGTATGCGGACCTCTCACTGCTGTGGTCTCTCCCGTTGCGGAGCACAGGCTCCGGACGCGCAGGCTAAGCGGCCATGGCTCACGGGCCCAGCCGCTCCGCGGCATGTGGGATTTTCCCGGACCGGGGCACGAACCCGTGTCCCCTGCATCGGCAGGCGGACTCTCAACCACTGCGCCACCAGGGAAGCCCCATTTTTGCCTTTTTAAAGCTTTTTTTTTTAATGCACAGAAAATGTTTTTTCTCATTAAAAGATGAAAAAATGGGGATTCAAGATCTGAGAAAAGTAAAGGAATGTCACCACTTACCTTTGAGATGCCTCCTACTGGCCTTCATAGTAAATTTGTTTTACTGATGTCTGCAGCTGCACGTGGGGACTGGGGAACTGTGCCAGGAAAGTCATGGAGGAGTCTAAATGTATGCTTTTTCTTTCTCCCCAAAAGCATAGCTCTACTGTTTTAAGGTGGTGCTCTCACTGGTCACTTTCAGTTTCTTAATGAAAAATTTAAAGGTACAAACATGCAGAGAATATTAGAAACACATCTGTAGCCTTCATTTGGTTTTACTTATTATTTTGCCGTATTAGCTCCCGATACCATTCTTTGAAGAAATAAAATGGTACAGATACAGGTGACATTTCTTTACCTCCATCCTGAGAGATAACCGCTCTCCTAAAGTTTTCTCTTGGTGAAGTGCTTTTACTGGTAAGAAACCTGTAGCTGAGTTTTCTGTGTTTTTCAAGTTTATAAGTGATAGCACCCAACCCAGTTTGGGAATGAACTGTGCTCCCTCAAAATTTGTATGGTGAAGCCCTAACCCCCAGAGCCTTAGAATGTGACTGCATTTGGAGAGACGGCCTTTAAGGAGGTGATGAGGATAAGAAGGCTGTTATGTATACCCTAATCAATCTGACTGGTGGCCTTAAAAGAAGAGGAAGAGATACCGGAGAGGGGCACAGAGAAAAGGCCATGTGAGGACACAGCAAGAAAACAACCATCTGCAAGCTAAGAAGAGAGGCCTCAGGAGAAACCAACCCTGCCGACACCTTGATCTTGGACTTCTAGCTTCCACAACTGTAAGAAAATAAATAATTGTTGGACTTGAGGTTATGGGGAGGGGGAAGGGTGAGCTGTGACAGGGCGAGAGAGAGTCATGGGCATATACACACTAACAAACGTAGTAAGGTAGATAGCTAGTGGGAAGCAGCCGCATGGCACAGGGATATTGGCTCGGTGCTTTGTGACAGCCTGGAGGGGTGGGATAGGGAGGGTGGGAGGGAGGGAGACGCAAGAGGGAAGACATATGGGAACATATGTTTATGTATGACTGATTCACTTTGTTATAAAGCAGAAACTAACACACCATTGTAAAGCAATTATACCCCAATAAAGATGTTAAAAAAATAAATAAATAAATAAATAAATAAATAAATAATTGTTGTTTAAGTAATCCAGTCCATGGGAGTTTGTTATAGTAAATTCCTAGCAGACTAATACAACCCCCTTCAACTTTTTTTCTGTTTTTCACTTTTTACCTACATTGATACATGCTGCTCTAGTTCACTTGTTGAAGAGTGGCACAGGATTCATCGTATGCATGAGCCACTCCCTCTCTGATGGACATTTGGGTCACTCACGATGTTCTGCTAAAATAAGAAATGTTCAATTGACCCTGATCCCCATGTTTCCTTGTGCATACCTGAGAGAGGTTCTCTACCCACATACCTATATCTACAAGTAAGCTTTTCTGTTTTATGAGGTGTAGGATATACATAACATCACTAGTTTAAGATATTGTCAAGTCAGTATCAAATGTGATTGTAACCAAAAACCCTCCTCCGTGCAATAGGGACAGTATGTTACTTCTTTATATTCTCCTCAAGACTTGGTATTGTTAGACTTTTACATGATTTTCCCAATCTGATGGGTGAGAAATGTAGATATCTCAATATTTCACCTTGCATTTCTCTGATAATAATTAAGTTTGAGCATCTTTTCATGTTTATTATACATTCCAGTTTCCTCTTCCTAAAACTGTCTAGTTATGCCATTTGTTCATGTTTCAGTTGGATTTATTTACCTCTTATTTACCGATGTGTATGATTGGTTTATATACTCAGGCACTCGATCTTTGCAGGTTATGTACAATTGCAAAATCTTCTCAAAGGCTATGGCTTCTATTTTAACTCTGTGAATGGTGTTTCTAATTCAATGGTAATAAAATGTAATAAAAATCATCTCTATGGTTTGGTATTTTTATGTGTTGTTTCAGAAATCATTTCCTATATCATAAGAAGAATACATGTTTTTATCTAAAAGCTTTTAAACATTGCCTTCCAGATTTTATCCGTTAATCATCTGAAATCCATCTTACTGTATGATAAAAAAGAAAGATCTAATTTTACCATTTTCTATGTAGTGAATTGTTTCTATGCCATTTATTGAAATCCATCATTACTTCTCTTATTACTCCCTCATCTACTAAATACTACCTTGTTTCTATATACACTAAATTTTTATATGCAGTTAAAGTCTGTCTTAAAAATGCTAATCCAGTCACCTATCACTGAGGCAATGCCACTCTGTCTTAATAACTATAGCTTTAGAGTAAGTCTTGACATTCACAGCTGCTGAATTGGAAGACCAGATTAGCTCAAGCCTCCAGCATCCAGGATACCTCATCATGGAGAACAGGACCAGTAGTCACTGTTCAGGGACTTTTGGTCACAGATATATCAATGTGGCTGAGGGAACAGAAGAGCGATAAGGGATTAAAAAATAGGATCTTAGTGCACTTTAAGGAGAACAGTGGACTTCAGCCAGGCAGCACAGTGCAAAGAGGAGAGAGGAAGGTCTGCAAACCCTAAATGTTTAGAATATCACTCGGTTCTTCTGTCACTTAATGTTATATGATAAACAACACCTGCCATCTGGTAATTTTCAACACTGATGTTGACTTCAGAATGACAGATTAAAAAGCATAAAAACGTTATTATTTGGTTTTACAGAACAGCTCATTATATTTGAAAATATGGGTCATATTAATTATATCACAGTATTTATTTGATTATAACAGCAGATGGTCTTTATATGGATTCAAGACTCATGATATACTGTTTATGTGGACTCTCGTATAGCGAAGGAAGAAAAAGTCTAGAGGGAATATGAACCAGGGGTAAACATCGGGTTATGAGTATGACTTTTATGCTGTTATATTTTAGCTCTGAGGGTTTAGATATGATCTATAACAAATGAGCAAATACTGAAGCCTTGGACCTGGTTTGTTCAATTAATTGTTGCGCGGTGAGGGAGATGAGAGCAACAGGACTCCAATTAGAAAAGCATGACCCATATTTCCTATCAATTACACTAATAAATTGTGTGCAAAATGGAGAAACATAAGAAAAGACATAACTTACTATTCATTTCAGACTAAATCTTTGAAATTGAGTATGGGCGGGGGTTGTTTGTTTATGTTATCTGGTCTCTATAAGAAGGAAAATTGGACTAGAAGCTAGAAATCACTGGTTAATTCAATACCATTTCCCCATAATGCCGTGCTAGGAAGTGGGATTCCTACAAATATTTCTTACGATAATTTCATAACTTTACCAACTGAACATGAGAGAAATGTCTCTTCTACTGAACTTCCCTTAATTTTGAAAGCATTTTCCTACCTCCTTAAACATTACTCCTGCGTACCTTCTCCCCTGAATGCACCCCAATAGCCGCAACCGTCATAACAAAACTGTCTTGATGATACAACGGCTATTCGATTGTTAAGGAGGAAACAGATTCAAGAGCTTTTTCCTGGGTGGATCTATTCCAAGACAGAGATGTTTTAGACTCAATATTCTGCAGCAGAGCAGTGCACTAAAGCACTTCGGAAGCCTCAGGGAGCTGTGAGCCAGCAAAATTCCTATGGTGCACAACCACATCCATTCTCTTTGAGCCACACTGTTTAATTCCTGCAGGCTGCTAATTGGGTAATGTTGGAACACTAGGAAAATGACTAAAAAGCTGTAATAGGTTAAAAAAAAGTGTACATGAATGTGTCAGGCAGGGCAGAATGGGTGGTTTTATTTAGAAGTGCATCCACTTAGTTGCTACTGAAGTGCTATGAAGAAATACATACAAATACATGCAATAATACATTTAAAAAATACATAAAGCAAACACATAGGAAATAGTAGGGGCCATTGCAGTGCACATCCTAGATAATCCTTTAGGACCAAGGCACTTACTGTCCCAGGTGTCTGGAGGTTTCCCCAGTGTCCCAGGCTACTGATGGCTCACAGCTGGGTCCCTGCCCAGTAAAACTTTTTTGAAGTGCTTCACCCAAGGTTACACTCCCATCCCGGGGGCAACGTGCATCCAATAACTGGTCGATGTGGTGATACAAAGGCCTGGTTCCCTTGCTTTTGTTGGGACAGGGGCTCATCCTAGCTCCAGAGCTCCACAGAGACCTGGCTGAGGTCTCTGTTGTGTTGTTGCATTTCACTCAACTTCACCTTCTGTCCTGGCCTGTGTCCCCTCACAGGCGTTGTTTCCAAGAGCCTCCCTGAACCTCTATAAGGAATTCTGTCTGAATCTCTTTCTCAGGGAACCTGACCTAAGACTGTTGATACCAGAAGTGAGCCTAGAGAAGATTTTAAAACAGGATCTGGGAGCCAGAACACCCACTAGCTTGCTGTTGATGAGTCCCTTACCTCCAGTGGCAGGTCAAACACTGACAGGCCAGGCATATGGTTATACAATTGTTAAAACTCTCACCAGTGCAGAGGCAATACCTCAGCTGTTTGAGAGGTCTGGGGAAATAAAAATGATAAGGACTACGGAATCAGATGGCTGTTTGCTCGGGCTATCCATGCCTTGGAGAAAGACAACAAAAGGCAAAAGGTGATTAATCATCAAGGCAAAGTGTGACTGCCAGAAGGCCTTCTTGGCAACATGTGGACTCTCTTCTCTGACAGGCGGAGGGCAGAAAAAGCTGAGGATCAACCCAAGCTTTAATTATAAGAGTAGCAGAGCTCCGGATAGGGTTGACCTCCCAACCCTACCAAGTCTGCCTGGATCCTGTGAGATAATATTTTTGGAACTGGACTTTGAAGGTGCTCATCAATAAGAGTGAAACACGAAGTTGGATAAGGAAGAGTTTACTAATATGGCAGCATTCTTCCATGACACAGGATTCAATACCCTAGCAAGGGCAATGGGAGACAGTGCTCCTAGGATAACTTGGGAAGGCTGGATAAAGTGATGGTCCATACTAACTGAGTAGAAATGCTAAGTCTTTCATGGTATATGGCAGAAAAGATCAGAGAAGTGAGCCTACTGGAGTTGATATACTATCTGAGGTCAAAAAGCCTAGCAGATGACTGTATTCCATGAAAAATAGTTTCTTTACCAAAGCAATATGGGATTTGCTGGTAAGAAAGATATTAGCATCAATAATCACAGTGATGGCCATTCTCTACAGGCCAGGGCTGACGGTAAGAGATAATATTAAATTACTAGGCTCTCTGATAGCAATAGAAATGGTTGGATCCCCAAATAATAGAGGCCAGGTAGAAGCACTAAACCCTCAGAAGCAAGGTAGTATGTGCCGTTATTGTAATGAATGGCACTGTCACAGTAGCAGTCAGGCTAGAGGATGGTGGTTTGGGAGGCAAGTGGGTCTGACCCACATAGAGCTATGAAATGGTTAGTAGAACATAATCTTCCCAGGACCAAATTAGATGGGCAGGCACTAAAGATAATGTTCCATCTACACAACAACAACATCCAGATATATGATCAGAAGGCTGAGGGTGACAGCTAAAATATAATAAAATGTCACTATCTCAAGACCAGTTTTCAGACCTGAGCTAGTTCTCATATCTGGAGCCCTCTGACTGAAGGAGAGGCTAGGTCTCCAACAGGATGGATCATAACACCTAGCTCTTACCTATGGCCTATAGACATTTACTTAAGTAATCATATACTGGGGAAATGGGGGTACCCAGAGATTTCAAGGCCTCTTGGATAAAGGTTCATATTGGCATTATTATTCATTGACCTGAAGCTTCACAGTGACCCTGTGTTAGAGTGGAGGGCACACGTAGACTACACATCACAGTCCTGACCCACTCAACTCACGCTGAGCTACTCAATTGTAATTGAAATGAACATACTTAGCAGCTGAGGGAATTTCCAGATAGGTTCCTTGATCTGACGGTAAGAGCTATCATAGCGGGGAAGGTGATATGTGAATCTCTGAAACTGCTCCTGTTCTAGTCAAAATTGAAAATCATTAACAATACTGCATCATGAGAAGCCTGGAAAAATTAGAGCCACTCTTAAAGTATGCAGAGGTGGTGGTTCCCATCATATCTCCATTTATTCACTAGTTTGGCCACAACAAAAACCAGAAAGATTCTGAAGGATGACAGTGAATCACCAAAACAACCAAGTGATGCTCAACTGCAGCTGTTGGGCAAGACATGGCAATCTCTGTTAGAACATGCTAACATAGTCTCAGGTAAATGGTGTGTAGCTACTGGTCTAGAAGATGCATTATTTTCCATCTTTTTCAGGAAGGAAAATCATTAGTAGTTCACATTCATGGATGAAAAGCAAGAGTATTATAATCTTGTTAGAGGGCTTGTTAAATCTTTCACCCTCTGTCATAATATATACTCCAAAGAGATTTGCATTATTGAGACACTCCACAGATCATATTTGTTCACTATTTGGAGACTATTTAAAATAGACTCAATGAGAAAAAAATATTAGAGGCTTCTAATAGGTGAGACAAAGATTCAGAAATGTGCTATATCAGTGAATTTTTAGGGTTTCTGTCATCTTGACCATGCTAGGACACCCCTCCAAAGGAAAAGACATATTATAGCATCTTGCACCTCTCACTATGAGGCATATTGCCAGCTATGCCTCCTCAATTTCAGGCAGAAGACTATTTTACATTAAAAAAAACCTGTTCTGACCCATTTCCTTAGTGGAATGAAAAGTTGGCAGCTTTGAGAAGGGCCTGGGGTAGGAAAGAGCTCTGTAGCAGATCGAGGCTGTGGTGCTGGCAATCCTGCCACTTGGACCATATGGCTCATCAGATCCTATGGTATTGCAAGTATCTGTCTTGAGAAAAACAAGACAGTTATGCAGTTCTGGCAAGCTTAATAAGAGAACGACACAGACATTGTGCACAGGTATGGCGACAGGTACAGAGGCTATGTATGAGCCAAAACACCATGGACTTCCACTAACCAAGTCTGATCTAACTATTGATGCAACCAAACGTCCAAATTACTAGCTACAGAGACCAATGCTAAGTTGGAGATAGGGCACCATCCCTCAAGGAGAGCAACAAATCACTTGGTAGAGGTTGGTTACAGTGGGTCTCTTCTACCCTTTGTCTTGATTGGGACAAGCCCAACGTGCCATTTTAGCCCCTGAGGTCCCTGTAGAATAAGCCAAGCTACATCACATTTGAGCTTCTCCCTCTGCCCAATCCTGCTTCCCTCATCTCTCATAGATATTGTCCTGAGAGTGTGCCCCAATAAATCTCCTATAAACAAACTTCTGTCTCAGAGTCTGTTTCCCCGGTAATCCAATCTAAGACAAATGGTAAGGTCCAGGATTTCCCCAAGGGTGAGAGTAATTACCTTCAGAAGAGAACATGAATTAACATCAATGGATGTTTTTCTACATCTGCAAATTCAGTAAAATGGTATTACTTCTTGTTTGAAGTAAGAATTTTCTTTTTGCTCAAGGGTGAGTTAGCAGCAACAATTTGGAGAAAGAAATTATTTCATTCACATTCTATTGAAGTGACACATTGTCTCTCTGTCATGACCTGGGAAGTCACAGAATTAGGTCTTATATGGACCCCACATATACATACAGTCTATCAGAGTGCTTTGAGCAAGTAACACTGCCTCATTTTGTACATTATAAATGTGAAGTCGAGAGAGATTTGTTGCCCTGCCTAAGCTGCATAGCTGGGTTAGTGCTTACGGGGACATTAGAAACCAGATCTAGCAATATTTAGTATAGGCTTTTTTTTTTCTATTAATATGGTATCTTTCTAAGTCTTCAAAACTCATTAAAGTCTAAGTAAAATAAATCATTTTAATGGGGATATTTCACCTATTTCTGAACAGCTATTTGGTAAAATATCGTGTGCATTTCTCAGAATATCATTATATGATGCTCATACTTCTACATGGGAAAAGAAGAGTTGTACCTTGGCTAATTTTTGCTGCCGAGAAAAATGAAAGGGTATGTCTTTAAGACCACCTTAAACAGCACTACAGATAACCCTTAAACAATGAGGGAATTAGGGACACCAACGCTCCGCAGAGTGGAAAATCCACATATAACTTTATAGTCTACCCCTCCACATCTTCAGTTCTGCATCCATGGATTCAACTAACCTCAAACCGTGTGGTACACATTTATTGAAAAAAATTTTCATATAAGTGGACCTAAGCAGCTCAAATCTGTATTGTTCAAGGGTCAGCTGCATATAAAAATATGGGAGAGCCCATGTTACCCCAGATTTCCATGGAAAACAAAAATCTTTCGAAGAGTCAAGATCTTTTATTTAGATTTTAAAGAAATAATTTCTGATATTAACTTTTTTCAGTTTATGCTCATTGAAACATTTTCTCTTCTTAGCAGTGATGAGAAATAAACCTGAGATGTTACCAGTGCATTCTTTGGACAATAGTTATGAAATGAAAATTCTATGTGACTTATTTATATTCAAAATATCCACTGACAGTAAATTATACATCATTATATTCTAAGGAGCTAACTAGATTAAGAAAATGAAATATATATAGCTGATAAATATCCCAGGTAGAATTTACATTCAGAGTCCATTCTGACTTTATCCTATTTTTTTTTTAAAAAAGGTATAATACATAAACATGCATAGAGTATACAATCATAGCTTAGCACATGTACCCTTTCTACAAAAGCGTAGAAAAAAAACAGAAAATAAAAGAAAGAACTGACCAAGAATTAAAAAAAAAAAAAGGAATGACATAAGTGAGAAAAATCAAATTAATTTTGCTTAATGGCACAAACAAGAAAACTAAATTTCAAATAAAGAACAACAGTCATATTTCAAGGGCAACAATCAGTTTGCTTTTATTAGAATATGGGTTTTTGTTTTTTAATTGTTGAAGTATTTGTCTCATTATGACAATGTAAAAGGGGAAGCAGGTATACTCTGCATACACAACTTGAGCCACTGGGGTTGTGCCAGAAAGAAATGGACTCCAGTCAGAGCAATCAGCTCAGGGCACCAGTTCCATCCCTGCCAGCTTACTTGCTTACAAAACTCTCTTAGCATCTCTGTGCCTTAATGTTTTATTTGAAAAATGAAGCCAAGGGGACAGGCAACTGCAGTCTGTTTAGTCCTACAATTCTATAACAATTCTTGTTTTCCCAGGCTTGCTATTTTAGAAGACATAAAACAGTCAGTGATTTTAGACATATTCATTGAGCGCAGACTCTATTAACAACACTTTCCATTTACATAGAACTTTATACTTTTACAAGTTTGTTACATTACCTATCTCAATTAATACCCACGGTGAGGCTGTGAGCTACGTAATCATATCTCCATTTTAAAAATGAGGTAATGTGCACTCAAAGAAGTTAAGTAACTTGCCCAAGATTACAGAGGATCCAAGGGCAGACGAGACTCAAAGCAGGATGTCCACACTCCAAGGCTGTCCCACTATCCAAACTACCTGCTATTGTGAACAAAGAGCTTCTCTGAAGGAGATTTCATTGGATCTAAGAAACACTCATTGCTCCAAAATTATTTCATAATTCTCTTGAATGTGCAGTGGAAAACTAAAAGAGATGAGAATACAGAAGGCCCAAGTCTACTTATATGCATATCTGTTAATCCCATCTGGGTGACTTCCTCTACTTGTACAGGTCCATATTTTCATTATATTTCATAATGTAGTTAGATTTTAGACAAGTTTTTAAATTATTATAAAGTAATAAAAATTATTAAAAATTATCACTTTTAAAAAGTGTGCTACCTGTTCTAACACCTACTTTCTGAAAGACTAAGATATCTTTTGCCATTCTTACATCCCCCCAAAAGAGAGGTTCTATGGTTCAAAAAGATTAGAGAACTCTGACCTTAATTAATTAATGCTAACCTTAATCAATGCATAAGTGAGTCAGGATGTCTTTAGCAGAGGACTTTTCAAAGCCTTTAATATATTACTAGGCATTGTGAATTATCTAAAGGAGGGGATAATATTCAGTATCTCTCAGATTTATTTGAGTATTAACTTTTTTAAGGAAAACAATATCTAAACAAATTCCTGTTCTCTAGAGTACATTTTGGGAATTTTGTCTTCTTACAGCTAGAAAAGTCCTTAGAGATTATTTATTTTAAATTTTACAAGTATCAATGAGTAAAATGAAACCCAGAAAGGTTAAGTAACTTGCTCAGAGTCACACAGTTAGTGGCCTGGCTCATGACCAAAACCAAGAACTTCTAACTCCCACTTGAATACTGTTTTCATTTCACATACTGTATTTCTGTCTACTAATACAAATAGTAAAAATAGCTGTGCCACCTGATACATAATTGGCACAGCCAAACTCATTTAGCATCATTCTAAATAATATATAGTAAATTCTCTTTCCAAATCTAAGATATTCATTTACTAGAGTATGCCTTATAATAGACTCAACATCTTTAACTATGTTAATTTTCTGAATTCATCAGGACACTAAACTTTATAAAATAATTTAATGTTTTGTCTCTACAAGTGTTAGAATCTTTATAAGATAAGAAGCTATGTTTTAATGAAGAAGGCAAAAGAAGTCATATCAATTGAGTACCTATGGTGTGCCCAGCACTTTCCCAACAATATCTTTAGTTCTCAAGATAATTTAAAAAAATAAAATTTTAAAAATTATTAGTTCAATTAATTCAATGGGAGATGAAAATAAGGCTCAGAATGTCAATTAAGATGTCTTATCATTTGGCCAATTAGTAGAGGAGTCAAGATTTCAGTGCAACTTCGTGTGGATATATATAATTTAATTCTTTAAGTCTCCATTTTCCTTTTTACTTAATGGGGGTAATATCTAATTACATCCAATATGATAAACATTAAAACATTTTATATAAAGTGCTCATATACATACAAAGTACTATTACCATTCTTAGTGAAGAGCAAATATATTTTAACATTTTTCTTCATTTACAAGTCTTCTAGTAACATATATTTAAAGACAAATATCCCCATCAGAGAGAAACAGTAAGAAACTTCATGAATTATCCCGTTTTTTGTTTGGGTTCTAAAAGTTCCATCTTACTTTTAAAGTTGCACTGTAGGCCTTGATCATATTTGTTGATCAAGCATGTGTAAGTCTGAACACCTTTAATGAGAATGCAAGATTTATGGAATTCAAAATTGCTTTGGGAAATGAAAACACAATTTCATTTATTAATGGTCACTAATGGCCTATAATCAAGGCAGCAACTGCTAGGCAAATAAATAAACAATTAGCTGGTTTATTTGAAGCATAAGCTGGGGATAATCCAGCAATTTGTTCATTATTCTTATCTGCTGGGCCCTTTACCTCTCAACTCCATAATGGAAAAGCTGGATATAAACTGAATGTTTTTATATTAAATTATATTTTAAATAGCCTAGGTGAGTTTGTGCTTATCTTCTAATTTAAATTCTGTTTATATCTATATATTTTATTCTGTGTTTTCTTAAAGGAGACATTAACAGATTAAAATACAATAACTCCCCACTTATCCAGAAGGTCCAGCTTGTCAGAAGTCTCTGATAAAGGCCTCAGAGAAGACTGCATTAAGGCTCTTAAGGATTCATGAGGAACTTTATTGACTTTTTAAATATGCAATTCTTTTAAAGCTTAGTTATCCGGCTTCTCAGCCTCTGATAGATTAGTAAAAGCAAAACAGAAAAGGTCAGAAGCTGTCAGAGGCAGGTGAAATACGAACAGAGGTGATGGCTGACAGCCTTTTACCACACTGTCCAAAAAACCTGGTCCATAATGACTGTCCTGGATCACGAAGAAAGGGCTAAATGATGTTAATGCTGCTTGGAATCTTCTGGTTAAGTCATGCATTTTAGAATCATGACCCTCAAATGTGGTTAAGTTCAGGTAGCTGTAAAGTTGAGTGATATGTGCATGTGTGTGTGTGTGTGTGTGTGTGTGTGTGTGCGCGCATTAGCAAGGCCTTCTTTTAGAAGTTACCATTTAAGAAGTGTCTTAGTAAAGGAGAAGGAAATCACTAGGAAGATAAAAATGAGGCAATATTTTGAAAAGAGAGAACAACATAATTCAGTGTTCTAGTGAATTAAAAGAGGGGTGAATGGTGAGTTGTCTAATACGCTGGAGTACAAAGTCGAAGTGGGAGGATAAACAGAAGCCTGGCTCCATCTGTTTCATTTCAGTCTTTAATTATTGTTAAAGTCTTTTCCTGTCCTGCACAATAAATGACACTACCTTGGAAGGGATCACTCAGTTACTTATACACTGCTGTGATTAAAGGGCCTGGGATATGATTGGGTTAGGAATATAAAGGAATAGAATAGAGTATGCCTAGGTATTCAAAAAGGTAAAGAGAAAAAGTCACCAAATCTATGCCAAAAATCTACTGTAAACCTTATATCGTGCTACATTTTTCTTTTTTACATCTTGTTTCATCTAATTTTCACAATAGTCATAAGGCACCAGCATTGGTATTTTCAGCTCAGGTGAGAAAACTGAGATTCAAAGAAGTTAAATGTAACCAGTGCCTCCCATCAGGAAACCTGAACAAGCCTCTTAGATAGCTTCATCCACCAGAGGGCAGACAGAGAAGCAAGAAGAACTACAATCCTGCAGCCTGTGGAACAAAAAACACATTCACAGAAAGACAGACAAGACGAAAAGGCAGAGGGCTATGTACCAGATGAAGGAACAAGATAAAACCCCAGAAAAACAACTAAATGAAGTGGAGATAGGCAACCTTTCAGAAAAAGAATTCAAAATAATGATAGTGAAGACGATCCAGGACCTTGGAAAAAGAATGGAGGTAAAGATTAAGAAGATGCAAGAAATGTTTAACAAAGACCAAGATGAATTAAAGAACAAATAAACAGAGATGAACAATACAATAACTGAAATGAAAAATACACTAGAAGGAATCAATAGCAGAATAACTGAGGCAGAAGAATGGATAAGTCACCTGGAAGACAGAATGGTGGAATTTACTGCTGTGGAACAGAATAAAGAAAAAAGAATGAAAAGAAGTGAAGACAGCCTAAGAGACCTCTGGGACAACATTAAATGCAACAACATTCGCATTATAGGAGTCCCAGAAGGAGAAGAGAGAGAGAAAGGATGCGAGAAAATATTTGAAGAGATTATAGTTGAAAACTTCCCTAACATGGGAAAGGAAATAGACACCCAAGTCCAGGAAGCCCAGAGAGTCCCATACAGTATGAACCCAAGGAGAAACATGCCAAGACACATAGTAATAAAATTGGCAAAAATTAAAGACAAGAAAAATTATTGAAAGCAGCAAGGGAAAAACAACAAATAACATAAAAGGGAACTCCCAAAAGGTTAACAGCTGATTTATCTGCAGAAACTCTACAAGCCAGAGTACATGACACATTTAAAGTGATGAAAGGGAAGAACCTACAACAAAGATTACTCTACTCGGCAAGGATCCCATCCAGATTCAATGGAGAAATCAAAAGCTTTACAGACAAGCAAAAGCTAAAAGAATTCAGAACCACCAAAGCAGCTCTACAACAAATGCTAAAGGAAATTCTCTAAGTGGAAAACACAAGAGAAGAAAAGGACCTACAAAAACAAACCCAAAATAATTAAAAAAATGGTCATAGGAACATACATATTGATAACTACCTTAAATATGAATGGATTAAATGCTCCAACCAAAACACACAGGCTTGCTGAATGGATACAAAAACAAGACCCATATATATGTTGTCTACAAGAGACCCATTTAAGACCTAGGGACACATACAGACTGAAAGTGAGGGGATGGAAACAGATATTCCATGCAAATGGAAATCAAAAGAAACCTGGAATAGCAATACTCATATCAGATAAAATAGACTTTAAAATAAAGAATGTTAAAACAGACAAGGAAGGACACTACATAATGATCAAGGGATCAATCCAAGAAGAAGATATAATAAATATAAATAAATATGCACCCAACATAGGAGCACCTCAATACATAAGGCAACTGCTAACAGCTATAAAAGAGGAAATCGACAGTAACACAGTAATAGTGGGGGACTTTAACACCTCACTTACACCAATGGACAGATCATCCAAACAGAAAATTAATAAGGAAACACAAGCTTTAAATGACACAATAGACCAGATAGATTCAATTAATATTTATAAGACATTCCATCCAAAAACAGCAGATTACACTTTCTTCTCAAGTGCGCACAGAACATTCTCCAGGATAGATCACATCTTGGATCACAAATCAAGCCTCAGTAAATTTAAGAAATTAAAATCATAGAAAGCATCTTTTCTGACCACAACGCTATGAGGTTAGAAATCAATTACAGGGAAAAAAACGTAAAAAACACAAACACATGGAGGCTAAACAATATGTTACTAAATAACCAAGAGACCATTGAAGAAGTCAAAGAGGAAATCAAAAAATACCTAGAGACAAATGACAATGAAAACACGATGATCCAAAACCTATGGGACACAGCAAAAGCAATTCTAAGAGGGAAGTATATAGCAATACAATCCTACCTGAAGAAGAAAAATCTGAAATAAACAATCTAACCTTACACCTAAAGGAACTAGAGAAAGAAGAACAAACAAAACCCAAAGCTAGTAGAAGGAAATAAATCATAAAGATCAGAGTAGAAATAAATGAAATAGAAACAAAGAAAACAATTGCAAAGATCAATAAAACTAAAAGGTGGTTCTTTGAGAAGATAAACAAAATTGATAAACCATTAGCCAGACTCATCAAGAAAAAGAGGGAGAGGATTCAAATCAATAAAATCAGAAATGAAAAAGGAGAAGTTACAACAGACACCACAGAAATACAAAGCATCCTAAGAGACTATTACTAGCAACTCTATGCCAATAAAATGGACAACCTGGAAGAAATGGACAAATTCTTAGAAAAGCACACCTGCCAAGACTGAATCAGGAAGAAATAGAAAATATGAACAAACCAATCACAAGTAATGAAATTGAAGCTGTGATTAAAAATCTTCCAACAAACGGAAGTCCAGGATCAGATGGCTTCACAAGTGAATACTATCAAACATTTAGAGAAGAGCTAACATCCATCCTTCTCAAACTCTGCCAAAAAACTGCAGAGGAAGGAACACTCCCAAACTCATTGTACGAGGCCAGCATCACCCTGATACCAAAACCAGACAAAGATACTACAAAAGAATAAAACTACAGACCAATATCACTGATGAATATAGATGCAAAAATACTCAACAAAATACCAGCAAACAGAATCCATCAACACATTAAAAGGATCATATACCATGATCAAGTGGCATTTATCCCAGGGATGCAAGGATTCTTCAATATATGCAAATCAATCAACCTGATACAGCATATTAACAAACTGAAGAATAAAACCATATAATCATCTCAATAGATACAGAAAAAGCTTCTGACAGAATTCAACACCCATTTATGATAAAAAAGTCTCCAGAAAGTGGTCATAGAGGGAACCTACCTCAACATAATAAAGGCCATATATGACAAAACCACAGCAAACATCATTCTCAATGGTGAAAAACTGAAAGCATTTCCTCTAAGAAAAGGAACAAGACAAGGATGTCCACTCTCACCACTATTATTCAACATAGTTTTGAAAGTCCTAGCCATGGCAATCAGAGAAGAAAAAGAAATAAAAGAATATAAATTGGAAAGAAGAAGTCAAACTGTCACTGATTGCATATGACATGATACTATACATAGAGAATCCTAAAGGTGCCACCAGAAAACCACTAGAGCTAATCTATGAATTTGGTAAAGTTGCAGGATACAAAATTAATGCACAGAAATCTCTTTCAATCCTATACACTAATGATGAACAATCTGAAAGAGAAATTAAGGAAACACTCCCATTTACCATTGCAACAAAAAGAATAAAACACCTAGGAATAAACCTACCCAGGGAGACAAAAGACCTGTATGCAGAAAACTATAAGACACTGATGAAAGAAATTAAACATGATACACAGATGGAGAGATATATCATGTTCTTGGATTGGAAGTATCAACATTGTGAAAATGACTATACTACCCAAAGCAATCTACAAATTCAATGCAATCCCTATCAAATTACCAATGGCATTTTTTACAGAACTAGAACAAAAAATCTTAACATTTGTATGGAGACACAAAACACTCTGAATAGCCAAAGAAGTCTTGAGGGAAAAAAATGGAGCTGGAGGAATCAGACTCCCTGACTTCAGACTATACTACAAAGCTACGGTCATGAAGACAATATGGTACTGGCCCCAAAACAGAAATATAGATCAATGGAACAGGATAGAAAGCCCAGAGATAAACCCATGCACCTATGGTCAACTAATCTATGACAAAGGAGGCAAGTATATACAATGGAGAAAAGACAGTCTCTTCAGTAAGTGGTGCTGGGAAAACTGGACAGCTACATGCAAAACTGGACAGCTATATGCAAAAGAATGAAATGAGAACACTCCCTAACACCATACACAAAAATAAAGTCAAAATGGATTCGAGACCTAAATGTAAGACTGGACGCTATAAAACTCTTAGAGGAAAACATAGGAAGAACACTCTTTGAGATAAATCACAGGAAGATCTTTTTTGACCCACTTCCTAGAGAAATGGAAATAAAAACAAAAATAAACAAATGGGACCTAATGAAACTTAAAAGCTTTTGCACAGCAAAGGAAACTATAAACAACACGAAAAGACAACCCTCAGAATGGGAGAAAATATTTGCAAATGAAGCAAATGACAAAGGATTAATCTCCAAAATATATAAACAGCTCATGCAGCTCAGTGTTAAAAAAACAAACAACCCAATCCTAAAATGGGCAGGGGACTTCCCTGGTGGCGCAGTGGTTGAGGGTCCACCTGCTGATGCAGGGGACACGGGTTCGTGCCCCAGTCCAGGAAGATCCCACATGCCGCGGAGCAGCTGGGCCCATGAGCCTTGGCCGCTGAGTCTGCGCATCCAGAGCCTGTGCTCCGCAATGGGAGAGGCCACAGCAGTGAGAGGCCTGCGTACCACCAAAAAAAAAAAAAAAAAAAATTAAAAACCAAAAAAAACAAAACAAAAAAAATGGGCAGAAGTTCTAAATAGACATTTCCCAAAGAAGACATACAGATGGCCAAGAAGCACATGAAAAGCTTCTCAACATTGCTAATAGAGAAATGCAAATCAAAACTACAATGAGGTATCACCTCACACCAGTTAGAATGGGCATCATCAGAAAATCTACAAACAACAAATGTTGGAGAGGGTGTGGAGAAAAGGGAACCCTCTTGCACTGTTGGTGGGAATGTAAATTGATACAGCCACTATGGAGAACAGTATGGAGGTTCCTTAAAAAACTAAAAATTGAATTACCATATGACCCAGCAATCCCACTACTGGGCATATACCCAGAGAAAACCATAATTCAAAAAGACACATGCATGTTCATTACAGCACTATTTACAATAGCCAGGACATGGAAGCAATGTAAATGCCCATCGACAGATGAATGGATAAAGAAGATGTGGTACATATATACAATAGAATATTACTCAGCCATAAAAAGGAACAAAATTGGGTCATTTGTGGAGACGTGGATGGATCTAGAGACTGTCATACAGAGTGTAGTAAGTCAGAAAGAGAAAAACAAATATCGTATATTAACTCATATATGTGGAACCTAGAAAAATGGTACAGATGAACTGGTTTGCAGGGCAGAAATTGAGACACAGATGTAGAGAACAAATGTATGGACACCAAGGCGGTGGGCGGGGGTGGTGGTGTGATGAATTGGCAGATTGGGATTGACATGTATACACTAATACGTATAAAATGGATAACTAATAAGAACCTGCTGTTTAAAAAAATAAATAAAATTAATTTTAAAAAAAACCCAAAAAACACATGTGCTCAAGAAAAAACAAAGAAGTTAAATGTGTTACTCATAGGCATAGAGTAATTCAGTGGCAAGGAGAAATTTCATACCCAGGTACGTGTGGCTCCGTAGCTGCGCTGTTTTTAACACACCATATTACCAGCGTGGGAGAGGGGCTCTGCAGAAAGCAAAGCAGTATAAAAAGGTGAAGTATGGGTTCTTCAAAAACTAAAATTAGAACTGCCACATGATCCATCAATTCCACTCCTGGGCATATATCCAAAGAAAAAGAAAGCACTAATTCAAAACGATCAGAATTCAAGGGACACCCCAATGTCCATAGCAGCTCTATTTACAATAGCCAAGATATGGAAGGAACCTAAGTGTCCATCAAGAGATGAATGGATAAAGAGGATGTGAGATATATCTATATCTATACAGATATAGACATACAGAAATTGGGTTGGTCAAAAAATTTATTCGGGTTCTTCCATAAGATGTTATGTAAAAATCCAAATGAATTTTTTGGCCAACCCAATACATATACACAATGTAATACTATTCAGCCATAAGAAGGTGTGAAATTTTGCCATTTTCAACAACATGGATGAACTTGGAGGGTATTATGCTTAGTGAAATAAGACAGAGAACATATCTTACATATGTTGTATGATATCACTTATATGTGGAGTCTAAATAATAAAACAAACTAGTGAATATTACAAAAAAGAAACAAACTCACAGATATTAAGAACAAATTAGTGGTTACCAGTAGCGAGAGGGAAGGGGGAAGAGGTATGATAGGGATAGGGGATTAAGCGGTACAAACTACTATGCATAAAATAAATAAACTAAAAGGATATAGTGTACAGCACATTGAACATAGCCAACATTTTATAATAACTATAAATGGAGTATAATCTTTAAAAATTGTGAAGCACTATGTTGTACACCTGAAACATATAATACTGTAAATCAACCATACCTTAAAAAATTTTTAAAAATAAAAGAAAGTGAACTATGGCTTCTAACAACAAACTTTACCTACTGCAAAATAATAGTGGTTTGAATTCCAGAATAGGTAATTATAAATAAACAAATTATTATATATTGAGCACAAACTACATGTGTGTGTATATATATACATATATACACAGTAATAATAATGATGACACATACTATTATCTATTATATAGTAGGCAACATATTTTACATACCCTGTTTAAGAATGACTATTCTCATAATAAAAATGAGGAAACTATGTCCAAAAGATTTTAAATAACTTTCCAACCATGACATAATTCTAAGTGGTGGAGTTACATAAACTAGTCTGTGCTTTCCTCTCTTTTGGTATAGTGCCTCTCTAATAGCCCCAAAAGGATTAAGTTTAGTAGGAGAAAATGGTATGAGATGAGAAAATGGTATGAGACTAGAAAATGAATCCTTAATGATGTAAGAAACAACAGATTCCTCATCACTATATATAATCAGTTGTATGTACATACATCTATCTTTGGAAACAGAAGCATTGGAATGCTTCATGTTGTTCCTACAACTATATAATTAGCCATAAGAAGGCAGTAACTTTAAAAGTCCCTACTGTACACAAACTTCTGCTGTTGTTCTAATTTTTATAATTACTTGCAACTGCCAGCTTCCTATGTTACCCAAACCGAATGAGATATCGGGGCAGTTTACAACCTACTCAAGATCATTAGCAATGAAAACAACTACTGCAAAATCTGCTCAAGGTTTTCAAATGATGTGGTTGAGGGACCTGGTTCTAGTGTGGAGTCTTTCACTAATTCAGCATGACTTTGTATGTGTCATTTACATGATCAGATATATTTTTCCCTTCTTAACATTACAATGATAGATCTAGCATTGTCCATTTTACTGGTCTGAAAAGAACTGTACACTAGGGTCAAAAGACTCAGGTTTGAGCCTTGCCGTTTCTTAATTTTGAGACACTGATCAATTCAAATCCTTTGAGTTTTAGTTTTCTCCTTTATGAAGTTTTGCTATCTGGCTGGCCTACCTAATAGATCCTAATGTTGAGGATCAAATGAAATAATGAACTGAAAGTGTATTAAATTCTATAAAATGCTATAAGACATAAAATAATCCACATGAATGTCTTACATATTGTAGATATATTAAATATTTATGGAATGAATAGCAGACAAGGGGCCAGTATTGAACAAGATT
This sequence comes from Delphinus delphis, assembly GCF_949987515.2. Taxonomy (NCBI): domain Eukaryota; kingdom Metazoa; phylum Chordata; class Mammalia; order Artiodactyla; family Delphinidae; genus Delphinus; species Delphinus delphis. Next base: position 62,929,077 of record NC_082686.1, read on the forward strand.
TAAGAGTGCTGCCCCTGAGTCCAGCAGCCTGGGTTCAAACACTGACTTCATAACCTACTAGGTGAATAAATTTGGAGAAGTTACTTAACCTCTCTGTGCCTGTTTGTTTTTTGTTTTTTTGTTTTTTTTTTATGTGTAAAACTGGGAAAGTAGTATCTGTCTCTCAGGCTGTGGTAAGGATTAAATAAGACATTCCATGGACGGTGCATGGTACTGCATTCAGCACATGTAAGTATGCTACATTAAGTAGCAAAATTTTTTTCAATTAATTTTTATTGGAGTATCGTTGCTTTACAATGTTGTGTTAAATAACAAAACTTTTAATGTCATTCTTTTCCTGAGATTCAAATGAAACCAGTAAAAGGAAGGAAGAGATTGAGGAGGACTCCATAGAATCACCAGTCTCTTGAAAACTTGCGAGTGTGTGGGTGAGAGGTGATTAAGTATTATGGACACAGGTAGTTTGAATCAACAGCTTCTGTTCCATCCCTATTATTTCTAAAGGGATAAGGAAACAACACTATCAGGGAGATTATCCAAGAACATAGTAAGCCACCTCTCTTAATTTCCCACCTCCTTCTCATTGCTCTCTTTTTCTAAAACCCCAAAGGAATACTGAAAGTCAAGGACAATAGGAGAAACAGGATGGTTAAAAAAAAATTGGGTAGGATATGCCAGTCATTTTTCCTGTCTTATTTATGACATGTAGCATAACTGGATAATTAAACACATGCAGACGATGTTCTTTTCTCTACCGAGAACATCCTTTCCTCCTTTCCCTGCTTGATGAACCTCAGAACGTCTTCCAATATCCAAGAGGTCTTCCCGGCCATGTAGGCTGGCCCGAGGTCCCCTCTTCCACTGTGTTCAGGAATCCCTAAGCCCTTCTGTGGCTACATTTTATCAAACACTAAAACTATCTGATTACCTGTTGGTGAAATCTTTCCAGAATATAAGTTCCTCATGTCTTCCTCAAAGACAACGACCAAACTCATCTTTATATCCCTGAGGGAATACCTGGCATATATTAGCACTCAATAAATGTTTACTGAAGTAGACTAAATTGTTTTTCTTCTTGATCATGTTAATAGATCTTAAACTTTAAATCACTTTTGAGAGAAGTCCAAAATCTAGTCTATAATTTTCTTGACCAAACTTATTACTCATAACGTTTTATAGATAATTTCTAATGACACAAAACAAACATCTGTTAACCTTCAGAGTAAAAAAAAAAAATTCATTCTACACAATACAGAAGCTCTTAACTTGCTACCATTTTTTTGTAAAGCTATCTGGTGTTGACTTAGATTTATTTATTTATTTATTTATTTATTTTTATTTTTATTTTTTGCTGTACGCGGGCCTGTCACTGCTGTGGCCTCTCCCGTTGCGGAGCACAGGCTCCGGACGCGCAGGCTCAGCGGCCATGGCTCACGGGCCCAGCCGTTCCGCAGCATGTGGGATCTTCCCGGACCGGGGCACGAAACCACGTCCCCTGCATCGGCAGGCGGACGCTCAACCACTGCGCCACCAGGGAAGCCCTTGACTTAGATTTATAATACAACGTAAAAGGATTCATTTCTGTTGGTTAACTTTGTGTATAGCCCTCTGATAGAATGCCCACTTCTGTTCTGACTGCCTGCTCTTACGATTGCCCTGAAGCTAAGTTCCTTAGGCATAAAGATGGAGTTATTTATTAAGTAATTATATTCGTTGCTCAGAATAGGCTCTTCTTACTAAAAAGGGAAAGGATGAATACTCCCCTGGTACAATTATAGTTAACTGTAAAACAGCTGTTTCTGTTTTTCTACTTTGTTTACCTAACTCTTCCATTCAATCAAGAAAACTTTCTTCCATGGTATTGAAAAGTTACCTCTGGAACTCTTTGCCAGGGTTTTGTGCCGCTTCCCTAAGACCATAGACTGCTCGGCTACTTTCACAAGATGACTGGCATTTGATCATTTGTACCTACACTGATTTCTTACATATATACCACACATATTTCTTATTTATATTCCACACAAATCATAAGTAACCACTATAAAGCTATATGACAAACAAACAGTTTATAAGTCATTTATTTTCTGGACAGACACAAGTTCTAGGACTGCATTTCACAAGAATTTATTTTTCTTCACTTCTCTGGCCATAGGCTTTTATGAATATTCTATTACTAATTAGAATTTTGTTTGACAAAATCTAAGCACATCTTCTGTCCAAACCCTCATATGGCACAAAATTAAGAATAAAAGTATTGTGTTTCCTCCTTGACATGTGCACAGTCCACATGAAACAATGGTACATGCTCAGGTGTTTATATATGCAAGCAATATTCTTAAATATGCAATGCCTATGTGAGTGTGTATTCCTGGATATAGAAAGGAAAACATTTAAAATTAAAACAAAAATTTACCTTATAGTCGACTGAAATGGGCATTTCCAGGAAAAGATTGGAAGTAGCAAAAAGTCAGTACTCAGGAATAATAGGGAGAAAATTGGGTAAGGTTACAATATAAAGTATAGGAGTATCTTCATCTTTGGTTGGGTAAGGATAATGGCAGAACTGGGTGCATCTACCTTCCCTCAGCCAAAGAATTATGGGTGCCTCTGGATGTATTTAAATATTTGTGTATTCATACTCTTGTGCACTGTTAAGTAGTCATTGATGGTTATACAAAGTAGGACACACATTCTCTTGCTAAATAATACAATAGCGATTTCGTTAAATTTGTCATTATTGAAAATTGTACCGTAGGAAATACACTAGCCAATCACCTTCAGAACCATTCAATTTGCTCATGTCCATCTAGAATGAAAGGCTTGCTGCACAGCTGTGTTTAAGACTGGGTAATGACTTTAAATCTAGGACACAGATTCTTTTTGCATGTCCAATCAATTTGTTGGGAATCTGATCCTGTGCTAATAGGGCTGTGTGCATTAAAATTCATTCTTTGAAAATTTTATATGAACTGGATGCTGTATACAGCCTTCAAACTCCATGAACTTGGCCTTGCCCTTCCCTTCCCTTCCCTTCCCTTCCCTTCCCTTCCCTTCCCTTCCCTTCCCTGCCCTCCCTTCCCCTCCCCTCCCCTCCCCTCCCCTCCCCTCCCCTCCCCTTCCCTTCCCCTTCCCTCCCCTCCCCTCCCCTCCCCTCCCCTTCCCTTCCCCTTCCTTTCCTTTCCTTTCCTTTCCAAGAGTTTATATTTTTTGAGAAGGAGTCTATTGCCTTCAGAGGCATAAACTGAAGACTAGAAAATGTTCATGTACTGGTGCTGTGAATTCCTAAATTAGTGTGTGTTGATTGTAAAGTAACCAGATTCAAATACAGGAAGTATATTGCCCCAACTTCTGAGGAAGTCCGTGCAGTCTTAGAACAATACTTTCTTACTAATTTTAGAATTACGATTACATGCAGTGAGCTCTAAGAGCAATCGCATTTTCAGTGTAAGAAGTGCTTGAAATAAGACCATCAGACAGGGTATAAACAGAAGACAAATGAGAGACTATACCAGGAAATCAGGAATTTTCGGTAATTAAAGGAAAGCAAGATCATGCAACTCTCTAGTGTACATACTCAGTTAAAGAAACCTTTTTTCTTAATTTTTCTCCATTAGCAAACTCATGGAAAACTCAAAATCTACACTGATTAGTGTCAGCTCTCATCCAATGTTATGACTTTCTTGGTTTTGCAATCTTATGTTATAATTACAGTCTTTTTTTTAGATGTCATGGTATTACTATATGACAGCAACAGTCCAAACCCTGCATACAATCATGTAATTCTACCTTGTTTTTATAATGCCATGACACAGTATGAAAACTCTGCAAACCAGTGTTTGGCATGGAGCCATTCAAATTGTAACAGTGAATGAGGCACAAAAACGTCACAACATGATTATCATACCTCTTGCAACGAGGTCTATACTTGTCACATCTTGATTACCCAAGCTAGTGAAGAAGCCAAAATACTGTATACAACCACACTGATAACATAAAAATCTCTGCTGACCCAGTTCAGTCAAATCCAGTTCCACCTGACCTTCAGAGGAAGGACTCCTGTGATAGAGGAATGAACTTTCTTTCTCGTTTTGTGAAAGAGACATGACATGTGGCTATCAGTTATGTGACTAAGTGATGACTGGGGTTATCAGATAACTGAGTAAAGATTGAACCACCACGGGGCTTCCCTGGTGGCGTAGTGGTTGGGAGTCCGCCTGCCGATGCAGGGGACGCGGGTTCGTACCCCGGTCCGGGAGGATCCCACGTGCCGCGAAGCGGCTGGGCTCATGAGCCATGGCCGTTGAGCCTGCGCGTCCGGAGCCCGTGCTCCGCTATGGGAGAGGCCACAGCAGTGAGAGGCCCGCGTACCGCAAAAAAAAAAAAAAAAAAAAAAAAAAAAGATTGAACCACCAGTCATCGAGCAAAAGGAGCCAGTAAGGAGTCCTAAGCTGTCAAGTCCTTGAAGGCAGGATCTATACTTTACTGTCTTATCTTTCTGCTCAACATATCATTACATACGTGGTTGTGCAAGTCCTTGAAAATATTTTTTGAATTGAATTAATTGATTGGATTATGTAACTGATCACCCTGCTCAGAGTGAAAATTCCTCGAATCAACCAAAGCCACACTGTTACTTACTGGCATGTTCTGTCTTTCAATCATAATGTGAAAAGGCAGGATTGCTATTTACTATACCGTTTGAAACCCTTGAATCCTCTGGAAAAATTAGACAGGGTATAAATAAATGCCTAATGAAATAAAATTAGGAAGTTATACATGCTTCACATATTATTTATTGGTCTCTCTCCAGAATTTTAGGTTATCAAAAGATACTCCTTTGTCTATGTATAACAGACAGAAACATAGACAGTAGGTGATGCTCACTGAGAAAATGAGAGACAGATCTGAAGCATATTTGGACCATGAATTAGGGTTAGAAAGTGGAAAGAAATTTTGGAGACAGAGAGAGAGAGCTCTTGATGAGCTGAATTTTCTGACTCCTCTCTTCTGCATCCATGGATCTTTTTCCCATGATTCTCCCTTCCTTCCTGTAATTCACACAGTCTTTTCTCTGGGCAAAGCTCTAGGGGCAATCACGAGGAAGAAAAATCCCTACGACTCACTCAGTGCTCCCTCAGCTCATTTCTATAAAGTTAGCAGGTACTCCTTATGACAAAGGGGTCAAGTACATCACGGGCAGGTGGAGAGGGAGGAGAGTTCACGCTGCTGCACTCTGTTCTCACCCCACAGAAGGAGTTACTTCTGTAGCTGTGGTTCGTGTTACCTAATTTGCCACAAATTAATAAAATAATTTGCTAAACTATATATTCTTCACTATGGATCAGAATTTAAAATTTTGAACTACCCTGTAACTGAGCTTTTGTCACGTTCCCGCCAGGACTGATTTAACAACTGGGGATACTTTTCTACTTACTTTTTCCTATGTATCTATCTGTCTGTCTGTCTGTCTATCTATCTTTTCTACCTATAACCTAAAACATTTTCCTATAGGGACGAATGTGACACTCTTTTCTTAGAAAAGAAATAGGTAAATAATTTAAAAGAACTGAACAACAAATACCTCAGAGTTTCTCAAATCTTAATGATGATTTAGGGCTTAAATTTTCTGCATGTATATCATGTATTTTTAAAAATTAAAAAAATAATAATTTAAAAATGCTTCCATTATGAAGCTATTCAGTATCTGCAGTCTTGCCTCCTAAACTGCTGAACTCTTGAGAGCCGGGCCCATTTCTTATTAGTTTTGAATTATCTTTATCTATATCTGATTATCAACACTTAGCAAATACAGTTTTGACGGCAGATGATTTATATTTCATTGTACATATTTATGTTTTGATCAGCATGTAGAAACTTGACCACACATTAGAATATTAGAAATTACCGAGCATTGTGCTGCCAACTCCGCAGGAAGCTTTAAGACATATATCAACGTTTCCTAAGAAGTCAGCTGTAAATACTTACTCAGTAAATGAGTGATTTATTTTAGAAAAAGAAAGGTTATTTAAAAAGAAAATTCTGGAGTGAATTCTCAAATACCAACAACTCATCAAAATGGATTTTGCTATTGAAAATAGAAAGAATGCCTTAGTTTGGGGGTACAGATTGGGTCTTTGACCCATCTGGGTATGAAACTGAGCCGGACCCTTCAGGGTCTTGTAGGGTATATGACCCTCACCCTGGTGTCCCCCCTCTCGTGAAGTAAAAGGCTTTGCTTTAATCCCTCAGGCCTCCCTTCAGTCTCAGAAAGGCTGGCTCGAGGGTTAACAATTGGAAAAATGTGAACCTGTGGTAACAAAGGATAACAGTTGGGCCAGGAGAACTGGTAACAATACAAACAATAAATCAGCCATATAGCAGGGTCACAGAATCTTTAGTTCTTCCCTAAGGTACATAGATAACAATGTCTGACACACATTCCTAATTTTTTTTAATAGAAATCAGACTCCCACCAGATGGAAACTGCTGACCACAAGCATGTAGACCCCAGACCCATTAGAACCAGAAGGTTGATAATTGAGATTCCTGAAACATCACCCTGTTACCTCACCGTCAACCAACCAGAGGATTGTGCACTAGCTGATCACACACCCTGTGACTCTCTTCCTCATATTGTCTTTCAAAACCCTTCCCTGAAAGCCACTGGGGAGTCTGGTTCTTTCAAGCATGAGCTACCAGTTCTCCTTGCTTGGTGCCCTGCAATAAACACTATACTTTCCTTCATCACAGCTGGATGTCAGTAGGTTGGCCTTGCTGCACACTGGGGGAGTAGACCCAAGTTCGGTTCAGAAACAGGTACATTTAGCAAATTACAGTCAGCCCACCATATCCATGGGATCTGCACCCTCAGATCCAACCAACCACAAATCAAAACTATTTTAAAAAATCCAGAAAGTTCCAAAAAGCAAAATTTGAATTTGCCACACACTAGCAACTATTTACATAGTATTTGCGTTATATTTACAACTATTTACATAGCACTTACATTGCCTTAGGTATTGTAAGTAATCTGGAGATAGTTTAATATATAAAGAAGGATGTGCCTAGGCTATATGCAAATACTACGCCATTTTATATGAAGGACTTGAGCATCCTCAGATTTTGCTATCTGTGGTGGGGCTGGGGGAGGGGAGGTATCTTAGAACCAATCATCTGTGGTTACCAAGGGATGACTGTATGTTTCTAAAATCTGCTGAAATAATATAATCTCATAAAGCTTTCACTTAATATTTAGGTATTTCTGCTCCCCTTGCTTCTGACCTCCTGTGAAGTGTTTTCAGACCTTACACTATTAAATTGGAGTTATATGTATGCTGAGGTTTTGAAAATCCAATATTTTATCAGTCACCAGTTCTCAAGGAGCTAGTATGGTAACCTAGATTTAAGTATCACTACCAAAATCTGTAGTACATTTCAACTGTCTTATCAGTTAGCCTGGAAATCTCACAGGCTACAAGCATATTTTAAACAGATAATGTTGCCATTAACATAAAAAATAAGGCACTCCATATTCAAGAGGAAGAGACTTAAGAAAACAGTTACAGATACATATTTACATAAGTAATGTATATTTCACACACTAGACTAACTTGTATATGCCTGTTATTGTCAGATCTGTTTAGCATGACATTTCAATTTGAAGCACTTCATATATAAAGAGCTTTCTGCTGAGGGTGGGCTGCAGAAACTTCGGATTCAGATAAAAACGCACAACCCACAGACCTTGAGGTTTAAGCCGTATCAAATTGTAGTGAAATAAACAGGTGTAACCACACAAGAAAAAACAGTAGCTTTGCTGGCCATGTGAGATGCTTCCTGTGTGTATGCAACAGCTGAAATATTACCATTTCAAGGAGCCCTGCCTTCTTTTTTCTTCTAAGAAAAGTCTGCCACCTGCACAGTTTCTGCAGAACACCTCAGAAGATATCTTTCACTTACCTGAAAGAAAGAACAACAACAAAAAACCATTTAAACGTCATTTCATGATGAATTTGTTTTTGCAATCGTAAGTTAAAAACCCTTGCGTTATATAAAAGACATGTTTCTAAAACGTTGTATATGCATTGAAGTTTTGTAAATCAAATCCTGCTTTCCCCTTGTCCTGACATTATAGCTTTAGGTTATTTTTGATAATTTGATAGTTTGTTGGTCATCCTCCCTGATAAAATCATTTAAATATCTTGCATAGAGCAGATTTTCTTGTACTACAAGAAAACAATGTCTCAATCAAATGCAGAAGGCAGACATCGCCTGGCTTCTTGATATATTTAATCATTTAATGAGTCTTCATTCCTTCATTTATTCAACAAATATATATTGACCTTATTGTGTGCTGGCCACTTTGCTAGGCCTGGAGGTGATCAAAACACTCACCCTGACCGTAAACATCCTGTATTGCATCTAATCATTCTTACCAGTCAGCTGTCCATCTGTCAAAAAGGACTATACTCAGAAGCCCCTGGCCCCTTAGTCCCTGGACATACTCAAAAGCCTAACACAGAAAAGCTGTATCTTTCTTTGGCCTTCAGTTTTATGCTTAGTTTGCAACATTACTGTGAAGAGAAACACGGTCCAAAACAGAACAGGGAAACTCAGGGACATAGTAGTAAACAGCATATTAGCAATCTGACAAATCATCAGGAGGGATCTGTACTGCTTAGATCATAGATGCTCATACCCAGCATCTAGTAATCCCCCAGCATCAGCACCCCTGCATCTGACACTTCTCTCTGGCACCTTTTATGGTGCACTGAGACTTTTCAAAGGTCCTTGGCATAACTGAACTGTGACTCCCCATTCCTCCACATGAGAATGCCTCCAGTTACCAGCCAATTCACACATCTTTTATGCTACAAACCAGATGAGCCAAACAGGGCAGTCCCAGTCTCTAGAGGAAAAAAAAAAAAATCACTTCCTGCTTTAGATGAAAGCCGTGTTGGTCCTACTGGGGAGTTATACTCTGGAATTTCCTATCTGCCATTGGATGTTGCTGATTTATATTCTATCTTAACATCCACAATGAGAATTGGAGGCTCTTAGCTTTCATCTCACCCAATCTGAAAACAAGGAATGAGTTCCTTTCAGTGGGCATGTGACAAATGAAGCTGTTATCAACATACAGTAGAACTTACCAGAGCTATCACAGAGGTTTGTGAGCTGAGCCCCTACATTTTAGCCCCTGCATGTAGCTGCTGTTTTGTCGGACACTGAGCAAATGAACTCTAGTAAATGAAAACGATTAGATGGGATTTACTGTGTGAGGTGACCGCTAGGATGACTGCATTTAGGAAGGCAGCTAGGACAGCAAGGAACAACTTTCTGGATTCTTAGGGTCTACTTGCGTGGAAGATATGTGTCTTCTTCACTTAAGCCTTTCAAGGTGTTTATCTGACTCATTTGGTTTTGAAGTAAGTAAAGAGTTTTAAAGACGCAAGTTCCTAAGAGGTATCAAATGGTAAGATTCCTTTATAACACCACTAGTTATTAAATGCATGTGTATGTCTTAAGAAAGCACTATGAAAATACAAAGTGCTTTTCCACACACTACTACATTTGTCCTCATGTTACCAAGAGCCAATGGATGAACATCAACAAATCCCTATATAAAGTAAGCATGCATATCTAAACCTATGTACTAGTACTAAAACAGGATTACATTGTATTATAAATTGCCACACTCTGACTTGTGAGGAAGAAAAATGAGATGCTGAATGCTCATGTGGCTGCACGTGCCTTTGAATACTGACTTGTCTCAGTCAAAAATCTTCAGATTAAGTAAAGCAACCAGGCACACTCTGTGATACCCAAGCCTAATCTACCATAATTGTATTTCTTGGCCAAAATACCAACCATCCGATGCACAGTGAACTTGAGGCTAGTATATTTTAATGTAGTTTGTAAGGGGCCATAATAAAGCCAGGAAAGTAATAATAATGAAGCTTGATAACTACTTTCATATTCGCAAGACTTCAAATTTTTTTGAAGCCAGTAATAGCTTTTAAAAAATAGCGGGTAGGGTTTCCCTGGTGGCGCAGTGGTTGAGAGTCCGCCCGCCGATGCAGGGGACGCAGGTTCGTGCCCCTGTCCGGGAAGATCCCACATGCCGCGGAGCGGCTGGGCCTGTGAGCCGTGGCCGCTGAGCCTGCGCGTCCGGAGCCTGTGCTCCGCAACGGGAGAGGCCACAACAGTGAGAGGCCCGCGTACCGCAAAAAAAAAAAAAAAAAAAAAAAGCGGGTAGAGGCTGCTGAAGGTGATTTGGGTGGAGTTGGAAAGAGAAGCAATCTGATATTCTTGAGGCAGAATCATGGAGTGATTAAATGAGTATGCTCTGGAGTCAGAATTCCTGGCTTTGAAAAGTTACTTACACTGTATAATCCTCAATTTCTGCATCTGTGACATGGTAATAATCCCTATACCTACCTCACGATAGTGCCTAGCCTATGCCTGCTCACAAGATCCCAGTACATGTTAGCTATTATTCTTATTTTCTCTTGGATAATCTCAGCTACATCTTTGCTTTGTTGTGCAGAAGGTGAGTTGGAGGTAGGAAATGTAGAAGGGACTAAATATACACACGTTTTCCTTTATGGCTGGGCACAGAATCGGCTGATTGACCATCTCATTGGCAATGGCTTAGGGAAGTCACTAAGGGAGGGAGGTATCACTGAGAGATGAGGATGAAAAGGACGCCTTGTAACCGTGTGCTCTTCCCTCTCTGCTTCCTGAACGTTTCATAGGCAGGTTCTCATGGCTTCCTATGATGAGCTTGGAAAAGGGGTGCACTGAGCACATGGAAGCAAGCATGGGTAGAAGCTCAGGTAGAATCTCTTAGCTCGCAGGGAAGGCACAACATTCTGAGTCTCGGCATTACGGGGAGGATGACTAGTAAAACTTTCTGGCCAGGAAGTAAACTAAACACCTTTTTTTTTTTAGGTTGTCACTGAAATAAAATGATGAAGTTTTAATAGTGTTTCAGTGCCTAGATTATTTTCAACAAAAAGAGAAAAAAGCGTTAGGAGAAAGTGTGACCCCACGGCAGGTCAGCCTTTGTTTCTAGAGCCTGGGGCAAGGCTACAACTAGAGGTCTACATGCCATATGTCTAAATAATTAATCATTATAAAGATAACAAACTGTTAATAAAACATATTTTATCCTCCCACCTTGACAACATACCTTCATAATGACCTGTAAGGCTGGATTAAAATTTAAAAGTCTAAGACCACTTGGAATTCTGTACCAGAACATATGGTACCACAAAGAAAACTGGCCCTGACCCTAACCTCTGAGCCATGGGCTTCCTCCTGTTTCTTTCCACCCTTGGCTCAATCAACACTGTGAGGAGACTCACATCCATGTGGACACCCATAGGTTACACATCCAAGCTTTAGCTACAGCCCATGCAAACAACTGCAACGTTGGCCACCCCTCTGGCCTATACATGCACACACTAGTGGTACAGTTTGCCCTTGCAAGAACAGACCCAGGGAAGAGTTCTTGCCAGACCCTGAAATTAGGCTCAGGGCTTCTTGGGCAGGGAATTTTGGAGTCCTCTGAACCTAGATCACAGCCTAGAAGGGGTGGCACAGGCCCTGGGTGGGCATATATCTTTGACCCCCAAAGATTCCTCACCCCTTGAGGGGGTGTAGTTGATGGAGGGGAGGATGCTCTAAAGCAGGAAACTCATGGAGGGATCCTCCTTACCCAGAGCTAAGAGTCATACGGCTCCATGGAGTCTCAGATAACATCCACAAGGGAGAAGAAAATACGACTTTCTAAGAATAACCAAGGTCATTGTTGCCTTCCAAGTGTATAGTGAACGTCAGCCTTAAAAGGCTCACTACCACACACTCTAACTGCATCCCTACTGCCTCTCTCCTTGTTGGCATTGTTCTTTTTTATTGCCCCCTTCCGACTTTGCGATCCTCTCTCAGTTTTCAATAGGAACTTTACCACGTGGAGAGCACAATGGGGCAGCTGCTTAACAGTTGCAGCTAAATAAGGACAAGACAATTTAACCCAAAGTGTCTTCTCCAAGGAACCCTGCGAATATGAAGAATAAGTACCAAAACTGGAATTTGGCCAGGCATTGAAGCTAACCCTGCCACTCATGGGATCCTCAGCCATCACCCATGATGGGTTTTAAGCCTTGGGTTTTAAGTCTCCTCTGAAGGACGTAGGTACAAGAACCCAGGACTACAAGTGTAAGAAGCAAACAGCTCAGTACCGATTCATGAATACCATTCTTGCAAGGATAGTTTTCACAGGAAAGCTCTCACTGGAAGTTCCACATAAATCAAAATCATAAATAAATAATATTGTATAAGTACTAAATGGACCCAGCATCCCTAAGATAGTTTACTCAAAGCTTCAGGCATTCGAAAATCAGATTTGTTTTGATTTTCCTCAGGCTCCATTTTTTTTACTTCATGATCATGAAACAAAACTTTCCTTAAAACAGACAAGTATGAATCACTGCTCCCTCGGGTAAATGCCACTCACATTTCCTGAAAAAGTCACCTTCTGAACTTAATGTTATCCAAACGACAGCAGGAAAACTCTAAACTCTTGTTAAGTAACCATTAATTATTTATCCAAAGAGCCCATTGCTTATGAGTAAATGTAATTCTTGGCCCAGAGGAAAAAAAAAAAAAAAACAACAATTATTTTTTTTTTTAATGTGTTGAGGCTGCTGAGGTATAATTGCAAATTTTTATCAAAGGGAGTCTACAGAAGTGCTGTGGAAAGGCAGAATTTGGCCTATATTATCTACATGAATGGACTATACTGCCTATGTGAATATTGCTAGCCTGAATGATAATACAACCATAGCAACTCTACTCTCATCTGGTATTCATATTAGCAGATCAGGAATTTATGTAGCTGAAACTGCAGGAAAGAATGAAAAAGTAAATAAGATTAGTACACTTAAACACTATAAAAGACTAAAAGTATAACGAGGATAGTCTTATACTTAAATGACTCTTTATAATTAAAAAAAAAATGTTAACCATCTATCTCATTTCCTCCACAAGACAACCATGTGCAATGCTGTGTCTAGGAAACATTCTCATCCATCATCTGTCTTTTACAGTTTTCTGTTCCATCTCTAAAGCATAAATGGAGAATCACCTCCATTGATAAAAAGAGGGAATAGAGCCAGGACTTGACTCTTGTTTTTTTCCACCAGGCTTCATGTTTTCCAAGAGCAACCTCTGGAATTTACACATAGAGGTAAACACTGTGTATGCCTTAAATTACATTTCTTTACCTGGAAACTTCTTCATACCTTTTTCTCCCCAAATTAAAGGACGAGACCATGGGGAAGAAGCATCTGCTTGGCCAGTTATGAAAACAAACTAGTTTCAAGAAACTTTCCCTTCCCTTTATTTCATCTTCTGTGTTATCATCATTTCCATCTTCTTCTCAAGTTCCTCTAATTGACTTAATGGAATTATTCCTTTGTTCTAATTCCCTTATATTCTAATATTTATGTAGGAATTTACTTATTTTTATTCGTTAGGTCCCCCAAAAGGTCAGATGACAAACTCCTTACCTTTGACTGTTGCATTACACATATTTCTATTTCTGGTTCTTTAGGACTTTGGGACGAACCAAAATTAGCATCAAGGATTTAAACTATATGAACAATGGCACTTAGTAAAACCTTTGCCATGTTTTCATGTGAATATACCTACTAGCATGATTTATATAAAAATTTACTTAATTCTGATGGTTCTTTCTAAATTTCACCATCCTCTCCTCCACAAACTCACACCAAACTATTTAGTTTGCTTTCTTGGATACCCACTGCCTCAGAGGTAACTGACTTGCTTCTATTCTTTTCCTGTCATCAATTTAAAATACTTCTATTCTATAGATGAAGTTAAAAGAATTTAAGAAACTTTCCCAAGGTCACAGAGCTAGTAAGATTGAGCCAGGAATTAAGTCAGTTGCCGGATGTGAAAGACCTTCCTCTTGACCACCCTGCATTTCTGCCTTTAGGAAACAGCCTCGCTCCTCACCATCTGCTTTCTTTTTTTCTTCATTCCATCTATAAACCACAAATGGGAAAAAGGCAATGAAGCATAAAGCAGTGAAAGGAAAAGGGATTTATGAATATTTTCTTCAATATTATAGCAATTGGTACGTGTGTAATAGAGTGAGGCGAGTCGCATGCTTGTCCCTGGTGTTCTCCGCCAGTGATTCTGATTTTGCACATGCCACAGATCAGGCCCCATGATCAAGGTCTTTTCTCTCACATTCACGTATCCATTATCTAGGAACCATCCCAAGTTTCATTCCACTGAAATGCTAATCTGCTCACACCCAGGTTTTACAGGTAACTAACCTGGCTTCATTCGCTGCCGCCCCTACATCGTCTCCGTAACTACTGTGCTTCATCCTTTGCATCCCCCGCTCCCCCTTACCACTCCCCACCCCGTTTCCAGCAGGGATGGAGGAGTAAATTACATTATATTCCTCTGCTCCATAAACTATGTCAATTTCTGTGGAAAAAATATTAAATATGGTAATTTACTCTCTCTTTTTCTTAATCCATTACGTTCTCTAACCTCAGTCACACCGACCCTGGAAAGAAAGCAACTGCAAAGGCATCTGGGTAATGTCATTATGATAATTTGCTGGCACGAATCTGTAGAAATCACAAAGTAGCTATTCGAGTGGGGAATCTCTGGAAAAAAGCATGGTACCCCTCCCCCTCAGTCCTCTCTGCACCTGCAGTCCACTTCAGCGGAGCTCTGTCTTTGTCGTTTGGAGACTGTGACCCAACGTGTGCACCTCTCTCACCTGAAGAAGTAATTGGCAGGGTCAGACTTGATCTTCTGAACTAGGGCCAGAACACAGAAGAAAGAGAACTCTAGTAGGGAATCGGGTGCCTCCCTGGGAGGGATGCTCACCGGATGGTCTGAGAGCAATTATTGGGAGCATATTTCACAAAATGGGCAAAGAGGTAGCATTTCTTTAACCCACAGTAGGGGTGGTCTGTAGAGCAGGGGAAGTTTAATATAATGATAATACAACACAAAGCTGAGTAATGAGGTTGCCATTTTGTTTCTCTGACCCGCCCTGTTGTTAAGCTTTCCTGTGTGTGCTTTTGTTAACATGTCAGGGATTTGTTCACCTGCCCTCAAGTGGCATCAGTGCTCAGCCCAGGATCCCCTAGGAGCCACCAGGAGCCACAGAATCACAGAGTAGAAAGAGACACCAGAAGGCATTAAGTCTTTCTCTGCAGGATCTGTCTGACTCTCTGCATGTTCCAAAATGAAAGAAGGCAGGGCTGGCCACGTGGAACAGCTACCCATCTCTCTGGTGCTAGAGTTGACCTTGCTGCTTACGAGAGAAAGGGCTGCCATGAAACACTGACACCTAAATATTCTCTTTGAATTCTTAAACATATTGGCACTTACTGCACTGTCTACATGGGTCTGGAAGAAAGTATTTTGTATCATTTCAAATCTATAGTAATGCTTAGACAGAATCACATTTATTTTAGAAATGATGATTTCATATATTCTCATTGGAATTAGGTATAAATAAATAACCCTCATCTGTCTCCAATTCAGGCATACTGCTCAGCTTGAAATTTGTCTAATAATTTGAGCAAAAATAAAAAGTAAACCATCACAGTGATGTTTTATTTTGACACAGCCTCTCGATTTTTCTGCAGATATGAATGCGTCAAATCCATCTATGTTCTCCCACATACATTTTGGCACAATCTCTGCATTATGACAGCAGACTTGCATTATCTAAATGTTGCTTAACCCTATAGCCCCTAAAGTACATTATACAACATGGAAGGACAGAAGAGGTTGTGCATACTGTTGGTATTGTTAATTCACGTGTGACCGTACTGGGCTGAGAGACGCAGGAGGCAAATGTGATGGAGGGTTAAGTCTCCCAACACCTGTGTCTATCTTTTTGTTACAGTGCTGGTCACTGTAGGAACTTTACTGCATGGTGGGGTTTTTGGTGGTTGTTGTTATTCATTTGTTTAACACTTCTGAATCTAGAAAATGAGCCGGTTTGCTGTGGGTAACTATATCACTCAGCATCAAATAGATTTCACATGAAGAGTAGGAAAGAGGATTACGAGTGTGTTAGGAGTAGACACTAATAGGAAGCTAGATTTATGTGAAGCTTTGTTGAAAAGAATGCCAGCATAAAACCAGAGGATGGTACAATTGTTAGCTGTTAGATACAATGTAGCACAGTGAAGGTAAAACCCACCTCTGGGGCAGCCCAAGAACGATCTGAGCTGAGGGAGGACTCCCGGGCTGAGCTGCACTGTCCACTCCCTTCTGGGTCCCAGCATCACTGCTCCAATCCAGAGCCTCTTCCTCTCCCTCAGGGACAGACTTCTGCATCCTCCGTCCTCCCCAGCTGCATCCGGTGCACCTCTCTTGGCCAGTCTCCAGAGTCTTCACACCTCCCCCCACGACATCAATCTAATAAGGCCAGTCCTCAGTCAGAAACACTATGTGGTACTCAGTGCCTTCACAATAAATGAAAACTCTTTCACATGGGGTTCAAAGCCTTTCACAATCAGGCCACACACCTCCTGCCATTCTTTCTGGAGCACCCCCATCTATGCAGTTCTCACCCAAGCCACAGAAGACCACTTCAGGGCTTCATCAACTTTCCCACACCCATGTCTCTGGCCATAGAGTTCCTTCTTCCCGTATTGCTGTGATCTCTTTGTCAGGCCTGTTGAAACCCATCCATTCTGCCAGCTTCTGTTCAAATGTTCTTCACTCTCTGAAGTTGTCCCTGATGCCTCTCTCCTGACCTCATTCCCATCACAGGCGTTTGTGTCTCCCCTGTCCCTATGCCCATAGCATCTCCTTTTTATTGACCTCCATGTCCCACTCTGCCTTGCCATCCCCTTAGCGCATAGGAGCCTGTCTTCCTCCACTAGGTGGCCAGGTCCTTAAGGGCAGAGAAGGCAACTGAATGATTCTGGATGTTCTGATTCCCAGAATAGTGCCTTGCACCTAGCAGGTGCTGAGTTAATATTTGCAGACTCAAAGACTTCATTAAACTCCATTCAAAGAAACAAAGTGACTCCATTCTACCTATTCAGCAGTGCTCCACGGAAAACAGTATGGATCACTTTAACCAATATATTATGCTACATCTGTCTGGCACATTATAATTCCCTGAGTGCAAAGGCAGAACACAAGAAAGAAAGGAACACCCTGAAATGCCAGTGTCCCAAAGGCAGAGCTTTGACGGTGCTGGAAGCCGCTTGGGGATGTCTTCCGTTGTCTTTCAACAGGAACAGTTACCGTAGGCTTCGGTAAGGAAGAGAAAGGCAAAACATCTCTCATTTTCCCATGCCTAAAGCTCCTCTTGCTTGGCAGAAGCTCTCGATGTGTGGGAAGGCCTTTGGGACAACTCTCTCCACAGCTGCTAGGTAGCTGCTTTTGCTAAGTCTGATGCAGCTTCCTGTCAGACTCCCTCCATCCCCTCTGCCTGCCAGGTTACAGAAGGATGGATTGACATTACGTGTAAAAATAGCAGAGGTTAGATGTGAGACCCAGGTGCTTTAGTATGTGAGCACTTTCAGTCCAGTCCCTCCGAGGGGAAAACCAATACAGATATTGACAAGGGAAATTGATGTTATATCTTTGTAAGACATTCCTAAAGCATCTCTAAAAACAATTTCCACAGTAGCATTTGCCTTTTCCTTTTCTATCTTGAGTACCCTCTTCTGACCATCCAGCCTCGGAGCTAAATGCAATCACAACACTGGATCCAGAAGAGTAAACAAGGGAGGTAGAGAGGAGATAAAAATCTTGCTCTTCTGCACACAGCGTTTTGAGTTAAGCGTTCAGCCGAAGTGCTTAGGCAATGTGCATCCGCTTCCAGGAGGCTAGGGGGAGCCCAAACACAGTTGAACACTCCCTGGTAAACTGAACTCATTTAAATTTTCTGTCCCACAGCTTGAGAGCATCTTTTGAAAGTATCCCCCTTCATTGGTCCAGGGAAGAGTCTAGGCATCTCTGATTGGAAGATGGAAAAGTAAACGCAGCAGAATCCCCCAGATACATTCTAAGGTTGCTTTTTTTAAATGGTGTTTGCACCAGACTGTCGGCTAATACTCGGTTTCCAGCAGTTATACAAAGCCACGGCAGGAGTAACCAGGAAGATCATTTCATAGCTGGACTGGAAAATTCCATATGGAGGTAGTTTGCAATTGGCTCGTATTCTCCACCTAACCCACTTGTTCTTTTTTTTTAATATATAAATTTATTTATCTTTGGCTGTGTCTGGTCTTTGTTGTTGCGCGCGGGCTTTCTCTAGTTGCGGCGAGCGGGGGCTACTCTGTTGCAGTGTGCGGGCTTCTCATTGCAGTGGCTTCTCTTGCGGAGCATGGGCTCTAGGCATGCAGGCTTCACTAGTTGTGGCACATGGGCTCAGTAGTTGTGGCTCGCGGGCTCTAGAGCGCAGGTTCGGTAGTTGTGTGCACGGGCTTCATCGCTCCACAGCATGTGGGATCTTCCCGGACCAGGGCTCTAACCCATGTCCCCAGCCTTGGCAGGCAGATTCTTAACCCCTGCACCACCAGGGAAGTCCCTAACCCACTTGTTCTATTTTTAATTTGATGTCTTCTGTAATAGCACTTTTTTAACCCTTTTCAATTTGTGATTGGGCTTCATACTTCATTTATATATTCTTTTGGCTTTCAAATGCAATATATAGATAAGAGTGAGTTTGTAACATATGAATCAATAACAATATCCCTAAGACAAGTAGCCTAGAGTCAGTTCCTAATTTACCAACAGGTAGTTTGCGTATTGGTTGTTTGGAAGTCTACTCCCACCCTTTAGAAATAGGAAATTTCCTGATGTCACTTAAAAATTGCCCTAATATACAATAAACCTGATCCTAACTTGAGAAGCAAAATAATATAGTAGAGTTACTTTATTAACGGTGTGAATTTTTTAGCAAGCTATTCAACGTATCATCAACGTATCATCACTCCTTAAAGTGAGGATACTCTGGGTTATTCTGAGGCTTCAATGAGAAAGCGGTTGTAAAGTGCTTACCACTTTGCTTGGCACACATAAATGCCTGATATTCTTAGCTATCCAGAACCCGACATAAATGCTTGGAGCAAAATAAGTACTAAAAAAATCTTAAAAAAAAGAATGAATGAATACATGAAGGGAATTCCACATACAACAATATCTTCATGGGAAATATACAGGATCACGTTTCCCTGACTACCTTCTCCCATCCCCTGTTCTTTTGTTAAATTTGGTGGAAGGTTCCTCTCCTTTACTATTCCTTGAATAGTAACAAGGATTCCTCCAACTCTACTCCATTTAGGCAGCTCCAAGACCCAGTAAGTATAAGGCTTTGGGTAGAAATGAGAGGGGTGAGTATCATTTGAAGGGGGGCTGTCAATGGTTCTGGTCCAGAGTAGAAGAAGGAGTATAAATACTAGTTTTGAGCCCCTCAAGCTATAAAGGAAGGAAAAAGGCTCAGATTAGGGATACAGGGAGAGCAGCCTTGAAAAGGAGAACACAACAGCAGGAAGGAATTCAGGGGGGAGAAAATCGTGTGTATTATAATTAAAAAGGCAGGAGTTCTAGGAATGCAGGGAGAGGACTGATGACATGGGTGAGGGGAGAAGGAATATGCTTAGATGGGGTCTGTAAAGGGATGGGGGCAGAGGCAGCAGCAGGATGAGGTCTGTCAATGTAGCAAGCAAAGGGGAAGACAAAGGGGAAGAGGAAGAAAATCTCTTTGTGGTCAGTCCTAGGAACTGTTCAGTCTCCCAAGCAGGATAAACAGTAAGGCAGAAACCACACTTGGGCAGGTGGTTCAGAGGGGCTGATTATATTACTAACTCCCAAAAGGTCTTCAGCCTCTGGGGGTGGGGAGAAGTCAGTGACTTCTCTTCAGGCCAGAGAAGTTAAAAAGACACCAGGTCAGGGACAAAGCTGCAGGACAGGCTACATCACAGGCAAGTACAGAACAAAGGAAGGCAGGTTCCCAGTTGGAGGATGGTACCGTCAACAAAGTTCAGTGAGACAGGCTACTCAGCCACCCAACTGGAGGAAAATCCCCTCTGAGACTGTAACAGCCTTGGCCCATTCAACTTAGTCCCTCTTTGGGGTCTTGAAGATCAGGCCTGATGTTTCTGGCCTGGCTTCATATCATTGTTGCTGTACTCAGTGAAGTGTCCAAAGACAGGTCTACCTCACTTGAGTGGATCATATTTTCCCTCAATCTTGTGAGTAAGTCTTCCCTGCAGTCTTTTTCCTGATTTGTCATCTTCTAGAAATGCATATTCCCCTGGAGCAGAGACTAGACTTGGGTAATGAAGCCAGGCCCGGTTTGGTGTCAGCTTCTGTGACAAGGCATGAAGGCTGGACCTACTTATTGTGGAAACAAAGGACCACTTCCCACCAAAAAATAGGGATATTTGCCCAGTGAAGATTTCCCTGTTAGTGAGACTTGCTAAGCATCTTAATCGTAGGTCTAATAATTTAATAGAACATACAGAAAAATGCTACTAGCACTTCCGTACTCAAAATTACAAAAGATGATTGGACATGCTTTGCTTAACACAAAGAAAAACGTTTCTGGATCTAGTTCCCACGTATCTGCGAGTAAGTAAAGTCTCTTTCACTTTGATTCTGTGGCATTTCATGTCATCACAAAGGTAGGGTGTACACTGGTGCCTAGAACAGCACCTGCATGAAGGAGGTGATGGGTTTTCACACTTTATATATGATGCGTGACTCAATTTGCCATCTTAAAAAAAAACAGCAACAAACAAATTTTACGAATATTTTTTATTGTTATGATTTAAAAGAGCTAGTGAAAATTACTGAGACATGATTTCTCAGAGGGAGGTTACTAGCCCCAGAATTATATGCTCAAATAATGTGCCCCTTAGTATTCTGAAGATTTTTCCAAGACACAGAAATATTCAGTTCACTGAACACCTCACAATGTCTGAGGTTTTCTGTTTATAAACTGAAATTGCTAATTCAAACTCACAAAGTTGCTGAGAGAACTAATGAAATGCCAAGGAGAGGGAAAAGAAGCACTTAAATGGATATGTGTGTGAGTGACCATATATATATATATAATTTTATATAAATTTAATATATATAGTTACCTTTTTTCCCCCGTAGTTTATCAGGGGTACAAAATGAGTTTGTATATAGAAATGGGACTAACTAACCCAGGTTTTAATTTGACATCTCATTGCTGTGTGACCTTGGTTAAGCTACTAACTTTTTCTGAACCTCAGTTTCCAAGAGGCCCTGATGTGATAATTCATATGAAAATACTGTGCAAATAACAAAGCATTTTATAAATGTATGTTTTGCTGGAACCTAAAAGGATACAGGAGCATAAATACACAGAGTTTAAAGACATTAAGCCACAGGGAGATTTCTCTGTAGCATACAAATGCCTAATTTAGATTCCAAAGATTAGAACCATAGAGGTATTCCAAGGAAAAAGTGTTAAGGCCTTATGTAGCAAATAAGAACATAGATTATATATGTTAGAAAAATGTTAAGTATTTCCTCTTTCCACCCAAAGCACAAGCAAGGGCTTAAGGTCTTTTAAATTCAGAGAGAGAGTAAAAAAGAGTGGAAAGAAAAGGCTACCAGTAATGCATGTTATGAAGTATATTCTTATAGCAATACATTTTCTAGATACAAAACTGGAGCAGGCGCCATGGGTGAAGATCGATATGGACCGGAGATATCAGTGTTCGGTTTGAATTTTCTTCTTTTAGTAGAGACCTTGGACTCAGACTGCCACGGACCCACAGTAAACAGCACCCGGCTACCATCTCTCCTCTCCACTTCTTCCCTCTTACATCTCCCTTCCTTTTGGCTCTAGCGTTTTCCACTACCTTTGTAAAGGATAAAAACTTGTGACTGGTATACTCACATCAAGAGGCCCTCTGATTTCTGGGGTGATATACCCATTTGACTTGGGTGCAGTCTCTTCAGCACTCCTAATAATCCTAAGGGACTCAAAGAAGTTAAGAGCTTTCTTTAAGGTGACACAGCTGGTGAGAAAACCGGGGTCGACCTTCCGACCTGGTTGGCTTCAGTGCCTATATACTCTTTCCCAAAGAGTTGAGGAGGAGAGTTCTAGGGGTGCAGAGTTCGACGTGGGGCAGGAAGGCATGAAGGGGACGGCCAAGGAAGTGTTAAGATGCCGACACTCCCTTCCCCGCATTGTTTTTTTGTGAATACCAGCTCAGGCAATACAAGGAAAACGGCAGCCTTGCCAAAGAACTCAGTAGGCTGACAGACGATACTATAGAGAAAATGACAAGGGCTACTCTGTGGAAGAAGGAGTCAATATCAAAGGTTCACCTCTGACTAGACCAAGTCTGATCTGCAGCTGGAACCAGCGTGGAAGGAATGAGCTTCCCTGCCCTCCCCGCCCCGCCCCTGACAGCCTCAGCAGGCACACCATTTGCCCTCGTGGTAACCCTGACCTCATGGCTAGGTTCATATTCAATATCAGCTTGCTGCGCTCAGGAAACCTTTTTACCCTTCTAGCAGTCTCTGGAATGTTCTTTCTACATTTATATAACAAACCATTACTCATGTCCTGGTCACTTTTAGAGGATGCTATTGTAGTCACCTCCTTCCCTTTTTACCATACATGCCCTGCCTGCGTGACATCTTTCTTTCTCCCTTCCTGCCTTCCTGCCTCCTTCCCTCTCTCCCTTCCTTCTTGTCTTCCTTTCTCAAATGTTAATTGAGCCTCTTCTGTGGGCACTGTGGTAGACATTGGTTCTGCTGGACCTATATAGTTCCCAAGGGCCTTGCATTTCTACCATTCTATAGTTTTCCTTCTATACATGATTTTTAAATGAATCCTTTTGGCCAAATGCTAGAATCAGGATTTTTCTCCTCATTGTCTTTGGAAGGGATCATGCAACTACTGTTTTTAATACAGCTCTTCCAAAAAGTCAAACAAGAATGTGTATGCAAGAAAAGTATTTTGGGGGTGTTCTTAACATGAACATAGATCACTAAAGAATGTATAGATGGACTTCATTCATTCTATCACTTCCTTGAAACTATAAGTAAAATTTTGTTTACACAGGTGTAGATGATTGTTTTCTGAAAATAGTTTTCATCAGATTTTCAAAGGGGTCTAAAACCTAAAACTAGATGAGAACAACTGAGTTATCCGAAGGCAATGGTGATAACATTTCTAAAATTTGTTCTCTGTATAGGTGTTAACATTAGGCTGCTTCTTGTACATCATTTGATTTCATGATGATCACAATTGTGATGGACCCAAATGAAGACTATTATAACTGAGGATGACTTGATGGTACATTTTAAAGTTTGGCTCGTCTCAACACGATATGAAAAGAATTGGGATTATTTACAAGAAGGGGCCCATGTAAGATCTAATTTACAATGTATGCTCCACTTCAAATTAATACGTTATAAACTATGTTCAATATATAAAGTATTGTGATGCATTCACACAGCAATAAAACACATCTTTATGGGAATGCTTGGTGAAAAAATGGGTTTCAAAAGAACAAAAATTAGCAATATTTTTAGTCAGCTTTGCTTAATGCAGTCCTATGTACATGACGTATAGAGGCTGGACTCTTGCACAATGGTATCTGATTTACAGTTGATCATACTATACAGAGTAATAGTTCAGTGATACCTTTAGTTTAATGTGCCCAAATAATCCTTCTTTCTGTATTTATACACAAGAGATTTACAGGCTATTCCTGCCTTGTCTATACAGCGGGGTATAAGAAGCTTCCAGGATTGATATTCTGAAAGAATTAGCTGGCCACATCCTAGAAGGAAACTCTAGAGGTGAGATACACTTGAGCATGCCCAGCTCCTCACTCTTTTACCATAGTGACATCAGACCCGCTCATGTCAGCAAGAAAAATGATGAAGAGTTCTACGTCTTGAAGCTCCATAAATAAAAATTAAACCCCTCATCAAATCATTCTCACACTTGAAGTTTCAGGTGACAATACTAGGTTAATTATCCTAGAAACTAGATTAGGATGCAAAATAGGCAATGGAAATACCAGCCTCATTCCACTGGTGGCGTATGGAGGAAAAAAACTGTGAGCAGCTTACAGAAAAAAAAAAAAAAAAAAAAAATCATATCAGTCAATCCATTCATTAATTCAATCAACAAAAATGGATGCCCACTCCAAGATGTGTATCCAAGTGAAAAGAAAACCTATGTTCACAAAAAACTTTACCCTAATGTTTATAGCAGCTTTATCTGTAGCCCCCCCAAAAAGGAAATAACCCCAAATGTCCTTCTACTTGGGCATGGATAAGCAAACTGTAATACCGCTATACCATGGAATACTAAGTAATAAAAATGAACAGGGTATTGATACATGTTACAACATGGATGGATCTCAGCTGCATTGTGTGAATTAGAAGAAGCCAGACCCAAAGGCCAAATATGTATAATTCCACTGATGTGACATTCTGGCAACGGAAAACGATAAGGACAGAAAACAGATTAGTCATTACCAGAGGTAATGTAGGGAAGCCTTAACTACGAAGGATTAGTACAAAAATGTGAGTGTGTGTGTGCATATATGTGTGTGTTTGTGAGGGGGAAGGGGGCAATGGAACCATTCCGTGTCTTGATTGTAGTGGTGTTATACAACCCTGCATCTGTCCAAACACACGGAACTGTACACCAAAAGGAGTGGATGTCACTGTATACATATTGAAAAATAAGTGTGAGAAAAAGGATGGTAATAAGATAGCCCAAGTTCAAAGCAACTTGATTCAATTTTTTTTCTTGGACTCTATGAGTATTTCAGAGATGGAAAGGCAAACAACACATTACCAAAATACAAAATTCTTTTCCTTGACCTTAAACATCACAAACTAATGAGCAAAACAAGCTTGTTGGGAGAAACAGAAAAAGCTTTAGTAGCTATAGGAGGGGTATGCACAATCTAAAGGATGAGGAAAATCTATTATTACTGGAATAGATTTTCCCTTCCTGGTCACTTTTGTCAGAAATGTATCGTCAAAGCCGTGACTTTTGCTACTAAAACAAGTGCAGCTCCCCAGAAGTAAAAGAGGCTTCTGGGGGTTGCCCCAGCAGCCCCTGGTAGCTTTCCATTCTGATATACAGTGCGAGGCTGGTAGGCACCATGCCCCCCCCCCCCCTTCTGCCCCATCAGTTCAACTGCTGTTATTCAGCAGAACATAGCCTGCCATTCTCCCCTTTTCCTACAGCTGTACTGATTCCACTATTGGAAAGACATTCTCCTCAAAGAGCTCATGGTTTTTGGGGTATCAGTGGGCTATCTGCTGAAATAAACAGCTTCTGGGGACCACAGAAGGGGCAAGATTTATTTCTTCATCTGTGGTGGATATATAGAGTTGATAGTTTAAAAAATAGCTAGACTGCACTTCTTGTGGGCTTTTTATTTTATTTTATTTTTCCTTTTCCGTTTTCTCCATCCCCTGGGAGCCAACTGAGCAGCTCCCTCCCTGTCTTATCTCACCTACAGTAATGAGCTCCAGGGGGACCTCAATACTGCCTTTGAAGTAACACGATTCTCCGAATACACTTTGAAATTTCTCTCATACATTGTTTGTTTCTTGTTCGCTCTGACTGTCTCCTTGTAGGGGGGTCTGACAGCTGTTGGGGGGAGGGGTGGTCCAGCATGACAGTTCTGGAATGTGTAAATTGAACCACAACAACAACAAAAACACAAACAAAATAAGAAAGAAAGAAGAAGGAGAAAACAAAACAAAACAAAAAACCTTCCAACCCACTGCCATAGCAGAAACGGAAGGCTGTGGGCTCTAGGAGCTGAAGCATCCTGCTGGCTGCGAGCAGAGGAAGACAGACAAGGATAGACACAGCTGGGAGGTCTGAAAACTGTCACAGAGGAAATGGTCTGCTGGAGACAGGTTCTTGTGGGGAGAGCTAAGATACAGACCAGGGGAGAGGCAGAGGGACTCTGCCTTCCTCTCCTTGGGATTTCAGTGCACAAAGATCCTGCATCTGAAATAGTTTAGCATCCTACGTACCGAGCAGGGGGGATACACAGCACAACCATTTTAATCTTTATACCTTGCACACTGGAAAGACCTAGAACAGGTTTTGGAGATTCGGTGATGGGAGAGTTAGCATTTAGGAGACATGAAGGGAATAGGATATAAAGTGTGGGGAGAGGGGGGCTTCCCTGGTGGCGCAGTGGTTGAGAGTCCGCCTGCCGATGCAGAGGACACGGGTTCGTGCTCCGGTCCGGGAGGGTCCCACATGCCGTGGAGCGGCTGGGCCCTTGAGCCATGGCCCAGCCATGGGGAGAAACCTGGTCTAGACTCTTGTTTTAGCCATGCACTTACACTCTGGATGAAAGAATTAAATTTCATTCTACAGAGATTTTATCAGCCACTATTTCCAACTAACCAGATTGCAACTTGAAAATGTACAGTAGTGGGAATAGAGAGAAAACCAGATTGCACTAGTCCTTGGAACAGGAAGAGGGTAATCCTCTGCCCAGAAATTCAGGACAGAATGGAAAACCAGACTGACAAAGTCACTCAATATTACTGGGATTTATGTTTATGAAAATTCTTGAGAAGACCATTCGATGTGGAAATACGAGCTGGAGGAAAAGCACACCCAGGGAAACTTGTTTTGCTCCAGCAGAATAGCAAAAGGCGGGCCGAGAGAAACTTGCCCAGTTGTGAGGACACTAGAAGCTTCCAGTGTGATCTCACTTCTGCTTCTCTGGGCTCCTTCTCAACATGTGCCTGTGGTTTTGTAATCACAATTCAAACTCATATACGAACATGGGTCTATAATCTCCTTGACTCCCTTGTCTTACACACTTACTGAAATTTTAGTCCTCTTTTTCTGACTCCTATGGCTTCTTTGTCCTGTACTCCTGGCCTAGTCAGTCTCCGAGTCATGTTTATTCTTTGTGAGATTATTTTATCTTAGTCCTCACCTTTTTTGCTATCACTCCAAGCACCTATCATCACCTAGCTAAACTCTGAAACCACCCCTTAAATGATCTCCTTGGCTCTCTCCTCTCCTATCTCCCTCCTTAAACTTCAGCTCAGTTTTCTTCCATCACTGCTTTAGTGTGTAATCACAGGTCAAAAACCCTTAAAATTCCTTATTTTTATGAATAAAGACAGCATTCCTCAATTCAAAATTAAAGGCAGATAGCAATTACCAGCTCCCAGGCTAAGCTGTACAGAAACAATTAGGACTACCTCATTCCCACTTCTAGGCCTTCTCAAACCAACAACCCCACCCTTTCCTTCCCTTGTTGTATGTGGTGCTCATAGCACTGGACACATGTAACCCCTTTCTTTCCTTTTATGGGTAAGCATTTAGCGGGCCTAATATGTACAAGGTTTGTAGTTTCCTTCAGTCTAAGTAAAGTTTAGAAAGTTTAATTTAAAAAGCCAACCTTGGAGATGTCACAGAAATGAGAAGGCTTATGAATGAAAGAAATCCCAGAGAGAGAAAGTCAGGGATCTCCTGTGCGTGAAAGTGTTCCTTGGACTGTGATGGACTGGCACACTGAGGGAGCAATTTCATTTGTGCCCTTTGCCTTCCCTTTTTCTCCCCCTCCCCCTTTTGAAGTGCTGATCTTTGCCTGCCTGTGTTTTATTGGTCCAGGGATCACGCGTTAGAGCTGAGAATTGCTAAAGCCTCATTAGGGTAAAAAACAGACAACAAAAAGAGATTCTTTTTCAGCTTACATGGAATACTCACAAGAGTACAATTTGCCCCAATCCAGGGATAAAGGCTCCATCATTTCCAATGATTCAACATCCAACTATGTTCTCTAACCGTATTGCAATAAAATTAGAAAAGTAATAATGAAAAAGAGCCAAAGATATTTCCTATGTCTTGAAACTAAAATGCTTGCTATTAAATTACTCTTGGGCTAATGCAGAAATCATCAGGGAAGTTATGAAATACTTACAACTGAATGACAGTGATATCACCACATATGAAAGCTGTCAGGGCACAACTAAAGCAGAACCTGAGGAAAATGTATAGTTTTTAAAAACATTTATCAAAAAAGAAGAAAAAATTAAAAGATTGAAATAAAATGAGCCATGATTCTGTTTGATTCATTGGAAAAAAGAGGAACAGACCAAACTGAAATTAGGAGATAATTATTGAAGAAAAAGGCAGAAATCAAGAAATATAGAACAAAAATGCAATAATAAATATTGCTCAAATCTAAATCTAGCTCTTTTAAGACTAGTTAGACAAACCTCTGATAATACTTGCTAAAGGAAAATGGAGATATTTTCAATCAAACAAAATACAGAATGCAAAGTTGGACACAGCCAAAAACAAAACAGCAATTAACAAAAATAAAGAAAATTATAGCCAACTCTTCACTAATACATATGAAAATAGATGAGACATTCACCTGAAAAAGTATACAAATTACTGTGGCAGATTGTATTCTTCATAAATGTCCATATGTACTTCCAGAATCTTGCCACTCTTTCATCAGAAATAAAGTCCATTTTCCCTCCCTTTGAGCCTCAGCAGGCATGTGACTGCTCTGACCCATAGAGTGTGGCTACCTGGATAGCTGTGTGATTTCCAATGCTATGTCTTCCTCCACTCTGGGAAAGCCAGCCACCAAGGTAAAAGCCTAAATTAGCTGACATGGGAAGACAACATGGAGAGGCCCACAGGGAAAGGAACCAAGGTCTTCACAGAAAGCTTGCATTGACAGTCAGATGTGTGAATATATGAGCCTCCAGGTGACTTCAGCCCCTAAACTTCAATTCTTCCAGCTGGGGGACAATATCACTCAGGAACAAGCCACCCCACTACATTCCTGTCTCAATTCCTGATCCGCACAATCTGTGAGGATAAAAAATTATTGTTTTTATCACTAAGTTTCAATGTAATTTGTTACACAGCCATAGTAATTAAAACAATTGCCAAACCTGGAACAAAAGTTAGAAAGTTGATCAATAACCATTCAAAAACTTGAGATGCCAATGAGAGGCACTTTGCTACTTCTAAGCAGAGTTTTACAGGAAGTTCAAAACTTTAAAGACAAAATAATTCCTGTCGTACACAAATTGTTCAAGAAAACAGAAAAAAAAAAACTATGATTCTAAAGGTTCTAAAACTAGTAAGTACAGTACAAAACATTAATAATTTTATTTATGGGCATATATGAGAAAACACTAAATAAGAATTATCTAACCAAATCCAAGAGATTATTAAAAAATAAATTTACCAAGCAAAATGATTGTTTAATATCAGAAAATCTATCAACATAAGGTACCTATTCACTAATTTTCTCCTAAAGGAGAAAAAGAGTCACCTATTTTTGTAAGTGTAGAGAAATAAACTTTTGATAAAGTTATGTATATATGTATAATGAATATTAACAAAACCAAACAAACAAGTAAACAAACAAACAAAAATTCTCAGAATACTTGGAAGAGTAAGGCACTTTTGGAATTTTATAAGGATTATATACCAAATCTACAGTAAGCATCCTTCTAAAAGGCATTCCCTCACAGATATGGAAAAAAAAACAAAGATGTCCATTATCACTGTTGTTATTCAGTATGGTACTAGAGGTTCTGGCCAGTGCAAAAGCACATGAAAAAGAAATAAGAGCTTCAAGGATTGAAAGAATTATAGCAAAGCTCTAATTATCTGCAGATGCTATGACTATTTACATAGAAAAATCAACAGATTCTTCATATAAACTATTAGAACTCAAAATAAACATCTGAAATACTTATAAGTAAGAACAACTTGCACAAATCAGTATCATTCATCTATTTTGCACGAACCAATATATTCATCTATCTAATACCAGAAACAGCCAACTTGACGATATAATAGATATTAAGTGCCATTCATAATAACTAAAAAAGATAGAAAGTAGAAATTGCCTTGGTCAAAAATGCACAGTCTATTATACATAACACTGTAAAACAACTATACCCCAATTAAAAAGGAAAGAAAAGAAAACAACAAAATAGTGCACAAACGCTTTATAGAGAAAATTTTTAAATTCTATTATAAGTTACAAAGTAGATTTAAATAAAAAGTGAGACACTATGGACTCTGGTCTAAAGAGCCAGGTGTGAGGCCTCTGCCCCCAGCACCGAATGAGCAAGTGAAACTAGAAAGCACAAAGGGAAAAAAGAGGGAGAATTCTTTGTGAAATATGAAGAAGGAAAACTCCTTGATCCAAAAGACTGGAAAACTAACTCAAAAACACATTGAAGAACTTTGAAGCCATGTGGCTGACAGGGTTGTGCTGCTCTGGATGGGTGTCAAGCGTGAGCCTCTGAGGATGACAGCCGAGTTCAGGACATTGGACCACCAGAGACCTCCTGGCCCCACATAATATCAATCAGTAAGAGTTCTCCCAAAAATCTCTGCCTAAATGATAAGACCCAGCTCCACTAAGCGAACAGCAAGCTCCAGTGCTGGACACCCCATGCCAAACAATTAGCAAGACCGGAACACAACCCCACCCACTAGCAGAGAGGTTGCCTGGAATCATACTAAGTTCACAGACACCCCAAAATATACCACCGGAGGTGGTCCTGCCCACCAGAAAGACAAGATCAAGCCTCATCCACCAGAACACAGGCAGCAGTCCCCTCTACCAGGAAGCCTACACAACCCACTGAACCAAACTTACCCACTGGGGGCAGACACCAAAAACAATGGGAACTATGAACCTGCAGCCTACGAAAAGGAGACACCAAACACAGTAAGTTAAGCAAAATGAGAAGACAGAGAAATATGCAGCAGATGAAGGAGCAAGGTAAAAACCCACCAGACAAAACAAATGAAGAGGAAATAGGCAGTCTACTTGAAAAAGAATTCAGAGTAATGATAGTAAAGATGATCCAAAATCTTAGAAACAGAATGAAGAAAATACAAGAAACGTTCAACAAGGACCTAGAAGAAATAAAGAGCAAAAAAACAATAATGAACATCAGAGTAAATGAAATTTACAATTCTCTAGAAGGAATCAATAGCAGAATAAATGAGGCAGAAGAAAGGATAAGTGACCTAGAAGATAAAATAGTGGAAAAATCTACCACAGAGCAGAATAAAGAAAAAAGAATGAAAAGAATTGAGGACAGTCTCAGAGACTACTGGGACAGTATTAAATTCACACACAGTCAAATTATAGGGGTCCCAGAAGAAGAAGAGAAAAAGAAAGAGACTGAGAAAATATGTGAAGAGATTATAGTTGAAAACCTCCTTAATATGGAAAGGAAATAGTCAATCAAATCCAGGAAGCACAGAGAGTCCCATACAGGATAAATCCAAGGAGAAACACGCCAAGACACATATTAATCAAACTGTCAAAAATTAAATACAAAGAAAAAATATTAAAAGCAGCAAGGGAAAAGCAACAAATAACATACAAGTGAATCCCCATAAGGTTAACAGCCGATCTTTCTTTTCAGCAGAAACTCTGCAAGCCAGAAGGGAGTGGCAGGACATATTTAAAGTGATAAGCAGGAAAACCTACAACCAAGATTACTCTACCAAGCAAGGATCTCATTCACATTTGAGAGAGAAATTGAAAACTTTACAGACAAGCAAAAACTAAGAGAGGGCTTCCCTGGTGGTGCAGTGGTTGAGGGTCCGCCTGCCGATGCAGGGGACGTGGGTTCGTGCCCCGGTCCGGGAAGATCCCACATGCCAAGGAGCGGCTGGGCCCGTGAGCCATGGCCGCTGAGCCTGCGCGTCCGGAGCCTGTGCTCCGCAGCGGGAGAGGCCGCAGCAGTGAGAGGCCCGCGTACCACAAAAAAAAAAAAAAAAAAAAACTAAGAGAAAAATACCACTAAACAAGATTTAAATCAAATGCTAAACAAACATCTCTAGGCAGGAAACACAAGAGAAGGAAAAGACCTACAATAACAAACCCAAAACAATTAAGAAAATGGTAATAGGAACATACATATCAATAATTACCTTAAATGTAAATGGATTAAATGCTCCAACCAGAAGACATAGACTGGCTGAATGGATACAAAAACAAGACCCATATATATGCTGTCTACAAGAAACCCACTTCAGACCTAGGGACAAATTACACACTGAAAATGAGAGGATGGAAAAAGATATTCCATGCAAATGGAAATCAAAAGCTGGAATAGCAATCCTCATATCAGACAAAATAGACTTTAAAATAAAGAGTATTACAAGAGACAAAGAGGACACTACCTAATGATCAAGGGATCGATCCAATAAGAGGATATAACAATTGTAAATATTTATGCAACCAACATAGGAGCACCTCAAAACTTAAGGCAAATACTAACAGCCATAAAAGGGGGAATTGATAGTAACACAATCATAGTAGGGGACTTTAACACCGCACTTTAACCAATGGACAGATCATCCAAAATGAAAATAAATAAGGAAACACAAGCTTTAAATGACACATTAAACATGATGGGCTTAATTGATATTTATAAGATATTCCATTGAAAAACAACAGAATACACTTTCTTCTCAAGTGCTCATGGAACACTCTCCAAGATAGATCATATTCTGGGTCACAAATCAAGCCTCAGTAAATTTAAGAAAATTGAAATTGTATCAAGAATCTTTTCCAACTACAATGCTATGACATCAGATATCAATTACAGGAAAAGAACTGTAAAAAATAAAAACACATGGAGGCTAAACAATACGTTACTAAATAACCAAGAGATCACTGAAGAAATCAAAAAGGAAATCAAAAAATACCTAGAAACAGATGACAATGAAACACGATGGCCCAAAACCTATGGTATGCAGCAAAAGCAGCTCTAAGAAGGAAGTTTATAGCAATACAGTCCTACCTCAAGAAACAAGAAACATCTCAAATAAACAACCTAACCTTACACCTAAAGCAATTAGAGAGAGAAGAAGAACAAGGACAACAGAAAAAACCCAAAATTAGTGGAAGGAAAGAAATCATAAAGATCAGATCAGAAATAAATGAAAAAGAAATGAAGAAAATGATAGCAAAGACCAATAAAACTAAAAGCTGATCCTTTGAGAAGATAAACAAAATTGATAGGCTATTAGCCAGACTCATAAAGAAAAGAACGGAGAAGACGCAAATCAACAGAATTAGAAATGAATAAGAAGTAACAACTGACACTGCAGAAATACAAAAGATCATAAGAGATTATTACAAGCAACTATATGCCAATAAAATGGACAACCAGGAAGAGATGGAGAAATTCTTAGAAAAGCACCACCTTCCAAGAATGAACCAGGAAGAAATAGAAAATATAAACAGACCAATCACAAGCACTGAAATTGAAACTGTGATTAGAAATCTTCCAACAAACAAAAGCCCAGGACGAGGTGGATTCACAGGCAAATTCTATCAAATATGTAGAGAAGAGCTAAAACCTATCCTTCTCAGACTATTCCAAAATATAGCAGGAGAAACACTCCCAAACTCATTCTACGAGGCCATCATGACCCTAATACCAAAACCAGACAAAGATGTTACAAAAAAAGAAAAGTACATGCCAAAATCACTGATGAACATAGATGCAAAAATCCTCAACAAAATACTGGCAAAAAGAATCCAACAGCACATAAAAAGCATCATACACCATGATCAAGTGGGGTTTATCCCAGGAATGCAAGGATTCTTCAATATATGCAAATCAAGTGATGTGAGAAACCACGTTAACAAACTGAAGGAGAAAAACCATATGATCATTTCAATAGATGGAGAAACAGCTTTTGCCAATATTCAACACACATTTATGCTAAAAACTCTCTAGAAAGCAGGCATAGAGGGAACTTAACTCAACATAATAAAGGCCATATTTAGAACTTATATTTAAACTTATATTAGACCCACAGCCAACATCATTCTCAATGGTGAAAAACTGAAACCATTTCTTCTAAGATCAGGAACAAGACAAGGGTGTCCACTCTCGCCACTATTATTCAATGTAGTTTTGGAAGTTTTAGCCACAGCAATCAGAGAAGAAAAAGAAATCCAACTTCGAAAAGAAGTAAAACTGTCACTGTTTGCAGGTTACATGATACTATACATAGAGAATCCTAAAGATGCTACCAGAAAAACACGAGAGCTAATCAATGAATTTGGTAAAGTAGCAGGATACACAATTAATGGACAGAAATCTCTTGCATTCCTATACACTAATGATGAAAAATCTGAAAGAGAAATTAAGTAAACACTCCCATTTACCATTGCAATGAAAAGAATAAAAGACCTAGGAATAAACCTACTTAAGGAGACAAAAGACCTGTATGCAGAAAACTATAAGACACTGATGAGATAAATTAAAGATGATACAAACAGATGGAGAGATATACCATGTTCTTGGATCAGGAGAATCAACATTGTGAAAATGACTACACTACCGAAAGGAATCTACAGATTCAATGCAATCCCTATCAAACTACCAATGGCATTTTTCACAGAGCTAGAGCAAAAAAATTCACAATTTGTATGGAAACACAAAAGACCCCGAATAGCCAAAACAATCTTGAGAAAGAAAAATGGAGCTGGAGGAATCAGGCTCCCTGACTTCAGACTATACTACAAAGCTACAGTAATCAAGATAGTATGGTACTGGCAGAAAAAGAGAATGGAATAGGATAGAAAGCCCAGAGATAAACCCATGCAAATATGTTTACCTTATCTTTGATAAAGGAGGCAAGAATATACAATGGAGAAAAGACAGCCTCTTCAATAAGCTGTGCTGGGAAAACTGGACAGCTACATGTAAAAGAATGAAATTAGAACACTCCCTAACACCATATACAAAAATAAACTTATAATGGATTAAAGACCTAAATGTAAGGTCAGACACTATAAAACTCTTAGAGGAAAATATAGGCAGAACACTCTATGACATAAATCACAGCAAGATCCTTTTTGACCCACCTCCTAGAGAAAGGGAAATAAAAACAAAAATAAACAAATGGGACCTAATGAAACTTAAAATCTTTTGCACAGCAAAGGAAACCATCACCAAGACGAAAAGACCACCCTCAGAATGGGAGAAAATATTTGCAAATGAAGCAACTGACAAAGGATTAATCTCCAAATATACAAGCAGCTCATGTAGCTCAATATCAAAACAATAAACAATCCAATCCAAAAAATGGGCAGAAGACCTAAATAGACATTTCTCCAAAAAAGCTATACAGATTGCCAACCATCACATGAAAGGATGCTCAACATCACTAATCATTAGAGAAATGCAAATCAAAACTACAATGAGGTTATCGCTTCACACTGGTCAGAATGGCCATCATCAAAAAATCTACAAACAATAAATGCTGGAGAGGATGTGGAGAAAAGGGAACCCTCTTGCACTGTTGGTGGGAATGTAAATTGATACAGCCACTATGAAGAACAGTATGGATGTTCCTTAAAAAACTAAAAATAGAACTACCATACGACCTAGCAATCCCACTCTTGAGCATATACCCTGAGAAAAACATAGTTCAAAAAGAGTCATGTGCCACAATGTTCATTGCAGCACTATGTACAATAGCCAGAACATAGAAGTAACCTAAGTGTCCATCGACAGATGAATGGATAAAGAAGCTGTGGCACACATATACAATGGAATATTACTCAGCCATAAAAAGAAACGAAATTGAGTTATTTGTAGCAAGGTAGATGGACCCAGAGTTTGCCGTAAAGTGTGAAGTAAGTCAGAAAGAGAATAAATACCATATGCTAACGCATATATATGGAATCTAAAAAAAAAAAGAAAATGGTTCTGAAGAACCTAGGGGCAGGACTGGAATAAAGACACAGATGTAGAGAATGGACTTCAGGACCCGGGGAGGGGTAAGGGTAAGTTGAGATGAAGTGAGAGAGTGTTATTAACATATATACACTACCAAATGTAAAATAGATAGCTAGTGGGAAGCAGTTGCATAGCACAGGGAGATCAGCTCGGTGCTTTGTGACCATGTAGCGGGCTGCGGTAGGGAAGATGGGAGGGAGACACAAAAGGGAGGGGATATAGGGATATATGTATACATATAGTTGATTCACTTTGTTATGAGCAGCAACTAACACAACAACGTAAAGCAGTTATACTCCAATAAAGATGTTAAAAAATAAATAAATAAATAAAAAGTGATAGATACCCTGTTCTTGGACGAGATAACATTGTAAAGATATGTGTTATCTACAGTTACTCCCAATAAACATACCAGTAGGATTAGCAGAAGTATTTTAAATAAATTCAATAAATTTATTGTAAAATGTATACAAAAAATAAAAATCTTAGATCACTAAATCCACTTTTAAAAAGTAGACCAGAGAAAACCTTACAAGCATTAAGATATAAAGTTATGGTAATGAAAACATAAAATTGCCACAAAAATAAACAAATCGACCAAATGAAACAGAATAAAGAGCTTATACATAGATCTATGCATATATAGGAACTATATAAATAATAAAATAGTAATATGAATCTATAAAGGAGCAATTATGTAAAAGATATTTGGGGGGAAAATAGGTTCATTAAATGGAAAACAATAAAGTTCAACCTCTCCCTGATATTTAGATACAAAGATGAATTCCAAACAGATGTACAATCTATGTAAATAGTAAAACAATTATGCTAATAGATGAAATTAAATATATTTGTTACCTTGGGGGTAGGAACATAATTTTAAACGACTCAGAAAGCACAACTATAAAGCAAATAATAAAATAATCATTGGCTTTGACTACACTGCAAATTAAGTATTTATGTTCATTGCAGGTTACTGCTGATAAAATTGAAAGATGACATACATTGAGAGGACATTTGAAATCTTAAAAGGATTAATATCAAGAATATGCAAGAAAATTCCTATAAATCCACTAGACCAAGGCAAAGAACTCAAAAGAAAATAGGCAGAGAATCAAAAAATAAAGTTCACAGAAAGAAAGAAAAAAAAATGCATAGCAAAAATACTATTGATCAGAAAAATATAAATTAAAATTACCTTGAGATACCAATTTACACCAATCTGGCAAAAAATAAAAGTTGGATAATAACAAATGTTACAAGAATATAAGGAAATGGGATTTTGTTGGTAGGAATGTATAAAATAGAGCAATCTGGCAGAACTTAATACAATTATGCTTGAGTTGAATTGAGGAAGCTTGTTTATCCCACTGTTGGGTATATACTTTAGCACTGCAGACTTCAAAATAAGGTATGCAAGCACAAATAATTTTAAGCGAATCCATTTTCTGATCCTCAGATTTCATGCAGTCTTAAATTAACCTGCTGGTTTTCTTCTTTCCCCCTATTTCTTTGATTATTGCCCTTCTTCCACTTTAAGAAGAAAGGCCAACCTCTTAACCATCCAGAGTCTTACTCTGGGACAATTCCTTTACTCAAAAATCTGTATTCCAATAAAGGGACAATGTGAAATCTGCAGGGTGATGTGTTAAATTAGAAGCAGGGTGTTTTGGTCAATGTTGGGATATTCTGAACTCAAATATATTAAAGAGTGTGGCAGAGGAGTGAAGACACAAGTTCTTTTTATGACTTCATTTTTCCTACCTTTGACTACCTTCAAAGAAAACATGCATCCTGAGGAAGAGTCCAAGGGCAGAGCAAAGCTAATGAAGTGTTGCTAAGAAAGCTGATGTTACATTATGTTATTCAGGTAAAATAGAGGATGCAAAACATGATTCTGTGCATTTTCTACCCATTTTTAAAATTATAATATTCAAAATCTCTAAGAACTATGATGGACAATTTTAATCTGTTATGAAAGACTCCCTCTCTGCCTATTTATTATTCTGCTATGAGAAAGGCCCAGGGAAATCTTTTCATTCACCCCAGCTAGCTCTATGCCTCAGTTGCATATTTTGCATGATTTGAAGAAAAAGGGGGAAATTTTCCATCTTTATTTCTCACAGATTAACATTACATCTTTAAATTAAAAAGAAAAAAAAAACCCTTAAGAGGTGTTTTATATGTTTTGAACATTTATTTAGATCCTTAAACATTTTTACAAACTTTTATGAAAGTTTATACAGTATACTAAAGCATTTAAGACTTAGAGATGTGTGATTGCAAAGAATTAAGAAAAATTTTACATTTTAATTTATATACAATTAGATACAATTGTATTTTTTATATATAATTTTTTGTTGCAGATGATTATGATAGGATGATTAATATACTTTCAAATGTAAAAATGTATTGCATTAGAATAAAATTATGTGAGGGAAGTGGAGTGGTATTAAAAGTTCAAGGAGACAAAGACAACATAAAATTGCTGACAGTTAAAGGCTTTGTTTAGGTATTTTTACCCTTTTTAGAGTAAGGGTTAATAACAAAACTCTATGGTGTGTCCAGATTGTTGTCTCTAAATATAATTTGCATATTGACTACAAACAAAACAACAACAACAAAAAACTGTTTTTTGTAAAAATAGCTGATTCCACATCTGGAGCAGGGCATTTATAATATGAGTCTTGCCATGACTGAAAGAAACATTATCAAAGACTACTAAGGTCATATCAAAAGGACACAAATGCCAGCTTGGAAAGTTGCCATGGCCCAAACTGGGAAATTCTGAGCATCACATAAATAAAATAATAATAATGACTGCAATAGATTGAAACATATATAAAAGTCCAAAAAAAAAAAAGTCCAGAAGTTCACACTGATTAAAAACAAAAAAAAAACTTCATTGATGATCCTTAAATATTGCTAGGGCACCACCTCATTATTCTGAAAACCGATTAAGGGAAAAGATCAAGTATTTGTCTTGCCTTTCCCATAGAAGCTGTTTTTCGGAGTTACCAAATAGTTGATAAGGAAAAGTTCTTCTTTATAGAAAACCACAGATAATAAGTACAGGAAGAAAGATAGAATTGGAAAGTCAGAATTTTGTAACCCTAGTAAACCACTGGATATGGTGATCACAGACAGCCGCTAAAACTATTTGATGGCTTATGGTGAATTTTAAATGGATGGATCAGGATGAAAACACCTGAGCCCACTGATGAATCTTGCCAGCACTAATAGAAGGACCACCTGCTATTAGGTGCCTCCTGAAATTAACAGTCTTTAATTTCATTAATCCACTACATCTAACTTTCAGTTTCTAGGAAATGTGAAGAAAAGAACATGTTTAAACAATGCCATGAAGACACAGTTGAGAAAAATGAAGATCTAATTTTGCTGGGACATTCTGAGGAATACTTTCTTTCTTAATAAAATGAGATAAAGTGCTCCCTTCACACCCTGACTCCTACATCCCTGCCTGCATGACTTTTGCATAGTGTCATATACGAATGTGACGGCAGAAACTGCTGAAACCATCCTGTGAAAAGGGAAGAGACCTCATCTGCGGGTGACAGAAAAAGGTGGAGGTTGTGCTCTGCAGACACAAAACGAAGACAGTGTTTAGGGATCAACATCTGTGAAAGGAAACTGAAGGAAGCCACATTGGGCAAGAGGAAGAAACCAAACTCTAATCGGGTCTGATAAACTCTCAGCTGACATACAGTGAGCTCTTGAACAAAGTGTTTCCAGAGTGTCCTGTGGGCCATAACTTTAAACCCCAATCTCATCCTTGCTAAGTCATTAGAGGCAAGCTTCCCTGGGAAGAGCTGGCTCCCTGCAGCTCAAGCTGACCCTGAAGGAGCTTACAGAAGCACTTCCTTGAAGGGGAAACTTCTGCTGTATCTACCATAGAACCTTAGCTCTTGATGTCATTGTTGAGCATCTAAACAAATCCTGGTACTAACTAGTCAAGAGAGGTGGGGTGAGGGCAGAAGCATTTGAGGAACAGGATTTACCCTGTCTGGGGCTTGTTCTACAGGCTAGGTGTGCTCAGATAGGAGAGTAAAAGGTAAACAAGGTTCTAATCCCAAAGGGCCCTCCCTATATTTACTTGCTTAGTGGTTAAAATCATATCCTAAATTGTTAAGGTCCAATGGGGAACCAATGAAAGAGTTTTTAGCCGGAAGTCAGATCAGATTTTCAGGTCTGATAACACTTTACCTACTGAAGATTTGAGTGATCCAAGGCTTGGGGCAAGTGGAACAGGCAGGAGACAGGGTAGCATGCATTGAATGGTGGCACTGAGCATGGAAATTAGTAACTATAGCTTCAGCCATGTGTATGTTTTACCCAGTAGCTGACCAAGGGTGCAGACATAACAGGGTAAGATTTGCCAGAAGAGAAATACTAGGAGTTGGTGGTAGGCCTGAAACAGGGAACTTAAAAAAGAAAAATTAGTTAGGTGGGTTACTGGGTTAAGTGATAATCAGGATGACTTCTGCTTATTCAATATTACTTTTCCAAAATTCTAGAAAAATTGTATGTGAAGATATAAATGCATTTATGCATTTATAGTAAGGGCCTGCAATGGGTTGAGCTGAGCCTAAGTTTAAAATCAGCTTGGTTGTTTGCAAGGTGCTTACTCTGAGAAAACTTGTTTATTTCTTTTCTCCTCAGTACCTTCCTCAGACGTTTGCTGGAGGATTAAATGAGAAACAGTGACATAAAGTGCCTGATATGTAATAAATCCTAAACAAATGGAAGCTGTTCTTATGACTTATGTCATCCAGGACACATGAAAATAAAATTTTTGAAAAGAAAAACAGGGGCTTCCCTGGTTGGTGCAGTGGTTGAGAATCTTCCTGCCAATGCAGGGGATATGGGTTCGAGCCCTGGTCTGGGAAGATCCCACATGCCGCAGAGCAACTAAGCCCGCGAGCCACAACTACTGAAGCCTGTGTGCCGTAGAGCCTGTGCTCCACAACAAGAGAAGCCACCACAAAGAGAAGCCCTCTCACCACAATGAAGAGTAGACCCTGCTCACCACAACTAAAGAAAGCCTGCGCACAGCAATGAAGACCCAACGCAGCCAAAAATAAATAAATAAAAATTAGTTAATTTAAAAAAATCTATACAATTATTGAAACATTATGTTGTACCCCTGAAACTTATATAATATTGTAAATCAACTATACTTCAATAAAAAATAATAAAAAGAAAAATTTTTAAAAGACGAGGAGGAAACAAATGCATATTATTAAAAAAAAGAAAAACATATTGGTTCTATAAGAGGGAGAAGTTTATCAACATTTAAAAGCATAGCAAAGAAAGAAAGAAAGAAAGAAAGAAAGAAAGAAAGAAAGAAGGAAAGAAAGAAAGAAAGAAAATATTTAGGACCAGTCACGGATACACAAATGCCCCATTACTTACAAAGAACAGGTGACTCTAAAATTCATAAATCTGAATAAAGTACACATGAACATTCCAGATATGTTCTAAGAAGTGACTTGCATATACAAGTGCCATACAAATTTATTATACTAATAATGTCATTCAATTATGTCCAGTTAAATCCTATTAACTCTTTATTTTCACGACAAATATGTACTTCAGAAAACTTGTTTGCTAAGGACAATTCAAGTACAGCTATTTATTTGCAAACTTCAGGCTGTGTACAAAATTGATAAGATAAGAAAGTGATATACTGGGCTTCGAATAGGAAAAATAAGTCCCTGATATAATTAGTGGAGCATGCGTTGTCACTATTTTCCAAAAAGAATGAACCATGCATTCTTTTAACTGCTTCCCTACGTCAGCCTAGAGCAAAACCTCCAGAGATGTGAATCTTGAGTGCATATACTCTCCATATAATTGTGATTTGATTAATATTTTAGACCAAAGTACAGAAAAAGGGCCAATCATCTTTATAGATGACACAAGATAGGAGGGGAAAACCATCATAGAGGATTCAAAAAGATTTTGACAGGCTGAAAAATGGGTGCAAACTAGCAAGATGTGAGTAAGTCTGGAATAATGTAAAATTTTGCCTTAAGGTTTAAGACTAACGGGATGGGGAAAACTTAATATATTTTCTTAGGGGGAAAAAAAGGCTGATTTTGTTGACTACACAACAAAAGGAAATAAAAATACTGTATTGTACTATATACTGTATTTCAATACTGCTAAAAAAGATCTATTATCTTCTTGTAATACATTGACATAGTAATTTGCTAAATCCACCAAATGTGTCGTCTGTTATGTGCATGGCATTGTGATAATCTGTGTGAGAAATTCAAAGACCTTGTAGGAGGGTTTAAGATTTACTAGATCAAGAGATAAAATGGTCCCACTGTACCCTTCATATAATTATTGAAGCCCCACTATGGATAAAGCATGGTAATTGTTATGAGGTGGCAACAGATAAAAGACAGCCACAACTTATAAAAGTCTGTAATTTATTACAGATCATAGGATGGGGAGATAGCTTTTTTTTAATTTTTAGATTTTAGCTTTATTACAAAGTATACCTGCTCAAAGAAATCCAATATCCAGGGGGTGAATTAATCGTATACTCACATACCTATACACAGATACATTCCCATACAGAGAGTTCTTTGTTAAATATTCAGAGGGTTTACCTCTGGTCTCAGTGAAGAGGGCCACTCCCTCACCTTGATATCAGTATGGCTGAAATTCTATTTACAGGTCTCAGGTCCTCAGCAATTCTAGACTCTCTGATTGCCCCCAGATCTTTTTTCTTCCTTTAATCATCAGTTTTTACTTAACAAAGTTGACTTCTGGATTGAGTTTCATTTTGAGAAGAGAGATTTTAATCAATTCATCTGGCAATTTGTCTGATTAATTGACAAGACAAAGGCCTAGGAAGTGAGATAATTTTCCCCATCCTCTAAGGTCAGCTGAGTTTTGGCAGCTCTGTTTTAATCTTGGTTAGATATCCTTCATCAACCCTTTTCTCTTAGACCTTGCTTTCAGGCAACTCTCTACACATGTAAATCCAATGTACAAACACTTTGTATACCATTCTCTCCCTCCTTTCACTTTTTATCTATATAGATTTACTGGTAGCTCAATGCCATTGTCATGTTTTACTTATAGAATTGTGCAATCATCCCTACAACTACTTATACGGTCAGTCCCCTACATATGAACTTTCAAGTTGCAAACTTTCAAAGATGCGAACATGTGTTGGCATGTCCAATTACGTAAATTAGTTTATGTGTCTGGCGTACGGTGTAATGTGTGTGCATCCTCTACAAGTGGTTGTGCTTTTGTGCACTTTAGGATGACTTCATTGAACTCCTTGCTGTGCAACACAAGGAGCTTACTAATGAAGACCCGATGGAACTGGAGGCCCGGAGAAAGGACGAAGAGAGGTAAGAGGAAGAAGAAGTAACTGAAGAACCGAAGAGATTCACGACGCAGGAAATGGCAAGGGGATTTTTTTTATTTAAGGAGGCACTGTTGGGTTTTGAGGCACAGGACCTGAACATAGAATGGTACACGAAGGTTGCAGCAGCCGTTCAGAATGCAATCCAGTGCTACCGTGTCATCTATGATGAGAAAAAAAGAGCTACTACCCATACATCACTGGATCGTTTTTTCAAGAGGGAAGATAGAATTGAATCCAGCAAGGAACCAGAGCCTGTGCCATCAGCGTCAGGCGTGAGTGAAACTGCAGCTTGTCCTCCGTCTCCTATTGCTGACGATCCTTCAGCTCTACCATCCCCCACCTCCTCTCCCTCATCCAGTCAGTAACTCTTCCTGCCTGTTCACTTGATGGAAGCCCCTGTATTCCAGCTGTTGTACTGGACTACTCTACTTTTCAAGGTACTGTACTGTAAGATTAAAAATATTTTATTTTTGTGTTTGCTTTTTATGTATTATTTGTGTGGAAAGTATTATAAAACTATTACAGTACAGTACTATATAACCCATTGTGTTAGTTGCGTACCTAGGCTAACTTTGTTGGACTTACAAACAAATTGGACTTACAAACGCACTCTCAGAAAGGAACTCGTTTGTATGTAGGGGACTTGCTGTACATTATTTTTCAGCAAATGCAAATAATAATAGTGGACATTTATATAGTAGTTATGTTTATTATATATCTGGAAGTCTTAAAAGTGTTTTACATAGAATATCTCACGTAATCCCTCAAACAAGCCTGTGATATAGTCACTATTATTATCTCTAAATGCTATTAAGACAGTCTCTGTTGTATTTTGATCCATAGATCCTCACACAACACAGTTTTTTGGGAAAACCTAAGGAAAAGTTTGTTTTTACTAAGGGCATTGTATAGGAATATGTCATATGATTTGATGACTGTCAAGAATTTTCATTAAGGAAAGAATAAACATGGTAGGGACAGTGGGAAAGTAAAACACACATTCGAAGTACAGTTATGAATAAAGCACCAAAGTAAGGAAGTGCAAGGTGTGTTAATAAGACATTCAGACAGCAGGCTAGAAATCACATGGCTTTGAATATCATGTTGAAGATTTGGGCCTTTCTTCTATTAAAAAACAAAACAAAACAACATTATTTCAGGAATTGAATGATTTATCCCCTCATATATAAAATAAACAAAGAAAAAAATATACTTTACTAATCAGCACCTCACAGATAGCAAATTATATCCACCCTTCCTGGAGGAGTCTGGA
This sequence comes from Delphinus delphis, assembly GCF_949987515.2. NCBI lineage: Eukaryota > Metazoa > Chordata > Mammalia > Artiodactyla > Delphinidae > Delphinus > Delphinus delphis. The sequence goes on from NC_082686.1 coordinate 62,973,629, forward strand.
CCTGGCAAGAGTTCCCAAGAAAATGCTAGAGTTTGAAGATGTAAAAATCTTTTGACATTTAAGCTGCTTCACCTTTGAATGACTCCTGAGCAATATGACAGCCAAACTCAGCCAACCCAAGCACTCCTAATACAGTTATCAATACACTAAGTACCCCAAATCACAGCTATCATCCGTATTTTTTCCTAAGTTTATATGAATTATGTATGTAAGGTGTGACTATAAGACAAGACTGGTATTTTCACAGCCATGCCAGAACTTATACATCCACGTGAGTGTTTCGCTTCGTGGGTATTAACTTGCACTTTACCACTGATGTTGTCAAAAACCTGCAGAGAATGACATTTACACCCAAGTCCCAAGCCACAGGAGAAAGGCTATTTTCTTTTTTTTTTTTTTTTGGCTATTTTCTTAATTTACCTGTATATTTTGTTATCGAGGCCAAATGGAATTAAAGTTGAAATAGCCCACTCTACTCACCCTTCTCAGTTCCACAATGACTTCTTGCTGTTCGGAAAAATAAAATTCATCCTCAAAGTAAGGAGATTCACTACCAGCATAGGAACAATAGCTACCATTATTAAGCACTTAACATGTTCTGGGAACTGTGGTGGTAAGTGACCTAGGTGTATGATCTATTATGTGTGTTAAGCCAGGAAGTAACTTTCGTATAGTTGAGTTAAATATCAATAACAAAGTCACACAGTTGGACATAATCAAGCAGGAAAAAAAAAAGCCTGCATCACAGTATGTAGACTATTTATGTAGCATAGTGGCTAAGAGCTGGTGACAGGGGTGAAGGTGTCTGATTTTTAAATCTTGGCTTCAACACTTGATGTCTGATCTTGGGATGGTTATTTGTAATCTCTCTTGTTTTCCCCATCTTTAAAATTATAGTAAAATGCATGCTATGTACACTATACTTAACAAAGTAGTTGGTGCTAGCTCTTTGCAGGTTGGTTTAGGGAGCTTCAGCTGGGAAGGCTTGTGTCTACTCCACACGTTCCTCCCATCCTTCAACAGGCCAGACTAGACTTCTTCACATGGTGGTTTCTGGACAGAACTCCCCGAGAGGATGAAAACAGAAGCCTCAAGGCCTCTTGATGCCTAGGCTCAGAACTCCTGCACCATTCTACCACATTCTTTTGGTGAAAGCATCTCACATGTTCTACTGAGATTCAAAAGGTAGAGAAATAGGGCTTCCCTGGTGGCGCAGCAGTTGAGAGTCTTCCTGCCGATTCACGGTACACAGGTTCGTGCCCCGGTTCGGGAAGATCCCACATGCCGCGGAGCGGCTGGGCCCGTGAGCCATGGCCGCTGAGCCTGGGCGTCCGGAGCCTGTGCTCCGCAACGGGAGAGATCACAACAGTGAGAAGCCCGTGTACCGCAAAATATAAATAAATAAATAAAGGTAGAGAAATAGACTCTACTTCCTGATGAGAAGAGTAGCAGTCACATGACTAAGGGGCATGCATATGCATACAGAATGGAAGGAATGAGTTGTGTTTTTTTTTTTTTTTTAATATACTCTAGTATTGTTAGGAGTTGGGACCTTAGGGCAAAGAGGAACTACTTCTGAAGAACTTTAAGAGGATCGCATTCGCTTTTAAATGATTACTCTGTCTAAAGCGCAGAGAATGGATGGATAGAGAGAGGACTAGGTACAGAGAATCCAGCTGGGGTGAGGTTACAGTAACCCATTTCAGAGATGATGGTGACTTGAAATAGGGAGTGGCAGTAAGACAGATGGAAATGAACAAATGGAGAACCTCTTACATGATACAGAATCAAAAGACTTGGTAAATGCAACTGGCTTTCAGAATAATAAGACTTGTTAACCAAACTAAATAAAGCCAAGGAACTGCAAGCCATGGGTTGAAAAGAAATACAAAAGAAAACAAATTAAAATTTGCTGAAAATGGAAAGATTCAGCTGCGGGTGACATTTATTTTTGTTCAAGTGTCCAGGGATACCATGGAATGGTGGAAAATCTATTAAGAATTACTTGATAGCATCCTTTTATAATGTCATTTTCAACAGGCCTTTAATTTACATTTTATAAATTATGCAATATTTTATAAAGTAAGTAAACTCTTTTAGTATTCTAAAGAGCAACACTATATTTTGGCAGCTTTGAGTTTTGAACATATAATTTCACTTTCCCTGATTCAGTAATAAGCTTTCCAAAAGGTGAGACCTGTAGAAATGTTGAAATCAGTTATTCCATCTCCTTGTCAATTTTTTAAAAAGTAATTTCCACATTAAGTACTATTCACCTACAAACCATAATGGGGATGTCTCATATGCCCACAGTAAATGCCTAAAGTAAGTTAATGGTTAATCAGGAATGTTTCTTTTAATCCTTATAGAGATATTAAAGGTAAACATTCCAATGACAATTGAAATGCACTCTATTTGTAAGAAGAGTGTACTTTAAGTTTGGAAAAGGGGAAGGGGTCCCTTGTACATGCCTCATTAACACACTGAGACTTGGGAGGTGGTACTTTTCCCAACAAGATCAACACAGACCCTTTGGGATTTGTATAGGCCTGATGTGGGCCACTCTGACATGAACAGTCAAATTTAATTACTTACATGGCAGTTGACCTCTTCCAATAAGCATTGAAATCATTGTTTTGAAGCACTGAATCCACTGTGTTCGATCAAATTAACAAAGATGAGGGCTTCCCTGGTGGCGCAGTGGTTGAGAGTCCGCCTGCCAATGCAGGGGACGCGGGTTCGTGCCCCGGTCCGGGAAGATCCCACATGGTGCGGAGCGTAGCGGATGGGCCCGCGAGCCATGGCCACTGAGCCTGCGCGTCTGGAGCCTGTGCTCCACAACGGGAGAGACCGCAACAGTGAGAGGCCCGCGTACCGCAAAAAAAAAAAAAAAAAAGCAAATTTGAGATTCTTTCTTTTTTTTTTTTAACATCTTTATTGGAGTTTGATTGCTTTACAATGGTGTGTTAGTTTCTGCTGTATAACAAAGTGAATCAGCTATACATATACATACATCCCCATATCTCCTCCCTCTTGCAACTCCCGCCCACACTCCCTATCCCATCCCTCTAGGTGGACACAAAGCACCAAGCTGATCTCCCTGTGCTATCTGGCTGCTTCCCACTAGCTATCTATTTTACATTTGGTAGTGTATATATATCCATGCCACTCTCTCCCTTCATCCCAGCTTACCCTTCCCCCTCCCTTGGTCCTCAAGTCCATTCTCTACATCTGTATCTTTATTCCTGCCCTGCCCCTAGGTTCTTCAGAACCATTTTTCCTTTTTTTTCTTTTTATTCCATATATACGTGTTAGCATATGGTATTTGTTTTTCTCTTTCTGACTTACTTCACTTTGTATGACAGTCTCTAGGTCCATCCACCTTGCTACAGAAAACTCAATTTCGGGGCTTCCCTGGTGGGGCAGTGGTTGAGAGTTTGTCTGCCGATGCAGGGGACACGGGTTCGTGCCCCGGTCTGGGAGGATCCCACATGCCGCGGAGCAGCTGGGCCCGTGAGCCATGGCCACTGAGCCTGCGCGTCCGGAGCCTGTGCTCTGCAACGGGAATGCCGCGGCAGTGAGAGGCCCGCGTACCACAAAAAACAAAAACAAAAAAACCCTCAATTTCGTTTCTTTTTATGGCTGAGTAATATTCCATTGTATATATGTGTCACATCTTCTTTATCCATTCATCTGTCAATGGACACTTAGGTTGCTTCCATTTCCTGGCTATTGTAGAGCTGCAATGAACATTGTGGTACATGTCTCTTTTTGAATCACGGCTTTCTCAGGGTATATGCCCAGTAGTGGGATTGCTGGGTTGTATGGTGGTTCTATTTTTAGTTTTTTGAGGAACCTCCATACTGTTTTCCACAGTGGCTGTATCACTTTACATTCCCACCAACAGTGCAAGAGGGTTCCCTTTTCTCCACACGCTCTCCAGCATTTATTGTTTGTAGATTTTTTGATGATAGCCATCCTGACCAGTGTGAAGTGATAACCTCATTGTAGTTTTGATTTGCCTTTCTCTAATGATTAGTGATGTTGAACATCCTTTCATGTGATGGTTGGCAATCAGTATATCTTCTTTGGAGGAATGTCTATTTAGCTCTTCTGCCCATTTTGGGATTGGGTTGTTTGTTACTCTGATATTGAGCTGCATGAGCAGCTTGTATATTTTGGAGATTAATCCTTTGTCATTTGCTTGGTTTGCAAATATTTCCTCCCATTCTGAGGGTTGTCTTTTCATCGTGGTTATGGTTTCCGTTGCTGTGCAAAAGCTTTTAAGTTTCATTAGGTCCCATTTGTTTATTTTTGTTTTTATTTCCATTTCTCTAGGAGATGGGTCAAAAATAATCTTGCTGTGATTTATGTCATGGAGTGTTCTGTCTACCCGTCTATGTTTTCCTCTAAGAGTTTTATAATGCCTGGCCTTACATTTAGGTCTTTAATCCATTTGGAGTTTATTCTTGTGTATGGTGTTAGGGAGTGTTCTAATTTCATTCTTTTACATGTAGCTGTCCAGTTTTCCCAGCACCACTTATTGAAGAGGCTGTCTTTTCTCCATTGTATATTCTTGCCTCCTTTATCAAAGGTAAGGTGACCATATGTGTGTGGGTTTATCTCTGGGCTTTCTATCCTGTTTTATTGATCTATATTTCTGTTTTTGTGCCAGTACCATACTGTATTGATTACTGTAGCTTTGTAGTATAGTCTGAAGTCTGAGAGCCTGATTCCTCCAGCTCCGTTTTTCTTTCTCAGGATTGTTTTGGCTATTTGGGGTCTTTTGCGTTTCCACACAAATTGTTTAATTTTTTGTTCTAGTTCTGTGAAAAATACCATTGGTAGTTTGATAGGGATTGCATTGAATCTGTAGATTGCTCTGGGCAGTATAGCCATTTTCACAATGTTGATTCTTCCAATCCAAGAACGTGGTATATCTCTCCATCTGTTTGTATCACCTTTAATTTCTTTCTTCAGTGTCTTAGTTTTTTGCATACAGGTTTTTGTCTCCTTAGGCAGGTTTATTCCTAAGTCTTTTATTCTTTTTGTTGCAATGGTATATGGGAGTGTTTCCTTAATTTCTCTTTCAGATTTTTCATCATTAGTGTATAGGAATGCAAGACATTTCTGTGCATTAATTTTGTATCCTGCTACTCTACCAAATTCATTGATTAGCTCTAGTATTTTTCTGGTAGCATCTTTAGGATTCTCTATGTATAGTATCATGTCATCTGCAGACAGTGACAGTTTTACTTCTTCTCTTCCGATTTGGATCCCTTTTATTTCTTTTTCTTCTCTGATGGCTGTGGCTAAAACTTCCAAAACTATGTTGAATAATAGTGGTGAGAGTGGGCAACCTTGCCTTGTTCCTGATCTTAGAGGAAATGCTTTCAGTTTTTCACCATTGAGAACAATGTTGGCTGTGGGTTTGTCATATATGGTCTTTGTTATGTTGAGGTAAGTTCCCTCTAGGCCCACTTTCTGGAGAGTTTTTATCATAAATGGGTGTTGAATTTTGTCAAAAGTTTTTCTGCATCTATTGAGATGATCATATGGTTTTTCTCCTTCAATTGGTTAATATGGTTTATCACATTGATTGATTTGCATATATTGAAGAATCCTTGCATTCCTGGAATAAACCCCACTTGATCATGGTGCATGATGCTTTTAATGTGCTGTCGGATTCTGTTTGCTAGTATTTTGTTGAGGATTTTTGCATCTATGTTCATCAGTGATATTGGCCTGTGGTTTTCTTTTTTTTGTGGCATCTTTCAGACAAGATTCTTTACATAATTGGTACTGCAAAATACCAGATGCTAAGTGGATGGTGTACCCTGATCTGTCTAGAGTAGATTTCTTCTACTGCATGTATAGACCAAAGATTTACAGCCTTATTTCTATGATATTTCAGTGCATTTCCTATGGTCTCCAGAGATGCCTGAATAGTATTAATTCATAATATATTTCAATTCAGTTAAAAGGTATGCTAAGACTTTGTTTAAATGATATGGGTGGGTGGGCACTTCCCTGGTGGTCCAGTGGTTAAGACTCCATGCTCCCAGTGCAGGGTACCAGGGTTCAATCCCTGGTCAGGGAACTAGATCCCTCATGCCATAACTAAGAGCCCGCATGCCACAGCTAAAAGATCCCACTTGCCACAGTGAAGATGTTAGATGCAGCAATGAAGATCTCGTGTGCAGCCAAATAAATGAATATTCAAAATAATTTTAAAATTAAAATGATATGGAGTGGGTGAAATGGGTGAAGGGGATCAACTGTGTGGTGGTGTAGGTTAACTAGACTTGTGGTGGTGATCACTTTTAGAAAAAATTATATGAAGTATGCAATAATAAAGTAATGCCACTTTAAAAACTTTGTTCTTGACTGCATAGATTCCTTCTGAGATACTGAAAGTGGGGGAAGGGAGAGTCATTAATTACATGTAAAAATAATATTTCATCCAAATTGCATTTTATGTGGATTGAGGGGAGAGAGAGAGGTGACATTTAGAGGCTGCAAAATAAAATGCTGGTCCATAGGATCTCCTTTCTCATTTTAATGGCTTGAAGAAACTTCATGCAGGAGGTGAGGAGAGATTTTAGAATAACTCTACTGACTATTAAAAGTAATTAATAAAAATAAGAGAGAATTTTTTAAACCATGGCATAGGTTAGTCGTGACGAGGGAGTCAGCTAATGGAACAAGAGAGGAAAAGAAAGAAGATACAATGGGCTTGAGACAAAAACAAAATTTTTAAGGCAAGTTTGCAAGGGCTTGTAGGATTTTGATGGGGCTTGTATTTCAGTGGGCCCTTGATGTGTTATAGTTGGACAACTTTCATGAGGCCAGCTGGACAGAACCCATTCACAAGTCAAGGGGCAAAAGGGCGCTCTTAAACTTGGCTTTCTGCTTTACTTCAAATGTGTTGATGAGGCCATTGGACCTTAAGGCCTGATTTCCCTCTTGATGTAATAGTCTTTGCACAGTTTTCAAAGATAGGGATTATTAGAGGTCAAGGAGCAATAACAAAACAGACAAAATGGGAATAATTTAAAAGGAGCAGCAAAGCCAATCTAATGTTAGCTCATCTTCTTATTTAAGTTCTTCTCTCCTTTCAAACTTTTCAGGCACTCAGCTTTGTCCCAGACTTTTTCTACAGCTTCAAAAAGCAGCTATGAGGGGGAAAAAAAAAAAAAAAAAAAAAGCCTCTTTCCTAAGGCCCCTTCATCCTCCTCCACCATCAGAATGTGGTCTGAATCCTATCATAAAAGAGAAGTCATATTTAATGAGAAAGTGGAAAGAAGACAGAGATGAAGCAGAAATCACAGTGGCACAAAAACAGAAAAGGAAATTTCTTTGCTTAATAAATATTTATTGCAAGTGTCTGCCAATTACCTTTTAAAGATTTTTATATGCGTCCTACGTCTTTCATCTTTTTCATGTCACGGTTTATTCAAGCCGGGAAAAGTGCATGTGTCAGGTAAATGTTGATTTACATGCAAATTGTATTTTCTAACCTTGCCTTTAAGTGAAAAAAAATTCCGAAATGTATTATTTCTCATTAATTCCTACTTTTTACAAAATTCAAATATTCAATATCAGTTGTAAATAGATTAGGGTTTGTTTGACTTTGTTTGGCACTTTTGCCCCTCCCTGTGCCTTCTGGAAACCTGTGTTGACCGAAATCAACAAGAGCAATGTCTTCTTTGGCTGTTTTTCACCATCTCTTTCTGTTTATAGTTGGACCCTGAAAGGATGAACTCTTAGTTCAAATTCATGTGTTTGGTTTACATTTACCTTAAGAGGGGTCCCACTATATGATCCCAAGAGAAGACCTTTCCGAGGGGTGAACTGGGACAGGAAGAAGACAAAGAAAGGAAGAATGGGAAGGAGTCAGGGTCTAACAATGAAATTGATGACTTCAAAACTATGGTTAAAAACTAGTTTATTTCCAGTTTTCCTTCCAATGGGAAAATGTCGTGTCTACTCTAGTGTGAGGAACAGCACAACCTAGACCAGAGTTGAGAACATTTGCCAAGATTATGTAAGAAATTGTGTACCCAACAAAATATTTTGTCTTCATTTAAGATTTTCAACAGGAGGAGAAAAATACCACTAATCAGAGACAGATGTGAATTTAGATTTTCCAGAAAGTTCTGGCTGTGGTTTCTAACCCTTGTTCTCTCCTCCTCAATATCCTTTGCCCAAAAATATGTCCTTTCAGAAGGTTTACTTAGTTCTATAGGTAAGAACCAGGGAATTTATTTGATGAGCTACTGATTTGAAAAGAAGACAAATCCTTTCTGGCTAGAGAACAAAAGGCAGGAGTTCATGAGGGGGCTGCCAAGTAAGAGACACTGAAGTGCCCAGAACTAGGAACAAAGGAATAATTACCAGGGGATATATCACTCCATGAAAATATGGGGTTACTGTAAATAATTACAGCAACACTTATCAGGTAGCTAGAAAGCAATGACAGTATTTTGAGGTTGAGAACCATAGAGTTGCTTGTTCTCATTTTAGGGGTTAGCCTCACAGCTGCAACCACGCGCCGAGAAATGCCAAAATCTTATCTTTTGATGAGTCTATCATAAAACTAATAAAACTTAAGCTTCCAAATTCCTCCTTCGCACAGACTCTGATGAGTGCTGGGGGTTGTAAGGTGTTTTCAAGTGAGTGAGGAGGTGAAGGAAGGCCAAGTTGTAAACAGGAGGTATTTCTCAATGAGTTTTTTGGAGAAAATGCCCATAGAGATTTCATGCCTACAGGGATCTCCAAGCCTTAAATAATTCGTGATTATTTAATTTCTAATTCAAGATAAATATTCCCTTACTATGAAATATGTATAATGATTTTGTACATGTAAATTTGTATTCTTAAGAGCTTCCCCAATTTTATAAGCTTCAGAACCCACAAAATCTGGATCACTTTTACATGTGTTATAAGAGTTAATTCTACTTTATGAGTTTAAACTGATTTAAGAACTGATTTCCGCTTCTGATGACTGCTTAAAATGTTTTAGGTTTATCCATTTCAATTCAAGAACTCTAGGGTAACAGGGGTAAAAAAAGACTGGAGTTTACAGTGCAATCATGTTTCCTTACAACCACATGGGGGCAGTATCCCTAAAATACAGAATGTAAATAAATGATTTGACTTGCTTCAAGTATTAAACGATGTTTACAAAAGAAGCAGAGGGAGGGGAGGGAAGGCCTTGCACATATAATACAGTAATAAATTGTGTTTTACTAGTTTATATTGTGATTTTCCTCTATTAAATCAAGCATGAATTTGATAGAATAAAATCATCCCATTTGTGTTTTTGATTCTCAGGTAATACATCTGGCCTTTTTATATTAGGTCTCTGAATGATTTTAATAGAGAGTAAAATAAGTTCTAGGCAATGAGAAATACTATACTTGGCTCTCATCCATTGCCCACAGCGGGAGGGAGCAGGGATGAGCTGTGACCCTCAGGCTACGCATACTCTTCAGTGTGTCATGCTGTTAAAGAATACATGAAAAAATTATCAAATGTGATCATTGATTGCATTATTGCTGAGATTATAAGGCATTCTTTATCCACTGAAATGGGTCTAGAATTACATTAAAACTTGGATATATGCTAATCCTGGAAGTTATGCTTAGTGAAATAAGTCAAACAGAGAAAGACAAATACTGTACGATACCACTTAAATGTGGAATCTAAAAAATAAAACAAGATAGTGAATACAGCAAAAAAGAAAGACTCACAAATATAGAGAGCAAACTTGTGGTTACCAATGGGGAGAGGGAAGAGAGGGAGCAAGATAGGGGCAGAGGGTTAAGAGATACAAGCTTTTATGTATAATAAATAAGCTACAAGGATATATTGTACAGCATAGGGAATACAGTCAATATTTTATAATAACTATAAATGAGTATAATCTTTAAACATTGTGAAGCACTATGGTGTATACCTGAAACTTATATAATATTGTAAATCAACTATTTCTCAACAGAAAAAAAAAAATGGAAGAAAAAACCTGCTAATCCTACTGATTATAATCAAGGGTATTGTAATCTGGGAGAGAAAATTATTGCAGGCTTTTGTCCATCGCTTGTGATTTCTGTCTCCTGTTTTGTGGCAGGTTGGACACCTTTTGAAGCTTTTACATAGATCCACTAGACTTTCTTGAGCAAAAAAAGAAGCTCACAGATTCTCTGTGTACTAAACAGACCGTTGGCAATAGCTAAACAGCTGTTGGCTGTATGATACATATTTGGCTAAAAACAAACCCATCTGTATTTAATGCATTATTGCCAAAGTGTAGTAACATGCTGTTTCCAGTCTGAAAATACTGGTACCCTCTTGTGAGATGATCCAATTGAAAATCCCACAACATGGCTCTTGCACTTCTTGGCTGTGCAAGCGGAAAACCTAGGAGTGTGCCAGCGAATGCCAGAGTTTGTTTCCAGAGGCTTCAGTTTGGGAGGCAAGGAGGATGGCAGTGGATAGGCACAGACTAGATAACCCTTTCCTTTGATAGATTCTTTATTTTATCTTGCTTTTCAAAATAATTCCTTGGTGTCTATTTCCTCTTTGTAAATGTATTGTATAATCTTTATTTTTACTGATTAAAAAAGCAATATATTTTTAACAGTAGAAAAATTAGAAAATACAAAGAAAAAAGAAGGAAAAACGTTATGCTTTATCCTGCCATGCAGTTTACTTGGATGTGCCACTTCTGAATAACGTTGTCATTTACTGACCCAGGTGCGTAACATGACTCAATCAATCCACTTCCTAGGATCATTGTACTTGGATGATAAGTGAAAAAACAGACTAACGGTCAGGCAGTTTGCTAAGGTTGTTTAGCTCTTCAATGCTCAAGCAAGGATTTGAACCTTGGTTTGCATCATTTAGAGCTGAGAGTTGGGGCTTCACCACTATATAGCACACTGCTGCTCATGAAAATAACATTATTCAAAAAAGATGTCCCTAGAGGTCAATGGAATGTAGACAACTGTGTTTATGATAATTTAGTCCACTTGAGATTTTAAAGACTAGACTATATAATAACTACAAATGGAAGCAATAGCTTAGTTTGGTTGTGAGTGAAATATTCACAAATGTACTAAAATGTATCTCTAAACAATTAGATTTGGGATTTCCTAATATACTTCATTTAAAGAAAATAATGTGTTAGCTAATGAATTTTTATAGTTAATTAGTGTAATGGAATTTTTCTCTAAATACTAGCACTTATTTTATTTGACAAAACACTGAACAATTTGGAGGGATTCTTGTAGTTTTTTCATGATTTGAATAATGCATAGCTTTTTCTCATAATAGGCAAATGTTCAAATCAACCTCAAAGAAATCTTCACCTGGAAAGCTCTAACTAAATGAGCATTTTTCTCTGACTACCACTAGCACCAGCTTCCGTAATAAATAGTCAACAGCTGGAGTGGTAACGGAATTCTCAGTGCAGCTAATGAGAGCCCCATATTTCACAGCTCAGAGGCTGTAAAATACTTCTCTTTAAAAAAAAGATATTTATAAAAATCTCAGTTCTTTGTTTGAGTGTAGAACCAAGGAACTGCTGCTTTTAAAGGAATAAACTCTTTGCACTAATAATCAAGTTCAAAGAACTGTAAAATATAAATGAAGGTAATTTCTAAAGTGATTGGTTTTCTTATATGCAATGTCACAATCACATCAAAACAACAAAGATGTGTCTGGAGTATGATTAAATCTAACAATCAATATTTTTAAAACATTACTTTCCCCTACTTCTCAAATGAAAGAAAGAAGGGAGGGCAACATTATCCATGGAAATGTTCAGCTAAATGCTATAAAAATGCATGATAGGGCTTCCCTGGTGGCGCAGGGGTTGAGAGTCTACCTGCCAATGCAGGGAACACGGGTTCGTGCCCCGGTCCGGGAAGATCCCACATGCCGTGGAGCGGCTGGGCCTGTGAGCCATGGCCGCTGAGCCTGCGCGTCCGGAGCCTGTGCTCCGCAACGGGAGAGGCCACAACAGTGGCCCGCGTACCGCAAAAAAAAAAAAAAAAAAAAAAAGCATGATAGGTTAGTCCCAATACACGAGAACATCCTTGAATATATACTTTTAAATATGGTGAAAAAATGCCACTTCCCCAGGAAGTCATTCTAAATAATTCAAATTAACTCTAAAAACATGTTTGCTGATTCTTTTAACTCAAGATTCTCTCTTGCTCCCAACCGGTGTTTGGTAAAAAATGTTTAGAAGAAAAACTGCAGGTACCTCTTAGGCCTACTCCTAAGTAAAAGTGGGAGACAACTGGAAAGGAGCAGGGGGCCAAAGACAAGGTGATATTAGAGCAGGGTTCAAGTACTAAGACGAGAAAGAAGCAGATGTCAACAGAGAGAGACATGAAAGAGGGACTTGAGGGATAGAAAGCAAGCAACAGTGAGGGAGTTGAAGGAGAGTTGAAAGACCAAACACTGTGAAAGGTAGACACACAGGGTGGAAGGAACAACAGGAGAGAGGTGTTAATGTTGCAGAGACAGGAAAAGAGCAAGAGGAGAAGAAGGTGCAATTCTAGGGGCTGTATTGCTTCAACTCATTTAGTCCTCAAAAACAATCGTGTAAAAGAGGAATCATTGACTTTTATGGTGCAGCATCATGGGGAGAAGAAGGATGTGGAGTCTCTCTAAGCACTTACTAATTGTGCAACCCTGAAGATTAATCTCAGATAAGTTGCCTCAAAGGTAAAATAGGAATTTTTGAGCCATAAGCTCTGTGAGCTAGCATATGTAGCAATATCTAATACACTTTACGGCTTTTAGATGAATAGATGTTTGATTGGTGATCATTTAGGCTTCATTTTACAAACACTAGCCTTCAGAGAGGTTCAAGGGTTCCAGCTTGGAAACACAATCACTTTGTTTGTCTTTAAGTGTGTGTAGAACACCTCTACCATAGTCCTAGCCTATACTGTAGGTTCTCACTAAATGGTTGCTATCATTATTACCCTGTACTTTGCTCCAGGGATTGACAGGGGACCCAAGTCTCCTCACCATTCAGAAGTCACCGTGGCATCATCTGATAAAAATTAAAAGAAGTGTTGTTGTGAAAATCTATTCTTTTTTTTTTAACATCTTTATTGGAGTATAATTGCTTTATAGTGTTGTGTTAGTTTCTGCTGTATAACAAAGTGAATCAGCTATATGCATACATATATCCCCATACCCCCTCCATCTTGCGTCTCCCTCCCACCCTCCTTATCCCACCCCTCTAGGTGGTCGCAAAGCACCGAGCTGATCTCCCTGTGTCATGCAGCTGCTTCCCACCAGCTATCTATTTTACGTTTGGTAGTGTATATATGTACATGCCACTCTCTCACTTCATCCCAGCTTACCCTTTCCCCTCCCCATGTCCTCAAGTCCATTCTCTACGTCTGTGTCTTTATTCCTGTCCTGCCTCTAGGTTCTTCAGAACCATTTTTTTTTTAGATTCCGTATATATGTGTTAGCATATGGTATTTGTTTTCCTCTTTCTGACTTACTTCACTCTGTATGACAGACTCTAGGTCCATCCACCTCACTACAAACAACTCAATTTCGTTTCTTTTTATGGCTGAGTAATATTCCATTGTATATATGTGCCACCTATTTTAGCTTGCAAAACTCAAGGTGGCCCATAAATATCTACACTAGATTTTTAAAAGATGTATTAATATGGTATTTGAGGTGTATATTCTAACTAGCTGTTAGGACACACTCGAACAGACATAATCATGGGTCTGGAACAGCACTGTCCAATAAGAATGTAATGGGAGCTACCCAAGTAATTTTCAATTTTCTAGTAGCAACATTTTTTGTTTTTTTTGCGGTACGCGGGCCTCTCACTGTTGTGGTCTCTCCCGTTGCGGAGCACAGGCTCCAGACACGCAGGCTCAGCAGCCATGGCTCATGGGCCCAGCCGCTCCACGACATGTGGGATCTTCCCGGACCGGGGCACAAACCCGTGTCCCCTGCATCGGCAGGCGGACTCTCAACCACTGCGCCACCAGGGAAGCCCAGCAACATTTTTTTTAAAGTAAAAAGAAACAGGTGAAATTAATTTGATAATCTGCTTCATTTAAGCAAATATATCTAAAAAAATTATCATTTCAACATATAATCAATATAAAAATGATTGAGATATTCTACCTTTAAAAAAAAATTGGTACTAAGCCTTCAAAATCTGGTGTGTACTTTATCCTTACAGCACATCTTAATTTGAACAAATTCCAAACCAAGGACTCAATAGCCACATGTTTTGGTATAGATATAGAAGAACTAAGGAGTGCAATAATATAAAGAACCAGTGTAGACACTAAACATTTTTCCCCCCAAGTAAGCTAACTAGAGAACCAAACCCTCTGAACTTAAAAACCTCTTCAGCAAATATTTACTCTACCTTGGGGCATTGTGTGGCTTGGCTTTACTGAGAAGAAATCAAAGTCACAAAGTGTAAACTTCCTCACCTTCTTCCTCTTTTCCTCCAAATGTCTCTGTAACCAAATCCTCCTCACAACTGCTAAATAGCCAAGGGCTTTACCATTTCTCTCTCCTCACTTCTGTCTCAAGAAAAAGTATTTTCCTTCATTTTGAGACTTAAAGCTCCAACTCCTTTTTCTCCCGACTGCTTTTTCCATTGCCTCATTCCATCAGACTCCGTCTTATACAACTTCAGACTCACTTTCTACAATGTGAAGTACACTTGACTTCCCTCTCTGCTTTCTTAAACAAACCAGGGCTGTACACACGGATAAAGCCAAAGAAGTTTGAGATCCACAGCAGCAGGAAGCGGAAGGTACAGACATTTCCTATATACTCCCTGCTCCCACCTGTGTACGGTTATGAACCATATCAACATCCCATACCATAGTGGAACATTTGTTACAATTGATGCACCATACTGACATGTCATTATCACCCAAAGTCTGCAGTTTACATTAAGCTTCACTCTTGGTATTGAACATTCTATGGGTTTTGACAAATGTACACTGACACATAACCACCATTACAGTATCATACAGAATAGTTTCACTGCCCTAAAAATCCTTTACGTTCTACCTAGTCATTCCTTCCACTCCCTTTAGTCCCTGAAAAACACTGATCTTTTTATTATCATCATAGTTTTGCCTTTTCCAACTGTTATATGGTTGGCATCATACAGTATGTAGCCTTTTCAGATTGGCTTCTTTCACTTAGTAACATGTATTTAAGGAAGCAAGAATATACAATGGGGAAAAGACAGACTAATTTTTAACATCTTTATTGGAGTGTAATTGCTTTACAATGATGTGTTAGTTTCTGCTGTATAGCAAAGTGAATCAGCTATATGTATACATATATCCTCATATCCCCTCCCTCTTGCGTCTCCCTCCCATCCTCCCTATCCAACCCCTCTAGGTGGACACAGAGCACCGAGTTGATCTCCCCGTGCTATGCAGCTGCTTCCCACTAGCTATCTATTTTACATTTGGTAGTGTATATATGTCCATGCTACTCTCTCACTTCGTCCCAGCTTACCCTTCCCCCTCCCCATGTCCTCAAGTCTATTATCTACGTCTGTGTCTTTATTCCTGTCCTGCCCCTAGGTTCTCCACAACCATTTTCTTTCAGAGTCCATATATATGTATTAGCATACAGTATTTGTTTTCCTCTTTCTGACTTACTTCACTCTGTATGACAGACTCTAGGTCCATCCACACCTCTACAAATGACCCAACTTTGTTCTTTTTTATGGCTGAGTAATATTCCATTGTATATATGTGCCACATCTTCTTTATCTATTCATCTGTTGATAGACGTTTAGGTTGTTTCCATGTCCTGGCTATTGTAAATAGTGCTGCAATGAACATTCTGGTACATGACATTTTTTGAATTATGTTTTTCTCAGGGTATATGCCCAGTGGTGGGATTGCTGGGTCATATGGTAGTCCTATTTTTAGTTTTTTAAGGAACCTCCATACTGTTCTCCATAGTGGCTGTATCAATTTACATTCCCACCAACAGTGCAAGAGGGTTCCTTTTTCTCCACACCCTCTCCAGCACATATTGCTTGTAGATTTTTTGATGATGGCCATTCTGATTGGTGTGAGGTGATACTTCATTGTAGTTTTGATTTTCGTTTCTCTAATGATTAGTGATGTTGAGCATGTCTTCATGTGCCTCTTGGCCATCTGTATATCTTCACTGGAGAAATGTCTATTTAGGTCTCTGCCCATTTTTGGATTGGGTTGTTTGTTTTTTTGATATTGAGCTGCATGAGCTGCTTGTATATTTTGGAGATTAATCCTTTGTCAGTTGCTTCATTTGCAAATACTTTCTCCCATCCTGAGGGTTGTCTTTTCATCTTGGTTATGGTTTCCTTTGCTGTGCAAAAGATTTTAAGTTTCATTAGGTCCCATTTGTTTATTTTTGTTTTTATTTCCATTTGTCTAGGAGGTGGGTCAAAAAGGATCACACTGTGATTTATGTCATGGAGTGTTCTGCCTATGTTTTCCTGTAAGAGTTTTATAGTGTCTTGCCTTACATTTGGGTCTTTAATCCATTTTGAGTTTGTCTTTGTGTATGGTGTTAGGAAGTGTTCTAATTTCATTCTTTTACATGTAGCTGTCCAGTTTTCCCAGCACCACTTATTGGAGAGGCTGTCTTTTCTCCCTTGTATATCTAATTGTCTGCCTAATCTACCCTAATAAGTTATCCAACTTCATAGTCTAGTCCCCAGGAATAACTAAGACATCTTCAGAAACTTAGACCTTATTCCTGATAGAAACACCATAAAGATTCACGGCCAGCCTTACTAGTATTTACTTTATCAAACACATACGAGGCACTAGCCAGTTGTGTGGCATTTCCTAAGCACTCTACACACACGTAAATTTTCATGACCTACAACTGTGCAAGGTAGACGCTATTATCTTCACCCCCTTTTCATGGACGGGTATATGAGGCCCAGGAAAACTAAAAAAAACTTGCTCAGAGTCACACAGGTAAGAAAGTACCTGAGACAGAATTTAAATTCAAGCAGTCTGGCCCTAGAACCTAGGTCTTTAACAGCTAGGTCACACTGTTTCTCTGGTGAGTGAATAAGTGAGGACATTTTTAGTACTAGGGTACTAAATTTCATGGGTACTAGGAAGGCTCAATTTCCTTGAATTGGTCCTCCTGTCATCTATTTGCTGATGCCTAAAATTCCAGGTCAGAGCCTAATCCCTTTAGTGAAACACAATGATCTGTATTCAAATGCAAATATAACCTTATCTGTCCTTTATACCTTAGTACAGATTGATTTAGCAAGACAGTCTGTGACAGCAGATTTTGATAATGAGAGTGTCCAAGGAGACACTGAGACTGAGATTTTAAAGTAGGAGCATTCTAGGAAGATGAGGGGTGGGGGAAGGTAGCTTGAGGCTGTGACTGGCATCTCAGGCTTAACTGGATTGGCTATGAAG
The DNA here is from genome assembly GCF_949987515.2 of Delphinus delphis. Lineage (NCBI taxonomy): Eukaryota > Metazoa > Chordata > Mammalia > Artiodactyla > Delphinidae > Delphinus > Delphinus delphis. Next base: position 62,991,106 of record NC_082686.1, read on the forward strand.
ATTGAGGGAAGCTTTCACTGTGTTGGGGAGAAGTGAGGGACACATGTTTAATTTTTCCTTGGTTTACTGAGATTTCAGTATTTTCATCTGAGTAAGAAAGTTAAAACCCAAATTTGCCATAGAACATAAAAAGTACGGAGGTCTCAACCTATGGGATAAACCCCCAGGAGGATGCGGAATCATTACAAGGCAATCCTTAAATTTCTATGTCCAACAAGCATGTAACATGCCTATATATAAGCATCATATTCGAAGTGAATAGATAGAAATTGTATCTAGGAAGAAAAAAGCATGGATCTCTGGGTCAGCACCCTGGATAGTGCCCATAGAGCCAGATGGATATGTGTGCACTGTTGATCTGTACTGCTACATGTAGTAACACAAACTTTTCTTGCATTCTTTTACCTTTGCCTCTTTAATTCAGCAATTAAAACACTTGTAAGGCCTAACAAATCAAGCTGTGGTTTTCTGACAATTATCATATCTAGATAGAGTAACAAGATCAGTGAAAACACATTTACTGAAATACCCATTGTGCCACAGACATCAGCTGTATTTGGGATCAAATCAGGGTATTAAACCACAGGCCAGAGCGTCTGTGATTTGCATGAGTAATTAGAAATGATTAATAGAATGTCTTGCTTAATTAAACTTATCTCATAAGGGCACCTCTTGAAAACTCATAAGCTTGACAATTCATAATCACCCTCGATATTTTGGGTATAATATTTTTTGGCTCTAATGAAGGATTTTTTGACTATTTAAGATAGACATGATTTAATGGCACAAGCCACACTGTCTTATAAATTTAAGATGTCTTAGAAATTGAAAAATTCTATCCAACAGTGTAGAAAAGGTAAAATGATGATGTTTCAGGAAATGCTATAACTAGGAAAGGAATGTAGGCTGTTTCAGTGAGCCTAGCTACCAAGTAAGACATCCAGCCCTTTAATATAGGAAAGACGACATTTAAGAACACCATTACTGTCTTAGTCAGTTTGGACTGCAGTTAAAAAATAGTACCATAGACTGGGTGGTCAAATATTTATTTCTCACCGATCTGGAGGCTAAGTATAAGATGAAGGTGCTGGCAGATTCAGTGTCTGATGGGATATCTCTTCCTGACTTGTAGGCAGCTATCTTCTAGATATCTCCACGTGGTGGAGAGAGGGAGAGATCTGGGGTCCTTTCTTCTTTTCATAAGGGCATCAATACTATAACGGGGGCTCTATCTTCATGATGTCAACTAAACCAAATTACCTCTCAAAGGTCCACCTCTAAATACCACCATAGTTGTATGTATGTGTATATATATATATATATATATACACACACACACACACACACACACACACACACACACACACACAGTGGAATACTACTCAGTCATACAAAAGAATGAAATAATGCCATTTGCAGTGATGGACCTAGAGATTATCTTATTAAATGAAGTCAGACAGAGAAAGACAAGTATCATATGATATCACTTATATGTGGAATCTAAAGAAAAGGATACAAATGAACTTATTTACAAAACAGAAATAGACACAGAAGACAAACTTATGGTTACCAAAGCAGATAGTGGGGAGATGATGGGGACAGATAAATTAGAAGTCTGGGATTAACATATACACACTACTATATATAAAATAGGTAAACAACAAGGATTTACTGTATAGCAGAGGGAACTATACTCAGTATCTTGTAATAACCCATAATGGGAAAGAATCTGAAAAGGAATATATATATGAATATATATATGAATTCATATATATGAATCACTTTGCTTTACACTTGAAACTTAACACAACATTGTAAATCAACTATACTTCAATTTAAAAAAAAAAAGTTAATGCAATAAATACATACATACCACCACACTGGGGATTCGGACTTAGACATATGACTTTGACAGTGGACACGACCATTCAGTCCATAGCAAATTAGCCAAATGTTTACTTAGCTTTTAGTTCAATAGTTAAGACTGAGGCAAAATCTGTTAAGTATATGCTGGGTACCAAGTGATAGAGTAAAAGTTTCCATAAATACAAATGAGAATAAATGTTACATTTGAACTTAAAGGGTGTAAAATGGAAGGAGAAAAATATTTTTAAAAACACATATACTTATGTCAACTAAGTTAGCTATGATTTTTGAAGCCAGGGAAGATGAATTTAGAGCAAAAGTTCTAGAGGTAAAAGAGGCACTAATAGACGGAGTTTAATTATTTATGAACTCTCTTGTTAATTCCTAAGAGGAGTGATATCTCACCAACATTTTTCATATTCACTGGTAGAATTTTTTTCTTGTCTTTCAGAGGACCCTCTTCCTAATCTACTGTTCTCTGGAGCAGTTCTCTCTTCCCTTCTTCCTGTTAGTTGACTTCCCCCTGGTTTTAATTACCTTACCTACTTCTTATCTAGATAAATGCTTCATCATTACCCAATAACCAGTCATTTTTGAGGGTCACAATAATTACTGAAATTCAAAACACATACTTAATCTTCAGGGTACAATCTTAAAATAAAAATAACAAATTAAAAAAATACTTCCCATAGAGTATTTTTATCCAATGCTTTTTGGTGGATCTATGGAGAGTCTCAAGAGAGTGGGCTTAAGGAATTGGAGGGATGAGTATTGGGAGCCATTATAGTCTTCTGGGATAGGCAGTGATGAGATTATTCCCATGAAATTGTTTGTTTATATATTTAGTAGAATGCTTGACTGCATACTCTGCTCTATGTATGTTCTTCCATACTTGTACCAGAATCTGAGTGCTAGAAAACTTTTCAGCAAACAATGAATTATTGTTCCAGGATGTGGCAATTTGGAGTTCAACAGTAACTTTAAGACAGCCATCTGTGCCCTAAAGTGACTGATCTCAACTGCTCACAATGGTAAATGTATTTGTCATATGGAAGGTAGCAGCTTTTGCTTCTATTTCACAGAGGTATGCTACTTCAGAGGTTATTTCTGCATGAAGAAAATAGTCAGTAAACCAAATTATTTGGATAACAGTGAGGCATTATTCAGATCTATGGTTTATATTGTTAATCTAAACAACTTATGTGCTGAGATTTGTCATTCAAATGGGTCATGAAGTGTGTTTTGAACAAGAGACACCTACATTGGGTTTAATTAATCCATTTTTCTTATGAAGGGGGCCAGGTTTCAGCTCTGAATCCTCCCTTTCTCTTTCAGCCATGCAAATATGATTTTAATAATGCACTTGAACTCCACATAATATATAAAAGCAAGTATATCTTAAACCTCTTTATGTGAAGGTGTGTAAGGACAAAACCTCTAATTTCAAGAAGTTTTAAAATTCTATTTGAGAAGATAGAACACAGAAAATCAGAGCAAGGAGGCAGAACATGATAATTACTGTAAGCAGACATTTACTCTAAAAACTGTGGTGTTTTTGTGCATTTTGCTGCAGGTGTATATTCTGGCGTTGCTATAAATATTAATCTCTGTCTTGTATATATAAGATATCTGCATTCCTAAGCCTAACAGGCTTGCTGCAGATCACTAAGGAGTTCATAAAACTGCCTGTAGCCTCTGAGCATGGCTTTTTGGTTAAGACCCCTTAAGGACTAAGTCCTTCTCCGTTTGGGATCTCTCGTTGTACTACTGTATAATAGAAATTCAATAAATATAATACTTGCCCAGGGGAATTGAGACTAGTTGGATCTAGTTGAATGAACTAGTGTTTAGAACTAGCTATTTCTCCACCTAGTCAGGGCATGCAGATGACTCTGCACATGCTCATGGATGTAGGGGAAAAAATGGGTCATTGGGCTCAAATGTTGAGGATCTCACTATGGAAGGGTAGAGGGTTTATGTGTACAGGAAGGCTATAGACCATTTTTTCCAAAGACCCTTGATGAATGGTTTATGATAAGCCAAGGGAAAGCTAATCTAGATCCACTGTAGGTAATACAGCAGAAAAGGCATCAATCTGTTATGATCGTGAGTCTGCCCATAATTAGCGCTGTGACTTGGATAAGTTCCTCAACCCTTGTGAAGTCTGGCATTCCCACCATAAAATGAAATGGAGCAGGATTTGAGCTAGATCACTTCTATGACCTCTTAAAGTCCTGAAATTCTATGACAGTGTCTTCCAAAAATATATTCTGGAAGAACTCAGTAAACATTCTGTGAGAGTGTGTTCTATGAGAAAATAAATTTGCTAAAAATTTACATTAAAAAGGTCTTTTTTTTTTAATGATAGGACTTTTAATGACTTTAGCATGCTAATGTGCATTTTGTGACTCTGCAATAGGATCTCCTCAAGCTTATTTGACTATGAAATTCTTTATTTTTACGTAAATCCTATTAACAACTAAAGGTATGATCATATTCAACAGAATAAGGTTTGGGAAAGGCTCCTTTATGATTTTGAAAATGCCTTGATAGTCCTTAGACAGAAACTTGTCACAGTAACTAATATTGCAGCTAATTCTATCCATCTCTATTGAGTGCTTCCAATGTGAAAATCTCTTTCGAATACTATTACTTTGCTCAATGTTATAACAGACGGTGGATGTAGCTATTATTATCTCATATTACAGGTGAAGGAATTGAGTTCTGAGGGATTACATGATTTGCCCAATGTGACAAAATTAAGGAGTGAAATTATAACCCACTATTCTACTTCTATAGTGTTGTCTACTTTGCCTCACAGACTTTCTACCACCACCAAAGCTGCATTTTTACCTTGCAGTAAAATCTAATGCCACTCTGGATGTAGTGGCATTTCACAGGTGACAATGACCATGGGCCACTCAAAAGAGAAAAATAACTACCTTTAATGAACAATTAGATTTGGGGCCCCAGCCCTGTAATATTTAATAGTTTAAACACTCAGGGAGATACCTGGGGAAAAGTTTTCCTGGAATTATTCCCAGTGAGTCCACACATATCATATTCTAAGAAAAGCAGAAATATATACATATATTTATATATATAATATTTATATTGATATATATATCGATATTTCCTCCATCTTAAGAAGTTTATCTCTAAACAGGAATTTTTATGGTATTTATTTGTTTTAAATTATGGAAATCAATGCATTTTTCAACTACTTGTTTTCTATGAACTTATAGTTCCAAAGCAGGCTAAACGGTTTATCTTCACAACTCTTCTTCAAGAAATTTCTCATTCTTGTTTTACAGAGACAAATCGGTGCATTGTGAAATTAATGACTGCAGAAACCTTAACAACTTAATAGTTAACCAGGATTTAAAGACAGGCATCTAATTCTCTTATTTCTTAGCCTGTGGCGTGTGACTCTAGAACTTGACTGTTCTATCTCCCTGGCTTCTGGGTGGAGAGTAATAAGAACCTCAGTGGGCATATGTTCTCTGATGGATCGAAAAAAGAATTAGAGATAAAGAGGACAGAAAAAAGGAAAAATAATCAGCCACAGTTAGATAAGGAAATTTTTGCCAAACTTACAGAAGAATTACTGTGAACCAAACATATATTGAATGTACTATTTCATAGTTATCAGTAAGTTCAGTCAGGAGACAAGGAATTCCAATACTGATTTTTCCCAAACGGAGGTTCTACTCCTAAATAAATAATTTTGAAGAAGGTACTGAAGTAATGGCTTATTTAGCATCTTTTCAAAATAAGAAATTAGTACATCTTCAAATTTTGTAACCAAACAATAGGTTCAAGGCCTGCATTTTGACTGCAATGAATACCATCACCCATCACAGGCAATTGGCCTTAACTGGCTGCACGATACATTTCCACCTAAATCAGTGAATTCTTTCTCCCAAAACAAGAATGTGATGGAGGTAATTAGAGTAGGGAAGGAAGAAAACAACTAACAGAAGATTCAGGCAATGTTCCATGCCTCCCTTTCCTTTCCCCACTTGTAAATTAGAACTAATTATTGTTATTCATTAATGAGTTGCAATCTAGATAAACAAGCTCCTCTAACACAATGCAATTAAATGGTATATATTCCAGGTGAGTACGTTCTTAAAGAAGTTTTTGTTTTTTCCTTGTCTCTGAATTTTCTAGTACTGGCCCTTGATGAAAGGACTGTGAACTTGAAAACAGCCAACCCTAGCAAACAGATCAAATGACCCTCTGTGATCATCAGCTATAAAGCCCAGTCAAACACTAAACAGTGGTTCTAACCTCAGCCAGACTTACCCAGAGAGAACATCTTAGAGTTAACAGAGAAATGGACTCTAATCCAAAGTCCGGAGAACTATTGTGGACTCTTTCACAGAGGTTGTTTGGCTTTGGCAAGTAACTTAACCTTTCTAAGCCTGACTCTTCATCTGGGGCCATGGCTCTTGGCCTCGCCTGCTTCACAGGGTTGTGAAGAGGATCAAATCAAACAATATACGAGAGCGCTGAAAAGCGTATAATGCTACAAAAACAGATGCACAGAGCCCCTAGTCTATAGAATATTTGACCCCATGTCTATCTCTGTAAAATCTGCCTTCTTCATGGTGACATCTGAGACTCTTTTATTTAAAGAAAGGCTGAATAAGATAAGACCTACGCTACGATCAGTGACCTGCTACACGTGTGCACGCCTGAGAAAGATTATTGTGGCTATCGTCATGAGATACCTGCATAGCTTCCTGGGCAGAATTACCAGATTCTGTACTGTTGTGAACAAAATGCACTCAGCTTTGTGGTGTTCTCTAACCTGGAGCTGTCACCATCCAGCTTCAGTACATGGGTGAGACCAATGCAATCACCCAATGGTGAAGGCGTGGAAGAAACTAAAACGAGAAGTAGGAGAGACTTCAGAAGAGGTTCGTTACTGAAAGTGTGACGTGATGCTCTTAGAAAGAGGATAAAGTCATGTAACAAATTTTCTGGTGCCAGAGTGCTTGGAGTAGCACAGATGGTCATCACGGAACTGAAGAAGATTTTATGGGAATAAGAACTTAAAACATAGTACATCATATCTTTATGTACCCTAATAACCTGGGTGGGCTCATGTCCCTTTCAACATGAGGCTAGAGTCAAATAGTATCTAAGAAACACTGAAAAGACATTTCAGTAATCATTTAAATATTTCAAGTGTTGACAAGAGAGAATCCAAAAGATTACCACAGGATCCTTTTCAGTGTAAGAAATCCTCCAAGTAGCTCCTCAAAATAAGCAAACTAGCAAACACTCAAACACTCTTGTCCACACCCTAATCTCCAGCCCTGGCTGATCAGTTTGACGGGTTCATCCCTCTCATCCTGATATTCTAGTCCCTCTTCCAGAGCACTTGAAGCCCTAATTTTTAGATCTATCCTTTTTTAGCTCTTTTAAATTCTGATGCTCATCCCATTTCCCCAACTAGACAAACAGACATAACAAAACAAATAAACTTCAGACACCTGTAGGTTGTTGCTTCAACAGCAAAGGCTGAAGGAGAGCAGAGAGGAAATTGTGAATATATTTCTATCATGCAATTTATGTTGTTTCCAGCTACATAAGAGCAGGTGGGAAAGGTCTGATGAGGAAAGACAGGCCCCTATTGAAATATAACCACAATTATAGGTATGTGGAGTTGAAATACTCTGAATACGATGGGTTTCCAAGGCAATGTGTATATTTTAGAGATGTGGAGACTGAGGCCCAGAGAGTTACTGTGGAGGCTGACACAGCACCATCGTGGTAGAGCAGAGAGAGATACGCTATCATTCTTGCTTGCCAAACCACTGATTCTTCCTCCATGCACCAATAATAAGAAGCTGATTAAAACAGGCACCTCTAAGTGTACAAGTTATAAGATATTGTTAAGTGTTTGATTTTTAGAGTTGTAAGAAATATGATATGGCAGGAATAATTCATGCTAAAGACAGTTCATTCTGGTTAACTCTGGAGGCCATTTCCATGCTTTTTTTTGGCTCTACCTTTATAAGATTTTGACTTCTATAAATAATGATGCCAAAGCCGGCATATATAATTAAAAATAATACACACAACTAACACAATTTTAATTCGGTGATTAAAAAATATTTTCCCTTTAGGTGATTTTGGATAATATTTTACACCGTTAGGCTTTTACTTGTCTCCTCATTTTCCTCTGCAAACTGAAGTTCTGACTTCCCATTAATTGAGTCAGTAAGCAATCACTAATAAAAATAAACAAAAATCCTCATTAAAAATCATCTGCCTTCATGAATTTTTAGAACTTGAGTTTTCCTTAATCTCAGCAGCACATAATAGCATGTCTCTGGAAAGTACTTTCCTGTCCTCTGACTAAACGTGACATCAACATGGTCCCTGGGTCACGATCTCTACTCTGGCTTATTCCAATTAGTCAGCAGCACAATCCTTAGATGCTCTGCTTCAGTGATTTCTGGGAAGCAGGACAGAAAGCTGCCGAGTTCTTATGCAAACTGGAGCAAGATGCTGAATTATTATCTAGTAGTAATTTCCCCTTCCTCCCACCTAGCAAGAGCCTATTTGGAGTTTTTGCAGGATGAGATTGTTGAGAACTAGTTTTCCTCCAAGATATGCTGATCACTCAGTCACAATGAGGATGGTGTGTTCCCAGACCAGAGAAGAGAGGTTTTAAATAATTTATCTGGCAAGAGTCTTAGAGCACAATGTTTGGTTTTCAGAGACCATTAGGGCTAAGAAGATGCAGCTGGGAAGCAGAAGGAAAAAAAGACCGTGATTTTTCAGAGATTCCGAGGCGGCTCCACCTCGTGTTGCATCTGGCATATAGAAGGTGTTCAACAATTGCTTGAGGAGTGGAGCAATGCTACCTGGAGGTCATAAAGTAGGGGAGCAACTAAGGGAAAGCATCTGTGTTTCAGGACTAATAACGGAGCGGGCTGTCCTGATGGGAGTTCAAGAGGGAAAGCTGAAGGCTATGTAACCACATAGTAACAAACTCAGAACGCACGTTCTGTCCCTTAAACCACATCACTTCCAAGGTACTCCTAGCTCACCAAGTCCAGAAACTCAGGAATTCAGAAAGAACAACAATAAATTTGAGGGGACTGTTTTAATGGTTTATTGGATGCACTGGTGCTTGGGAATCTCATACCTGGGGAATCAAGAGCTTCTGTCCAGCGTTTGTGCCATAAGTCAGCAGCCACGCAGCTGGGTCAGTCACTTCACCCTTTTAGGCTTTCAGCTCCTTGTCTGTGAGATGAGTGAGTTGCAGTAAGTGGGTTCATGGGATCCTTAGGCCTTGAATTTCTCTTCTGCATCTGCCACGGGAAGCTTGTGAAAGAGCAGGAGTGCCAGAGATGGTGCTAACTTCTTTCATAGGCTTCCTATCCCTTACTCCTCCATCATCCTTATAAATTATGGATTTTTGTCCCCCTACCACTTTTTAAATAGGAAATCCAAGGCATATAATGGTTACAGAACATGTTCAAGGTCACGCAGCTAGTAAACGGCAAAACTGGGAGTCTAACTCAGAGCATACTTGTTGCAAATTTTATAGACAGATTAACAGGAAGCAGCCTCGGTCTCATTCTGAAAACAACGATAAAAGGATGATCACTTTAGATTGCATCCTGGTGCTTAAAATAGAACTGTGACATAAATTGTCATGAAATAATTATTTTCTCCCTTTCACCAAATATAAATAAGTGGGAACTGCAGTTGAAACCTGAGAAAAATCTCCGTAGGCTTTTCAAATCATCATTGGGTGTATAATATAATGGTACTAAAACTCCATTAACCTCTGCCTTTGCTTCAATCAACAAAACTTTATTGAGACATCAAATGTGGACTGAATGCTGAATGGAGAATTCTAGTCAGCTTATCCTAAAATCCCTATAGCATATGAGGGAACAATGCATGGAGTTTGTGTTCATGAAAATAAAAATAGGTACAGAAGAATTTTAACTTGTCTAAACTAAGACTGAGAGTTATAAACAGACACATCCTCTTGTAAACATCTAGATTCAGAATATATATACACACACACACACACACATATATATACACACACATATATGTCAGAATTTATACACACACACACACACACACACACACACATATATATATATCCGTTTTTAAGATCTAAATATGACTGGATATTGGGCAAAAAAAATGTCAGGATCAGTGAACAGATAATTCTGTTTCATATGCTAAACCTCAGGAAATTAATTCCAGTTTGTCCAAAAGGAAGATGGGTAAGTAATTTCTGCATTGGGGCATAATATCTCTAATCATTTTCCTACACACACACACACACACACACACACACACACACACACACACACTCCAAAATGTAATTAAATTTTATTTATTCGGGTTACCTAATTTTACTAAGTATGTATTATAGTTATCATAACTGTATGTATTAAAACACATACTCATATATTCACACATAAATACATAAATACATAATATTTGTATATGGGTGTGTATGTATATATGTATGTATGTATCTTTCATCCATCCATCCATCCATCCATCCATCCATCAAGGGGATTTTGCAATAAGGTGACTATAAACTAGAGCGACTGACATAAGTCCTTCATGACTTACAATCATGGAAACGTTATTTAGACCTCAAACTTCCAGCATGGGCCTAATAGATCTGTCAGACATAGAATTAATCAAAATCATGAATGAATATGCACTGTGCTCTGTGATAGGCACTAACACGAAACAGATATGACTACGTTGCATTCTGAAGCCTTCACCTTAGACTAGGAAAGTATTAGCGATGCTGTGTGAAATGTCTGAGGGATTGCTGACAGACTGCACACTTTCTATAGTGACTTTGGGGTCTTGTTCAACAGTTAAACTCACTGACCTTCTCATTTTTGGCAAACAGCAAGAATGTTATGTCTACTCAACCTTTTAGTTCCTTTTGAGAGTAGATACTACTGCTGTCTTGAATCTGGGCTTCCCCAGTGAGGAAAATATGATTCCACCTGGAGCTAGGGAATGAAAAGGTAGATATTTTATGGACACAAGGTGGTATAGTTGTCACATTGCTTTGAGGAGTTATACCCAGTTCCTCAGCCTTGCTAAAAATCTTATAGAGACTCAGGCTGTGTCAGGGTCAATCACTTTCAGGGGACTTGTTTTGTGTCCTTGACGGCTGTAGTCATTTTGTTCAGCTTTTTCCTTCAGCTTTTTCTTTTCTTTTCTTGGCATCCTACAGGCCTGATTGTGACAACGTCGCTTATTACAACTTTGTATTGAAGTTTCTTTTCTGAAGGTGCTGATGAATTGATCCTCATTTGAACAAATATGTTGTGACCAGAAAGATAAGTAGCAACTCAACACAGGCTCTTGTTTCCAGTGTCGTCCTTCAACATGTTCCCTCCAACACAGATCCTCCAAGGGGCAGGGAGAAGTTTCATAATTTCTTTTCATTAGTTCTCAGCCATCAGGCCACTGTAATCATTTCCCTTTACTAGAGGGTAGATCCATGTATGGGTGGATAAATGTCAGATAATAAGTCATTTTTACCTTGAGGAGGAGGACCTAGAATTTCTTCCAACACTGGCTGTGAAACGGTTAAAAAGCAACACCTCCCATCTTGCTGAAAAGGGAATCCCTAATGTTACCGCTTTCATCTCAGACTCCATCAAAGCAGTGGCTCTCTTCACCAGAGAGAACAGAATAATATCCTTCCTTTTGCTATTATTAACACAAGTCAAGGAAAAAGCTTCAGGCCAACCAAATAGAAAAATAAAGTCATTCTTGGTGTTAAAATAAAGTACAGTATATAGACTCCCCTTGCAGGTTACCACCCAGAGTTCAAATCTTGGTTCTATTAAGAAAAAAAAAAAAATGTCATGAAGAACCTAGGAGTAAGACAGGAATAAAGACACAGACCTACTAGAGAATGGACTTGAGGATATGGGGAGGGGGAAGGGTAAGCTGTAACAAAGCGAGAGAGAGGCATGGACATATATACACTACCAAACAGTAAAATAGATAGCTAGTGGGAAGCAGCCGCATAGCACAGTGTTTTGTGACCGCCTGGAGGGGTGGGATAGGGAGGGTGGGAGGGAGGGAGACGCAAGAGGGAAGAGATATGGGAACATATGTATATGTATAACTGATTCACTTTGTTATAAAGCAGAAACTAACACACCATTGTAAAGCAATTATACTCTAATAAAGATTAAAAATAAATAAAAATAAATCTTGGTTCTACTACTTTTCCCTGGGAAAACTACTTATTCTCTCTAAACACCATTTCCTTATTTTTAAAAGTGGGGTAAAAAATACACGTTTCAGAATTGTTGTGAACATTGAATAAGAAAATGATGTAACATTCAACAAAATAGGTGATAGTGAGTACTCAATGAATGTTAATTTCCTTCCCCCTACTTTTGTAGCATTTGGGAGTGACGAAAACCTGTAATTTGGTAGACTTCTGTGAATGAAAAGACAAAGGCCATTTACAAATAATAAAGACCCTGAATGACACTCATAATAAAACATGGGTAAGAATTCAGGGGGACACAAAGAAGATCAGTAGAAATGAGACAACACAAAATGATAACAAGTGGGTTATCTGATTAAGGATAATCACCAGGATTTTAGGGGGGAGGAAATAGAGATCAGTATTTTCCCCAGAACAGGAGCTTGGGAGGTAATATTGCATAACAGTTAAGAGCATAGACTGGGGAACTGGACTGCCTTGTTTTGAATCCAAGTTCTACCACATATTAGCTACGTGATCGTGAACAAGTTGTTTTATTTCTGTGTGTCCCACTGTAAAATGGAAATAATATTAATGGAAACTCAAAGTGTGGTCTTGAGGGTTACATGAGTTAATATATACAAAGTGCTTTGATGATTGCCTGGGATATGGTGAGTGCCATTCAACAGGGTTAGCCTGTGTGTGTGTGTGTGTGTGTGTGTGTGTGTGTGTGTGTGTATGTGTACATGCATGTGCACAAACTCAAGTTGATCTAATAAATTACATGTTGTAATATCAGAGTAAGGGTCAGTCATTTCTGAATAAATCTATTTGCTTTTTCTCAAAGCCCACAGGCTCTTGCAGATAATTTTAAACATAGGGGCCTTGGCTGGGGAGAATCATAACTGAATAATTCAGAAAAAAATATGATGCCCAGAATTGATAAAACAAACAGTATTATCCCTTAAAGTGGTGCTTCTCAAAGCATAGAATTTAGGTCACTTGCATCAGAATCACCTGGGACTCTTGTTTAAAATGAAGATTCCCAGATCCTTTTCCTAAGTTGACCATATACTTGATTGTTCAAACCTGAACATTTTTGAGAGGGAAAGGGATTGCTATAAATAATCATGCCAGGCTAACAAGCATAAACTGTACTGCCCTGGGCAAAATAGAACATAGGACTCCTAATCTATAGTACTTTGGAGTCCCAGAAATTTGCAGTTCTATTAAGTTTCCATGATGATTCTTTGGCAGTGTGAAGTTTGAGAAAGGCTGTCTTAGATTGTATTGTTTTAACAAAATTTAATTAATTCAGGAACTCTGTGAAATTCATATCATAACTCCATTTCCTAAAGATATTTCTTTGTGATAGGGAAGAAAGTAAAAGAGAAAGAAAGGAACCATTTATTCACCATCTATTCTCGCTAAAGCTTTCCCTCCCCTTGGCATGACACCGTCTGCCACAGTCTACAGAATAGTTTTACAGATCTTTGTTTGCTCTTGAAATTGAGTTAACTTCACGTGATGTGGTAAGCCACATTCCCCTAGCTGTGGAACCAGCACTTTATCACTACTTAAGAGACTGATTCTGGGAAGAAAGGAGACAGTGATTAGCTAACTACCCTAAATACCAGGACAACAAGAACAATCAAAAGGAATTAACCCATCATGCTCTCATCCCTGCTTACACCATCTATCACCAGAAGTATAAGCCTCCCAGGCATCTACCAGTGCATGGAATCAATCTCATGGAGCTCTGTGAAACCTACAATCTGACCTAAACTTCTGCCCCTTTTCATCTCTCCCAAACCCCTCAATTGCCTTCTAAAACAGTCAGCTTCTCATTAGCAAATTCCCCTTTACCCTCAATGTTTTATCTGAACATGCTCTTCTTGTATTTGCCCTAACTTAAATGTAAATATTCCTTGAGATCAAAGAGCTCCCGTAGTCCTTCCAGGGGAGGGCTCTCCCATGACCTATCCTCGCCCCTGAAAACATGTGTTGGGGGTGAGGAGGCTTCCTTCATACCCTTTATTGCCACACCAGACCATCTCTCTTTCCTCCTCCCTCAATAACTCAAAAGCCTTTGAAGCATGTCACCATACCACACCATCTACTGACCAATTGGTCATGCCTTCTTTCATTAAAAATATTTAGAACTTGCTCACTGTCTTTGAATAGACTTGAATCACTGTTCTGTTCACCATAAAGGTAGATAATCCAAGAGGCTGGGCCATCAATTTCTTGTTCTTTTCACTTCCAGTGATCTTTTCCCTAACTTCAGCCAACCATTCTCATGGTGGTCACCACACATTGTTATCATTAGCTCCAAAATCTTGATTTTAATCAATCCCGTCTCTGTTCCCATTTCCTATTCTTTAAAGTCACTCGCTCTAGTTCCCCAGCTGCTCTAGTTCTAATTGTCAGTGAAACTGCCAGTCCATGAATCACCACGTCACTTTCTTTCTTCATCCTCGTTTTGTTTTCATCTTCTTTTTGACTGAGCTTAAACACCATAATTTATCACTGCAAGCAATTCCTTGCAAACAACATCAACTCAAACTTGGTTTTTCTCCAACAGGTCAAAACCCTAGTTGGTGAAATTCAATCTTTCTCTTATTCCACTACTGTATATGAGCAATTTAAACAGGTGGAGAAAAACACCAAACTCTGATGACTGGACCTACTCTAACTTGTGACCAGACATTTAAAGTGGGATTTCAGCACTGCCAGCAACTCTACACTATTTTCTGATCAGTTTACTCTTTCATTTTTTAAGAGGAATATTTCACACCTTTTCCTCCTGAAATATCCAGTAAGACCTAATCCTACTTTGTGATCAATTGATGACCTCAATATTTAATTGAGAAAATAGAGGCATTCTGAATGGAATAATCCTCACTTATCTCCCATCACATCTGCCAACCTGCCTGCATTGGGATCAATATACTCTGCCTTTCCTCATGTGAAAATTGATGAACTGTTGCCACTCTATCTAAGGTCACCCCCTGTACTGTGTGCTGGAGGCCACTTCCTTACACCTACTAATGGATTTTGCTTTGAACTTGTCCCCTCTCTCCTACATCGACTTTCTCCTTTATAGCAGATCATTTTACCAACATATTTACATGTAATAATATGTTGATATAAAAGTAAAATTCCCCCTTGACGCTATGTTCCCTTCCGACTTCTTCCCCATTTCTCTGCTCTTCCTCTCAACAAATCACTCTAAGAGTTATTTATATTTGCTTCTGAAATCTCATCACCCGCTATTCTCTCCTCAACCTATTCCAATCAAGACTGTGTCCTGATCGTTTCAGGGAAACCACTCTGGTCGATGAATGTCACATTGTTAAATCCAGTAGTTAATTATGAGTGCCCATCTCATTCTACCTCTCAGCAGCAATTGACACAACACAAACACTATTTTTCACTTGGCTCCCATGATACAGATTCCCGTAGTTTCCTTTCTACTTCACTGCCAGCTCCTTCTCCAGCTTCTTTGCTAGATTCTCTTCCTGACCTCCAAATTTTAGAATGCTCCAAAACTCAAACTTCTCTCTATTTATTGTCTCTATAGATAATTTTGTCTAGAACTTGGTTTTAAATATCAAGTAGGTACATACTGACATATGTATGCATTTACTGATTAAACGATATATCTGGGGTTTGCTCCAATACAATACGAAAGAGAAGAAAGTGGTGGGGATATGGATGAGGTAAGATTACCCATGAGTTGATAATTATTAAAGCTAAGTAATGGGAAATGTGGATTCATTATACTATTCCGTATCTCATATTTTTGAGATTTTCCATAATAATATATTTTTAAAAACACCATCCCAAATTTTCTCCTCTAGTCCCAGAATCTTCCAAGTTCTAGATATTTATACAGTAAGTCCCCTATATACGAACGAGTTCCATTTCGAGAACACATTCATAAGTCCAATTTGTTTGTAAGCCCAACAAAGTTAGCCTAAGTACCCAACTAACAAAATCAGCTATATAGTACTGTACTGTAATAGGTTTGTAATACTTTCCACACAAATAATACATAAAAAAGACAAACGCAAAAAATAAAGAAAACATTTTTAATCTTACAGTATAGTACCTTGAAAAGTACAGTAGTACAGTACAACAGCTGGCATACAGGGGTTGGCATGGAGTGAACAGGATAGAAGAGTTACTGACTGGAGGAGGGAGAGGAGGTGGGGGATGGTAGAGCTGAAGGATCTTCGGCAATAGGAAACGGAGGACAAGCTGCAATTTCACTCACGCCTGACACTGATGGCGACACTGATGGCACAGGTTCTGGTTCCTTGCTGGATTCAATTCTATCTACCCTCTTGCTTCCGGACATCCTGGCCTTGAAATAAAGATACTGTACTACTGTACTCTATACAGTACTGTACAGTAAAGTACACAAAAGCACGACCACTTCTAGGAGATGCACGGACATGACAATGTACGCCAGACAGGTGAACTAACTTACGTGACCGGACACGCGAATGCACGTTCACATCTTTGAAAGTTCACAACTTGAAGGTTCGTATGTGGGCGACTTACTGCATTAAATTTCCTATTCCACACCTCTCCTTGGATTTCAAAGTCATAAAAATTAACATATCCAAAAGAGAACTCTTAATGTTCCTTTGTTTCAAATTTATGCCTTCCATATGTCCCCAATCTTAACAGAGGCATTACTACAGTCCATTGGCTAAGGCCCCAAACTTACAACCGTTACTGAGTTCATCTTTATTCTCACGCAAACTACAGCCTATCTATCCACAAGTGTTGCTGGTTTACCTTTCAAAATATGTGAAATTTGTATCGCTTCTTGCAATCTCCAGAGCTATCGTTCTCACCCAAGCTGCCATCACTTTTCACCAAAAGCACTTTAGGAGCCCACTAACGCATCTTATTTTGTTCATTCTTGGTCCCAAAGAATCTATATCCATTTGGAAGCATGGTGACCTTTTAAGTCAGTTTTTATAACTCTCTTCTTCATTCTTTTAATGGTGTTCCTTCTAATTTTTTAAAACAGCCAGAATCTATACCACCCTGTGTGGTCTGTCATCTGCTTACCTCTCCAAATTCATTTGCTGCAAATGTTCCTCTCTTTTATCTATTCCTGTTAAAATCGCCCCCCATTGCCCTCACATATGTCAGGCTCATCCTCACCTTAAGGGGTTTGCAATGTTGCTTCTCCTGCCTAGAATGTTCTTCTCCCAGACGTTTACATGGCTCATCCCCCTGTCCGGGTGTCAGCTCATTAAGAGGCCTTCCCCAACAAGCCTTTCAGAATCTTTTCTCCTGCTTTATTTTTCACCCTAGCGCTGACTGTTACTTAAAATTGTATTCTACCCAATTTATATTATTTTACTTGTTAATTTTCTGTTCCTCCAACTACAATGCAAATTTGACAAGGGCCATCTTTGGCTGTTGTATCTCCAGGGCCTAGCATCTGACAGATAGTGAACACAAACATGTGTAGATGATACAAACAAATGCTAGAGTCTGCTATGTGTGTTCACATAAAACTGACATGTACATGCGTGTGAGGGGAGGAACCTGTGGCTATGAAAGCAGGCTTTCTCTGTCAACCTTCCCTGATGTAATTTTAAGCTTATTTCATTCTACAGGCACCAAGCACCTGCACAAGGGCAGCCCAGCACCCCAGGGAGATAGTTGGCTTCAGTGGAGCTGTGAGTTCTCCAGAAGTGCTCAGCCTAGGCTTAATAGTTTGCTGCTGTTTCCCTGACAGTTCCCTTTACCTACAAACCACCCAATCTCTTAATTCCCAAATTACAAAACATGCAGATTGCCACAGGGGAGACCAAGCAACCAAGAGACTACCTTCTTAGTAACTCAGTATTAATGAACCTTTTACTTTTTTTTTTCCGCGGTACACAGGCCTCTCACTGTTGTGGCCTCTTCCGTTGCGGAGCACAGGCTCCGGACGCGCAGGCTCAGCGGCCATGGCTCACGGGCCTAGCCGCTCCGCGGCACGTGGGATCCTCCCGGACCGGGGCACGAACCCGTGTCCCCTGAATCGGCAGGCGGACTCTCAACCACCGCACCACCAGGGAAGCCCATGAACCTTTTACTTTGAGCGGTATTTCAAGAATAGGAATCTCTACCCCTCTGACCAGGTATTTTCTATAAATGAACTGCAACCCCAGGCAATGTGTAGACACTGGATTTAACCAATCCTCAGTCAGAGTTCTCTTTTTAGCTAAGCACAGAGTGAAGTTCACTCACAGTTTGACTCTACCAAACAGTTTGTGAGTTTCCTTTACATCATTCTGAGCTTATTTTGCCCCAGTCTTCCTGGTCACAAAAGTGGAAATTTATTTCTAACTTTCTTCCTAATAGGTGGCTCTTACTCTAGTTCATGAGGTCAGTATAATACACGTTTAGGCCAAGAGAAAATTCTTAGTACAATATGAGTGCCTCGTGCACTTGAAATAGTATACTCATTTGCAGTGAACTTCAAGAAGATGTGTTTTCAATGTGTGCTTACAAATACTTTCACTGGGGTTTTCAGTCACTGACCCCCGGCTTGAGGGTAGTTCATCCAGGAAAGAATTGGAACAAAAAAAGATGTGCTTCTATTTCCACAATATAACAAGGGGGAAAAAAGTTCAAAAGCTCATTTCCTACCGCAGTGTCAGAATCCAATAAATTTATCTGCACATCTCTTTTTCTTCCTCGCTTTTCTTTCACGCCCACCTGCCTAAATTGTACCTGTGCTTATGTGATACATCAATGAAGTAGTTTATGGAGCCCAACCATCTGTGCCTTTTTCTTCCTTCAGTGCATAAAACCATAATCCACACACGTAAATTCACAATCCATGTGCATTGCTTATAATTCTATTAAGACAGTGAATTTTCCAGTGCAATTAAACTCTGAGCTAAAGAGGTGATGGCAATTTCAGACTGTATCATAAATATTCAGGCCCTCACCAGCTATACACCTGGTGAGAAACTGGGGCTGATTTGTGTTTTGAAATACCTTCAGGTAAAACTAAAAGAACAGCATAAAGCCACAAACCCATTTCCTCTAGTGATGTCAACTCTCACTCTCCAAAATCGGGATGTAGAAGATTTTCGTATATTTGTAAAACATTCCTGGCTCTCTGAACTTGTTGTCTGAAACAAACACAAACTTTCATAGATTCAAATACATTTGTATCCCTTGCTGGCTGAATCTGCTATTTGAATTCTCATTATCCAAATCCAGGAACTGAATAGATTTGGTTAGTGAAAGATACTTGTACTTTGAAACCACGGCTTTGTACCTTTTATTGTAAAATGAGTCTACGTTATAGGAGTAAGGCAGTAAGAACTATTCTTGTTCTATAGGATTTGTAGCAGGTACTAAATGCCAAATTCTACAGAATAGTAGCAAAGTCACTTAGGGTATTGCTGATCCTAATGATTAAGGTGCTCTGTGCACTCGTAACCAGTGTTGCAAGATCTCTTGGTAAATTTGTTATGACCATCACACAGACAGCCCTGATCATTCAGTCGTCAGAAATCACTGTGAACTAAGTGAAGTAAGCCAGGCAGAGAAAGACAAATATCATAGGATATCACTTACATGTAGAATCTAAAATAAATAAAGATACAAATGAACTTATTTCAATAACAGAATAGACCCGCAGACATAGAAAACAAACTTACAGTTACCAAAGGGAAACAGAGGTGGAGGGGGATAAATTAGGAGGTTGGGATTAACATATACACACTACTATATATAAAAGAGATAACCAACAGTGATGTACTGTAGAGCACAGGGAACTGTACTCAATATTTTGTAATAACCTATAAGGGAAAATAATCTAAAAAAGAATACACACACACACACACACACATACGTATAACTGAATCACTTTGCTGTACAGCTGAAACTAACATGACGTTGTAAATCAACTATACTTCATTTAAAAAGCAAATAAAATAAAATAAAATAAAAAATCACTGTGAAGGATACAATGGACTATATTGTTTCCACCCCCCAGGACTGTATTTGAGGCCCTCTGAAAGTAGACTTTTATTGATTAGGTCAGTTTAATAAAATCTGGATTTCACCTGGCATTTCTATGGGGCTTAGTACAGTGTCTTTCCAAGACCAGACATTCTAGTACTTACTAACAACAGATTTACTTATAAAGGTTTATTTTGAATTGTTTTCTGGGCCCTGAGGTAGAGAACTCCGCATTCAAGGAAGAGGCAAGTCTGGCATGAAGATCAGCCTAGAGGAAAACTTGTATCTGGGGGGCAGATACATACAAGAAACCCAGAAATAAGGACCACGCAGAGCCACCATTAGTTCTGAACTTTCAAAGGTCTGGCTGTTATTTATTTGTGAACATCTGGATACTTCAAGGCTAGAAATGCAACATGTACTTTCCTCTCAAGGCCATCATAGCCAGAGTGGTTTTGTGTTGGGAGTTTTAGGATAAAAAAGAAACAGTTTCTCCAAGGCTCAGAAATCATGAATCTCCCACAAGTTCTTGGGGTTGGAATTTGCTTAGGGCCCAAACTTAAATCTTTCAGGTAGTTTGCCAATGAGATGGACGGTATGAAAACCTTATTAGTCAACTGGACCAATTTTACCTAAGGTGAGTGAGCATCTTAAGTGGATGATTTCAAGCACCTGGCAGAGGACGGATTTGCCACAGTTACTTTTATTTTTATAATTTTTTCGGAGATGTAATTTATACTTAGTGAAACGCAGAGATCTGAAGTGGGCAATTTGATGGGTTTTTACAAATGCGGACGGCTGCATAACCCACACCCCATCAAGATGTAGAACATTTCCACGAGCACAGGAAAGATTCCTTGCGGCTATTTCCAGTCCATCCCTCTTCTAACCTGGGAGCAACTACTCTGCTTTTCCATCACTGAAGTTTCATTTTCCTACTCTAGAAACTTATTTAAGTAGAATCCAAGGGTATACTCTGGTGCCTCATTTCTTCTGCTCAGAATAATGTTTTTGAAATTTCTCTATATTGTAGAGTTTTTTTTCTTTCTTAATGCTGAGTAGTTTTCCATTGTAGGAATATAGCAAAACTTGTTTCCCCATTCTCTCGCTATGGGCATTCTGGTTTTTCCAGTTTGGAGCTATTATGAATAAAACTGCTATGAACATTCTCCATCAAGTTTAACATATTTTCATTTCTTTGGAATGGGATTTCTGGGTCACAGAGTATGTAAGTGTTTAATTTTATAAGAAACTGCAAAAAGTTTTCTTAAGTGACTGTACCATTTTACACTCCTATCAGCAGCAACTAAGAGTTCTGGTTGTTCCACATTCTTAATGTTTTAAGTTTTTTTCCATTCAAATAAGTGTGAAATATCATCTTGTGAATTTAATTTTAATTTTCCTGATAATTAATGATGATGATTACTTTCTTATGAACGTATTATATCCATGCCTTCCTTTGTGAAGTACTGTTCAAGTCTTTTCCCATTAGTTTTATTTGGTTACCTTTATGTTATTCTACTTCAGGAATTCTTTAAATATTTTGGATATTAGTCCTTGGTCAGATATATGTATGAAAATGTTTTCTCCCTGCCTGTGGACTATATATTTTCTTAATGGGTCATTTGATGAACAAAAGTTTTAAATTTTGATGAGTTCCACATTATCCATTTGCTTTATGGTTGTGTTTTCTCTGTCCTATGTGAGAAAACTTTGTGTATCCCAAAATGTAATGATCCTCTCCTACGTTTTCTTCTGAGAAGCTCTATGATTTTGGCTTTTGTGTTTAGGTCTATGATCCCTCTTGAATTAATTTTTATACATATTGTGAGGTAAGGGTTGAGTTTCATATGTAGATATCCAGGGTTTAAATTAATTTTTGTACATATTGTGAGGTAAGGGTTGAGTTTCATACGTAGATATCCAGGGTCATTTCCTGAAAAGCATATCCTTTCCTAATTGATGACTATAGTTTTTAACTATAACATTAATAAACCTCCACTACTTTTAATAATACAGGAAATGTCACTTTAAATGAAATTGTCCTAGGCAGATTATACTCCACATCTGTTAGATACACCACGCACAGAAGAAGAAATTACTTGTCCTTCGAAGTATTTGCTTCAACAGGTTAGGGTTTAGCTTAAATATCCCTATCTTCTCTTAACACATCCAGAAAAAAACAGACTCACGCTGCTAGGGTCTTGCTTATAGATGTGTGTGGTGCCCCAAACAGAAGCACCCACCCAAGGGAGACCAGTGGCAGCAGAAAATCCCTCTGTGCTCCTACCTGCTAAGCTGCTTCCCCTTGGGGACACAGGGAGGAAAAGAGTTACAACCACAGCATGAAAATGTCCCCTTTGTCCACACACAGGAGGCCCTCTGTGTAATTCATTCAGAAGAAATACTTTTAAGGTTTACCTAGAGGTGACACCTTTTCAGATTTCTATAATGTGGCTTCATGTGCTAGCGTAGGCTCTGCTGATCTAACCATTCCTGAACCGGCAGTGTTCTGTCACTGCTTCTTCTAATAGTAACAAGTTTCTTCAATTTAAAACTGTAGAGACACAGTAGGGTCCCTGCCTCTGTTTCATCATTCATCATTTCAATTATATTTTTACTTGTGGTTATTTGTTGGCTTATTACCTTCCTTTATAAAATAGCCCTGACATTCAGGACAGTCTTCTCCCAAACTAATGGCTTGGAGAATTCCATATAATTGCAAAATCTATCACATATGTTAAAATGGTGTTGTACATTTGAATCTAAACAATAATTGTGCAGAGGGGCAGCTAAGGATATTCTATTACGCTGTTAGAAGACCAACTTCTTTCCCTCCACCTCCCAATCTTCCCACTTTCCTGGTTCCAGAGTACTTCTCTTCCTCTCCATGCTCTCAACCATCAGAATACTCAAACGGATGCAAAATTTGACAGGCTAGATTATCCCGGTACTTACAAGATTTTAGAGATTCTGCTTAAATGTCTGTTTCTGTAAGGGATTCTAGTAAACTTTCCATTCACATATCCCTCTTCAGAGCTGAAGAAAGAGGTTCTAAGAAATTTAAAGAATTGTCCAAGTTTAGCCAGCAATTTAGAGACAGCACTGTGTCTAGAACCTCTGTCTCCAAGCTAGTCTTGAAAACAACCCGTTTTTCTCTCCCCATAATTCCAAAGTTATTCTCTCCCCATAATTCCAAACTCCTTTTATGTTAAAAAGAGAAACTCTGTTCCTCTTCCCTTTAAGCTAAACCACAAAGCATATCTGAATTGGACAGAAATGGAAGAGACTGGGGAAATGGGAGGGTATTTGAGCAAAGAAGAGGTGTGAAATATTCATCTCCGTGAATGGCAGGGAAAATTGACTAGGAAAATATAGCACTATTGCTAGGCAGTACTGAAAGCCTGTTTGAAATCTGTGGTCTTATAGTTAAAGTAGGGTGAGCTGGTACAGCAGTGTGATGTTTTCCAAGTCAAATTCAGCTATTTAGATGGATATGCAGAAAAGATCAGTATTTTATATGTAATTAGGTTTGGAGTTTTGTTCCATAAGTAGGAAAGTCAGAGAGAGGGACCAGGGAGGTGAGCGTGTATGGAAAGGAATGATTATACTGAAAAATAATGTCATCTTATAAGGAGCCAAGTGAAGACATGAGAAAAATGTTGCTCAGTGAAAAAGAATTGGTCCTGATGGGGCCAGAGGATTGTTGGAGTACACCTATCAGGGTAAATGAGTTTGAAATATAAGAGAGAGGGATTATTGAAGTAGATATTTTAGTAGTTAAGTTATTGGTAGGTTTATATTTTATACAACAGTAGAGACAGAACAAAAGAGAGTGAGCCAGTTACTAGAATCTGGAGGATGGGAAGCTGTCACATGATTGAAATAATGAGCAGTAGTAGATGATGTAGTCTGATGAGGAGCTGCAGAGGAGCTAAGGGTTTTGAAAGAGGATGGAAGAAAAGTGGTCTGAAACAGGCAATGAGGGGCAAGTACCTCAATTCAACCGAAGTATTGGCTTCGGGGTTACAGAGAAGAAAGCAGTCACCATTTAAGACAGATATTGCAATATCTGGATCCTCAAGTAAGTTCAGTGATATAGGGTGTTTTAATGACAGATTGAGAATTCTAGGGGCATAACAGGACCATGTGGGAGTGAGTGCTAAATCAAGCTGGATTAGGGGCTGGGCAGCTCCACACTGGGAGATGGAGGAGTGGACAGCCCGAACTTCCAGGGGTGATGGGGAGGAGACGCATGATGTTGTCAGTTCTGTTGGTCTTTTGGGGGAAAGTGAGTACACACAGACACACAGACACAGACACGCACACACACATAAGAAGTGTAAGTTTTACTCAGAATAAATTACTTAGTGTTTCATGAGTGAGGGGTAATCTATATGTTTCCAAAATGTATGAGTGTTTGTTTTTGTGTCTTTTATAATTTATTTTCACGTTGGAAAAGGACAAGATAGTAAAAGAGGAGATGGTTGGAATGAAGTCGCTATGTAACTAATTCGGTAAACCAGAGATGCAGCTGCAAGAAGGGCTGTTTGAATTGTTTAAGCTTTTCCCCAAATGTTGTGATATGTCTCTCTTAGGTACAGTCACATCCATGAGAATGAAAGAAAAGATGAACACAGCAACAACAACAAAACAGAAATACTGCATTTTCGAGAGGAGAAAGCATCAAGAAACCTAAAACGAAGTGCTTCTCATTTCCTCTAGGGATTCCTGTTACGTAATTTCCATTTTAAATGAAGCAAAAATACTTCCAATAACGAGAGAAACACTTAAAAATTAAGCAACACTTGTTCTAGTTAATGTGTCTGAATACTACTAAGAAAAAAGTCTCCCCCAGGAGGTCATTATTATTCAAAAATTACCCTAATTAGGTCATGAATACATGGGGCCTTGTTCAGTGACAACAAGAGAAAAAATAGAATTGGAAATGTGACACACATAACACTCCCAACGTGTTAGGGCGATTTTATTCCAAAATGCCATTAAAAGATGAAAAGGTCACTCTGTAGGGAAGTAATTGGTACAGCACTCTTGTAACTGATTAAAGGGCCTTTTATTTAGGCATATTTTTTTTTCTTTCTTTGAAAAGGAGTCTTTCTAGATAGAAAAATGTATGTATGCTTCTGTATGTATATACATATAGACATATATATAACATTCTGATTAGATGACTGCTTGGATATTTTAAGACAGTAAAATAGGAAAAGAGAAAAACAAGAGCTCTTGACATATCGAAATAGACACACTTTTATACTGAGAGCAAATTGCACAGACTATCTTAAGAAAATATTAAAAAGTATTGGTATTTTCTATGATTTTTTTCATTTAATTACTCTATCTCTGTGGTTTCTTAGAATATCTGCGGCCTAGACAAGAGCTGCATTTAATTAGAAAAGAGTATAGAATTTTAATGAGTTGGTAAAGCCCAAAGTAAGAGGCTAGGAGGATAAAAGGCTTTTATTTCTTATTTTTTCTTAAAGAAACTTAACAGAATCTGATAATAAAATCCCTGGTGTAGTTTGCTGGCTGAATTTGTGAATCTCCAGTAAGCCATATCAAACTACACACAGAACAGCCGAACTAAGGAAAGCATCCATAGGGTTTATAACGCATTTATCCCCTATTGAAAACATAGAGAATAGAGATATTGCTTTATCAGCTGTAGCATAACTTCTATCTTTCCAATATGATCTCATAATGTGAATGCAGTTTTACACAGTGGCAATTTGCAACCTTCATCAAAAAAATTACTTCCTTTAAAAACTACTAAAATCATCATATGCACAAGAATTTCATTTCAATGACATGATGCCTAGATATGAGATACCTAAAAATTCAGCTTTTTTCCTTTATTATTAGCTTACAAATATCCCATGTGTTAGTGTCCTGTAAGAATTCTGAGAGTGAGCTGCAGAGGGGATCAGGTATACCAGCTGTCTAAGTGATTTTGTTCTGTGATTCCTGATGATACTAGGATTAATTTGTGTTCTCATGCCCTCATTTAGCCACTCATTCATTCAGCGATATATTTTTTATTGTAACTTTTTATTGTGACACAATATCAGAATTACAAACAAGTTGTAAGATTTCTCATACATACTACATTGCCTTAGATTCCCAAATGTATATAGAAACACATAAAGATTGACAGATAGATAGATACTCTGAACCATTTGAAAGTAAGCTGCAGATATTATGCTCCTTTATTCATGAATATTTTAGTGTGAATTTGTTAAATGTAAGGATATTCATCTATATAACTACAGTATAATTATCAAAATCAGGAAAGTAACTTAATACAATAATACCTAAATTACAGGCCTCATTTAGATTTTGCCAATTTCCTGACAACTGCTTTTTGAGTACGTAGGATTCTGTTGTATATAGCATGTAAAGGATAAAGGACTTCTGAGAAAGTGAAAGATTACAGGAGTTTGCTTATGAGAATACATTTTATTTTAGTGGATAACATATCCAATACCTTTTAATTCAATAAAAAAGAAATGGGTATCAACTTTTATATATAGAATAAATAATGTAACTCACATTTGTTGAGTGCTTATAATTGGTCAGGCACTTTACTAATGTCTTCACGTGAACTCTCTAGTTTCAGTCTCACAACAATCTTATAAAGTAGATATTATCTTATAGAGGAAGAAACAAGGGTTCAGAGAGATTCAGCACCTTTTTGGCCACAGAGCCAGTGAGTTAGCTGCAGAGCTGGAATAATCATCCAAATCTTTCTCACTTCAAAACCTAAATTCTTATTCATGTCACCATATTCCTCATAGCATGAAACAGCAGACACAGATGATGCATTTCCTATTGTCCTGGAATTTATAGTCTTCCTGAGAGAAATATATAAATATATACATACAAACTCAAAACATTAGAGATAGAAGTTCATCTCCATTTAAAGTTGTAACCTAACTGCTGACCTGCCCCTGGTGCTTCAATCCCCCATTCCTCACCTATTTTCTGTTTAGCGCTTATCATCATTAACTCTCTATATAATATACATATTTAGTATGCTAATATTGTGTTCTCTTCCCACACAAATATAACTGTAAGAGAGTAGGCAATTATTTTTTGTTTTCCCACTGTTAAGTCCCCAGCACACAGACAAGTACCTTGCATAAAGTGGGCATTAATAAAATATTTGTTGAATAAAATTCCTTCAAAAAATTGAATTCCTTCATCTGCCTAATTTTTTCTAAATTAATTAATTTATTTTATTTTTGGTTGTGTTGGGTCTCTACTGCTGTGCGCAGGCTTTCTCTAGTTGCAGCGAGAGGGGGCTAGTCTTCGTTGCGGTGCACGGGCTTCTCATTGCAGTGGCTTCTCTTGCTGCGGAGCACGAGCTCTAGGAGCGCGGGCTTCAGTAGTTGTGGCGCATGGGCTTAGTTGCTCCGTGGCACATGGGATCTCCTCAAACCAGGGATCGAACCCGTGTCCCCTGCATTGGCAGGCGGATTTCCTAACCACTGAGCCACCAGGGAAGTCCCTCATCTGTTTATAGATGAGAAAAGTGAAGCCCAAAAAGACTGGGTTGCTCAAGGTCAAAGTAATTTAATGACATGAAATGTCTTTGAGTTGAATGTAAATAGGAGTCACATTGAGTGACACAAACATAGAGTCTCATGGGAGCACAGAGAAAGAAGAGATCTAGATGGGGTAGGGGAGGGGGAGCTTACAAAGCAAGGAAGAAACAAAGTGGATCGTAAACAGTAGTTGGAAAACCTTTCATGAAGACACTGGGAGGGAAATTAACCAGGCATATTAGATGACTAGATATAGAAGAAGATTAATTATGGGAAATAATGAAAAATCAGGTTTGGAAGAAATAATGCTGCCAGATCATGAAAGATTTTTTACTTTACGTAGAGAAGTATGCACTCCTGTAGGCAAAGTAAGTTGGGTATTTTCTGGTGGTGAAACAGGTAAATCATCGATGACACAAAGGCTAACCTCATTTCACTCTATGCAAAAGCATTACAGTTAACAAGAGCTAAATGGTGGTTTTCTAGGGTTAATTTGTATATTCATCTCTCATTTTCCAAGTTAGTCTCTGATTTTAATGAATTTGATACATCATTGCTCAGGGATTGAACAGATGATTGGACGGATCATACCTTTAATTGTTCAGAAATTCCAATAAACAGAGATAAAGAAAATATTTTAGCTAAGTAAAAGAGTAAATAATAGAAAGAGACAGATGCCAGATACAGGAAAAAGAAGAGAAGATAGGTATGGTTAACACTTGGCACACGATGCTAGTGAAATGAGACTGACCATTCAGTTGTCTCTTTAAATTTCAGCTCATACAAACCAATCCCAGATTCAGAGCTGTGCAATTTCTGGAGCAGTATCATTTTCTGACCATCCTGACTTAGAACCCCTGTTGATGAATACTACCTGCTCTGACATAGGTAAAGGGAGATCTAAAAATAAAGTACGATCTATCTCTTTTTTAAAACCAAAAAAAACCAAACCTCCATTTGTTTCATATCATATTGTTTATAAAGTCTCTTTTTTATCACTCTCTTTGATGTGTTAAGGATTATTATCCTCATTTTACAGGTGAGAAAACTGAGGCGCAGAGAGATGAAGTGACTGAACACTCATACTCAGTGAATATAAAAACTGGAATCTGTGTTTAGATCCCTTGGCTTCAGTTTTTCTGCCATTTCCATTCCTTTATACAACAAGACCCCAAAGTTGGTTATCTTTGCCCATTTGCCTCTGTGATAAAGATAGCAAACTACTTCCTCATTTGATGTGTAGTTACCCGGTGCTTGAGATTATGTGATTGATAATTACTATTATGGATCCACAGTCACTGAATGTTCTGCCTCTTACACTAATATTTGTGAGAAACTTCTTGATAGCATCGCCAAGTCCGGGAGGAATAAGACACATCATTCTTGCTGTTGGCTCCCTACTTCATTCACAGATTAAAAAATATTTATTATTATTAAAACGACTACTAATTAACACATATTGATCAAACAACAAGCCAGAAAAGTTATAAAAAAAGGGAAAATAAAAATCTTCCTTTTTCATACTCTGACCTCCATTTCCATTTCTAATATGAAACCCCTGCTTTAGTTTAGTCTAGTTTTGTTTTGTTTTATTGGTATATTTTTTCTTCTACTATTTTTTATACAAATGAAATCATAGTTACTTCATTCAATATATTTTGACCACCTTTTTATATTGGTATGTTTAGAATACCTTCGTTCCAGTGCAAGAATGTAACAGATTTAACCAGTCTCTATGCATACATATTTAGGTTGCTTCCAGTTTTCTTGCTATTAAAAACAATTTTGTAATGACCATCACTGGATGTATATCTTTGTTTACATGTACAAACAAATCCATAGGAGAAGTGGCTTAGAGGTAAACCTGATGGTTCATTGAGTAAGTAGGCTTAATATTTTGCTAGATATTGCCAAATTTTTCTACAAAAACGTGTGCCAATTTACATTCTCGTTACAGGTATATGTTAGTGCACACTTCTTTATTCCCCCACCAATTTTGGATATTATGGAAAAATTTAATCTTGCTAATCTTACTGATATATTATTGTTTAAATTTGCATTTCTCTGATTATAAGTTGAGCATGACCAGATATTTTCTTACACTTCCTTTTTTGTGTGATCCCTGTTCATGCCTTTTACCTATTTGTTGACCTTTTTATTGTTGCTTTTTAATTGTAAGAACACCTTGTATATTATACAAATTAGCTCTTTGCCTTACTTTTTCTAAGATAAACTATTTCTAGTTTATCATTTATCTTTTGTCTTTGGATTTTTTATTTTCATGTCCTCAATATATTTGGGACATAAAAGTATAACTACTTTTATATTTTTCCCTCTTTAGATAGAACTTCATGTCTTCAAAATTAAAGGAAAAAAATACATTCTTGAATTCTTCTGACTTCTTAGAGTTTCACTTAATATTTTAACCTTTTATTCATCTGAAATTTATTATTGGAGTCTGATATGAGTCCAGATTTTTTTTCCCAATTGCTAGCCAGTTGCCCCAACACTATTTACTGAATCCAGTTTGCCCCTCACTTTTAAGATATAAATTGTCATATAAATGTTAGTCTCTTTATGACCTCTCTATTCTCTTCTATTACTCTGCCTATTTTTATGTCAATATCACACTAAGTTTTAAAACTGTGGCTTTAAAATACGTTTTACTATCTGAAAGCTTCTGCATCTTCCCAAATTACTTTAGAAATGTTCTGGATATTTTAATGTTTCTTTTTCTAGAAAAGCTTTAGTTAGTATTTTTTTCAAGTTTTCCAAAAGTCTTATTGATATTTTAAGCTTAAAATTATATTATTTTGGGCATAATTTTAGTTTTTTAAAATTGAGTCTTCCTATTTTAGAACAGAGTATGGGGCTTCCCTGGTGGCGCAGTGGTTGGGAGTCTGCCTGCCAATGCAGGGGACGCGGGTTCGTGCCCCCGCATGCCGCGGAGCAGCTGGGCCCGTAAGCCATGGCCGCTGAGCCTGCGCGTCCAGAGCCTGTGCTCCGCAACGGAAGAGACCACAACAGTGAGAGGCCCGCGTACCGTAAAAAAAAAAAAAAGAAGAAATAGAGTATGTACTTCCATTTATCCAAGGCTTTTGTTGTCGTTGTTCCTTGGTAAAACTGTAATATTTTCACCATATTGGACCTATACATTACTTATTAAGCTTGCTCTAAAATAGCATGCCTTTTTTACTAGTACCATAAGGTTAATTTTTCTTCCTTTAACTTTCTATTTGTTTCTAAAGCTTGTGCATATTAATATTATAATAAACCTTTTTTTTTTTGCTGTGCCACGTGTCTTGCGGGATCTTAGTTCCCTGACCAGGGATTGAACCCAGCCTGGCAGTGAAAGTGCCAAGTCCTAACCACTGGATCGCCAGGGAATTCCCATCAACCATCTTTTTAGATTTACTTTTTATTTCTAAATGTTTTTAGTTGACTTATATGGGTGATTAGACATACAATACATAATGTACAACTATAATAATATTTCCCCTTTTCCAATATTTACATCATATATTTCATTCTCTTGTAAAACTTTATCCAGAATAATGTTTAATAGCATTTCCTTTTCAAAATAGTAATGGGAATGTCTTTAGTATTTTGCCATCAATCATGGCCCTGATTTGAGTTTACAAAATGTATTTATATCACGTCAGGAAAGTCTCTACTTTTTCAATTTCTGCAAAGGTGTTTAAAATTCTTTAAAGTTTGAATGGAGGTTGAATTTATTTTCCCAATATGCTTTTGACTTTTATCAAAATGAACATATTTACCCTCGTTAACTTTTTTATAGCTGAAATATTTTAATAAATTTCCTGTTTTTGAACCATCCTTGCAATTCTGAAATAGACCTGACTTGATCACAGTGTAACATTGTATTCATTTACTCCTGAACTTATTTTGGTAATATTTCTTTTGTGAGGGTTGTATCAATTAATCACATGAAAAAAATGATCTTTTCTTTCTTTTCTGAAATGCTGTTTTCAGGCTTGTTTTTTTTTTGTTTGTTTTGTTTTTTGCTGTACGCGGGCCTCTCACTGTTGTGGCCTCTCCCGTTGTGGAGCACAGGCTCCGGACGCGCAGGATCAGTGGCCATAGCTCACGGGCCTAGCCGCTCCGCGGCACGTGGGATCCTCCCGGACCGGGGCACGAACCCGTGTCCCCTACATCGGTAGGCGGACTCCCAATCACTGCGCCACCAGGAAAGCCCAGGCTTTTTTTTTTTTTAAAGAAAAAAATTATTTCTTCTTGTGTACAGTATTAGAAATATCTTTCTGGAAGACTTGAAAAAAAGCACCTAAGCAAGTTTCTGGGCCTGCTTCTTTTTTGGTATTTGGCTGTTTGATGACTTTCTCAGTGTTTGTTCTTGGTAATTTATTTGATTAGATACTATGTATTTTATTTAAATTTAGATAATATCTAATTTCCTAAAAAATCTTTAATTTCATTCATGTTTTCAAAGTATTTTAAAAGAAGTTTGGAAAAATATTCATTTATTATTCTTCCAATTTCTTTTTTTTCCCTCTCAGAGGCTGTTTGATCTGTTCTTATTTCTGATTTTGTGCCTTCTCCTTTCTTTATTATACTGATCCCTTTACTTCTTTATTTGTTTTAAAATCAGCACTTAATTTATCATCCTTTTTAAATTTAAAAATTTAAAATTTGTTTGGAATTGTTTGTTGCTCTTTTCCTACCTTTTCAGTTGAATAGTTCTCAAGTATTATTGTTTAGCTATAAAGTAGTTTAAGGCCATGCACTTTCCTCCAAACACATTTTTAATATGCATCACAAAAGTCAATGCAATCATTATTTTCTAGGTATTCTGTACTTTTGTTTTATTTTAGACATGAGTTATTTATAATATATATTTTGCTTATTTTGCTTAATTTCCAAGTCATCGAGTACACTAGTTTCTATTTTTGCCAATGCTTTCTAGCATAATTATAGTTTGGTTAAAAAAAAAAAAAGAATGTGCATTATCTCCTTTTGGTTTCACTCTCATTGAGCATTTTCTTTGACGCTAACATATGGTCAATTTTTGTAACTATTTTGTAACCAATTAAAAGTAAGTTCTATTCTCTATTTTCTGGGACTAAAGTTTGGTCTATACTTATTAAAGCAAATATATTAATTATATTATTCAAATTCTCTAGGACCTTTTTATTTTAATTATGATTTGTTGGAAGTGAAATCTAAAAAATTGGATCAAACACATAATTAGAGAGAGGAATATGACTTAAAAACCTACCAAGACACATAGTGCTAAATTGTTAAAAAGTGTTATTGAAGTATAATTGACATATAACATTACATTAGTTTTAGGTGTACAACATAGTGATTCAATATTTATATATATTGCAAAATGATCATCACAACAAGTCTAACTAACATCCACCACCATGCGTAGTTACACATCTTTTTGTTCTTATGATGAGAACTTTTAAGATCGACTCTTAGCAAATTTCAAATATGCAATACAGTATTATTAACTATAGTCACCATACTGTACATTATCTTCCCACGACTTATTTTTACCTTGCACTTATTATAGTACCCTCAAGGTCTAACCATGTTGTCACATGAAAAGATGAATGAAAAGATTTCATTCTTTTTTATGGCTGAGTAATATATCCTAGTGTGTATATTACCACATCTTCTTCATCCATTCATTTATTAATGGACACTTAGGTTATTTCCATATCTTGGCTACTGTAAATAATGCTGCAAGGAACATGAGAGTGCAGATATCTCTTCAAGGTATTTATTTCATTTCCTTTGGATATATACACAGAAGCAGGATTGCTGGATCAGATGGTAGTCCTATTTTTAGCTTTTTGAGGAACCTCCATACTGTTTTCCATAGCAGTTGTACCATTTTACATTCCTAGCAACAGTATAAAAGGGGGAAAATTGAATATGTCCTAAAATTATATGTCTTCTGAAATATGAACTAACAGTCTGTCCCATGTATGTATGTACTCAGAGATCTTAGTGGCACATTTTGAATTAATATTTTTCTCAGGTAACTGGATGCTTTGTCAAAGACAAACCCAGAAACAGTCATCTCAGGAAGCATCTACAGGTTGGTAAACAATATCTATTGGTGCAAAGAAGGAAGAGCCAGGCTAGACACTTCTCCTAGGGTTCTTGATGTTCTTTGCTAGAGGCAAGGCTTGCTAAACATAGCCCTTTCTGTCCCAGTTTTCCTGGGGACAATCTGATCATTAGAATCTTATCAAACAACCTACTACTCTAAACTTGTAAAGCATGACCTTGCTCTGAAATACCCATGAGGAAAAAAAACAGTCCAAATATAGGTTCAATACTTCTCCCTAATATTTATTTTATTTTTTTCAACAGAGTTAATTTGGGTGAAGATAGATGATATAAGTAGCATTTAAACATGGATCTTCATTAAAGTACCATCATTGTCTGTAACGGAGAACAGCCCTCCAGATGCATAGATGGAAACACGATGATCACACAGACAGCTCATTTCCATCAATGAAAGCATAGCTTCCTCTCTGGGTCTTTTTGTGTGGATATGTGTTTCAAATCTTTTCAGAAACTGCCAGCATGCTCTTTCTTTGATAAAGGACTACAAAGTGGAGCTGAAAAATATGACATGGACCCTGAAATGACAGTTGTCTAGGAGAGAACCAAACATCAAGGAAGACAGAGGGCCATTTCTTTTTGTTGTAAGACAAAGCAATTCTCTTCTTTGATGAAGGCTCAATTCTATGTATTTTGTTTTAATAAACAATATCCTATCACTGTGGCCAGAAGAGGTGCTTACAGATTGGATGACTCATTTCTTCAAAATGTCATGGAAACAAATTAGAAATGCACTATTTTGGGCATTACTATCTTTCCCCTCTTACCCATGCTGCCTATCCAGTAGTACTCCTGTGTCGGCTTTGCTAGAACACATCAAAAACTGAGAGTTCTACAATGCGGCTGAGGACAACGTTTCTCAAAATGCACTCCCCAAACACCTGTATATGTATCACCTGTGTACCCCATCTCTATTGAAGTGGAATTTCTATAGCGATTGGCTCAGGAAGCAGTATTTTTAACAAACCACCCAGATGATTCCCAGGCATATGGAAATTTCACAGCCTTTAGAGATTTTCTTCTCAAACTTCCCTTGACTTATAAGTGATGACACTGTTACACACAGTTAAGTCAGTTAAAGTGGTTTAAAGAAAGTATTAGAATGGCCTCATGCCTTAGAAACTATGATTATATGTGCTAACTGGCAGCCATAAACCTAAAAACAATAACTGCATTTCAGGAAATTGTGCTCCATGGAAAAACTATTATTAAATCTCTTGTGCCTGTTGGAGCCTCTTAAAGAGGTTTTACAAGGCCTAAGTTACCCCTGTTCTGTTCTAGGTACTTGAAATACAAACACTTCACGATCCCTGCTCTTGTGAAGCATATAATTCACCTTATGCTACGCTTGAAATTATTATCCTTCCTAAAAGTTATATGTGAAATATTATGCATATGCACTTTTTACGAGGGCTAAGAGTTAGTATAAAGACTTCAATGGATCAAAAATGGGATAAGCTGCCCCCCAAATGCATGGAGCCATGCCTGCTCTTTTAGAATGTCTCTGGGACGTAGGAGTTCAGAGTTAGATCTCTGATCTGGCTGTTTTATCTAGGAAGGCATTCTCTGTTCTCCTCTGTAACTCAGATAAAGGTTGACCTCTTCTGTCCGCTGAGTTCAGCTGCCTCTCCCATGCTGGGATTTAGGAGAATTAATGCAGGTGTTTTAACACAAGGAAAAAAAAAAATTTACCACAGGAAAAAAAAAATTAAGGTCATATCCTCTTGTCTTACATTCACTGCAACCTAGAAGAACCACAGAATCCTAAATAATAGTGAGCCACGCATGTCTACCGAATAGGATTGAGCAAAGGGCTGTTGTGCTGGGGCTGGTGATGAGGGCAAACGCTGGCAGGCTGACACAGCTAAATACCCACACATACCATGCTGTCTTACATTTTCTTTGTTTTTTAAAACAGGTCAGCTCTAGAGGCTAGAGAAAGCCTGATGGTGATGAATGCTGCAGTAGGTTGAATATTGGCCTCCCAAAGGTATCAACTCCTAATCCCTACAATTTGTGAATTATCTTATTTGAAGAAAGGATCTTTGCAGTTGTAATTAAGTTAAGGACTTTTTTTTTACTGCTGTGGCCTCTCCCGTTGCGGAGCACAGGCTCCGGACGCGCAGGCTCAGCGGCCATGGCTCACGGGCCCAGCCGCTCCGCGGCATGTGGGATCTTCCCGGACCGGGGCATGAATCCATGTCCCCTGCATCGGCAGGCGGACGCTCAACCACTGCGCCACCAGGGAAGCCCAAGTTAAGGACTTTGAGATGAGGAGATTATCTTGCATTATCTGTGTGGGACCATTAAATACCACCACAAATGTCCTTACAAGAGAAAGGCAACAGAAGACAACAACACAGAAGAAGGCAACATAAAAATGGAGGCAGAGATTGCAGTGATGCAGCCACAAAGTCAGGAATGTAGCAGCAGCCGCCAGCAGCTGGAAGAGGCAAGGGAAGATTCTCCCCTTGTCTTCCCAGAGAAAGGATAGCCCTCTTTGATTCTGGACTTCTGGCCTCCAGAACTGAGACAGAATAAATTTCCCTTGTTTTATTTAAGCCACCAAATTTGTGGTAATTTACTAGGACACTAATACAGTTGCCACGCTCCATACCATGTGCACACTGGGGTGTACTAATTCTCTAGGTAGCCTGATTCAACCTTAGAGGAGAGTTTTCAAAATCCTATACTTGTTCATGTATCTTTACAACAAGGCTCTAATTACCTGAGTAACTATACTTTTCTGTTTCTTAAAACATAAAATAGCCCAAGACACTCTGTCTGTGAGCTTCTGTTTTCTACTCTTCAGCAACTTCTCAGCTCGTCTCCTTCATCTGGCCAGTGTGCACTTGAAGAAAAAAAACTACTTGTAGGGCTTCCCTGGTGGCACAGTGGTTGGGAGTCCGCCTGCCGGTGCAGGGGACGCTGGTTCGTGTCCCGGTCCGGGAGGATTCCACATGCCGCGGAGCGGCTGGGCCCGTGAGCCATGGCCGCTGAGCCTGCGCGTCCGGAGCCTGTGCTCCGCCGCAGCGGGAGAGGCCGCAACAGTGAGAGGCCCTCGTACCGCCAAAAAAAAAAAAAACCCAAAAAACTACTTGTAGTAAACATTTCTGTAATATCAATACTTAATCAAATTAATACAATTTCAAAGCAGGAATAAAATGTTTTTAGAATTTTAAAACTTATTTTGATTTATGTGTGCCAATATTTCCCTCCAAAAAGTTACTGGAACTAAAAATTATGGCATTAAATGAAATACTAGTATTTTAACAAACATATCGGAATTTATACCTGTGTGACAGATTGAATATGGCACAATTTATTTGTAGTTCCTCCCATCAAATGGTGAAATCTATTCCTAGTCCTTTGAATTTGGGCTAGCTTATGACTTGCTTTGACCAAAAGAGAATATGACTTCTTTTTTTTTTTTGGTATAATTGACATATAAAATTCATCAAACTAGTTTTGGATGTACAAAATAATGATATGTGTATATATCACAAAATGATCACCACAGTAAGTATAGTTAACATACATAGTTACAAATATTTTTCTTCCTTGTGATGAGAACTGTTAAGTTCTCTCTCAACAACTTTCAAATATGTAATACTGTATTATTAACTACAGTTACCATGCTGTACAATACAGCTTTATGACTTATGTATTTCACCAGAGTGAAAACACATGAGTTCCAGCTTTTGGGTCTCAAGAGACCTTACAGATTTTCCCTGTACCTTCTTGGATCACTGCCCTGTGATTAGCATGCAAGGAAGCTGGTCCAGCCTACTGGAGGATGAGAGTCCCTGTGAAGAGAACTGAGCATCCTTCTTCTAGAGCTAACTGCCAGTCGTGTCAATGCGTCTCAGGTATCTTTCAATCCACAGGACTCTCCTCTGAATGCCACCATATGAGAGAGCGCGGGTGAAACAAGCAAAAGAATCATCTGAGCTTCTCACAGAATTCTGAGAAATACGTTTTTTTAAAGCCACTAAATCCTTGGTTTGTTATGTAGCAAAAGAGAATGGGAATGGATGCAACGTCCAAGGAGTGTTTTCCTTCACAGAAATCTCCCTGTGAGATTGCCTTCAGGTTCTTTGTAGAAGGCACACCCCCTGCAATGGACTGAATTATGTCCCCCCAGAGTTTATATGTTGAAGTCCTAACTCCAATACCTCAGAATATGACTGTATTTGGAAATAGGGTCTTTAAAGAGGTAATGAAGTTAAAACGAAGTCATTCGTGTGGGCCCTAGTCTAATAAGACTGGTGTCCTTATAAGGTAAGGAAATTTGGATAGACATGTACAGGGGGAAGCTGTGAAGACACAGGGAGAAAACAGCCATCTACAAGCCAAGGACAGAGGCCTGGAACAGATCTTTTCCTCATGGCCCTCAGAAGAAACCAACCCTGCCACCTTGATCTTCGACTTCTACCCTCCAGCGCTGTGAAAAAATAAATTCCTGTTGTTTAAGCCACCCAGGCTGTGGTATTTTTACTACAGCAGCCCTAGCAAACTAATACACCCACCCATGCCCCCTCCCTCATGCACACACAAATACGAGCCTTGTTACTCCTTCAAAAAATGAAAAAAAGGGCTTCCCTGGTGGCGCAGTGGTTGAGGGTCCGCCTGCCGATGCAGGGGACACAGGTTCGTGCCCCGGTCCGGGAAGATCCCACATGCCGCGGAGCGGCTGGGCCTGTGAGCCATGGCCGCTGGGCCTGCGCGTCTGGAGCCTGTGCTCCGCAAAGGGAGAGGCCACAACAGTGAGAGGCCACGTACCGCAAAAAAAAAAAAAAAAAAAGAAAGAAAAAGAAAAAAACACTAAAGTAAAAATGGTTTTCCTAAACTTGAATATCCACCTTTTTTAACAGACCTAGCTTACTCTCAAAGAATGCAGATTTGCTTCTGTTAGGGCAATCCAAATAACATGCAAGAGACTCTAGAAGCAATTTCCAAGGGAAGAGCTCCCTAAATATTTTGAACAATGACAGCATAATTAGAAAATATACTGCTTCCTTTGGTTAGCACATCGAAGAGAAAAGCCCTATATATATTTTTTCAAACAAAAGTCATTATTCTTTTACCGTTATGTTATTTAATGCATTTTACCTTGAAACATGTTTTTGGGGTAGCTCTAGTCTATGCAAACCTCTACATTAACCAGGGAATAGTGAATAGTGTGGTCTTGGAGTTAAACAAATGCTGACAACAATGCCTCAGGTTCTTTTTATGAGTCCATTTAATCTAACACAGCTCTTCCTTCCAGGCTATAGGCCTCCACCCCTGCCCCACTCTGGCATTATTAGGTAAGTAGGAAAAAACTTTAATAGCAAAGAAGATAATAATAAAAAAAAAGAATTTTATTATCTGAATTGATGGGAAAAGAAAGAGTGCCAATTAGACAAAAACCCTAATAAAGAACGGATGAATTTCTGCATTCTCAAGTGGTTTCCATTTCATTGCCCCCCTTGCTGCCTCTCACAAGATATACAAGTAAATGAAAGAGTTGGGGCTGCACATTTAATAACTGTTGTTTGGTAAAGCACAGAGGTGCAACTCACTGACACTTCCCTGCCAGTTAAACCTCAGGTAAATGACGCTTCCATTTGGTGTGAATCTAGAGTAATGACAGTCACTATATTAAAGACTTATGTCAAAACAACCAACAATGTGACTTTAGTTTTTTAGTTGGTAGAGTACTAAATAAGACAACCCTGTTTCCCATGACTGTGCTTGGTTTGCCTGTAAAAATCAGAGCTATTCCTTTCTAAGACAATGGCCTAGAAAGCTCAAAGAATATTTGCTCTGGGAAGAATTATAATAGTAATTCTTTGGCCTACTCAGTCAAACACAAATCAACAAGTCTTTCTCTAAGTTAGAAGTGTCTTTCTCTAAATGCCCAGGTTAATATCTAATTGTCTCTACATGGTATGAAATGGCAAGGTTGTCATGACAACTGGGTGGAAAGTTTAGCTAGAATAATGTTTTCTTTTAAAAGAATGAAGCAATTTCAAGCTTTTTAGTGCTATATGGAATTATAAAAATTTCTTTATATCCACATTTTTAGATTGCAGGAGGTGACTGATCGTTTTTTAAAAACTGGCTTTAGATTCCTTTAACATGTTTTTTAAAGAGTGTGTTTCTTTTAACTTTGTTTTTTTTTCTGGTAGCAGAATTCTACACTTGTGAATGAAGCAAATAGTGCTCTTGTTCATTAGTTCACTGGACCTAGAGCACCTGAAGAAAATGAATATTTAGCTACAATTCATTTGATTGGTATATTGTAAAACTATCCTAGAAATAAATCTCTGGTTCCTAAATGAAGAGAAACAATACTTTTGCTTTTCTACTTTGCGAGACAGAAAATGAGATGTATATCTTAATATTTTCAAATCCATGCCCACTAACGAGACATGGAATAGCTCTGATCCTTGGAAAGAAACACACAAGGTTCTCTCTTTTTATTCTCCTCTCTCTTTTTAATAAAAATTTCTTTCTTCTTTTTTGCAGAAACTCCCTTAATTAGAGTTCCTCATAATTGCATAATGATTTCTAGAGTGTTGCCTCTGGTCATTATATGTGACCATTCTGAACACATAACAGACAGAGTGCTTTAGATAAACTAACTGCTATCTCTATAGTGCTAGTGGTGCTTGGGGGTAGCCAAAGGAGAGGGATATTTTTCAGAATATTTATTTCTGGGAGCACTGGCCTCAAAGTGAGGGGAAATTCTTGTGAAAACCTGCTATAAATTTTGGTATCACTGTATTTATCTTTCCTATTTCAAGACTTAGTAGAGAAAGGCTCATAAATCAGAGTGAAATAGACTCCAGATTAAAGGGAGCTGGAATGGAAAATGACACCCATCGCAAAAGCAGTGCAAGCACTGGGTGCAGGGCTGGGACAGCCAATAGCCGAGGATGGAAGGGAGGGTCAGTGCAGAAGCAACAGAGTTTTCCCACTAGGAATTTGGGGTTAGCTCCAATCTCAGTGCAGGTAGCAGTACCAGGAGGGCCAGAATGAACTAACCGGGGCATCCCAGCCCACGCTTTGCTGAAAAGGGCAATAAGATTTCAAGGGCAGAATTTACAGAGAAAGAACATATCAGAAAAATTTGTGTTAAGAGTCTGGCCAACAAACAGATTTAGGGGCTGTGTTCCTACCCTTCGGACAAAAACTGATAACAGAAATGTCAAGGCCCCAGTTATAAAAAGACTGAGCTCTCTGGTGCTTATGTCTACTCATTTGTTCAAAACCAGAAACCTAGTAGACAGATTGGATTTTCCCATCTTTCCTCATCTTCTACGTTCGGTCCTTTACGTATACCGCTGATACAAATACTCAGTCCCTCAACATTTCCAACCCACTATATTCATTGCCTAGGACTCTTAAAACAGAAACACTGATTCCACTTTTTCTCTTTGCTCATGTGTCCTCTACACAATAGTCAGAATAGTTTTTTAAAAACATAATTCAAGTCATTTAATGCCCTTATTTAAGTATCTTCAGTAGCTTCCCATTGCATTTAGAATGCAAGCCAAACTTCCCTTTGGAAATCTCCAACTTTGTCCTCAACCACTTCCCCTGGCTTCCTGTGCTGATAATCACGCTCTCCTCCTTTGGGTTCTAACAACTGGGATGTTGCTGCGTCAGCAAATGGGGCTAAGAAGTCCAGCCATGTAAAAAACCAGAACTGTGTAGGTTGGGAACAAGGCAGCCTGACGCCATCTGAATGTCGACTTTTATTCCCTCTTCCCCTGTCACCCGAGTTTTGGGGTTGTATAATAATTCTTCTGCCAATGTCCCCAGAAACATACAAGCCTATGA
Organism: Delphinus delphis; assembly: GCF_949987515.2. NCBI lineage: Eukaryota > Metazoa > Chordata > Mammalia > Artiodactyla > Delphinidae > Delphinus > Delphinus delphis. Next base: position 63,032,728 of record NC_082686.1, read on the forward strand.
AGTGACACGGATACAGGGAAAAGGACCTCAGAGTTGTAATCTGTTTTATGGAGCAGAAATGGTCCAAGCTAGAATCCTACGGTCTCTACTGAATCTTGCGCCAGAATTTCAGCGGTGCAATTCGCTGACTAAAGTAATTTGAAAGACTCCTACTTAGGAAGAGTGGATTCACAATGAAGGCAAGGGAGATGAAGGCAAGGAACACAGTGACTAGAGGAATCAGGAAACAAAAGTAAACATCTCCTCACCGTGCCTTGGGGCTGATGACAAAAACCAGGAGGACCCCTGTTCCTGCAGGCATCATTGCTTTGAAGAAACTTAAGTACATGGCAGAGCAATTAGAAGTACGTGGAGAGCGTTGCAAGTGCCCCCCTCACTACCTTAATCAAAATATTTCCCTTTTACAAGGAGTTCATTTAGAGAAGTAATGAGCTAGTGTTACCCCGATTCTCCAGGGTTAGCATTGTGTCATGTGAGTCTGCCAGTGTTTCTTGCTCTAGTTTCAGCCCCCTATTTCCTCACTGCCTAGAGTAGACAAGGCTGTCTCTTAGAAGATGAAATATATTTGCAAATTAATTAACTTTGTCCAGCAACTGGAGAATTAGATTTCTGTTAAGGGTTCTGTCTGAGTGATAGATTCTCAAGACATTGAAGGAATTCAATACCATTTTTTTTTTCTTTTTACTTTTCCTACCATAGGATCATACAGCTCTCACTGTTCCACTTCTTTCATCCGTATTCCATTATGACCACATTTCACCTACAAAGCCAGTGGAATTTGCTTTGGTAGATGACGACTCTTGTGAGGATTTTTAATCTCTATAAACTCCTTATCAATTCATTACAAAACCAAGAAGCTAATAAACATTAGGTTGAAGAGCAGAAGGCAGCTGTATTAGAACAGCACTTTGTAAGGATTTTCTTTCCATGACTGGCCCTTTGTTCTGATTTTGAAATGCACAAGGAAGAGGCCAGTAGAATATAAAATGGAGATAAGAGTTTACAGAATCTTGGATGTGCAGTGTAAGCCCATTAAGGGATTTTTGCAATTAAAAATCTCAGGCAGGAAAATAGCATTTCTGATTCTCTCTTGACCAGTATAAAAGCACAACTGTATACTAATGCGGACATGTTTATCTTCACTTTGGATTTAAAACAATATGTACAAAGCACTATTTTAATGATGATGGCATGTACAGTCTTAGGGGAGTATTACCCTAATGAAAACAGAGAAAATGGGAAGAGTATTTCAAGGACATGTTTACTCAGATAATGGTTAAAAATGAGGTCCTGAAACATTATTCTTTTCTCTTTATTTTTTCCCCTCTCTCTTTTTTAAAACAAACATCACACAGTGAATGTACCAAAGAATCATGACTTATGCCTATTATCTTATATTCTTAATAATTTATTTCTGGCAAATGAATAAGCAAAAAATATAATCACTAGGAGACCTTATTCAAAATGGTAAATATATGGGCTTCCCTGGTGGCGCAGTGGTTGAGAGTCTGCCTGCCGATGCAGGGGACACGGGTTCGTGCCCCGGTCCGGGAAGATCCCACATGCCACGGAGCAGCTGGGCCCGTGACCCATGGCTGCTGAGCCTGCGCGTCCGGAGCCTGTGCTCCGCAACGGGAGAGGCCACAACAGTGAGAGGCCCGCGTACAGCAAAAAAAAAAAAAATGGTGAATATGTGCATGGGACCATTTATAAACACATAGCATACAATCATCAGACATTCAGGGTGAAGAAGAAAAATTGAAAATTAAAATATTTGTGTGTGTGTGTGTTCATTTTAATTTAATATTGTTGGAAGCAGAATGAAAACAATATAAAGAAAGAATCATAGAGTCAAAAAACCTGCTAAACCGTATATTAACGCATATATGTAGAACCTAGAAAAATGGTACAGATGAACCGGTTTGCAGGGCAGAAATTGAGACACAGATGTAGAGAACAAACATGTGGACACCAAGTGGGGAAAGTGGCGATGGGGAGGTGGGGATGGTGGTGTGCTGAATTGGGCGATTTGGATTGACATGTATACACTGATGTGTATAAAACTGATGACTAATAAGGACCTGCTGTATAATAAATAAATAAATAAATAAAATTCAAAAATTAAAAAAAAAAAAAAACCTGCTAAATAGAATTGAATTTGAGCCCCTTGAAGATGAGAACAGTATCTTTCTATTTTGTACAGCTAGGGTCAATTAAGGTGGCTAAACTACCGCAAACATTCAGTACATATTTGAATGAAGGCAGAAAAGCAGTACATCCTTGGTAGAAGGTTCGGTGGACAGCAATTCTTTTTTTTTTTTCTATTCTTATAGAATCTTTCTCAAATGTAAGGGATATTCAGTAGTTGAATCATTAAGATCAACTTCTTGGTATTATGTTAGTCAATTATTTCAGGAAAATGTTGAAACTAAACAGTATAAAGAGTTGTCTACCATTTCTTAATGATTCCCAAAGATACAACCAGGTCAATCTTGTAGCCTCTCCTGAACTAAAGAAAATGAGGCTACTCTAAGAAAAGTAAAGCTTCAAAGTCCCAGAGAATGGTGATTTAAAGCAATGTTTCTCTGTGCATATGTAGATAAATGGCTGAATGGCAGCAGGAGTGATGTACTGCTGAAAATACCCACTCCAGGATGAAATATGACACTCTTCTTCTCACACTACATACATACTATCATTTTTTTTAAATCATTTTTCACTGTTTGATTCATATGGTTCTTCCATTTGGCAAAAGAATATTTTGTCTCAGGTAAAGTCACCTGAATTTTACTAGCTTTATATGCTAAAAGTTTTCTTTATAAAATGAATAGACGTTGTTTTGCTAAATACTCTATTCTATCTCAGCATTCCAAGAGTGGCAAGTCATCTGTGAATTCTGTATCACTATCATTGATTCTAATCTATGGTAGGGTATAAAGTTAATGAGAAAAATAACTTGTAAATATCCCTTGCTATGTGCTTTCTTATTGCTTAAGCAGATTTCTCTCCTTGTTCCCCATCTACCATTACACATAAGCCCTGATGCTTAGTGTCCCTGGGAAATGAGAAGATAAAACTTCGGCAAGTTCCTTCCAGACAGGAAAAGGAAAAGGAGAGATGGTCCCCCTTCAGCTGGTGGACTTACAGAAGGAGAAGAAAAAGAAGGCAAGCTAGAGAAGTGGCTTCCAACTTTAATGTGTGGAAAAGGTTATAGAGAAATCTAGAATCAGTAGATATTTTGCTTCTTTTGCCTGGGAAGAGAGAGCTGTGCTGGAAGGCCTTGGTCCAATTCAGGGAAGTAGTAATGATCTGGTGAAGAAAATTGGCTAGAGAGATGGTACTGAGACAGGGCTCCCCATCTCTTGTACATGGCATGCAAGGGGCCCAGGCATTTCTATGGGTTCTGTTGAACTGACACGAGGGTGTTGTGAGGGCAGATAAATTACCAGAGGCCCAGGGTTGGAATGAAGAAGCAGAGGGCTAGGACCAGGGTCCAGCAGTCCCTGCCAGCACATCACTCCCAAAGGCCATGCAGGACCAGAGAGTATATCTGTGGTCACCAGCTCAAAGCCCAGACCAGATCAACCGCCCAATTGCAGGAATAAGCTCCACTATTGACATTCAGGCTCATTCCAAAACTCAACTTCCTGCCTTTCATCTAGCAGCCAGATGCCCTGTTAGGCTGCCACAGGAGAAAGCGGTGTGAATGGCACTATTTGTCTAAAAGATACCTGCATGGATATCCAAAACAGACCGTGTTGACTGGAAGAGACAAAGAGACTTAATGGTTAAACATACACCTCTTCCCCACTCCACCCTAACCTCAGTCTACTGAGCATGGAGAAGACTGGGAGAAATATCAGAGGAATTACAGAAAATTAAAGAAATAACATTTTTTCTTGTCATCTGAGTAATAGTGTGTAAATTTCCAAATCAATTCAACACAACTGTACTATCATATAAATGCAAACTATTCTTTCAACGAGTGCTTTTGTCCTTGAGTTCCTTGAACAGCATCCTGTTCCCCTTATGTTTTGAGAAGGTTGTCAGCATTTCTTCATCACAACACAACAAAGCACCAGCTGTCATTATCACGTTCAGATATGAAGCAGCAGAACCTCTTTGCGGTCTCCCTCCTTCTCTTTCATTCTGGATCACAGGGAAGGGAAGAGCCACCAGCACACGTTGGCTTCAGAATCATAGGTGTCTTTTTTTTTTCCCTTAAAAATTAACTATCTTCTAGAAACCACATCATTTTCTCTTATGAGCTGTTATCAATTTCTCCTCCTCTTTTTTCTAGTCTTGACTTTTGTTTCCTCTCCCCTCCCCCCAACTCAAAGCATAAACTTTAATGAAATTTCATGCTCAGCCAACTTCTTTATGGCCACTTAAGAAGCATCAGTGAGGTTATATGCCTGCTCTTGGGAGCACTGCTGCCTGTTTCTTATTGCGTGTGGGCGGCAGAGAGTAAAGAATGGTAAAGCACTAAGCAACAGATCCCTTCCACCCTGGAACCTGTTCCCTGTCCAGCACAAAATATCCCATCCTCGCATACAAAGAATAAGAGAGAGTGACTTCTGAGCTTCTGTATTGGAGTCTGCAGTTTAAAATTTCCCTGTAACTTTATTCATTCATTCATTCATTCATTCAATCTAATTCATAATCTTGCTTCATTCTTTGATTAATCCTTTGTTCTTGGTTCCTGCTACTAATTTTTTAAAACAACTTTTAGTTTCAACATGCTGCATTTTTTGCATAAGTGCATCCTTCTCTTTCCTTACAGTACCTTTTACATCCAAAACAAGATACCTCTATAGTTCCGTGACTTTTTAAACATTAGCGTGTCTCTTCATTTTTTTTTCATAATCCTTGAAAATAGTGCATGCAATAAACCTCACAGTCAGATATATGTCTCATACTCTAGTAACATTTAAATACAGAAAACAATTTTATATTGCATATTAAACTATTTGTATTTTAAATTTCTTTTGCCTAAGTTAAGCTCACTTATCAACCCTTGTGTTTTGTGGTTTATAAAGATGCTAATTGCCTTATGCTGCTAGTGGCATTATGGTTTTAAACCAGTGGGCTTAAGAGTAAAAATTAGGATTATGTTTTATCAATGGCTGGGTGATCTTCAACAAGTCACTTAACCTTTTTGAGCCTTAATTTCCTCTGGAAAATTAACAAGGTATTACTTTTACTAACAACTTCTTCACAAGACTGTTGTGAAGGTTAAATGAGAAAGGGTGTGAGCTCTTTAAAATAACAAAATATGGAAAAGCAGAGTTCTTTTTGATCATATCACCCTTAAAAAAGATAAGAAACCACAGAGACGGAATTACAAATTCAGAATAAGAGAGAACTACTTCTTCTGAATAGTATTGTCGTGAATGTATTTTTTAGATGTTTAATTTTGCCTGTGCGCAGACCCGGCATCACCTTAATCGGGACGCCTAGACTATACCTCCCTATTAGTAAAAAAATATCAAAAGATATCATATGAAGGAAGGAGTTATAAGTTGAGCATATTTTATACAGTATATGCTGTAAGTTTTGTGTGACATCTCTTAAAAGCTTCTTCTCCACCTAAGAGTTCTCCTTGCTGCCCTGTACCTCTTAATAGGAGTAAATTAAATAGTAAAACAAATACAATCAAACCATTTAGAATTAAGTAGCCCCTGTTACATGCCTTACTTTTTAGGATAGAGAAGCAGCATAAGGTAAGATGTCTATTATTAATGAGTCTACATACTATTAAAAATTATAAAATAGTATAATCTCAGGATCTTAGAGTTCTTTAAATAAGCCAATCTAAGACATGACTCCCTTCTAGAATGGGACCCCTGATCCATTGTTCAGCTAACTCTTAGATACCTCCTGTGACAGGGATATTATTACCTCACAAGCCAGCCTATTTCCCCTTTTGGCTGCTCTGAATGAATTTTCCTTACGTTAATGCTCCCAGTAGCATGCACCTCTCCATCTAAATTCTACCCTTTGCGGTTAGACATTTAAAAGCTTTATCGTGAAACTGATGGGTGAATGCACTAATTGTTCACAGAAGGGAAGGGAGAAGCTAGGACTGTAGCAGGTAATAAAAGCTTAATCTGGGCTTAGAAGAATGCCCAGGATTTAAATAATTAAAGGGGAACAACACATAATCCAATACAGGGAAGAACACAGTTAAGGCTCAGGGACAAAACTGAAGGCGAGAGGCTCAGGGATCCCCTCTCTCAGGACAACTTGCACTTTGGAAGGAGCTGACTGCACAGATCAACACTTTGGTTAGCAATGAGGACCAGGTCTAAGACTGGTAAAGATGGCAGTACTTCTGCAAATTTCACTTGACCCCTAAACTCTCCCTCTGAAATAGAGGGCGACATTCCATATTTTTGGAAGTCCAGAAATACTTCAGAGTGGAATTTTCTGCGTTAGGTGGTAATTTCATATAATGCCACCCACCGAGATTTGTAGCAGCCCTGTATTTTTACACACCAGGGAACAATTAGGTTGTATATCTGGTCCTATGATTTTGATAAACTTAAGACAGTAATGAGTCACAGGTGTGGTTATGGCAGATTTGCATAGTTCCTGAGGGGAGAGTTGGGGTAAGTCACATCCTACAGAATAGTTCTCACCTGATGACCAGTGCTGAGACCCAGAATGTTAGGGAATTTTCAGTAGCAGTGACCAGCAGGTCTGTATCCTAGAAACTCAGGAAGCATTTACAGTGTCTAGCGATATGTACACATTTTAAAATTCAGAATAAAGCAAAATACTACTCTCTCATAGAGCAAGGAAGAGATTGCCTCATATGAACTACAAAGACAAAAATTACATCCCTATTTTAACCCATACTCTGTCTTCCAAACCATTCTTGAATTGTTTTGGCAATTTTTCCAATCATCTCAGAAAAGGTAATATAATGTAATGTAATGTAATGTAATATTTTCCCTCCTAGACCATGAAATTTGTACCTTCTGAAGATACGCACAAGTCTTATTAGGTTCAGGAGACTAACATAAACTCAGCTTTTACCCAACATATCCTCGCCCCCACCCCCCACCCCCCAAAAAAAAAACCTACAAGAGGTGTGGAGTTAAAGTTGACAGGTTGACAGCTTGAAAAACCCAATGGAAAAATTGTTTAGAATGGTTTATTGCGAAACACAGATTTAAGAAGATAAATCTTTCTGGATGTGATAAGTGTACCACCATTCCCTATAACTTTACTGGCCGCAATATTCTGGCTGTGAAATTAATCAATATTCTACTATGATAAGGAGCTTCAAGTTCTCTATTTGATGAGTTGTAATACTCTGTAGAATGGAGAGATTTATATCTTAGAACTCAAAACATAAGTGCAAACATTTTTATTTGCTTATATGTGTTTGTTTTTCTTAGGATTTTTGATTGGCAGTAAAATATGTAAATATTATCACATAGCACGTGGTACTAAAAGAATACACTGACAACGGTTGGTATTTCAAATTATTCAGGATTCTGTCTTGATTCTATAATAGGAGGTTGAGTTTGTGACTGTATTATGAGTAGATGTAAAATAGGTGATATGTGATAAAGAAGAGGACTTTGGGTCAGGAGGTGGATGAGTGGCTTACTAACAAGAGTAGCCACCATTTCTTGAAGGTTTACTATATGCCAAGCACTGTGTAGTTTCCAGACGTCATCTTGTTTAACCCTCAAGACAACTCAGGAGGTAAATACTGATATGTCCCTAATGTACAAAAGAGAAACCGAGGCTAAAGTGATTAAAACAGAACTCCTTTGAGGTCATCCAGCTATAGAGTTGGAGTCAGACTTCAATTCCAGGCTGTCAGACCCCAAAGCCCTCACTTTTACCACCCCTGTAATCAGTGAATCTTGTCATTTGCTTACTGTGTGACTATTATCCTTCCTGTGCCTCTATTTTGTCATCTGTTTAATGGGGATGATATAATAGCAGCCCTGTTCAATCCATACAGTTGAAGTGGAAAGGAAATAACACTGTATACATGAAAGTCCTTTGTTAACCGTAGAACATAAAGACATTTTAATACTGCTGCACTGACCTAGGGTCTGTCATACAGGGTGAAGTAAGTCAGAGAGAGAAAAACAAATACCGTATGCTAATGCATATACATGGAATCTAAAAAAAAAAAAAAAAAAAAAAAAAAATGGTTCTTTAGAACCTAGGGGCAGGACAGGAATAAAGATGCAGACATAGAGAATGGACTTGAGGACATTGGTAGGGGGAAGGGTAAGCTGGGAGGAAATGAGAGAGTAGCATTGACATATATACACTACCAAATGTAAAATAGATAGTGGGAAGCAGCCGCATCGCACAGGGAGATCAGCTCGGTGCCTTGTGACCACCTAGAGGGGTGGGATAGGGAAGGTGGGTGGGAGGGAGATGCAAGAGGGAGGGGATATGTGGATATATGTGTATGTATAGCTGATTCACTTTGTTATACAGCAGAAACTAACACACCATTGTAAAGCAATTATACTCCAATAAAGATGTTTTAAAAAGTACTGCTGCACTTCTTATTATTTCACTAAAGTAAAATGAGGAGGTTTTGCAAGTTGAAAGTTCATTCTCCTTTGACCAATTCTTAATATAAAACGATCTTCTGAGATTTCTGTCAAGTTCTGTCTATACGTGCTATTACCCATCCACAAAGTAGGTACCTGAGCATGTGGGGTGATTCCCGGGGCACCTCCTTCTGTGGCCTACAGATGTCTGAAATATCCCAGGGGAGCTTAGGGCAAATCTCAGGAAGGCTTAAGACAAATAGAGGCGTGGCCTCTAAAAGCAAATCAAAGAGCTGGGATTCAACTGGTGCTAGAGAAATGTATTAGCTGTAAAAATACTGGAAAATTTCGACTTCAACTGCAGAAATAAAGCCACTGCCTTGAGTCGCCTGGTGCCTCTGCCCCATCCCTACTTCTCAGCTGTGGCCACCGCAACCCCTCGCCTGGGACCTCCCAGACCTCCCATGCTCCAGCAGCTAAACTAACCTTGGGCCCAGCAAGGGGTCTTCGGGGCTCTGAACTATAACTATCTCTATTCTGATTAGTTGGTCCTCAAGCCACTCTGGTTGTTAAATGTTTTGGGTTTTTTTTTTTAATAATTTTTCTGCTTTTTTTTTTTTTTTTTTAAGGTACGCGGGCCTCTTACTGCTGTGGCCTCTCCCGCTGCGGAGCTCAGGCTCCGGACGCGCAGGCCCAGCGGCCATGGCTCACGGGTCCAGCCGCTCCGCGGCACGTGGGATCTTCCCGGACCGGGGCACGAACCCGTGTCCCCAGAATCGGCAGGAGGACTCTCAACCACTGCGCCACCCGGGAAGCCCTGTTTTTAATATGAACTCTGGAAATATTTTTGATGAAAAGTAACATTTCTAACCTTATCATTCGTATGTTTGCATAATATTATGAATAAGAGTTAGTAGATTCTTTTCATGGGTAGGGAGGGTAGTTGCTCTCCAAGCCGCCAGGCTGTCTCTGTTCGCACTTTCCCACTCACCCCTCTGGAGGTGTGCGAGGAGCATGCGGCTATGTAAGAGCCTATCTGTTTGTTGCCTCTCCTCCTTGAGGGCAAGAACGTTTTTTCCCTAGTACCTAGTACAGGGGCTCGAACAGTGGTGACAGTGAGATAAAGCATTAACACTGGGACAAGAGAATGGGGAGGATGAAGGAGAAAAGACCGTGTGTGAACAGGGCAAAACAGCAGGCCTACTGACGTCGTCCTAAATGCAACCCAGCTAACCTTACAGTCAGAGGTGGAACTCCTGATTTTCTGAACATTTTTAGACAATCTACTTCTGTGCATATTCTGTGTTAGTATAGATTCAGTTAAACATTCCTGTTTCATACCATAATTGAGAAACCCTGGGGTTTGCCTCAGATGTATTGAAGATAGCACAGCATTGAATAACAGACAGACGTGAGTTTAAATTCTGTTCCCACTTAGAAGGCATGTGATCTCCGGTAAAAAACAACCACAAAAACAAAACAAAACAAAACAAACAAAAAACCCTGCAACTCACTGAGCTTTAATTTCCTCCCACGGAAAATGGGATTCATCATACACACCTAATTGTATGAGACGTCATGAAAACCAAAATGTGCAAAGAACTTTAAGTATTGTCTGGTCTTCAGTGAGTGATGGGTATCTTCTTTTTACATGGCACTTTAGAGTTAAACTTGTATATTATTTATTATAATATTAGGAAAATTATTAGGAAAGCAATGGAAATTCACACTTTTAAAGAGAGGAACCTGCAACTCAGATTTATAAAGTGACTAACCCAAGATCATAGAGCAGTAAGCAGAAACGGCAGGACTGGAGTGATGCCTCGTTTTGTGTGTTTTTGAGTCAGTGGGACTCTCATCTTACATTGTTTAGGGTCCTTCAAAAGAAAGTGGTAGAGTTTTGCTTCACTGCGACAGCAATCACACCCTCTACAACCCTGCGTCTTGCTACCTACAGAAGTTGTCTTCTGGTGTGGTGGAGAGGGCATAGGATGCAAAAGCCACAAACAGTGTTAAAGGTTGCACTCTCCTTGCTACAACTTTGCGATCCTGGGTGAAATGCATCTCTTCTTGGGGTCTTCATATCATCTCGAAATGGATGTGTCATGAGGATTAGTTTAGGTAGCATATATCCGAGAGGTGTGTGAATTCTGAATTACCACCTCAGTGTCTGTGATGTCACCTGCATCACCCCACATGGCACAGTGTGCGTGCCTCGGAAGACACAGGCGTCTGCTTACTGGGCATTCAGCTTCATCATAAAAACATAGGTCCTTTGTGGGCTGTGACTCTTACTTCTGATTCTAATGGGCAAGATTAAAGGACAGTATGAATTGCTTTTATCTTCCTGAAAATAATTACTTTGAGAATATTATTATGCCCTCTTGATACCAGAAGTCCGAATGTGAACTAGGGGAGACTCAGATTGCAGATATGCAACCTATTATATGGGAGACACATGCCAGTCGGGTTACTCATCATCCATTTTTACATGGTGTTACTGTTGCTGTCACACAGCTGCTGTGCTCTGGCCCGGTGTTCACGTTGCAATGGGGGCAAAGAGGCTTCTAAGTATGCTAAATGCACTGTGCAGTAATTGCTAATTCAGTGTATTTGGATCCACTGGGGTTGGAGGCATTACCAAAATAGGCATAGTGAAGCAGGTTATCATTAGCAAACTCTCTGACTTTTAAGGTAAAACGGGATCTTATGAAGCGGTTGTTTTCTAATTTCACTACAGTGGAATTCAGTTCATTTCAGGAAAGCCCTGTGCTGGGTGGTGAAGAGGGAAATAAAATAAATGCTAGCTCCTGGTCCTGATGTAATGTTTATTTTAGTGGAGAAGACACAAATGCATGAACAGAATTTTTCCATAGGTCCATCCTAGATCTGAGTGTTCAAATTCTGACAAAATCATATTTTGATATAAGGGATTTTGAACAGAACCTTTCAGCGTATTCACCTGGTTATAGGGAAAGAATCATACTTTCTCTTTGTAGCAGACACAGTCAAAGCCCCACGCACAAGCTTCTTAGCCCATCTGGGGAGTCATCAGGGGCTGCCATGGTCAATACCCTGACCTCGAACACATGTGTTTCTCTGCCTGCCTTCTTTGGCCCTAGGAATGTTCTTCCTACACGTGGGACAGAACAGTAGTGCAGAGAAGTTCGTGCTCCTAGGAGAAATGCTCAACCAAGGAGAGATGGGAGTTGGTGGAGAGATACTTCATTTTCCTTGCCTCTCAGTGGAACAGTTCTGAGGTGTATTCTACAGAGCCTCTCAGAGGTCTCAGCGGGACTGAGCCACCGCTGCTCACGGGGCTCATGTGTTTCTTGATGGACTCTTTGTTGGTTTGTACCCAAATACTTTTCCCAGAGCCATATTTGGGAACAACCCAAACTAAGCCACCTTTATTTTCTTGAAAATAATTTTAGTTCTGAGAATTTAAGCCAGTGGATATAAAGCCCACAGGTGCTCAGTAACTTACCGGGCTATATTTTTCACGTTTCAATCTCCTCAAGCATACTGTATGCATTCAGAGACTAGGCACTGAGCGTTGACCCTTAGTTTCTGCTTCTCCTTGAACCCTGATGACTTCCTCCCTGCCACTGAATTACGCACTTACTAAAAGTCATCTCCCGAATACCCTAGAATTGCTTGGATTTTAACCCTATCACCTTAGCTCACTTTGTGTTCCACCTGCCAACCTGGACCCAATATCTGATACCTTGCCTTTTACTTCTCTAATTACAGATTGTTCTTTTGGCGCTGACTTTTGGTTTATAACTCTTCTCCTCTACTAAAATATCAATTTGACATTCAGATTATTTCCAACTCTGGCCATTACAAGGAACACTCCAGCCCAAACGAGAACTGCTCGTAACCCTTCACACAGGTAACGCGCCAAAGGTCACTGCCGCAATGTATCCCCAGACCCCTGCAACTAGGCAGGAGTGTTTTGCTCAATATTTACTGATGATGATGTAAAGGAAAATTATGCCCAAATAATTGGTATGCATGCTCTGGAAAAAATAGGCAAGCGTGTGATTTTTAGAGAAGCGGGGAATTTCTAAAACCTATTTATGAGGATGCTTTCCTTTCAAAAGTCACCTGATGAGGGAGATGTTCAGTCAGAGATTAGCCACACTGGACAGGATGGTCCTGGTAGATGACAGAATCAAGAAAACAGGGACTGGGAGACCAGATGCTTATAATAAAGGAGAGCAGGCCTCCATCAGGACAAGGGGGAGAAAATAATGAGGTCCAGATTAAAGGATAGTCAGCTATCAGAAGCGAGGGAAAGAAGGAAATAAAATAACCTGAAGACTGTGATACACAATACGATACACTATGATAAATAACATGCTCTTTCACTGAATCTTCAAAAACCCTGTATTTATGGGGGCTTCCCTGGTGGCGCAGTGGTTGCGAGTCCGCCTGCCGATGCAGGGGACGCGGTTCGTGCCCTGGTCCGGGAGGATCCCACATGCCGCGGAGCGGCTGGGCCCGTGAGCCATGGCTGCTGAGCCTGCGCGTCCGGAGCCTGTGCGTCCGGAGCCTGTGCTCCACAACGGGAGAGGCCACTGCAGTGAGAGGCCCGCGTCCCGCAAAAAAAAAAAAAAAAAAAACCCAAAAACCCTGTATTTATAGGTACTAGAATCTCCACTTTGCAGTTGGGGGGAGAAATCTCAATTAAATTACTCATTCATGTTCAGATAGGAAGTGACAAGGGTCTACGGAGCTATTTGACTCTGTAGTCAGTTCTCTTCCCAATATCATACTTTAAGCAAACATTTTAAAAGCAATCATTTCACTGTATATGTCTGCATCAAAACAGTGTTGTGCACCTTAAATAATACAGTTTTTATCGGTCAATCATACCTCAATAAAACTGGGGGAAAAAAAAAAAAAGCCAGTCAAAATGATTAGCCAGGTCAAGGTCCCTGCATTTAGAGGTACATATGTATCCTTGGGCAGAAGTTGGCTAACCCAAGAGTATAGGCAGCCCACAGATGCAAAAAAGTAGGCAGGTGTGCCTGAAAAAAAAAAATGCCTGTTGGTTCTGACAGATGGGGAAGACCCAAAATGACTAACTTCTCTGAACTGAGAAGACTCAAAAGTGTACTATACACCCTTTCCATCACTCTCCACACCGTGCCATCCAAGGCATCTATGATGAAACCAATATTACTTATAAGTGGTTTTTTTTTTTTTTAATGAAGTTAAAGAAGTTATATGTAGTGAAAGCTCCATGTTCTCACATGACAGTAGGCTCTAGTGGCTAGGAGATGCTGAGGCAGCAGGGATGGCACTCAGGAAGCCTGCTGAGAGTCTGGGTAAGTGGGCATGAAAGTGGCGTATCAGCATAGGAGCTTCATTCAGCAAGAGTAAATGGAAGATAATATGGTTTGGGGGAAAGAATCCAAACTAGAAGATTATGGGCTCTAGGCTATCACAGACAGTCCGAGTGCATTATTCACTGAATGCACATATTCACAATGGCTGAAAATGCTGCCTGGGCCAAGAGACCCAAGAAACGTTGTGCTTCCTCCTGGATTTCTGTATAAACGAAACCAAAAGCATGACCCCTCCCTGCACTGCAAACAAAGCCAAACAAAACAAACATAGGGCAACAATGCCTGGGTGCCTCCTGCGTTTGCTCTCACTCTCCAGGATACAGAAGGGAGCTGGACAAGAGCCAGATTAACTAGCGTGGTTAGGGTAAAGGGGTTTCCCCGGAAGTTGGCGCAATTAAGATTTTTCGATTTGTTAGGATGGCAGCTGTGCAAAGAGATGATGGAAGTGTACATTTTCCCTTAAATTACATTTAAATAGTAACTGGAAGTGAGTGACCAAAAATTCCACAAAAAGTTTCAAATTTCAAAGTACTGCCCCAGGCACCATGCAGTTAGTAAAGCCGGTGCTTTCAGCCTATATCCACACACACACATTCATGCATTTGTTCCTCAAACAACCTTGCACTGACTTCTGATTAAGTTCCTGACACATAGGTGTTGAGATTAGGTTTTAGGATACAGAGGTAGACAAGTTCTTTCCTCAGAGGGCTCAGCAGACTTAAGGAGTAAAGCAAGAAAATATATAATTACAATATAGTGTGATGATTGCCATTAACTGAAGGCTGCCTCCAAATCATGAGGGTTTGTGGGAAATAAATCCCCAATTGATTTTGGGGGAAGGTATAATAAAGTGAGTTTTCCATTACGTGGCCTTGTACATGCTTTCCTTTTTATATTTCCTTTTCAATTCCACATTGACTTTAAGTGGAACAATAAAAATAGTGATTAGTGGATTCAAGCAGTATAAAAATGAGCATTTAGCATGCCAAGAAGTTTTTTTTTAATGCTATTAATATGGTGATCCTCTAGTCTTGTAGATTCCTACATATACAAATTTATATTCTGCATACTCTTTTCCTTTCCTGGTAAATACTTATCATAATATATGGCATTTAATTTTTTTAAACGCACAGTGCATTTTGTTTCAGAGCTTATAATACTAGAGTTTTGGGGGCTTTTGAAAGCTTAATTTCTCAACTTTGACCTTGCATCAACATGAGATTTTGAATTTAATAATATATTGCATTTTTATATGCTCTTCATCACCACGGATCCAATCATGCCTTATTAACTACAATGAATGTACCAGATAGAAAATAATATTTTAAACAGCAATGTAGTCATCCCAGAAGCTATATCTCAATGACAAAGTTAAAACCTTTCCTAGGCAAGAAGAATTAATGAAATCTGATGAGGAAAATTCCAAGACTGATCTAGCAAGCTTACCTTATAATGTATATGTTACACCAAAATGCCTATTTTAGAAAAGTTTGAAAAAGTCTCAATAAAGTCATTGTTCATATTTAATTGTAAAGGTTAGCACTCTAATAAATCATAAATGAATGTAGTTAGAATGATTCAAGGGATACATACTAACTTAATATTTCTTATAATTCCTATGTTTCTGTCAAAAATTAGTATATAAATGTGTTTAAAAGCCATCTCCATCAAATTAATAACATTTAGAAAAACACTTCAGGGGGATTTTGACAATGATTTTTTTTTTTTGCGGTACGCGGGCCTCTCACTGTTGGGGCCTCTCCCGTTGCAGAGCACAGGCTCCGGACGCGCAGGCTCAGCGGCCATGGCTCACGGGCCCAGCCACTCGGTGGCATGTGGGATCTTCCCGGACCGGGGCATGAACCCGTGTCCCCTGCATCGGCAGGCGGACTCTCAACCACTGCGCCACCAGGGAAGCCCCTGACAATGATTGTTGAGGAGAATTTGGATCATCTGATGTAATTTAGATAGAATAATTCAGAGATATATTTTGTTGCCCCCTTTTTTTCACTGTCAATTTCCCTGCGGCAGGTATAGATATTAGAAATCAAGTTGTTGTCTTCCTCCTGGGTTTGAAAATGAAATGTCTCTCTTTTTTATTTCTTGGGTAGCCATCTTATCTGTCCCTGCAGCTTCACTTTGCACCCTAATATATTCAAGTCAAACCCGCCTTTAAAATGCAGGAGCCAACCCTCACTTGCGTTGAATTTTTCAGCATTTGATTTCTCATCAGATTGTTACTCCACAATGTCAGAAAGCTTTCAAGGTCTGTCTTGAACGACCAAACTCAAAGGCACCCATTGCTAAGTTTGATCCTGAAACCACAAAATCAAAACCCTTCCCATTCCACCCACATGGTTTGCCTGCTGCTTTACAACCAAACAAGCAGCAATTACTAGAAGATGGTTTATACTTACTTTTCAGCCAATTTTTTAAAGTTATAAAAGCAATGACACAGATACATTTTACACTCACATGCATTCAAACAGTATGTTTATGAAGACCCTTTTGCCCTAAAGATTTCTGTTTCTCAGTCTCCTTGGGTGGCTTAACATGTTTCCTTGGAGTCCAGAGCATTTCTGAGCACCCTATTGAAGACTGTCTTCAGTGTTGGTTTACTAACAGGACAGGCAAGGTCGTCAACATCCTGGGACTTCACTATCTGAGGACATACTCCCTTGACTTGCTCCCTTTTCTCTTCCTTTGCTTCTCTCTGGCTCTTTATTCTTTCTCCCTCCCAGACTGACAGAAGTCTATGGATCCTCAAGGAATTACGGATCCGAGGCTGCCTTGAAGCAAAAAGTAAATGGAATAGAAATTGCACCTAGTACAAATCACCAAAATCAAATACTGTTATTAAATTCCTCCAAAGTAGGAACATCAGAGTTTGGGTCATGTATTCAGAAAAATACTTGCCTAATTCTGAGAGAAGTGAAATCAGGCTAAATCTAATATCTATTTCAAAAGTGACAAACCATTTGAATTACTGAAAAAAACGAATTTAAGTGTTCTATTCATTTAATATGTCTCATAGAATATGCTTTCTGAGTACAATTTTCAGATTTTTCCCCAAAGCCAACATCAAACCCCCCACAAAATGTGCATTTCAAATACATTAATAATTTTGTCTCTTTTCTAGTTTTGTAATTAATCCACATGACATAATGTCTTCAGGTTTAAAAAAATAAAAGGAAAACAAACAGAAGTGAAATTGTGATGGGAGTACCACCGACAGGGGATATGGTAGAGGTTTTCCTAATATAGGTTATAGAATTAGCACAGAGGTAAAATACGGTAATGACGAAAAATTCAATTACTTGCACTGCTGCTGAAAATATTGTACTAAAGTGGAGCCTCTGACCAACTCTTGATAAGACTAGAAGAGGAGGGAACGTGTGGAAAGTACTTTGATTGCATTTGATCCTAATTCCTATTGAATATCTTTATTTTTTAATTAATTTTTATTGGAGTATAGTTGATTTACAATGTTAGTTTCTGCTTTACAGCAAAGAGAATCAGTTATACATATACATATATCCACTCTTTTTTAGATTCTATTTCCATATAGGTCATTACAGAGTATTGAGTGAAGTTCCCTATGCTAAACAGTAGGTTTTATTAGTTATCTATTTTATATATAGTAGTGTATATATGTCAGTCTCAATCTCCCAATCTTTCCCTCCCTCCCACTGAATATCTTTATGTGATCATAAGGTAGTTTCTAGAACAGGCATGAGAATATTCCATCTGCTCATTGAATTCATCTACCAAAAGTATATGATGGTTTTAATTGTGACGAATAAGAAATTGGATTGGACTGGAAGAAGTTATAGGTGGACCCTTAGGAGAAAGGGCCATTGTGATATAGAACAGGAGAAGGAAGGAAAGCAGAGAAGTATGTTATGTTATGTTACATTATTTTTATCTTACCTTATTACAAAAAGAATTTGTGGTGATTCACAAAGATGTCGACATAGCAAATAACAGTAAATATAAGCCCCAAATGAAGTTAATACCACAATGTGTGGCATGAATTCCTACATTGCACACATTTTAATGAGAGTCACAAATTTAGACATAACTTTCTAGAAAAGGAAAGCAGGATCAGTTAAAAGATTGAAAGGAAAGTCATAAACTCTTCCACATACATAGTACAGAAATGGCTCCTAGTGAAGACAAAGAAATATGCCAAGCCTCAACAATACCCTGCATATAAGGAAAGCTAAGGATTTCGTAGGGATATTTCTTGTCTTGTGATGTCCCTTATAGCACATGATATTATATCAAAATGAAATTCACTTACAGAAATATTTTGAAGTTGGATCCATTATAAAATGATTGTTTCTCTCTGTTGAGCCTTTAAAACCATTCAGGGATAATGATTTTGAATTCACATTCCATAAAAAAGCACCTGAAGGAAAGTTTGTTTCTGCTCCCACATATGTATGGGGTTGTATGGGTTTAATGGAAGTAGGACTGACATTCTGTAAAACTTAAGGAATCAACAAGGTAGGGTCCTGAAAAACTACAGCCGTGTCTCTATCAGGGGTAAATAAAGCTGGATTCACACAAAAGCTGTTTCCCAAGGGAGTAATTTTGTATAGAGATTCAACATAGAAGCCATCCTCCAAACAAAATTGTTTAAAATTACTGAATTGCTTAAAATATCTGCAGCTAAAGAAGATGAGAAATTATAGAAATGATTTGAATCATTATTTTCCGAAAAGACATGATTAAGTTAATACAATTGCACAAGCATCTCGTGCTCATATTTCAAAAGTCATGCAATAAAATATGAAAAGGGAGACATAAAGGTAGATACTATATATGCTGTGAAACAAGTGTCAAGAAGGCTTAAGGCCAGAATGAGCTTCAGTTTCGTGGAATATCCTAAAATCAAAAAGAGAAAGGTGCCTATATTTGTGAGGTTTATTCAGAAAAGCTTGTGGCTAGGGAAGATAGTGACCTAGCAACAAATGGAAGAAGGAAGCCAGGATATTCAACTCCTGTGTTTCATCCATCTTCTCTAGCAAGAAACTAAATCTTCCCAGTAGAGGAGGTAGGATAAACACTGTAAAATCGAATTAACATCCCGGCAGATGAGGCTGCAGTAAATTATTACCTGGGTAATTTAAATGTCTTCAAATTTCCAGACCCAGAAAGATTTTATTGCAAGAATGTAAAAGAATGGGCAGTAAATCATAGAAATTAAAGTGGGACAAAAATCCCGGTTTTAAGAAATGGGAAAAATTATGGATTGATGAATGTAATGTTGATTTCTAGCAAAATTCTAGAATGAACTGGAAGATAGGTTGTGAGTGCTTAAGAGTTTATTCCTAGTTATGATGGAACAAAACTTATTTCTGTTTTCCATAAGCAGCAAATCAGGAGAAGTCTTTTGATCCTTTTATCTTTATTTCAACCAAGCATTTGAAAAAGCACATGGAAAAAATAAAGAAGAATATAGTCTGGACACTAGTTAACTGTAGATGATTGACTCATAGATGTCAAATTAATCGAAACACTTAATGCCCTCTCCTCCCAACATGTTATATTGATCACTGGTGAAATGCAGACTGAGGTATGTGTCTCAAGATGTGCCATAGGACATCTATGTCTGTATCTATACCTATATCTACATCATCTATGTCTTTCTCTATCAATGGCTTGCAGGTAAACAGAAAGTACCCATGAAATTTGTAGGTAACACTACACTGGAATGGATGATGGAATTAGAAAATGATCCTAAAATATAAAATCATTATTTTTTTTTCACTTATCATCAGACATACTGGGACTTTCAATTTGAGAGTCTATTATGTACCACTCATACTTATATGCATGTGAATACAAATATAAAAAAGCCAGCCCCAGCCCTTAGGATGCTCAAAGCCTAAAGAGAGAGATGTGCTTGAAGAGATAACGCAAGTAACAAAGTGATGTAGCAGGAGAGAAATGGTGCCGTGGGAGCCCAGAGGAAATGGGGTGCAAGGAGTTAATGACTGGAAGGGTACCATCAAGGAAGTAAGTCTCCAGGCAGGTGGTGCTAAGAAAAAACCAAGCAAGAGAGCTGAGGGTGTAACAGGGAAGAGCTAAATCAGACTCCATCTGTTTCTTCAACTTTAACCTTTGCTTTTTGTTGCTTTTGTTATTATAATCATACACAATGGCCTGCCTCAGGGAACCCTGCTCACCTGTGAATGGCTACGAGAAAAAAGAAACTGACACAGCCCCTCACCCAGGCTGGTCATTCGAGGAGATGCTTCGCAAGACTGATGGCCCTTTTATTTAACTTCCTCACCGCCTCTCCCTCTCTGATTCTATAAAAGAAACTGGCATCCAGACCCAGATAAGATGGTTTTTCAGAGACACTAGTCTGCCATCTTCTCCGTCTGCCGGCCTTCGATTCATTGGCCTGTTGTATGGCGAGCAGAGTGAGCTTGGACTCGGTAACAAATCTGGCTTAGCCAGCCAGGAGCCTTGCTGATCGTGGCTAGCCGGCCCCGGTCAGGGAATGTTGGGGCGAGGCCCTAGCAGCTGCCAGGACCATTTGTCCTGAGCATCTTCTCTCCAAAGTTCCCTGAAGCGGCACCGGCTGCCCCGGCGCTTGGCAGTTGAGGCAAGGAACCAACAAACTTCCATCTGGGGAACTTCGGCTCCATCTGGGGAACTTCGGTTCTAATTTGGGGGACTTCGATTCCATCTGGGGCTATGAGTCGATGGACTCGATTCGACTCTGGAGGGTAAGTCGCTCCAGCATGCATGCCGGGAACATATTCCCCCCTCAATCTGGGCTTTTCCTTTACGGGACAAGCCAATCTGGTTGGGGTACCCTGCTGGAGGGGGGAATTATTAGACTACCTGATGCTGGGAACTAGTTCGTTGGTTTTATAGGGTAAGTCTACCTGATCTGGGAACTAGTTCGTTGGTTTTGTCTTGGTTTTGTGTGCATCGATGCTAGAATTTGTTTGTGCCTTTTGTGTTGGAATTTGCGTCTTTTGTGTCTTGGTGTTATCAAACTTTTAAAAGTGGAAAATACTCCGTCTATCCTGAAGGAGAGCTCTTTGGGGAATATGTTAGATAAATGGGCAAAACATAGCCGTGAGCTTAAGAAAGACATGATGTACTATTGTAATAGGGTGTGGACCCCAGATATGTTAGGATCAGAAGAACGATGGTCCCGAAAGGCTCACTCAATTCTTATACAATCTCACAGTTAGAAGTGTTGTGCAAAAGAGCAGGGAAAAGAGATGAGATTCCATATGTAGGAGCATTTATGCTACTGCATCAGGAGGAAAAGAAGTCAGAGGGCTGCCACCTTATGGTGCAGTGGTCTGAAAGGAAACCCAAGGGGAAACCTGTTCTACAAGGGGAAGAGGGAGAAAATGAGAGTAGGGACATGTTACTTCAAAATCTAAAGCCCCTCCGGCCTATCCAGCTCCCCCACTGGCCGAGCAGGCTGCACCGGCAGTCGTTCCATCTGCCCCCGCCATGCCGCCAACATATTCACTGCCTCCTGTTTCCCCTACCCAAGGGGATCAAATAGAAGTTTCTATGGTAACACACCCAAGGGGATCAAATAGAAGTTTCTATGGTAACACCCGGGGCACAGGGACCTGGTTTAGCATCACCATCTAAGACCCGATAGGGCACCCAATTTGGACCGAGAGACACTTCTGCAGCAGGGCAATTTCCCTTGCCCCAATATCTTGTAAGAGGCCAGGGGACTCCCTGGGACTCGAGGCGTACGATTCTGATTTCCCCACAGGAGCCAGGGTAACATTGACAGTGAGGAACAAGTTGATTGATTTTCTCATAAATACAGGTGATCTTAAGAGGCTTATAAATGTTAAAGGGGAAACAAAGTCATCCCAGGAGACGCTTGCCTGTATCTTTGAGATACAAATGTCCTATCTGGTCTTCTCAAAAACCCATTATCTCTGCCATCTTTTTAAAATGCAAATTTTGAAAAAGAGGGTACAGTAATTTAGAACTTGACTTGTTTTCCAAAAATATTAGTAGAAAGGGTTTTTCTAGACCAGTGAGCTTGATTTGTTCCATCTGCCCGAAACCCAACTTTAATCCAACCTCTTTTGTAAACTGATGGGTTTTACATTGCTGTACCTGACTCAGGGCTGATTTTTTTTTTTTTTTTTTTTTTGCGGTACGCGGTCCCCTCAGTGCTGTGGCCCCTTCCGTTGCGGAGCACAGGCTCCGGACGCGCACGCTCAGCGGCCATGGCTCACGGGCCCAGCTGCTCCGCAGCATGTGGGATCTTCCCGTACCGGGGCACGAACCCGTGTTCCCTGCATCGGCAGGCGGACTCTCAACCACTGCGCCACCAGGGAAGCCCCAGGGCTGAAATTTTGAAATGAGACCTATGAGGTCGCTCTGTTTGTTAGTGTGTTTGTATGTGTTTTTGTCTTTGTATAACAACATTGCTGAGGTTAATCTGTAAATGAGCTCTATTTAATTGGCTTAAAGTAAGCGCTTACAAACCAAACAATTCTAAATACAAGAGAAATTAAGCTAAATGAGTTTCAGGTTCACGTGACTGGGAAATATTTAGTATTAAATTAATACCTGGTATTAATGTTTAAGTTTGTTGATCTAATTAATATAGACATGTCTTTAGAGCCATCAACATTAAGTATAGTACTCTCATTGCACCTAGGTTTAATAGAAGTTAAATGAAATCTTGTTATATCTGTTGCAAATCTGTCAGCAAGAAAAATAACTCGATATGATGAAACTTTAAAGTAAATATAAATGAAATAAGATCTTTTAGGTAAACTATAAGAATAATTATGTTCTAAAAATCATCTAAAGTAGTTTCTCCAGATTTGGGTAACTATTACTTGCCTCTTGGTTGTCACTGGAAATTAAAGTTTTTAAGAGTCGGGGATTCTAATTTAAATTTAAATATATAATTAAAGCTACTGAAAATAATAAAACATTTCAGTATGGTAGAATGTGTGTTTTCAGTTAAGGTATGAGGAATGGAATTACATTTTGCCGAGAAAGTTTTATACATGGTCAGGATTACCTAAATTTAGATTGAAGTTAACTAAGTAAATGGATTTTGTTAAGTAAGCTAATACAAGACTGGAATTTGATCTCTCTCTGTTAGAAGTGCTCCTTTTAATAACAGATTATGTAAGTTTCTGTGCCCTTAGGTGATCCGTATTTGTTTTCTTTTAATCGTTTTGTGACTTTGGTTAAATGAGTAAGTACTGTTTCACAGTGACCTAGGATCCTGTTGTGTTTTAAAACCTTTTTGATAGTTTATATCAAAATCTGACTAAAGGTATTTAGCCTCCAGCTGACTCTGGGATACTTCGAAAGAACTTCTCTGAGACATCTCAGAGAGAAATGTCAAACTAAGTTTATTTGGTATGTTAAAGTATTTCAAAAACATTGTCAAGTGATTGGAGATGAATCTTAGGTTACAATGTATAGATAAATGTCATTTATATAGATATTCCAAAACTTACATGGAATCCCTAACATCTGATATGTCCTGATACGTTATCAATCATAATATTATTAGTTACTCTAAAATGTTATATTCCAAGTTTCCTGCTAATTGCATTGTACTCAAATTTTTAACCATGCTATTTTAAGTTTTGTCCTGACGCTTTTACAAAATGAAGATTTTCAAGAAGACTGATAAAAAGGAACTTTTTAACAAATATAAGTTTCTGATAGCTTTCAGATAATATCACTGGACTGGGTAACAAATGACAAAACCAATGGGAAACCTGATTATTTCATCCAGATCAATGGGAATTAATTACATGGGACTGAATGAACTGGTAAATATGATTTATAACTTTATGACTTTGGGAAATATACTGGCTTTAACCTTTGTTTTTCGGAAAAACCTTTTCTCTTATGCTATGGCCTATACAACAAGTTGATAAAGTACGCCTTTGTAAACAAAGACGAAACATTGATCTTTTTCTCTCTACCTGATCTTGCCAGAATTTGTTGTCTCCAGCTGGCTCTCCTGTGGACTTGATATTATGCTAATCATTGTTTTAATTTGTTCTTTGTTTCCAAATTGTTTGTGCTTTGTGTCTCCCTGCTGCACTATGTCTCTGTCAATGGTACTAGCTGCATTACTTATATCCTGTCTAAGATTGTTGTCCCTTGCAGTTCCCAGTGTGTAACCAGGCCTCCAACAAAACTTCCATGGCTAAACATCTTAAGGAAATAGATCACTTTTATAACATAAAATAATGGTATAATGTGATTCTAGGTATGGGAAGAAGCAAAAAGGGAAAACGTCTCCTGGATCATAATTAGACAGAGGATCCAAAGAATCTTTAATAATCAATAGGGGCTAATCCGAAAATGAGCACCAGGAGTGGCGTATCAAGAATTTTCGTCTGACCTGGGATGAGCCTCCCAGCACTGTGGGACAAAATTTGATCGTGAAATGTCTCCCAAATATTGGTCAAATTCCTCACCCAGAGGAGAGGATCAGTCATCGGGGATTGCAGCCCTCCAAAGTGAGCTGGTGAACCCTGAGGGAACTCAGGAAGGAGAAGAATACCTGCCATCTAGCAGCCATCAGACTGCAGCCACTCCCTATGGTGAGCCCTGAGGAAACTCAGGATGTGAAAATCCAGGCCCCAGGTAGCCGTAGTGCATATCAAAGGAATGATTTCTGTGAGCCCAGACTCTTGCATCTTCCCAGATATAGAAAAATGCTAAATTCTTTAACTTGAGATGCAGCCTCCTGGGCGTAAAGCCCTCAAAATTCCTGATAACTCTCAACCTTTAGGTTGTGAATATTTTTAAGTCTACAGGTATAAAGTAGACACTTCCAAAGTGGAGCAAAAGACAGATCTCAACAGTTGGAACACTGACAGCGATGGCAGACACTCCCAGAAAGATCCATCCGACTGAACAGTTAGAACGTTGTTATCCTTCTTCCACAAGGATTGTGGAACGGACCTCGATAGTGGGGAATTGTAACAGGGAAGAGCTAAATCGGACTCCACGGTGGATCTGTTTCTTTGACTTTGCTTTTTGCTGCTTTTGTTATTATAATCATACATAATGGCCTGCCTCAGGGAACCCTGCCCACCTGTGAATGGCTACCGGAAAAAAGAAACTGACACATCCCCTCACCCAGGCTGGTCTTTCCAGGAGATGTTTTGCAAGACTGATGGCCCTTTTACTTTACTTGTAACCTCACCACCTCTCCCTCTCTGATTCTATAAAAGAAACTGGCACCCAGACCCAGATAAGACGGTTTTTTCAGAGACACTAGTCTGCCATCTTCTCGGTCTGCCGGCCTTCTGAATAAAGTCCTATTCCTCGCCTCAACACCTTGTCTCTGATTCATTGGCCTGTCGTGTGGCGAGCAGAGGGAGCTTGGACTCGGCAACAAGGCGGGGAAAGCTTACAAGGAAAAGGCCTGGGGGTCAAAGTTGAAACAGTCTCAAAAAATACCAATAATTTATTTTGTCTGAGACTTAAAGAAAATCCTATCAATTTCAGAACTCTTAATAGAAACACTGTGCCTGGATTAAAGGAGAGAATAAGAGGAAGTCCCTGATACACTTTTTGACCCTTTCCGCCCCTAGTTGGCCATAGAAAATAGCCAGGTGCAACAACGTGATTATAATGTTTTACACCTTCCAACGGAGGGGAACTCTCAGACAGCTGAAAGCACCTTCATCCCTTCCTCGTGCCACAGAAGAAGAATGCAGCTGTCTTGTCATAAAAACTCATCCACAAAAATATTTTCTCTTAAACAGGTCTTTTAAAAATGCCTAAACAATAAAGCAAATCTAAAAGGTTTTCTTTTGGTTTTAACTTTTTTTTTTTCCTTTTCTCTAACATCTTTTCCGTTTTATCTTGTGTGAATACAACCCTCACTAGAGGAAGAAAATGTTTCTTGCAAAATAAGGTAAGTTTGTCTTTAAAATTTTGCAGTAAATAGTCTCAGAATTGAAGAAAAAATATTTTTCATAACTATATTTTGCTTTTCACAAAGTGAAAAAAAATGGAGTTTCAAACAACCAGGGAAGAAGATCTAAAATTAAAGACATAGATCACAGTATCCGACTGATCACTTTCAGAAAGCTAAGTGCTTCGTCCTCAACAATCTGGTCACATCAACTAACAACAGCCTGCTTTTCGGGAGGAGCTCTCAAAGACATGGCGATTCAGATGAAAAGTCTCCGTACTTATTTTTTAACTGTCTCATATTTCTTTGAAAGCTTTCTGATTTTTCTTTGAAAGCAGAGAATCTCAAGTTGCCTAGGTAACAGAAGAGTTGACTGGAGTAGCAACAGGTAAGCTCAGAATCAACCTGCACTCCAGAAGAAATGGTGAGAAAGTTGGGGACGCTCTGGCAATTCAAGAGGAAGCAATTGCTTACCTGGAGAGATTAGCCTATTCTCATGTAAACTAGATTAGTGCACGTAAACCTTATCAGGTCTGTTTAAGTTAAAATTGTTTGTTAAACCGCAATTCACGTGTACGACTGGGAAATGGGACTCCAAAGCACCAACATCTGCTAAATTTTTGTAACACATAAGCAAACCGGGATCATAGTAAGCCCAAGTAAATAGTGCTGGGTAACAGAAATATTTACCTAAATAGCTATTATTTACTACTAGACGTTTTTATTCCTTCAGATAAAACAACTCTAAAATACATAAAACTGTGCAGATAGTTAAGTAGGGATAGCAAAGGAACGAGATGATTATTGTTCAGGCAGATAAGATGTATTTAAAATTAGTCGTACTGAATGATACTATGCAACAATGATGTAATAACCATGGTGTAGACTGCTAACAATAATGCCAAGTTCATGCCAGGCTTAAAACAAACTGGTGAAAAGACAAAGTTGCGGGAAAGGGCAGGGGAGCAAAACTTGACAACCCAAAATGTCTCTGATATATTAATTGTCTTGAAACTGGTTATTTTCTGAGAGACAGCAGACTTGGGAAGAGCTCTGATGACCAAGTAGGAGTTGCCCTTTTGTAAGAAACATTTACATGTGTAAGGGAAATCTCTATTTGTAAGGGTGTCTCCCTTTCTATACCTGGAAGAGGAGAAAGACCAAATCTCCAGGAAATTCATCAATGGAGAAGGCTACAACTTAAATCTACATCACAATCACCCTTTCTTTTCTTCTTTTTTTTTTTTAACCATGCCTGCTTTCCCTGGTACCCTCCCATAATTGATTCCCTGCCCTCAACATCTTTTTTGTTTTTAGCTGAGGTTGGTATTTAAAGTAAGGACTTCGGCCATTTTGGTGAATTCCTCAGTTTTCCTGTCTCTCTCCCATGTATACATGTTATTAAACTTTGGTTTGATTTCCTCCTGCTAATCTGTCTCAGGTCAACTTAATTCTTAGACAAGCAGGAAGAACCTAGAAGGGTAAAAGAAAATTTCTTCCTCCCTGACAGCTGGCGAAAAGAATGGGATGCTACTTTACTGGTTGGACACTACTCTGCCCCAGAGCTGCTGCAGTTAAGAGATCCTGGGACCCCTGACAAAAGGTGGCAGAAGGTAAGAATTCTGACCACGTCACTTAGCCTCCCAGATCGCTGCCTGCAGGGTCTGTTGGAAAGGGGAGTGACAAAAGTTTTCCTCTTTGAAACATTAGATTAGCAGGATAAAATATCTGTAGGGCTGGCTCCTTGGACTTTGCAAATCTTGGTTTCAAATTCGGTAGAGTATTCCTGGCTTGTGGATCTCTTTCCTCCCAGAGACGGTCACTGTTTTTCTTTATCTCTGTCTTTTGTGTTCTTTCTCATAAGGAGGAAAACCATCAGGCTTTCCTCTTCCTTGTTCTATGTCTTGAGAGCTTGGCTTGTTAACCAGTGAGAATACTCCGTCTGGTCTCTGCTGTCTGGAAGGTGCACGTACTGGTGTGCATAGACTAGGATTCCAAGCAACCTCTGGCTGTGCCAGCTCTCAAGGGATTTTGTCATAAGGGACCCAGTCCATAAGTTTGTTCTTTGTTAAGGATGCAACAAAGTCCTTTGCTTTCTTACACTATTTTGGGGAGTGAACTTTCTGGATCTTGTGAGGGCTGCATCCTTTGCACTCTTGTAGGGACACCTCTTATGTCTTACTGGTTTGAGTCACTATCAAGATCCTACTCGTTGGGCTTCCCTGGTGGCGCAGTGGTTGAGAGTCCGCCTGCCGATGCAGGGGACACGGGTTCGTGCCCCGATCTGGGAAGATCCCACATGCCGCGGAGCAGCTGGGCCCGTGAGCCATGGCCGCTGAGCCTGCGCGTCCGGAGCCTGCACTCCGCAACAATGGATCCTTTGAATTGTCAAGGACAAATACAAATCTTAAGTGTCTTCTCCATAAATATTAGTAAAAAGAGTTTATCCATCTGAACAGGTGACCTTGATTATTTTTCCGTCTGCCAGAAACCGAATTTAAATCCAACCTCTTTTGTAACTGGTGGGTTTTGTATTATTGTACCTGATTCATGGCTGAAATTTTAAAATGGGACAATGGGGTCTCTGAGTCTGTTTGTGTATTTGTATGTATTACAGATGTGTGGTGTTATTCACCTTCAGACGATGGTATTGCCAAAATTAATTTGTAAAAGAGCTCTATTTAGTTGGCTTAAAGAAAGCTAAGCACTGATATAAATTCTCAGACATAAAATGGAAACTAACCCAAAGGAATATCAGCCTCACGCGATCTGGGAGAATATTTGGTATTGAAGCTAGTTTAAGTTTTTTGGTGTAATATAGACATGTCTTTAGAGTTATTAAGTATAATACTGTTATTGTACCTAGGTTTACTAGAAGTCAAATAAGACCGTGATATCTCTGTTATAAAATTTGTCAGGAAGAAAAATAGCTTGGGATGATGATTGACTTTGTCTAATGTCTCATGAATATTAATGGATAATCTAAAAAAACTGTTAGGAACAAGTGATTTAGACAGATATAGATGGGGTAAGAGTATTTTAGGTGAACTCTTTAAAAATAATTATGTTCTATGGTATGTCTTTTTTTTTTTTTTTTGGTATGTCTTCTCAAAAATAATTTCTCCAAATCTTGCAGCTATGATTGGAGCTTACATTGATAAAACATTCCTGTTATTTTGAAGCCGCTGGTTTAAAGGAAGTAAGAGCTGGGGTGAACCTCTTGGTTGGACAGTGGAGCTGGATGAGGTTTTCCATGGACTTAGGAGATGCAACAGAATGAGTCCGACTCATTAGCACACAGGCCAGAGAGGGAATGTCAGAGAGGTCTAAGCTATACTGTATTTGCTTGGAGTGAAAAGGTTAATGTAATAATGCCTTGTATATTTTTATGGTTGTTAAAGCCAGGAGCAGGCACAGAGATTCAGCAATTATTTAACCTAGGAAGACCAGTCTTACTTATTCAGCTCTGCTCTATAGTTATGCCCTTATAACTGATGCTACATTTATATGTTATATGTATTCAAAAGTAATCAGAGTCCTGACACTTGGTTTCAGGTACTTCACTAGGTGCTGAGGATATAGAAGTTTACAGGGCACACATGGATTCGAACTTCATGATACCTACAATTTAGAGAGGAAGAAAGGAGGAACAAATGCTCATGAGGATGATGAACAGCACAAACAGCAGAATGGGGCCCTGGGGACAGACAGCAGGTAACCCCACCAAGCCAGCGACATCTAAAGAAATGACGTGTTCGCTGAGTCCCAATATCTGAGTGAGTTAGACAGAATTTCAGGCAGAAGAAACAGCAGACCCCATGACAAGGGAGAACATGGACTTCTGTTCTTTTAGAAGAACTGAG
This sequence comes from Delphinus delphis, assembly GCF_949987515.2. Lineage (NCBI taxonomy): Eukaryota > Metazoa > Chordata > Mammalia > Artiodactyla > Delphinidae > Delphinus > Delphinus delphis. The sequence continues at coordinate 63,062,405 of NC_082686.1, forward strand.
AGAATTCTAGATCACCTAGAACCAAGAGTACAAGGGCAAGGCAGGCAAGGGCACAGAGGCCATAGTAAGTACTTGGAACTTCATCATAAGGGCAACAAAAAGTAAATGAAAGATTCTGAACAGAGAAAAGTATCAGTCTTCGTGGTTATCATCTCATTTAATCCTCACAACAATCCTGTATGTATGTAACAAGTACCATCCCACTCTGCAGATGAGGATACTGAAAATCACAGAGATTAAACAAATGCTAAGGTCACACAGCCACGTAGTATCACAGGCAGGCTTTGGACCCTGATCTTTGCAAAGTTCACTGCCCTTTTACCGGGAAACCGTCGCCATTAGCTGGCAGAGATTTTTCATTAGCAGGATCTTGTGGGTAGGAAACATCCTCATACCATTCGGTATTAGAGAGAAGATATGGAAGGGAAAAGGGAGAGCCCAGGGGATTCCTATAGCCCCAACGTCTTCCTGTAATTATTGCTAGCACTTGAAGGGATTAGGGAAAAGACAGCTACTTGAGGCAGATTCTCTGACCACAGCCTTCTTATTGATTAAATGGGGGAAGAGGTGACTAGATGGTATGTAAAGTTTTTTCCAGTTCCCAAATACAACAAGACTTGTCAGACTCAGGTCAAAGGGCAATACGGCATCATAGATCTCAGTCCACCAAGAGAAACTAGTAACAATCAAGGGAGTATCAATGCCTGGGAGTTAGGGCAGGACTATTCTCACGTCTGGATAAGAGGCCAAGAGCGGAAGAACCAGGGCAGAAGCAAGCTAAATACTGTTACCAATAAAAGCTGGAAACATGGTAGGGGTGCATCCAGAAGGATCTCAGATGGATACATACACTCAGTTTTCTGAACTCCTTGGCTGTCAACCAGTTAAAGGGGAGAAAATTCTAGAACTAGGAACATTAGTTGGGACTCATCTATTCACTCCCCTTCCACATGAAATTGACCACCACCTCCATGTGATCCCTTAACTGCCCTCACTTAACTGCCTGGCACCTCAGTTTTCCTCAAGAATAAAGTGGGAATAATGCAGTCATTTAATTAATATTTGTGATTATGGAGGAAATGGACTTGAACGAATGAAATACAATTAGCTTGACGGTAATCTGTTTTAAGGTGACCTATTCTCAATGAACTGTATTGTTCTCACAAAATACAAAAGCAGGAGGCTGTTTTCCCTCTTACGCTTGGCTTGTGGGTGGTAAGTAGGAAGATGTCTACAAAAACAAAGGCCACACAAAAAATCCTGAAGCACTGATGTTAAGTGGACATTTACCGTTCTTGAAAATTCTAATCCTTTCTACAGTCATGATTTATGCTATCTGCAAGGTCAAGCAACAATGAAAACCAGAGGAGGAAGTGAGATGTTACAGAGTGCTCATTCTTTCACTTCCTTCTCCTGTTAGCTGTATTCCATTCTGTTAATATATGTATTTAATATGAATGTCACTTCAGGATTTTCTAAGAAAAAAATGCAAGAAACGACATTTTTCAACATAGCCTAGTGCAGTTGTTAAATTGTGAATTCTGGAGGCTGGCAAGTTCAACTTGTGGCTCTGAATTTCCTGGTTGTGTGACCTTAGGCAAGTTAATTAATCTCCCTATGCCTTGGCTTCCTGATTAATATAATGGAAACAATAATTCATCTACCTCATGGGGTTGTTGTTAGGATTTAAGAAATTAAAACACGAAAAGGACTTAGCACACGGTAAAAACTCAATAAATATTAGCTATCATTATCACTATCCTTTTATTCCTCCTGCATTTCTATTCCCTGCTCTGTTTTTTTACATCAATATCTTCTAATTGCCCTAAAGAGGACGAGGGCTGATGAGGGGAAAAAAGAGAATACTTTGATGTCTTAAGATTTGTGTCTCTTAGTTATAGCTCTTATATTAATTGTAAAAATTGTTGACACTTTTTCAGGAGATGGAGGCAAAACAACAGGACAAAGCCCACCTATGCGTGTGCCTGTCTGCACACCCCAGTGGAGTAAAAATGAAAACTAATGGGGCTAGAAGAGAAAAGAGCAAGACATTATCTTCAAATACCATTTAGGGAATTGAAGAATAATACAGTTTAATAATAATATTTTATATGAACAAATTTCCCTTCGTTTGAGTAGAGCTTAATGTGCTTAATTTGGTTTTCATTTATATTAATCATTTCTTATCTATATTAAAGCACTTATCACATTGTATTGCAATTTATCTATTTATATGTCTATCTCTCCTACTAGACCATGAAATCCTTGAAGACAGAGGCTTACTGTATTATTCATCTTTCCGGCTTCAAGGCTAATACAGTGTCCTTGGAAAATAACAGGTACTCAATTAATATTTGGTGACCAAATAAATAAGTGAATGAGATTCTCAATCACATTATTGGCTTAATGAATTTGCATTATAGATAGTTCAAGTTATATATGCTTTAAGCTAGCCTATAAACAACTCTACAGGTGTAATTCAATTTGTAATTTACACCTGTAATTCAGGTGTAAATTTGCAGTATCCTACAAAAGGGTGCTTTTTAAAAAGTCAACTCACAGATTGTTTAAATAGCAAACATCTTGGTAGTCCAAATTTTGCTGCTTGACAGTTTTTGTGGAAAACTGGCTATGTATTCATAGATAACACCCCTCCCTCCTTGGACCAGCTCAGATGGAAATGACCTGAATTTTACTCCTCTTCTTCCACCCTAGAGACATACCCCGTTTGCAGTGCTCTAACTGATGGCTCAGTGTCATCCTCTCCCTGGCAGCGACCCTGGTCCTAAGCAAGTGTTGATAAAGACATCCAGTCTCAGAAGAGATGGCTTAGGAACAGGGTCAGTTTGAACCCAGTTTTCTTTTTCTTCATCCAGAATTGCTGCCTGTAATTGGTCCCTGTCTACCTAGCCAAGATCTGTTTATTTGTCCTGTTGCCCTGCATTTCTAGACAGTCTACACCCCGGTCCTGTGTTTCTAATCTCTGATCTCCCAAAGAAAAGGCCTGAGCGTTATTTGCTGTAGGACCGGACTTACATCTCAGATTATAAGATCATCCAGTGATTACACTGGATAAGAATTTAAGAGCCAAACAGATGAGAGACAGTGAGGACTAGAAAAGTATAGTGACTTATCCTAGGGTAACTGTACAAACCAGTGTCAGGGCGAGAGCTAGGTCTCTAGGTCTAATCCTTTTCCATTATTTCGTGGAGAACTGGTTAACCTGTCCGTAGGAATCCCAAAACTGGTGATCCTACTTTCTCACCTGGCTAACATGCACGTTCTGACTGATTGCTTGCCATGATTCCAGGCCAAGCAGACCTTTCATATCACCTCACTCTTCTGCTTTTTCTCAACAGCTGGGCTTTCTCTCTTCTTTCCTTTCTAGCCTGCCAGCTTCAGGTAAATGGCCATCCAGTGTGTAACTAAGAGTTGCAGTCTTTTGACAAATATTTGCGAGCCTGTCGTGGACAAAGCTCCCACTTAATATCTAAAGAGAATTCCCATGAGACCATATATCCTCTCTCTTATCTATCTCTGATTTTTTACATTTACTTGGATGACTTGCCTGGTTTGGGGCTTTTAAGATTCCAAATCTCAACTTCTGTCATTTATTTATATAATTTCTCCATAGTTATCTTGACCTACTATTTACATACAGCTCTGTATTTCAAACCACATATTGTGACATATTAGTCGGTTATAAACTCAATTGAATGGGTTTTAATACATTTTTAATGAAAAATGCAATAGAAAGGAAGGGAAAAATAGACTATGCCATGCATAGAAGGCTCAGCACTGCTTTGTGAAACTTTAAATATATATATACACACACACATATATAACATGTGTATGTGTGTATGTACGATTATCTGTATATATCTGGCTATTAAGTAGTATGTTTTTTATTACAGGTCATGATCAAAAACACTTGAAAGCCACTGATCTACAATGTATTTACTTTCCTTCTAATGAAAGGCTAAATTATTGGCATGCCATTTTTCTTAAAAATTATTAAAATTTTAAAAATCAAGTATACAGAAATAGGAGGATTAATGTAGCAGTCACAATCCCTACTTCAGCTCTTTGATGCACAGAAAATGTATCAAGTTTCTAATGCTCTTCCAGTGAACTGCAAGTCTAGACCAAGGTTAAAAGATAGGTTTTATATGCCACTTTTTAGAACACCAGGTACTGTATCAGAGAAGGCACACGGATTCTCTCGCAGGCTTCCGTTAACATTTGCAGATTAGTCAGTTCCTAGCTCTCTTTGGTGCTTTCCTTCTTTGCATATTGTTTTGCTACTCTTTTGACTACACTAAAATCTTAAATGGTTTGACTAGTATCCCTGGAGCGTATAATGATGGTGGATGTGTGCTGGAGATGCTCTTACCTACTTTAGTAAGGTGCTGGGGGCAAAAGAGATGAAGAGACAAATTGCTTGTAAATCCTTTATGCGTCTAAAAGGTCCATTAGTGAAGGAGGAAAAGAAAAATAAAGAATGATCTGAGACTGAGGATTTTAAAATCAGAAAAGTATCTTCCAGTCATCTAGACTAAAGTTTTCGATGTTTTGCTTTTTTGTATTTAAAGGATACAATAAACATGCAAACTATACAGATAAAAACAATAAACAGGAATGACCTTTTCTGGAGGACTAGAGATAAAAAGGAATGCGGATATAATTAAAAGCCTGAGAAAAGGAACTGGTTGTAAATCTAGTCGTTTCCATCACACTCAAGTGTGATTTATGAATCATTACAGCTACTTCTGGCACCAGACCAAGAAGAGCTTGGGAAATGTCCCCCACCACTTGTTTTATTATGTCTGTTTTAAGTTTGAGTGACAAATTTCTTTTTCACTAGTTGTTACAACAAAACTTCCTGATTCAGAAAATGGATAAACCTCACATAGGTGCTGGAGCACACATACCACCGGGTGGGAAACTCTCCACAAAGCCCCTCCGCCCAGCTCTCTTTGGCTCTCTAAGGTGGGGCTGACTGTTAATCTTTTAAAAAATATTTTTTATCTTAATTTTATTTTATTGTGTAAGAACACGTAACATGAGATCTAATCCCTAACAAATTTTTAAGCGTACAAGTACACTGCTGTTGCCCTTAGGTCCAATGTTATACACCAGATCTCTAGAACTTCCTCATCTTGCTTAACTGAGATCTTATCCCCAATGATTAGTAATGTCCCGTTTCCCATTCCTCCCAGCACCTGGGAAAAACCACCCTTTCATTCTTCGATTCAATGAATTTGAAGCTGAGCTGATTCTTAAGCTAAGAAGGGGAACCCTTGTGTTATTCTGCCACCAAGAGTGACAGAGGAAGAATCATAGAATTTAGAGAGGTGAAAGATCTTGGACATCATCTACCTAACTTCCTGCTTTGGTTAATAGGAACATTATAGTTTAGAGAAATGGAAGGACCTTTCCAAATGTATACAAGTTTTAATGGCGTAGCCAACTCTGATCACTGCTAGGCCAGCTCTACGAAACTATCGGCACCCCACATTTGTTGAGAGGAACACTTAAACTCTGATAGTGCCCCTAATAATTTTTTTTTTTTTTTTTTTTTTTTTTTTTTTTTTTTGCGTTACGCGGGCCTCTCACCACTGTGGCCTCTCCCGTCGCGGAGCACAGGCTCCGGACGCGCAGGCTCAGCGGCCATGGCTCACGGGCCCAGCCGCTCCGCGGCATGTGGGATCTTCCCGGACCGGGGCACGAACCCGCGTCCCCTGCATCGGCAGGCGGACTCTCAACCACTGCGCCACCAGGGAAGCCCCTCTAATAATTTTAAAGGCAAAGTGCATGCTTTGAATTAACCAAAGCCCAAGATCATGTTCACCTTTGTCATTAAAACTGAGAGGACATTTCACAAAAGAGACATTTGTTGTAATGTCCAGCTAAGCCCAGTGTTTCGTATTAATACCATAAGTCTTCTCATTTTGATCAGCAATGTTAATTCATTTGCCCACATTCACACAGAAAGTAAGTGGTGGAGTTTGGGACTGCAGTATATTTGATTCCAAAGGCTATTCTTTAACTTCTATGCTGTTCTGCCAAAGTGACATTAGCAGCAGAGCTGACAAAGTACAGATACAAACATAATCTATCCCCTAACACTTACCTCTCATAACATAATGTTTTAGAGTTAAATGTGGTTGGGTAATGAGAGACAGTAATACCTTTGTGAACTGAAGTTCATCCAAAGTGATTCTCATTATGGTTTTACATGCTAGAGTTCATAGGCTGGAGTTGTATGCAGCCGGCAACCCTTAAGTTGTGTAGTAATTGGAAATGTGTTGATTTTTCTGAACTAAGACATCATGGTATTCACAACTTCAAAACCAATTTCAATGGGTTGGTCATAATTACAAACCTAGGTACAATTTAGGGAGTCCCTCCTTTACTATAAATGGTACCCTTCCTGTTTCACTTCTTATGAGCAAATAGGGGCTTTCTCTTAAAGGTTTCCTGCGCTTTTCATCTCCGAAGGTGCCCTTTAATCCAGAGAGCAAACTTATCTACACATGACTTCAGTTTTAAACATTGCCTATTTACTCCTAACACTATTTCTTACTCTTCTAAAACATAATGAAATGAAATACAATTGAAAGAGAAAATAAACTAAACTGCACAGTGAGAGGTGAAGTGCCCCTTCATTACTCTTAGGGATGATTTCTCTGACCAAGGTGACTGTCTGTGGGCCACAGAATAGGGGCTCTTGATTCCAGCTAGCAGGCTATGCTGTCAGTTATTTCTTCTGGACTTTCTAGTACCTGTATTCAAGTCAGTGAGATGAAAGTGTTTCACTTAAACAAATAGAAGAGTGGCATCACCATGGCAAGCAGAAACACGAGCTTTTTAAGATGGAAAAAGTGAGTCAGGGAAGGAGAGGTATTATTATTTATTTTACATTAAATAAAATGCATGCAAGTTTAATAGTTGAAAATAGCCTAGTGTATTAAAAAGAGATAATAGAATAGCCTGCCTCTCTCAACCTACTCTCACACTTTACCTGCTCTCCATTATTGTGAACAAAATCAGAATCATCCAGCAGAAGAATTCAGCTTCCTTTCATCAGGAATTCCAAACGATACCTATTATTCAGGTCACTTATTAAAAATCTGATAGAGTTCATATGGAAAATAAATGGGCGTACACCCTACATCTTCAGAAAAGAGAAATTGAGAGTAAGAGCATGAGACTCTCAGTGGCGTTCTTAAAAATCCAATTCTGAATCTTACACAGCTCACACATCAGTCAACATGTGGCTCTCAGCAGCTTTGCTGGAGAATGGAAGAAGGAATTTAAATTTGCCAGCAGAGTTGGTAGGTTAGTTTGAACACCTTAGTGGCTGGATTTCAACCCCTTTCAACTTGGTTTTAAACCAATCCAGATGTGCGATCCAAATGTGCATATTTGCACATTTCCCACTCCTGTGTCTTTCATCTTTCTTTCTCCTTCAAAATTTGTATAAAATAATGTACCGTAAGGACCAACTCTATATATTTAATGGATTTGCAACACGTTTCTTGAAATCTGGAGGCTTGAAAGGGTTTCACTGTTTCATCCTATAATACAGATATTTAGAAAAAAGCTCAATATTCATATTGTTCAGAATGTCATTATTGTTATTGTCCTGGAGAAACTGAAGGTAAAACTAGAAGCACTAGTGAGAAAATTACTGACTTCTGCTTTTCCTCTAAAATAGAGTTGTGCGACTACCTCTGCATGAGACAAGGACCCCGCTGCCTTAGTGACAGAACAGGGGATGAGAAATGAGGGGATCATTTCCTCTCATTTGTTCTTTGGGATTCTGTAGATACTGTTTTCTGGTACCACCAAAATTTCTAAATGAGGGGGTCTGAAGCAGACTTCACAGAAACCGTCTCCACCTGCTGATTTGGGGAGCGGCGTAGTGTTGGCCTGAAACAAAGACTGAAAAAGAAATTGGCTGGCAATTCAACATTCCCATGTTTTATTTTGTTCACGTGAAATAAGCCTTGCTATTTCCAAATAACGTTTTCAGTTTAACACCCCCCCCCCAACCCCGCAACCAGGAAGTGTAAGCAGATTCCTCTAACAACCTTAAGTACGTAACTTGGCACTCGCTACGAAAACTTCAGTCAGGTAAGCACTGCCTATAGTGGAAATGTAAGTGGAAGAAAAAATAATAAATGCTGGCAAACTCATTCCTGGTCAGAATTAGGGCAAGGAACTTTGCTGTCATGAGAACTTGCCCCTCAGCCGTTTTGGGTGTACCATCATGAAGCACCCTAAGGAAAGATTTGATGCGTTTTGTTAGTTCCATGAAAACAGCAATGGACGAGGAATTAGGACACCCAGCTTCTCATCTCCATTTCACCACGCTTTGCTCTGTGAATGTGGGACAGTAACATCTTTCAAAGCAGGGAGAATATCAGGGCTTCCAAGAATTTGAGAAATTATTTATTTTGGGGTTTCTCATTGTGTCTTTTAGAAGAATTACATGAGGTGTTAGTTACTAGAAGATTAATATGCAAAAAAAGTTCTAGGGTAAATCACTTTGGGAAACGCTAAAGACCCAAAGTTAAAAAAGGCTCTTACTATAAGGATTCTCAGAGCCTTTTATATGGTATATATTATGACTCTCCAGAAGGTAATTAAATAGTCCCTTTTCCACAACCATATTTGACTACACACACACATTTATTTATTAAGAACACTGAAAAGACCACATATCTAAGAACATAATTTGAGAAGACTGATGCCACCCAAACTTTCTACCTCATCAGGAAGACTAAGACCCAGAGGCTTAAATGATAGTAACTGAATGGCAAAGACAACACACATGACTACAGCCCTGCTTTCCTGACCCCCAGCTTAGGAATTCTGTCTACTATACCAGGCTGTCCTATACTTTCTGCAACTGTAAAATGGGGGAAATTATTATTTTTTCTGACTCCTTGACAAAGATTCTATGAAAATCAAATGAGTAAAAGCATGTGAAATGTTCTCCTATGTGGACTTCCCTGGTGGTGCAGTGGTTAAGAATCCACCTGCCGATGCAGGGGACATGGGTTCGAGCCCTGGTCCAGGAAGATCCCACATGCTGCGGAGCAAGCCTGTGTGCCACAACTACTGAGCCCACGCGCCGTAACTACTAAAGCCCGTGCACCTAGACCCTGAGCTCTGCAACAAGAGAAGCCACCGCAGTGAGAAGCCCATGCACCGCAATGAAGAGTAGCCCCCACTCACCTCAGCTAGAGAAAGCCCGTGCAGAAACAAAGACCCGATACAGCCCAAAATAAAATAAATTTATAGAAAAAGAAAAAGTTCTCCTATGTGAATCAGTATGTGAAAAACACTAATATTTCACATTAGTACGTGAAGTATGCACAAGTATGTGAATTAGTTACCATAATATAAATACATGCTTTCAAAATTGGTGGCTGTTATTATACTTTTGAAAAACTAGTTATTGATATAAGTCACTTATTCTGGAAGCTCCACACATGCTTCGTGAGAGCGAGGTGTAGTTTCTCCTTCACCTACGTGATTTTCACTGAAAAAGAGGTCTCTAGGGCCCTAGGAGAAACATAGGATACCCAGGACCCTTCTAAAATTTTTTTAAAAATTATTTTCTCATATATTCGCTTCCCAGATTATGAGAAACTCTTAGTTTTTGTTTTTCAATTTTATGGGCATTGTAACTAAACAGAACCTGAAGCTAAGAACAAAAGGCTCTGAGTACCTCCATTCTGAGTCAAGTCATTTCCACACAAAGGCTGCTGAAAGGTGCTAGTTGAGCTGAACCAGCAGTACAACCCCTTTTCCCTATGGCAAAGAAGTCTAAAGTTAAACATAAACTTACTACATGATCTACCTATTTTTTATCCTATTTACCCAGGAGAAAAAAAAAAGCATATGTCCATACAAATACTTATACATGAATGTGCATATCAACTTTCTTTGAAATAGCTCTGAACTGGAAATAATACAGATGTCCATCAATAGATGAGTGGATCAGCAATATGTGGTATATCTGTACAGTAGAATAGTACTCAGCAATAAAAAGGAATGGACTATTGATATATTAAAAAACAGAGATGACTCTCAAAGCAATTATATTGAGTGAAAGAAGCCAGACAAGAGAGTACATGCTGTATGATTCCATTTATAGAAAATTCTAGAAAACTCAGATTATAGGAACAAAAAGTAGACCAGTGGTTGCCTAGAGACAGGAGGAAGCAGAGAGCACAGGGAGAGGGGAATTATAAGAAGGCGTGAGGAAACATTTGGGGGTAATGAATATGATCATTAATTTGACTGCTATGGTTTCACAGGTGTGTCCACATATCAAAAACTTTATCAAACTGTAGACTTTAGGGCTTCCCTGGTGGCGCAGTGGTTGAGAGTCCGCCTGCCGATGCAGGGGACACGGGTTCGTGCCCCGGTCTGGGAGGATCCCGCATGCCGCGGAGCGGCTGGGCCCGTGGGCCACGGCCGCTGAGCCTGCGCGTCCGGGGCCTGTGCTCCGCAGCGGGAGGGGCCACAGCAGTGAGAGGCCCGCGTACCGCAAAAAAAAAAAAAAAAAAAAAACAACTGTAGACTTTAATTGCAGTTTGCTGTATATTGATTATATAAAAACTATTTTAAAGAAAAGTTTAAAAAAAAAAATACCAACCCTAAACTTTGTTTACAATACTGGGAAGCCCACTTGAAATCGAGCAGGATCCTGTGGGGCCCTTCTGGATACAACAGCCTTTCCTTATCCCCCGTTTTGTAGGAAGAAGGCTTCAGCCTCCTAGACCTTCCCTGAGTTCCACAGGGCAGATTCAAAGTTACTAACTAGGGGAGAGAGGGAATGCAAAAATAAAGGAAAGGCAGTCAAGAAACAATAGTGCAGTGATGGGGCAGGGCCCTGGTTCCTCCTCAAAGGATAAGCATAACAGTCTGATATGTATCTCTGAGTCCTACTATAGGAACAAAGGCTCCCACCCAGGTGGAGGATGGTAACCTCATGCTGAGCATAAGCACATGGACTCCTGACTGGTCAGGACTGGAAGGAGATGCTTACTGAGATTGCTGGAACACCACCCTGTTACCTCACCACCAACCAATCAGAAGAAAGTTACATACCTGCAGCCCTACCCCAAACTTTGCCTTCAAAAACACTTCCCTGAAACCCATCTGGGAGTTCAGCTCTTTTGAGCATGAGATGCCCATTCTCCTTGCTTGGCCCTGCAATAAACTTTTCTCTGCTCCGAACTCCAGTGTTTTGGTTTGTTTGGCCTCATCTGCCTCTACATCGGGGACAGGAACTTGGGTTCGACAACACATCATGGAAACAAATGATACTTTTTTTGAATTATAAATCTTGAATAGGTCTCCTCCCTCACAACAGACGGCCCACATGACTTCCAGTAAGCACATCCACAGTTAGCCTTTCAGAAAATCCCCAGAGCATGAGAACCCCTCATTCTCTCCCCTACTCTAGAGGACACAGTGTCTATAGAACAGAATTGATTTTCTCTTTCTAAATGGTATCTCTATGAATTACCACAGTGTGTACATAAAGGCAGATCTCTTGGCAATTAGTTCTCTGGTGTGCTCCCAGCTCTAACCTTTCTTCCTGTGAAATTGCATTGGTGCTCAAATGCTTTAAAGCTGCTGTGTCCAGGAATATTTTTGCCAGTAGCATCTGAGCATAAAAGAGCTTCTAGTGGTCAAAGGAAAGACTCAGAGATATGTTTTCTTGCTAAGTGACATAGTTACTGAGCATTATTAGATTTCAGAAATTCTGCTGAAGGTGCTTGTTTTCCACATTTACATGATATTCTCAGTGTGGGAGAAATAACAAGCCAGAAATTTTGCATTATTAAGTTCAGAACATATTTGTATTCATATTACTTGTGGTATGGTTTTAAATGAAATGAATACTTTTAATGAAGCAACTTTAAATTAAGGCACAAGGGCTTCCCTGGTGGTGCAGTGGTTAAGAATCCGCCTGCCAATGCAGGGGACATGGGTTTGAGCCCTGGTCCGGGAAGATCCCAAATGCGGGGGAGCAACTAAGCCTGTGTGCCACAACTACTGAGCCTGCACTCGAGCCCGTGAGCCACAACTACTGAAGCCCGTGCACCTAGAGCCCGTGCTCTGCAACAAGAGAAGCCACCGCAATGAGAAGCCTGCGCACCGCAACGAAAAGTAGCCCCCACTCACCGCAACTAGAGAAAGCCCGTGCAGCAACGAAGACCCAATGCAGACAAAAATAAATAAATTCATTAAAATTATTAATTAATTAAGGCACAAGATTACTTTTTACTATTGTTCCTATTCTGCTGGATAGAAGAGCACACTTGAAGATAAACGTTAACTCTCACAAAATCTCTTGAAGGAGGAGAGTGTAGGAAGAAAAAGGAAAGTCCCAAAAAAGTCAATGTTGAAGTGAAAGGCTCATGGATCAGGGGTCTGAAGAACTGAGTTTGAGCCTTAGTTTTGTCATTAATTAACTGAAACCTTGGGCAATTGAGTTATCCTCATTGGGACATGGATTCCTCACTTGTTGAATAGAAGATTATACCAAATGTTTCAAAGATGCTTTTCAGCTCTTCACTAAAAATCAGTACCTTCCTTGTGGCATAAAATGGGACAGGGAGAAAAGTCACCCTGTCTTTAACTGTAGGTCCCTTTTAGTTATACCACTGTAGAAGTCTGTAAGTTTTCCTCTACTTAGAGCCACAGGAAGTATCCTCTCTAACTTATGTTTCTAGAGTAAGGTGCTTACGCCATTTAGTACCATGCATTAGAAATTATTGATATAAATATTTCTTTATGTTGTCACAGATGTAATTCTCCTGTTAATAAACACTCTGGAAATACCTAATTCCGTGGAGTACCTAATTCTGCCCCTTGGTTATAGTTGCAGTGATTCAGGACAAGCATCCACATTGCACTGACAAGATGAAGTTTATTTACTATAGGAATAGTAAAATAAATATGATAAACTTCTGTTAAACAACATTAGCTCAGCAGATGCTTTCATTAGATGATTTTAAGTTTGAAACAGTATCATTGTCTTGGCAATTTGGAAACAGTGGATGACACGTCAATGCCTGGAGCTTAGAATTAATTTTTTTTCCCCTGTGGTATGTGGTGTTTGTATGTGCGTGCTGCAGAGAATCTAAACGATTTATACAGTCTAGCCTTTTTTTATTCCTATGACCCATTATAATGTAAAATGTCTTTATTTTCAGTGCCATATTATTTAGTTTTGGCCATTAGTGTTACAGATATAATTTCTTTTTTCTCAATGGAATAGTAAAAACATTTCTCTGCGTACCATGACTAACATAAAATTAGAGAAAATGCTAGAAAAGTGATCATAGATTGTCCTGAAGTGACAGCCAGGAAATATTCATCCCAAAAGTGTTATAACAGCCATCAGAAGGCAATGAAAGAATTTTAGTGGACACTCATAATTGACCATTTCGTCCTAAGAATCTCTAAGGTAATAATCACTAGGTTTTTCAGAATCTTTCTCTCTCTCAATCTCTTTCTCCATTTTCCCCTCCCTTCCTTCCTTCCTTCTTTCCTTCCTTTCTTCCTTTTTCTTATTGTTAGTCTTAGGAAATCTTTAAAAATTTCAATTCTATATGATTATTTTCTAGAACTGCACATATAAGAATTTGCTTTACAAAGAAATTTGAAACAGTGTCCCAGTTTTCCCCTCAGGTGGTCTGTGCTCTCCTGTTGGCCCTCAGTTTCCTTCTGGCATTGTCACTTATTGAGCCGGTATGCTGGGCCTTGGCAAACCCTGCCTTTTGTTTATTGTTTAAACAAACTTTCTTTAACAGCAGCACATGTAAAACAAGACTTCAGAATTTAATTTATTCCAGTGTAATGAGGCCGCCAAGAAGAGATCAAGGTAAAAGTCAACCTTCCTATTTTTAAAACTGAGCCCATAACAGCTTGGCTTGCTCTCCAATCTTCTCTGAAGCCTCCTCCCTCTGGTAGACATCTTCCACTCCATCCAGACTAAACCACTCATAGCGCCCATCAAATGCCTCTTTCCTCCATGCCTTTGTACATGCACATCTCCTGTTTGGAATGCCATTCTCCTCTCCCAGGTAGCTCTAACTTGTCCTCCAAGACTTGATTTAAGGCTTCCCCTCTGGGAAGTCTAAGTCCTTCCCCAAAACCCACCACGAGCTCCAGCCAGGAAAGGATGTGTGGGCTTGCTCTGTGTTCCCATTTTATAGCTAAGAAAATTGCAGTCCTTCTCTCCCTGAATTACAGTTATCTCTGAATATCTGTATCTTCCAGACAGTGATCTTCTTTATACCTGGGATTGTTTGTTCACTGTCTCATCTCCAGATCTAGCCACACATTTGATCCTTAGTAGTCACCCAGTCAGTTTTAGATGAATGAATAAATAAATGAATGATCTACCTAATGAATGCAGAGTTTTAACGTGGAGTAGAGGATTCTAAGGGCACATGAGAGGGGTCTAGATATCCTGAGGTACTGGCATTATCATAATAATAGCTAAGCTTTATTTATTGCTTAATAAGTGCCATGTTATGTTTCAAGTTTTTTATGTGGATCATATAAATTACTCCTGGCCAAAACCCAATATGGTAGTACTATTACTAGCCTCATTTTGCACGTGGAAAATCTGAGGCACAGAGAAGTTAGGTAAACCTCACAGACTTGGGCAGCAGAACAGGGTGAAGCCAGGTTTCACGCCAGAGGTTTGACCCCAGAGCCCACACTCTTAACTACTAGTACAAGGTACCTGTCTATGCTGCTACTGTAGAGGAAGGAAGAAACTATTATCAGCATCTGAGCACAAAGCTGACGTATATTGTTAACTCAGTAACTGTCTCTATGCTGATTTGCTCTGAGTGACCTAAAGGCTGGAATTCTGTTGAATGGTCTTAGCTATTAACTCAACAGAAAAAAATAATTTTTTTAACAATTAGAGCTATCCAACAATGGAATAGGCTAGCTCTGAAGCCACTCATCTGTAAAAATATTTAAGCAGAGACCGGGCTACTACTAAGTGGGGGATTTCAGATCTGGAATTCATACATATCAGAAGGATTAGGCACTGCACTGGTAAGTTGTCCGCATTGATGCCACTGGAGTTATGCTTTGGTCAAGCCATACACGCAGAGATACAGTGACTATTGTATAGAACTTGGTCAAATGAGGTCAGTGAACTCTTTCAAAACTAAGACACCATTCAGGCCCAACTCAAGAATTTTCTAACAGTAGAGATGGACGTAAAGCACTGTGGAAAGCAGGTGGAGTAAAAGGATAGAAGACATATCTGCCTCATTGTCAAGTGACAGTGTCTGTATCATTTAATCCTTCAGAGCCTCAGTTTCTTCAGCTATTTGATGGGGGTAATAATCGCTCTCTTACTTTCAAAATGTGGGGATCAAAGAAAATTTTTGAAAGTGGGAGAATGTGATATAAATATAAATTGTCATGAAGGAGATATGAAAGAGATGTAAAGTTATGAGGCAACTATAAGTTAAAGTCAGATATATACACACTTCTTCTGCCTATAATTACCACCAGCTCTCTTAAAAATTTTCCAGCATGATTCAGGTATCTTTGTCAAAAATGTTGCCCTCTCATGGCCCGAATACATTGGTTTACCTCATATGAACTGGTACCTCTTCCTGGATGATATTTTCTGTGTCTTAGCCCTTATACCATAAATACAGTATATAAGCAGCCCTGACTATTTAAAATTCTTAAGTTGCTGAGGTCAGAGACACCATAGGAATTTTAAGGTTGGTGGCTGGAGAATCATCCTCTTTCTCTTTGCTGTATAGATAGCATCCACTGAACATGCACAGTAACTGCTTTTGTTTGATAGTTATACCTGCAGGAGCACCTGCATGTGCAGATCTGGACTGTGGTTTAATCTCAGGGGCAGGCAGCCTTGGTCAAAGGAAGAAAAATTCTGATCCTCCGGTTACAGAATTGCCCTTGGTGAAAAGCACACTCTATACACCAATCAGACAAATTGTCAAATGATTTGTAATGGAATTAAAGAACAAAGTAGCGCCAGAATACATGAAAAGGGATAAAGGAAAAATGAAACTAAAAGAAGAAAAGAATAATAGGAAGAAGTGAAATAAGAAGATAGAGAAACTCAAGGAGAAAGAAGACAACAGAATTAGAAGAGTAAAACAAACAAACAAACAACACAACCCATAAAGAGATGAAGAAAAGAACAAGTCTTTGGTACCTGTTTTACTGGTCCGTGGAAGGGGTCCCCTGAACCCTGCTGTTCTCTCGATTTTCAGAGACGGATTAGCAAAATATAAAGTGAGCATAAAGTTGCTAACTGTGTGGGTACAGAGTCACCTTGGACCTCATCAGTATTGCTAAACATCACCCGTAACCTTTCCATTATCACTGAGGGTCTGCTCAGCACCAGGCCCAACTGCTCCAATAATTTCAATTACTTTCCCCGACAAATTTTATGTTTCATGTATTTTAGTGGCCTGATAATTATGATTTCTCTCATTTCTTGCTATCGAGCTTAATGGGTTCCAGCAAGAGTGTACAGTTTCAGAAATGAAGTTCCACTTGAATTCACAAGTTATTATCTACTTTCATTAATGGAATTGGAAAAAAGAGAGTGGAAAAGAGATAAAGAATGAGGAAGAAGGAAAAGATGAGTGAGCAGGAACAGGGGGAAAAAAGAAGAAAACAAACAGCCAGGATCAAAAAAAAGAAAATCAGCCATACGTGAAAGGAAAAGTCAGGCTGCGTATACAGAGAAAGTAGACAGGAAAGTACGCAGACAAACTTTTTAAAAAAATATGAAAAGCACCGAACAGATTACTTCCATTATTAGGCACATGACTAATAAAGCAGCATAGGGTGTTGGAAAATTCTCAGGCTTTGTAGCTAGACCACAATGGGTTTGAGGAACCTGGTTCTTTTGTTTACTAGCTCTGTGGTTAAAAGCATGTTACTTGACCTTGCTGAGATTCATCTGTCTTCTTCTCTGTATGGATAAGAACATTGACTCTATGGACTAATTCCCTTTCCTCTTTCTTAATCCCTCTTCCATGTGTGTGTGTGAGTGTGTGTGTGTGTGTGTGTGTGTGTGTATCAAATTATTTTAATGGAATGACGATTATGTACAAGAAACTGTGCTGGTGCAGGGAGATGGGCTTTCTGAGAGGCTGCAGAGCTGAAGGCGGAGATATATGTAGAGCTTAGGTGACCTGGGCACTGACAAAACTCTCCTCCCACATGGGAGGCTATGATTCAGCTCCCGCTGTCTGGCGTAAGAAATGGAAATGTCCAAATCTGAAGACACTCTCATCAGTGGAAGCCCTAGTAAAAAGGATTATTTGCATCAGTTCTACGTGATGATTATGTAAGCCCCAGGAGGAAAGGCTTGTGACGCAGCAAGGTATCAAGGGTTCGGATCCATTAAGACTTTGTGTCACCGGCAGCTGTGTGAATTCTGATTTGGGGCCAAATAATTGGTAACATACTCCGACCTTATAGTTGGGTTATGCATGTCATCTCTTACAACCAACATTTAATCCATCTGAAGAGGTATAGCTGGGAAAAGTAGGAGATAGAAAAATGAAGAAGACATAACTCTTGACTTCAAGAAGCTAATAATGCAGTAGGGGACATAGAATAAATACACAAATAAGTGTAATAGAAAATGAATATGATAAGTCGTATAAAGTGTCACATTGGATCATACAGGTTTGAGAAGGAAAATGTTATATATTTTATAAAAGATTATCTTTTAATAAAAGCCCAAGTTTTAAGCCAAAGGAATGAAACTCTAGTTTTACAATTTTAAGCATCAATGAACTACTTGGGAAAATAAAGGAGGATTACAGAGTACTTTCCTATTTCCATGAAAATACATCACATAGATGGCAACGACTGAGTCCTGTACTGCAGGCACTCGATGGGATAAAATGAGAAAATTTAGAAAGAAATTCCCCCCCAAAAATTGGAATTAAAACATTTTAAAGATAACAAAAAGCAGCTGTAGTGAAAAATTAAAAACAAACAACCATAAAACCCCCTACCATATATGGAAATAGCTGAAGTGATGATTCATATAAAATGCCTCTACTATGTATTCTGCAACTGAAAAGGTTAACGGTTTTCTCTAATAATCCTAATAGAGGCCACTGAATGATGGCTTATCTTCTTCAGTTCCATTAAAATGAAGTAAAAATGGATGCTCTTAATGTGGACTGAAAGAAAAGAACTAATTAACCTGACAATGTGCTCCTCTTTCACCAGGTACCTTTCTGCAAAGGCAACTAAAACTAAAGACAACTGGGCATTTTTTAAGGTTATCTATACTTTTCTGTGAATACATTAAAAAAAATTGTCTGGGAGGTATCTGGTCAATATTGATTGACACAGTCCTATATCAGCTTTTGCTTACAGAAAAAGCATACACCCACTGGAGAACCGTGAGCCTACCTGCCCCACTCCAGGAACAGTGTGTGGCACGTGAGATACAAAGACAAGTGAGGAAATCTTTCTCTCAAAGCACCAGTACTTTATTTGGAGAAACAAACACATACAAAAATAATTACAGCCTCTGAGAGAGGCAAGTGCAAAGGACTATGATCGCTGGTGGGGGAGAGGTGACAACTAAGAGAGTGGCAGGAGGGTGGAAGCTTCATGAATATGTCAAATTTCAACCTGGCCTTCAGGAATCCCAGGAGCTTGCCTGTTGGTGAAAGGAAGGGAAGGGGTTTGTTCACACGTCAAGAAGGGTCTACACAAGTCCCTGTTTGCAAGGGTCATTAGGGATTCAGGCAGGTGCTGTTTGTCCTACAACCTGCTTATTGACTATGTCCAAGTTACAACTTGCCTAAGATAATGTTAGTGGTCCACAGAGGGCTTTGGCAGTAATTAAAAAACAACAACAAAAAATCAAAACAAGTGCCACCTCTAGGGATTTAGCTTCTTTGGGTCACAAGTCTGTTGTATCTCAGCAGGATCACACTGGGCCCAAATGAAGAGATTTGACATTGTCCTTCTAGTCTCATTATCTTTGACAAGGGCCTTCCTTGCCTCAGTTAATCATGACAGAGAATGTGAGAATATAGATGGTGAATTGAGGGGACATAAGGGAACCCGGGCTTCCTGTGCTCGAAATCACCAGCCAATGCATTGCAGCTTCTTATGGAGGCTGGGGCCCAAAAACTCAATTAGCAACCACGAATCCAGAACCTCAGAGGCAGGTCTCAGGTTCCCTGGACTTATTTGAGCTACTAAGCATCCTGCTTTGGTTTCTATCATGTCAACTTACTTTCCTCATCCAAGGGTCAGCTAGAATAATAATACACACAGAAATCTTGAAAAGTCAAATCTTATATTTTAATTCACAGATTCCATGGCCTATTAAAACGACTCCTAATGTACACTGAAGAATAAAACCTTCCTTACCTTTCCACCTCTAGAGTTCAGAACATTAACAAAGAATTTCTTTCCTCCTACTTTTTGGAAGTTATTCTGTGTTTCTTGAACCATGTCAATTTTGGAAAATCTCTACCTATTCATATCTCTGAGTATGAACAATGTGAAAAATCCCATGTTGGCTAGAAATTTTTTCTTTCTTTCTTTTTTCCTTTTAAAGACCATGGAACCAGTGGCTTCCTGGGAGTAAGTATAATTTTTGAAATAAAATATGGGCTAAAGTGGTCTTTTAACCTTTAGAGTTAGATCTTCAATGTTCTTCGTATCTTGGTATCATCCTCAAAGTTTTGTGGATATTTTTAATAAGCATCTGTTGAAAATAAGGTCCAAGAGGGAGGGGATATATGTATACATCTGACTGATTCACTTCATTGTGCAGCAGAAACTAACACAACATTGTAAAGCAATTATACTCCAATTAAAAAAAAAAAGCTAATGGAAATAGGAGTGATGGAGCAGAAGGACAAAAGGTGTAAAAGATGTTCTATAAAAGGTTGGTGGGATTTATATGCCCCCATTATCTACCCCAGCCCATGGTCCTGATCCTAATTGTGCCAGTAAATTATTTAGCAATATGATTTGTCATGTGAAATAATATTTGGATCACTTATTAAAGACCCATTTTATGTCAGACGGCTTACATAATCTAAGCCTAATTTTTGCAAACATACTTATAATTGAGAAAACCATTTCAGCAAGCTCGAGAGACTTACCTAGGGTTACAGATTCAAGTTAATGCGGAGAGAGGATTTGAACGTATGTAATCCGAATCCCAAACCAAGTGTTTTCCCCTTTTCTGCTAAATCCTATTTATAAGACTTGTGATGGTCAGAAGAATGCAGAGTCCATCTATTTCTTCCAGCTAAGTAGCTCTGGTCAGGTTGCCTAACCATTTTTTTTTTCCATAAAGATACACATTTTTTAAAGAAACATTAAAATGCCATTTCTATCTTCTGACTTTAAAGGGGGGTCTTAATAATATCTGTGTTGTAAAAGAAGGAGGAACAGATCTGCCTGAAAGTGGTTGAGCTGTAAGGAGGGATGCTGAACTGGGGGAGAGGATTCTGTTGCAGGAGAAGTTTGGAAAACGAAGTCTGAGTCAGAGATGTCTCTACCACACTTGTTGTCCGACAGAAATACGACGCAAGCCACACGCTTAGGTTTAAATATCCTAACAGTCATGTTTAAAAATGTAAAAATAAACAGGTGGTTTTAATTTTAAGAAGATACGCAATCCAGTGTATCTAAAGGATTACCGTTTTAAGATATAATCAACACGAAATATTCACGATCTGTTTTACATTCTTTTTGTATATGAAGTTTTTAAAACGTCTAGTATATGCCTTACACTTGGAGCACATCTTTATTTAGAAAGCCTCGTTTCAAGTGCTCTAAAGCAACCTGTGGTCAGAGCTGACCACACTGCACAGCAGAGTTCTAGTAGCTTAAGAAGAAAGAGGAGGTGATCAAAAGGAGTTCACATGCGGGTCCCAGCGGCTCGGGCGGCTGGAGCAGAGGCAGCGGCCAGGCAGCCCAGCTTCGAGAAGGCTCTGCGCCCGCAGGCACCCGGCCCGCGCCCGCCCCGCTGCCACGATGCCCAAGAGGAAGGTCAGCTCCGCCGAGGGGGCGGCGAAGGAGGAGCCCAAGAGGAGGTCGGCGAGGTTGTCAGCTAAACTGGCTCCTGCAAAAGTGGAAACGAAGCCAAAAAAGGCGGCAGGAAAGGATAAATCTTCCGACAAAAAAGTGCGAACAGAAGGGAAAAGGGGAGCAAAGGGAAAACAGGCTGAAGTGGCTAACCAAGAGACTAAAGAAGACTTACCTGCAGAAAATGGAGAGACTAAAAATGAGGAGAGCCCAGCTTCTGATGAAGCAGGAGGGAAAGAAGCCAAGTCTGATTAATATCACACACCTGGTCCTATCAGGGGCCCCTGTCTCCCTCCTTGTACAATCCAGAGGAATATTTTTATCAACTCTTTTGTAAATGCAGGTTTTTTAGTAGCTCTAGAAACATTTTTAAAAAGGAGGGAGTCCCACCTCATCCCGTTTTTTAAGTGTAAACGCTCTTTTTTAAGAGGTGAAATCATTTGCTGGTTGTTTATTTTTTGGTACAATCAGAAAATAGTGGGATATTGAATATGGGAGGTTTGATTGTCTTGGGTGTCAGCTTAACATTCCACAGATGGGGGGTAGCTTTTCTATCCTATAATACAAAGCATACTAAGTGGCAGTTTGGAGACAGTTGTGCATTTAATGTCTTAAACGCTTTAAATTACTTCTCTTCCCACGTTGTTTTTGGTAGAATTGTTTCCTAAAGCAAACCACTCACCCCTTGATCTTGGCTCTCCTGGGCAGAATTTTGTGCACTCTGTAACATCTTTGGTAATGGCAGTCCAGTTCTTCTAGTAAAACTGTTAATGTGCTGTGGACGACTGACAATTTGAGCGTGTAGTGTATATGATATTAAATTGTGAATTAGTGGGACTTAACGATGTAACAGCATATCAATATTTGAAGATATTGGTACTGGATATCCTGTGAAGGAAAATTTGCCTCCAAATTTTAATCTGGAAAGTCACTGGAATAACTGTTCAGAAAAGAATCACAACTACATGATTTTTTAGATTTTTGGTACGTATATTGAGAATTGTGTACAAATTGAAATGTCTGTGTACTGATCCTCAAAACAACCAATAAAATCTCAATTATGAAAGAAAAAAAGGAGTTTACATGAAAATGAACTCATTTCAGAATGGGGTGACTGAAGTACAAAAAATTATATATCAATAATTGGAGGTGGATAAAATTTCCATCTACTGGGAATGAGGTAAGACAAATTATAAGGGAATCACGTGGAGTGAAATAAAGGGGGGAAGCAAAACAAACACTGAGGGAGCAGGTGTTTCCCATTCATTGTCACTCACTCACTCAACAGAAAGTTACCATGTCACTCGCTCACTCAACAGAAAGTTACCATTCTCTCCGGTTGCATAGAGGAGAACTCTAACCCAGAGAAAAATTCAGTCACTGGCTCGAGTTTCATCTTCCTACTAGTCTATGAATCTGTGACTACCCAAAATCAATAGTTTGTATCTATCTTATTCTCATTGCCTATAGTGAAAAAAGAAAAGGAAAAAAGAGGTATGATCTGTCAGCTGACCTGAGTTGCTGTTGTTGATGAGGCAGAGACAGGGGATTTGCCAAGAGCAAGGGGGTAGGAGGCTAGAAATCTTGCCAAGGGCTGTGTTTCAAAGACTGTTGCTCCAATCCCTAGGCCTGTAAGGTGCCAGAGGAGGGGAGCCAGGCCCACAGCAGCTGTTGCACTAGGCAGTTGTTATTCTGGGGACATGGACCCACTGTTCTCTTGGTACAGTTGAAGACAGAAAGCAAAAGATTGGGTTTGACAGTAGTCAGAGAGCATTGGTGGAAAAACTGGAGAAATTCCTGCACATGAGGTTGGTGAAAAATCAGGGGAGCTTGTCCAATGACCTGCTCTGGATTTTCAGACACTAGGATAGATTCTTATCTGGCTTACACAAGCTCAGTATGTTTCCTGGTTTGTATTTTAAGTTTTAAAATAACAGTCTTACTCCAAACTGTCCATGTGAAACGCAGATCATCTACATTCTGTGATGTAATCCGCTTGGGTCATGGCGGTGAGAAGATTATCACATCGTTCTCATACAGGCAACTCTTTTAGGAGAATTTGGAGGAACAGAAAAAAAGGGGCATCAGACAGCTCTAATTAGCCTTACTTTCATGAAAACTGAATTTCATGAAAATCAAGTTATTTTCAGCTAAGGATCACTGCTGAGAGGAAAGAAAAAACAAATGAGCTGAAGAGTAACAAGACCCTCTTTAAGAATGGATTCATAGTGAACTCTCATTTCTATTTGGATAAGTAGTTTACACATAATTACTTAACCTATAGGATTGTGAGAGAGTTAAAAAGTTGACCATATTCATGCATTCAAAAGTTCCGTCAACAGCTGTTGTTTGAGCATCTACTCTGTGCTAAATGCTATTCTAGGCTCTGATTAGAGACCAGTGTGGCAAAGGCTGCTAGCTGATTCCTAAACCCATTTCCTCTTCTTGGAAACACAACTAGACTACATTTTCTAGACTTTGGAGTTAGGTTTGGATATGACTGAGTACTAGCCAATAGACTATAAGAGAAAATGTTGCTTCTGCCCCTGCCATGTGTGATTCTCCATGAGAGTCTTTCACTGGCTATATTGACCTCGGGAACTACATTGAAAGTGGTGGACCACATAGGAGAAGGTGGCAGAATCATCGCTTAGAGGAGAGCAGTAAGAAAACTGGTTTTACGCTTGAGGTGAGCTAGAAATAAACTTGTTATAGCAGCTAGTGCAACCTTAGATAATATTAGCATGAACAACAGACTTGCTCAGTGTCCTCTTGATCTTATAACCCAATGAGAGACAGACAATAAATAAGCAAACCACATAAATATATTTGCTTGTACATGAAAATGTTAATCCTAGCTATAGAAGAAGCCCCCATAGCTCAGGTTCATGCTAAAAGATTAAAACTGTGGTTGATCCAAAAAAAAATTTACGTTTGACTTTGGAATAAACAATCTCTTTCTCTCTTCATCCTACCTCTCCACCCCCTGCCCAACAGACACACATACCTCTTTAACCAAGTACCTAATTTTCTGAAACAGTGGTGGACTCCACTGCATGCAGTGAATAAGAAAAACCACATCATCTTAGAGATTTCAGTTCCCTGTTTTCTTTCCTGAATGTTATTCCATGGTAGAAAGATATAAATGCATCTTTTCTGTAAGCAATAATGAAACATTGGTTGGCTGGTTAATTTTCTTCCATAAACAAAAGCAGAAATACTGACTACATCACCTGGTGGTAGAGCAGCAGAAAGATGACTGAGATGATACTTCAAAGAGTTCTGAGATCCTGTCCTAATTATGTGATGGGAGCTAAAGAAGCTACTGCTGAGGTCTTAGTTGCCTCATATACAAAACTGGAGGTTTGGGCTAAATGACCTATAAGACTCCTCACACTTCTATTTCTACTTTCTGAGCCTGAACACAAACTTTTTTTTTTTTTAACAGAAAAATGGTAGATGTGTGGCTCAAATGCAGTGCTTGGGAGACATTCTGCCTAGTTTACAGGTTCAAATGATGGGACTCAGCGTATGAACTTGGAATCCTCGACTCTCTGTTAGAGGCCTGATGCATTACCTAGAAAACGGAGGCTAAAGAGACATTGGGAAATCCCAGGTGATTCAGAGATTCTATTTGAATTATCCAAAAACCTTCCCAGGACTTTTACTTCATTTGACCCCTGTACTTCGGAAGTGTGTGTGTATATATGTATATGATTCTGATTTCCCAAAGATCTGAGCCTCCTTTGTCCTTTGAAGCTTCAACTTTTCAAAATAAGAACTGTATTGTTTTTAACAATTGGGTCTTTCTCCCCAGCTCCCCACCCCGCGCTCAGCTTCTCTCCTCTCTGTGTTCTCCCTCAGCCCCTCTCAACTGTCTGGCTACTGACGGTGTGCACTGTGATTTAAGATACTCTGTGCTTTTCCCTTCCTTACCACGGTGCCTTTGATTCAGATACAGACAGATACATTATTGATCAGATTTTCGCTGCTCCTCTTCGCTTGCTGCTGTTGCACTCGTAACTAATAAGCTCATAAGAGAAGGAGAGTGAGGCAAGCCTGCCTCCTTTTATAAAGCAAGAGGATGACAATGCTACAGCCTCCACTTTGGCATCTTTAAGAAATGCTACCTGCTTTCCCACTGGGAGCCTTCGTTTGTTTGGTCGGGCCACATCACTGTGCAGAGGCTAGTGGTCTACCTGCCGGACAGTGAAGGCCTGCTTGGATGAAGAAGACGAAATTTACTTAGATGAAGGACCATTCTTTGTTCCATAGTGGATAAGTGGTTGGGCTTCTTTGCTAAGTGTTCCATGTAAATCCTAAGTAGCCATTTTTAACCAGATTCTTTATAATCTTATTTATTTTTTGCCACCAACCTAGGATTGGGTCTTCAGACTCTGAACCTACATCCTTCTCTAGAGGCAGAAATGCTGGGAATTTTCTCCTGTGACCTGTTTTTCAACACCTTTGCTGGATCCTTAAGAGACATGACTGAAAAAGCTACAAGATTTCTTTATCTTACCTAAAGTTTCCTTCTTCTTTAGACATTTAAACACCCTATTTCAAAATATCACAATTTTCAGTGCTCATATCCTTTAACCCAATAACTCTACTATCGTAGTTACGTTTGCTAAAGCACGTGTATGTGTGTGTGTGTTTGTGTGTTTGTGTGTGCACAGACGTATACATACAAACATGATTATTCTCCTTGTAATAGCAAAACCTGGAAAAAACTTGGGGGCTACTTAAATAAATAATTGGTCATCCATAGAGCTGAATAATATGCAGCTATTTTAAAAATAAAATAGCTATATATGATGATTCTGAAAAAGCTGTTACATTACTTAATGGAAAACATACTTGCACAGGCTGAACTCTTCTGTCAAAATTTTTATCTATCTGCTATCTATTTATCTGTCTTTCTGTCCGTCTGTTCGTCATGCATCCATCCAGATACCTCTGCTGCTTCATGTATTAAGCATTTTACATTTTACTGAGAGTGTAGATAAAATCTGTTAACAGCAACTTCCTCTAGGAAGAGTGACTCTGGGAAAGGGAGATTTACATGTTATAGTTCACCTTTTGGTGTTTTCTGAATTTCTAACTTGGTGCAGCTATTGCTTTTATTTTTAAAAGATGTCATGTCAGCTGAGGTAAACTGGATTCTGATATTATGGAGGATTCCTCTTCTTTTTTTCTTTATATATTTCAAACCTGTGTAAGTCTTGTTTGAAAACGCCCTAATATGAAGGCTTAATGGTTATATAAAAATATGGTTCCAGTCACTTTCCTGAAAATGAATCTTGAAAGATGAAGGGAAAAAGTCACAGGGGCTATAAGTCCCTGAGTGGTGAGAACACACGGAGGGGGCAGAGGAAAGGGCTGTGAAGGGAGAGGAGTGACACTGAGGGATGTGCTTCCTGAGATGCACAGAAGTAAGGTGAGAGAGGGCTGGCAGTTAGGGAAATTGGAGTCTAGCCCCGCTCTGCCATTTCCTGCCCTCTTACACATATCACTTAACCTCTCCCAACCTCAGTTTCCTCATTTATAAAATAAGGGAATTGTATTGGATGATTTCTGAGGTGCCTTCTAGCGCAGAAATCTATACAGTTCTATGAAACATCAGCCATTCTCCCCCCACATAATTGGCAGGAGGTGGTAATGAAATAATGTCTAGAATATGACTCATCTTTCAATGTACATTTTCTCTGTCCTTCGACAGAAGTAGTCAGCAGGTCTTGTTTTTTTCCTCCTGTTACTCTGATAATAAGTCAGGATAAACGCCCTATAATGGACGCCACAGAGACTTTTTTTTTTTTTGCTGTACGCGGGCCTCTCACTGTTGTGGTCTCTCCCGTTGCTGAGCACAGGCTCCGGACGCGCAGGCTCAGCGGCCATGGCTCACGGGCCCAGCCGCTCCGCGGCATGCGGGATCCTCCCGAACCGGGGCACGAACCCGTGTCCCCTGCATCGGCAGGCGGGCTCTCAACCACTGCGCCACCAGAGAAGCCCCACACAGAGACTTTTATTTGTGGGGAAAAGCTGAGCTGGCCCAGAAATGCCCATTTGACAGAACACACTTCTAGTCAGAGACAGCAAAGGCAGGTACAGTGAATGCACGATAAGGTAGATTAGAGTGATCAGCGTTTTAGTTTAAAAGAAACAAAAAAACACATCATTCATCATATGAAATTTTGCAGTTTGTGGTATGTTCTATTTTATCTGATTCTGTCCACCTTTCCTTTCTAAAGCCTTTCAACCCCATTCATGTTTTCTATTCCAAAACTACAGAGTAGAAAGAAGCCTGACCCAATCCCTGCCATCCCAGCATACTGTCAAGTCACCATGATCCTTTAAAGCCCTTGGCTTGGGGTTATGGAAAGAATGAAAGCCAAAAGTCGGGTGATCGCTATTTCACGGTGTGACCTAGGAAGGCCAGTGCAACGTGAGGAATACTTCTCGAGCCCCTACCACGTCCTAGGCATCGTGCTAAGCATTCAGTATTCAAAGGTCAAGGCCCTTCGTTGAAGAAGATAGGAGTCTAAAGGGGGAAGGATCAACATATCTGTAACTACAGTACAAGTCCCACACCAGAAGGCCAGACCAGAGCTATGGAAGCACAGAGCAGGGGTTGTTTAGCCTGCCAAAGGGTCATTTGAGCTGGGACTTAAAGACAAATAACCAATATCCAGGATCTCCTTTTGCTAACAGTTTCTGGCCTTACCGTCACAGGGAAAATATCTCCATTTCTCTGCATGTGACTGCCCCAGAAGTGTACGTTTGTGGAAAGAGCAAGCAGGTCATCTGAAAGATGGATGAAGAAAGACCCAGAAAGAGCAGAGCAGCTCTGGGAATGTGGAAGAGTAAGGGAATGGGGAGCAAACCAGGGAAAGGATGGGCCCGAGAAGGAAGTAACGGGGAGACGGAAAAGCATACAGGGCGGGGTGAAACACTGTGGTGGGCTGTGCCACTAAGATATTGCAGATTTCATTCCAAAATGGTCTTGTTTACCTTCAGAGACCGTGTTTCACTGGGCGTCCCGCAGTAACTGCTGCTAGAGTACATCTCCTTTCATATAAGGTCCCCTGCTGTCACGAGCCTTCATGAGCATGGCTGAGTTTTGTCCTGAAGCCTTTGGCAAAGTGGAACGAACCTAGCAGCACCTCTAAAGTGCGGACACCCTGCTGGGGTGAAGATGAATGGAACCGCAACTGGGAAGTATTTCACGGCCAGGTGTGAAGAGGTAGAGAAAAGAAAGAAAATATTTCTCTCCTGGAGTGATTTATACTAGATTTAGACGAAGACTCATAACCAAGTGTAGGAATCAGCTGTAAGTCACTTGGGAAAGAACAAATACGGTACTTTTTTTCCCCTCAAGCCATGTGTTTAAATCAAATCAGCAAATATTTTTAATAATATCATTGTGCTCTAAATGTGGTCATTGCTTGATTTATCTACCCTTCTTTGAGGAGAGTCCGTCTCAGAACTGCCGGAGTCACAGGGTCGGGGAGAAAAGGACAGGATATTAATGGTTGACTGATACTATTTTCTTTTGAGGAATAAATTAAGAGTCTCTGCATCTTCTCAAATCCCAAAGGATGTCCCACAGTACTGAAAATTTTGAGGCTAGACTTGTCCCTGGTTTTAAGAATGATGAGTTTCCACAAAGGTCCTATTCAAATGTCAATTAATAGGCCAATACCTGAAGCCATTAACCTGTGAAGTCATTATGCAGAAAGAGTAATTTTGCTATGTAATTATAGAGGAAGAATCAAGGTAAAACAGTACTGCATTTTGATGCCTAATAAGATATCGAAAAAGGGGAAGAGACATTAATGACAGATAACATCCATTTCATTATTTTAAGTGTTGACTTGGGGTCTGAGAAATATTTACCAATCCATGAGCTTCTCAGTGTCATAGTTAGAATATCTAAAATTTTGCAAAATGGGGTATTGTATCTCAGGGTCTGGAGAACTAACGATACTCACTTTTTTCAAGTTCTCGACAGTATGTAGTTACATGGATTGAGCTGCAGAGTGCCCTAAATCCATATAACTACACGCCACATTATCATACAGTTTTAACTTTATTGCGTATATGGAATTAAGGACTTAAGGTACATAGCTTTTCCTCTAAATCACAAAGTGGAATATTCAAGGTCCTTAATTGAGTTGTGATGATAACGTGAGAGCAAAACCAAAAATAAAACACTGAGCTCCCAGTTCCCAGTCCAGTGTTTTCTGTAGATTCCACTGTTTCTGAA
The DNA here is from genome assembly GCF_949987515.2 of Delphinus delphis. NCBI lineage: Eukaryota > Metazoa > Chordata > Mammalia > Artiodactyla > Delphinidae > Delphinus > Delphinus delphis. Next base: position 63,091,809 of record NC_082686.1, read on the forward strand.
ATACCAAAGAGAAGAATTCTAGAGAACACCTCATCACAGAAATCACAACTCAAAGAGAAATCAGAGTTTTCAAAGCCATCTGACTGGCAAATCCATGCCATTTCCCAGACTTCACCTCAGCCCCTGGAGCTGTCACATTCAGAGGCTGTGTGATTTCATGCAGAGTGTGTGTTCAGCAGTTTGGCAGACAGGTTAAGGCCACCTGAGAATACAAGGGAGCATGCTCGTGCATATGTCCCAGGAGCAAGTCTAGAAATTAAGAGAGTAAATAAATGAGAACTGTGGGTGGGAGAATCTCATGCAGTAGCTTTCTGTCTGCAATAATCAACCTAATCCTTAATCAGTGAGCAAGCATTTATTTTGAACCTACATCTTCAATAGCATGTAAGAAGCTAGAGAAAGGCAGAGACAAGTGATGAACATGTAGAGGAAAATCAGAGATCTGAGACTATTTTCCTGGTTAATCGTAGGCACCATCTCAGTAGTTGCACTCTTAATTAACGAGTCCTGATGACGCGCTATACTTGGCATCAGATGGTAGGTATTCTAAAAACACCCAGAAGGCAAATGATTTTTCATAACTCGTGACAACCTTCAGGATGTCTTTGTGTGGATCACTTATCACTTATCATCTTCCTGGCTTTAGGGAGGCTCATCACTGATGCTCAGTCATTATGTTATTCCCTATAAAACTGTTGAAAGTAAAGCCATAGTATTCGAAGTGCTTATTTTGCACAAAATGAATTAATAATCTTGCACCTCAAGCCCGCCAAGTTTTAGCCTCTAATAGACATTAATGCTACACTTCACTTTACGTAATATATTCCTGAAAGTTATGAGTAAATATTTTTTGGATACATCAAATTACATATAAATACACGGTAAGAGTTGGCTATTTAAAATGGTTCTGTCTAATTCAACAACTTTTCCTAAGAATCAATTTCATTGCAGGCACTGAACTAGGTGCTGCGGATGTACAGATGAATATAGCTTGATTCCTGTCATCAAAAAACCTGAGAGTTTAGTGTAAGAGAGAGATGCATTAATACCAAATGTCAATATCGTATGCTGAGTGCAAACATAGAGGCAAGCATAGGGTACTGAGAGAACAAAGGAGGAGGAACTTGTTCATCCCTCGGAGATCAGTAACAGTGCCTGGAAGAAAAAGAAATGGCTGAGCAGAGCTTTGAAAAAATAAGGAAGATTCTTAAAGAATTCTCTGGTCCAGTAACCATTCCTTATTTATTTGTATTGTTTGTATAATCTCAGCCAAAGTAGAGCCTTATTTCTAACTCTTCAATTGTAGAAAAGGGAATTAGGAGCAAACTCACCAGATAGATTGTTAAGGTCAGTTCCATGTTGCTGATCTATACATTCTTTGGTTCTTTCTTGTAATTTTTTTTTTTTCCATATAGAAAGTGCTCTTAATGCAAAGCACCCCTGCCTTGTACTGTAAATGTTATCAATGTATTTACATTTAACCTGAATATATAATGGGAAATGAGTATCAGTGGTACCACTAACAAGTCTTATACAGAAAGTTTAAACCAATGTGAGAGAAAGGAGCAGAGCGTTGTTTTCATGGCTACATTAATGAAAAGGCTTGTACAGTGGGGAGGCCATGACCTCCTGGAGAGAAAAAAGCTGAACAATCATAATACATCGAATTCTGCCTTCTGGGAAGTATCTGTGACTATATGTCTGGTATCTTTGTGTATCAATCTTCACTTTCAAATAGCTCTCTCTTAATCCGCATATTAGTGAAGAAAGAGCTTTTATTGAATAGATTTACATTTATTTTCTCAGGATTTTTCGGGGGCTGTTGTGGGTGTGGAGGAGGATACTGATGACAGAATCATGTAAACTCAAAGGTTCTTACTGGGGCTTCCCTGGTGGTGCAGTGGTTGAGAGTCTGCCTGCTAATGCAGGGGACACAGGTTCGAGCCCTGGTCTGGGAAGATCCCACATGCCGCGGAGCAACTAGGCCCGTGAGCCACAACTACTGAGCCTGCGTGTCCGGAGCCTGTGCTCCGCAACAAGAGAGGCCGCGATAGTGAGAGGCCCGCGCACCGCGATGAAGAGTGGCCCCCGCTTGCCACAACTAGAGAAAGCCCTCGCACAGAAACGAAGACCCAAAACAGCCAAAAATAAATTAATTAATTAATAAACTCCTATCCCCAACATCTTCTTTAAAAAAAAAAAGTTCTTATTGGAAAGATATTCAGCCAGGTAAATAAGCATAGCTAGTATGTAAGACCATGTGATATTAGGGCTGGGGGCAGGCGATCATGCCCCAGCTCCATCCATACTGTGCAATGAGGGCAGGCTTCCTGAGTTCTCCCACACATCCTATTTCCTCACCTGTAAAACACAAGGACCTAGATATACTAAAGATTGACTTTCCTCATCTTTATTTATGGGGGAGTTGTTGAGTCATTAAAATATGTTATTGATCTACCAAAAAAAAAAATCTACAGGATAGTGAAAAATACCTCACAAACACAAAATTAGAATGGCATTGACTGTCCATAAGTGGAGGAAAACCATGTTCTAATGAACTGCTTTAGGGGACAGTTGCCTTACCTAAGATTTGGTAGTACTGAAATCAAAGACAAAACCCATCCCAACAGAGAGAGCACTGAGCAAGGGAGCCTTGCTAAATGTATTGCTATCTGCTAATGCCCAGATGAAGATGTGTTTTTAATTAGCCTTTTGGCTGTCTATAAATGCTTGCCTTTATTTGTTTCTTTTTCCCCTAACGATTGCATAGTAAATGGAGAATCTTAATTGGTGCATGCTAATGCACCTTCATAAAGACCTCCTTTAGCAAAGCTCCGTAAAATGCTGACACAGCCTTGACTCTAATGCTTTATAATGCCTCTGACTTTAAAAAACAAAATGTACACATAGGGCTTCTTTTTTCCTTTAACCTCTCAAACTTCTATCAGCCAGTGGTGATTTTTAAATAGTTTTTTTGTTTTTGTTTTTTAAAGCAGGGAAGTTAGAGTTTACAGACTCTCAGCATTTATGGACTGAGACTAACAATATCTAAGATGCCTGATTCATTTCTCATATAGAGTGTATATCTGAGGGTTCCAAGCTGGAGGGCGTTTTTTATACATCTGGAAATGAGAAATGCACATTTCCTCTTTTCTAAATCCATGATCTGGAAAGATCATGTGCATCATGAAAAATGGATAATCTTTTGACAAGGGTATAGATTTTTCTGACTAAACAATAAATCTTCTATCAGGTGAGTAGACCAGTCCCTCCTTCCAGCATCCAACTGACCCTGGATGGGGTAAGTGATGCAGAGCAGGCAGGGCTCTAGGGCTTTGCAACCTCAAACCAAAGTCTTGCCTATTCATGCACAGGTGGCTCTTTTATTTTTTTTCCAGTCCAGAGCACTACTACTTTCCTAAACACCTGAGATCTCATACCTGGGCGAGGGGGGGAGGGTTGTGTCCTTTTTTTTCCCCCCGCTCTGAGAAGGTAGTATCTTGAAGGAAATAGCTTTGCCTTTGGAGTCAGAGAGACCTGGCTTCAAATTGCAATGCCCTTATTTTGATTTGGGACACCAGTAAAAATGAAATTATAAGTCTATCAAAGTACAAAATAAACCACACAAAAGTTACATGTATACACACACACTTATGCATACATATGTACACATACGCATGTGCATGTGTGTATAAAATGAGCTGCAAGAAAAGAAGGGTGCTGTCTGTGCAACTCTGCTACTATTGCTGGGGAACTTGAAGGCTGGAACTGTTCAAGGTTTCTAGTCTCCCACACCAATGCTACAACTTTTACTCTAAACAACTGAGAATATGATAAGAAGGAGAAGGACAAAAGAGATGAGAAATGGCTGTTGCTCTTTCAGGCTTTCAGTAAATTTTCCTTTTAAAACCGCTGAAACCCAAAGTGCAGCAAGAAGGCTGTGTGGAAGGCTGCAGGCAGCGAGGAGGTCACCAAAGGGAGGAGGGAATAAGAGCAAGGTGCCCAGGTGCTCAAGCCCAAATCAGTTTTCACTTCAGCCCCCTCTGCTGACTCCCAGCACAGAGAGGAAGATCGCAGCCCCTGGCAGCCTCCCTTCCTGTGGAAAGCATGGACAAACCTGTTCCTCTAAGGCTCTGGGGCCTGCCTGCATTCTGCTGGTGCCCTGACACCCCGCAGGTGTTATACTTGTCCTCAGACTCTGTCTTTCTCACAGGCCACAGGCCCCTGAGCTTCTAAGAAGGGTTAATGATCTCCTCTCCTCTCCCTGGGCCAACTGGTCACCTTCATTTCAGCCTGTGATGACTCTGCGTAATGTCTGTCTCTTTTGAGTGCACACACAGGTGCAGAGTTTAGTTTTCACCCAGACTTTTGGCACTTCATATTTGCACTGCCACAATGAGGACATTTCACCCAAAATTAGCATCCCAGAGTAGAAATTAAAGAGAAGCAAGAAAGGGACAGAGAGCAGAACCCCCTCTGCACTTCCACTGAAAGTCCTAACTCTGGACCTCGTTGCCCGTTATGTCAGTGTTCTGTTAGGTCTCACACTGCATCCAAGTTCCTCTCCTTGGGTTCTCCTTAAGTCAAATGTTGACGTTGTTCAGCCTGGTTGGACAAGACACATGGCCAGGCACCAACACATAGGACACGTTCTGAAGAATACACCAAGAATTCTACTCAGTTTTGGAGGTTAGGCCTTTCTACTGTTGTCCCACTCAAGAAAAAGGATCCAAACATAAAGTGAGCATGGCATTATTATAGGGATTATCTTTTTTTTTTTTTTTGGGATTATCTTTTATTATTTTTTATTTTTTATTTTTTTGCGGTACGCGGGCCTCTCACTGTTGTGGCCTCTCCTGTTGCGGAGCACAGGCTCCGGACGCGCAGGCTCAGCGGCCATGGCTAACGGGCCCAGCCGCTCTGCGACATGTGCGATCTTCCCAGACCGGGGCACGAACCCGTGTCCCCTGCATCGGCAGGCGGACTCTCAACCACTGCGCCACCAGGGAAGCCCTATTATAGGGATTATCTTAAATCTGTTCTAATTTATGAAAAATTTGTTTGCAAGCTTCTATACCTTATCAGTAGATCACAGTATTTGCAGACAACTTACAACTCATCTTGACGTATTCACTAAAAGTTAGCATGAATGATCAAATCACATCACCGTACTTGTCTAACAGGCTACTAGTATAAGTTTATGTTATTAAATGTGCAGAAATCCAATGTTCCAGTTTCATTTTTCATCACACTGGACACCTGTTTGTGGTTTCGTTGCTTTTTAATCCCTCGATGCTATAGAATACCAAGGAATGCGTAGGTCAGAAACTCTTTAATCTGAGCAACACCAAGATTTCTATGGCTTTCTGCCAGCTACCAAGTGAGAAAAAGCCTGGACAGCAAAGTGATAAAAAGAACTTTTTATGCAGATAATTGATAAGCATATGCTAATGAACCAGCTTCCTACTTCTTCCACCAGAATATTACTGCATTTCAAGTGCTTGGAAAAGGCTAAGAGTGAGTTTGAAATTTGCTCATAACTTTCAACCAGTTCCTGTGTAAATTTTAGGTGTTTGGAGGAAAATCGAGTACAGTACTTCCATTGCTTTTCCAACCTAATTGAGCTCTTCTAGTCTGAAAATACTCACTTGCTAAGACAGTTGAGGGTAATGCCTAATGGAGAGTCTAGGCTTATCTCTGAATTTACAGAATTTGCTCTCAGGCTTCTCTCTGTCAATACAAGGAATCATGGACTAACCATATTCCTGGCAAACAATCTACAGTTCTTCTGCTGGTCCTTTGAGGTTGTCTTGCATGTATTATATATGATACTCATCTGATATTAGCAGTTAACAATGTTAACTGGGCTGAAAATGATGATGGGAAGTAAAAATTAAAAATAGAATATAGCCTTACCAAATTAGAAGTTTAATGAGAAAAGATCTATACCTCATTAAAATTTTTCCTGCCTCTTCTGAACCAATGTTTGTACCTCCTACTGTTATGCCCATTTGATTCTTCAAACTAAGCTTTAAGGAAAAAGTTCCACCTCTGATTAAGGAGGTTCAATTATTCTATTAATGAAATGACTAATTATGTCAAAGCTTACAAAACATACCTGTATTATTCTTCACTTAAATGAGATTGGGTTGAAATAGATCTTCCCTGACAGAAAGTAGTTGAAGATAGTTGCAACTACCTTTAACCAATTAGGTAAACTCTGTTCAAAATTAGAGATTTATAGTTCTGGACCAATTAAGGGTCCATGGTAACATAGTATAAAGTCACCTCTAATGTAAAAGGATTAGCAAGTTTTAATAAAGTCCATTATAATGTCCTTGACCAGTATTTAGGCTATGGAATTCTGCTTTGTTTTGACTTTGAAAACCAGCTCTTACTTCGACAAGATTTATTCTACAGAGCCTCCCTGGACAGTAATAAACGGTGGATCTTAACAAATACTAGTAACCAATAACCATTGTCTGTTTTGGTACAAAACTGACACATAATGCAAATAAGACAGGAGGCGTATTTTATAAATCTTGCCTGTTTTGTTTTGAAATGAAGATAAGTATGTTGTATCACTGTAGCAAAAGGCTTGGATCTGAAGTCAAACAGCCTCGGTTCAAATTTTGTTTCTTCACCGCCAGCTGGGACTGCTAATCATACTAACCTTGTCAAGATGGTGTTACACTTAAAAGAGATATTATGAGTAAAGCACAGAATGCATCTAATAACTGAATAAATTAATAAAGCCGTGTCTACTTGGGGGACAAATGTTCCTGGATAGTAGAGATATTTTATCCTTTCCTTTTCCTGCTTTTCTCTTGCTTTCAAGCAACATTATTTTATTTTTTCCTTATGCCCTTTGAGCATTTTAAAGGCATGGCCTATTCTTGAGGGCCAGAGTTAAAATTACGAAAACACTTTAAACACGGATACTAAGTGAACCTGGGAAACAACGGTGGGAAATAGGAAAGGCAGGTGTCTGAGGGCCCTAATTTGGCGTGGCCTGGGTTAGTAAGAATGGATACTGCAGGGCTGCAGAACTTCTCTGACTAGCCTGGAAGTAATCATAGGGCAGAATATTCTTAAAGGAAGGACTTGGGAAAAGTAGGCATAAGGATGCGTGTATGTACACGAACCTGTGTAGAGTTTATTACTGTCTTCTCAGGTGCTTTACTTAGCAAATGAGCTCAGCAATAGTCCCCCTGAAATTGCTTGCTCTGAGGTGCTTAACAAATGGTTGGCCGTTTAATGGCCCGAGGCAGAGCCAGGGAAGTTTAACGCTGTGACAAAATGGGCATTAACTATGATAACAACAGTTTTCATGGGGGATTACTGCTACTATAAACCTTATTCAACATCATAACGCTAGCATTAATTTTTCTTTTTCTCCAATTTTAAAATTAAGTCATGCTCCAGGATGTACATGACACAGAGGAGACCTGAAAACTCAAAGTGTCAGACATTTAATGGTCTTTTCGTAATTCTCCGTTGTTGCAAGAAACCACTCAGATGCATATTCTAACGCTTGGGTAGATTATATTACTCACACTAGATGAAGTGCATTTAGGAAGAGGGCTGGCAATGTATTAGATCCTATTGTGGCAAAGACTCATACTCCTCTCTCCCAAACCTGACCAAACTTCATTTTGACTAAATTTGATGTCCATGGTTAGAGCATCTACTCTGGCTTGGACAACAAAAGAGAGGGCACGTTTATATGGAAAATCTCTGTCCAACTGCACATTGCCTGGCTGGGAAAGAAACCACCTGAAGCTGTGTGTAACCTGATCTCATTAGCACAGAATATGCATAATTTATCATAGGAGGTTTGGAAGATAAAATGCCTGTGTAATGTCAGATTATTATGTAGTACACCTGGAACTAACATAATGTATGTCAAATATATTTCAATAAAAACAAATTGAAGTGCCTGTTTAGTAAGAATGAGATAGTTCTCTGGGAATCTTCAGTTGTGGAGCACAGATCAAGAATAGCATGCAGGGCTTCCCTGGTGGCGCAGTGGTTGAGAATCCGCCTGCCAATTCAGGGGACGTGGGTTCAAGCCCTGGTCCGGGAAGATCCCACATGCCGCAGAGCAACTAAGCCCGTGCGCCACAACTACTGAGGCTGTGCTCTAGAGCCCGCGAGCCACAACCACTGAGCCCGTGTGCTGCAACTACTGAAGCTCGCGTACCTAGAGCCCGTGCTCCGCAACAAGAGAAGACACCACAACGAGAAGCCCGCACACCACAACGAAGAGTAGCCCCTGCTCGCTGCAATTAGAGAAAGCCCGTGCGCAGCAACGAAGACCCAACACAGCCAAAAAATAAATAAATTAAAAAAAAAAAAAAAGAATAGCATGCAGGAAGGTACACTATCTGAAAGAAAGAGTGGTTTGCTGGGATCAGGATAGTGGGACCCCTCGTGGAGGTGTTAGAAAGGGCAGGCCCTGGCTGAGGGGCTTCTGATGGACACTTCCTGAGCTGTTGTTTCCTTCCAAAAGAGGAAGGGGAGGGGCAACGTCAAGCATCTTTCTTCCTAATTCGGTCCACAGCAGGATGGATAAATAAACCTCGGGTGAACTTGCTGAGGAAACATTTACAGCTGAGTCCCAGCATAGCCAGTTCTCAAATGAGCTGGAAGAGATGGCATTGCTGACTCCATTCAAAGGCTGAGTTTTTCCTTCTGCCACTTGAGCTCAAGTAGATTTGGCTTCCTTATCACTTCTCTTTCCCATGTGTATCCTGTTCATTTCTCAGATCCATTTTCGTATATTTTTGGCCTCCATTTCTACTGTTGATCCTCTTCTTTCTTAGTTTTGATTACCTTCTTTGGTTATTCCCTTTGCCTCTCTTTTTTTAGAAGTTACTTTCACTCACACATGCGCACGCACACACGTGCGCGCACACACACACACTCCCAGAACACAGAAAGAAGCTTTAGTATTCCTTTTCCTTTTGGACCACTCTGCTCCCAAATCCTTTGCTATGCCAGCTGGCGGCAACTCCCCCTACTGACTGGCAGGGATGTTCCCTCACTCACCACCAACTCTGGAAAACAGCCAATAGGCTTTTCTTTAACTCTTTCCTTCTGCTTGTACCTTTAGCCCAGCTTTAATTCTCTAGTTTCAAATCACCAATCTCAAGTTCCCCATATACTCCAACATATGCAGTATTAGATTTAAGCCTCTTCCACATTATCCTATTTTGGGGTTTAAAGCAGGATGACAATTTACTTACATGTACTGAATTTTTATTGTATTTATATATTCTAAGACACCTATCATTAGGAAGCAGTGACCACTTGGAATGTTTCTGATGGATGGTCATGTAGTCTCTACTTGATCACTTCAATTAAAAACAAACTCACTACCTTCTAAGACAGCAAGCATCATTTTATTCTTAGTTTGACTTATGAGAATATTCTTCTCTGCTCTTAGACAAAATCTGTTTCCTAAAAACCATCTCCTGTAGACAACAGGTCTTCCATATAAAGTTTATACTTTCTTGTTTGGTAGAATTTTAACTATTTTTAAATAGGTATCTACCCCGAGTCTTCTCTAAGCAAAATATTTTCATTCTCTTTAAAATTCATCCCGAGGGAGACAGCACAATTTTGACCAGCACCCAACTCCATTTATCATGACCCCGACTCCACCCTTAGCCCACTTAGGTATGGTCTAAGTCATAAAGAATATAGTGCTTATTTATCAGACAAATTTAAAAAGTAAAACACACTAGCATATTTTGTTGACCTCATCATCCCCTTAAGGTGGCCTAAGTTGGAAATCAACAAAATCAGGGGGAAATAAAATATTTTTGCTTTAAATTCCTAGGCATCTATAAAAGTCATAACATTTTAAGGTTAATCAGAGCTATACCTACCACCGCTTTCCTACACACAACCCAGATTGATTAGAATAGTTGTATTGTATGCCTACTATTTCACCAAAATGAAACAACCCAGCCCTCAGTGGAGCTGTCAGGATCCTTATTTTCCAGTGGCCAGAACGTGGGTCTGACTCATTACGGCCATTCATGATGCAGCTTCCTTGAGTCTTGACAGCCAGATCCGACTAAGCCCCCTTAGGGTCTTTTGTCGCCAAAGTCTGGGGTGTCAGCCACGTGAAGAGTGATGTTATACCACCTGCTGATGTATTACAAGATTGAGGGAGATTGTGTATAGCCAGCCCAGCTTACAAATTCCATAGTAAAAGGTCACTGGTCTTAGAGGTATTGTTTTGATGTTCTGCTTGGCATGCTCACGAACCTTAACTTCTGCCATCTGACCAACTACAAGGGAGTAGATATCTGACTGTGTCGGAGAGGCCTAGAGACCTCCACAGAGGTGAGGGCGTTCCATCCTTCTGTGCAACATTGCTCTTTTGATCTCTAGCAGCATCTTTTAAATGGTTATGTGTTTGGGCTGAGAATTCATTTTGAGTTCATTGTAAGGACAAGAAGACTTCACCTTAGAGAAAAGAGTGTGACTTTATATCAAACCTAAAAAGGTGCTATAAATCTCCCCAGGCCCCATGTAGGAGGATTATCTCATGCTAACTTTGTCCAGCTCTGAGAGAGAGCCACTCCCGGGGCATAACCTAGGGTCTGGCTGTGCTAGAATCTGGGAATTAGAGACAGTGAATCCACACAGACCCATAATTTAAATCAATGTCGGTTCCATCTGCACACTGTCTTTGAAGAAATTAATCAAATTCTTTCTTTTCTCTCTCTCTTTTTTTTTTTTTTTTTTTTTGCTGTGAGACAGGTTGCCAAACAGAAGCAAATGAGTGACAAATTGCTATGTACATCACTGCCCTTTGAAATGAGTTGGCTGTGGCTGGCATTTGCACCATATGCAGAGTGGAAACTCACATACTATCCAACTTGTCAAACCTCTGCCCACTTATATTTTGAGCTCCAGCTTCCTCCAGGTACTGTTTCACCATCCCTGAGTGGGTTCCTGCATCCACTTTTCTGTACCTCTAACAAAAATGCTTTTGCACTGATCCTAATTTCTTAACCATGCCATGTCCTATCTGTTTAACTTCACTGTTTAGCTATTAGATAGCAAGTAGGATTTATCTTTCATGTCAATAGCAGTTGATTAGTAGTAGCTGCCTGGAACACAGTTTTGGGAAAAATTAGAAGGCTATGTTTGGGCTCACTGTGACTGATTGAAAACACCTGCAGAGGGTACATGTGGTGAGGTGGTAGCATGTGTGCCACTCTTCGATAATTTCTCATGCAATAATCTAAGACAAATGGACAACCAATGCATATCCTGACAAGTTGTCTGTGTACAAGAATCATTGTATCCCCATAGGCTGCCTGCATAATAAAGACATCACCAGTAATGGATAAGACAGCTGTCATTTACTGAGCAAGACCTATGTGCCAGCCACGATGCTTGGTGGCTTACATGCATAATCTCAAATCTTTCTATCAACTCTACAAAGCAGGCATTGCTATACACATTTTGCAGATGAGAAAACAAGCCTCAACATACTTGAACAGGTTTCCAAAGCCACGTAAATAAATGAAGACCAGAGGCACAATTCAAACTCTGGCTCATTGTGTGCCAAAATGTAACAACAGCAAGAACAGAAATCCTAAGCATCCTTGGACCCCACTGCATCCCTGAAGGAGAGTCTCTATTTTCTAAGAGATAAGTAGGAGCCAAGTGAAGGATCTTGAGCTCAAAATATGACCTGAGATCCAAAACAGCTGAGAGTTCTATATAAAAATCTTAAATTAATCTTAAGTTAAAATGTTCTCAAAAGTTAGAATTATGATTTATGACCCAGGATGAGATGAGTAAAAATAGGCATTGTTTCCTTTTAATTTTATACTTGGTACATACAATGGAGATGATAAATTCCATGAGGCTAAGGGTCCGTATTCTCAATTTTTTCTTCCACCTTGCCACTGTTAAGACTTCCTTAAGATTCTTAAAATTCCTTAAGAACCTCCACAAATGCTGGTTACCTAAGTGTGCGTTCTCCTTATATAAAAACAAAGAGAAAAGGAAAAAAAAAATAACACACAGGATATTAATTCTTTGTAAAATTATGGGGAATAAAGTGGATAATTTATAATCAAGATGACAAAGAAAAGAGCTTCCAAATTCTTTACCATTAAAGGATCCAGGTGTGTGGGTAAGTCCCTATCCCATGATAGGGAAGAACGCCTTAGGAACTGAATGGCAGCCTTTAAAAATACAGTCTAGTTTAACATTAAGGTGTGGTAGAGAGTTAAGAATTTCTTAATGGCCAGAGCCATAACATTATTTTATTTAATATTCACTAGATGAGAACAAAGAAAAGAACTGCATGCTAAGAGTTAAGTAATTCAAGCAGAAACAGCAATGCTGTCCTACAAGTAGTGGGGACAATGTAATGCCACATCATCTCATTTTAGTAGCTGAAGTAATTATTTATGTTAAATAACCACAAAGTGATTATTGTCAACATAATGATTAAGGTTTATGGTGCAATGTAGAAGGCCAACCTTGTTATATAAATGGTAAACCTCAATAACTCAGTTTTTTAATAACAGTTTGAGATTTAATCAACACAGAGTAGTTGCATTAAATCTGAATTAAGTTCACATTGGAGACACGATAATATCAAGCAGAACATCTCATCCCTTTTTCTAATATTTAGAACAGATTCCATGATCGTGTGAATCAATGCAGTTCAGTTCAAGTTCACTGAGAAAACAGTTTTCTACTAGAGACCATGGGTAGTATATCTCCATCAACTTTCACACATGGATCTTGCCAGTACGTCAGAGATATGTCTTGGAAAGTTACTAAAATTTCTCCATACTTTTTAATCAAAATATATTAATATTGCTTTTAGTATTCCCAGGTGTTATTCTGTTACTCTAGGCCAATGCATCTCAAATTTTAGCACCAAAGAATACCTATGACATAAGAGAAATGCACTGTTCCCCCAGGAATCTGGGTCCACAATACACCAAAACTAACTTTTCTCTAACATATGATATTTTATCTTTAAAATTATTATAAATTTGGCATTCTCTTCCAGGATACATCTTCCTTTGACTTTGTTCTTATACCAAGAATAACATTTTAAATTGCTATCAATGAAAAAGAAAACCGTATACTGTCTATCCCTGAATTATGCAAATCTTCAGTTTGAGAGGCCCAGCTTCAGATCCTTCATTTAAGTAAAAACAATAAAAAATAAATATTTACACACTGGGTCAGAATAAACTCACTTTACTAGTTTTCATGAATTGCCAAATTTGGAAGGTCAATTAATCTTCTTGAAGTTTCTAACAAAGTTTAAATTGTACCTTAGCAGTTTCTATCTCCTCATGGATAGATCACACCAATGTTTAATAAAAGCTTGCTTGAACTTACTAATATTTCTTGTTTTTATCACTTTGGGTATCAGTGAGTCTAGACATTTACTCTTCCTACTTGAAGTGGTATCCCTAACATAGAAGAAAAGTTTTCCTGAAGACTGTCAGTTGAATTCTAGTCTTGTAAGATGAACCACCCACAAGAAAAGGGTTCCATCATCAAACGAGGTTGGGAAACTAAGCATGCCACATGTTTCTTGTAGTTTTAAAATAAATACTAGAATATAGAACCCTCTGGGACGTCCTATAGTAACTCCCACAATGCTCAGTTCTTATTTGCATAAATTGGTTATTAACCGTTTGTATAACCAGTGCTTCATGGAACACACTTTATAAAAAATACACACTTACGGATCTCATTTGCTTATATTACAATCCATCTCAGTGTTTGCCTTTCTAAACTGAAAAAAAATATGTTTTCATTTGGCTTGTTTCTTCACTTTTCTGTTAAATTTAGAAGTGCTAAATCACACTAGCTCAATCATGTGTATTTTGTGCTTGGGTAATAAGATCTGCATAGAGGCATTTCTGTTTGGTTTGTTTTAACTTTTCTAATGATGCCCATCTATTTGTCTTTCTTAGCTGTAGAAATACATTGGGTTCATACTGTTGACTTATAATTACTTTCAAATTCCTCCTGTTTCAATAGTGGAGGTTTAAAACTCATCATGTGGGGCTTCCCTGGTGGCACAGTGGTTAAGAATCGCCTGCCAATGCAGGGGACACGGGCTCAAGCCCTGGTCCAGGAAGATCCCACATGCCATGGAGCAACTAAGCCTGTGCGCCACAACTACTGAGCCTGAGCTCTAGAGCCCACAAGCCACAACTACTGAGCCCACGTGCCACAACTACTGAAGCACGTGTGCCTAGAGCCTGTGCTCCGCAATAAGAGAAGCCACTGCAATGAGAAGCCCACGTACCGCAATGAAGAGTAGCCCCTGCTCGCCGCAACTAGAGAAAGCCTGCACGCAGCAACAAAGACCCAACGCAGCCAAAAATAAATAAATAAATTTCTTTAAAAAAAAAAACCTCATCATGTTTACTGTTGTTTTAGATTTATATTTTTTCTTTATATCAATTATCATTGAGTAGACCAGTTTGGTGCCCTCCAGCTACTTTTAAGTTCATGCACACATACTTTTGAAACCTTCCTAAATCTGTATCAGTCAACTTAGAAATTTTCATTCACTCTTTATAATAACAACTTATTTGGAGATTTTGCATTTGTTCCTATCAAGTTATTGAATCCATCAGTAATCCTTTCATTTCCCTTCCCCAAAGTTGTACCTATTCATTTTATCCCTTATTTCCTGTCTCTCAACTTGCTCCTCTCCAAAATAAAACAGTAAAATAGCACATAACATTTGGTTAACCTATTACACTTTACAGAGATCTTTAAAGCATATTACGTCATTATGATTCGGACACTGAATACTGAAAGAGCTGCAGGTAAGGAGAATGGGAGGTGGCATAGCCTGGTGGGGAAATTGCATTGGAAAGGAATAGAGACCCAAAGAGAATATCCAAATAAAACAAACTGGAACATGAAATGGAAACCTGAGGGAAATGGAGTGGAAGATGGCAGAGGGCAATGATACATTTCAAAACAAATAGACTCTAAGAGAGTTTATGAAAAAAAAAATCATAGTGGGAGTGAATGGAATGGAGAGAAGCCTAGGGCAGTTGATTGTTAACTCTCAAATGTAGCAAAGAACAGAAAAATGCAATCTAGTAGTCTGGGGAAGGCTGAAAGAAGAAAGAAAATTGCAATGCGGGAAGTCTCATTTCACAACTCAGCAACAGTTTCATTAATTTCCTATATATTCTGTCTAATAAAAATAATTCAGCATGAACTGGGGATAAATAAATAGCTATAAAATAAATTTCCTGGAAATTATTTACCGAATTCAGGTTTTTTTATGAAGCTGTTTTATTGGGTGTGTAGGTGGAGTGACAAGGAAGGGATACTCAACTCAATGATGTGAGACTTAGGGGACTCTTGTTTAAAAATAGATGCTTCTAGAGGGCAATGGTAATGTCGGTGCTATGTGCTGTGTTTTCTGATTACCTAATATATAATATAAATTCAGTAAATATTCAATATTGAAGAAAATGATGATGAAGACCTTGTTTCTCCCTGTAATGTGTTCTATAACCAAGTCAATCTGCCTCATGGTTTCGTTACATGGATTTATAACACACTTAGAATTCCGTACAAGATGAAAGATGCCGTAATAGAAGGCATAATGGGAAACAAAAGCATGAGTAGTATGAAGAAGACTGAGATCTGGAAACAGCCTGAGGTGGGAGTGGGCATGGCCGATTTCTAGAGGGCAGAGGAAGCAGGCAAATCCAGCTTTACACACAGCACATAAAGTACAACCAGGTGGAGCTCAGCGCTTGCAGAGAATGGTGAATAGGTAGAAGGCAGCTCAAATAATAATGATGACAATAAAAACAACTGCACTAGACATTTTTATCGTGTCTACCCTGTTCCAGGCACTATATCAACCACACATGTGCTCCTATTTAATCCTCATGTCATGCTGTGGTTAAATGCCATTTAAGTAGGTATAATTATTCCCATTTTGCAGATGAGGAATCGAGAAGTTAAGCAGTTCCCCACAATTGCACAGCTAGTAAGTAGATTCAAGTGCAATTCTGTCTACCAAGTTAAAATCCTTCTCCCTTCCCCACTTAACAACCCATATTGTGCAATCTCAGTGTGAAGCTCTTTCACAGTTCTAAAGGGTTTGGATGAAGTTGAAGTGCAGAAATAATTCTTACTGACAAAAACAGAAAAGAATCCCTGGAAGGACTTTGGATGTTATTTCATGGAAAGGAACATCATTACAGTGTAGTTATCCTTGATGAAGAGGCCCAGATTTGAAATTAGATAAACCTTGCTCAATGCATGCTCTTGACGAAGTCTTCAACTTTCAAACCCTTTGTTCCCACACCTGTAGAATGGAGATAATAATAATAGGGATAATTCCACACCTTCAGAAATGGGATAATGAAGAAAGCAAACATACAAGGAAGGTTCAGCACAGTGCCTGACATCTAGTAAATATTCAATACATAAGAGTTTTTCCCTTGTTGCTACTCATGCTGCTACTGTTATTAATGTTACCATATCTAGGTTATCTGTGCCACTCCCAAACTTTCCTCCTCCCGTATGTGTATACCTTAAAAAGAAATTTAGAATTAGAGGGGCTAGTGACTTGCAGAGTCACTAGGATGACCTTGTATCACTAGGATACAAAGCTGGTCAATTACAAATTCCAGAAGAGTCCTAGACTTCCCTTTTCTGTCTACCTATGTCATCTCATCCAGTCTTGTGGCTTTAATATGCTGATGACTCCTAGATATGAACCTTCATCCTAGACCCTTCCTTTGGAATCCAATCTCATCTATCCAATTTCTCATTTGATATCTCCACCTTGATGCCTGATAGGCATCTCAGACTTAACATGTTTAAAGTCGAGTTGCTAGTCTTCAAACCTTTTCTTACTCCTTCCCATCCAAGTTGATAGCACATCTATCCTCTTGCCCCTAAGGTCAAACACTGTGCTATCTCCCCCGATTTCTCTCTCTCACACTCCACGTTCATTCTGCCATGAGATCCTGTTGGAACACCTTAAGAGACCTCCACACCCTGATTATTTCTCACCACCACATTGCCACCCTGGCTGGGGTCAGCATCTGCTCTGGTCTGTAATATTGCAATAGTCTCCTAACCCGGTTTCCTGCTTCTTTTGCGCCTTTACTATATATTCTCCTCACAGCAACCAGAGTGATCATTTAAGCATTTAGGTCAGAGCTTGTCACTTTTCTGTTCAAGACTCCAATGGTCTCACTAAGAGAAAAAGCTCAATCTTTAACTGTTCTAGGGGCCTTTTCCATCCAGATTGCTGCTGTCTCTCTGGCTCTGTCGCCGCCGTATTCAGCCGGCAATGGCCACAGCAGCCTCCTCACTGATCTTCACACATGTCCCGCCTAAGTTCTTTTGAACCTGATATTTCACCTCCCAAGCATCTAGATGGCTTTTTTTTCAAGTCTTTTACTCAACTGTCAGGAAGGGGTCTAAAATATCTGCCAGTGTATCTGAAAATTTTCCAATACCTGATTATTTCTATATCCTTCCCTTCTGTATGTTTCTTTTTTCCTCATCACTACTAACATACTATATAGTTTATTCGGTGGTTGTTTTGTTTTCTGTCTTCCTTTTCTAAAATGTAAGCTCTTTAAGGGCTTGCTTTTTCTTTGCTTCTATCACTGCTTTTTCTTTTGCATTTACAAGTGTGTGTTTCAACAATAAATGAGTGAGATAATTTTGACTCCAAGACTTCTTTATCACTCTCTTCAATTCTCTCCATATTTACTGTTGATACCATTATCTGTATATCTGCCCCCAAAAGAAGTTTGTTATATGTGCATGTACATACGCACATGTGTATATTAAATTTTAAGGTCTTCATGCCTGGGATTTATTTGTGTCCCATATGTACAGTGCTAAGAATAATTATTCTAAGTGCATATAAATGCTTAATAAAATGCTTATAATTGATGTTATAACTACAAGCACTTATATAACTGTAAGCACTTATAAGTGCTTATATAACTACAAGCACACTTCTTCATTATATGATGTATGTTCCCATTTGCTGTATGGAAAAATGAATAAGGTAAAAACTATGAACACATTTTTCCATTAGTCACTAGGAATAAACCTTCACATTTGCCTTCATCTTTCTTGTATCTCCCCGTTTGTTCCACTTGCTTTTTTTGTTATGAAACGAGTATTTATAGCCAAGGCAGGGCTGAGTAGGATGCAGTGATTATGGCTGATTTTATCACAGCTGTGTTACTTAGCTGCAAGGTGAAGCACCATGGTAAAATGGATCATGAATCCCTGAAATTGACTATCTGTCACCTTTATAATCCTGATGGAAAGGCAGGTCAGATCAGGCCTGACAACTTCCCATGCAAACGACAGCACCAAAGCAATGTTCCTGACTCAATCTGTTTGGAAAAGTAACTGTTGAACAATAAGATGAAGAAAAGGAAGCCACAAGTGAGAAGACTGGGAGTACTGTATACAGCTTTACCCTAATACGTAGACTGTATGCAAATTATCTGAGTAGTGAAAGTGTAGACAACTCAGGTATTTAAGACACATATGCTACAAATGCCCCAGATATTATCGATTAAATCCTACATTTACAATTCTTGCCCTTAACTCAGAATTTCTATAAAATTTTTGAGTTGAATATATTTTTGATGTTTCTAGCTTAACATCCCCCGACACATAAAGCAGGAGTCCAATAAATATTTGTTAAATAAATGCATGGCTGAAGAAATCAATGGATAGATATTTAATAGTCATCTAGCCATTGCTTTGCCTTTATAGTGATAAGGAGCTCATCACCTCATAAGAAAACCCATTTCACTACTGAAGAGTGTTTTAATTTTTAGCATTTTTTTCTAATAATGAACCCAAATCTTCTTTATTGTAAATTCTGTTAGAAATCATCATGGCTAGGAATCAATAGTTTTGTTTTGATTATCTCTTCTGTATGCCAGCTTACTGAATTTCTTACTTTGGCATTGTCTGGTAGATTTTAAATTATTTCTGCACTTCATGGGATGTATCCTTTAGACGTGTGGGAGAAATGTCACTCCGGTAACTCAGGGTCTTATACCTCTTGACTGGAATGGGCCCGAGTGAGGGAGGGCCTCTAATATCTAATATTAGATACTGTGTATGTTCTTTCTTCAGTTCTATGGTACTACCTTCTTCCTCCCTCTTCAGCTGAGATTTGCGAGATGTACTACATTTCTACTTAAATATTTTCCGGGAATTCGGTTCAGCATTGAGTGGCAGGTATGCCTTTCAACTCTGAACAGTCTGTCTCAAAGAGCCCTAATCATTGCATATATATTTCTGAGTTTTTCTGCCGTTCTTTTGGAAAATTGGGGGGAGATTAATCCTTATAATCCAAGCTTTGTTTGTTCTTATCTGCTCTAAGTTCAAGACACCCCTCTGATGGGAACGCATGTGCTTTTTGAACCAATAAAAATGCTGTAGGGCTCAATCTCATCACATTTGTGAAGTACTGCAAGTTTGGCTCCATTTCTTCACAGGGAAAAATACAGAACTCCATTATGTGACCAGACTGCCAATTACTTAGAGTGTAATCTATTCAAATAACGATGAAACAATAAGCCCCATTAGCCCAAATGTACATTTTATTCCTTTCTTCTTCTTCATGAGAAGATGGTTTGGTTGTGTTCTCTATCTATTGTATGTGTGTGTGTGCACACGCGTGTGTGTCTGTGTGTGCGTGTGTAAGATTAGCTGTCTTTGCTATTCACTTGTTCCTTTCTAATGAAACCTCTGCATCGCTAACAAAGCAGAAAATAAAAAAAAGATAAATAGCACTCCCCAGAAACCATTTGTTTCTTTTTATATGTGTTCTTGTTAAACACCATCTGAGGGACATTTTGCAGAGCAAGGAAGGGGAAAAAGCTGCTAACACAATTAGCTGAGTTAAAAAGAAATAATAATTAGAGTCACAATGCAGTCAAATAGACATTTGACACACACACTGAGGGTCAGTAAGGAAATGGAGCACTGTAGTTAGGGACAGTGCAGGAAAGATGGTATATGAGGGCACACATAGGTGCTGATTGCCCGAAAAAAATCTTTGTACTGATTTCATTAAAGGTCATAGGGGAGTTGTCACTCCTGACCCTCACAGCCAACCACTTGGGGTCAAACCAACCCTGCATAACACTCAGTAGAAAGCAATAATTGTTCTTAAAATATTACTGAAACATATTTTTACTGAACAACTACTACATGCAAGCAAATGCACTGAAATGCTAATGACAGCATGTTAGGACGGCGATGTACTGGAAGAAAATGAATCTGATAAAGTAGCCATGATAGGTATGATAACGAACATTCCACAGCTCAAACACGAATTGAGAACTGATGGCAGTTCACCATGTTTGGCTGAACACAATTCATAAAGTCTCTCGAAAACAACTGAAGCAAAACAGCTTAAACACTGCAGGAGGGTGAAGGGACAATACGGATACGCACTCATTATGTCATGTTTCCCTTTAGTCACATTCCCAAAATGGAATCTTTTAATGGCTGGGAGTAAGAGACTAACATTCTATTAAGTCTGAGATGCTGTATTATGGAACTGTTTTTAAAAATTGAAGTGAACTAGACACTTCTACCCATGTTTGGAGCCATGACTGATTTATAATCTCTTAAATCACAGGTGGAGACCAGTGGTAATGAAAACATGTCACTCCACCTAGGGGTGGGGGGTTTCTCCTTAGTATGAGCTTGGCACTGGAGGATGTCTGTAGTTTTACCAGGATTCGGGAAAGAGCATTCTTTATCTTGTTTCTATTTTACTATGAAGTTCTGTAATTGGAATCCATCCAATTAAGGTTGCGGTCTCATTCACAGAAGGCACGATATCTTTTTCTCTACAGCTTCCACAGTGCCTGACAACCAACGTGGCACTCAAGAGATATAGTTTAACTGAATTCATTTGAGTGAAAATACATACGATTCTCACAGCTCTAAACGACACCATTTTCCATAATTTTTTAAAAAAGCATATTTCGGGGGCTTCCCTGGTGGTGCAGTGGTTGAGAGTCCGCCTGCAGATGCAGGGGACGCGGGTTCGTGCCCCGGTCCGGAAAGATCCCACATGCCGCTCCGTGGCTGGGCCTGTGAGCCACGGCCGCTAAGCGTGCGCGTCCGGAGCCTGTGCTCCGCAACGGGCGAAGCCACAGCAGTGAGAGGCCCTCGTACCGCAAAAAAAAAGCATATTTCATAGAAATCTGTGAAGTGAGTATTATAGTCTCCGCTAAGGCTAAGTAAACTGAACATAGGGGCAATGGTTTTTAAAAGCATCCAGACAATAGAAGAACCAAACATGTACTCTAGTATTAAATTCTCAACAGGCATCACCAAGCATGATATTCTTGAGCATTTTATTCCTGGAACACTCTCACCCCAAACCTTCTTCCACATCCCTTCTTCCAGGACCTACCTGCCACTTCTATGATAGAAGCCACTGGGGAAGCTGATCAATGCAATAAGTAGATTGATGCTAAAGTCCTTGCCCTAAAGCTCTATAGCACATGCAATAAGTGGCTTGCTGAACATCTTCCTGTACATCATCCTGGCAGATAAAAGCTGGGGGAGAACAAAAGCTACATTCCCTGGGCTCCTTTGCAGCTATCGCTTATTACTTGTATCACCAATCACATGAACACTTGTGAGACTTTGACTGGGAGCTGAGAAACTTTGAAGGGGTAAGGCCTAGGGTATCCATATTTTTGGTAAGGATCCTGGCACAGAAAGCATGGTTTTAGAGCCAATAATTTTAGTGGCAGCTTCCTGATCTCATTACTTCCTGATCAAAGCAGGCAGGGTGTGGTTTTAGTGCTGGCTGCTGTGTTAACAGCTTTCTAATTGGGTGGGTGGCTTTCTGGTTCAGCAGCTTTCTAGATTCTAGATTACTGCAAAGATAGCAGTTCACTTGGTGACCCAGTTCTATGGTGTGATTTTAGAAGCCATTCTCTGGCATTCCGCCTGAAATTTGTTTCTTCAAGGTTCTCAATGATTCTGAACTATATCTATCTTCTAATAATTTCTTTTACGCTTAAAAAAGGTAGGCTGGATTATACTTTATGTAAATAAGAATACTGATCACAACATATAGTCCATTTTTCTCTATCTGCCTAGGTGAGGAGGGCACTCTATCTTCTCAAGTATGTCTTTGGAAATCTATTTAAATAAGATGATATTTCCTGCAGTATTCTGTCCTGACTCCAAGTCTCTTCTTTGATAACCACTTTGCTTTTTTAAAGAATTACAATGGACTCTTCATTTGATATAGCCTCAACATGGGGGCATACAAACCAAGATTATCATGATTGCTGTGATCTCTATTTTTGGAATTTCAGAAATCTACAGCTGATTCAGAGGAGCTACCTTGCCCTCTGCTTAAATTCATTATTGGGAAAATAATATTGTACACAGAGTAGTAATTATTCACGGAAGTTGATCTTCTAAAATGACTGATAGTAAATTCAAACAAGAATATTATGGATTATTCACTCATCCAAAGGGATTTCTGATAATCTTTTAAAAATTTCCCTAAGATAGAGAATCTAGCACCTGCATCTCAGGCTCTAGGGAATCAATGTCTTCAGCACATTCAAGGGAGATTCTCAATAATGTTATCTTCTGTTCAAGTTCATTTAATGCTTGTTGAACTCCCCGCTTCACTTTTTCTTCAGGGTTATGTTCCTATATAGTTTCGTGCATTCAATTTGCCCATATTAGCTTAGCATAGCATTTGTGGAAAGGGCTTGGAAAAGATCACCATCCTGAGATTTCTACCCTTTTCAACCAGATATTCACTGACTTTTGAAATGGTTTCCTCTTTTTTCGTGTACCAGTGGAGTACTGACATTTTTGATTCTGGCCATCAATAATTGGCACAAGAACAAATCCAGTGCCTGATGCCACTGCCATTTGGGGCTTAAGGAAGCTTAGAATGTTAAAAAAAAAAAAAAAAAAAAAACAATCTCCTTCTCCAGAAGGAAAGGAATATTTTTTTCTCTTTTTTTAATAATTATACTTCCTATGTAGTTTCGTTCCACTTCTACACACCATTCTAACATGCCTGTACCTGTTCTCTACTAACACTTATTATCAGTAAGGATGAGCATAGAAGATGAGAGGTGTTCTTATTCTACTTCATAAAAATACCATTTTCAACAATAATTGGAACCTTTGATATCTACGTCTCTTGCTGATGTCCTGCTTTACTAGAAGTTATTTGGGCTAGATAAGCTTGGCAGGGTTATTTCATTGACTATAAAACAGATATCTTCTGGAATTCACAGCAATGACAAAAACTTAATATATATAATTACTCATTAAATATTATGTGAATAACAAAGTGTTGAGTTTCATAATTGCAGAAGCAAAGTCATGGTAAATATTTCGTGGTCTAACCAGATGAAGCTATGGTCCATATATAGAAAATAAGTTTTGTTCATCTCTATAAAGGGATAGATTTTATTTATTGCTAATTGTACTTTCTGAGAAATACTCCAATGCCTCACTCCTTGAAAGCAGCTTATGGAATACGTGAAACAGACAAACGTCTTTCATCCTAGCTGTCTTAAAATCTCTTGTTATCTGCATGAGATTCTTGAAGTAGACTTGTCTCCCATAAAATCTTAGGCTGTGAATATCTATTAGATTCAATTCATTTTAATGAACAGTGTGGGTCATTTTTGTCAAGTCTGTTGCATTAGTTAAGGTGAAGGCTAAGTTTCTGTTAATATATCAATCAATCGATCGATCGATCAATCAAAAGCTTAAACAGTGGCTTAAAGAAAACAAAGGTTTCTCAGGTGCTCACAGAACAGTCCTTAGTTCACTAGCCCAGGTGGGCAGCTTTGCTTCTTGCAATCATTCAAAGATTTAAGTTCCTTTCATTTTGTTGCTTTGTTCTTGTTTACCTACCTCCGCATTTTCACTTGTGAGAAGAGAAGAGAAAGAACATGGAGGAACACATGGCCAATATCTCATGGCCCAGACTAAGAGATGACACTTATCACTCCCTCTCGTGTTTCACTGGCAAGGACTTAATCGCTGAAAGGAAGGATGGGAAATACTGGGCTGCAAAAGAGCCACTGTGTCCACAGCTACAGCTCCATCACCAGGGAGGAAGGGGCACATGGGTTTTAGTGAACTAGCAGTCTCTGCTACATTTGCCAACCTTGTCAATCAGTCAACTGAGTTCAAATGGTTCACCTCAATTAAGGGGAAGAGATTTTTTCCTAACTATACATGAGTCAATGTGGATTTGATCTCTCACTTTCTCCCCACACATGTGCCCTACTGAGGGATATTTAAAGACATCCCGTTCATTCTTCTTACTGACTTGTTAAAAATCTGATAGTCCTTATTTTACTGATTAAGCTTGGAATATAATGTTTAGGGATAAAGTTAGGCTACTAATCATGTTTCTACCAACTCCCTACAACATTTATTGGCTCCAGAGAGGGGAAGCCTTGAAGTGAAAATGGGTATCCTTTGGTGTCAACACATCAAAAATCTGCCTGGCCTATGTCATGCTCAACACTGATCTTTTAGCTCCTCAAACCACTTTGTAAAGGTTATGAAGGATGTGCTTTATGAATCTCTTATAACAGCCCTGCAAAATTTTTAATAACAAAGCAAACATCACAATGCTGTTAAAAATAATTAATAATTCACTGGGTCCCTATTTAACTCACCATGGCTGCCGAACATCACATAAAGAGATCAGGCTTCGGAGGTGAACCAAGGCATTAATAAGTGTTGCAGGATCACAAAGGTGATTTCCCATTAGCCACATGGTAAATGTTCTGTAAATAGCAGCAGGAATGCTGCAACTCAATGCTGCCTATGCGTCAAGTCGTTTACGTTAAATGAAGTTATTATTTTGGTTAAATAAATTCCAAACCATTATTATAAACACATTAATTAAGGTAATGGTGTCATGAAACGGGTTTACTGTTAGCTTCACACACATACAGATGGAAGCTGGGACAACTCGGCTCTAATGAAGTCCTCAAAATGACACTCTGAACATTAAAGGGCACTGCACCTGAGATGAAAACGTATTTTCTGTTTGGCCAATGGCACTATTTAGACCCAGAATTAGTAAACTTTTGCCAAGATAATTTAACACAACGATTAAGAGAGGACAGGCTTTAAAATGAGAATGGTTTCTTTTTGACTAGAGGTTCTGTTGCTTATATCTGGATGACCCTGAGCAGCCGTACTTAGCTAGACCTTAGCACAACATATGCAAAATGAAGGTATTAACTGCTGTTGTCTTTTTCCCCCTTCTTAAAAATTGAAGTATATTTGACATACGATATTATATTAGCTTCAGGTATATAACATAGTGATTCAAAATTTATATACATTACGAATTGACAATCATGTTAAGCTTAGTAACCATCTGTCAACATACAAAGTTACAATATTATTGACTATCTTCCCTACGCTGTACATTACATCCCTATGACTTGTTTATTTTATAACTGGAAGTTTGTCCCTCTTAATCCCCTTCACCTCTTTTGCTCAACACCCCACACCCCTCTGGCGACCATCAGTTTGTTCCCGTCCTCTGTGAGCCTGTTTTGTTTGTTCATTTGTTTTGTTGTTATTTCTTTATATGATTGTTGCAAGAATTAAATTAGAACTTCTATGTCAAGCACTTTGCACAGTGTCAGGAATAGTAAAGGGGTCAATAAACGTTAACATATCATTGCTATTATTTTCCTCAAAATATTTATGTTGCCTACCCACTCATATTGTTAAACATTGGACCTTATGTTTGAAACAGAGAAAGGATTGGATTACGTTGTATATAACTGACAAGGAGAATACATATTTTTTTCCAATAGGAAAAACTCACATTCTAACCATTGGATACTGGAATGCGGTCTTTGAGGAGGGAGATCAAAATAGAGGGCGTAACGGATGACACATGGGTAAGAATATGGGCTTGAGGAACCAAATTGCTGATCCTACAAACTATCAGAGGAGAGAACCTAGAGGATGGTGAGTAGTTCTTCACTTCAAAGTGAGAGCTGAGGAAATGAGCTTTAAACTGCAACTGAATGATACATATGGAGAATTTTTTATACCCATCAATAGGTATAATTGGAAGAGGGAAGACAGTTTGGATCATACCTGTTTAGCATGTTTGAAGAAACGATCATTATGAAATGCCTTCGAGAACTGACCTCACTGAAAACTTAAATGAATAAATAAAAGTCATTGAGACTGTTAAAAAATATATATATATTGCCCCTGGGTTTGCTATAAAAGGATCTCAGGGGTTATTACCATCTTATCAAATATTCCATTAAGACTAACAGCCCTAAAAGAGAACTGTCATTTGCCAAAATTTCCTCTGAGCCCTAGGAATCCTTTTTGTCAGTGTGTCATGCGTGGACCAGGATTCAATACAGAGAAGAATGAAGTCAGAACCTGGTTAATATATAATTAGCAATAAAAGAAGTTGGGGCATTTGAATAATACATCACATGGTCACATGAGAAGAATCCTAAGAAAATGGAGAGAACACGGGCTAGAGATAAATCATGTGCAAGTGGTAAGAAGGGAAATTGGATGGTAAGTAGAAAAGAGATGACAGCAAGTAGTAATAATGTCTTCTATTTGTATCTACTCTTTCTTAAAAGTAGTCCGGTGTTAATACTCACAGTATCTGTGAGAGAAGCCAGGAACAAGTATCCAAATCCTTATTTTAGAAAGAAAAAAATTAGGATGATAAGGTGACTTGCACAGGGTTTCCCTAATGAGTCAGGGGCTCAGCTGGGACTTTCTCTCAATCCTGTGCTATAGCCATTAAGACGCACTGCTGCTGGGTAGTCACGGGGGAAACACAAATACACTCCCCACATGCAAACATACCCATGTTCTTTCTCATCCTCTAATACTGAGATGATAGCAAAATTTAGAGGTTCCTGTTTACTTTATCTCTTTGTATACTGGAGGTCCTACTGTCTCCACAAAATGGAGTAAGTACTGCTCTAAATCTGTGTTTGTATGATCTGAGATAGAAGCAGCCATATAATCTGAGGCTTCTTAGAAATGTAGAATTTTAGATCTCACCCTAGACCTACTGAATCAGAATCAGCATTGTAGCAAGGTTCCCAGGTGTTTTCCATGCTTTAAATCACTCACAGCCAGTCTTCCTTTGTGTGTACTCTTCAAAGTGCCTCAACTCATGTTTCCCCATTTTACTTTCATGTACATGGACACCAGGCAGGGGAGTAAGGATACATATTTTGATTTTTTCTTTTTCTGAGATGCAGAAGGCTATGTCAACAAGAGCCACTCAGTCTAGCATAGCAGAACTCCATGAGAGTCTTCCTACCAATGCTTAGAAAAGTCCAACCCACCATTTCTCCTCCTCTACTGTGTTCATATCTCCGAGGTTCCCCTAGCAGCAGAGGCCTTGAAAGGCAGGGTTGAGAGTGAGGGCACATTGGAATTGCTTCCCTACCCCCACCCCCTGCAAGGAGAGTGAACTTTGCAAGTATTCATCTTTTAACAAGGAGGGCAAATGCGATTGCCCAGGTAACAGGTGAGACACCCTAAAAGTTACACTTATGGAGTAGATTGAGGAGTGGTCTGGTCTGAGCACTGTGCACTTCCCTCAAAGAAGAGGCTGAGCACAAGGCTGTTTTCTCTCAAAAGCCTGGAAAAGATGAGTGGTGTGGATAATATGAATACATAAGAGCAGACCAGAGTGGAAATTCTAATGATGCAAACATAAGTTAGATAAATTTGGTTCTTGAGTGATTCTGCTTTCAAGGGTTTAATACCAAATTTGAAACAAGAACGTAAGATTTCATACAAAGAAAGCACACTAGATATGAAGAAAACCACAAATAAAGTGCAATAGACGTTCAAATATGGCTCATGTTTGAATGAACCCCTTATAAATCTTTCCATAAATTCTCCTATGTGTCTATCTAGCCCATTCTAGTCCGTCATCCCAGACTGAGAAAGTAGTGTTCTCTGAGCTTGAGAACAAAGAGATTAAGGAGACAACCCTCATTTGTAATTAAGTTCCTTAATTTAAAAAAATGTATGGAACAACTGCTATGATTGGGCTTCTTCTTCCATAAATGGATGGGGGAGGGAAAAAATCCATCCTAAAATTAGATAATGACAGTTATATAGTAGTGTCCTAAAATTAGATAATAACAGTTATATAGTAGTGTACTTAAAGGTACAGTGATAGCATCCTAAATTTAGATAATAAATTAGATAATAACAGTTATATAGTAGTGCACTTAAAGGTACAGTGATAGCGTGCACGCAATACAATGTCTTACTATTGATGGGAAAAAAAGAGGGATCAACGAGAGAGAGGAATTATTTAGAGAAGTGTTCTTTGTGATTACTGTTAAGTCTGTCTGAACTCTTACTTCCTATGAGAGGCAGAATAATGGCCTCCCAAAGATGTCCAGGACCTAACCACTAGAACCTAGGCATATGCTACTTTACATGGCAAAGGGACTTTGCATGTGATTAAGTTAAAGATCTTGAGCTGGGGAGATTGTTCTGGATGACTTGGGTGTGCCTAATGTAATCATAGGGGTCTTAGCCACGGAAGAGAGAGAGACACACAGAAGAGAGAAAGAGAAAGACACTACAGAAAGATATTTGAACAGGAGGTCAGAGTGATATCACATGAAGAGGCTTCAACCCGCTACTGATGGCTTTAAACATGAAGGAATGAGGCCATAAACCAGGGAAGGCAAAGACATGGACTCTCCCTTATAGCTTCCAGGAAAGAATACAGCCCTGCCAGCATCCTGATTTTAGCCTGGCGAGACCTGAGTCAGATGTCAGACAGACTATATGATAATAAATTCGTGTTGTTTTAAGCCCCTATGTCAGTGACAACTTGTTACAGCAGTAATAGGAAACTAATACATTTGCTTGGTCTATGGTACCAACAAAGAGAGGGCTCTTTCATCACTTCCTAAGACCTAGGTGTCTATGTTTCAGTAAAAAAATAAAAAATAAAAATAAAAAAAGGAGGAGGAAGGGGATTGCAAGTTTACCGATAGATATTGTTCCTGTTTTAACTAAGTGGCATCAAGGACTGTTAAAAACACACACAAAAAGGACATTTATTTAAAAGAATTCACAGTTAGAAATTTATATCTTTTTGGTCTATGTCCAGAACACACACAAGTCATCAAAACAATGGTGTCAATATTTGAATAAATGTGAGGATAGGATACAATTTTTGAATATACTAGATGACATAAATTACCCTACTGCTGTAAGATGACTTTCTAGTCACATGGGAGTCACAGCTACTCAAGATGATACCCTGTTTTCTGCTCTGGGAGGCCATGGTCAACCAGTGTATACCATGTCAGATAAAAGCTGGTTTGGATTTATTTGAAATGTAAGATTGTTTTAGAGAGTGGTTAGTCCTTGGGTGAACCTGGGAAATCCACACCGCTCAGCAACTGGGAATAGTGGGGAAAGATGTACCCAACTCATTGCAGTAGTCCAGAGAGGACTTACAAGCAGGAGCTAATTTGGGGCCAGAGGAAACCTCACAAGGAAATACCAAACTGAAGCAAGTTTCTTAAGCTAATTCTGGTCTGAACTATACTCATCCAAACAGGAATTTTGGATGAAGCCCAGGCAGCAAGAATGACGAATTCAAGACACAGAATTTTATGACAAATCTATTTCTCTTAGTTAATTATGCACCAAGCACTGCCTTCAGACTACAAGCTCCCGCGAAGAAATCAGTAACATTTCTATAAACAGACAGACCATCGAATTATATACCAAAACACAAATATTCTGACCCTATTTCAGGCAATTTTTTGATAGGAAAGTAAATTGCCTTTCAGCAAAACCCTAACGATACCTGATCCCAGGATATTTTGTGTAAAGATTCTAGGAAAATCAGGAGTTGTGCTATGACAAAGCTAAACTGTTTGATTGGCGATCCTATCAATGATGTCCAAGACAGTGTTACTTAAAGAAAGAAACACTGCAAGGAAAGAACAGATTAGAGATGAGAGATTCCATACAATCTAGAAATGTATAATGTATAATGTATAATATATATAATGTAAAATGTATAATGTATAATCCATACAACCTAGAAATGTATAATGCATAATGTCATATGCACAGCCTTCAGATTTTTTATTTGAATAATCTTCGGTCTTACAGCATATTTCCTAGTAACTGGTATATACACAGCAAATTTTTGGATTGGTGATAAAAAAGCCAACATTTCTCCAGTGATGAATTAAAAAAACATTTACTTTCTTTACACCAGAAAAGCTCAATAACAGAAGTGATTCAAATGAGAGAATATCTCTTTCATCCAGAATGCCTGTAGCCCTCCACAGAGTAAATATCATGTCCCTGAACAACATTCTTGGAAGTCGAAATCCAGAATGTATTGATTAATTTTATGGTAGGAAAGTAATTTCTGTCATTTTTTAAATTTTTTTAAAAATTTTTTTGCGGTACGCGGGCCTGTCACTGCTGTGGCCTCTCCCGTTGCGGAGCACAGGCTCCGGATGTGCAGGCTCAGCGTCCATGGCTCACGGGCCTAGCCGCTCCGTGGCGTGTGGGATCTTCCCGGACCGGGGCACGAACAGGCTGCAGGCGGACTCTCTACCACTGCGCCACCAGGGAAGCCCTCTGTCATTTTTTTTTTTTTTTAATGAATTTCCATTGCTAGAGTCAACAGCAGTTTATAAACTGGGCTAAAAAAGTCTTATAGAGACTGGCCTTGACCAAGAGAAGGACAGAGAAAGTCTTCATTGAAAAGGCAGAGGCTGCTTCTCCTTGAATATCTTTTTAAATAACTTTGATAATTTTTTTTCATTCATTTTTCTCCCTTTTCTTGAAATAATTTGTAGTAAATGGTACAGATGAAAAACATGTTTAAACTCTAAAGAAATATAGACAATTTTGTCAAGAATACTTTTGTAATATTGGAAGAATATAACTTCAAGGATGTGTTTGGAATCAAATTACACTGGTCTCATTGGGAAGTAAATGGTGTTTGTGTGTACGTGCATGTATGTATCGATACTTTGACGTCTGTTCCTATTGCCCTCCAAAGATTTGTTAATTGCTCTGATATGCTAGGTAATTCTGCCTAGTTTACATCTTAGTTTCTTTTGTATCATCTTTAGCATCAATACTAAATAATTACTGAGTGAATATTGTATACATTGCATGATTCTTGTGCTAATCTGGTCAGAAGGCCCAGTTCTAGAGAGTGGATTTTATAACGGAGAAAATGTTATCCTTTCTCAATTTCATGGTCCATTCCGTTTTGCAACTTATCCCTGAGAAGAACACCAAAAGGCATGTGTGAGCAGGTCTACTAAGCCCTTGATTTAAAAATAGATCAAGCTACAAATACACTTAGCTTCTTGTAAAAAGTTACAGCTCTGGATAATGGATGTGATTTTTGTTGTTGTTGTTGTTGTTGTTTTAACATAGGTAGTGTGACATATGATGATATTATTTTGAAATCAGTCAGAACTGGATTTCAATTATAAGTCCACCTTGTACTACTAGCTAACTGACCTCAGGCTAGACCATAAATTTCTCAGGTACAAAATGGATTTGTTAATACCTCTCTCATCTGTGTATTGGTGGAATTAAAGGAGAGAACACAAGTAGACTGAGAATCACAGTGCCTGAAATTTGGTTGATATTTAATAATATTTTCTACTCCTTCTCCATACCTTCCTTTAGGAAGTATTGTGTCACTGACTAATTATTTCTATAACTTTTCTTCTTCCTAAGTAGGACTAATTTTTATTTGCATTAAAAACATATTAATATATTAAAAATAATTTTTAATTTTAGTATGATGAGATTTAATAAACAAATACATAGTTCACTGCATGATTTTAATCTGTCTTATATTTCCAAACTAAAGAGTAATAATTATCTTCATTTATGCTCAAGAATATTTCTTATTTTCCTTGATCATTTTTATTGGTTCACAGACAATTCTCTCTGGTTTATACTCCTTTGCCAAATCATATATTTCTTGAAAGGTAGAAACATGAACTACATGAGACATTTAAGGTATAAACTCCATATTTAATGGAAGTTAAGGAGAACTTTGTTTTTCCTGAAATTTCTACTACTTAGTTAACCAATTATATCTTCAGGAAAATATTCTTTTAGGTACTTTCCAGTTTTCTGCCTCAATCCTTACTATTGAAATTTACCACAATAAACAAATGGGACCTAATTAAACTTAAAAGCTTTTGCACAGCAAAGGAAACCATAAATAAGATGAAAAGACAGCCATCAAAATGGGAGAAAATATCTGCAAAGGAAGCAACTGACAAAGGATTAATCTCCAAAATATACAAACAGCTCATGCAGCTCAATATCAAAAAAACAAGCCAATCAAAAAATGGGCAAAAGACCTAAATAGACATTTCTCCAGTGAAGATATACAGATGGCCAAGAGGCACATGAAGAGATGCTCAACGGCACTAATTATTAGAGAAATGCAAATCAAAACTACAATGAGGTATCCCTTCACACCAGTCAGAATGGCCATCATCAAAAAATCTATAAACAAAAAATTCTGGAGAGGGTGCGGAGAAAAGGGAACCCTCTTGCACTGTTGGTGGGAATGTAAATTGATACAGCCACTATGGAGAACAGTATGGAGGTTCCTTAAAAAACTAAAAATACAACTACCATATGACCCAGCAATCCCACTACTGGGCATATACCCTGAGAAAAACATAATTCAAAAAGACACATATACCCCAATGTTCATTGTAGCACTATTTACAATAGTCAGGACATGGAAACAACCTAAATGTCTATCAACAGATGAATAGATAAAGAAGATGTGGTACATATATACAATGGAATATTACTCATCCATAAAAAGGAACAAAATTGGGTCATTTGTAGAGGTGTGGATGGACCTAGAGTCTGTCATACAGAGTGAAGTAAGTCAGAAAGAGAAAAACAAATACTGTATATTAACGCATATATGTGGAATCTAGAAAAATGGTACAGATGAACATATTTGCAGGGCAGGAATAGAGACGCAGATGTAGAGAACGGACATGTGGACACATGGTGGGGGGAAGGGGAGGGTGGGATGAATTGGGACATTAGGATTGACATATATACACTACCATGTGTAAAACAGATAGCTAGTGGGAACCTACTGTATAGCACAGGGAGCTCAGCTTGGTGCTCTGGGATGACCTAGATGGGTGGGATGGAGAGTGTGGGAGGGAGGTCCAAGAGGGAGGAGATACATGTATACATATAGCTGATTCACTTCGTTGTACAGCAGAAATTAACACAACATTGTAAAGCAACTATACTCCAAAAAAAAAAAAAATTAATTAAAAAAAAAAGAAATTTACCATGATCAAAAAACATGAACTTTGCTCTTTCTTCTTAGACTCTAATTCTTTACTGCTTAGTCTAAACCATGCTTACCTGTTGCTGGTTTTTCCCTTTCCACTGTGCATTGTGGAATTCTTGATCTATTGGGAAAAAATGACTTTATCCTCAATTTTTCCTGAAACAGTCCTTCTATAGGCCCTCTAGGTTTGGCATGAATGAAATTTAGCATCAGGGTTGTTCTGTCCTAGCCTAAGAAGGATCCATAAGCTGACAAAGGCACACAGAAAACAGCTGACAGTGATGGAGAAGAAGTGAGAGATGGTAAATCTGGTGGTGGTGGTAATAGTACAGGTGGAGAGTGGGGAATGCTGGGGGACTGAGTTGGGACTCAAATGTTGATAGTTCAATTATTGAGGGAGAAAGCAATCCAAAGCCCAGGCGTAAAGTTGTAATGGAAGAGGGGAAATGGCACAATAACTCTCTGAACTAGGGTATTTCCACTTTGCAGATGAAGAAAACAGAGAGCAGAAAAACTGAGGAACACATCTAATGTGATACAAGGAGCCGAGCTGGGATGTGAACGAAAAGAGTACTAGGCATTGCAGAAAAAAATCAACAGTCTCTAGAGAATCTCATGAACCAGGCATTTCCTACCTTAGTTGACTTTAATTCTGATACTGGAGGCATAAATAATAGTCTTCCATTCCTGCATACCTTAGAGATATTTTGCTATTCTAAGACTAGCTCTTAGACAATCTGAATGGCGATGCTTCAGGATCATCTATTTAATAAAACCCTCTTCAGTCGCATCTGTTCCTTTTCCCTCAAACTCACAGGATTAGAAGGACATGGTGGTCAGCATGCTTATCACTTGCTATTTACCACCATATCATTGGCTCGACCAATACTACTATCTTTCCCTCTTCTGAAATTAACCACATTCACTTGTACTAACAGGTGGCCGTGAAAATGAGCTGTTTTGATTTTCTGCTGCAGAAAGCAGAGTTGACCAACGGTCCTAGCTGCTACCCTCTGGAAATACCATGTTTACACCAAGGCCACCCTTTCCCTGGGCTGCTCTCAGCCGAAGACTGAACATGGTGATGATACTAATTCATGTCCATGTCTGAAGGATTTGGGACTCCTCAGATGGGTGACTTTGTACTAAAAACGACCTATCAGTCTGTACAAAACATTTTAGAACTGTACTACAGTCTGAGATTCTTCACAGATGTCAGACTTACATTGTGGTTTAAAGGCTCTTCCTGTCTGTTCAGGTCCTTTCCCTTTCTCCTTCAAAGGTGTTTCCACAAAATATCTCCTACACATCTAAACCTATTTATCTGCTTCTTGGAGGATCTAAACTAATACCACTACCCAAATCCCTCTTGCCCCTCACGGTGAGCCACACTCCTCCGTAGCCTGTCTTGTTGGCCTCAGATTCAATGATTGTTCTTTATATTCATTCCACTGTCATTATTCTATTATTGACTTTCTGTTATCTTCACTCCAGAGTTTCTCAAACCCCAAATCATAAAATAGGTCTCTCCACACTGATGTACGTTCACGAACATCCTCTCTGTACTTCCAATCATTACTGAATTTCTTGTAATAACTGTCTATATGTGCTAACTACCTGTCCATTAACAACCACTTACCTGGCTTCTATGCAAACTACTTTTTGGAAGGAATGTTTTCTCCAAATTCCATAGATATTTTCTCATTCTTATTTTCTTCAAGTTTTACACAGCATTTGATATAATGGATCACTCCCAGCTTTAATTCATCTAGTCCCTGACTTTTGCAGAATTCTTGTTTATTTTTTTTCCCACCAATTCTATGACTCAAATTTTTGGGAATCCATTGCCTCCTCCAACTCCATATGTAAATCACCTCCCAAGAAACTAATTATCAAGGGAGGCAACATAAGAGGTAAAAGAGGGAAATCTTATTCAGTCTCAAGGTCTCAATGATCACCCATCATGGAGGATGACCAAACCCCAATCTCTGGCTTGTATTTCTCTCTCAATCGCTATACTTCAATTGCATGCTGAATATCGACTGTATATTAAGTTCCACAAACTCATTTTATACCAAACTTCCTAAACTTATTCTTCCTCTTGAATTCATAATTTCTTTTAATGGCACCATCTTCCCACTCAAATCACACTTGAATCTTTACTTAATTTGGGACTGTTCTCCTGACTACAACCGACCCCTCACCACAACTCCCTTCTCTTACCTAATCCAATTAGATCACAAGAGGCACTGTCGTGTAATAACTCAGAAGTCTAGGCTCCACTCCATTTCCACTGCTGCTTCCCAAGTTCAGGTCTCCATTATCACTTAACTAGATATTAAAATAGCATCTC
The DNA here is from genome assembly GCF_949987515.2 of Delphinus delphis. Classification (NCBI taxonomy): domain Eukaryota; kingdom Metazoa; phylum Chordata; class Mammalia; order Artiodactyla; family Delphinidae; genus Delphinus; species Delphinus delphis. Next base: position 63,127,631 of record NC_082686.1, read on the forward strand.
CTGGTTTCCTTTACTCTGTTTTCTCTCATAAACAAACTCATTTACCTTCTTATAATTGCAAAATGCCTCCGAAAAAAAACTGTTCTAATCATGGCATTCTCTTGCTTAAATCAGACTATTTCAACAGCCTAGAGCAGCAGACTTCGACCCAGTTACCTCAACATACCACAGTATTATCATCTATTTTGACATGTGTCAAAAGTAAGTTGCCACTATTTAATAATTAAAATACTGATGTTTGAGAATGACTTACAATAAAAAAATTAGAACAAATTCATAACAATTTTTTTAAAAAAACATTCTTATTCATTTACATGATGATATACTTTCTTGAAGAGTTATAGTTATTTGTATAAAACTTTTGCCATGACCACATCCTGCATGTTATAATGTAATCTACCATATGTGCTATGGAAGAAAACTATGGAGAATGCTCATTCTTCAGGATCAAGGCCAAGTTCCCTAACCTGACATTTTATAGCTCTTCACAATTTGGCCCCAATCATCTTCCCCACTTCTGCTTGCATAGTCTTTGTGCTAACAAGAAGACAGCAATAACCACAAAGTCTAACTTCTTTATTGCTCACTTATATAACTTATGCCTATTTTTTTCCCCCCACTCTACCTTTGCCATGCTGTTCCCTGTGCTCAGAAAGCTTTATTTCCGAGCTTTAGAGGTCTAAAGGTCAGGTGCAAAAGTCTTCACCTTCATGAAAATTTGACTCTTCTCTCAAGCCAGAAGTAGATGCTTTGCACTCTAAAACTTAATAGTATTTTACTTACTCCTCTGGGCGGGGGGGGTCAGGTAATACTTTCTGCTTAATCTTCTAGCTTTAAAAATAATATTTTAATCATACACTAGAATATTAGCCACTTGAAAGTATGAGCTATTTATTTGTATTCCCCTCAATGCTTGGCACACGGTTGGTGTTCAAAAAAAATACTAAAAAAGACTTCATAAGGTCTTTGTTAAGTTTATTCATTGGTTTGACATGTCTCCCTGCAAACCTGGGACTCTTCCTTTATAAGACTTTTCTTAAATCATTTATTCAAGTATTAAGTCAAACTAACCTCAGCACATTTTCCCCAGGAATACCACTGTTACCATTTCTCCATTCAAAGAGAAGAAAATTTACCTCTACACTTAGTTTTCTATTTCTTAGCTAATGACATTTTTCTCTCAATCCTCTGATGGCTGGGAGAAAAAATCTTACTGTGGAAATGTTTTAATTACAGCGGATATAATGTTCTTGTACTTACCAATTACCTCAAGAAAAATAGTGAAATCGTTGAGTAAGTACAATTTTTCTCTTAAAGAAACTATACTCACCTTCTCATAGCATGCTGCAGAATCGAAAAGCCACATCTCCTGATCTCCAGCTCAACATTGAGCTTGCTAGTCCACTAAATCTGCAGCCTGTGCTAGAAGTCAGGTCAGTTCAGCTTGGGTGGGGCTGGGCCTGACACAGGGTTGAGAAGGTGCTTCAGAAAAAGAAAAGAAATTCAAAATGGAATCATAATCCCATAATGTCTGCTACTGCAGAGGGCAGGAGGGACTAAGAGAGGTCACTTAATTAATTCCTTTGTCCCGGGGACAGGAATATGACTAACCTCTTCTGAAATAGTGGTTTATTTTCCTTAGCCCTCTGAAAACAAGGAATCTGGAGTGTATACCATGGTTTCATTTTTTTCCCCACAGATTTTACTTCCCTGTGCTTATTAGCAAGAGGAAAAATCTGTCCACAAGCTCCCTCTGACAGAAGAGGTATGCTGAACCCAATTTCCTGAGTTATAACCCTGACTTTGGCATAAAATTTTTGATAATTTGATCCATTTGGCCTTTTAGTAATTGAAGTATAAGCATTTATTTTCCACCAAAGGAACTTAATTTTCTAAGACTGAAATTGAAAATTTTGATACAATGTGAGAGACAGCTAACTATTTCCCGTTGTGAAAAGAGAAAAAACATCAGTGACAGATGCAAAGTAGTACTTTCTAGCAAAGGTTTGGTGTGCACCAATGCCTTCTACTGCTCCTCGATGACTACAAGTTTAGAAAAGTGAAGGTATTTTCCCAGGAAGATAAAACGCTTAAGTTAACTCAAAGCAACTTTTGATTACTTCTCCAAAGGGGAGATGGAATACTAAAATCTTCCAAGGTTCTCCTCAACTTTAGCAAGATGCATTTGTGTGATAGAAGACATCTGGTATTTAGGATACCGTGGAGACTACATTCCTAAAACTGCTGATTCACAATGGAGGTAAAGAAATTTGTCACAGACAGTATGATTTTCTCACATTGGCGGGCTTTCATAAATCATCTCTTATTGCAGACTCCATGGACAACTGTCATAGAAAAGACTGAAGGTCTTTTTCAGTCTCACAATGGAGTTTGTTTCCCAAAGGAGAAACTATCAGCAGAATTTTCAAGGAGAAAGGACAGTCTCTGTGCCAAATCTCCTTAGATCATCAAAATACGAAAGAAGGAATCATGTCGTTGAATACTGTGCACATGTACACAAGTTCCCTCACTCTCACTCTTTCTAATACACACACACACACACACACACACACACTCTTCTACTGCCCTGTCCTTTGTCAACCAGTTCAATATTTCAGACCCAAATGAAGTGAGCTCAGGGAAAGAAAGATTCACACTGAAGTGCGAAAACATTCCAGGAAGAAAAAGACAGATCCGTTTAAGAGCACAAATACACCCAATAAATCATGGTGAGCTTGGTGGGGTGACTGCTCTTCCTTCTGGAAGCTTTGTAATTACTCTCTCAACACAGCAACAACTTTCTTTGGAAACGGACACTCTATATACAAGACAATTACAGCACGAGGTATCACTTCTGGTCAAAGCCCAGGGTACATATGTCACAATCCATTAGGCAGGAGACAGAGCTGAGCAGCCTGAAGTTTATTAAACCCAAGGATCACTTTTCCTAATCACTCTTCTCAAGGTCTCCCAAGGGCAGCCATCAACTAGTTCTAATAGTCTATTAATCCAGTCTGCAAATTATTCTCTTCAAGTCCAGACTTTATGAATTATTAATCTGATCTATGGGATCTGGTCATTCTCAATTCAGCATCCCCCAAACAATCTTCTAATCCTTTGTTACAGCTCACAATTGGAAATTCTCAGAAGACACTACAATGATGAATTTTATTTCACTTTACCCTGTAAGAATCTGACTTGTCTGGATTATGTTTCAGCCCTCTAGAGTATATCTTGGGAAATTCAGGTCGACAGAACAACGATACAAAAGTGTAGAAGGCATTCTTGCTTTTTGGTGTTCCTGAGACCTCCCTTATCTGAAATACCTAAGATATGTCTCCTTTATATGTACCTTTTTCATAGTTAAGTATGTAATATCTTGAATTATCCTCTAATTGGTTCACATGTAAAAGCATCATTTTCCCAATTAGTCTGTAAGGGAAGAGGCGAAGCCTTGAATGGTCTCATTTTCCCAGCAGTGATGTGCTGGAGCTGGCTTGTACAAGCTGGTGAGAGCCAACTTTTAACTTTTCAGAAAATTCTGCCAGCCATTTTAACAACCTAAGAAATACAGATTTACAATTAAATAAATTACATTAAAAGCAAAGATCATAAATACTCAAAACATATCACCCCTTAATTATTTTACTATTATCTGTAGTCTTGAGGTTATTACAATCTAATGTATGTTTATGTTCAAAATATGATATAATGGAGTGCTGCTATGCATCTTTTCACAAATTCATTTTCACTAGCTTCACATTCAATGACTTCACTTGGTAGCTTGGCCATGGCTGAAGTAATTATACCACAGAAATCAGCAAATACTAGAAATCAGTGTTCTCCCCTTTCCCTCACAAAAGTGGTTGTTAAACATTTACCAGTATACTACTGATCATTGTTAAAATCATCTAACCAATTAAAGGTTCAGAATCATCTTCCAGAAAGTGGAAAAGGAAACCACAATACTAGAGAAATCAATCACTGACTCACTAATTCTCTCCTCCCTCACCATTCTGAGGACAGCTGTTCCATGCACAGCCTTTGCTCGTTTGAAGCCATCTTTTATACTGGGTGACCTTGACTTTGTTTTTTAAAATTCTCTGGGCCTCATTCTGTACAAAGAGTGAGACCACAATCCAAGCTGCAATGATCAGAAGTCTGACACATTCATGTGCTCTCCTTTGAGCACTCCAAACGAGTTCCCATATTAATAATAATTGCTAACATTTGAGCGCTCACTGTAGGCTGAGCACTGCACTAGGTACTTTCTGTACTATTTCATTTGACTCTAACAACTTGATAAAGTAGGTATAACTGTTGCACTTCGTAGAGGAAAAAACACACTTGGCCTAAGTAACTTGCTTGTTCACATAAGTAGCAAGTGGCAGAGTTAGGCAAATCTGGTTCTGGGACACCCCTCTTAACCAGTTCACAAAAATGTAACCCATGCCAGTAAAAAATGTTTAGGCCTCAACAAGGAAGCAATAGTCAAAGTCTTAGAAACTTTGGTGAGAACATTGTTTCTTAGAAACTTTGGTGAGAAAACATTGGTGAGAACAAGGAAAACACCACCATTAACGGTGTTTTTAGTTTTCTGATACTTGATTGGCTGCCAGATTTCTAATGATTGGGGAACTGATAAGAGACTCAGGAAGGTTTTGAAAAAATCCTCTGAATGTTCCAGTTGACCTGAAGACTCATTATTTAGAGAGACCACAATCAGGACAGGGGAAAAGATCTTTCCAGTCCATTCCAGCTGATCAAATGTTGCTCACCTCGTACGTTTGTTTCTAGGCAGCAAATGAGACATTGATCAACTCAGGAGACACCATTCAGGAAGGAAAGTGAATGGACATCCTGAGTACACTGAGGAACACTTACCAGAGAGAAAAATGAGCATACTTAGCCTGGAGAAAAGTTGAGAGATATATCAGAACTATTTGCAAACATTTGATAAGCTGTCATGTAAGAAAGACACTAGACTTACTTTGACCTTAAGAGCAGAATTAGATTCAACTTAGAAAAGTTAAAGAAAGGAATATTTTAAGAAAGAAGATTCTAATGATTAGAGTTATTGAAAAACAAAGTGATCTTTATATGGTATTAAGTTTTCTGTACGACTGAAGGTGTTAAAGCAGGGCTGAGTAATCCTGGCACAAGAGATTCAGGATGGTCTTTGAGGTCATTTCAAACTGTGATATTTCCCTGTTCTAGGTAGAAAGAGACTGAATTGAGATTGTCACCCTTAATCACTCCCAGCCCCACATCTTCAATCACATATGATCCAAGTTTCCCAAAAACAAGCTCCTTGGGCAGTTTCTTTTCAAAGGCCTGCCCTGAATAGGTGACATGGACGGTGGGTAGAGAAGAAACAAACCAGAGTGGAAAGAGCTGAAAAAAGGCATTATCTAAGCTGAGTAAAGGCAACTCTGACCTCAGAGGTGGCTGTTTTCACCAGGTAACATAAAACGTTAGGCAGTTGTGGGAAATGTTAGAGGAAAGAATGTCTGATTAAAAAGAAAATGAGAGGACACTTCCCTGGTGGTCCAGTGGTTAAATCTTCACCTTCCAATGCAGGGGGTGCAGGTTTGATCCCTGGTTGGGGAGCTAAGATACCACATGCCTCGTGGCCAAAAAACCAAAACTTAAAAAAACAGAAGCAATATTGTAGCAAATTCAATAAAGACTTTAAAAAATGGTTCACATCAAAAAAAAAAAAAAAAAAAAAGAAAGAAAGAAAATGAGAAAATAGTCAAAGAAGAGAAATACAAGTTAGTTAGAAAGATTTTCCACTTTCATTGCTGCATTATTCATAACACTTAAGGTATGGAAACAATCTAAATGTCTATTGACAGATAAATGGATGAAGAAAATGATATATACACACATTCCTGCCATATGCAGCAACACAGATGAACTTGGAGGACATTATGCTAAGTAAAATAAGCCAGTCACAGAAGGACAAATACCATATAATTCCACTTTTATGAGGAATAGAAATTAGTAAAACTGATAGAAACAGGGAGTAGAATGGTGGGTGTCAAGGGCTGTGGGGAGGTGGAAATTGAGAGTTGCTGTTCAAAGGGTATAAAGTTTCAGTTATGCAAGGTAAGTTCTGGAGATCTGCTGTATAACACTGTGTCTATAGTTAACAACTATATGGTGTACATAAAAGAGGGCAGATGTCATATTAAGTGTTCTAACCACAATAAACAACAACAACAAAAAGACTTTTCAAATGATACACATGAACTTATTTACAAAACAGAAATAAACACACAGATGTAGAAAACAAACTTACAGTTACCAAAGGGGAAAGGGGGTGAAGGGAGGGATAATATGTAGAATATATATATATATATATATATATATATATAAAATATATAATATATATTATATTAAAGGCAACTCTATATATAATATAATATATATATATTCTTTTTCAGATTATTTTCCATTATAGGTTATTACAAGATAGTGAATACAGGCCCATGTACTATACAGTAGGTCCTTGTTTTTAATCTATTTAATAAATATATATATATATATTCCTTTTTTGTACACCTGAAACTAACACAACATTGTAATCAACTATACTTCAATAAACAATTAAAAATAAAGATTTTTCAAGTCAATGGAATATCAATTCCAGAAAATGTATCCAGAGGAGTGGGAATGTGGTGTATTTCCTATTTATAACAGGAAAGTTAGCAAAAGGTAGCAATAGAAGGTAATTTTTTTCTCAATGTATACTTTTTAAATCTTGGATGAACACTACATATAACTGTTATCAAGAGAAGACTGGTTTGCCTTACAGTATTTCGTTGGCAACTTCTTAATTGTTGCTTTTAGCATCTCATTGTTCTGGTCAGTAAGTGTACTATTGTAGTCATAAATGTACGTCCTAATTATTTTAAGCCATAAATACAGTAACACCGGAGGAACAAAGATGGCGGAGTAGAAGGACATGCTCTCACTCCCTCTTGCGAGAACACCAGAATCACAACTAGCTGCTGGACAATCATCGACAGGAAGACACTGGAACTCACCAAAAAAGATATCCCACATCCAAAGACAAAGGAGAAGCCTCAGTGAGATGGTGGGAGGGGTGCAATCACAGTAAAATCAAATCCCATTACTGCTGGGTGGGTGACTCACAGACTGGAGAACACTTAGACCACAGAAGTCCACCCACTGGAGTGAGGTTCTGACCCCACGTCAGGCTTCCCAACCTGGGGGTCAGGCAACGGGAGGAGGAATTCCTAGAGAATCAGACTTTGAAGCCTAGTGGGATTTGATTGCAGGACTTTGACAGGACTGGGAGAAACAAAGACTCCAAACTTGGAGGGCACACACAAAGTAGTGTACGCATGGGACCCAGGGGAAGGAGCAGTGACTCCAGGAAAGACTGAATCAGACCTACCTGCTAGTGTTGGAGGGTCTCCTGCAGAGGCAGGGGTGACTGTGGCTCACCGAAGGGACAAGGACACTGGCAGCAGAAGTTCTGGGAGGTAATCCTTGGTGTGAGCCCTCCCAGAGTCTGTCATTATTCCCAGCAAAGAGCCTAGGTAGGCTGCAGTGTTGGGTTGCCTCAGACCAAACAACCAACAGGGAGGGAACCGAGCCCCACCCATCAACAGTCAAGCAGATTAAAGTTTTACTGAGCTCTGCCCACCACAGGAACAGTCAGCTCAATCCACAATCAGTCCCTCCCATCAGGAAACTTACACAAGCCTCTTAGATAGCCTCATTCACCAGAGGGCAGACAGCAGAAGCAAGAAGAAATACAATCCTGCAGCCTGTGGAAGAAAACCCATATTCACAGAAAGATAGACAAGATGAAAAGGCAGAGGGCTATGTAGCAGATGAAGGAACAAGATAAAACCCCAGAAAAACAACTAAATGAAGTGGAGCTAGGCAACCTTCCAGAAAAAGAATTCAGAATAATGATAGTGAAGATGATCCAAGATCTAGGAAAAAGAATGGAGGCAAAGATCAAGAACATGCAAGAAACATGCAACAAAGACCTAGAAGAATTAAAGAACAAACAAACAGAGATGAACAATACAATAACTGAAATGAAAAATACAGTAGAAGGAATCAATAGCAGAATAAGTGAGGCAGAAGAACGGATAAGTGACCTGGAAGACAGAATGGTGGAATTCACTGCTGTGGAACAGAATATAGAAAAAAGAATGAAAAGAAATGAAGACAGCCTAAGAGACCTCTGGGACAATGTTAAACGCAACAACATTTGCATTATAGGGGTCCCAGAAGGAGAAGAGAGACAGAAAGGACCTGAGAAAATATCTGAAGAAATTATAGTCAAAAACTTCCCTGACATGGGATAGGAAATAGCCACCCAAGTCCAGGAAGTGCAGTGAGTCCCATAGACTACAAAGCCAAGGAGAAACACCCCGAGACACATACTAATCAAATTGGCAAAAATTAAAGACAAAGAAAAATTATTGAAAGCAGCAAGGGAAAAATGACAAATAACATACAAGGGAACTCCCATAAGGTTAATAGCTGATTTCTCAGCAGAAACTCTACAAGCCAGAAGGGAGTGGCATGATATACTTAAAGTGAAGACAGGGAAGAACCTACAACCGACATTACTCTACCCGGCAAGGATCTCATTCAGATTCAAAGCAGAAATCCAATGCTTTACAGACCAGCAAAAGCTAAGAGAATTCAGCACCACCAAACCAGCTCTACAACAAATGCTAAAGGAACTTCTCTAAGTGGGAAACACAAGAGAAGAAAAGGACGTACAAAAAAAAAAGCCACAACAATTAAGAAAATGGTCATAGGAACACACATATCAATAATTACTTTAAACGTGAATGGACTAAATGCTCCAACCAAAAGACACAGGCTTGCTGAATGGATACAAAAACAAGACCCATATATATGCTGTTTACAAGAGACCCACATCAGACCTAGGGACACATACAGACTGAAAGTGAGGGGATGCAAAAAGATATTCCATGCAAATGGAAATCAAAAGAAAGCTGGAGTAGCTATACTCATATCAGATAAAATAGACTTTAAAATAAAGAATGTTACAAGAGCCAAGGAAGGACACTACATAATGATCAAGGGATCAATCAAAGAAGAAGATATAACAATTATAAATATATATGCACCCAACATAGGAGCACCTCAATACATAAGGGAACTGCTAACAGCTATAAAAGAGGAAATTGACAGTAACACAACAATAGTGGGGGACTTTAACACCTCACTTACACCAATGGACAGATCATCCAAAGTGAAAATAAATAAGAAAACAGAAGCTTTAAATGACACAATAGACCAGATAGATTTAATTGATATTTATAGGATATTCCATCCAAAAATAGCAGATTACACTTTCTTCTCAAGTGCGCACGGAACATTCTTCAGGGTAGATCACATCTTGGTTCACAAATGAAGCCTTAGTAAATTTAAGAAAATTGAAATCATAACAAGAATCTTTTCTGACCACAATGCTATGAGATTAGAAATGAATTACAAGGAAAAAAACTTAAAAAATACAAACACATGGAGGCTAAACAATGCATTACTAAATAATCAAGAGATCACTGAAAAAATCAAAGAGGAAATCAGAAAATACCTAGAGACAAATGTCAATGAAAACACGATGATCCAAAACCTATAGGACTCAGCAAAAGCAGTTCCAAGAGGGAAGTTTATAGCTATACAAGCCTACCTCAAGAAACAAGAAAAATCTCAAATAAAATATCTAAACTTACACTAAAAGGAACTAGAGAAAGAAGAACAAACAAAACCCAAATTTAGCGGAAGGAAAGAAATCATAAAGATCAGAGCAGAAATAAAGAAATAGAAACAAAGAAAGCAATAGCAAAGATCAATAAAACTAAAAGCTGGTTCTTTGAGAAGATAAACAAAAATTGATAAACCATTAGCCAGACTCATCAAGAAAAAGAGAGAGAGAACTCAAATCAATAAAATTAGAAATGAAAAAGGAGAAGTTAAAACAGACACCACAGAAATACAAAGCATCCTAAGAGACTACTACAAGCAACTCTATGCCAATAAAATGGGCAACCTGGAAGAAATGGACAAATTCTTAGAAAGGTATAACCTTCCAAGACTGAACCAGGAAGAAATAGAAAATATGAACAGACCAATCACAAGTAATGAAATTGAAACTGTGATTAAAAATTTTCCAGCAAACAAAAGTCCAGGACCAGATGGCTTCACAGATGAATTCTATGAAACATTTAGACAAGAGCTAACATCCATCCTTCTTAAACTCTTCCAAAAAATTGCAGAGGAAGGAACACTCCCAAATTCATTCTATGAGGCCACCATCACCGTGATTCCAAAACCAGACAAAGATAATACAAAAAAAGAAAATTACAGAGCAATATCACTGGTGAATACAGATGCAAAAATCCTCCACAAAATACTAGCAAACAGAATGCAACAACACATTTAAAGGATCATATACCATGATCAAGTGGGATTTATCCCTGGGATGCAAGGATTCTTCAATATACACAAATCAATCAATGTGATACACCATATTAACAAATTGAAGAATAAAAATCATATGATCATCTCAATAGATGCAGAAAAGCTTTTGACAAAATTCAACACACATTTATGATAAAAACTCTCCAGAAAGTGGGCATAGTGGGAACCTACCTCAACATAATAAAGGTCATATACAACAAACCCACAGCTAACATCATTCTCAATGGTGAAAAACTTAAAGCATTTCCTCTAAGATCAGGAACAAGACAGGGATGTCCACTCTCACCATTATCATTCAACACAGTTTTGGAAGTCCTACCATGGCAATCAGAGAAGAAAAAGAAATAAAAGGAATACAAATCGGAAAAGAAGAAGTAAAACTGTCACTGTTTGCAGATGAGATGATACTATACATAGAGAATCCTAAAAATGGCACCAGAAAACTACTAGAGCTAATCAATGAATTTGGTAAAGTTGCAGGATACAAAATTAATGCACAGAAATCTGTTGCATTCCTATACACTAATGATGAAAAATCTGAAAGAGAAATGAAGGAAATACTCCCATTTACCATTGCAACAAAGAGAATAACAGACCTAGGAATAAACCTACCTAGGGAGACAAAAGATCTACATGCAGAAAACTATAAAACACTGATGAAAGAAATTAAAGATGATACCGAGAGATGGAGAGATATACCATGTTCTTGGATTGGAAGAATCAACATTGTGAAAATGACTATACTACCCAAAGCCATCTACAGATTCAATGCAATCCCTACCAAATTACCAATGGCATTATTTACGGAACTAGAACAAAAAATCTTAAAATTCTTATGGAGACACAAAAGACCCCAAATAGCCAAAGTAGTGTTGAGGGAAAAAAACAGAGCTGGAGGAATCATACTCCCTGACTACAGACTATAGTACAAAGCTACAGTCATCAAGACAATATGGTACTGGCACAAAAACAGAAATATGGATCAATGGAACAAGATAGAAAGCGCAGAGATAAACCCACGCACCTACGGTCAACTAATCTATGACAAAGGAGGCAAGGATATACAATGGAGAAAAGACAGTGTCTTCAGTAAGTGGTGCTGGGAAAACTGGACAGCTACATGCAAAAGAATGAAATTAGGGCTTCCCTGGTGGTGCAGCGGTTGAGAGTCCGCCTGCCGATGCAGGGGACACGGGTTTGTGCCCCGGTCCGGGAAGATCCCACATGCCGTGGAGCGGCTGGGCCTGTGAGCCATGGCCGCTGAGCCTGTGCATCCGAAGCCTGTGCTCTGCAATGGGAGAGGCCACAACAGTGAGAGGCCCACGTACCGCCAAAAAAAAAAAAAAAAAAGAATGAAATTAGAACAGTCCCTAACACCATACACAAAATTAAACTCCAAATGGATTCGAGACCTAAATGTAAGACCAGACACTATAAAACTCTTAGAGGAAAACATAGGAAGAACACTCTTTGACATAAATCACAGCAAGATCTTTTTGGATCCACCTCCTAGAGTAATGGAAATAAAAACAAAAATAAAAAAATGGGACCTAATGAAACTTCAAAGCTTTTGCACAGCAAAGAAAACCATAAACAAGACGAAAAGACAGACCTCAGAATGGGAGAAAATATTTGCAAATGAATCAACGGACAAGGGATTCATCTCCAAAATATATAAACAGTACATGCAGCTCAATATTAAAGAAACAAACAACCCAATCCAAAAATGGGCAGAAGACCTAAATAGACATTTCTTCAAAGAAATCATACAGATGGCCAAGAAGCACATGAAAAGCTGCTCAACATCACTAATTATTAGAGAAATGCAAATCAAAACTACAATGAGGTATCACCTCACACCAGTTAGAATGGGCATCATCAGAAAATCTACAAACAACAAATGTTGGAGAGGGTGCGGAGAAAAGGGAACCCTCTTACACTGTTGGTGGGAATGTAAATTGATACAGCCACTATGGAGAGCAGTATAGAGGTTCCTTAAAGAACTAAAAATAGAATTACCATATGACCGAGCAATCCCACTACTGGGCATATACCCAGAGAAAACCATAATTCAAAAAGACACATGCACCCCAATGTTCATTGCAGCACTATTTACAATAGCCAGGACATGGAAACAATGTAAATGCCCATCGACAGATGAATGGATAAAGAAGAGATGGTACATATATACAATGGAATATTACTCAGCCATAAAAAGGAATGAAATTGGGTCATTTGTTGAGATGTGGATGGATCTAGAGACTGTCATAGAGTGAAGTCAGAAAGACATAAACAAATATCACATATTCACACATGTACATGGAACCTAGAGAAATGGTACAGATGAACCAGTTTGCAGGGCAGAAGTTGAGACACAGATGTAGAGAACTAATATATGGACACCAAGGGGGGAAAACTGTGGGGGGTGGGGATGGTGGTGTGCTGAATTGGGCGATTGGGATTGACATGTATACACTGATGTGTATAAAATTGATGACTAATAAGAACCTGCTGTATAAAAAATAAATAAAATTAAATTAAAAAATAAAACAAAAATACAGTAACACGTAATTTAACCATGTAATCAAAATTTTCCTGCTGAGGGTGGTATTTACCTGTTGTTGAAAACTGAACATTTAGTCCTCTAGTTTGTTGCTTCCCCCATGCAGGGGGTGAGCTGGATGCTAACTGTGAGCTCTGGCTCTGAGGTCTCAGCCTCAGGTTCAGGTCTGACGTCTGAGCTGCCTGCATTTGTATGCCAACTTGGGCTGACTCTGGGGAAGTTACTTAACTTCTCCTTGTCCCATTTACACATACAATGTATATAAAAATTGTATTTCTCTCTTAGGCTTGTTATGAGGAACAAAATAAGTTTACATATATATATATATATTTATACATATAAAATAACTATATATATATATATAAAGGCAGTGCCTGGCTATAATAGATGCTCAATAAGTAGTTATAATAATAGCTATTATTTTATTACTATAATCTTCAAATTTAAACAAGCAATTTATCTTTCATTTCACTGATCAGACTGATTTAAAATTTCTTTCAGTGTTATACGGATACAACCTAAGAATACCTTGAACATTTTCATTTGGTATAGACTGACTTATATATAAACACCAATATCAGTGTTATTGACCTTAGTTCATTTTAAACCTTGGTAATACCAGGTTAAAGAATAGAAAGTGTGGTTATCTCAGGTTTATTGAAAATCCCCATGAAAGATTCACATCAGAAATGATTGCTTCTGGGAGGGGGAAGGGTAAACTGGGATGAAGTGAGAGAGTGGCATGGATATATATACACTACCAGATGTAAAATAGATAGCTAGTGGGAAGCAGCCACATAGCACAGGGAGATCAGCTCAGTGCTTTGTGACCACCTAGAGGGGTGGGATAGGGAGAGTGGGAGGGAGACTCAAGATGGAGGGGATGTGGGGATATATGTATATGTATAGCTGATCCACTTTGTTATAAAGCAGAAACTAACACACCATTGTAAAGCAATTATGCTCCAATAAAGATGTTAAAAAGAAAAAAGAAATGATTGCGCCTGCTCAATTCACATATATATATATATTTTTTTTTCGGTATGCGGGACTCTCACTGTTGTGGCCTCTCCCATTGCGGAGCACAGGTTCCGGACGCGCAGGCTCAGCGGCCATGGCTCACGGGCCCAGCCACTCCGCGGCATGTGGGATCTTCCCGGACCGGGGCACGAACCCATGTCCCCTGCATCGGCAAGCGGACTCTCAACCTACTGCGCCACCAGGGAAGCCCTCACATCATCTCGATATGAAGTGTAATTGTGTTTCCCAGTACCTGTATGTTAGCTATCTGGTGAACAGTAGAGTGAAGTTAAAAATAATGTCACATTTTATCTTCTGCACCTCTAATGGTTGACTAGTGAGGCTGAGATTTGAGGACACATGATGATGAATGATTTGAAATGATTAGAAAAGTTAAAAGGAAGAGGATAAAAGCATGCATGTGTGTGTACAGACTTATACCTTCACATTACTTGACAGTTGTGGATTCTGGAACAGGCCTGTGCTTTGGAACTCACCGCTAACATCAGGGGTTTAAGCTATGCTTTCAAATACAGTGCAGATAGAGAACATTTTATTAACACAGAATGCAATTGGACGGTGCTTCTAGAAGGTGAGATTGAAAAAGAGCTTGAGGAAAAGAAACCTTGGAACAGGGAAAATGATGTGGCTGAACAGGATGCTCTGGTTGTTCTTTAAACGCTGGAGATGGAGGAATAATTACTAACACGTTAAGCATCATTTTCACTGTGTGGACAGAGAGACAATGTGCAGAGGGTAATCAGTTGCCATGAGACTGACTCCTCACCTCTGCAGTGAGGCTGCCTCAAAGGGCCTGGTGTGAGTGACGCAAACCTCCTGGCACTGTTGTGATTAGAGAGAAATGCATTTCAGTAGGAAGCTGGGCATCCAAAACGCCAAGATTAAAAAAAAAAAAAGAAACATGCAAATAAAGACTCTCACAGCTCAGACCAGCAGACTTCATCACACATTCTTTTAGAATGTAGTTCTCTGAACAAGATCTCTGTTAGCAATGAGCTGCCATCACTCCCTGTGCTCCCACTCTCCTGTCAAGCCACAGATGAATATTCATATCAGGTTATTTTAATCATGTTTTTTTCTTGATGTGACATAATTCTACATAATTTATTTTCTCTTCTTGGGGGTTAAAATAAAAAGCCTCTTTATTTTTTTTTTCCTCACCATCAAGTCCAAAACTTTTTCTTTTTCCTTTCTGGCCCTGAGACAGAATAGGACAGGATGACACAGAGAGGTGACCGCACTGGCAATGTTACCATTGGAAATCAATGCCCGTGTCCTTGGCCTGTTCTGGGGAATGTAATGGTCTGGAACGCTAAGCACAACAAGACATGAGGTACCTGAGGGAATCTAGGGGGCCAGAATGTCAGGTTACAGAGGGTCTGTGTGTGTCTAATACGCCAGTGTGAGGGAGGCTTCCAGAACAGACGTATTCTGAGCCTGGCTTAAGGCAGTGTTTCCACCAGTAATCCGGAATCCAATGTAAACCCATCCTTTTACCTTCTTTGTGGGGAAGAAGGGGTGGGAAAGGGAGGCTTCTGGAAAAGAAGAGCCAGAGATGAACAGAGAGAGAAACAGACACACTCAGCTACAGACAGACACACAGACAAACTGAGAGAGGCAGAGACAGAGAGAAAACAAAATGATATCTAATGCATTTCCCGTTTGTTTTTCCTGAACCCACAGTAAAAGATAGGGATCTATATCCCTATATTAGATAGGGATCTAATAGAGATTTCCAGTTTGTTCAACATTACGTTTACTCTAAGTAAGTACTAGGAAATTCTGTATGGCAGACAAAATTCAAAACCAAAGAAAAGAGGGTGATATTTTCAAGAAAGATGTCCATTTAGCTTTAATTAAGAACTAATACAGGGGCTTCCCTGGTGGCGCAGTGGTTGAGAATCTGCCTGCTAATGCAGGGGACACGGGTGCGAGCCCTGGTCTGGGAGGATCCCACATGCCGCGGAGCAACTAGGCCCATGAGCCACAACTACTGAGCCTGCGCGTCCCGAGCCTGTGCTCCGCAACAAGAGAGGCCGCGACAGTGAGAGCCCCGCGCACCGCGATGAAGAGTGGCCCCCGCTTACCACAACTAGAGAAAGCCCTCGCAGAGAAACGAAGACCCAACACTGCAAAAATAAATAAATTAATTAATAAACTCCTACCCCCAACATCTTCTAAAAAAAAAAAAAAGTTTCCCTTTCTCCACATCCTCACTAACCTTTGTTAAAAAAAAAAAAAAGAACTAATACAATTAAAAGGATAGTAATAAGCACCAGCACAGAAATCACTAGCCTGTGTCTGAACACTGCTTTTCTCTCATTCCAGAAACACAGTTCTCCATTTTCATTACACTCTGACAAGCTGTTTGTAAAAAAGAAACACTCCCCAGAACCTCAACCAAGAGCAATTTCAGGACATGGCACTTGTCTCGCTTAACTGTCATTATGAAGTGCATGAAAATCAAATGAAGCAAAGCAACGTTTGCCGGTCTTTTCTAAGCATGGATTAATTATTCCCAGATGAAGGCACTTGCCTCTCTTTTTATCAGTTGTTAGTTTCTGCCTTTCTTATTTGGGGGTGGGCGGTTAAGTTGGGTTCAGTCAGGGTTATAGTAATTTCTACCATTTGCCTGGGGGCATTACGATATCTGCACAGAATAGGACACTGAAGAAGCTATGGGGCTGGATAGAGCATCAGAGATGTTCCAGTCTGGACCAAAGCACTGTCTGTTCCATCTGGGTGCGAGGCACTATTTGGCAATTCTGGGACACCTAAAAGTGGCATTGATGTCCCAGCTCCTCTCAACCGCAAGTATTTCTTTCTTTCTATACTTACCCAAAGTTTATTACATGTCCACCATTAACTAGACATAATCTTTGGATTCCACCGGGAATAACACTAACACTTATGTAAGAACAAACATTCAAATAAAACCTCTCTAAAATGTCCAACTTCTGAGCACTGCAATATTTGCATTTTATAGGAAACATTTTAAAATCATTTTAGTAAGTGGAATCCATTTTCTTCCATGAACTGTTAATACCGAATTCTTAATAGCTTCCCCAGGGTTTTGGGTCTTGCTATGAAGCCTTTAGTGATTTCATCATTGTTAAGGCACAGTAAACAATCACAGTTCATGCTCATAAGCATAAAATCCTCCATCTATTACTTGCCCTGTTTTTTGTATTCTTAAAGATGGAAAACTTGGGGCTTCCCTGGTGGCACAGTGGTTGAGAGTCCGCCTGCCGATGCAGGGGACGCGGGTTCGTGCCCCGGTCCGGGAAGATCCCACGTGCTGCGGAGCGACCAGGCCCGTGAACCACGGCCGCTGAGCCTGCGCGTCTGGAGCCTGTGCCCCGCAACGAGAGAGGCCACAACAGTGAGAGGCCCACGTACCGCAAAATAAAATTAAAAAAAAAGATGGAAAACTTATTTTCCATGCAACCTTAATACAAGACAATGCTAAATTGGTTTATAAGCCTAGGGAATATTGGTATAAACATTCCTAAATTGTTTTTTTTTTTTTTTTTTTCTGCTGTATGCGGGCCTCTCACTGTTGTGGTCTCTCCCGTTGCGGAGCACAGGCTCCGGACGTGCAGGCTCAGCGGCCGTGGCTCATGGGCCTGGCTGCTCCGCGGCATGTGGGATCTTCCCGGACCGGGACACGAACCCGTGTCTCCTGCATCGGCAGGCGGACTCTCAACCACTGTGCCACGAGGGAAGCCCCACCTAAATTGTTTTAATGTATAATATCAGCATTTGAACTCTTATAGAGACAATTATGCTTTCAAATTTTTCAGGTTTTAAAATAAGACACTGTTCTTTTTCTTCGTTGGAGATAGTCTTGATTTTTGTTTCTGGTTCTTATTCTTTGTTGATAAAAAGACTATGTCAATTTGTCCCTCTTACAAGTAACACCTCTAAACCCATCTTCAAAATCTGTGAGTATATACAGAAAGTAAAATTATTATTTAACCTCTTAGATATGCATTTCTCATATATCAGTGAATCTCCCTCTGCTTATTTTTCACAGTTATGTAAATGCTTAAAGACCAGTATCTTTTAAAAATTTGTAGAAGTGCAATGGAATATAAAGTTTAATACACTTTTTATTTTAAATTGCTATTATATCTTAAGCACTTTCTCACTTTATTTTCTGTTCTTCATAAACATGATTCTGCAGTATATTTTGCTGTATGATTGTGCCACAATTTATATAACTATATTGCTATTGTGGGGAACTTGGTTGTTTATAAGCCTTTAAAAATGAATAAAGATAAATAACATCTTTCCTCAATATTCTACTAAACTTCTGATTATTTTATTAGGATACATTTCTCAAAGCAATATTAGAGGTTTAAAGGGTATCACATTCAAATGTAACTACCTGTTTACTGGAAACTATATTAAGCCTATAAGATAATATGGGAGGAAATACACATTCTGTAATTTTATTCATTTTTAGTCATGTCTCATATCTTCCTTAATGTAGACATTTTGTATTTTTGTTTTTCTTAAGTGGATGTTTTACCTCTTACAATCTTTGATAGGTTTATAGGAAACCTATTATTTTTGTATCTTCATTTCATATCTGGTAACTTGACTTCTCTTCTTGGAGCTTTTGTACTAAAGTACACAAAGGCTTGTTGTTATAACTTTATTGCAGAACTGTTACATGAAATCACATTTTTATTTTGCCCTGATCTAGAATTATTTTATTTCTAACTATATTTTAAAAATATGTCTTGTTTCAATTCTCCTTGTTTCCAAGTATACACACACATCAACAACAAATGTATCTTCTTTTCAATAGATGCAAATAAGTAGCATTCTTGCCTTGCTCTTGATTTTAATGACTATACTCCTACCTAGCGCTTCTAGAGTTATACTTCGTAAATATGAAATAGGCTGGTGGCTTCTGACGCTTATTCTTTATCGGGTTAAAAGAACATCTTCCAGGCTTCCCTGGTGGTGCAGTGGTTGAGAATCTGCCTGCTAATGCAGGGGACACGGGTTCGAGCCCTGGTCTGGGAGGATCCCACATGCCATGGAGCAACTAAGCCCGTGAGCCACAACTACTGAGCCTGCGCTTCTGGAGCCTGTGCCCCTCAACAAGAGAGGCCGCGATAGTGAGAGGCCTGCGCACTGCGATGAAGAGTGGCCACCGCGTGCCACAACTAGAGAAAGCCCTTGCACAGAAACGAAGACCCAGCCAAAAATATAAATAAATTAATTAGTTAATTAAAAAAAAGAACATCTTCCTCTTTCTAGTACATGAACTTTTTTTATCATTAGGTATGCAAATTTTAAATTTACTCTTTTGGCATCTATCAAGATGGTCATTATTTTTTCATTTGATGTGCTGTTATTTCCTAAAACTGGGAAAAGAATGAAAAAGAATAATGGAAAATAACTGATAGATTCTTTTATATTAAACCATATCTATATTCTTGAATTCAATTTTATTTGTCATACTGTTATGGTGTATTTTTCATACATTGTTGAATCTATTTGATAATATTTATGTCTAGTATGTGTGTGCATAGACACACATACACAAGCACATATACACACATATATGTGACGTAAGTGTGTTGGATTTTCATAGCTATTTTGTTCAGGCTTTGGTTTCTGAGTTTCATACTTTTGAAGCTAAGAAGTTTTATTTCTGGCTTCTGTGGTATTTACATACTATGGAAAAAGTGAAAAGTTTATAAGCATCTAATCTTTGTAAGTTTGTTAGAATTCACCTGTAAAATTGTCTGGATCTAGAGTTATTTGGGGAGATAATTCTTTGATAAAATACTAACTTCTCCCAAGGTTATTTGTTACTAATTCAGTTGTTATTTGTTGAGCCTAATCTATATGTCACCTATGTACTGAGTGGAGAATCACAAAATAAGATATTCATGGTCCCTACCACCATAGCATGTGAACTGTAGTGAGAAAGCCAGACATCAAATAAGTAATCTCAAGAATAATTTCAGGTATTTTCCACTTGACACTTTGTATATAATTTTAAAAAATATTCCCTGGATTATTTTTGGAAAAACTGTAGTCTCTTATTATAGGGTACAAGATAGATAGATAGATAGATATACATAATCTGGTGGGAGTTATGGACCTCTTTTGAGGATATGATGGTAGTACCATGTTTCCAGAAAAGTTCACTGTCATGCACACACATATAATTTACATAGAGCTGTAGGATTTAAAGAATTCAAGAACCTCATCTTCAAATTCTAGGTTGAGCAATATTTTTCTATGTCATTATTTTCTTTTTGTCTCTTTGATCCCGAAATGTCAAGACACTAAATTCACATATAATCATCCTTTCATTTCTAATAATTGCATCAATTCTTTAACTGTGATAGTATTCTGCATATAAAGGCTTAAACTTCTTAAATATTCATTATGGAATCTCCCTTTTTTAAATATAAAATTAATCTCTATATAGCATTTAATGATTTTTGTCTTTAATTATATTTTGTCTAATATTAATATTTAATTAACATTAAGAGCTCTGTTTTTCTTTTGGTTGATAAGACAAAACCATTGAATATGTTTAATTTTTTTGTCTTTTTAAAAAGATGTATCTCTTCATTGAATTATTTTTATCAACTCAATCTGTGAAACGTTCAGATAATAATACTTGATTCATAAAGTTGTCATGAGGATTAAGTGGCATAAAACATTGAAAGGATGTAGACTAACATAGCATAGTGCCAGGCAGATATTGAGAAGTAATAAATATTCAGAATCATGATCATGATCATTATTACTAGTTATTTAATAAAGGGGTTGAAGTAACTTATAGCAATTCTCATAATGGATCCATGGTTTTATTTTTGTCATTTTGTTTTGAGCACTGTTCTGATTCTTTCCAGATTTTCTGTATTTTCCTATACCATACTTTCTTGCATAGTACATAGTTTGCTTTTCTATTTTTTGGTTGATATACAGGTACATATTTTGTTTTAAATTCTACTTAGTGGTTATCTTTAAGCTTTCCAAAGTCATCTTTTAAAATGTAAAATATTACAAACACGTAGAAAACTACAGAAAGTAAGATAACTCACAACAGACACTAATGTTGCAGTCAGATTTAACAGATGTTAACATTTTGCTCTACTTACTTATTTCAGATCTTTCTCCCCTTTAAAGAAATAAACCATTATGGATGGAGCCAAAGCCCTGTTCCACAATCCCCAGAGAGAACCACAATCGGTGAAGTAGGTGAGTTTCTGTTCCACGCATGTTTTATACTTTCATTACAGGACTCTGCATTCCTCTAACTGTAAAATTAATAATGAAATAAAGTTCTTGAGTTACCCTGATGTAAAATTAGGAAGTTAGCATTTTTGCAGTCTACTACTCAATTTCTTGTCTTGCCTTAACTCCAAGTTTTAGATATAGAATAGTATGCTTTATTCAATTATGATTTTTATACAACATACTTTAATTCAACAACTACTTTAGATATTGGACTTCAGTTTTGTAATAATTTACTATAACTTGTAGTTCTGTTTTTAAATGGTTTTAATGTTCCCTACTAATCTTTTTGCATGTGATTTCCCTGTGATGGACTTTTTAGTTCTGTTTCATCTCTTGATAAGCTTGCTTTATATTTTAAAGTAATTTAAAGATGAGATCTAGATATTACATTTTATAAGTCATTGAATATTTGAGAATAACTTTTAAAACCTCTTCTCACACACACAAAAAAAACCACCTGTGAGGGAATAAACACATCCCAAAATGTTTTTCCCCACTAGGTACCTTGTAGACACTGTTTCATTGTCCATTGGCCTGGGTTGCTGTGGAGTAGCTATCAGATGTCAGCACCCCTACTATGGAACGAACACAGACTTTTCTAAAGTCGACTCCATGATCTATGATGAATGGTTATTAGAGGTCTGCTCTCCTCCTCAAGTTTCTATTATTTCCTAGGCTGTGTCTTTTTTTTCTCTAATCTCTTTGTATTTCTATTTAGTCAACCTCAGATAGAGAGCAAATTGATTCAGATTTAGTGTTATTTACAGATACGGTGTGTAGATTGTCTCTGTCCTTACTCTGTTCACTTTGGTGCTGGTCAAATATTTTTAGATTCACTGATAGAAAGTTAACATGCACCACTCTTAGTCTAATTCCTAATGTCTTCAATCTTTTGTTCCATGTAGCTCTACTGGATTGAAACAGGATTATGTTTTATCTCAAGTGCCTGATTATCTGACACAAAGAACAGATGAAGTACACGGCAAAACACGAGTCCCCAGTGTCAGCTGATTTTTTTTTTCTTTTGCCTCTGCACTATCCCCCACCCTAGGTCTTTTCTTGTTGCAACTACACATCCCCAAATACAATGAATTAGCTTGTCTTCCAGTGCATCTCAACTATTTTCTGGAAGATATAGTCTCAAACTGGATGCAGAAAGATGGACAAATATAATGGCAGGAGAAAAGAAGAGCATTTGCCTGCCTGAAACAGCACCTGTTCAGTTATGGGATCCCAGTTGTCTGATACAGACTATCTTATTTCTGATCCAGGAGACAGATAACAAGAATGGGAAGATGTTTTTCCTATTCAGATTCAGGTGGGCAACTGTCTTCTGTTTCTGGCTCATCACGGATGCAGTCTTTGAACCCAGTTCTCTCTGTCTTACAGTTTTAGAAGAAGTTTTAGAAGACAAGAGTGATAGCTTGGCTTTTTGACAACAGCCTGATGTTTCAGCTAGCATTAGTCTCAGCTTAGAGTCTAAGAGATGTAAACAGAGTAGAAGCTTATTTCCATGTCAGGTAGGAGTCTGGAGGTACATTAGGCTGGTAGGGTAGTTTTGATCTCCAGCTTCCCCAGTCCAGGTTCCTATCTTACTGCTTTGGGGTGAATGGCCTGGATTCCCAAGGTCACATCATAGTCCAACATGGCCATTGTCACCCAATTCACTCATATTCTAGTCAACAGGAAGGAGGAAGGGACTAAGAAGAAAGGACAAAGGGACATGCACAAGCTGTCTTTTAAGGGATGTTCCAAGAAGCTGTTAGGACTTTGCTGCTTACCTTTTACTGACAAGAACTTAGCAACACGGTCAGAAGAGAGAGTGCTGCTGGGAAATAGAGTCTTGTTGTGAATAATCATGCCCCCACCTAAAAGTAAAGGGTGCTAATACTAAAGAAAGGGAGAAGAAAGATTGAGGATGGCTAGCAGACGGCGGCTTGTCACCTCTTAGGGCATACTGTCATTACCAGACCCCATTTTAAACCAAAAGAGAAATTATTTTAATCCTTTAATATGTCAACCAATTTTGTTTTATCTTTTAACAACCCAGTGATAGGATACATTCATACAACTCCACAGTTAGGTATTTTAACTAGGAAAGTTTCTAATATCACATGTTTGGTGGCACTAAGATCCTGATGTACCCATGAGAAAAACACTTGTGTATCCTTAAGAGAAACATTTCTTTTTCTTTCCTTCTGAGAGTGTTTTCATTGTGTCTGAAACAATTCTTCACACCAGTAATATATGCATGCCCCATGCTTGTCAGCATTTCAAGTGTCCAGTCAGACACAGCTGTAAGAAGCTGTAAGTGGAAGAAGAGATTACAGGTGAGAGGTAATCATGGGATGTTGGAAATGGCCCCTTGCTCCTAATCTTTTCTCATCTCTGTACCCATAATTCCACCTGATAGTCCCCATCAAGTTTAACTCATGCAACTTTATATATCAAACTGTCTTCCTGAGAAAGAGAAGTTTTAATGACTATAAACTTTCCTTTGTTCACGTGTCCATTTATCGTTTAATTAATCCCTTTATTATCTCTCTAGCAGATACCCTCAACTTCATTAAAATAAAATCTCCATTGTTAGTACTTCAAGAATGATTATTTCCATAGCTGGTCTCCACTATCTAATCATTAAATGTGTCCCACCTAATATTATCATCATCTATTTTACACCCAAGCCACAGACCATTGCTGGAATAAGCCTAGATCACTAGAAATCGATTTTTTTTTCATGTCATTCTGTCTTTGTAGTTACTGGACTGTGCTATTTATTCATCTCACTGATTCTATAGCTCACACCATACAGTGACCGTGTAAACTTTCTTCAGTTTATTATTTATCCTTGTTATCATCCTTTAGTATTTATCCTTAGTCATTGGTAATTCATCCTCCATCAACTATGGAATTAGCTCCATACTTGTTTTCTGACTAAATATTCCCTGCCCAGCTGTCCAATGCTCTCATATTCTTCAACCAAACCCACCTTCTGAAAACAAAGTAGGAGAAACAATATTGTGAGAGGGGCATTGTCATGGACTGAATGTGTATATAGATATAGATATATCTCCTCTTGGTTCTATTTCTCTGGAGAACCCTAACACACCTTATAGGAAGAGAATATCAGAGTGTTCTCTCTCTTTCTCTCTCTGTGTGCATATGCCCCAAGGAAAGGCCATGTGACAACACAGTGAGAAGGCATCCATCCACAAGCCAGGAAGAGAGCTCTCACCAGGAACCAAATCAGCTGCCACTTTAACCTGGACTTCTAGTCTCCAAAACTGTGAGAAGATAAATTTCTATTGTTTAAGCCACCCAGTCTATAATATTTTGTTATGGTCACCTGAGCAGACTAATACAGGTATACAGAGGTCCTAAGGAGGGAGTCTCTAAACCAGACCATGACTAGAGGAAGATGGAAGGGAAGGCCTGAAGATCTCAGCTTGATGGAGAGTGGTACCATATGGCATGCATACTAAGACAGCTCAGGTGCTTCCCATTTATTCTTTGCCACCATCTAGGTCAACCTGGGCACCAGGTGGTCCTTAGTCCTGTCTTCTTGGACTCACGTGACCAAGAGAGTGCACCAAGCAGGGATCTGAGATGGCTGTCTTCACTTCCCATAAAGTGTTTGTCCCCCTTGCCTTGATAGGGTGAGGTTCTGTTATTATTCACAAGCTATCTTTTAAATTTTGATTCAGTGATGGAGATGAGGAGTCGAATCGAGAATAGGAGGACCTGGTGTCAGACTCTAGTTGAACGAGACTGAAAGCCGAAACTTTAATAAGAAGGTGGGAATAATGTGAGTCATGTCATTATGGAACAAGCACTTAGTTCATGTGTAAAGTATTTGATGCGCTTATGAATACGAAAGTGCACAGAAAAAAAAAATAGAAGGAAATCTTCTAACACTTTAAGAAGGGTAACCTACAGATGGTCAGTTGAAGAGTTTGTTTTCTAGCTTCTTTGTTCTAGAGTGTTTTTGTATCATTTCATAATTGGATCAAAAGCAAAATGGAACCAGGACATGCTGTTCATACTTTAAATTTTAATATTATAGACTAATATCTCTAAATCCTGACTTTTCTCATTACTTGTGTTTACCTTCTTGGCTGTATCTGTGCAGTTTCGTTACGTTGTAAAGCTCACGTCACAAATCATGCTGCACTCTGATTATCAGTGAGGCAAACACGTCTGAGTAAGCTTTTACATTATTTCCATTTAGTAACACACATTATTTCCATTTAATAATACACATTATTTCATTCTCTTTCCTGCTTCCACCACATCACTGAGGAAATCTGTTCGAATGAAAGCACTGCTTTTCTAGGAACTCACCTTGTTTTGAATCAAGGATGATTTGCATTCTTAACCCGGCAGGAGTTTGGGGGAATTTCTGTGTATCAACATCTTAAACAGATCTCCATCTCCACAGGAGATGTAGAATGTGGAAGATTTAGCATTTGTTATTAGAGAAAGGATTGCTACTTCTATTCCTGATGTAAGCAGTCGACTGCTTGCTAAAGTGCATGCTGCCATTCAACTGACTTTAGTTATTGTTATTGTTGGAGCTGTCTTGGCAGTAGCCTGGTTACCTTTTCAAAGATGAAATCTATGAATATCCAACTGGCATGCAGACTTCACAGAGAAGCCCAGCAATCTATTCCTGCTCTAACCTCAGCAGCATGAGTTCCCAACCCCGGGAAGCTGGGTGTAGAACAAGCTCATGTACTTTAGGCTCCTTTAAGTAGTAAGCAGTTTAGCCTGTTCCAAATGGCGAGCAGTGTATGGACAGTGTAGGGCCACCCTAATTGTCCCCGCTCCCTCAAAAAACAAAACACAAAACTGGCAACTACTGATAATGTAAGCTCTGCTGTCAAAAACACAACTGCAAACAATAGATTGAAGGCACAATCGTGCAGAGAAGTATCTCAAGAGGGATAATTAAAACACACATGCATACCCAGAGAAAAACAGATGACTTCCGTGTCACCCCTCCCAACCCCCATCCCAATCCTCTTGTATTTTCAATAAGTGATAAGACAGGGGAAAGGGGTTGTATGCTAGAGTGACTCTAAAATTGGCAATTAATTAGGATGATGCTTTGACTAAGATTTCCTTCTTGCTAAATGTTTAAATATATCTTTTCGTTTGCCTCCACCCACATTCTGTCTGCTTCTGGGAAGAGTTCTTGTACCTTTTGACTTCTCTGACTCCAGACGTGCACAGGGGACCTTTTCCTAAATGAAAAGATTTGTCTCTGCATGTACTTGTCTTCGTAGGTATAGAAAAACAGAGCTGTAACTATCTGAGTCAGAGTGAGCTTTCTTTACAGATATGCCCTGGGCATCTGTTGCGTTTCTTTTTAATCCTTCATGTTTGAGGTGTGCCTGTATGTGTGTGGGGGGGGGGGAGGGGGGGGGAAGAGGGAGAGAAATTGAAAACCATAATCTACCCCCCCCCCATATCTTGCTCTTGTTACAATTTATTAGGATGTGGTTCTAAACGAAGGGTCTCAGCACTTTTTCTACAAAGAGAAGCTTGAACCTGGATCAAGAAAGAATAAAAACCAAAAAGGCCAGGATTTTTTCCCTTTCATTTATATTATATCCAGTACCTGGGATTCTCATTGCTCACAACAGGAACATAGTCATCCAGGTGCCTATATTCTCTTCTGTGAGTATAAGCTGAATGGGGATGCAGATAAAATGACAATGGGGAATGGGCGGAAGACTGGAGGAAAGCTACGTATTCCCATTGGGAGGTAGGGGATTTTTAGATTTCTGACATGTCATGCTGTTCATTATCCAAATCATTCTAGAGAATTCTGAAGACTGTATCAATCTAAATTTAAGCTTTTTTATAAACTGATTTATTCATTCAATAAATATTTATTGGACGCATACAATGTGCCAAGCATTCTGGAAGATGCAAAATGAATAACAGTCTTTTCTCTCAAAGAGTTTACAATTGCATAGAAGAGGATGATATACATATATATATATACGCAAATAACTGTATTATTTTATTCAGGACTCATTTAGTTGCAAATGACAGAATCCAAAAACAAAGTCACTTAAATGGAAAAGGAATGTATTGGTTCAGGTAACTACAAAGTTTTGAGTAGATCTTTAGGCACAGCTGAATTCAGGGGTTCATTTGATATAAGTTTTTCTGAATTCTCACTCTCCTCCCCTCCCCAGTGCTTCAATTTCTTTAGATTTGGACTCTTTGGACAAATCACTGTGGACAGAAGTGTCATGATTGCTCAGTACTGGTCATATAACCTTTGCACCTACAACTATGCCTGGACCTTGGCAAGTGCTTATTAAACATTTGCTAAATAAATAGAATGTTTTCAGTAGCTTGATGAGATTTAATGGGGTGAACCACAGATTGTAAGAGATTGATGAGTGACACGGTGAGGAGATAAGAAGACAGTGAGTATAACTAATTTCTCGAGAATTTCTTCCAGGAGAGGAAGGAGGAGAGGACTATTCTTTGGATGGAATCTGTTTTTGTTCATAAGGGGAAAACATAACTCCCAGGCTTATGAGAATAATGAAAACTAATATAGTAACGTTTTTGAGGAAGTGCGTGTGTGTGTGTATTGGAGGTGGGGTAGAGTGACAACAAGAGCACAGGTGGAATTTTACTTTGGAAATAATTTTCCTCCAAAGCAGGAGAAAAAGACAGAAGACAGGTGAGGAAAAAGATTTTAAAAGAAAGTGGAAAGCAGCTGAATCGTTCAGAATCCAATGGCTTTTGTGTACTCAGTCCAACAACATAAGAGAATGAAATATGAAGTAGAAAAAACTGCCCAGCCACTGTAATCGAAAGGATAGGAATGCTATAAGAATGGATTACAATGATTTTTAGAGTTAGATAACATGAACTGTTATCACACACACATACATATACATAGTGTATAAAATGGGATCAGTGATCAGATTCCAATAAAAGGTTTGTTTTCAGCTTTTTCTTTCCAAATATATCCGTGTGGCTCTTTCTTAATATGATTCTCAGTTTTTTAAATCGGGAAAATTACTATTGTAATACAAATTCCCTGAAGTCAAGATGAAGGCATGTACTTGCATTTGACCAGGGATAAGAAGGAAGTAGGACACTTACATTGTTTATTGGCTCCAAAAATCAGCTTATTGGATGATTATACATCTGCGTTTCTCAGCATTCCAAGTTATACAAAGAAAGTGAGTATTCTCCAATCTACATGTTCTTTTCCTTTTTTTAAGATTTGTTTATTTATTTATTTATTTTATCTTTGGCTGTGCTGGGTCTTCTTTGCTCCACGCAGGCTTTCTCTAGTTGCGGCGAGCGGGGGCTACTCTTCATTGCGGTGCATGGGCTTCTCATTGCAGTGGTTTCTTTTGTTGCAGAGCATGGGCTCTAGGCGCATGGACTTCAGTAGTTGTGGCTCACGGGCTCTAGAGCACAGGCTCAGTAGCTGTGGTGCATGGGCTTAGCTGCTCCGCATGTGGGATCTTCCCAGACCAGGGCTAGAACCCGTGTCCCCTGCACTGGCAGGCGGATTCTTAACCACTGCGCCACCAGGGAAGTCCCTCCAATCTCCATTTTCCGATATTCTTGGGGAAATGATGAGAGTTGATATTTTAAAATTTTGTATAGAATGGAATTATTTCATATCTCATTAGAATTCCAACATTATAATTATGAGTCTGCTAAACACACACACAAGTATCTGAAAAGACATGATAATATTTTCATTTGCAATTAAAAAAAGTGGTTTTTGAAATCAAATTAATACACCTAAAAATAAAATGAAATAAAATTCTATTGTATGTAAGTCACCTAGTATATACCTAGTTTGTGGTGTTTTGTTATAGCAGTCCAAACCATGACAGAACTTTCAGAAAACCCAATGACAAAACAAACAAACAAATCCTTATCCTCTGTGCAGTCCTCAGTCGGAACAGAGAAGGATAAAGTATAGGATGTCAGAGATATAAAAATTGGAAAACGTGGGAATATAAGGTTATGAAGAACTGAAGTGCCTGACGACAGGGTCCATACTGGGGAAAGAGACGAACACAGAGGCAAGCTCATGAACTGTGACGGTGGGAAAATGGTCAAGGGAGTAGAGGTTATGGGGATATTCAGAGCAGATCGAATAGGAGTGAGAAAGTAGGAGACGTTGAAGTGATTGTGAGCCTTGAGGGGAAAGCAGTTTTGATGCTGTGTTGCTAGGCAACTCAAGTGGAGAAGGAATGGAGGTAATGGGAGTTGAGGGGACTGAGGCATAAGAGGTCAAGGTTGTGGATGACTCTGGAACTTGCAACTGTAAAGTATAACATCATACAGATGGACCCAACCCCAGGGGTGAGCAGTGAAAGGACTGAGAATGAGGTGAAAGAGGGAGAATCATCCCTGGGGGGTGAGCCATCTCTGGGGCTCTGTATTTTGTCCATTACCATTTCTAAACAGTGCTAACAGGACCATCTGGGTCAGTCCTGGCCAGAGACAGGTCATCAGGTTCTTAGCCAGATAGGAGATGTGGAAAGGGTTATCAGACCTTGCCTGGTGCACGGGGAGGCTGTGGTTGAGTGGGTAGCTGTATAGGTATATTGTTTTGTGTTTTGAGCCTTAAATCCCTTTAAAATAACTGACAGCAGAGATACCTTCTACCTACAATCCTAGAGCCAGCCCTTGCCAGGTACCCCAAAACTGGGGAGAATTTCTCATCATGACATCTTAAGAAAAGTCTACCCCTGGTTTACACGCATAATAACCTACATGATGGCGTCTTTCCTTACCCCCACCACTTTCTAAACATTTACATGCTTAACTTGTGTCCTATGTTTTATTAATTTATCCATTCACTCACTTATGTAGCCATTGTCTTTCTAACCCCTCCCTTTAGAATGAAAGCTTCATGAAGGTACGGATCTTTGTTATATTTTATGTTCCCAGTTTCCTTCCCTGATCTGTGTCTTTCTAGCGGAAGTTGAATACACACACACACACACACACACACACACACACACACACACACACCATGTATATAAATATATATATATTTATGCTTTTTCCAATTACCTGTGCAAAGTTTTTTGATAATAGTTTATTGCAAAAGGATCAAAAATAAAGTTGGCACAATACTATTATAAATAGATTAAATATTTATTCTCTTGCCAAGGTATTCCTAAATAATTTGCTTTAGCGATATTTGAAGGATATAACAATGTAAAAGAGTAAGGAATTGAATTGCGTGGTCTATCCCTTTGTCTTCCCACACCTGTAATTACCTCTGTTTTAGTACATCTTACTCTTCTGCCTAAAGAAGGCATAGGTCGTTCTCGCTCTCGTTCCCCTTCTTTTCTCACCACCCTACACCACACACACACACTCATTTACCACATATTTATCCTTAAACCTATTTGTCAGATCTGTGATTTCCATGTAAGTACTCCAATTCACCCTCTCTTAGGCATACTTCCCCTGATTTGCATCACTAATGAGAATAATGAAATTTCTAGATTCTGTACTGCTCTTGCTCTATCTTTATAATCATTGTCGCATTATTAAAATAATGAAAGCAAAATGTTCTGCTGCTTGGAATGCAGTGCTAATGAGGTCAAGGTAGTTGGTTTAATCTCTGGGTAGGCTAGTTAGTATTTCACACAGGAAAAAAAATGGTTTCATAGGTATGGACTGCACCCTTAACCTTAACTAGCCACCTTACAAAGACGTATCATTGCTTACAGGCAGACTATGGTGAGAGAAAGAGGATGAATTTAGGCAAATCCACAATGTAGGTAAGACTAGGGCCACTCTCATAACCAGCCCAGTTATCTTGGACCCCAAATTAAGGAGTCAAGCAAGTAGAATTAACTTTAACAAATGGCAATTGCATATATTTCAAGAGTATAAGAACAAATCATATAGAAATAGTTAAAGGTGAGGATAAATATTAAACAATGGGCACCATTTGGGGATGGCAATGCAAGGAATTGTGCTAAACTCTTTAAAAATATTAGTTTATTTTAGGGTCCCTTCATACAGCTGCACAGGTTGTGTACTGGACAACTTTAAAGGGAGCCTTTCACTTCTACTATGATGTGAATGGGCCACACAGGGGCATTGGCTCTTTAATCTTTACATCAGCTCCAGAACATAAGCACTAATACCCACCACTGTTGCCTTACACATGAGGAAAAGGAAACTATTAGAGAAAAAATAATTTGCTCAAGTCACACAGATAACAAATGTTGGAGACAGGATTCAAAGCTATTCCACTTAAGTTAAAGAAATCTTCAGAATGGGGAAAATAAAATATCTACTTAATTTGGGCAGGACAATATACTGAAACCTAGGAGAAACCCTCTGAAACCAGAAAGGGAAGTAACTTTATTACTTTCAGAAAAGTCCACAGAGAAAATGAAGAATAGTCCAGAGTCACATGGGATGACCTAAAGACTTCAGAACTAAATACAGGCTGAAAAAGCAATGGATCTCACCGGTAATCCTAATTCATATTTTCATCATAGCATGTCCTTGTTTAGGGCACACTTTAGCAAGGAAAAGTATAAAGACTCACCTGTGGGTTGTTTTCCAGACCTGGGAAATATAGAAAACTACCCTTTACTAAGGAGAGAGAAGATAGACTGGATGTTCTAGTGTTTTTCATAATATTTCTCCATTGGTGGAGGGGGATGCTTGTAAAATGCAGATTATCAGGTCCTCCCTTAAGCTATTCAACCTCCGGGTACCCAGAAGATACTTAAGCACATCAAAATTTGGGAAACACTGACCTAGAAGATGGATGAGGTGATAAAAAGTACTCAATTCCTAAAGCCCACAGATGGGCAGAGGATTTGGGAACAGATGAAAAGAGAAACCCCAAAAGGGCAATCAGGGACATCAGATTCAACCATAAACACCAAGTCCCCGTCTTGGACCTTCTCCTTTGAGATGGATACACAGTTGGATCACTATTAGGTGTTTCATCCCAGGATACAACCCATGTTAGGAGCAAAGCTGCAACGCCTGATACGATGGAAGACTAGGGGCTGGGAGTCAGAATAACCCAGATTCAAATCCCTGTTCAGCCTCTCACCAGATGGGTAACGTCTGGGCAAACAGCATATTTTTTCTAGCCTCAGTTTCCTTACTTATACTATTAGGGTAAAAATACTCTCGGGCTTCCCTGGTGGCGCAGTGGTTGAGAGTCCGCCTGCCGATGCAGGGGACACGGGTTCGTGCCCCGGTCCGGGAAGATCCCACATGCCGCGGAGCGGCTGGGCCCGTGAGCCATGGCCGCTGACCCTGCGCGTCCGGAGCCTGTGCTCCGCAGCGGGAGAGGCCACAACAGTGAGAGGCCTGCGTACCGCAAAAAAAAACACGAACAAACAAACAAACAAAATACTCTCTTGCATCATTATGAGGATAAAATGAGATGATTTATGTAAAGTGCCTGGTGTAATGTAAGTTCACATGGATGAGAAGTGTTGTTGGAAGACCACTGGATATAGAAGGAAAAGTCACAGGCTGTTTTCAGATTGGGCAAAGGAATCAGTCAAAATGGGCTCTTCCTTGTTAAATACAGTGTTAAATTACTCAACTTCAAGTCTTAAATTTGGCTTTCCCTTTGTCTTCATTGTACTATTTCAAGTGGAGTTACTGTACACAAAAAGAAATATTTAAGAAATGCAATGACAGGAAGGAAAAGACCAAAGCAGCCTTTGATACCAATGGACCACTTGGGTCTTTCCATGTGGGGTTGGGGATGGAGAGCAGTGAGAAGAGCGTTTAATGAGAAGCTAGAGGCATCTCTAAGGAGAGGAGGACAAGGCAGCTGAGCCGTCTTGAGTTTGCTTCATTTTCAGGACTACTATTAAAGGAGAATCAGCAAGTGCTCACATAAGGATGGTACTGTGGAAACGTTGCTGATAGAGTCAATGACTTTGATTCCAAGAGACATTTTCTTCCTAATTTTTAGAACAGGGAGGAAAGCATTCGGCAGAAGCTTCAGGAAAGGTAGAATCTTTTAGTTAGCTTGGAGGGAAAAATAAACAGCAGCAAGTCAGAAGGACTGCTGGCTAGACTTGGCAAAAATTGCCACTTAGAGGAGCATGACTGAGAGAGGCTGCTTGCATGCAGGGGTGTACATTGCTGCTAACTCAGGA
Organism: Delphinus delphis; assembly: GCF_949987515.2. NCBI lineage: Eukaryota > Metazoa > Chordata > Mammalia > Artiodactyla > Delphinidae > Delphinus > Delphinus delphis. The sequence continues at coordinate 63,161,189 of NC_082686.1, forward strand.
TGTCTGGGAAACGGCGGTGCGCTGGTTAATGGGACATTATGCTTTCCTGAGTGTTTCCATCATTATGCAGCACATATGGACTGCCAATTTTCAGATAAATGGAATGCATGTGGAATCTGAAAATATTCAGAGATTGTCTGGTCCACGGCTTCCATTTTATAGATGAGGACATTTAGGCCCAGTTAGGAATAATGTGTGTGAAGTCACAGCTAATTAGTAATGTAGCCAAGATCAGAACCCAGATCGCCTCATTTTTCTCCTCAGGTCAATGTTTATTTCCACTGCCCCAGTGGTTATAGAACTCTTTTTTTTTTTTTTTTTTTTTCTGCGGTACGCGGGCCTCTCACTGTTGTGGCCTCTCCCGTCGCAGAGCGCAGGCTCAGCGGCCATGGCTCATGGGCCCAGCCGCTCTGCAGCATGTGGGATCTTCCCAGACCGGGGCACGAACCCGTGTTCCCTGCATCGGCAGGCGGACTCCCAACCACTGCGCCACCAGGGAAGCCCTATAGAACTCTTAACATTCTTGAATAATTTTTGGTGATTGAGAATTTTAAGTGCCTTGGAGGTTGCCATCACTGGTTACCTGTTTGCCCTGGGCCAGGCTAAAGGACAGAAGTTAGGCACGTAGCAGATTGGGTTGAATCTCTTCTCACTCAGTACAGTAGCCCCACACTTCCTATTTTAAACAAACTATTGATAGTCATTTGTTCATTTATCATTTGCTTCTCTCTCATAAACTGTTTTATAAACTATGCAAATGAAAATGATTAAGCTTTGTGGGTGTTGCAGAAGCCGTGGTTTTCGATGGAAACTTAGAAATGAAATAGGCGTGTAGAAAACATTTTAAAATAGGATGATTAAAAGAAGGCTCATTAAGTATATTAAAAGCAACAGCCCACAGGCTTAAATTTTGCTTTTACAAGGCTATCGCAGTGCAGGTTGACCTGACACTCAGTTGAAATACTGGAAGGCACAAGTGGAAAACATGCTAGAGGTAATTTTAGGGAAAATCCCACCTCTACAACTCACAAAACCTGTAATCAATCCACCGTGAGAACAAGACTGCTGTGGAAATATCATTTGGGAGCATTACTTGCATTTGAAGATATAAAGTGGAAAGTTTTTTAAATGTTTATTCACATGCTTATGTTTAATTGCACTAATAAATTTATATTAGTCTCTAAGACAGAGATAGAATTAAGGGTTGGGAGTCTAAGGTGGATTTCTAGAACAGGCTTCTCAGACTTGAATGTGCATGGGCATCAACTCGGGAATGAGCATATGCAGATTCGGATTCAGTAGGTCTGGGGTGGGAACTGCTATTCACATTTCTAAACTTCTCCCAGGAGATGCTAACTGCTGGTCCATGGACCACATTTTGACCAGGAAGGGTTGAGACGAGTGAGAAGCAAAGGGAAGAGCAAGAGAGATCTACTACTCAGGGAAATTAAGTCTCTATGGCTGATCTCTGTCTCACTAGAAACACAAATAATAATTATTATAGATCAGAGTGAAGAGACTTTGGTTAAGGACTTGTAACTCAGAGTCCGTATGTTTTGATGCTAAAAAGAAGTGCAGGGCTTCCCTGGTGGCGCAGTGGTTGAGAGTCCGCCTGCCGATGCAGGGGACACGGGTTCATGCCCCAGTCTGGGAAGATCCCACATGCCGCGGAGCGGCTGGGCCCATGAGCCATGGCCGCCGAGCCTGCGCGTCCGGAGCCTGTGCCCTGCAACAGGAGAGGCCACAACAGTGAGAGGCCCGCGTACCACAAAAAACAAACAAAACAACAACAACGAAAAAGAAGTGCATGTGTGTGTGTGTGTGTGTGTGTGTCTGTGTCCCTAGTCCTCACACCTATCTTCCACATTGGAGTCAAAGTAATCTTTATAAAACTCTAAATTACCATGTTACTCCATTTAAAAAAAAAAAAAAAACCTTTCAGTAGCCCTCGTTATTGTACAGACAATGTGCAAACTTTTAAAATATTTGACATTATTCCCCTGGATTCGGTTACTGTCTCATGTCTTACCACTCTCTAAACACACCAAACATCTATTAGTCCTTCAAATAACATGTTTTCTCTCCCCCGTAGGTCTTCATAATACTGTTCCTTCTCCCTGAAACACTCTTTCTCTTCCCCTATCATTTTACTATTTCTTTTCCTCACTTACTATCCCTTTTTACCCCTCGGGGGAAGTCTTCCTCGATGTATTGTGTCAAGTTCCTACCGTAACTCATCGTATTGCCATAGTCAGTTTACTTGAACGTCTTCCCCACTGTACTCAATTCTCCTTGGGGGCAGAGACCATGTCTTTTTTGCCCGTTATTTTATTCTTTTTTCTTGGCTTGACCATCTTTAGGGAAACAGTTCCTAGCTCTTGAATAAATAAATGAACGAGTAACAGTTGCAATCCTGGATGGGAGTGTGGGAGAGGGATGATGTAGGGCATTGTCCAGAGAGAGTAGAAAATATTGGTTGGGGTAACCTAATGAAGTGCGAGCAGCAGCCAGAATGCATTTTTCTAGAAGAGGAGGCCCGAGATCATGAAGCATCATATTGGGCAAATGGAATTGGGAAGGGAAGGCGGAAACAAGGAAGTTTCAAAGGGATGGGGAAGAGAGTATAGAAGACAAAATACGTAGATCTAATTGTGGTTCTCCTGGGGCTATTTAGACGACATTATAGACCCTCCTGGAGAGACAGAAAACCTGTACTGGGGATAGACAGAAGGTAGAGGTGAGTGGAAACTGGAACAAAATACCTTCCCTAAATAGCTGCAGAAGCAAAGGATAGCTGCACTGGGAAGCCTGAGACTGCTGACAGTGTGGATTTAGGAGGCGTTTAATTGCTTAAATACTTTAAGATGTGAGAACAGTCTTGGATTAGTTTATGGAACAAAAAGAACATCTTGTGTGACCCATGTGACAATGAAGGGCATATTTGTGAAATATTCTATATCCAGAAGAGAACAGGCAGGAAGAGAAGGGAGGAGACGTAAAGGGATCCTAAAATAAAACTTGCCTTGGGCCCTGTGCATGCAGGATGATTATTCACGTACACAAGTCAGGGAGACACTGTTGTTCGTGTTCAGTGGTGATACGTCTGACACTTGGATTTGATTTCTGAAACTGTCATTTTCAAACCTTCTAATAAGCAATGACCCTTTTGTCAAATAAAATATTACTCCTTGGACAGGAAAGATTAATCAGGTTGAAAAGAAGCCTGAGGAAATGAACAACGAGTCCAGGCTCCCACACCCTCCCACCATCCCATCTTGGGTTCCTGGCAGAACCTCAAAGCTTTGAAATATGTGCTCACAGTCCAATTTCTTCTCTCTATCGGTCCCCTTCCCCTCCCCAAACATTTAGTGACCTACATTTGCACAGACCTCATGGATTGCTTATCCCACTGACATCTTGAAAGTTTAATTTCAGTTTTGACTCCAAATGGTATTTCATATATAAATATACATATATAACACGGACATATGCATATATATTATAAATCTCATATATATACCCACATATATATCACTCTCTCATATATATTCATATATCGATATGAATGTTTGAACCATTTGCCATTAGATATAAACAAACACAAAGATTTATTACATATCAACATTTAAAGGAAGCAAAAGGCAATAATAGTACATTTTTTCAATTTTAATTTTGTTTGTTATCAATCACTTTCTAACAGAATTTCGTGTTTCTAATTTACTCTAGATCATTTCAGTTCAATGACCTTGCCAGTGAGTGATCAATACTGATCGATAATGCATCTGGCCTTCATGGAGAGATCCTCTAGAAGAGATTTTTAATAAGCTGCTCAACCTCAACAGAGTACATGATCGTCGCTCCCTAAATATTTGTTGAAAGATCAACTGAATGAATGAGTGCAGGCTTTTCTTTTTCTTTTTTAAAATTGTTATTTCATCACAGAAGCCACGATGGGGTCTGAGTTATAGAGGAAATTGCTATAGACATGGAATCAGAAGGTCTGGGTTGAGTGCCAACTCCAGATAATTTCTGGTTTGATGCTAAGCCCCATTTTCATTTTTTGTAAAGGTGGAATAGCAAGTAACTCCTTGAAACTATGAACTGCTATAAATATGCCAATGACTATCTTCGGTAAAGTCTGCACTCCTTTTGAGCACGAAAGCACATTTCCCCAGGAACCCCAAGGAGAAGAGCAGAATTTTTTTTGAACATTTTTTTTCTACTTAGTATTTTCCTTGTCTATAACGATTCTGTCTAAAGATAGTAGAAATGATTTTATCCCCTGATATTCTCTCTAGCCAGGAATGTTTGTCTTAGTTTAAGGCAGCCCTCTAACCCCTACTTCTAATGAATATTTCATTCACATTGAAAGGATTTAATTAACTATCTCTGCTTTCTAACAAAATCATATTTTTACTTGCCTTTGTAACTCCCAGCAAAAAAATATTTTTTTTAAGCAAGACTAACTTTTAAAAGGTCTGTCTGTTCTGTAGACTAAATGTGTCCCTCCCTCACCCCAAATTCATATGTTAAATCCTAACTCCCAATATCATGGTATTAGGAGGTGGGGCCTTTGGGAGGTGACTAGATCATAAGGGTGGAGCCATCATGAATGGGATTAGTGACCTTATACAAGAGAACCCAGAGAGTTCCCTTGTCCCTTCCACCATGTGAGAACACAGTGAGAAGTAGGCCCTCTATGAATCAGAAAATGGGCTCTCACCAGACACTGAATTTTAGATATTCCAGCCTCTAGAACTGTGAGAAATAAATTCCTACTGTTTATAAGCCATCCAGTCTATGATATTCTGTTATAGCGGCTGGAATAAACAAAGACAGTCTCTAATCAACTGTTCGATTTAGGAATATCAGTTGGCCTCCCCGATGGTAGCCTGTATACCCAACCTTTTGCTATAAATGTGAACAGCCTCATATAGTGCATATGCTATACTATCAAGATACATTTCATAAATTGTACCTGCAACACAGGATTGAGAAACCAACTGCAGAATATAACACAGCAGGGTTTAATTAAAACTAACATTTTTTGCTTTTCTTTTTTAAAAGTATTCCTTACCATATAGCTATGCCCAGATTATACTTTAGCAGAAGGCTGATAACCTAAGATTTTCTGATTCATTTAGAGAGACGCATTATTTGTTGAGTTCCTAGTATATACCATATGTGCTTATTTAAACTTTATTACAGCCTCAGGAAGTAGCTATTATCCTTTCCATTTGATAAACCTAGATTCTAAAGCTCAGTCAACTTAAGAACCTGCCCACAGTTATGCAACACAAAAGCAGTGTGGCGGGATTTCAATCCAGGTGTGAAAGATTTAAATCACAACCTCTCTCTTTAACATCATTTGGTTTCCCAAGAGATAAGAAGATGATTTTTAAAAGATACAGAATTTTACATTCTGATATAGAGCATATTTATATATAGATTAGATTTAGCTCTAATATGGAACACTAGATTTAGAATAAACGTCAGGTATAATAGGATACAACATTTAACCCATATCAGAAAATTATTAAGTCATTAAACAGATATTTTGTTAAGTGCCCTTTGCATGGCTGGTAAATGCTAGTTACTTGATTTACAAATGTAACCAAGACACAATCTACCTATGATATCCTTGGCAGTGGTCACTCAGCCTTAAATATTCCCAGCACCCAAGTCCAAGCACGTGCGAGCAATACTGTGTAGATGAAAGCTGGGCATTGTATCTCTAAAATATTATTTAACTCTTAAGACCAATACAAATAATAAAAAAGCCAAGACATTGATTCTTTCTTCTAGTTTAAGTCCTGAAATATACAACAGGATGCTCTTTAGTTCATTATATTTTCAGAATTTGATGACCATGTTCCCCTTCTAGAAAACAGAAGCAGACAACAGAACCAGAGGTAAACCTCATGTCTGTGACAGTCTCCTTCTCCATGTCATCCTTCCATCCAATTTAGGCAACTGGGAGCTAACATTTGAGACAGAAAATAAGCAGAATAGCTAATCACCCAAGCAAATCATTGAATCACTCCAGCCTTTGATTTCTCCAGTTAAAAATGTGAATCTTATATACCATGCCCCTCATTAAAATACTAATCCACCCTTAGCATCAGAAACGTGCTTGAGTTCCACAGCCCATGCCCTACGCCAGCAGCAATGATGGATCAATATCGGTACACACGTCTTCTCACCCAAAACCAATGGGGATACAAAGCTGTGAAACTGTAAGACAGATTCCTATTTCAGAATTGTCCCTATAGACGCAGGCATAATTATATGGGTATTGAGCCTGAAATGAGGATAATATCTGAACACTATTTTTCAGAAAACTTAGACTAGATACATAGATGATGGAGAGGTAGATAGATAGATGATAGATAGATGGATAGATAGATGATAAACAGATAGATAGACAGATAATCTGAAAATTGTAACAGAGCATATAACTATATTTTAATTACCTTGAAAGATTTCATGAATTTTGATTCATGTAAATGATATATGTGAACATTCAGCCCAGAAAGGGATCTAGCACCCTCTTGTGAAAAGCTGTTGTTGCCCGTGGAAGTGATCCTCAGGATGGCGGGGATTAATGCTGCAGGAATGCTCTCAGTAACAGTATAATGAAGCATCAGATACCTTTCACTAATAACAAAGTAAGAAGGCACAGGGTCAGAATATGATGCTTCTGATATGGCCTCATTAGCAAAAAAAAAAAGAGAAAAAATTCACCAACCATATTTTGGTGAGTACTTGCCATGTGCCAGAAATTTTGTATAATGTTTTTGTTTGTTCTTAGAAAAACATTTCAAAGGTGGACTTATTTTCCCTAATTCTCACATTAGGAAACTGAGGAGCCTAGAGGTTAGGAAATACGTACAAACGAATGAAAAGAATATTGGTAGAAGTGTTGCAGTTTGATGCACCTGCCCTGACTCAAAGAACATAAGATGCCCATTTCCTCTAGGATCGGGCCCACTGGCAACACAGCAACTTGTGCACTTATGTTCAGTAAGGACAGAGCTAGGAATCTGACTGGGGTGAACTTGACTCCAGCTCCTAATTAAGAATTAGGAGTTGTCACTAATGACTAATTAGAATTAGTCGCCCATTTGCTTATTTACTAGCATGCACTTATCTGTTCTTTACACATTAGAGGTTAATTGTCAACTTTGTCCCTCATTTTGCATTCTGATTTTCTTAATGATATTACTCCATGTTTGCTACCTTATCTTGTGGAACCCGTCCTGGAGGAAATGTGCACTTCCTTTTTTTTTGGTGTCAGGGCAGATGTATTAAACTTTAGCCAGGAAACAAACATATTCACGTCTTCCAATATCCTTTCATCTGCATTTATATACTACCCCTTAATTTACTGCTCACGTGCATTAAAAACTACCTTCTGTATTTTACTGACAATGGATGGTACTGATTAGAAGATGCACTGTTATTTTACGAGTCACCAAGAAACATATATGGCCAATTAAATTATAACATAATGCTTTCTTATCATCAACTCTAAGATGTAATTCAATTTCAGAAATATTAATTTGTGAATAAAATATAGGTACCTTAGAACTGATGAAATATGGCATGTGTTACGTAGCTCTCGTAGCATGCTATACTGACTACGTATTTTTTGCTTGGATGTAATTTACACACACAACTCACTACTCATCTACCTTTTACACAGCTCCAGTTCCAGTGTGCATGCACAGGTAGGCTGGCCTTGTGTTTGATCACGTGGACTCTGGAACCACCCTGTTTGGGTTCAGGATGTGCTTCCTACTACTTGTTAGCTATATGACCTTGGAAAAGTTCCTTAACCTTTCAGTGGATGATATTCCTCTTCTCTAAAACACAGATAACAAAATCTGTCTCATAGGGTTATTGTGAGGATTAAATGAGTGAAACTGTGCCTAGTACATATTTAATGCTTCAAATGTATTTACTGTTAACATCGCTGTTATTATGATTACAGAGTACATGAAGATGTGAGCTATATTGTACTCCTGATACAAATCTTTACAATGCCCAGGGCACTCCATCTCAACTTCAAGATGCAAACCTTTCCAAGCATGCAGCTGTTCCAGACAACAGGAATGCATGCACAGACCATCACCATGACAGTTAGACAACCTGCCATGCAAGCCACATCCTTCCAACTTATATATCCCCAGAGGACACACACAGCTATGCAGAGAACCTGCTGTTTCTTAAGTATATCCACTTTCCATAACTTTAAAATTAATATTAATCCTGATCTTGAAAATAAGCTGTGAACCAAAGCAAATCGCCTTAAAACCAGATTTTCATTAATGAGGAGATTTACTTTAAGTTTCTCCCCGCCTCCCTTCCTCATTTGGCTTTTGTGAGGAATTACAAAGCATCTTTCCCTGGTGAGATCCACACCATGACTGCTAATACATGGTTGAGAGTACTTTGTTTTTTTTTTTTTTTTTTTTTTTTTTTTTTGCGGTACGCGGGCCTCTCACTGTTGTGGCCTCTCCCGTTGCGGAGCACAGGCTCCGGACGCGCAGGCTCAGCGGCCATGGCTCACGGGCCCAGCCGCTCCGCGGCATGTGGGATCTTCCCGGACCGGGGCACGAACCCACGTCCCCTGCATCGGCAGGCGGACTCTCAACCACTGTGCCACCAGGGAAGCCCCGGTTGAGAGCACTTTCATACTTAATTAGTGGAGAAATATAAGTAAAGGCAGAACCTCATTCATCTCCCTCATTCATTTCCCCTCTGATGACTTACTGTGACATCACACACTGATACAGCACCTACACACAGTCCCATGTTTAACAAGTGTACCGGCTCAAGGTCTAGGCGGTCTTTAACCTTCCGTCTGTCCCCATCCACACGTTGAACATCAATATGTATGTATGCTCACCTCAGGCATCCACTTAACGTCAAGTGCATTTAGAGAGTCCCCAACACACCCGTTCCTCCATCCTGTACCTTTTCTCCCCTGCTCATACTTGCTTGAGCTGTGTTTCTCAGAGAGGTGGACACATGTACCCATGGCTCTAGCAAGAATCTCCTTTTCCTTTTTCTATTGCTGCTGCAGTTCTTTTAGACATTAGGTAAAAATAACATATCTAGCACCCTGTTTCCAAATACATCTGAGATGGGCCAGTGGAGTTTGATTATGGAGAAAAAACCAAAGTCACTTATCAAGACCACAAAAAAATGAAGGCACACTTTCATTTGTTCTTCCTGTCTGTCTCTTCTCTGTTTACTCTTCTTAAATAAAAAGAGAAGAGGGAAAGACAGCATGGCATAGCAGAGTCAAGAAATGTATCTATCTTGTGTAATCTGACCCCATACCTTTTCATAAGAACTAGGTAACAAGCGTAAATCATGAATCATGGGATTGTCTAACTATGAGTCTGTGTCATAGCCCAACTGATAATTTAACTTTGATCCTTCTTCATAAGGTGGTGATAATACACATGGCCACAGACATTGGTATGTAAGATCTCCTCACTTGAGTCATCATAATAGTTTGTTAACCACAGTAAAATGGGGAATCAAACTCTCTGCCATTCACTGATAAACTACCAAGGGAGACCGAGGCCCTCTGCTTTGTCAGTAGTGTTTTGAGCTGATCAACTTCTAATTTTACTTTTGAAATTTTAATTCACCTTTTCCTTTATATTTAGGACCTTTCTCCACCTCTCAATCCAGACAGCATGCTACATGTTCTGGGTTTTACTAAATTATCTATGATCTTGTTTTTCAAACATCTTATGGCTTAAGCAAGCAACCATTAAACAAACACGAGGTGCAAAGAGATGATTTCAGTCCTCAACTAATGTAAGAAAGGATGCATGTTTTCTATTGATCTTTGTTTTTACCATTTATTTCTCCTTTTTCTACCCTTGAAATCTTTCTTACTCATGTCATGTTGAAAATGTCAAATTCTAGCCATTTCAATATGGACTTAAGGCAAGGAGCTCTTAGGACTGTGTCCCTGGTGCTGGTTTATCATACGTAAGACTCAGGCCCTTGTGTTTGAAGGGCCACTGAGGCAAGGATCTCCTTGTCCTGAGTCCCTAACATCTATCGGTGTCTTGACCATGGTTCTAATGGGCCAGCATTATGCTAGTGAAACTCTGGAGCATGGGACTCAAGAATGTCTACCTAGAGGAGTGAGCGCAACGCTGAAAATTACCACTTTTATGGGATTTTCAGAGAATGAAACTATTCATTTTTAACAAAGTAACAATTATTTAACAAGTAGTTGCTATGTGCCCTCTCCAGGCTAGATGCACGGGATACACATCTTCATCATCACTGTCAGATTTTTTTGAGTATTCACTATGTGCCAGACACTGTTCTTTACTTTTAATAAATACTAAATAAAGTATAGTCCCCATAGCGAAGGAATCATTATTTTCCTCTCTCTCATGCTTAGGAATTTCCCTCCCAGGGACTTTGAGATTGAAGAAATCTCTGGGTTCTACCACTCATTGTCTGTAATTGGAATGAGAGCAGAGTTTATTTGGGATCTTCCACCTCTGTAGTCAGTCTTTCCACTGGCAATCCATTTTGTGTATTTAATCTCTTTCCTTTTATTAAGTTTCAAACCTTTCAAGGTGGGCTGTATAGAGGCAGCAAGGCAAAGAGGAGACCATAGCAGGATCCTGAGACACCGACCAGATTGACTTCTCTTAGTCACACCTTACATGCCACCTGCGTTGGACCAGGTGACCATAACCAAACAGAATGACACATCACACATGCCTGGAGGCAGAGGTTTCCAGGAAGACTTTTACTGCTTTCTTTAAAAACAACCAAACCAAACCAAACCAAAAACCTGAATGGAGAGAGCAATCCTGTCCTGGTTATTTATTTTGGAAAAAAAAAAAAAAGGGGTTAACCATGGGACATTACATATCACTCAAAACTGACCAAATATAAAGTAGTTCACAAGGGGGGGTGCTCTGGTCTTTACCACCCTTTCCTGCAACAGATCATTTCTTTCTGAAAATTAATGTCTGAAAAAAACTAACAAACACACAAAAAAAACAAGAGATGCAATTCCACGGGCAGAGTATGAAGCTGGTGAGATGTGAATAAGGAATACTGAACAGCTCAGCAGGACCATTAGCTATTTGTTTATTAAGTTTTCCAGTATAGTAGATTAATCTGAAAATAACAGAATGTTTATGAAGCATGAAGCATTGCCTAAGCTTTCAATTAAAATGAAATAAAACAAAATGCTGGATGTGTGTTCTTCGTAGGAAATCTCATTAGAGCATTGGTCATCACAGCCAGGCATGGCCTCATTGCCTGTCCTGTTACTCCAGCTCACTGCCCACTGGCTCAGATCAGGCACCAGTATAAGTAATGCAGCCTTCGCTAACATGGGCTTTGTTCTCCAGGGTGTAACATATCACAGTGATCTTTTAAGAGAAAGGCCAGCACTATGACCCCACTTTATAGATGAAAAAAATAAAGTACATCAACTGCCTTACAATCGGATCCACTGTAAAAATTAGGAATAGGACATAAAGTTCAGGAAACAATGTTAACCCCCTGAAACACTTAGCACCTCTGTGCTTGTACTTTTGGGGTATCTTTTTTTTTTGCCAGGGGCTTGAACTCAGGGAGGGAAGTGGAGAAAAGAAGAGAGCATTAAATGAAGAAGAGTGGGAGAGTGCAAGTCAGGGAATGGAACAGACCACTGACACATGCTGATAGCTGGACGTCAGGGAGCACTGAGCAAAGCACAGCAGGGCATGGGCAGTGGGAGATAGCATGGGAGCTGCGATACTGTGATTTATAATAAGAAATATATATTTGGTTTTCATCCCTGTTTCTGGCACAGAGATCCTAAAACCCTTGGAATTTCCTAATTGATAAGAGCAATAAAGATGTCTTGTTATTCCTAACAAGCCCCTCTCAACCGTACCTTAGTTTATGTTACCGAGGTGACTTTCAGATAGCCCCTAAATGTAGGTGCTGGTTGCCAGGAGAACCAACCAGGTGATTAAAGGTTTGGAACTTTCAGCCCCACCCCTGATCTCCAGGGAACGGAGAGGGGCTGAAGATGGGAGTTCATTCACCAATGACCAAAGATTTAATCAATCAAGCCTACGTAATAAAGCCTCCATAAAACCCCAGAACGAAGGGATTTGGAGAGCTTCCGGGTGAACATGTGGAGATTCGGGGAGAGGGCATGGAAGCTCCACGCCCCTTCCCACATACCTTGCCTTATTTTCTTCCATCTGGCTGTTGCTGAGTTATATCCTTTTATAATAAACGGTAACCTAATCAGAAAAATGTTTTCCTGAATTCTGTGAGCTGCTCTAGCAAATTAATCAAACTTGAGGAGGGGGGCATGGGATCCTCTGATCTATAGCTGGTGGGTTCAGAAACACAGGTAACAACCTGGACTTGTGATTGGCACCTGAAGTGGAGGGAGGTGGGGGCAGTCTTTTAGGGCTGAACCCCTAACCTGTGGGATCTAACACTATCTCCGAGAACATAGTGTCAGCATTGAGTTGAACTGCAGGATACCCAGCTGGGGTTGTGGAGTTGCTTGATGTGTGGAAAACCTACAGGTCCAGTGTCAGAAGTGAAGTTGTGTTGTACATGGAAGAGTGTGAGAGGAAAGAGGCCACACGGGAGGGGGGTATTTTCCTTTACAGGAACTTTGACTTTTCTCTCAAGAGCCAAACAAAGGGAAGAGCTGTAGGGTCGGTTTAATTTTCAAGGTCCAGGAAAAGTTAAAAATAAATATATGAAGAAATGAATGAATGAACGAGTCTAAATTTGTCTACAAGCAATCAGAACCAGAAACAGCAGCCAAAGCCAGTATTATGGTAATTTTCTGTTCTTAGCTTTAATGGTTTTTGTATGTTTGCTTGTTCTTGGCCTAGTAAAATCTCACTAAGCTACATACCAGGGCTACTTAGCTTTGGAGTCTCTTCACTACTGTCTGTCTTAAAATCACTTCTACTTTTCCCAGTCCTCTGGACACATGAACTGCATTGAAGTCATTTGGAGGCCAAATTCCCATTAAACTTGGAGAAATTCCAGTTGTGGACAGTTTTCACCACCCACAGCCGGTGGAAAAATTACACATGAATAGTGCATATTTATAACCTGAAATGGCTCCAGGTATAGAATAGAGCCTCATATTTCCCATTTTCTATTTTTCCTAGTGTTAGGACGAGATTTCTCCTCTTTTCTAAAGAAAGCAATGACTCAGTAGTGAAGTTTTAAAAATAATGAACCATCGATCCATGAAGCCAAAATAGAACTCGTTCTCCTTCTCCTGAACTTCATTCTTCTCGTCTTGTTCATGAACCACAGTGGCGTTTAGTTGGAAGAGTACTGTGTTAGGAGCCAAGTAGAAGCGAAGCAACTGTGTTTCAGGCCTGGCTCAGCCAGTGAGTAGCTGTGTGATCTTCAGCAAGCCAGTTACCTTGGAGTAGGACTCTGTGTTATATCAAGGTAGTCCCAGCTCCAGAAGAGCATGCTATACAAGTAGGCAGCTCTGGTTTGAACTCTACCACTTCCTAAAGATGGAACTTGGGCAAGCTGCTTACCCATCTCTCCTTCCATTTCCTCAAGGGAACAGACCTCACAAGGGCTGGTGAGGACTCAATGGTATAAGGCTTCCAAAGAGCTTACAAAGGCGCCTGGCATACAGCAAGCACTCTTGGCTTTTGGCTATTATGATATGCATATGCATATATGATAATTATGCATTATTATCATATGATATTATGATAATGCTTAAGCATCTCCAATAATAGTAATTTCCTGTGTGCCTGGTGTGTGTTTTTAGCCAGGTACTTTACTAACGCACAGACTGGGTAAGTAATGATTTGGAACAATCAGCACTGGAGGCAGGTTTAGGGAGGAGAGTCTGGCTGATTGCTAGCGGGTTATTTTTCTTTCTTTTATGACCCATAACCAGTACTCACTGCAGCGATATGTATTCATAAACTGCTATCCCGGAGAGCTGGAAGGGAAGTTGCTGTTTAAAGGCCGTTCAGAGTGTCTGGATTGGCATTTTGTGGTTACTACACAGACATAAACTGTCGGAGAAGTGTCAATATAGCTAGTGTGGTCTGCTTTGGTGTGTCAGACCTGTTCCAGGTATTTGGGGTAGATGGGGCCAAATAAATAAATAAATAAATAAATAAAAGAAAAGCTAAGATATTGTAATCCTAGAAGTACTTTAGGTTCATTCAGGCATCTAAGGCAACCACAATATGAAATAATGAGGTCTTCTAAAACAATGTATATCTATGCATATGATATTATTGAGCTAAGTGTAATCATACATTTGAAGGGATATTCTAGGACAGGGAGTTTCAGTGAAGTATGAATTTTCAGGGAATCTTTATGCTTAACATAGATTTCTGCACAGGTACTTGAGGGAAGCGTGGAATTTGTAGGGTATGTAGAAGGGATGGAGAATTATAAGAAAAAAAAAGAAACTTAAAAAATGAACATTCCAGAGGCAGAATCTGCAGCATATATGTGTGTGTGTGTGTGTGTGTGTGTGTGTGTGTATACACACACACACACACACACACACACACACACATACATACATATATATATATATATACACACACAATGAGGTGCTGTGGAGGTCTTTACTAGCTAAAGGACAGGCATAATATCTGTTAGGTTAGGGGGTACACATGGGTCCCACATTTCAGATTTTTGGTTTTAATCCATAAGGTATTAATGAGACATTATTGAATTCTGTACAAGGAAAAAAATATACTAAAGTAAGTGACGAATCCAATAATTGAACCATAGAAAATTGCTGATATTTCACCATTTTTGCCCTACTGAAAGGGTAATTTCCTATGGTTCTATCTAATATCCTAAAATCAATCTGCCAGTTGAATAAGAGGCAGGGAGATTAACTCAGAGGCTAAATACATTATATAGAAGTACAATCTCATGGGCTTTGATAAAAGTGGATATTTGGGACAAGGAGAGAAGAGAGAATTTTACTGACACATTTTTGCTTGAGTTTTCTTAACGTCTATTTTCTATTTCTTTTTTTGGTCTTATTCTTGGGGATAGCAAAGCATTTGCTTTCTCCCATATTTTGGGTCCATTTATGATGATTCTGATCTCTTAGCTGCTTAACCTGTAGACCCTCTACGGAACACTGCAAGGCCCCTTCTTAGCGGAGCAGCCAGTATGAGCTTAGTTTCCTAGGCTAGGACTGTTATGCTGCATTTGATATGTGAACTGAAAAATGCATGGATAAGCACAGTTACTGAAAACAAACTTTCAGTCTCATTATCAAAGCTCTTTGTTGGATTTGGAAAAATGCTGTAGGTCCAAGGAAACCAAATCTTCTAGGGATATTCTCGGTTTTAAATATTTTAGAAAAAAAACCCAAAAAACTTGTTCTTATCTAAGAAGACTTGAAGAAGACTCATCCTCGGAATAGTCAAATTTAGAAGTTATGTAAGGATGTATGTATAATTAATAAAATAAGGATATATAGCTACTCAAATGTTTTCAGCTTCCAAAAATGATTATGGGTTCTATTTGGAGCTTAGGAAAAACTTAATTTCTTTGAACCATTTCAACCCACTTTTAATTCTGTGGTATAGACATACAATATACAGCGTGACAAAATTAGGTCACCAACTGACGTATATACAGTCAAGTGAAATGCTTACGAAGTTATACCAAAAATAATACCATCCAAGCTTGTAGAATTGGGATGGCAGAATATGTATGATTTTTTTTAACTTTTTAGTTACATCAATTGTACATAATGCCAAAGATTTGTACCTGTGGTAATCTGCTTGATCTCTTTCTTCCTCTGGCCTAAATATAGCACTGACTTCCTTGCCTCCTATGGAAAATATGGATTTCCTGTTGTTGCTCTGGTCAGTAACTCTGAAAACAACACAGCACAACAAATACCTTGGCTAACCCACTTGCTAAACAGGTAAGTGGGCAAAAAATGGTCATCCCCCTGTGTGTGTGTGTGTGTGTGTGTGTGTGTGTGTGTGTGTGTGTGTGTCCATGCTTTCTCTTTACATGTTCACTGTAACATGTCTCCTCCCCCTCTTTCTCTCTCTCTCCTCTTAATTAACAGAAAAGAAAGAGGGAATAAATGACAAATGGAGGAACTTGTCTTTCTAATAATATAGGATCATCCATTAGTCAGACCCACAAGCTCAAAGTGAGTTCCACAGCTCTGCCTGGCCCTGATGATATCTTTGGGAGGGTCTGTGCCAACCTCCCTCTTTTTTGCTGACGCATTAAGCTCTGAGTGGTCCTTCACAGGCTGAGTGAAATGGATTTAAAGCTTGGCCCAGAGCCACTTAGCAGTTTGGAAACGTTGCACTCATAGCCAGAAGAACAACTAAAAATACGATTGCACTTTTTGCTTCATATTTCCCTCACCCATCCTAGCATCAGACTATTGTTTGTTTAATGGTTCATGATTATTGCTTTGTGTTACCTGCTTGATTCTGAGCTCCTAGAAGTCAGAGCCTCGCCAGCCACTTTGCATCCTTCATAGTGTATTGTGCGGACATTAAATAAACATTAAAATTCCCCAACGGTGGAATGATAGAGAAAGAAAGAAAAACATAAGAGGAAGATACAAGAAACTGGAGGTGAAGTTGTGACATAAGATGGAGGTAGTCTGGGGAATGTACCCAGAAAGAAGAAAGACACAACAGCATCCCGGTGGTTGGGGGCCAGTGGAGAGCGATATTTAATTAGAGATGTTTTCCTTTAGTTCTTCCTCCTTCTGGTTCCCTATTCATCTCCTTGTCCTCCGCCCTTTCTCTTTCTCTATGAATAGCCCCCAAAGAAAGCTAAGCAACAAGAGTGGACAAGAGCTCAACAGTGTGGCTGCCCTGCAGGTTACAGGTGTGGAGAAGCCTGGGCAACACTAGGCTCTCTCTCTTTTTTATTTTTTGGTGATTGATTGATTTTTTTTAACATCTTTCTTGGAGTATAATTGCTTTAAAATGGTGTGTTAGTTTCTGCCTTTATAACAAAGTGAACCAGCTATACATATACAGATATCCCCATATCTCTTTCCTCTTGCGTCATCCTCCCACCTTCCCTATCCCACCCCTCTAGGTGGTCACAAAGCACTGAGCCAATCTCCCTGTGCTATGTGGCTGCTTCCCACTAGCTATCTATTTTACACTTCGTAGTGTATATATGTCCATGCCACTCTCTCACTTCGTCCCAGCTTACCCTTCTCCCTCCCTGTGTCCTCAAGTCCATTCTCTATGTCTTTATTCCTGTCCTGTCCCTAGGTTCTTCAGAACCATCTGTTCTTTTTTTAGACTCCATATTTATGTGTTAGCATATGGTATTTGTTTTACTCTTTCTGACTTGCTTCACTCTGTATGACAGACTCTAGGTCCATCCACCTCACTACAAATAACTCAATTTTGTTTCTTTTTAAGACTGAGTAATATTCCATTGTATATATGTGCCACATCTTCTTTATCCATTCAACTGTCAATGGACACTTAGGCTGCTTCCATTTCCTGGCTATTGTAAATAGAGCTGCAATGAACATTGTGGTACATGACTCTTTTTTTTTTTTAACATCTTTATTGGAGTATAATTGCTTTACAATGGTGTGTTAGTTTCTGCTTTATAACAAAGTTAATCAGCTATAAATATACATATGTTCCCATATCTCTTCCCTCTTGCGTCTCCCTCCCTCCCACCCTCCCTATCCCACCCCTCTAGATGGTCACAAACCACAGAGCTGATCTCCCTGTGCTATGTGGCTGCTTCCCACTAGCGATCAATTTTACATTTGGTAGTGTATATATGTCCATGCCACTCTCTCACTTTGTCCCAGATTACCCTTCCCCATCCCCATATCCTCAAGTCCATTCTCTAGTAGGTCTGTGTCTTTATTCTCATCTTGCCCCTAGGTTCTTCATGACCTTTTTTTTTTCTTAGATTCCATATATATGTGTTAGCATACAGTATTTGTTTTTCTCTTTCTGACTTACTTTACTCTGTATGACAGACTCTAGGACTATCTACCTCACTACAAATAACTCAATTTCATTTCTTTTTATGGCTGAGTAATATTCCATTGTATATATGTGCCACATCTTCTTTATCCATTCATCTGTTGGTGGACACTTAGGTTGCTTCCATGTCCTGGCTATTGTAAATAGAGCTGCAATGAACATTCTGGTACATGACTCTTTTTGAATTACAGTTTTCTCAGGGTATATGCCCAGTAGTGGGATTGCTGGGTCACATGGTAGTTCTATTTTTAGTTTTTTCAGGAAGCTCCATACTGTTCCCCATGGTGACTGAATCAATTTACATTCCCACCAACAGTGCAAGAGGGTTCCCTTTCCTCCACACCCTCTCCAGCATTTATTGTTTGTAGATTTTGTGATTGTGGCCATTCTGACTGGTGTGAGGTGATACCTCATTGTAATTTTGATTTCTCTAATGATTAGTGATGTTGAGCATCCTTTCATGTTTGTTCGCAATCTGTATAATCTTCTTTGAAGAAATGTCTATTTAGGTCTTCTGCCCATTTTTGGATGGGGTTGTTTGTTTTTTGGATATTGAGCTGCATGAGCTGCTTGTATATTTTGAAGATCAATCCTTTGTCAGTTGCTTCATTTGGAAATATTTTCTCCCATTCTGAGGGTTCTTTTTTCATCTTGGTTATGGTTTCCTTTGCTGTGCAAAAGCTCTTAAGTTTCATTAGGTCCAATTTGTTTATTTTTGCTCTTATTTCCATTTCTCCAGGAGGTGGGTCAAAAAGGATCTTACTGTGATTTATGTCATAGAGTGTTCTGCCTATGTTTTCCTCTGTGAGTTTTATAGTGTCTGGCCTTACATTTAGGTTTTAATCCATTTGGAGTTTATTTTTGTGTATGTGTTAGGGAGTGTTCTAATTTAATTCCTTTACATGTAGCTGTCTAGTTTTTCCAGCATCACTTATTGAAGAGGCTCTCTTTTCTCCATTGTATATTCTTGCCTCCTTTATCAAAAATAAGGTGACCATATGTGCATGGGTCTATCTCTGGGCTTTCTATCCTGTTCCATTGATCTATATTTCTGTTTTTGTGCCAGTACCATATTGTCTTGATTACTGTAGCTTTGTAGTATAGTCTGAAGTGAGGGAGCCTGATTTCTCCAGGTCTGTTTTTTGTTTCTCAAGACTGCTTTGGCTATTGGGGCTTTTTTGTGCTTCCATACAAATTGTAATTTGTTTTTGTTCTAGTTCTGTGAAAAATGCCATTGGTAGTTTGATAGGGATTGCATTGAATCTGTAGATTGTTGTGGGCAGTACAGTAATTTTCACAATGTTGATTCTTCCAATCCTAGAACATGGTATATCTCTCCATCTGTTTGTATCATCTTTAATTTCTTTCATCAGTGTCTGATAGTTTCCTGCATACAGGTCTTTTGACTCCTTACATAGGTTTATTCCTAGGTATTTTATTCTTTTTGTTGCAGCGGTAAATAGGAGTGTTTCCTTAATTTCTCTTTCAGATGTTTCATCATTAGTGTATAGGAATGCAAGAGATTTCTGTGCATTAATCCTGCCACTTTACCAAATTCATTGATTAGCTCTAGTAGTTTTCCTGTAGCATCTTGCTTTAGGATTCTCTATGTATAGTACCATGTCATCTGCAAACAGTGACAGCTTTACTTCTTCTTTTCTGATTTGGATTCCTTTTATTTCTTTTTCTTCTCTGACTGCTGTGGCTAAAACTTCCAAAACTATGTTGAATAATAGTGGTGAGAGTGGACAGCCTTGTTTTGTTCTTGATCTTAGTGGAAATGCTTTCAGGTTCTCACCACTGAGAACGATGTTGGCTGTGGGCTTGTCATATATGGCCTTTATTATTATAGCTCCCTCTATGCCTACTTTCTGGAGGGTTTTTATCATAAATAGGTGTTGAATTTTGTCAAAAGCTTTTTCTGCATCTATTGAGATGATTATATGTTTTTTCTCCTTCAATTTGTTAATATGGTTTATCACATTGATTGATTTGTGTATATTGAGGAATCCTTGCATTCCTGGGATAAATCCCACTTGATCATGGTATATGATCTTTTTAATGTGCTGTTGGATTCTGTTTGCTAGTATTTTGTTGAGGATTTTTGCATCTATATTCATCAGTGATATTGGTCTGTAGATTTTGTTTTTTGTGACATCTTTGTCTGGTTTTGGTATCAGGGTGATGGTGGCCTCGTAGAATGAGTTTGGGAGTGTTCCTCCCTCTGCTATATTTTGGAAGAGTTTGAGAAGGATAGGTGTTAGCTCTTCTCTAAATGCTTGATAGAATTTGCCTGTGAAGCCATCTGGTCCTGGGCTTTTGTTTGTTGGAAGATTTTTAATCACAGTCTCCATTTCAGTGCTTGTGATTGGTCTGGTTTTATTTTCTATATCTTCCTGGTTCAGTCTCAGAAGGTGGTCCGTTTCTTCCAGGTTGTCCATTTTATTGGCATAGAGTTGCCTGTAGTAATCTCTCACGATCCCTTGTATTTCTGCAGTGTCAATCATTACTTCTCCTTTTTCATTTCTAATTCTGTTGATTTGAGTTTTCTCCCTTTTTTTTCTTGATGAGTCTGGCTAATGGTTTATCAATTTTGTTTATTTTCTCAAAGAAACAGCTTTTAGTGTGATTGATCTTTCTATTGTTTCCTTCATTTCATTTTCATTTATTTCTGATCTGATCTTTATGACATCTTTCCTACTGCTAACTTTGGGTGTTTTTTGTTCTTCTTTCTCTAATTGCTTTAGGTGTAAGGTTAGGTTGTTTATTGAGATGTTTCTTGTTTCTTGAGGTAGGATTGTACTGCTATAAAATTCCCTCTTAGAACTGCTTTTGTTGCATTCCATAGGTTTTGGGTTGTCATGTTTAAATTGTCATTTGTGTCTAGGTATTCTTTGATTTCCTCTTTGATTTCTTCAGTGATCTCTTAGTTATTTAGTAGTGTATTGTTTAGTCTCCATGTGTTTGTATTTTTTACAGATTTTTTCCGGTAATTGATATCTAGTCTCATAGCATTGGGGTCAAAAAAGATTCTTGAAATGATTTCAATTTTGTTAAGTTTACCAAGCCTTGATTTATGACCCAGGATATGATCTAACCTGGAGAATGTTCCTTGAGCACTTGAGAAGAAAGTGTATTCTGTTGTTTTTGGATGGAATATCCTATAAATGTCAATTAAGTCCATCTTGTTTAATATAACTTTTAAAGCTTGTGTTTCTTTATTTATTTTCATTTCAGATGACCTGTCCATTGGTGAAAGTGGGTGTTAAAGTCCCCTACTATCATTATGTTTTGGTCGATTTCCCCTTTTATGGCTGTTGTCATTTGCCTTATGTATTGAGGTGTTCCTATGTTGGGTGCATAAATATTTACATTTGTTATGTCTTCTTCTTGGATTGATCCCTTGATCATTTTGTAGTGTCCTTCTTTGTCTCTTGTAATAGTTCCTATTTTAAAATCTATTTTGTCTGATAAGAGAATTGCTACTCCAGCTTTCTTTTGATTTCCATTTGCATGGAATAACTTTTTCCATCCCCTCACTTTCAGTCTGTATGTGTCCCTATGTCTGAAATGGGTCGCTTGTAGCCAGCATATATACGGATCTTTTTGTTGTATCTATTCAGCCAGTCTATGTCTTTTGGTTGGAGCATTTAATCCATTTACATTTAAGGTAGTTATCAATATGTATGTTCCTATTACCATTTTCTTAATTGTTTTAGGTTTGTTATTGTACGTCTTTTCCTTCTCTTGTGTTTGCTGCCTAGATAAGTTCCTTTAGCATTTGTTGTAAAGCTGGTTTGGTGGTGCTGAATTCTCTTAGCTTTTGCTTGTCTGTAAAGGTTTTAATTTCTCCGTTGAATCTGAATGAGATCCTTGCTGGGTAGAGTAATCTTGGTTGTAGGTCTTTCCCTTTTGTCACTTTAAATATGTCCTGCCACTCTCTTCTGGGTTGCAGAATTTCTGCTGAAAGATCACCTGTTAACCTTATGGGGATTCCCTCGTATGTTATTTGTTGTTTTTCCCTTGCTGCTTTTAATATATTTTCTTTGTATTTAATTTTTGATAGTTTGATTAATATGTGTCTTGGCGTGTTTCTCCTTGGATTTACCCTGTATGGGACCCTCTGCACTTCATGGACTTGATTGATCTATTTCCTTTCCCGTATTAGGGAAGTTTTCGACTATAATCTCTTCAAATATTTTCTCAGTCCCTTTCTTTTACTCTTCTTCTTCTGGGACCCTTATAGTTCAAATGTTGTTGGGCTTAATGTTGTCCCAGAGGTCTCTGAGACTGTCCCCAATTATTTTCATTCTTTTTTCTTTATTCTGCTCTGTGGTAGTTATTTCCACTATTTTATCTTCCAGGTCACTTATCAGTTCTTCTGCTTCAGTTATTCTGCTATTGATTTCTTCTAGAGAATTTTTCATTTCATTTATTGTGTTGTTCATCATTGTTTGTTTGCTCTTTAGTTCTTCTAGGTTCTTCTTAAACGTTTCTTGTATTTTCTCCATTCTATTTCCAAGATTTTGGATCATCTTTGCTATCACTATTCTGAGTTCTTTTTCAGGTAGACTGCCTATTTCCTCTTCATATGTTAGATCTGGTGGGTTTTTATCTTGCTCCTTCATCTGCTGTGTGTTTCTCTGTCTTCTCATTTGGCTTAACTTACTGTGTTTGCTATCTCCTTTTCACAGGCTGCACGTTCGTAGTTCCCCTTGTTTTAGGTGTCTGCCCCTAGTGGCTAAGGTTCGTTCATTGGGTTTTGTAGGCTTCCTGGCAGAGGGGACTGGTGCCTGTGTTCTGGTGGATGAGGCTGGATCTTTTCTTTCTGGTGGGCAGGACCGCATCCGGTTGTGTGTTTTGGGGTGTCTGTGGCCTTATTATGATTTTAGGCAGCCTCTCAGCTAATGGGTGGGATTGCGTTCCTGTCTTGCTAGTTGTTTGGCATAGAGTGTCCAACACTGTAGCTTGCTGGTCATTGAATGGAGCTGGGTCTTAGCACTGAGATGGAGATCTCTGGGAGAGCTTTCACCGTTTGATATTATGTGGAGCCAGGAGGTCTCTGGTAGACCAATGTCCTGAACTCAGCTCTCCCACCTCAGAGGCACACGCCTGACACCCGGCCGGAGCGTCAAGACCCTGTCAGCCACACGGCTGAGAAGAAAAGGGAGAAAAAAAGAAAGAAAGAAAAAAAATGAAAATAAAATAAAATATGATACAGTTATTAAAATGAAAAATAAAAAATTTAAAAATAAAAAAATTAAAAGTAATAAAAGAAAGAAGGAAGAGAGAAACCAAACCAAAAAAGAAATCCACCAATGATAACAAGCTCTATAAAGTATACAAAAAGAAAACAAAACAAAAAAAAAAAACCATAAAAAAACGGACAGAACCCTAGGACAAAGCAAACCCTAGCAAAAGCAAAGCTATACAGACACAATCACACAAGGAAGCACAGATATAAACACTCACAAAAAGAGAAAAAGGAAAAAAAAACTATATATTACAAAAAAGCAAAGGAAGAGAGCAACCAAATCAATAAACAAATCTACCAATGATAATAAACTCTAAATACTTAACTAAGATAAACACAAAACCAGAAACAAATTAGATGCAGAAAGCAAACCCCAAGTCTACAGTTGCTCCCAATGCCCACTGCCTTGATTTTGGGATGATTCATTGTCTATTCAGGTATTCCACAGATGCAGGGTACATCAAGTTGACTGTGGGGATTTAATCCGCTGCTCCTGAGGCTGCTGGGAGAGATTTCCCTTTCTCTTCTTTGTTCGCACAGCTCCTGGGGTTCAGCTTTGGATTTAGCCCCGTCTCTCCGTGTACATCACCTGAGGGCGTCTGTTCCTGCCCAGACAGGATGGGGTTAAAGAAGCAGCTGATTACGGGGCTCTGGCTCACTCAGGCTGGGGGGACGGAGCGGTACAGAACGCAGGGCGAGCCTGCAGCGGCAGAGGCCAGAGAGAAGTTGCAACAGACTTAGGCTCGCCTTGTGTTCTCCCGGGGAACTTGTCCCTGGATCACGGGACTCTGGCAGTGGCGGGCTGCACAGGCTCCCGGGAGGGGAAGTGTGGAGAGTGACCTGTGCTTGCACACAGGCTTCCTGGTGGCTGCAGCAGCAGCCTTAGCATTTCTTGCCGGTCTCTGGTGTCTGCCCTGATAGCTGCGGCTCGTGCCCATCTCTGGAGTTTGTTTAGGCAGTGCTCTGAATCACCTCTCCTCGCGCACCCTGAAACAGTGGTCTCTTGCCTCTTAGGCAGTCCCAGACTTTTTCTCGGACTCCCTCCCAGCTAGCTGTGCCACACTAGGCCCCTTTAAGTGGTGTTCATGTAGCCAACCCCAGTCCTCTCCCTGGGATCTGACCTCCAAAGCTTGAGCCTCAGCTCCCAGCCCCCACCTGCCCCGGCAGGTGAGCAGACATGCCTCTTGGGCTGGTGAGTGCCTGTTGGCACCGATCCTCTGTGTGGGAATCTTTCCACTTTGCCCTCTGCACCCCTGTTGCTGGGCTCTCCTCCGTGGCTACGAAGCTTCCCCCCACCCCCCTGCCACCCCCTGTCTCCGCCAGTGAAGGGGCTTCTAGTGTGTGGAAACTTTTCCTCCTTCACAGCTCCCTCCCAGTGGTGTAGGCCCCATCCCTATTCTTTTGTCTCTGTTTTTTTCTTTCATCTTTTGCCCTACCCAGGTATGTGGGGAGTTTCTTGCCTTTTGGGAAGTCTGAAGTCTTCTGTCAGCGTTCAGTAGGTGTTCTGTAGGAGCTATTCCACATGTAGATGTATTTCTGGTGTATTTGTGGGGAGGAAGGTGATCTCCACGTCTTACTTCTCCACCATCTTGAAGTTCTCCCAACACTAGGCTCTCTTAACAACCAACTGGGACAGTGCCTGCAATCCTGATGGAGACTAGAGGGCAGCAGCACCACACAACACTCAAAACCCCAACTCACATCATGGCCGCTGATCTCCACCTGCAGCTGACTTAATAAACCTCTCTCTATTGTGTTACCTCTTCTAGCGTTTTGCCCTTCTCTGTGGGACCCTTGAGGATGGAGAAAAGAGTTCAGAAATGCATCCTGAGTTATTCAAGAACTGCTTAGTAAGCCATCTCCCCAACCCCAGGAAAGGATGCCATTTTTGCTCTCAACACTTTTAAAATCATTGTTCACCGAAAGAAAACAACCTTTCTCCCCTCAGCCGTTTCCAGAGGGAAACACCGAGCTCAGGTCTATGAAGTATCACCCTGTGTGATAGCCAGCTTTGTTGAGAACTCTGTGGTCTGTGCAAGTTACAAAGAACAAATAAGAAAGCATGATGCTCAGGCAACAAGTGGTGAGGCTAAATCAGGATCACTCGGCAGAGACATTTCCGATCAGTTTGACTTCTCCACCCTTTTCTCTAAATTCCCCTTTCTGTTCTTATTCCCCTCTCAACTGACTGTTGCCTTTTGGGTCCCTTTTCTTTCCTGTTGCATTTCCTCTCCTTTATTTTCCGGAATTCAACTCTTATCCGTTCTTTCTATTTGGTTGCAATTCCATCCCTTTCCTTCCATCTCTGTGTTGGCGTTGTCTGCTTTCCTGGAGATTTATGCAGCACGACTTCGTGAGCTCACTATTCCATCCAGGAAAACAGTACAGGGAGCCAAGGCAGGTGGGAAGGGGTCTCTATCTTACCTTGTAACTAGGTGAAGAGATAGTCCATTGTTGCGGGTATGATCCGTTCTGGTCTTTTCTTAGTCCTGAATAGCGCCCTAACAGCTCCATTACCTCTGCAAGCAGAGAGATGCTGTTTGCTTTCAAAGCAGCAGGGCCTGCCTAAAAGCCTACCAATCCAATAAAAGTCTCAATTGTGCCGGCCCTGTCCACGTCTCCTCCCATCCCATGCTTGTGAGGTTCCTGACACCAAAGTTAATGTTATTCATCAGAATAATACTCCTTCCAGTCAGCTTCAATTGTGGTGCCCAGCTAACGACAGGGGGAGTGAAGTGATTTCAGGGTTGCCTTTCTCCTATGTGATGCATTCTTACAAGAGAGACCTGGGCTGAGGAAGAGGGGTAAACGATAGATAGGTAAAGGAGTCTTTCCTTTATAAGAGTCATATTTACCTTTCCATATTATTTTGAATTCTACCCTAGCTCAGAAGCTAAGAAGAGGCATGTTGTTCTTCTGCAAAGAGACACACTGGCTGTTCAGATAACTCCAAACACATTAACTTGATTTCCCTTTATCTGGCTCTCCCTGTGTCTGTCACTGCCATTCTGTCTGCCCCCTTGGTCTCTTTCCTTCTTTGGTTTTCTTTTCTCTCTCTCCTAATACCATCATTAATTCAAGGCTCTTGAAGTTGTTTTTCTAGCAAATTGTGAAAGAGCTTATGTGGATGAGCTAAAGTTGAACCAATGCTTAACCTTTTCATGCCAATCCTGTTGTTAAATTCTTTATTAGTAGAGGAAGAGTCATTTCTTACAGATTTGACTGGGAATACCATCCTCACGATGCTGTGGGGTCTGTTTCCAGTGGCCTGAGGACAGTCCTATAAAGGATGCTGTGGGAAGCTACACTGATTGTCTTAGTTCGGGCTGCTATAACAAAATACCACAGGCTGGGTGCCTTATAAATTATAGAAATTGATTTCTCACAGTTCTGGAGGCTGGAAGTCCAAGATCGGGGTGCCAACATGGTCAGATGAGGGCCCTTTTCTGGGATGCAGACTTCTCGCTGTGTCCTCACATGGCTGAAGGGGCTAGGCATCTCTGTGGGGTCTATTTTATAAGGACACTAATCCCATTCATGAGGGCTCCACCCGCATGACCTAAGCACCTCCCAAATATACCATCACACTGGGCATGAGGATTTCAACAAATGAATCTTGGGGTGGGAAGGCAAAAACATTTAGACCATAGTGCTGATGAACTCAAGCAGTGATGGAAAATCCTTATTCTCCTGGAAAGTGAGACTGGCTTGGAGTTATGGTTGGACAATAAATGGTTGGCAGCACAAGGGAAAACAATGAAGAGAGATGAGCTAGAAGACTGTTGCTGACATAAATGAATCTAGAGAAAAAGAAGAGGTAAATGAGGAGGAGAGGAGAGGAAGAACAGCTGACCCTGAACAAGGGCAGCCCCAACTTATCTCAGTGGGGTCCTCTGATCTGGCACTTCCGCCCTGGGCAGCTCATCCTCACTGGCCTATTCGCTGTCACATAACTTCATATAAGCCAATCCGCTGTTGCTGTGAATGTTGTCACTGTTTCACTTGGGAGTTGTCTAATTCTGAAGTCCTTCCTCATTAACTTTCTCTGCTTCGCTTTGGATGGTGACCCATTCTCATCAGGGAGCATGCGTCTGTCCCTCGTGGTTCATCTTTATCAGCAAGCCCTCAATTTAATCCCTGATCCAGGCTTTATTCATGTCCTACCGGTAAGCCTGAGATGGTCACTGACATCAGCTTCCTTTGCCAAGGACACATTCAACACACTGTGGAAAATGCACACAGAAAGCTGCTTAACAAATGCGATGCAAATGAAGTTTCCATCCTATTTCCACAGATCCCTGGGCCCTCATCACCTGACTAAACCTAACTCTCCAAGTGCCTCCATTTCTCCCACATTCTCCACCTTTCCAGGGCATAGGTTTCTCCATGAAGGATTTTCTCTCTGATCCTTCATTATCTTCCATCGTTACGTCCTTCCTCACCATCGGCGCCTTCCCTGGCCTCTCTATGCACGGTCAGCAGCCGAGGCAGACAGTGGAGATGCCTCAAGCCCCCTGTGGGGCAGATGGCCAGGCCACGCTGAAGATAGAACAGGAGTAGGAGCCTCCACTGGGCCAATTAGGATTCATGGGAGGACAGCAGGAGTATTAGTTCTGGAACTGTGGGTTTCTCATTAGCGGAGCAGTGCAGACCACAGAGAAGGAGAGAATGAGGCAGAAACTAAGTTTTTGTGTGTAAGATTTTTCACTCATATCTGGCCAACGGTCCTAATCCTGAACACTTCCTTCCCTTCTCTCTTTCCTCCTTATTTCTTTATTTTCTATCCCTGCTTTCTCTGTGTCCATTTTACTAAGAAGACAGGTACATCTAAACCATCAAACCTAAGAACCCAAAAGGGTGTTTCTCATGATCTCTTTCATCACTCTCCTACTTTTTTCCTCTCTAAATAAAACACTAGATGATTTCATACTTGGTAGGAACTGATTGACTTATTCTACATAAACACATGAAAGCAATCATCAAAGGTTTAAATTGATTATGTATTTGGAAGGAAGTGAAGAGTTTCACACTTGGGTACCAAGCAGGCAGATACTGAAAACTGCAACAGCAACAGAAGAATAATTAAATATTAAGATTGTGAGGAAACTAGAAACCATCATAAGCTAGTACAAAATATTACTCCTTGTTTGTTTATTTCAGCAGTCTCCTTGATCTGATATCTAGATCTGTCTAGACAATGTGATTTTAAGGAGAGAGCCAAGAATTTAGTCCTATTTTAGTTCAAATCCTGATTCTGCCACTTATAAGGTTGATCATTTTAAATAAACAAGAAATACCTTAGAATTTGGTTCCTCATTTACAAAATGCAGATGGTCATAGTATCCTTATAAGGATGGCTTATAGAAGCTACTAATTTAAAGATTATTTCTTACGATCTCCTGTATTTCCTACTAAAATATTTCCAATGGGATATGTAAGTGAAATGAGGACATGTATATTCATATGTGAGTAGTTTGTATTAATCCATTCTGGAAGAAGCTTCTTTTTTCTCCACATATGCCCTGACCCACTTGAATTTACTCTTACGACTGGTAACAGACAAGCCCGCTTGTATTCAAGGAAATTGGTTTCAGGCCTTTGCAACAAAAATAAAAAAAGGATTTCTATGGCAAGGGCTTGTCCTGAGATTCTTCCTTCTGGAAACTTCCTTTATAATTTTGTTCTTGTCATTTTCCTTTAATGAAAATTGACTCAGCCAATCAAGAATTCCATGTGCTCTAAATACTTGTCCCCATCCACTTCTATTTGATGGTCCTAACCTGTGCTGTTGTCCAAGGAAGGACTTGGAAACAATAAATCTTGACACAGTTTACACTTCAAATATTAATAAAAACTGAGGCACATAAAGAAAATTCAGATTCTCTCTGTTGGGATGAGGGTTTACAAGTTGTCAGATCCTAGTATATAGAGCCTTTCCAGAAAACTGGAGAAAACTCTGGGGCAGTTTCTCAGGGCTGATAGCAAAGTAAATCTTGGTGTATGGCTCATTCCTGTATGGACTGGGATACTTGGGAACATCACTATATATTTGCTAAATTAGTTGTTTCTTGTTTTGTTGACATTAAATAAATACCTTATTTAAGGTATTTATTTAAGGTATCTCTTTTGAAAGAAAAATGGTTTGGGTCATTACTTTCATTTTGGGTATTCAATAAAGATAGCCCACAGAGTCCAGCTAGTATTTCATTTTATGGCAACTGGAAACCGGAGGAAAAGCTAGCAAGAAACTTTTCATTCACAAACATAAAAACCTGGGTCAGTTTATGATCTTACTAATGAAACTGAAACTAAGCTAGCCCTCCATAATTGTGTATGTATAATTCTCATTAACCAAAGGGTATTATGTTCTGTTAAGATATGTTAGAAACACTGGATCTGTATGGATAAAATAAAACTCTAAAAGTTTAAAGAACACATCTCACTCGAAAGATCTTAAGTAATCTCTACTATTTTGGGGGAGAAAAACAAATAAAGAAAACAATAGAGCCTGAAATAGGTTACAGAAAGTGCTTTTAGGAGGTAATTTCAAAGCTTCAGCAGAACAGAAGTATGCAAAAAAAAAAAGCCCAGAAGAGTGCTGAAACAAAGGAGCTGGAAAAATGAAACACTGTCTGTATTAATAATGGTATTAATTTGTTTTCTACTTGAAAGGGAGTAGGCAGAGAATAAAATAGAAAGGTAGGGAAGAGAAGAGAAGGGAGATGAAAATAGAAAGTTTGAGGTACAGACTGGGAGACTAAATCTCATATTTTCATAAACAGTAAAAGAAATGTTTAGGAACAAAGGTGCCTAGTATTCTATTTAAAGTTTTTTTTGTACATATAGGTTTAAATACCAGTGTCTCAACAAGTTAGAAACACACATATCTTGTGTGAGTTGTTTTTTGTTTTTTTGCATGTGTATTTTTAATTTTGGGGAAATTAAGCATAAATTCTAGTTCTGAGCTCCACATGTGGGTTCACACCGTGTGGGACAAAAATAACTGATGCTGAAGGGTGAGCTGGATTACAAACTGAATTAATAGTAGAGGTAGAAGGCTGGAGTGAGATGTTATTGTAAACTCACAAGCTCTCAGGAATTTACAGGTATTTGGAGAGGGCATTGGACAGTCCATTGAAATGGGGTTTCTAGACAATTATCTATATTTAAATAAACAGAACACCACCAGTTAATATCTGGGGAACAAAAACATGAAGTTATCAAATGTACAAAAGAGAACTCTTGGTCAATAGGAAACCCTCCATATGAAGATTGAGAGCTAAGAAGAAAATAATTCGTCCAAGCTGCTTGCTGATTTGTGCTATCCCCTTGGGATTTAAGTTTGGGCATCTTGGAGCACCCAGGATAACGTTCAAAATAAGGCAGGATCTATAGTAAGTTCTATGATAAAGAACAGAACTGTACTTTATAAGCAGAACAATTTTTATGTCTCAGTATTCCTTGCTCCTGTTTTTCCTTATGTTTAGTGAAATCTATTGGAAAATGACAAACTATCTTTTGTCAAGTGTAATCAAGGAAAAGGAATGACATCCATACTTGGGTCGGAGATTTCAATGTGGAGCTGTGAATCCAGATGAGTGTTGAAAGCAGGGGAAGTGAGGGGAAAAGAGAAGCAAGAAAGAAAGGAAGAGTATGCGAGAAGGTGGAGAGGGGATGGGAGGAAAGAGAGATCAAGTAGGAGGAGGAGGAAAGGCAAGATGAGGCTGATGGTGATATGGGAACTGGGGGGAGAAGAGGGGGAAGTGGAGAAGAGGAAACGTGGGCAGCAGTGGTGAGAAGAGCATCAGAGCCATGCTGCTAAACAAACCAGGCTTCTAACCCCATACTTGTTTAGTTTCTTCAAATTTTTTTTTTTTTTTTTTTTTTTTGCGGTACGCGGGCCTCTCACTGTTGTGGCCTCTCCCGTTGCGGAGCACAGGCTCCAGACGCGCAGGCTCAGCGGCCATGGCTCACGGGCCCAGCCTCTCCGCGGCACGTGGGATCTTCCCAGACCGGGGCACGAACCCGCGTCCGCTGCATCGGCAGGCGGACTCTCAACCACTGCGCCACCAGGGAAGCCCAGTTTTTTCAAATTTTAAGAGTAGACCTCCACTCTACCACTTGCACCACACCTGTGAGATCTAGAGAAGTGATCAAAGGTCAAGTTCTAGATAGGAAAGACAAGCAGATTTCTTTTTAATATCTTTTTTTTTTCTATTCTATATTTATCCCTGGAATGAAGTAGAACTGTCTTAGATCATCCCAAACTCTTATCACAGACACAGAACTTATGATGTTCAAAAAACTGCAGAACATTGTTTGGGGTTAATTCTTGTGGCACTTAATTTTTCAATTGTTATTTATTTCTGGTCAAATAATTAAGTTTGCGTCAATTGTTGTGACACTGATTGACAGTACACTTAAAATTTTGACTGCTGATAAAACTACACATATTAATGCTGATATAACAGAAAGTTAAAAATCAAGATGGAATAAAAACTAAACCAGTATGAAAACTACTTATAGGAGAAATGTGCTGAAAGATAATATTAAAGTTTAAGTTTAAAGCGATATTGTGAGCGGGAATAAAGGAAGCCGATTAGGGGAGACTTGCTGAGCTGCAGCTGTGCGGCTGGCTTTCTCCCACACTTGCAGAGATTTTCTTTTTTAATTGATAGGGAAAGATGCAAAATAAAATATATAATGTAATAGACAAACCTGTTGGATTAATGCAAAAGTATAATTAGCAACTGTTTATAGAGTATCAGCAAAGCACAGGGATAGCAAATAATAATGATGCTGATAATAATAATAATAATAATAATAATAATAATGGTTTAAGAATCTCTGAGATTTCAATATAAAAGTGCCAATGCAGACATCACAGGAAAAGAAGCTTTTTGTATTTACTTCCTAACATACTTCTGGCAGTTTAACCTCTGTTAGTATTTCAAGTTGGGGTGGGAAAGGGGGTACCATAATGTTTTCAATATTTACAGTCCTCAAAGGTCTTAATCTGACCCTGACCACCACATCTATATGAATTTAATAAAGGCAAATAACACCCTTTTAAAGCCTATGAAAAGACTTTATAATTTCATAATGTATATTAGCGGTCCCAATTATAGTGCTGGTTTAATCAGAATAAGGATGGCATCCACATTATAGTAACAGAGACACACCATGTATTAAGACACATGTGTGGAATATGATTTGCTTTGCCTGAAAATGAAATCTTTGATACATCAAAGCAGTTCATGAATTTCAAGCAGATTCACAATTCAGAGTCTAAAGTGTTCTTTCCAATTCCATGCTATTAGAAAATTGTTAGTTTGTTTCTTTTCTCAGAATGTAGATAATGCTACTCCAGTACTCTGCTATCATTTTGGACTTAGCACATCTCCAAATACGTTTTCTCACCCCCAGGGACTATGAGTCTGAGGTTTGAATAACTGGCCATTAGAGAGCTTCAGATGCGTGGGCCACTTACTCTTCAGCTCCAAATATTTAGGATGCAAAGGTGTCTATCTACCTTCCACACATCAAATCATTAGCACATTTTTAAATATACGCCATCTGAATTATTGAGACATACAGCTCCCAATATCAAGAATAAAATTAATTCTCTTTTGGAGCAATCATAGAAAAGAAAACACTTACATTCAGAAGGCAGAAGGCACTTGTACTTTCTTATAGCCTGCTCTCTAGTCCTAAATGCTGGGTTCCATCAGTTAACTTAGAGTTCTCACTGAATCTTCTGTCAAAATTGACGAGCTGAAGTTGTTAAAACTATGTTTACTTTGAACTTCATATGCTGCGTGCTGGACTTGGGAGAGGCAAGAGCATCTTTATTGACTGCGCTTAGGAGTTTCTGCTAATTAAGACCTGTTCACCTGAACCAAGCAAGTGGCTACACTCCGTGTAAGAATACACGTTCTTCCTGATCTCACCTGTCTTTCTATGCATTAGTTAAGGTGATTAGAAGATGATGGCTGACTGGCAACTTATTCTGGGATGAATTTATGTTCCCCCCGCAAAAGAAACTAGAAACAGAGGAGATATAATATTTAAGTGCTTCTCTTTGCTACAGTCTGTTTAGCTCTTTTTTTCATGTAGAAATGTGTAATATGTTAAAGACACCTTAAGTTTTGAATTGATGACCTCCTTTTTCATAAATATAATGTAAACCACAACATATTTTTAAATAGATCACTAATTCAGCCACTGCTTAAACAATTATATCCACCACATTTTTTAGAAGAAGAGGCTTCTACTCAACGTTATAATTTAAATATTTTTTTCACTAAAAACTTTAATTCTTATTAAGTTCAGGAGACACCTGCACGATACACATACACATAAGTGCTGTGACATCTACCACTGAGTTATTGAAATATCCATTTCAAAACCCGTCTCACCACAATCAGTCGAGTCTTTCAACAGTGTACAGAGAAAATAAATATCTCAAACTGTCTGTTCAAGTGCTCTTAAAGCTTAAAGAGCCTTGGATAGGATTATCATCAAAGAATGAAACAATATATTAAAATTTTAAGAACTGCATTACAGAAGACTAATCTTTCCACTTAGAAAACAAATTATGTTAATACATATTCACCACAATTGTGGTGAATACAGACACACACACACACACACACACACACACACCACAGTTCATCCAAGGAACACATTATAACAATAAGAGCACCCTAAAGGGATGGTTAGGGATTTATGGCGCATGATCACTCATTCCCTATAGCCAGCCAAACTTGCTGGGGTAAGTAGGGAAGACTTGGGGTAAGTAGGTAAATGATGGCAGGTGTGGAAGGACAAAAAAGATAAGGGATAAAGGAGGCTATCAGTAGCTTCCAGTGTTCTGCAGCTCTCAAATTCATGCAGTCCTGCTGGTGGGCAGGGAACAGTGATCAGTAGCTTGGACAAAAATGACAACATCTTCGGTGGAGCTACTAACTTGTGACACCTGGTCATACTTTCAATCTACACTTGTATCAATATAACACAAGAGTAACCATTTATAGGGTGTTTTCCATACTGATACACTTCAAGGCTAAAACTCAGAAGATAAAAGTCAGACCTGAAGGCAATTACTTTAGACAATTCTGAGAAACTGAGAAGATGCTACGAACACACAGTGGTGACAATGGAGTCACGAATAAGGAACCTTAATTTTTAGACTTCCATCTTTCCATATATTTTCTTTATTTTCTCTATCAGTGGTTTTACTCCATATTGCCTGCCCTAAAAGCAAGAGATTTCTTATCTGAGGTTTATCCCATTTAAGAGGATGCCTTCTCTAAAGCCAAATTCATGGTCTTGATTTCCAAATTTGGGTCTTCCCAAATATTCTCTATCTCAGGAACAGGAAGCACCATACATCCAATTCAAGACAAAAATCTGGGAGCCAACTTTGTCACTTTCCTTTCCCTAACCCCCAGTAACCAGTGCATCACAAAAATCTTGCCAGTTTTACTTCTAAATCAACCTGCCAAATCCCATTTACATGTACATCCATATTACCACTAATTCAAACCACTTCAACCTCCTGCTTGATTATTGCAGTGGTCATGTGTTCATTGTTCACTCTTGCCATCTTCAATCGGCTTTCAAATTGCACCCAGAGTAATTATTTTCAAACACAACATTAAGCCTGTCATTGCTGAGAAGTAAGGGTTAACTTATCCGAGAGAGATCCCCTGGGCATTCTGTAAAGACCCACAGCAACTAAGGCAGGATATGAGCTTAAGGCAATCAACCCCGGCCGCTCACAAGCCTAGAACTCTAGGTCCTTCTCATGCCAAGGGAGGGGCCAGCGCCTTTACAAACAGGGACAGTGATGTGGGGAATTCTGTTACTTACTTGCTACATCATATACCTTTGAACTTTAGTGCCCTCATCAAGTCACAGGAGAGGCCAGCTTTACCCACACCCATAAATGCTGAAAGTGGCCGGGGCCAAGTTTCTGTCTTCTAATATTATTATTGTTTTTCTGCTCTTGGTCACACAGCGCTCCCCAAATCATGCAGCTTCAAAGCCCCAAAGGTCAAGGGTAGGGTTCCTCCTAAAGTTTGGTAACTGGATTTGCTAGAACTCTGTGGCATATTCTAGAATACAAATGCACCCACCACTGAACTGGTCTCCATGCGATAACTTGGGGGTTAAACTTTAATCCCCGAAATGCTATTCTAGAGGGTTTGGTGTCCTTGTTTGCATGACAGCTGTCAAGCTTAAAACCCATCAGTAGCACCAACATCATTCTTAAGATAAATACCAAAGTCCTGACTCTGGGATGCAGAGCAGAGCATGACTTGGCTCCTATCTCCTCTCCCAGATTCACTTTGCACCTCTTGTTCACTCTGTTTCAGCTAACTTGTCTTCTTTCATTTTTCACAAATGCAACATATTTCTTCCTGCCTCAGGGCCTTCACACTGTTCTTCCCAATGCTGGAGCATTCCTTCCTATTCAACCTTCTGAGCTAAGATCAGAAGTCACTTCTCCAGGGAAGCTCTCCCTCATCTTCCAGACTAGCATGGCTGCCCTTTCAAATATCTTAGAGTGTTTAGCAAAAAGACAAAAACCAGCAGTCTTAAAAATTATTTGTTTCTTTGTAGCTCATTTCTAATTTGAAGTTCAAACCTAATAGGAAATGCTCATGCTATTAATCACTAGTTGCAGAAAAATGTGTGTATGGTAATAGAAGTGTTTTCAACATGCACATTCACTCCCAAAGAGACCATTTTGTTGTTTTTTAATTGAGTTCTTGCTCCTCTCAATAGAATGCTAGACGCTCTTCCCATTGCATTTGATACGTGTCCCCCACGACACTCACCATAAGTGCAATTATGTGACAAAGCGTGAGGTTGTTTGATTTATTCCTCGCTTCCTCTCTAGACTATATGTTCTGTGTGTAGGGTGGAACTTTGTGTGGTTTCTCACTGCACTGTGTTCTCACTGTATAGCACAGAGCCTGGCACATA
Source organism: Delphinus delphis (assembly GCF_949987515.2). Lineage (NCBI taxonomy): Eukaryota > Metazoa > Chordata > Mammalia > Artiodactyla > Delphinidae > Delphinus > Delphinus delphis. The sequence goes on from NC_082686.1 coordinate 63,197,480, forward strand.
GTAGGAATTCCACAGCTATTTGTTGAGTGAAAAGATAGATTTTTAAATGAGTGTCATTGCTAATAAGAAAAAAAGAAGAAATTAAAGGCATTATAATTAAAAAACACGATACTTATAGAAAGTTAGGAGAAAGAATAAAAAAGAATATTCATAATGCCAGTTAAACATATATTTAGCTTTTTTTGGTTTACATTTACTAAAACCCAGTTTCTTCATCACAAAAATATGTTGCTTCTTCACTCGCAAAAAGGGGAAAAAAATGAAGGACTGAGAGAGTAGCCCTGGGGACCCCGTTGAAAAACATGGGCTAGAAGGTGCTGTAGTGTGAAAAGAAAGGGAAGAACATATATTCCTTGGTGGTCTTTATGAGGGAAGATAGTAGGCTGAGACATTAAATGAATGATCTGTTTTCCCTTTTTAAGGTATATGTTCGAGGGAGTCTCATTTGCCAAATGTTTCTGGAAACAGGCAAGAGAAACAGACGAGAATTATTAGATCAAATAGTGGTTAATGTACAAGATGTTCCACACCTAATAGATAAACAAGACGTAGAAAAATCACCAGGACCAGATGACAGTTCTTATGTCCTTTCATATGTAGGATTTTCCTCTCCAAAACAGATCTGAAGCCCCCAGATGTGTCTGGGTTTATACTAACTGCAAGGAGATGGGGGAGGAAGATAAGTCAATCCATTAAGGATTGACTAAGGCCGCCAGCTTTCACTGATCTTGCATTTAGAAATAAAGAACCAACAGAAGTGTCACCCCCTATCAAAATCTTCTTTAACTTTCATGACCAGAAAATTCAGTCTGAAAACAGAACAAGACATTTCCACACAGAACTTATGCTTGATCATATAATCATCTCAATAAAGTGAATATTTTGCAGGACATCTGCAATTAGACCCAATGACACTCTACAGTAAAAACACATACCGTGGATTTGTATTTTTTTTCTTTAACTCTTAACGTGAGATTTTTCAATTCTGGGTCTGTTATTTCCAGCCAGAAGGGATCTAGACAGCTGGCTGAGAGAGTCATTCTGCATATTCTGAGAGACAGGCCTGAGAGTCATTTGCTCTTTGCTTATGGGGATATATTAATGAATTTTTAATCTTTCTCTCACTGTCCCCTATGGCCATGATGCATTTGTAGAGAAAGCAGGTTTACACAGTAGAAAGGCTTCTGTCAATAGTATTAAACCTGCTGTTATTTATCCTTCTCGTCTTAGAATATGGAAAGGAGGCACAAGGAAGAAAAAAACTCAAGAATGCTACATTTGTTTAACAATAAAATATAGGATTCTCTTTTAGTTTCGATTTTTCCCCCCCCTTGTGGTTGTTATTCACAATTGTGAAGCTGAATCCTAATGGGGGAGCCTGTGAAATTAGCCAACTGTTCTGGAAAGATGTCTTTATGGTAACTGAAGTAATTTGGACATACATATTCACTCTTAAAAATAGCCAATCTTTGTTTTCCTTAAACTTGATTCTTTCTTCTCCTCAAAGACTTTATGCTGCCTGCTTTCTTTGGTGGAGGCTAGGTATTCTGAATCATCTCTTATGATTGAGGTGATTCTTTGATATAGCATTGGACAACAGACACACTGACCAAAACAAACAAGTGAATAAATAATTGGAGAAGTAGACAGAAGCAGGGCTAGCAGAGCAGATCATACTACACCTAATGTCTAAGCAAAAGCAGCCACTGTTTTTGTTTGGCCTGTGAGTGATTTCATGTTTTACCAGCGTTTGTGATGTAAAAGGGAAAAGGGAGAGGAAGATGAACACTGAGGGAGATGAGCAGGCAAAGCAGGGTGAGCCTGGGTTGGTGAAAAGCTCAAGGACAGGAAAAAGCAGGGGACAGTGGGAGAAGCTATTACGCTGTCTTCTACTGCACTGTTCTGTGAGCCGTGCCCCCTGGAATTGCGTGATACAGAAACTTCAGAGATAAGAGGCTTCCTGACCACGGCCTTCACAATTTTACTTATCCAGGGCCACTCTCCTGCACTGTTGGTGGGAATGTAAATTGGTGCAGCCACTATGGAGAACAGTATGGAGGTTCCTTAAAAAACTAGATATAGAGTAACCATATGATCCTGCAATCCCACTCCCGGGCATGTATCTGGAGAAAACTCTAACTGGAAAAGATACATGCACCCTCAATGCTCATAGCAGCACTATTTACAATAATCAAGACATGTAAGAAACCTAAATGTCCACTGACAGATGAATGGATAAAGATGTGGTATATACATACAATGGAATATTACTCAGCCATAAAAAGAATGAAATAATGCCACTGCAGCAACATGGATGGACCTAGAGATTATCATACTGAGTGAAGTAAGTCAGACAGAGAAAGACAAATATTGTATGACATCACTTACATGTGGAATCTAAAAAAATGATAGAAATGAATTTATTTACAGAACAGAAATAGACTCACAGACATAGACAACAAACTTATGGTTACCAAAGGGGAAAGGGGTGCGGAGGGATAAATTAGGAGTTTGGGATTAACAGATATAAACTACTATATATAAAATAGATAAACAACCAAGACCTATTGTATAGCACAGGGAACTATATTTAATATCTTTTAATAACCTATAATGGAAAAGAATCTGAAAATGAATATATATATATATATATATATATATATACATGTATATGTATGTGTGTATGTAACTGAATCACTTTGTTGTACACCTGAAACCAACACAACATTGTAAATCAACTACACTTTGACTGAAAGAAAAAGAGCCAAGGAGAGTACACAGATGCAGTAGGGCATCCTGGACTGCTGCCCTTTCTTTTCCCTTTTGTCTCTGACCTGAGGAAAGAATGTGCTGAACTAGGGGTACAGGTACGATGTAACATAAGGGAAACAGGGAAGAAAAAACAAGCTGAAAAATGATCAAATCCCACTGTATCCAGAAAAACCCTGGTACACTCCCACCATTATAAACTCTTCTCTTGGGAAGGGCATCCATTCCAATTGTATCAAAAGATGTTATGGTGTTAGAGAACCTCCCTCTGAGGACTGGAAAGCTCGGCTGGCTGCCTAGTGGCTACTGTAGTGGGTGGGCTGTGAAAGAAAGAATGTGCTAGTATCTGGATGGGAGGCAAATAGCAGAAAGATGTGGAAAACTAAATTTACCCACTTCACACTCTGCCTGTGGCCAGTACTCTGAAGGTACAATGATAAGACCACATTCACAAAAGTTTTATTTCTGTAAGTTCCATTCTGTCCCTTTTCATTCCTGTAGCTACTGCAGACTTTTTTCTATATCTTTTGGACTAGTGCAAAAACCTCTCATTTTTCATTTCTCTAATCCCCTTCCATAGAGGTATTTTAAATTTTTCCTAAAATGCAGATTAGATACTTACTACCACCATCAAACACACTTGATGTCTCACAGAAGCAAGTGCAAACACCCTACTACAACAGTCAAGACTCCCATGATCTAGTCTCTCTCTAGCTTGCCTTCCTCCACAACTCACCATGAGTGCCAGGCTTCAAGTACACTGAGCCATTTGCCATCTCCAAATACTCACACTGAGGACACTGTGCCATGATCATGCCAATCATTTTGGAATTCCCTTCTTTTTGTGTCAAATAACTCAACACATCCCCGCATGCCTCTTATGCCTCTGAAGCCTCCCTGATGTCAACAGCTGGAATTCGGTGTTCCTTGCATACATCTTTAGCACACCACTTATATCAGGGTTGTAGCACTTTTCAGTTCTTCACTGAATTATTGTTTGTCATTGTATGTGAATCTGGGTAACTCATTTCAAGTTCCTTGGAATAAGGTTCTTACCTTATTCTTTTCAGAATATCTACAATGTTTTCCATCTAATATTCTCATTGAGTAGTAGTTGAATGACCAGCTAACTAAATAGAAAAAGTAAGTATACATGAAAATCATTACACAAAACTGATTGTAATGGGACATAAGAATGATACATCTCTATGAACGTAAAACTTCTTCCAAACTGGGAGAAGTTTGGGATTATATGCATGTATATGGGATAAACAATTTAAATTAGATAAAAGTCTTCCTAAGGTGGGAAGTCCAGCTTTTAATAAAGATGAGAAAAATAATAGGGCTGCAGGAGGCTAGTCCAGTATCCATACTATCATACCACATGACCAATCTCCCGAGTATGAAGGTATGGAAAATGCAGAGGTTAAGAACATGGACTTTGGGGCCTGACGTAACTTTAAATCCTGAGGTCATTCCTTACTAGCTTTGTGACCTTGGGCAAGTTGCTCAACCTCTCTTATCTCTGGGGATAATAATACTAACCTCAAAGACTTATTGTTATATATACACTACCAAACGTAAGGCATATAGCTAGTGGGAAGCAGCCACATAGCACAGGGAGATCAGCTAGGTGTTTTGTGACCGCCTGGAGGGGTGGGATAGGGAGGGTGGGAGGGAGGGAGACGCAAGAGGGAAGAGATATGGGAACATATGTACATGTATAACTGATTCACTTTGTTATAAAGCAGAAACTAACACACCATTGTAAAGCAACTATACTCCAATAAAGATGTAAAAAAAAAGTATAAGTAAAGTGCTTTGCATGGAATAATAGTTGACATTTCTTGAATACTATTTTTTTTTTTTTTTTGTCTGAGAACGATTGTGCTAATCTAAGTAAAACTCTGAGACCTTTAAAATTTGAATACATTTTCATTACAAAAGCATAGTGACTTGAAGCATAGGATTTCAGTTCATGTGGGACTGGTTTGACCTAAACATTTAAAAATAAAGCTAATTCATCAATTCCACATGCCAAGGCAGAATACAGAAATTCTAATGCATAAGAAGCAATGAATTCAGGTCTGAATAGTCAGGAGACAAAGAGAAGAAATAAATGAAAACACACACAACTGTTAAAAATAGATTTTTGAAGTAAAACCACTTTTTCTCATTCAGCTTATTGGCTTTATAGAATTATTTGACATGCTTATCCCTGGTGTTTTTTTACTTATTATTTTTTTTTTTAAAGAGGTTAAGAGTCATAGATAGAAGAAGTGCCATCATACATGATGAATGGAAAATGTCAGTTACTCGTCTTTTGTGTGTTTGGTGACAAAACTCAGCAATGAGCAGAGAGAACACTACCCTTCCCCATGAAGAATTTTCCAAAGGTACCATCAAAAACAACAACAATGTCAAACAGTGAAGGTAGATATATTGGACAACTGTCAGTTAACTATCCTTTTCCAGAGGTAGAAAACTAGATTCCTGTTTATAACTAAATAGTGAAGTAAATGCATAGATATTCAAAATTTACTTCTTTTGGTTAGTTTCTTTTGATATAAATCTTTTTCTTTTGATGTGTATCTTTTCTTTTGATACATAGAAAAACAAAGAAATTAGTCATAAAAAGGAAATTTCTTAGAATTATCAGTGAACGTGTCAGTGTAAGATTGGGTCTCTCAGAAAGCTGTAATACCCAGAAAAGTGACACAGAAGTTGGAAAGAAACAATCATAGTTCTCCTATTTTGCAGAAATAGGAAGGTAATTTGACTTGCCAGTCATGGCTGAGGATCGTGCTGATTGGGCCTTTGAGAGCACCCCTCCCAAATTCCGTATCAACAAGCATTTTGGGGGACCTGCTCTGTGTTCAGAGCTGTGAGTACAAAAAGGAATAAGAAAGACATTCTTCCTGCCTAAACCCTACAATCTATTAGAAACACATCCTTGAGTAAAAAGCACTTGCTTTTCACTAGAGTTACCTTTTTACTCATAATGCTTTAAACAGAAAGCTTCCTCTCCATAAATATGAGATGAATCTTTGATGCATAAATTCATGTTATATTTTTTGATGAAGAGGAAACTTAATTACACTTTAAAAGAAAGGGATTGTAAACATGTGACTTCAGTAATTAGGGCTCAAACATAATGAGCCATTTAGAAATAATGCTGCATTACATTTTCAATGACACTTAATAGTTTACTCATTTACATAATGTTTTACATTCATTTTTTTCATTTAATCATTCTGACGACTCTGTGAAGCAAGCTTTTCTACCCCCATTTTCTGAATGGCCAGGTTGTTGCTTAGAGAAGCCATATTATTTGCCCAACAAATCACATGTAGAACAATTAGTTAACCAAGAGAGCCAGTAAGAATATCTGGCCCAGTTCCTATTGTGTCATTGGGCTTAAGGCATCACTGCACACATGAAGAGAATCCAAGATCCTGGAGTTCTACCCCATGATTTCATTGTCTACTGCTTTAGATTTTACAGCTTGAAATCCCAAATCAATAGTTTTACCTAACAGGGGCAGATTATTCAAACAGTTGGTATACTCTGCTTATAAATATTTCAAGAAAATAGAATTTAAAATACCTACCATTACAAGCAACTGAATATATTTTAACATTTATTTGACTAGAATGTCTTTTAGCATCTTGCAGATCTCAATATTCTGTCAATAGGAATGACAAATCAAGCTGCATCTGTTTTTTGGTCACAGCCTAAAAGTTGCTTTTCTTATGGTCAATATTAGTATATTTATTCAGCACTTGTTTCTTCTACCTGGAGTACTAAATATGCAACTAAGAGGTTTCTGCCACCATGCCAGTTAAGAGAAATGTCTGGCTAGCATAATGCTAAGTAAGCCACGTTTTGCCTTGTTTGATTCACAACCATTTTTAGAAATAGTAGGGGAAAATGATTACTTAAGCAAACTGGCTGGCAATACTGTATTCGAGGTATGCCTACGTGACCTCATTTTTCTTCTTAGCTAGAATGTAAGAACAGAAAAGAAATTTACAGGTCATGTGGTCTACCTAGGTCTCTTTATATTTGAGGCAAGTTATATGGAAAGAGGAGAAACAACTTATTAGAGACCTAATAACAAGTTATCTCTACTCTAAATTTTCTTGAGTTATTTGGAGGTTGGGATGGCCCTGACTTCCATTCCAGCTCTGTATGTGTATTTCATATCACATATGATAGAGGATTTTTGTGGTAGAGTGGTAGAGATCAGCAATGACATTTTAAAATAGAGGGGTTAGTAAGGTTCTCTCTGAATAGGTGACACCCTCAAATTAAATACAATACTTCTCATCTGGCAATGATATGATCTTATTAGTGTGTCTGCTTTCAACATTAAGCTCTTCATAGGCAGTTTCACAACCTACATAAAGGCCTGAACAACACATCCTGTACAATTATGTGCCTTTAAAATGATTTACATTTACTCCTGATTTTTATAAAGAACAGAGAGCTTTCAATCATGAAGTGATTGGTTTCAGCATACTATTGTGGCCACTTGATCTCCTTGCTTACTTGTCTCATTTTTTTTTTAACATCTTTATTGGAGTATGATTGCTTTATAATGGTGTGTTAGCTTCTGCTTTATAACAAAGTGAATCAGCTATACATATACATATATTCCCATATATCCTCCCTCTTGGTCTCCCTCCCACCTTCCCTACCCACCCCTCTAGGTGGTCACATTCTCTCAGTTTTGATTCAAAAATATTTTATTATTTTTTACAATCTTCACATGGTTGAATAGAAGAGTTAAAAGAAAAAATAATCCAAATTAATCTCTTCATTCCGAAAAAAACATTTTTTTTTTGGTTGGAAAAGGCAGTACACCATTGGCCAATTTGATGTTCTTATTTTACTTTCTGTAAATTGAATTGTCTCAAGCTATCTCCACTCACTACGACAATATGGAAATGAAATTGCTTTAAGGAGAAATGATAAATTTTGTATTTAAGTCCTATGTGACTAGGGAAAGGAAGTGCATACCTACAGCCATTGTCAATATGGATGCAGATGTAGAATATGACTGTTTAAGATCAGGATACAGTGATCAGGAATCAGGTCTCTGCATACCTCAAGATGAAACTAAACTAAGGTGAATTGGTTCAGTCAAATCACACATGGACCAACAGGCTGGCTTTAAACATCATTTACTGTTTAAGAGCCAACACACATCAAGACAACATTTGGATCCTTAAACAGCCTTAATTTTTTTTAATGTGTAAAAAGTTTACAAATTTTTTTAAAAAATTGAAGGCAAAGAAAATGTTATTCCAAATTAATATCCTTATAGCATTGTAGCATCTCTGAAATACTGTTTTCCAGTGAAAGATAATAGAATGAGCTTTTACGAGATTGAGTACTGAAGTTTATACAAGCATCAAGGCAAAATGGAGCCAAGCCACTGAGTTCTGAATTACAACCAACAACGTTGTCATTTAAAGTGATAAAATGTAAAAACAAAACAAAACAACAACAAAAAACAAACTTATGTACTATTATAGGGGAGGAATAACTGAAGACGGATATAGGAACTTGTTGCAAATAGCAACAAGACTAACAGTTCTCATATAGATAATTTGTAACTTTGTGAATAAACCAAACCCACCCAAAATGCAATTGTGTTAATTGAAAAAACTGACTCGAAAAGGTATAAAAACAAAATAAACTGGGAGTTGTGACTGAATGCTACGCTTGCATATTTTACAGAATATTACACAAGTTGTCATTTTTCTTTACTATGAATATCTAAATATATACTGATTAATTATATTATTAACTATTAATTATATTATTATATAATAACTATATAATAATACTATTATTATTACAAGTGCAGAATTAAGTTATGTTGTTATTTTTAACACGGATTAATATTAATCTAGCATGGCACACATGACGTGTTTCTAATGCCAGCCTCTGTTAAATCAAAAACAAGAGCCTGGCCTTCTCTTTGTCAGTAAAAAGGTAAGAACTCAGTTCTTCAACTATACAACTGATGGCAGTAACACAAAGAAAGTGCTGGGGATAAAGAGTGACAGTTGGCTCTACTGGAGTTGAACTGAGGGAAAAGAGCCCAAGGTAAGAAAATCAAGCTCTTAGCTGAAGGCTAAAGGTGAAGCAAGAAGGAAAATTGTTTTTGTTTACTTAAGAAGATTAATGAGATAAAGTCAGGGAGATGCTGTAGTTTTATTATGTACATTAAGTAGTTCTTATGTTAGGGATCAGAAAAGCAGGACAAGCAAATGAGCCTGGCAGGCAGTTCTCAGGAGGAAAATGTGAGCTGCGTGTATTGCAATGATGATAAAGGAAAAAAAAAAAAAATTGCATTGAGTTTCCCAATATTGAATTAAGTTCACAAGGTGGAGTTTGTACTGGCACTCTGTTATTTGCCAGCACCTGTTAATGACATTCTAGAGAAGACCCACAGCCTTTTTTCCCTAGCATTTTCCTGGTGAGAAAAGGGGTTTGGGATGTTTAAAAGACTATACTTTTGTAAGCCACTGTTACAAAGAGCTATGCAGCTGGGCCTCAAAATGCTGTTTTGGGCATCTATAAAGTGATGTGTAGAGCCTGTTGGATCAATTCAAGAGAACTGGGTTGTTGTTTTTGTTTGTTTGTTTTTGTTTGTTTTTTTCATTTATTTCTAACCAGGTAGTTAGAATAAAACCATTTAGTTTCCACTGATTCCTTAATCTCTGCCAAATTCTTAATCGAAAAGTAGCAAACTTGCCCTAAATGTTAGTTGGACACAAATTTCATACCCTAAGAGGTCAGTGTTTCCTGCTCCTTGGTAAATTTTCAAAATACATGTAACCTGTTGAAAGGGATCTGGGAAAGCTAAGCTACTTCTGGTGACTTTTTTTTTTTAATTTTTATTGGCATATAGTTGATTTACAATGTTGTGTTAGTTTCAGGTGTACAGCAAAGTAAATCAGTTGTACACATACATACATCCACTCTTTTTTAGATTCTTTTCCCATATAGGCCATTACAGAGTATTGAGTAGAGTTCCCTGTGCTATACAGTAGGTCCTTATTGGTTATCTATTTTATATACAGTAGTGTGTATATATCAATCCCAATCTTCCAGTTTATCCAGTGACTCCATTTTGATTCTCTATCAGACCTACATCAAAACCATCCCTCTAAAAACAGAATCTCAGTAAAAACGATGTATGTCTCATGCACATTTCACCTTCAAGGCTAGTCCCTCAGTATCTCATTTTCTTCTCCTTATGATGTTATCTCTGTAAGTGCCTCCTACGTAGAAATTTCTAAGACACCATTTGGCCAAGTAACATTCAGAATAACAACTTAACATTCTGTTCAGAACCTTATGTTCTAGGAAAACATTTTATGGTTATAAAAATAAACACAAGTAGTCAAAATAAGTTCCATTTATAACAAGGGCATCTCTTCTGCTAAAGAAAAATATTTCCTCAGTGTCTAGGATTCTCTCCTTTATATAAACGTATTTGTGTAATGGGCTCATTTTAACTACTTTTCAGAAACTGAATATACCTTAGTAGTCAAGGAAAAAAAAAACACAACACACACACACAGAGAACAAAGAAAATAAAAGAAAAACAACCAAAGTGAAGGGCTGAAGGAAGAGGAGGTATTCCTGTCTCTTTGTAATCTTGCTTGCTTCTTTCCCACTGAGGCAGCTGAAGGGACCTGCCAGAGATTTCATCGCAAAGGGAGAATTTCAGAGATGAGAAGCCACTTCAAATTGACACAAGACTGTTTTATCTGTCAGTCAAGGCATGAGGTGAAAAGTGGAATAGCAACAATGTCACTAAAATTATATTACTTTTCTTCAAATACATAAATATTTTATTTCTCTTTTTTCAAATTTATTTTCTTATATTGATACATTCCTAGATGTAAAAGAGTGTATTTTGGGGTTGCCCCTAGTTCGTAATAAATATTCAAGTCTTCACATGGTTCACTGACATAAATTCTTTGAGTTCAAGACTAATGAAGTTAGAGGAGACCTTACGTTATATCTCAGTGGGCAAATGCAACACATTTATCCGTGAGGTTGTAGCTGTAGATCTGGAGCTGCTTTTGATGACTGTTTAGCTTTTCTAAGTATGACTATGGAACACCAGCAGCCCCTCCCACACTGCAAACAGGAGCAGGTGCTGGAATGCTATTGTCCAGAAATGATACGTGTTAATAAAACAAGGGATCAGCGTGATCAGGGTTTTCTATGCCCTTCACATCCTTGTGTGGTTGTATTTTCTGAGTGCCCAGGAGACACACCGTAGTCTCCTAGTCTCGCCATAGCACAGGGCAGAGTAATACAGTTTCTTGGGAGGGGCAGGAAGATTTTAACCTCATCTCTGGGAGGTGTGGCCAAAGGAATGTTTGTAGGGAAAGAAAGAGGAAAACCTATTTAAATTCTAATGGACATTACATTACAAAAAGCTGATTGAGGGTCACTGGAGCTCCTGGTGGCTGAGATAAAAGCCAGGTTTCATTACCCCTAGATGAAGAGATGAAGAAGAGGATATACAAAAGTTTGTTGAATCGATAACAGTATTATGATTCAGGAAAAGGAAAAGCCTTTATATACCAAAAGGAATTTGAAGCTAGAGAAGAATGAAATATTTATCATAACAATACTGAAGGCACAAGGTAATTTCACATATGTCCATGAACAAGCTGCTTCAAAGGGTATATCTAAACAACACATCAGAAGATGACAGAGGGATTGAAAGGAGGAATATCTATAAAAGCATTAAAGATAGCATAATCAACCAACACTTACTTTCTTTGATTTTTTTTCCTGAGATCGGAAGAGATCATTATCATCATTCCTGCCATTTGTTGGGCACCCCTTGTATGCAAAACAGTGTGCTAGCGAACACTTTCTATCACATTCTAAAAAGGAAATAAGACACCTCATCTCCGCTTCCACAGACTAGCTTTAATAGGCAGAGTCAAAGGCATCTTAGGAAAACCTTAAATGAAGCAGATCAATAAACACATGGTTGAATCAACTAGGCATGTGTGAAATGGATGAAGCCCACCCTACCCATATTACTTCTAGAGGTGAGAATCTCACCCCCTCCAAAAAAAAAAAAAAAGTGGAATAAAGGAAACAAAGCACAATCCTATAAACCCACTATATTCAACATATGATTTTAGTATCTACTGTGTATTTAGCTTTATGTCAGACCTATTCCAGTCCTCCAAACCTTCAATCCAATTGAGAAAAACTAAAAACTCATTTGAATTGTAATACCAGACAAGTGGGTACCTAAATCAATGTGGAAGGGAGTTTAGTGCTACTGACATCGAGAGGGAGGCTCTATCCCTGAGGGTTAGAGTAAGAATTAAAATAAGATTATAGCACTCTAGCCAATCCACCAAACGCTTCTGACATCTCTATTTGGAGGATTTCGAGCTTTGGGTGGGCAGACTGTCTTTTATTATAGTGGGAATTATTTTTTAAGCAGTAAATTTTTCTCCACTAACAAGCCAGGGGTGGTAAGTATGAAATGGGAGTTGACGAGAATATTTGTCGTCAAGAAAGATACAAGAGCTATTTAGTGAAGAACACATCATAATGAAGTTCTGCCATATAAGCTCGAAGATACACTACTGTTCCCTCCTTAAGACGGCCCTTATTGAAACAGAGCAGGACCCTATGGTTCCTCCCCGCCGTGTCCTCTGCCTGCCTTTTGCCTGTGGAAAAACTTTAGCCAAAGAATAAGTTTAACCAGAGAAGTTAGAAAATGCAGAAGCAAAGAAAAGCGGTCAAACAGGACAAAACAATAATAGTTTAGTCACTAAGCAAAGTCAGTGACCTTTAGTTCCTTCTCAAGGGCTATAGATAACATTCTGAGCCATATCCTTTGAGATATGTCTTTTTAAAAAAATATATTAATTAATTAATTTCTGGCTGCGTTGGGTCTTCGTTGCTGCGTGCGGGCTTTCTCTAGTTGTGGTGAGCGGAGGCTACTCTTCCTTGCGGTGCGCGGGCTTCTCACTGCAGTGGCTTCTCTTGGTGTGGGGCACGGGCTCTAGGCACCCAGCTTCAGTAGTTGTGGTGCACGGGCTTCAGTAGTTGTGGCTCACGGGCTCTAGAGCGCAGGCTCAGTAGTTGTGGTGCACAGGCTTAGTTGCTCCGTGGCACATGGGATCTTCCCGGACCAGGGCTCGAACCCGTGTCCCCCGCACTGGCAGGCGGATTCTTAACCACTGCGCCATGAGGGAAGCCCCTGAGCTGTCCTCCAGCTACTGAAACCCCCACCAGGTAGGAGAAGTTAGCTACATGATGACCAGACTGTAGCCATGACACAATTCCAAGAATTGGCCTCAAGGACATGGGAACAAACCAACCCTGGAACTGAAGATTAACTGTACTTAAAACAATCCAGATGACGCTGATCAGACCACTGCATGACCAGTTTCACGATGACCGTCCAAGCTGACTGTGCTGTTTCTGCATGTAGCCCCCTCCCTCTGTCTGTAAAAGCTCTTGCCCCCTGTTTGTCTGGGGCGGGGAGAGGGGGGAGCCGGCCTTTGGACAGGAGTCCACCCTCTCCGAGTCCACCCACCCCTTTGCCGGCACCCAAATACAGCAAATTGTCCTTTCCACCAAGCTTGCCTCTTTATTGGCTTTTGAGGGCGAGCAGCTGGACCCCACTTTCAGTTACATTATCTCTGACCAGCACTGACTGACACATTTCTCCATGTGTTTGTCACCATCATGTCTTTATTCCCGGTTTCCCACTTTTTACTACAGCAATAAGTAATTTTTTTCCTGGAGACTTTCAGCAAGAAACTGGAATGTTTCTTAATACAGCATCTTTCATTAGCAACTTCTACTGCAATATAATACCCCTGAATTTCTTCTCTATTGTTCTAACTTTTTTTCCCCCAATATACTGTAATTAATGAAGGGCAGAGAACAAGTTTACCTTGTGGTATTCTGACAGCCCTTGAGTTGGTGCTGAGTATACAAGAGAAATTTATAATTGAACAGAGGTGGACATAACTAATACAAGCCCAGAATCCCTCCAGGATTATTAAAATTTTAATATGTAATACATATATGTACCTTTACCAGAAATTCAAATTAGGACCATAGCTGGTGAATTCAGAGCTTCCCTGAGTTGTTTTTTTTTTTTTTCTTCCCCTAGGCCATTCTAATTTCCATAGGGACCTATAACAAAACTCACATCCCTTTTTAAATCAGTTTGACCACTTTGTTGGTGGAACCCTATTCCTTTTTTGGCTTCTTAATTTTCCTGTGGAGGTTAGTAATATTAATATACACAGACAGTATATTTCATCAAAGGGCAGTAAAAAATATGGAAAAAGATGGGAATTTGATTATATGCCCAGAAGAGGAAACAAAGCAATGAAACATTTTTATTCCAACTGTCAGTTCTCTGATAAGATTAAGAGGGTTTTTTTTTTTGTTTTTTGAATTGGATAAAGAAAGATACAAAGGAGCTTTTCTAGAACACAAGATATTATTTCTATATGGTTGTACGACCGTCAAAGATAGGTGTATAACGGAGCGTAAGAGCACTGCTGTCCTTCACAGGTAACAGTGACTGTGGACTTCATCACACAAACCAAGGTCTGACTCTCTCACTTTCCTGCTATTTTGTTCACCTTTTTATTTCTTCCTTTACCTACACCTGTAGGCCATTTGCCTCGCCACGTTGAATTTACTTCTCTTAGAGGTCTCGATATTGTGAGACGGTGGCCCAATATGAGCCACTGAAGAGGACAATCTAACAAAAGAAATAGGATGCTCCGAGTTCATAATGAAGAAATACATACAAAGGTTCTTTGCAAAATATCTATACAACACCTGTCCATGAATTCCCTACACATTTTATCCTAATGTCTCAATATTAATAACTGCTCTGCCAATATTTTTTTGGAATGTATTAGATATTTGAGTTACTTTCACAACCATATTAACAATGGTGAGCATTTTCACATGGTATTTATGAATATCTGTGTGGTAAACAGTTTTATAACCACCTTAGTTTTCCCCAAAAGGTACTCAAAAGAGGGGGAATGGCAAGGTATTTTAACACATCTGGGATTAAAGCTGCTTAAAGGTGAATTAAATGTAATACATGCTTATGGTACAAGCAAATACAGTGTGGAATGTGAGCGATTTGTGATGGAAAGTATCTAACTTGACATCCAGTCTTTTCACCTCTTGCCTTGCCTCCCCCATCACTCTCTTGAATGTGTTTGAAAGACGTGTTTCAGCATTTCACTTCAGGTCACCCACCACTTCCAAATCAATGTCACCTCCAAATTGCTGTATCCACAGAATAGATGTCATTAACAACCTCCCAATTTCCACCCAATATGTAAGCTAGACTCTCTTTTCAAAACCCATTTCACTCTACAGTTCTACCTGTATCCTTTTTATCAGAGTAAATTATTTCTTCCTCCAGTAAGTGTTTATGGTTTTCAGACACGTACACACATACCTGCCTTAGCCAAGCTGTATAGACATAATTCTTCCAAACTTTTCCCATAAGTCAGCCTCTTTCCCCTTATCAATTGTGAAACTCTTCTTTGGATTCCTTCCAATCTGTCTACTTATTTTTGGTAGTCAGACAAACCAAATGGAATGGGACGTTCTAGAATAGGTCTCATGAATGTCGTTGGGAGTGGAACTGTCACCCTCTATTCCATGATGAAATGCTCTAAATAGAATGTATCCAAAAATAAGATTAGCCTTTTGGGTGCCACATCACACTAAAAATGTGCAGTCTCTTCCCTTTTTCAGCTTTATATCTCCAGATGTCCCCCCCCAGCATCTCTGGGATATATCCTCATCAGTTCAGATTCTTAAGAGAGTATGCTTCTTAATGTTTCTCACAAACATTCCCAATTTATCCCCTTAAATTTCAAATCTTGGGTTTTGTTTTTTTTTTACGTAATTACCTAGGCTCTTCGTGATTTTCCTGTACACCTCTGTGCATCCACCCCAGAAAATTCTCCGGGGGCTTTCTACAGCTATTTCTTAGTATCTCCCTTGCTTAAGTCTTTTGCTAAGTATACAATTTTTTCTTTGACCCTTTTCAGTTTAATTCAATGAATATCCGTCAAATTCCTCCAATGTCATTCACTGTATTAATGACAATGGAGAGTACAGCAATGGAGAAAAAGTAAATTCTATAGGAGAGACAAGCACACAAATATAATTTGAATGTCACTTAATTCTTTCGTGGGCATTTTGAGCACAAGTCTTCCTTTGGTTTACTCATACCCTAAACACACCATATGTTTCTACCTGTCTTGTTGCCAGACTGGCTTAGTCGATGTCTCTGAATGACGCACTTAATGTTTCTTTGCCTCTATGACTGAAAAAAAGGAACGGGGTCCCAAGGACAAGGATGAGCGTTTTATCAGGTGTAAGTGGTACAGCGTATGTCGTGGGTCAGCCTTGTGAAGTGGGAGCATAGCCCCAGGCTGGTCTATGCCCTGGGCATTACTGGTAAACAACTTGGCTTCCAGAAAGCCCTGGAGAACCAGAATCTTCTTCCAGGAATCTTGACTGTCACCGTATGCAATCCCTATCACTGATCTCTTTGCTCGTTTCAGTTTTCCCAGTTTATGTTTTTGCTTTGTTTGTTTGCATTTAAATTTAATGTTACTCTCGTTGAATAAGAATAGTTTCAGTCAGGAAAGACAAATTTGATAGGAAAAAAATAAAAATATTATAAGAGAGAAGAACTTGGATTCTCATCCAGGTCCTGGCACATCTTTACACTAGAGCATGATTTGTCTGAGTCTTGTCTTTGCCCTAAAACCACCAGGATTTAAATACAGCGCTAAAGAATCACCCAACCTCTCTATGCCTCAGTTTTTTCATGTGCAAAGTGGCACCAATAGTGGTGTCTCTGTCAGAGCTTGTTGCCAAGATTAAAGGTGTGGTAGAGCTCTCCCCTCAGTGCCTGGCCCACATCAAATGCTCCATAAATATCATCTATTCTGTGCTGGGCTGACTCTTTTTTGGTGATTATTTCAGGTTGATTTGCTAACATCCGAGTGGCACCTCTGAAAGGTAAGCAAACCTTCTTTCACTGTCATTCTAATAACGTTTATTAATGTGTACCTATCATTCACCATGGCAAGTAAACTTTGTATGACTGCTTTCAGGAAATCAGTCACCTTGTTGACTGAGGGTGTATTTTCCAACATATTCTCACCAGAACCAGGAAAACCAGTGAAGGAGAGGTAGAAGGGTGCTGCTCTGGTGTGAGAAGCCATTGCACCGTTCCCGATTCTTCCTGCAACTTATCTGACCTCCTCTGTCTCACCACTATCCCTTTTTGCCCCTGTTGCCCCATGGCTTCTCTTCTGCACCAGATTTTTACTTCTCCCCCTGAAACCCAGAGGCATAAATGCCAATGAGCTTTGCATTTCAGAGTTGACATCTTATCAGCTGATAAATTTTATGCTGCAGTTGTTTTTCTCTAACATAGATTGAAAACCTCTAAATCAGGGATGGGCTGTCTTGCATTGCTTGTCCTGCATCACATAAATCACTGGCAGATAAATCATCCTAACGACACTACCAACTAACCCCACGTTGCACTGCCAGGCCCTCCTTCTTTCAAACTGTGTACGTTTGGTCTGAATTGCCTTCTAATTCCATCTTAATATTTAAATGAAAGTGAATTAATTTAAAAATCAGAAACCCTGTGACATAGCATATTTAATTCTAAAATGAGAGGTATAATATTTCTTGTGTCTATTGCTACAAGAACTTCTTTCCCAAAGAAATTATCCGGCATGCTTAGACCAGTCTGATAAAATTGTTTTCTTTTGTCATTCATATTTTTATCACATCCAGAAGAAGTTTATACTTGGCCTTATTTCCCCCTTTCTTTATCATAAAGTCAACTACTACGTACGTATTTATTCACCAGACATGAATAATTGGTATTGTGCTTCTTATTCTCTGGTCTCCTGGATTTATTACTCTAGCTTGCTTTTCCTACTTGCCATGTTTTAATTTAAGCACTCCCCAAGTCTCCAAATGGCTTATTAGATGGGTTTCCTTATTGTCCCATTTCCCATGATAATGTCTTTGTTTTGTTGCCCCGTATTTTTATTGTGGGAAAATATACATAAAATTTACTAGTAGCCATTTTTTAAAGTGTACAGTTCGGTGGCATTAAGTACATTCTCAGTGTTGTGCAGCCAACACCACTATCCATTTTCAGAATTTTGTTATCATCCCTAGCAGCAATTCTTTTTTTTTTTTTATTAAGTGTAGTTGACTTACATTATTATGTTAGTTTCAGGTGTACAACATAGTGATCCAATGTTTTTCTAGATTATACTCTGCTTAAAGTTATTATAAAGTATTGGCTAGGTTCCCTGTGCTGTACAATATATCCTTGCAGTTTATTAATTTTTATAAACAGTAGTTTGTTCCTCTTACCATGGTAACTTCTTTGCATATTTGACACGTTGATATTTTATGAAGCTGTTGCTTCTGGTTTTTATTCTATCTTGTTTTGTTTTTTGATCAATTCTACTTACAGATATTCAAGCATGTTAATATTTACCTGTCAGATATTTTGACAGGTAAATATTTGTATATAATATTGTCACACTCAAACTATAAAATATTGATAAAATATTTACCAGAAATGAATTTTTCACATGCTACTAAAACATTTGCCTGACAATTTCATACTTCAACAATTTCTTAGAGAATTGGCTTTGACCTAAAAATTTTAGCCAATTAGTATGTTTACAGAAATCATTTTTATTCACTTAACATAATTACAGAGCTTTGCTCATTGCTGTGAGTTAAAGGTGCATTAGCATCCGGGGATTAGCCCCTTCTTTGACTCTCTTTAGATTTTAATAAACAGGAGAGAAACCACCTTCTAGTCTAAATACCTCGTTCTTTCATAAAATACCAAGACGGAGACCTTGACAAAGAGCACCTCAGAATACATTTCTAAGTAGGTTGCCCAGGCGTTTTTTGAGGTCTCCTCTAAAACCTTTTAGGAATGAGAGGAAAATAATTTTACATGGAGTTTGACGGAAAGAAAACCAAAAATATGGGCATTATTTTTAAACTATTGAAAATGAAGAACCTATCCAGCCAAGAAGGAGTCAAGTCCAGAGTTTGTCGTGGGATCATCACATTAGTAGGTATTCAAGAAACATTTGTTCAATGAACGTCGGAGTACAGGGTTCATGTAACAGAGAGCAAAGATATGGGAACAATGGTAATACTAAGTACAAGCATTATTTATGAATGATCTCTGTGTGTCAGGCAAGTTATTAAGTTTTTGCATGCATTATTTAATCCTCTCAATGACTATAAGAGGAGGTGATATTATTAATCCCACTTTACAGATAAGGAAACAGATTCACAGAAGTTAGTTCAGTCATAGAGCTAGAAAATGGCAGAGCTGGAATTGTAACCCAGGCACTTTTGACTCGAAAATCATCACTCTCAACCTCTATGTTTTCCTTCTCTCCTGACCACCAAGTCTTCCATCCAGCAAGTGGAGAAAATAGAGTGCAGGCTCTGGACAAGGGATCGGAATTAGGCACCAAATATTTGTAGAAAGACTGAGGCTTGGTATTTGCCAGCCGAGGTCTCAAAGTCTTTTTTTTATAATTCTTTTCTTGAGGCCAGAACTGGAATAGAAATATATTTTAATCCCAAGGTGAAAATGAACAGCCTCAAGGGGAATAGAGGAGTAGCAGAGCCTGACAGTAATTTATACAGGTTGTGTGTAAATAGTTTAGGAGGCTCAAAAGCTACAACTGAGGGGAGAAACGCAATTTATAGATGTTGGAGAGCAATTATTTAGAAATGAAAGTTTTCAGTGTACTCAAAAGTCATCCCTAATTTAGAAAATTACTGATGGCTGCAAAAGTTATCTAGATCTATTTTATAAACCATTCTGCAAATAAAATTAAAATAGTACCTTGAGATTCACTGAATACTTGGGCTGAACGAGGTACAAAATATAGACACAAATCTCCTCCCAGCTGCTTCTATTTAGGTCAAACTTGCTTGGGAATTTTGAGCCCTATTATCAGCAAGACAAAGGATTTTACCAAACTATGTCCTGAGTAATTAGAAGAAATCAAGCAAAATCTCACATCCATTTAAAACACTGGTTGGATGAAATTAGGCTTGCCTCTGTTGCGGCACGCCTTTCAGCTCTAACCTGAGAGGACGCCGACCCTGCCATTAGGACAGTGCCCGGGGAAGTACTGTCCCTGTCATGGCCCAAACCTGATCCTGAATCCAAAACCAATCCTTCTCCACTTGAACTTCTGTGCAGATTCTGCCCACCTCCTCACTGCCTCTGAATGTACAGCTCCAACTATGTTGGCAATCTGGACACAGGGAAACTAACTGAGGCTTAGATAAGAGCCAAAGTATTTTTATACTTGCCCCGTTATGGAAATAGCCCTCCTGATGGTGAAGACTTTGATTTAGGCTGCCAATCCGAAGAGTCTTTCATTTAGCTTCTGTGATACATCCCATTTTCTTCTGTAGCTTAAGCTCCTTGACTTAATTTTCTAAATTCTGTGACACCCAATACCAGCACTAGATTCTCTAGTTTTAGGGTGCTGAATAAATGATATGCTATTATCAACATGCTGAAAGTTTGGCATAGTACTCCAAATGGTGACTTGTTTTTTTTCCCCAGGGGAGGGTAATCTAGAGCAGTAACTGAGTGCATCATTATTTGTCACTGATGATAGCTGTACAAATCAAATATCAATCTACTAAAACGTTTCTCTGGTTTGGCCTACACAGAATTCCAATTATGTCAAACTATCTAATCTCTGGAGGGGTAATATGCGTGTATGTGTCTCTGCATATATAAAAGTACAGACACACAAAGTCCTTGAAACATTCAACATCTGCTCAGCCAACATTTCAAGGGTATTTAAGCTTCATGTCACATATTAATTCACATATAAAATGAAAGTTTCAGCCTCAATATTTGCTTAACAGTCCTGAGTCGACCATCAACTGTCCACTTATATAGGACCAATCTACTGGCACTTGTGACCCAGTCCAATAAAATTAGCAAAGAAAGTGTGAGAAGTTGTGGCCAGGGAGTAAATGTCCAGCAAGAGGCCTGGTAAGGGCATTTAATGGAAAGCAACGTGAGGGCGGAGGGGGAGGAATTCTAACTGGGAGAGAAGATGGAAAGCAGTGTTCCCAGAAGTGCAGTGAAGAAAGATATCTGTATCAGGGATGCAGAGTGGAAGTAGGGTGGACAGGACGGCCTTGTTATTTCACATTTTGGGGATGAACACGAAAAGAGAGTAGTGACTGTTTTTGAAACACATATTATTTCTCTTACTGCAAAGGAGGAAGCTTCTAAAACTTGACCTCCTTTGCAACCAAACTGCTGCTTCCACTGCCTCCTAGGTAAGTGTCACCTTCATCTCCAGACCTTGTCTGTCCCTGGCAATGTCTGAAAGGCACTCACCCTGGACTCCTGTGAATATGTCATCTAATGAAGACATCTATTAATATGGGCACATTACAGCTCGCCATCTGGCTCTGCCTCTTAGACCGCTCTCCTCCCTATAGATCTGCACACACAGAGTGCGCTGTGCCTGATCAATTATTTATCCATTTCCCTCCCTGCTGTAACAGACCCGGCCTCCGCTCTCTGCTGCAGGGCTACTGAGGGCTGATGGACACATTTCAGGCCTAGAAACATTTTTCCACCGGAACCAAACATGGAGCATCGTAAAGTCCTCGTTTGTGCTCTTTCTATCCTTTTCCCTGGGCCCCCTTCTTGTGTATACTGTGAATGCAGTGTGGCAGGGTACCCCACACAATGCGCTCTGAAATCAGACCCTGGATGCAACACAACTTCCCTTCCAACTTGTGACCTTGGCAAGTTGGTTAACTGCGTTCGCCTTGGTTTCCTCACCCGTAAAATCGAGATGATCACGGGACCTATACCACTAGAATAGGCTTGTTTTGAGTATTAAATGAATAAGTGTATGTCAAGAGCTTAGACCAGTAGTACTTGGTCCATAGTAAGCAAAGTTATTTTGTTGTTATTTTTTTCACCTTTTATCTGACCACATGTATTAGTTTGCTCATTCTTTTTTACACATCCGTCTTCATTTCTCTTTGAGTTTCTGTAACAAAACTAGTCTTTTTATCTTTCACATTATTCCTTTCGTATCTTTTCAGGCTTTCCCTTTTAAGCCGTAAGAATGCATTGTCCCTCTAATTTGCTCTTATTCCTTACCCTATTTTTCTTTTCAGTGTTACTCTTTCTTGTTCACTCTTGTCTTAACTCTTTAAAATTCCTCCTTTACGTCTCTCTTTGTCACCTCAAAAAATGTTCCAGGCACAAACCACGAATGAGCTGAACTGCTATAGAAAATTTAATTTTCATCATACTTTGTAGTGAGTTTTATTTTAATGTAAATATTTAGTTCTTACTTAGATTATTAGAAAACATTCAATATCTTATCCTCACATTAAGCTGAGATTGTTTTCTAGTTGTGTTACTATGAAGCAGTCCCATGATGAAAACCAGCCAGTGAGATTCAGACTCTTTCCTCCTCCCTTCTGCAGGCTGATACCCCTCTCCTTTTCTTCCCTTGCTCCAATTTTGTAAGAAACATCCTCTTTTAGCAAAGGTATGATATGTGTGTTTTAACTTCAAACTTCCTATTCAAAAACTTACTATTTAAAAATATTACTGACAATCACTCATCTCAGAAAATAAATTATTTTGACTTGGTGTTTCTCTGGACTTTTGGTTAAACGACCACTGGTCTAACTGAGTCCTTCTGGTTGAAAGGCAGAGCAGGAAGCCTGAGCTCTACTTTTGGATACTCCCCCAGCTGGCATCTATCCATCTGGGAGTTATGCAAATTAGTAAGAAAAAAACGTTCTTCCAACAAAGGATTTTACAGTTCATTAATGCATTTATTCAAAATGCATTCACCCTAGTCGGTATCAAGATTCTCCTTGAGGACTGAGGAACGATAGCAAAAAACAGGTGTACCCTTCGCCTTGGCTCCTTCCCTAGGCTTACACAGATAGGCTTGATTTTAAGAGACGCCAAACATCAGAGGCGATATTCTCAGCTTGGCAGAATAACTGCTCTGCAAGGAAGAGAGGGGTGATGCCAAAATGCAAATATCCACTGAGCACTGTTCCTGAGGGCATGTTGCTCTCTCTGTGTTTAATGAAGATTGGGCTGTGGGCCTGTGTCTGAGTGAATGGCTAGCTCTATGTGTTTTTGCAAAATGATGAGATGGAAAAATATGAGTATGCTGTCTTTGATTTTTCTAAATTTTCTACCAAACTGCCCGCCTGTGCTTTAATATTATCATTAATAATACAAATTAGAATAATATAATTAAATGCCCTTGGGCATCACCTGAGTGTTTCTGTACAATCGTGATGCCCTGAGGCTCCTAACCCTAAGCTCACGGTTAGTACTTCACATGAACATACCCAAGTTGGCTATTTTATTTCTTGCCTGAAACTGCCTCTCTGCTCCGATTCTTTGGCTTTGGATGCAATTAGATTTACACTTTACTGTACTGTAAAAATCTCATTTAATGATCCACGTCCATCTTCTATAAAACCTGGTTCCAGTGGAGGCGAGAGAAGCCCTTCACCCGTGGCCTACAAGGCAACATCCAGGGCAGAGGGTTTTGACTTTTCCGTGCCTGATGAGGCCACCAGTGACAGAAATGTCTCCATGTATTAGGAGTGCTACAGTCACGTTATATGTTGCAGGATCACTGAAGCTGCTTTGAGTAGAGGATAAAAATGCCATTCACTTTACATACGGAGACCAAATGTTTTATAAGCCTACTCCTCCCAGATTCAGAAAGCAAGACTGGATTCTTCACACAATGAGGGAAAGACACAGGGACAAAACAAATTTGGGGAAGAATTCGAAACCCTGGCTTGAAGGGGAAATCAGACCTTCACAGAAGGCTTGAGAAACTGTGTGAGACATGGAATTACCAGTAAGATGGAAAAAGCAGACTAACCTGAAACATACAAGGACAAATCATAAGATGTGTCGTCTTAAAAGGGCCGAAAAGCATACACTCCAAAGGGTTTATGAGGTAACGTTCTGGAGATACTGAAATGCACATTCTGTCTTTGAAACAGATCCCGAAGGCAGAGAATCCTGCCTTAACTTTTTTTTACCCTCCTATACCCTTCAGGCAGGGATGACTCTCCAGGCTCAAGGTTACTCCCTTCTCTCCTTATTCAACTTCCTTCGCCCTCCTTGTACAGTAATCTGGAGACTGAGACTAATGCTCTGTGTGCCTCTCCTTGGCCAGGACTGCAGGGACTGCAGAATGATGACTGCTTTTGGCAGAGGTCCAGAGAGGAAAATTTATTTACTGCCTTGTCGATGTCTGGTGAGATTGGCTGCTGCCTCTCCACATCCATTATAAAGTGCACGTGCGGCTAGAGCAGAAACTTAAAAAGAGCTTTTGCTTCGGTAACCTTGCTGAAAATCCTAAAACTCCCAGGGTAAGGAATCACAATACAGGACCAGTCTGGAGGTACACCAGCTGGGGTCATGGCACAGAAGAAGGAACCCACTGCACTCTTGCTCTTTGGGGTGCTGGTATTTGAACCTTTACCAAAAAGAAACTAAGACAAAAATACAGATTTGCTTGTGTGATATTTTAAAGTAAAATGAATACCATTTGATTGATAAATTTCCTTTAGGTTTTGGTGGGGGTAACGCTGCAAAATAATATTTATTTAGCAGTTTTCAAAATACTTTTACCTTGAGCTCTCATTTTCAAGCTAATGGGAGTTGGTGATTCATCAAGAACTTTTAAAATTAAGGATCATTACTTTTGCTACATTTAAATTCAAATTACCTGGGATACTCAATTAATCAATCGTTAAACAATATGAAAACAGTCAAGGCCTGTCACACTCTTGTCTATGATGGAAGAGGATTCAAGATTCCAGCCAAACTAACAAACCACTCTAAAGGGAGAGGTAACTTAATATATTCTACCCGTGTTCTTCAATCGGCCTTTTTTGGAACGAAGAAAAGACATATGTCAGCACTGAAATGGCTGTTGCCATCTTACTCTCCCGTCTGGCTGTCACATGGCTAATTGTCCTAAAACAGCTGGATGAGGCAATAGCGACGTTCATGGCTCAGCTTAAATATGGTCAGGCAGAATGAGTAGCGCTATATGCTCTGTCCCCACAGAGCAAAATATCTTCCAAGAAAAACGTGCTTTTAATAATTTTGTAACCCTTAAGTCTTTTTCCTTTTCATATTGGTGTTTGTGCTTTTTATGATATCCCCATGTGACAGTTTTAGTTTCTTTCAGAGGTAGCTACATAAACCATCTTTCTGGAAAAAAAGATACTGTTTTATTCACGATGCTGAGCATTCTAGCTTGTGACAAGAACTAAGAACACATTATAATAATGTTTATTTGTCTAGAATTTTATAATCTGCAAATTCATCAAGTCTTTCAACTTCCTGTTGAAGGCTAATAGATGTGTATATGAGAGCAACTTCAAAATTCTGAGAGGGTAATTTGTGAATAAATGGTCATTTCAATTCACTGGTTAAGAGGAATATTCTTAGTGCCAGAACATCCCACCTCCAGTCATTCTTAATATAGGCTGCTTAGCATATAAGCCTTAATATGTAAGATGCTTAGTTTCTACAGTGGGCGTGGGCTACATGGATTGGCTCTTCTCTGAAAGTTAAGCAGCTTATTTGCTAAATCAAATCTTTTGAATGTACAGGCTGTTATTCTAGATTCTAAAACGGCCTTTGTTAATTATATTCATATACATATTCAATCCCCCTTTTAGAGTCTTCCTAGTTACCTGCTTAATATTGTCCAGCATCGGTGATTTTCATAGGTTAATTATTCCCCATGTAATAGAGTGAGCTTTGTCTAGTCAAAATGTGTTACCTTGTAATTTGATTAACTTTTCTCCTCTGATTCAAAGAAAGAGAATAAAGTGAGGAGCCGTTGGTCATCTATCTAAAACTTACCTACCTACCTGTCTTCACCAGGTCTGCATATCCATAAACACAAGATGGCTCTCTGGTAGCAGAGAGATTAAAGGGAGGGACAGAAAGATCACCAATTTTACTCCTACTCTGTCCCTCCACTGTGCATGTAAAGGACAATCTGACCTTGGTGCCACCTTCCCTGTAACATGAGAAGTAACCCAGAAAGGGCATGCTTGATTTGGCTGAAGAATTAGAGGGAATCTCAGGGAGGGACAGTGGCAGGTTTTATGTTTAGATGAGAACGGGCATCTTCCGCTGGCAGATCCTCACAGTATAATATCCTTTTGTGCTGTTTCCTTTTCTCCAACCCTACACAAACACCTGGAAGTTGAGGAATTCTCTTGCCTTAAACACTGAATCTCTAAAAGTAGTCCATTAGTTCATAAAAGACAGGTATTTCTTGTACTCACCTCCAAAGACTCCCTCTATAATCTATTCCCATGGCCACAGAACACCCATTCCATCTAGTTTATCTTTTCACTTATCTTTAGTCCTCTAATGTTCTTTTGTCCCTCTAATGTTTAAACTCCTTAGAGTTGGAGAGGAATTATTGTTTTTATGAAACATAGTAAGTGCTTAATAAATGTATGTGGAAATGAACTGCAAGATAAGTCTGACTTGGCAGTCAAGGCCAGCACATCTAACTACATTTTTGGCATCTTCAACTGGTTGATCTGTAGATGTATTCAATTAAAATGTCCAAAATGGAACCCTTGATTCCATTTCCAAACCAGTCCCATACTGCAAATCTTTCTCACCTCAGCAGAAGTCATCATAGCCCACTGAGTTACTTAAGTTAGAAAACTTGGAGATGGCCTTTTTTCTTCCCTTTCTCTCATGTGCCACATCTAATTTATCAAAAATTTATTTTGGTTATAGCTTCAAAATATCACATTGAATCTGTCCATATCTCGCTATTCCCAACGCTGCCTACATAGTCTGGAAAACCAGAATCTGATATAGACTCCTGAAGTAGCCCCTGAACAATCTTTTTCTCTTCTACCTTATCTTCACTCACTCACTCACCTGAGCTTTTATGGTCCCCACCATAATCAGGCCAATGGCCCCTGTCCTTCTGGAGTTTACATTCTTGTGCGGGTGAGAGAGAAAAAAGTTAGAGATGAATGATCATTATCGTTATCCACAGTCTGTGGTTAAATGCTATAAAGAAAATGAAACAGCAACTCACACAAAGAACAACAGGAACAATAGGAGAGTACTTTGATTGTTCTCATCCTTTGAGGGAGACTTCAGTGAGTAGCCTTTCTTAAACAAGGTCCATTATCATTGTCTTAGTACATGGTGGAACCTAAATTTTGGTTATTGTTGGATGGATGAATCTTACTCTCATCTTTGCTTTCTAATTTTATCTCTCTGGTAAGTCAATTTTCATTCTTCACTGTAGAAACTAAGAATGTCAGTATTTTAACAAAATTTTTAAATGAAGAAACCAGGGTGTATGTATGTGTGTGTGTGTGTGTTCTGTTAAGCTAAAATCAACTTGAATTTAAATCCAGCTTTTTTACACCCTGAATTACTCATTCCTTTTACTTTCTGCTTCAGGGATCAGATTCTATATTGGTTTATTTTCAATGACCGAAAATTTAGAGAAAGTTGTCAGATGGAATAGCTGAAATGTCAGTTACAATAGAGCACAGGTATTGGTTTAAAATGTGCCTTTTTGCTTATATTGCAGGTAGCTTAAAAGTAAATATATCATTTAAGGTTTGAGGTTTATAGATATATATAAATATAAATATATATATATATATATATGTAGGTTTATATTTTGTTTCTGTGTTTTAAGATTGATAATTACCATTCAAGTGGCTTGACAGGCCCATTCTTTGCTCAAAATGCTCATCTCCTTTGAATTATAAAATCCTAAGTTCTCATCTATCTCACATTATCCATCTATATTGTAAAAAATAAGTGGAAATAATTAAACTAGTCCATGTAATGATTCTCTTTTAAATTCAGATAGCATTTTTAATTAGATGGCATAGAGAGACAGAGATACAGGTACAGAAACTATTTCCCATTGGCCATCAAATCAGGGATGTCTCCTCTCCTAATATCTCTATCTATCTATCTATCTATCTATCATCTATCTTTCCTCCCTTCCCTCCCTCTTTTTTCCCTCCCTTCCTCCCTCCCTCCCTTCCTTCTTTCCTTTCTTCCTTTTTTTTCCTTCCTTTATTCCTTCTTTTCTTTCTTTCTTCCTCCCCTATTTCAAATGAGCTATTTCAAATGCATCATTCATAGAATATAGCAAACTGAAACCCTACCCTCCCTTACCTCTTATGATCTCTTCTGGCCCAGGGAATCTAGGGAAGTAGCAGAAACTCAACACAAACCATAGATGTATTTCCAATATCGACTCCCGTGGAATTAAAGACATATGTCCCCCACACTCTTTTAGAATATTAGGAAGTCCTGTTTATTACTAATCCTGTCACAGCTGAGGTGGTGACAGCAACAGTAAGTCAGCATATAGATATTCTATACCTTATCAATGTACTTACTTCCTACCAATAAGGACGTAAGTGCAAATATCTGTCACATTTTGTATATTGTGCTCGTAAACATAGAGGAATTCCAAAACAAATTTGTAAAATAGTTTTCTCAAGTATCGGAAAGGTATCAGCTTTTTTGCCATGGGACTCATAAGAATAAATCATTAGAATAACACAGAAATAGAAGGATATATTATTGAATGTCTATTCTTAGAAATAAAATTTTCCTGATAGTGTGAAATAAAACTCAGACTACAAATTACATAAAAGCATGTGCACATTCACCCATAAAAAATACAGAGTACATAAAGACTGAGCAATATGATACAAATATTAACTGAATATAAATATATATTTATGTGTGCATATATGCACATGATAAAAAGACTGAATGAAAATATAGGAAAATATTAATATTAAATCAGGGTGATGCTTTTTGAGAATTTTAATTTTGAAATACTTTTCTGTGTTTGCTAAAATTTCTGTGTTGAATGTCGGATATAAGGTTTTTGAAAAGATAAACTACAACCCATATACTCTGATTAATCATAGCTAGTAATGTAAAATAAGATATATCATCTGGCTGAATCAAGAATTTGATCAAATACCTGGACTCAAACCATAACGTGCACTTACACCTTCACTTTCCTCATAGTTGGTATGTATGGATGTCATATTTCCTTGTTTTCCTTCCTTCATTTTCATCACTGAGGTGATACCAATATATTACATTTAAGAAGCAATTCATCATTCATCATTTACAACAACTGTTCATCACCGAGTTAGCAGAAGAGGCGTTCTCATCCCCATTTCCCAGATGAGGGCTTGCCTAGGATCACCCAGCCAGGGCTCGAACCTCATCTTAGAATCCAAGTCAAGCATTATTTATCTAAAACGGCCTGTGGCTAGTGGCCATACTTCTACTCATTGGCCCTTAATGGTCTCTGAAAGCAATCCATACAAGTTAGCAAATACATGTATCAAGTACTATAGCCTGGGACACTGAGAGAGAATGGAAATGCCTATTCTTTTCAGATACTTAATTTTCCTAGTCTGCAATCCAGTGTTCATTCTAGAGAACAGAATACTTATATCATATAAAATTTTTAGGGTGTATCTCTGGCTTTTGATCAAATGATTAATGTAAAGGGGAAAACAGTAGAGTAGGATCCCACCAAGGGGACGGGGAATTGTTTTCTTGTTACGTGCTCGGAATGGGTCACGGCCTTACCACAATTCTTGTAGCAACCACAATAATATAGATTTCTGCTTAAATGTGTTAAAGTGATTGACATTATGGATTTCATCCAAGGGCTGTATTTGACTAGAAATCATTGGGGGCTATCAGAAAATAGATTAAAGCAGTTAGTTAACTCATTTATAAACAAGACTTTGGGAACTGCTCAATCTTACTCACAGGGAAAGGAGATAAAAGAGGCACGATGATGATAGTCCATCTGTGACCACCAGAATGTCCAGCCGCTGGACATGCACTGCCCCGTCAAATGTCTCCCTTAAAGCTTGGTGGACAATGTACCACATTACTCAGGACTTCTTTAAACCAATACATTTTTATGTCCCTTGCTGTAATTTCAACATCCATTTCAAAGACAGAAAAAAAGAACAATTTACACCAGATCATAAAATGATATAATAGCTATTGAAAATAATGTGTTCGGAAAAGAAATATTTAAATGATGACATTAACAAAGCACAGTTAGAACTCAGTTGGTCTCCACTCTCCCCTAGAGGTTCATAAACCCACCGACGAGGCTCTGAATTAAGAAACAGATGTGGCAAGTTCATCCTAATTATGTCTTGTTTAACTTGACCAGGAAATGTCTTGGATCAGATGTCATTTTATCTTTTTCTTTTCATGCTTTTTCTTTTAATAAATAGTGACTTCCAAATATAGAAAGGGAAACCATTACAAAAACTTGGAGTTTCGAATCCCAAAGAACAAGGTTGAGAGGATCTTTTTCCTAATGAGGGATTATAACCAGCAGGGTAGAAAGGGAAAGAGGAATCTATGAGTTTCATGGATTACATGAGCAATAAGTAGCTTAATTTCATTGTTGTTTAAGAGAGTAACTAAGAGTAAATTACCACTTGCTCATTATAAAATAAAGGATAAGTGTGTGTATATATTCATATATGCGTATACGCATACACAATATACACAGACCATCTGTAGAACTCAACTCAGCTACAAGTAAGGGTTATCACTGATTCTTCAGTTAAAAATAACTAGAAGTTATATCTTTAATAGTTTGTATAAATATATATTATAAAATGCACATCACTCTTATGGTCTAAGTGGTCGATTTAGAGAGGGGATTCAGTAATTTTAAACAAATTCTGTTGTTATCTTTATAAAGCCTTAATCTAATATATCTCTACACACACACACACATGCACACACACACTTCTGGGTTAGTAGAGACTGCCCTGTACAGTCAAGAGTCAAGTGTCCTGAACAGTCAATAAAAAAAAACTGGCTCTCTTTACCGAATTCTATTTTAACAAGGCTTATTTCTGTCTGGGTGTGCTACGTGATACATTGACTCATTTATAAAATACTCTCTACCTGGGGTCAGGTTGTATTAGGATATACTAGAATCTCTTGATAAAGCAAGAACCAGGCAAACTCTGACATTTTTGTAGAATACTTTCAAATGTCACAAAACTTTTTGGAAAATACAGCTTTCTGCCAATTTCAAAGTAAATTATGTAGTTTGCTTTGGGTTTAACATAAAAGCCTGGTAAAATTTAGAGACATAAGTTGAGTGTTACACTGATGTTTTGTGGAAGCTTGAACTGGAAATTAAAAGAGAAATCTAGATGGCACAAAATTGTAAAAATGGAAAGTCAAAACAAAATTTATACAATTTCTCTGAATACATACTCTAATGACTTCCCCCATCTACAGGCTTAGAATATGTCCTACAAGACATATGATACAATGAGAATAAAATAGAAAGTAAGAAAAAAAAACTGCGCTGGAAAGAAATATAAGAGCAATGAGTTTCAGGTTTTCTGGAGAATTCTGATTGAATGACTGCACTGTATTATTTGAATGATTTATTATATAATTCAAAATGATGTAATTACATAATTTTCCAAGTTAACTGTCACCAATGAAAAATGCAAGAGTGTGGGTATCAAAACAAATTAATTGCTAATAAATTCAAATAATGAGTGGTTCTTACTGGGTATATAGTGCATATATTCCTTTGTAATCATCAAGATGATCATGAGAATTTGGAGGAAGCACATACTTTTCTACAACTAGCTACTGATGTTATAGCTATAGCTACTGATGGGGTATTGGAGTATCAAGATTACTCTTCTCAAGGCATTGAAATAGTGAAAACTGGTATTCAGATGAGGATCTTCTCACGACAACAAGGTCTACAGTTTAATGGTGGAAAAGTAATTGATGGACTTAATCTATTTCTCTGTAAAAGTACAACTGACAGAAAGAAAAGTTGGCAGTGGTGGCCAATAATCATTAGTAAGACCTTGGAAAATGAAAAAATCAACAAAAATATGACTCCACTCCTTCCTGGGAAGAGATGAATTATCTTTCTTCAATCTGTCTTTATATCAATTACTTCATCAAAAACATTTTTATAACGTCCCCAGTCACTTCTATATATACATAAGCCTTGATAGTGTATTCACAATTTGATATCAGATGCACTTTGGGCAGGAAAATAAGCAGATAAACTGTAGGAGCTCACCCTGAAGTAAGTGTCACAAGTATTTTAGTGCAGGTGGGTGCATAGTAATTAAAACTTTTAGAAAAAAGTAATTCATGCTCCAAAGACCAAAGCCACATTGTAATGCAGGAAAAGGGGCCAAAAAAAAAAAATGTTGCAGATATTTTTTCTAAAGTCATCAGCCCCACATGTTTTTGACTGAAGTAAGAAGAGCTAATAAAATCACTGTTTGCACATTTGGTTGTTAAACCCATTTTAGTTTTTATATCTATGGGGCTATACATAGCTTCGATCACAACACAAAACAGACAAGGAATTGAAAAGACAGGAGATGACTGTAATAACCTATAAGGGAAAATAATCTGAAAGAAAGATATATATGTATGTATAGCAGAATGACTTTCTTGTGCCCCTGAAACTAACACAACATTGTAAAGCAACTATACTTCAATAATAATAATAATAATAAAAAGACAGGAGATGAGATAACATAAATACCCCAAAACATGGAAAGGTAGTGGGGCTTGAACAACCCAGTTCATCATCTCTCTGCAAAGGTCTTTTACTTAAAGGAACAGATCTAAATGTATAGTAAGAAGACCCCTGACAAATCAACTCTGGCCATCAACATAAGTGGTCTATCACAGGCACGGGGCCTTCAAAGCTTGGTGACTAAGCACCTATACAGGGGACCATTTATAAAAGTAGGCCTTTTGTACTTAGAAAGACAATTGAAATTCATGAAAAGAGTGTAACAACTAGGATGAAAACCAAAATTGATACTATATCTTAGATTTAGGGATTATAAAAATGATCACTTTAGGATAAATTCTTTTAAAGTTCCCATTTACCCAATGAGTGATAAATACAAAATCACAGCCTTTTAGAACTAACCAAAAATTCATATATTACTCAGTTCAATGCTCCCATTTACAGATAAGAGTGATATGTAGCGACTTTAAAAATGCCGTGAGTACCCAACTTGCAACTTGAACTCAAATTCCTAATGCAGTGATTTTTTTTTTCAAATATTCCACATTACCTTTCTTTATTCCAAAGATATCATCAAAATATGAAAATAGGGGCTTCCCTTGTGGCGCAGTGGTTGAGAATCTGCCTGCTAATGCAGGGGACACGGGTTCGAGCCCTGGTCTGGGAGGATCCCACATGCCACGGAGCAACTAGGCCCGGGAGCCACAACTACTGAGCCTGCGCGTCTGGAGCCTGTGCTCCACAACAAGAGAGGCCACGACAGTGAGAGGCCCGCGCACCGCGATGAAGAGTGGCCCCCGCTTGCCACAACTAGAGAAAGCCCTCGCACAGAAACGAAGACCCAACACAGCAAAAATAAATTAATTAATTAATAAACTCCTACCCCCAACATCTAAAAAAAGAAAAAAAAAAGATGAAAATAAAAGTAGGTTTACTAATGTCTCAAATAAGTACATGAACTCTGTAGGTAACATCTAAAATATCTAAAATATGATATTTTGAAGGAGCTGGTTAAAATCTAATATTTTTAGGTGAAGGACAGTTGTCTTGTACCATGAATCATGCCTATGTATTACACTGAAATCAGAATATTAGGATTGGCATATCATGAATCACATAGTTTTTTCAAATTTTCACCATAGTTTTCTTCCCCAAATTTTCTCATCCTCCTTTTTTCAGTGATCGTCTCTCACTGTAGAGTCAACTCTAGATACAGATAGTCTTAAGTGTTTCAGTGAATTCTTCTTCAACCAACGAAATAATTATGATGCTATTTAAGTACAGTTAGAATTACTTAATTTCACTATTAAATATCAAGACATTTTTATCTTTATATTTTTTTCTTTATTGATTTTTCAAGAATAGTTGTAAATGGAGGAAGCTTGCACAAGCCTCTTAGAGAGCCTCATTCACCAGAGGGCAGACAGCAGAAGCAAGAACTATAATCCTGCAGCCTGTGGAACAAAAACCACATTCACAGAAAGACAGACAAGATGAAAAGGCAGAGGGCTACATACCAGATGAAGGAACAAGATAAAACCCTAGAAAAACAGCTAAATGAAGTCACTGTAGGCAACATTCCAGAAAAAGAATTCAGAATAATGATAGTGAAGATGATCCAGGACCTCGGAAAAAGAATGGAGGCAAAGGTCAAGACGATGCAAGAAACATTTAACAAAGACCTAGAAGAACTGAAGAACAAACACCTAGAGAATTAAAGAACAAACAAACAGAGATGAACAATACAATAACTGACATGAAAAATACACTAGAAGGAATCAATAGCAGAATAACTGAGGCAGAAGAATGGATAAGTGACCTGGAAGACAGAACGATGGAATTCACTGCCAGAGAACAGAATAACTAAAAAAGAATGAAAAGATGATGAAGACAGGCTGAGAGACCTCTGGGACAACATTAAACACACCAACATGTGCATTACATGGGGCCTAAAGGAGAAGACAGAGAGAAAGGACCCGAGAAAATATTTGAAGAGATTATAGACGAATATTTCCTTAACATGGGAAAGGAAATATCCACCCAAGTTCAGGAAGCACAGAGGGTCCCAGGCAGGATAAAACCAAGGAGAAACACGCTAAGACACACAGTAATCAAACTGGCAAAAGTTAACGACAAAGAAAAATTATTAGAAGCAGCAAGGGAAAAATGACAAATAACGTAAAAGGGAACTCCCATAAGGTTAACAGCTGATTTCTCAGCAGAAACTCTACAAGCCAGAAGGGAGTGGCATGATATAAAGTGATGAAAGGGAAGAACCTACAACCAAGATTACTCTACCCAGCAAGGATCTCATTCAGATTTGACAGAGAAATCAAAAGCTTTACATACCAGCAAAAGCTAAGAGAATTCAGCACCACCAAACCAGCTTTACAACAAATGCTAAAGGAACTTCTCTAGGTCGGAAACACAAGAGAAGAAAAGGACCTATAAAAACAAACCCAAAACAATTAAGAAAATGGTAATAGGAACGTACATATTGATAATTAGCTTTAATGTGAATGGATTAAATGCTCCAACCAAAAGACACAGGCTCACTGAATGGATAAAAAACAAGAACCATATATAAGCTGTCTACAAGGGACCCACTTCAGACCTAGGGACACATACAGACTGAAAGTGAGGGGATGGAAAAAGATGTTCCATGCAAATAGAAATCAAAAGAAACCTGGAGTAG
Source organism: Delphinus delphis (assembly GCF_949987515.2). Taxonomy (NCBI): domain Eukaryota; kingdom Metazoa; phylum Chordata; class Mammalia; order Artiodactyla; family Delphinidae; genus Delphinus; species Delphinus delphis. Next base: position 63,232,781 of record NC_082686.1, read on the forward strand.
CAATACTCATGTCAGATAAAATAGACTTTAAAATAAAGAATGCTACGAGAGACAAACAAGGACACTACATAATGATCAAGGGATCAATCAAAGAAGAAGATATAACAATTGCAAATATTTATGCACCCAACATAGGAGCACCTCAAAACACAAGGCAAATGCTAACAGCTGTAAAAGAGTAAATTGACAGTAACACAATAATAGTGGGGGACTTTAACACCTCACTTACACCAATGGAAAGATCATCCAGACAGAAAATTAATAGGAAAAACAAGCTCTAAATGACACAATAGACAAGGTACATTTAATTGATATTTACAGGACATTACATCCGAAAACAGCAGATTACACGTTCTTCTTAAACGCACATGGAACATTCTCCAGGATAGATCACATGTTGGGTCAGAAGTCAAGCCTTGGTAAATTTAAGAAAATTGAAATCATATCAAGCATCTTTTCCGACCACAACACTAAGAGATTAGAAATCAATTACAGGGGAAAAAAAGTAAAAAAAAAACCCCACAAACACATGGAGGCTAAACAATACATTACTAAACAACCAAGAGATTATTGAAGATATCAAAGAGGAAATCAGAAAATACCTAGAGACAAATGACAATGAAAACACGGTGATCCAAAACCTATGAGATGCAGCAAAAGCACTTCTAAGAGGGAAGTTTACAGCTATACAAGCCTACCTCAAGGAATAAGAAAAATCTCAAATAAACAATTTAACCTTACACCTAAAGGAACTAGAGAAAGAAGAACAAAAAAATCCAAAGGTAGTAGAAGGAAAAAAATCATAAGGATCAGAGCAGAAATAAATGAAATAGAAACAAAGAAAATATGGCAAAGATCAATAAAACTAAAAGCTGATTCTTTTCTTTTCTTTTTTTTTTTTTTTGTGGTACGCGGTCCTCTCACCGCCGTGGCCTCTCCTGTCGCAGAGCACAGGCTCCGGAAGCACAGGCCCAGCAGCCATGGCTCACGGGCCCAGCCGCTCCGCGGCACATGGGATCCTCCCGGGCCAGGGCACGAACCCGCGTCCCTTGCATCGGCAGGTGTACTCCCAACCACTGCACCACCAGGGAAGCCCTAAAAGTTGACTCTTTGATAAGATAAACCAAATTGATGAACCTCTAGCCAGACTCATCAAGAACAAGAGGGAGAGGACTCAAATCAGTAAAATTAGAAATGAAAAAGGAGAAGTTACAACGGACACTGCAGAAATACAAAGCCTCCTAAGAGACTACTACAGGCAACTCTATGCCTATAAAATGGGCAACCTGGAAGAAACAGACAAATTCTTAGAAAAGTATAACCTTCCAAGACTGAACCAGAAAGAAACAGAAAATATGAACAGACCAATCACAAGTAATGAAATTGAAACTGTCATTAAAAATCTTCCACAGGTCTTCCCTGGTGGCGCAGTGGTTGAGAGTCCCCCTGCTGATGCAGGGGACATGGCTTCGTGCCCCGGTCCGGGAAGATCCCACATGCCGCGGAGCGGCTGGGCCCGTGAGCCATGGCCGCACAGCCTGTGCGTCCAGAGCCTGTGCTCCGCAACGGGAGAGGCCACAACGGTGAGAGGCCCGCGTACCGCAAAAAAAAAAAAAAAAAAAATCTTCCAACAAACAGAAGCCCAGGACCAGATGGCTTCACAGGTGAATTCTATCAAACATTTAGAGAAGAGCTAACACCCATCCTTCTCAAACTCTTCCAAAAAATTGCACAGGAAGGAACACTCCCAAACTCATTCTATGAGACCACCATCACCCTGATACCAAAACCAGACAAAGATACTACAAAAAAAGAAAATTAGAGACCAATATCATTGATGAATATAGATGTAAAAATTCTCAACAAAACACTAGCAAACAGAATCCAGCAACACATTAAAAGGATCATACACGATGATCAAGTGGGATTTATCCCAGGGATGGAAGGATTCTTCAATATACGCAAATCAATGTGATACACCACATTAACAAATTAAGGAATAAAAACTATACGATCATCTCAATAGATGCAGAAGAAGCTTTTGACAAAATTCAACACCCATTTATGATAAAAAATCTCCAGAAAATGGGCATAGAGCGAACCTACCTCAACATAATAAAGGTCATATGTGACAAATCCACAGCAAGCATTATACTCAATGGTGAAAATCTGAAAGCATTTCCACTAAGATTAAGAACAAGACAAGGATGTTCACTCTTGCCACTCTTATTCAACACAGTTTTGGAAGTCCTAGCTATGGCAGTCAGAGAAGAAAAAGAAATAAAAGGAATACAAATTGGAAAAAAGAAGTAAAACTGTCACTGTTTGCAGATGACATGATACTATATATAGCGAATCCTAAAGATGCTACCAGAAAACTACTAGGGCTAATCAATGAATTTGGTAGAGTAGCAGGATACAACATTAATGCACAGAAATCTCTTGCATTCCTATATGCTAATGATGAAAAATCTCCAAGAGAAATTAAGGAAACACTCCCATTTACCACTGCAACAAAAAGAATAAAATACCTAGGAATAAACCTACCTAGGGAGACAAAAGACCTGTATACAGAAAACTATAAGACACTGATGAAAGAAATTAAAGATGATACCAACAGATGGAGACATATACCATGTTCTTGGATTGGAAGAGTCAACATTGTGAAAATGCCTATACTACCCAAAGCAATCTACAGATTCAATGCAATCCCTATCAAACTACCAATGGCATTTTTCACAGAACTTGAACAAAAAAATTTCACAATTTGTATGGAAACACAAAAGACCCCAAATAGCCAAAGCAATCTTGAGAAAGAAAAATGGAGCTGGAGGATTCAGGCTTCCTGACTTTAGACTATACTACCAAGCTATAGTAATCAAGACAATATGGTACTGGCACAAAAACAGAAATATAGATCAATGGAACAGGATAAGAAGCCCAGAGATAAACCCACACACCTATGGTCAATTAATCTATGATAAAGGAGGCAAGGATATAAAATAGAGAAAAGACAGTCTCTTCAATAAGTGGTGCTGGGAAAACTGGAGAGCTACATGTAAAAGAATGAAATTAGAACACTTCCTAACACCATACCCCAAAATAAACTCAAAATGGATTAAAGACCTAAATGTAAGACCAGACACTATAAAACTCTTAGAAGAAAACATAAGAACTCCCTTTGACATAAATCACCCCAAGATCTTTTTTGACCCACCTCCTAGAGTAATGGAAATAAAAACAAATAAACAAATGGGACCTAATGATACTTAAAAGCTTTTGCACAGCAAAGGAAACTGTAAACAAGACAAAAAGACAACCCTCAGAATGGGAGAAAATGTTTGAAAATGAATCAGTGGACAAGGGATTAATCTCCAAAATATATAAACAGCTCATACAGCTCAATATTAAAAAAACAAACAACGCAATAAAAAAAATAGGCAGAAGGCCTAAATAGACACTTCTCCAAAGAAGACATACAGATGGCCAAGAGGCACATGAAAAGATGCTCAGCATCACTAATTATGAGAGAATGCAAATCAAAACTACAATCAGCTATCACCTCACATCGGTTAGAATGGGCATCATCAGAAAAGCTACAAACAACAAATGCTGGAGAGGGTGTGGGGAAAAGGGAACCCTCTCGCATGGCTGCTGTCAATGTAAATTGATTCAGCCACCATGGAGAACAGTATGGAGGTTCCTTAAAGAACTAAGAATAGAACTACCATATGACCCAGCAATCCACTATTGGGCATACACCCAGAGAAAACCATAATTCAAAAAGACATGTACCCCAATGTTCATTGCAGCACTATTTACAACAGCCAGGTCATGGAAGCAACCTAAATGTCCATCAACAGACGAATGGATAAAGAAGATGTGGTACATATATACAATGAAATATTACTCAGCCATAAACGGGCCAAAATTTGGTCATTTCTGGATTCGTGGATGGACCTACAGACTGTTACACAGAGTGAAGTAAGTCAGAAAGAGATAAACAATGTATTAACACATTTATGTGGGATCTAGAAAAATGGCATGGATGAACTGGTTTTCAAGGTAGAAACAGAGACACAGATGTAGAGAATAAACGTATGGACACCAAGTGGGGGGAAGCTAGGTTGGGTAGTCGTGGTGGTGGGATGAATTGGGAGATTGGGATTGACATATATACACTAATATGTATAAAACAGAGAACTAATAAGAACCTGTTACATAAATTTTTTTTTAAAAAGAATAGCTGTAAATGGCTGCTACTCTACTAAATTTCAGAGTAATTCATGGTGATTTTTTCAGATCTAAATATTAATAGGTACCCTAAGAGGCCACAGTTCCAAATAAGCTACGTAGAAACTAAAGGAAAGAGGATTTTGAGCACAATGCATGAAAGTGATTTGGAACGAAATACAGTTCAGGTAGACTGGAGATGTATCAAGAGTGTGCACTTGCAGCATTCAATGTACATGTGGACTAATTCAGCCCTAAGGTCTCACTTGGTCTATTATGTTGGAATTAATGGAGGTTTACGAGTCTCTTCCTTTTAGTTTTCTCCTGATTTATTGGGCATCTACTTCATCTCCAGTATAAAACATTTATCTCTTTCTCCCCTAATCTGAAGAGGTTCCCTAGACTGGACTGCCAGTCTCCTTTATATCTTTCTCACCATCAATTACCTGCTATATTTATACCTCCTCATATTCAGCTTTGGCTTCTAGAATGCAGATGACTAAATCCTCTTCACAGTCCTAACATCTCTTCTTCTCCCTGAAACTTTTTCTATTACTTATGCATAAATGAACATGACAAACATTCTTGCCACTTTACCGTCTTCCTCACCTCCTAGTCCTGTTAGGGAACCAATAATATTTCACAGGTAGGATAAAGTTTCAGTGCATGACCTTGAATGTCCTCTCCTGCTCTGAAATTAAATAATTCAAATTTGTGATATCAAAACCAGTTGGAAATCCCACCCTTAGTTTGCTATCATAGGTTTATTCAACCCGCCCCTCTCATCTACACCAACTATAAATACCCATTTGTAGATCTGTGTACTTAATGCACTCATCACATACTTCTCTATACTGTTACCATATCTCATGTATATTACCCTTGTAAGTCCCTTAAGTATATAAATCATAGTTTACACTACTGTCCTTGGAGGTATCCGCAAATACACCTTATCTCTGTCTCTGTCTCTCTGTCTCTGTCTGTCTCTCTCCTTCTCTCTCTGTCTCCTATGTCTTAAGCCTACTTATATCATTTGACCTTTTGTTTTTCCTGAGCAATCATAATCTGCTCTGTCCGTTTTTTTCCTCTTTGAGGCCACCTCCGATCACATGTCAAAGCTATTAAGTTTTTATTATTTTTCATGAAAACATGTACTCAATTCTACCTCCTCCGTTGAACCTCCCTTGTTAAGAAGTAGAGTGTAGACTCCTTATCACCCCAAACAGATAAAACAAACCACACTCCTCTCTGCTAAAACATACACATAAACGCAAATACACAACTCCCTACGCCACCAGTATAAACAGAACAAAACATGTATAAATCTTTTCTTTTTAGTTTGTGCTTTCCTAGAATGGGGGGAGAAACACACTCTGGGGTTTCAAATACTCCACCCTGACAACCTGACTATTCAATAAATACCACTTCATGTCTCCGATGATAACAAAATAGCAAGTAATATTTTAAAAACATAAAAACACTGGCAAGTAAAATACTATTAAATCTATTCCATATGAAACATATTTCTAAGTCTGAAATACGTGAGCGTTCATCTGAGCAGAATCTCCAACTTTCGGAAAATTCATTTCTCTCTTACACTTCGTCTCGGCAGAGGAAGCAATTTGTCGGGAAGGTTTCTGCAGCTGCTGTGGCTTCCATACTATTTTTGCTCTCCAGATAAAGAATTTCAGCCTCTAGGGCAGCCAGACTAGCACCTTCCACCCATGCTAATCTCACTTCATTATCCTTTTTTATAAAAGGTCACAACTCTTTTTATGTTACACTGCTCTGGGCACATTTTCATATATTTATTTAACTTGACACAATATAATAAATACATGACATGTTTAGAGAACTCTGTTGATTGTAGAGTAAGTGTAGGATGAAGGTCTCGTTGTTCATCTGAAGATGCATACCCTACCATAATCTCCACGGCCTAGATGGAATTTCCCATATTCATTTGGGAAAGTCTACCAGATAGGGCACTACAGTTATTTCCATTGTCTGTCTCTTTGACCCTTTCATTATCTTGCCTAACTTCTTTCCTGCCACTGTTGCAGGGGCATTCATTTCCTATTTATTCCTAGCCTTAGAGTCTTTCACTGAGACAATTTATTCCACTGCTTCATAAATATTGGATATTTTATATTCCTTAAATAAATTAAGTGTAAAGATTTCCCTTCTTTTCGTCAAAAATTATAAATATTCTTAATAGGTCTGAAACCATAGGTGGGTCCAATAACGTTTACATTTGTTGGCCAAAAATTCTATCAAATAAAAATAAATAAAAAAGAAATATCTTCAGATAAAGTAATAACTGGAGAAAATAGAAAGTATTTTATAAATTAAATTACAGAGGATTAAAGTCTACCATGGAATCTAAGCCATTATATGTAAAAACACAAAATGATAGCCATTTGGGGCAGTGGTTCTGAAATTCATTCATACCTCAAGTCACCTGAGGAGCCCTATAAAATTAGGGATGTTTGGACCTCACATTTACATACACTGAATCTAAAATTCAGTGGGAAGTCACAAGGAATCTTCCTTTTTAAAGGCATATAATATAATTCTAATGCATAGTGATGTTCAGCAACCACTGGCTTAGAGAATTCTTGTGACACTGTGATTTGTCTGTGGAATATCATATCAGCAGGGAGCATCATGCAGCCCAGATGGAGTGGGCAAGGGCAAAAGTCTGGGAAGCTGGAGGCTACCTGTGACCGTTGGTGTCTAAGGAAGAGACAGGTATGGCCATGGAAAGAGAAAAGTGTCACTCAGATTATCTTGGGAAAAAAGGAAAATTTTTTCTATAGCCAAAACTTGCAACTTACATTAAGAGTATGCTACCAAAGTTAAAAGAAGCTTACAGATACTTAAGTTCCAACTGAAGATATTAATAATGGATTGTGGCTTATTGTGCTACCACTGGAAAAACTGGCTAAGCAGGTATGATGGAGGGAGGGCCACCATGGCGGGCTTTGCTGACATCAAAACACAAGCTACTCAGCAGCAGAAGGTTGAGGAAATGCTTTTCAAACGCTTAGAGTGTCACTTTGAAATACACCTCTAGACCAGGTCCCTGGGGTCAGTCAACTGTTCTTGAAACAGGTGTCATCAAAGGAAGATTTGTTTTCTGCTGGAATTTCCTCATTGCTAATTTTTCAACTTTGAATCAGAGCTTCCATTTACATTATGCAATTATAATGCATCAGAAAAGAAGAAATAAACCCAGAGCCTTGAAGATTAAAAAAAAAAAAGGAAGGGAAAGAAAGGACTAGTGGTAGAGCCAGTCCTACCCAGAATGGCAAATATGAGTAAGTTCCACAATCATTAAGAGACAACAGGAAGTCAGTAATGACATGATTACTGAACAAATAGTTGGACAGTTAGACTAGGGGAGCACGGAAGCAAATGTGTTTAAAAAGACATTTCAAATGGGACAAATTTGCTCTGTCACTGAGAGGAGCCACCAACATCTAGGTATTAAGCAAATCTGAAACGAGAGGTTTGATGAAGTTACTTAACAAATGGAACTTGAGATGGGAAGAAATTATATAAAATCAGGATTTTGCTACACTGACATTCATTCACATCCTTCAGATAATAAAAATGTATTCAATCACTACCCAATGGGAAACAGTCAAATAAAAGCTTCTTGAAATGGTGCTTGACAGAATTATGTAGGATCCTAACAACTGGGAAATTTGGATGAAAATTCTTCATCGTTTCGAGCATGTCAAGGGAAGAAAGAAAAAAAAAATCACTTGTTTTAGTACTTGTCATTAAGTACTATATACAGTAGTTAAGTATTAATAAATAAGTAGTTAACATTTATGCAATGATTCATTTCTGTTAAAATATTCATCAGCTGCTCATTTATTATTTATTATCACCCCCACAACAGAAAATGAGACAGAGTGGCCAGAATTGCCATTATTTTTTAAATGTCACTTTGATTTAGACTACCCAAATCATAAATAAACAGTTAACTTCTGCATTGGAAAAATCATGATGATAAATTAACATTGGCCTGGCCTACTTGCACATTCCACATGAAAACGCCAGCTTCCATATTTAGAAAGACAAGGAGTACAGTGTGCTGCTTACAACTGAGACAATCATCATGATGAAAATAAATGCTCTGATCACTCAAATCCTTCTGCCACTTCTCACTCATGGGTATTTGTACCATGCCCAATTTATATCTTCCCTATCTCTCCGTGTCATAGTCGATAATTTGACTCTGCTAGCAGTCACTCAAATACATTTCTGAAAATCGAAGAGGATTGCTGAATATCCTTGTGAAATTCAGGATTTTTTTTTTTTTTTTTTTTTGCTATGTCAAGAGAATGAAGGTGCTCACTGCTCCTATAATATTTGCTTAACCTGTAAGAGTTCATAGGTTTTGATTTGAGATTTTTAAAATAATGTAACTACCATTGCTAATTGTGACACTTTCAAGTTTTGTCTGTTACCTGATTTAATAAGCAGCACAATACTTCAAACTCTGATGTGGTATCACTGGGAATTCAAGTTAAGGTTTTAGATGAGTCCTGACAGATGTAAAGGTGTCTAGTGTGGCCTGACTCCTGACACTGTGAGCCACATGCAGGGTAGAAACAACCCTGGACTAGAAACCAGGAAGACTGTGTTCCAAACCTGGCTTGTACCTTACAGAGGATTCGGACAAGTCACTTAACCTCTTCACATCGAAGTCCTATCATGTGAGAAAAGGAAATCATAATGCCTACATGAGAGATATGCTATAAGGACTGTGCAAACCTGTTCTGTAAACCATGAATGGCCATATAAATGAAAGGAATTGTGATTTAATGCAACATTAGGGTAAATACCTTTTTAGTCAATTACAAAACTCATGATCTCCCAGACGCAGGCCTAGCTCTTATTATCACAACAATGTCTTTTCAGTGAGAACCAGGTCTTGGGAGCAAACCTGTTGACAGAGCCCCTTGATGGTGTAAGAACTAATGGTAATGACTCTTGTCCAGTTTCTGAGGACAGCTAGCAAGGCTTAGGCTCAGCTTTTCGTTCCCACACGGCACAGCCTCTCCAGCCCTCAGACGAATTTCTCTGAAAGTGTGTCAGAATCCTAGAGCCCAACTGCTAAAGACAGGAAGCAATTAAATATGTAAATCAAGGAAATTACACTGCACTGATGACATTCAGCTCAGGGTCTGCCCCCACCTCCTCCTCCTGGTCTCTGCTTCCCTTCCCCTCGGGACTGAGGCAAGTATGAAATCTCCCTCCTCCACTCTGCTCCCTGCTAAATGTTTTTTTATTCTTAACCACCCGCCCCAGGCCTTCTCATCAATTATTAATCAAGTGTCCACGAATATACATAAAAGCCTGTCTCTGGGTTTTATTAAATTAAATATATATATAACGAATGTGTTCTGTGCCATGTTGAGAAAAGATCACATGGTGGAAGAGAAGAGGAAGATGAAAGGACAAGTTTGGGGTGTTGTTTTCACCCCATTGAAGTCCTCAGCCACTGATTACATGGGCTTCTTTGTTTTGTTTTTGATTTCAAATGTGTTTCTAAATTAATATTTTAAGAATTTTAAACTCTGGATAATGTACCACTCTGGAATCTGCTTCCTTTTGATCGATACAGTTGTTCATGTCTTGGAGGAGATAATACTGGTTAGGAAGCGACTGTACAGGTTGCTGAGATATCATTCTACTCTCCTTCTAAGATCCGTCACTGTAGGCATGGTGTCCCGAGGCAGGATTGGTGATGGGAGTGAATTCATGAACACTGGAACCCCATCTTCTGTACTTGGTGATGTCACTTGGTCAACTCATTCATGGTTTTCATTTCCCAGCTTTCTATTGATACTTCATTTGAGGCTTCCTTTCCAAAGAGAAATATCCTCTCACCACGAATGAGGCAGAACAACATGTCTGTTAAGAGACATGGCTTTTATCTCACCACACAAGGCTTCCTTGATCCCCTTCTCTCAAATACACCCCGATCCTGTTGTACTTACCCCTCCTAACATAAAATAATTTGCTTACTACTTTTTGTTTCCTGTGCCTTCTCCATCATGAACACAAGCTTAATGAAAGAAGTGATTTTGTCTTTGTTCAATGCCACTCAAAAATGTTTTTTGAATTAAAAAAATGAATGAAAAGTATAGGGACACCATTTTAAAAAATCATTCTCCTTATTACTAATGTGAGCTTCAGGGACAAACAACTCTGTATCCGAGCAAACGAAGCAGGATAGCCCCACGAGGTTTTCATTGCTTCCACCAGTGTTCCATCTCTCTCCTGTGTTCTACAGGTGGGTTTACAGCACATGGCCAGCTGAGCCTGATGCAAAAAAACCTCTCTCTCTCTCTCTCTATATATATATAGAGAGAGACACACACATATATATATATATATATATATATATATATATATTTTTTTTTTTTTTTTTTTTTTTTTTTGTGGTACGCGGGCTTCTCACTGTTGTGGCTTCTCCCGTCGCGGAGCACAGGCTCCGGACACGCAGGCTCAGCGGCCATGGCTCACGGGCCCAGCCGCTCCGCGGCATGTGGGATCTTGCCAGACCGGGGCACGAACCCGTGTCCCCTGCGTCGGCAGGTGGACTCTCAACCACTGTGCCACCAGGGAAGCCCTCAATATATTTTTATATTAAAAAGTATGTGTCCTAATTAAAGGGTACTTGGAAGTGGGATTTTTACCATGTTTTGCTGATTGCTTACTTGCTCTTACCCATATTATAGCCGTATAGAACAAAATACAAATATATTTAGCCACATGCAGGTGAAAAATGGTTGAGGCTTGTGTCATCTGTTCTTTATTCGCATCATAGGACACTGGCCTCCCACACATCTTCCAGTTTTCCTGTCTCTCATGTCTTGGCATCCTAGGCATTTAGCATCTGTAAGCCTCAAGTATTTTTTACCATAGATAAAAAAATATCTTCCAATTAGATGAACTCCAAGAATTAATCAAAAATGAAATTAAATCAATAGGAGCAACTCAAGAAAAATAACAAAGAACTATTTTATTATTTCCTTGCTCACAACACTCAGTTTCTTATTTGTCATTAAACTTAATGTTCAATCAGTGGTTAACATGTTTAGTTCGGGATTTTCTACTCTGTTCTATTTATTCTCCTTCCTAAAGAATCTCAAATTCAACTTACAGAATAGTGTGTTCACCTAACGTTATTGAAAAAATCTAATTTTATAGAGTGCCATTTAAACAGAAATGCCAATTTTCAGTAATAAGGGTCACTATAATAATGTTCAATGTCTCACTGACTTTTTACCAGCTAAAATACCCTTTAAACATATACGCTTCTTTTATTTCAAATTCAAAAATGGATCATTACACTTTGATGAGCATTCCATCACACCAGACGCTGTAGTTAAATTTTCCTGTTTAACAGTTTATCACCGCTTTCATGAACACTCCTGATGCATTCATTCAGTGCACAGCTATTGTGAAAACAAATAGCAATGGCTACAAAGCTCTAATGTAGGTGCTATTCAGGGTATGAAGTTGCACAAGCTCTCAAGGGTTGATGATCTAGGAAAACCAATGGGATCTGTAAACAAATAGCTATACCACAAAGTAGAATGGTTCTAGCACCATGGAGCAATGCAAAGAAAGTACCATCAGAGGCCCAGGGAAGAAGAGACCCCTTCTGGCTCAAGTGATCAGGAGGGTAACAGGGAAGATGTGAGGAAGGCCTCAGAGGATGTGAAAGGATATCAAGAGGGGTAACTGTAGGCCGGGCCACCTAAAACACACACTCTTTTTATGATGTCTTGGGTATTATGAGTGGGAGGAATGGGAAAGGCAGATAAGAAAATGTCTCACACATCTTCCTGTCTTCCTGACTCTACCATGAGAGGTCAAAGAAATGAAGAGAAAAAGAATGATGAGAAGGTGATGGGGACATAGAGGAAGTAAGATTATTGATACCACAAACATCATAAGATCTTCTCTCTCATGGTTTCAAGAGGGTCTGGACTAGATCCCAGGGACTGAACTTGTCCCAAGTCTCCTATGAAGAACACTATAGTCCTCCAAAGAACAATTCAACAGTCTCCTAAGACCGAGATTAAGCAATGCACAGGTCAGAAGGCTCTCGCAGTTTTCTTAGAGTAATTGCCAATTGGGTTCTTAAAGAAAAACCTTTCTTTCCCTATATGACCCGTGCCCCAACTCTGTATGTATGTTTCTGTGTGTGTGTGTGTGTGTGTGTTTATGTGTCTAAAAATAATTCTGCTTCACAGCTACATATGTATACCAACGCATATCACATTTTAGGGAGTAGATAGCTTTAGGTAATCGGAATACATTAAATAAATCAAACTTATGAATAAATCATTGCCAATTGCTTGGGGATTATCGTGCACACACGGAACTGGTCTGACCCCTGAATGTGAGACTTGTCATCAGCAATGGAAATGTGCCTGAAAACAGGAGGATGGCGTAGCAACACAGAGCACTGTGAGAAATGAGGCAAAAGGGCTTTGAACATGCAGTTGCCCCAAGCAGTCAAGAGAGATGATATTTCAATCTGACATAATAGAAGTCCCTAGAGAGATCCATTTTTCATTCTGACATGACTAAGATAATAAGTCAAAAGTTAAAATACGTAGTATGAAGCCCAACACAAAGAAAACTATTTTTACTTCAGGAACAGCAGAGTACACCCTGGTCCTTGTTGGCTTAAATGGACATTCTTTTCCTTACAGAAGCACCCCAGTGACTTTATCTCAAAAGAACAATTTTTAAGAGTAGAACTCATTGAAAAAGTCAAGAAAAAGTACTGTGCGAAATTTGATTCTTTCTGGATACCCTGAGATAACCCAAGCTTTCAGAAATTGTTTTTAAGGAATAATAATGATGATGATTAAAAAATTAAACAAATCCTCTGTGGTGAGATGGGAAGATCCTTATCCTAATGTTGGATTTCACATTTTGCATTCTTTTTGCAGGCCAGCAGACAGGTAAATTGTAATTGATATTAACTAAGTAAAGTTTTAGTAGACCAAATTTGGGATATAATTTTATCTTGATATTCATGAGCCACACATAAAAGCTAGTAAAATGAAAATGGTAAGTCATAATAAATTTCATTTTATAGTATTTATTTTACTGAGACCAATCTTGAATTATATACTGTTGGAAATGCAGAGAAAAAGGGAGACTAAAAATAGGAAAGGTATTACGGATATAATGATAAATGGGATATTTTAAAAGAATTTTTAGAAAACTAAAGCATTCAAGCTCTGGGCTCTAGTCTTATCTGACCTGTCTGGATTGAAGCCAGATTCATGAAAATCATTTTGAATGATGCCACTGCCTATCACACTGCGTATTGTGGTTTAAGGGTTACTGGGTCTCCCCTCTTAGTAAAATTGATCTTAGTATGGTAATATAATAAAGGTTTCCAAAAACACCCTACAAAAAAGGAAAATTATTATGAATTTCCTAATCCCAATTGCTCTGAGAGGCAGGAAGGAGCCAGCATAACCCTCTGTAAGTAGCTCCCTAAATCAGCACCCTCTGCAGACATTTCTGAGTTTTCACTTTCTCCCTGAGACCCAACTTAGATTAAACTAACCATCTTACGTTCTTCTCCAACATGTAACTTCTGGAACAAAGTTCTCCAGCTGGGTGTTTATCAAGACACTTATCAGATAGATAAGGACAGATATATCCTATTGCATATTAACTCCAGAATTTTCTACGTAAGCTTTCAAAACCTCTTCAACAACATATTTACTGTTTACCAATCACATCTCCCATTACAGTTCAACATGCTTTCTCTAGACCACCTAAAATTATTGTTCTTTTTTTGTACAAGATTCATCTGTTCCCACCCCTCTTTTTCCATGCTTGCTCATCTTCACCCCTCATGGGTTTTTTCTCCTTTCTGCTACAATATGCCCTTCTTCCTATGCAGAACTCAGCTTTAAGTTCAGGTCAATGAGGAAATCTTGCCCTATATAATGCCTGATTCTCCAGCTGTTCCCAATTTTGAGCTTCTAAACACTCATTCCCTTCTTTGTTGAAGCACAAACTGGTATGGGATTTCATGTGTCCTTAAGTTTTTATTTAATTTCTTTTGTTGAACATCCTTGCAGTTCCCTTTTGTTTTGTACCATCCATGTGTTCTGCAAGTGTGTGGATACTCAGTATCTAATAGAGTGAAGACAGAGAGTAACACGACATAATGCTCCCACTCTCTACCGCTGTCTAGGAACTCGCAATCATCTCTATTATAGCTATATTTGCCTAAGAATGGAACAGAATATATTGGTTCATTCAGCACTTTGTTGATGAATCATTCAGTCATTTCTCTATTCTTGCTGAGTTTTTGTTTTTTTTTTTCCTCTATGGATCCAGAAGCTATAGGGTTTGTCTGAGGCTCAGCATCACAGATTTCTTAAGGCTTTCTCTCCAGGTAATCAGGTTTTCCATTACCTTGCTCTGCCACGACTAGACTTTAGCTAACACAAAAATCTCTTTTGGGATCCAGTCAATAATCCTCTGTATTCTTAGTTTTTAAAGGGTCTTTCTGTGAGAAAAAGGGAGAAATAAGGCAGGTGGCTGAACAGGAATTTGTACTAGACAGGGTCAGAACGGAGGAAAGAAATGCCTCCCTCTGTCCCCTCTAGACATGGAGAGATCATGTCAAGTCTGTGATATGAGGGTGAAAGACTGACAGAGTCTGGGTTCTATTCAATTTAACAAAGGACAGAAAAACAAAGATTCTCCTCCACTGTGAGTGAGAGGGAATCCCTTCTTTTCTATCCTGTAACTTATTCCTACTTACTGAAAAAATAAGTAATAAGTACCCAATATGTTCCAGGATCTAGATCCCAAAAGACAAACAGCTAAACTCCCTCTTTGGACACTGCTTAAATGGTGAGCAGCTAATGACTTCAGTGCCATTAGGGTGAATGTAACTACCTGGGGTCATTTCATCTTCACCCTATGTCCCCTCAGACTCAAGTCCAAAGATGGCTCACAAACATAGTTAGTATATACCTCCCCCACTCCAAATGACATCTCCCTGCTCCTTTCCACTTCTCCCTCTGCCCCCAAAACACATACTTCTCAAAGACAAAGAATAGAGAATCCCCATTAAATTGCGCAATTACAGGCCTGACTTGACCACAAGCTACTACTTGGGAATCTACGTAGGGTAAACACTTTAGCTCTCGTTATTTTTTCCCAATTACTGAATTTTCCCTTTCACAATAATTTCTTTTGAAATTATTTATAAAGAGCCAACTCCATAGACTATCATCTCTCCCTGCATAATACCTAAGAGACTTCTTGACTTGCTTTAAATTGCAAGTTGTCCAGGAGCAAAAGGAGGAGGGCAGTAAGGATTGGCATGGAAGAATCCTAGAGACAATGGATTTCTGTGTGGTCTCAGTTAAGTGTTAATGGTCACTCCCGCCACCCTGCAACTTTCACACCAGTGAAAGAAGATACTCATTTGTAAAATGTCTGCAGAGCTTCAGACCAATGCTAAGGAGACTTAAGTAAACCCTGTTTCCTATCTGAAGTTGTGTCCACTACAACTGATTGCTTTCTGATGGCTAGAGGATGTTGCCTCTGCTAACAGCAAAAAGTGTTGTTTTCTGCTGTGCAGAAGTGCAGATCACAGAATTTGAGGTCTAGAAAGGGACTATGTATAAATCTCTTCTTAGAGATGGACACACAGAGGCCCTGAGAGACACCTTTGAGTATGATTTTCCCAGTACCTCCCACTTACCCCCAGGACTCTCATGCCCTGCCTGGTGGTACATAGCTCTTCCTCTCACACAATAAAACCCACAATTTGTCTTGTAGGCACCACTAACTCTCCAGATTCATGGGTCATTATTGGGTCCCAAACCCAACTTAGAGAAATATTACCATAAGGCCACGGCTCAGCAGGTCAATATCTTTTGAACTACTTTACCAGGCAGCTATTTCCAGAGGCTGTTTTCTGTATCTGCAAATCATTTTTCAGATGCTCTCATCTGTCATGGAACTCACTACCTCCTTACTGTGGGCTTGTTTTCAGATACATTCATATTTCCCTGTGATTCCATGCTATTAAATCCTTAAAAATACGCAACTGGCCCATGGAAAAGGATTGTGCTAACTTTAACAGCTCTCTGTCACTCCTTGTCCCTCCTATCTTAATTCCATTTATTTTATTTATGAAACACTGTTATTAGCCTCCAGGGCTTTCATGACATGATAACCCCTTAATAAGAATTTCACATTCAATAATTTCCATCACTCTCATTTCATAAGAGTGAGATAAAGCTGTAGAAACGGTGGAGCGGCATGGCCCAATCTTCCTGTGTTCACATTTTGGAATCTGACAGGCTCCTGGGGCAGCCACATTAGCCATTAGACCTTGGGCCATTTTGCCCTCAGAATTTCATTATTTGTGAACGAGAATGACTTCACCTCCTAGAATTCTTGGGACAATAATGTGCAAAAAGCATGAACACAGATCTTGCCCCAAGTTAGTTAAATTCATTATCAATAGCCTCCCTCCCTCATTCAAATGAACACTTGAGGATTTCCCTGGTGGCACAGTGGTTAAGAATCCACCTGCCAATGCAGGGGACATGGGTTCGAGCCCTGGTCCAGGAAGATCCCACATGCCGTGGAGCAACTAAGCCCATGCGCCACAACTACTGAGCCTGCCCCCTAGAGCCCACGTGCCACAAGTACTGAAGCCGGCATGCTTAGAGCCCATGCTCTGCAACAAGAAAAGCCACCGCAATGAGAAGCCCGCGCACCACAATGAAGAGGAGCCCCCGCTCGCTGCTACTAGAGAAAGCCTGCGCACAGCAACTAAGGCCCAAAGCAGCAAAAAATAAATTAATTAATTTTAAAAATAGAATAAATAAGATTAAAAGAAAAATGAACACTTGAAACAATGTTCAAAGTAACTAGTGAGTGATAAACAAAGGCAAATAAAAATACCTGTGAATACGTTTTCAATCATCAGCTTGGGAAATACTACGAAAAATTATAATTCTAAGGGAGTTCTACAGTCTAGTGAAACAGGTATTCTTATATTCTACCTGGTGGGATTCCTTCGGCATACACTGTGTTCTCTTGTTCGTGTGCGTGTGGGTTTACGTTGTCCTTCTTCTCTGTATCTAAATCCCATATTAATCATGCTATTGCTTTCTTTTTACATATTATTGCTTATATATACATATAAACACATATACATATAAATTACATATAAACAGAGAACCAATTTTTAGTTATTTTCTTTTTTTAAAATCAATATCTCAGGTATTTATTATTTTTAAAAACTGTGCAAAGTCTATAGATATATTGGTAATGATACTACAGTGTTAAACAGTATGATTGATTACCTGTAGATTTTTCAAAACCTTGAAATCATTTTCCTGCTAATTCTCAGGCCATGTACTTTGAACAATTAACATATGCTTTTTACAAGATAACGTTAGAGTATTTTATGTCCCAATCCTTAGAATACCAACATAAAACCTAATACTTTTTTTTTAAACATCTTTATTGGAGTATGATAGCTTTACAATGGTGTGTTAGTTTCTGCTGTATAACAAAGTGAATCAGCTATACATGTACATATATCCCCATATCTCCTCCCTCCTCCGTCTCCCTCCCACCCACCCTACCCCACCCCTCTATGTGGTCACAAAGCACCAAGTTGATCTCCCTGTGCTATGCAGATGCTTCCTGAGCTATCTATTTTACATTTGGTAATGTATACATATACATGGTACTCTCTCACTTCATCCCAGCTTCACCTTCCCACTTCCCCATGTCCTCAAGTCCATTCTCTACGTCTGCGTCTTTATTCCTGTCCTGCACCAAGGTTCTTCAGAACCTTTTTTTTTTTTTTTAGATTCCATGTATATTTGTTAGCATAACGGTATTTGTTTTTCTCTTTCTGACTTACTTCACTCTGTATGACGGACTCTACGTCCATCCACCTCACTACAAATAACTGAATTTCGTTTCTTTTTATGGCTGAGTAATATTCCATTGTATATATATGCCACTTCTTCTTTATCCATTCATCTGTCAATGGACATTTAGCTTGGTTCCATGTCCTGGCTATTGTAAATAGAGCTGCAGGGAACATTGTGGTACATGACTCTTTTTGAATTATGGTTTTCTCAGGGTATATGCCCAGTAGTGGGATTGCTGGGTCATATGCTAGTTCTATTTTTAGCTTTTAAGGAACCTCCATACTGTTCTCCATAGTGGCTGTATCAATTTACAATCCCACCAACAGTGCAAAAGGGTTCCCTTTGCTCCACACTCTCTCCAGCATTTATTGTTTGCAGATTTTGTGATTGTGGCCATTCTGACTGGTTTGAGGTGATACCTCATTGTAGTCTTTTTTTTTTTAACTTTGCTGCAGCTTTACTTTTATTTTTTTGTATTTTAATTTATTTTTTTATACAGCAGGTTCTTATTAGTTATCCATTTTATACATATTAGTGTATACATGTCAATCCCAATCTCCCAATTCATCCCACCACGACACCCCCTGCCACCATTTTCCCCACTTGGTGTCCATACATTTGTTCTCTACATCTGTGTCTCTATTTCTGCCCTACAAACTGGTTCATCTGTACCATTTTTCTAGGTTCCACATATATGCATTAATATACGATATTTGTTTTTCTCTTCCTGGCTTACTTCACAGTGTATGACAGTCTCAAGATCCATTCATGTCTCTAAAATTACCCAATTTCATTCCTTTTTATGGCTGAGAATATTCTGTTGTGTATATGTATCACATCTTCTTTATCCATTCATCTGTCTATGGACACTTAGGTTGCTTCCATGTCCTGGCTATTGGAAATAGAGCTGCAATGAACAAGGTGGTACATGACTCTTTTTTGAATTACGGTTTTCTAAGAGTATATGCCCAAGAGTGGGATTGCTGGGTCATATGGTAATTCGATTTTTAGTTTTTTAAGGAACCTCCATACTGTTCTCCATGGTGGCTGTATCAATTTACATTCCCACCAACAGTGCAGGAGGGTCCCCTTTTCTCCAAACCGTCTCCAGCATTTACTGATTGTAGATTTTTCGATGATGGCCATTTGGACCACTGTCAGGTGACACCTCATTGTAGTTTTCATTTGCATTTCTTTAATGATTAGTGGTGTTGAGTATACGTTCATGTGATGGTTGGCAATCTGTATAGCTTCTTTGGAGAAATGTCTGTTTAGGTCTTCTGCCCATTTTTGGATTGGGTTGTTTTTTTGATATTGAGCTGCATGAGATGCTTGTATATTTTGGAGATTAAACCTTTGTCAGTTGCTTCATTTGTAAATATTTTCTCCCATTCTGAGGGTTGTCTTTTTGTCTTGTTAATGGTTTCCTTTGCGGTGCAAAAGCATTTAAATTTCATTAGGTCCCATTTGTTTATTTTTGTTTTTATTTCCATTTCTCTAGGAGGTGGGTCAAAAAGGATCCTTCTGTGATTTATGTCATAGAGTGTTCTGTCTGTGTTTTCCTCTAAGAGTTTTATAGAGTCTGGTCTTACATTTAGGTCTTTAATCCATTTTGAGTTTATTTTTGGGTATGGAGTGTTTAGGGAGTGTTCCAATGCCATTCTTTTACATGCAGCTGCCGAGTTTTAACAGCACCACTTACTGAAGAGGCTGTCCTTTCTCCACTGTATATTCCTGCTTCCTTTATCAAAAATAAGGTGACCATATGTGCGTTGGTTTACCTCTGGGCTTTTAATCCTGTTACACTGATCTATATTTCTGTGTTTGTGCCATTACCATACTGTCTTGATTACTGTAGCTTTGTAGTATAGTCTAAAGTCCGGGAGCCTGATTCCTACAGCTGCGTTTTGTTTTTTTTTTTCCCCAAGATTCCTTTGGCTATTTGGGGTCTTTTGTATTTCCATACAAATTGTGAATTTTTTTGTTCTAGTTCTGTGAAAAATGCCATTGGTAGTTTGATAGGGATTGCATTGAAGCTGCAGACTGCTTTGGGTAGTACAGTCATTTTCACAATGCTGATTCTTCCAATCCAAGAACATGGTATATCTCTCCATCTGTTTGTATCATCTTTAATTTCTTTCATCAGTGTCTTATACTTTTCTGCATATAGGTCTTTTGTCTCCTTAGGTAGGTTTATTCCTAGGTATTTTATTCTTTTTTGTTACAATGGTAAATGGGAGTGCTTCCTTAATTTCTCTTTCAGATTTTTCATCATTAGTGTATAGGAGTGCAAGAGATTTCTGTGCATTAATTTTGTATCCTGCTACTTTACAAAATTCATTGTTTAGCTATACCAGTTTTCTGGTAGCATCGTTAGGATGCTGAACGTATAGTATCATATTATCTGCAAAGAGTGACAGCTTTACTTCTTCTTTGCTGATTTGGATTCCTTTTCTTTCTTTTTCTTCTCTAATTGCTGTGGCTAAAACTTCCAAAACTATGTTGAATAACAGAGGTGAGAGTGGACAACCTTGTCTTGTTCCTGATCTTAGAGGAAATGCTTTCAGTTTTTCACCATTGAGAACGATGTTTGCTGTGGGTTTCTCATATATGGCCTTTATTATGTTGAGGAAAGTTTCCTCTATGTATGCCTACTTTCTGGAGGGTATTCATCATAAATTGGTGTTGAATTTTGTCAAAACCTTTTTCTGCATCTATTGAGATGATCATATGGTTTTTCCCCTTCAATTTGTTAATATGGCGTATTACAGTGATTGATTTGTGTATACTGAAGAACCCTTGCATTCCTGGGATAAACCCCACTTGCTCATGGTGTATGACCCTTTTAATGTGCTGTTGGATTCTGTTTGCTAGTATTTTGTTGAGGATATTTGCATCTAAGTTCATCAGTGATACTGGCCTGTAGTTTTCTTTTTTTGTAACATCTTTGTCTGGTTTTGGTATCAGGGTGATGGTGGCCTCATAAAATGGGTTTCGGAGTGTTCCTCCTTCTGCTATCTTTTGGAAGAGTTTGAGAAGGATAGCTGTTAGCTCTTCTCTAAATGTTTGATAGAAATCACCTGTGAAGCCATCTGGTCCTGGACTTTTGTTTGTTGGAAGATTTTTAATCACAATCTCAATTTCAGTGCTTGTGGTTGGTCTGTTTTTATTTTCTATTTGTTCCTAGTTCAGTCTTGGAAGGATGTGCTTTTCTAAGAATTTGTCCATTTCTTCCAGGTTGTCCAGTTTATTGGCATAGAGTTGCTTGTCGTAATCTCTCATGATCCTTTGTATTTCTGCAGTGTCAGTTTTTACTTCTCCTTTTTCATTTCTAATCCTGTTGATTTGAGTCTTCTCCCTTTTTTTATTGATGAGTGTGGCTAATGGTTTATCAATTTTGTTTATCTTTTCAAAGAACCAGCTTTTAGTTTTTTTGATCTTTGTTATCCTTTCCTTCATTTTTTTTTTTCTTTTATTTCTGGTCTGATCTTTATGATTTCTTTCCTTCCTCCACCTTTGGGGTTTCTTTTGTTCTTCTTTCTCTAATTGCTTTAGGTGTAAGGTTAGGCTGTTTATTTGAGATGTTTCTGGTTTCTTGAAGTAGGATTGTATTGCTATAATCTTCCCTCTTAGAACTGCATTTGGTGCATCCCATGGGATTTGGGTCATCGTGTTTTCATTGTCATTTGTTTCTAGGTATTTTGTGATTTTCTCTTTGATTTCTTCCGTGCTCTCTTGGTTATTAAGTAGTATACTGTTTAGCCTCCATGTATTTGTATTTTTTACAAATTTTTTTCCTGTGATTGACATCTAGTCTCATAGTGTTGTGGTTGGAAAAGGTACTTGATATGATTTCAGTTATCTTAAATTTACCAAGGCTTGGTTTGTGACTCAAGATAGGATCTATCCTGGAGAATATTTATGAGCACTCGAGAAGAAAGTGAACTCTGTTGTTTTTGGATGGAATATCCCATAAATAGCAATTAAGTCCGTCTTGTTTTATGTATCATTTAAAGCTTGTGTTCCCTTATTTATTTTGATTTTGGATGATCTGTCCATTGGTGAAAGTGGGGTGTTAAAGTCCCCTACTATGATTTTGTTACTGTTGATTTCCCCTTTTATGGCTGTTAGCACTTGCCTTATGTATTGAGGTGCTCCTATGTTGGGTGCATAAATATTTACAGTTGTTATGTCTTCTTCTTGGATTTATCCCTTCATCATTATGTAGTATCCCTCTTTGTCTCTTGCAATAGTCTTTATTTTAAAGTCTATTTTGTCTGATATGTAAATTGCTACTCCAGCTTTCTTTTGATTTCCATTTGCATGGAATATCTTTTTCCATCCCCTCACTTTCAGTGTGTATGTGTCCCTAGGTCTGAAATGGGTCTCTTGTAGACAGTGTATATATGGACAGATCTTGTTTTTGTATCCAATCAGCCAGTCCATGTGTTTTGGTTGGAGCATTTAACCCATTTACATTTAAGGTAATTATTGATACGTATGTTCCTATTACCATTTTCTTAATTGTTTTGGGTTTCTTAGTGTAGGTCTTTTCCTTCTCTTGTGCTTCCTGCCTAGAAAAGTTCCTTTAGTATTTGTTGTAAAGCTGGTTTGGTGGTGCTGAATTCTCTCAGCTTTTGCTTGTCTGTAAAGTTTTTAATTTCTCCATCGAATCTAAATGAGATCATTGCTGGGTAGAGTAATCTTGGTTGTAGGCTTTTCCCTTTCATCATTTTAAATATGTCCTGCCACTCCCTTGTGGCTTGCAGCGTTTCTGCTGAAAGATCAGCTGTTAACCTTATGGGGATTCCCTTTTATGTTATTTGTTGTTTTTCCCTTGATGCTTTTAATATTTTTCTTTGTATTTAATTTTTGATAGTGTGATTAATATGTGTCTAGGTGTGTTTCTCCTTGGATTTATCCTGTATGCGACTCTCTGTGCTTCCTGGACATGATTAACTATTTCCTTTCCCATATTAGGGAAGTGTTCAACTATAATCTCTTCAAATATTTTCTCAGTCCCTTTCTTTTCCTCTTCTTCTTCTGGAACCCCTATAATTTGAATGTTGGTGTGTTTAATATCCCAGACATATCTAAGACTGTTTTCAATTCTTGTCATTCTTTTTTCTTTAGTCGGCTCTGCAGTAGTTATTTCCACTATTTTATCTTCCAGGTCACTTATCTTTTCTTCTGATTCAATTATTCTGCTATTGATTCCTTCTAGAGAATTTTAAATTTCATTTATTGTGTTGTTCATCATTGTTTGTTTGCTCGTTACTTCTTTAGGTCCTTGTTAAACGTTTCTTGTTTTTTCTCCATTCTATTTCCAAGATTTTACATCATCTTTACTATCACTACTCTGAATTCTTTTGCAGGTAGACTGTCTATTTCCTCTTCATTTGTTTGGTCTGGTGGGTTTTTGCCTTGCTCCTTCATCTGCTGTGTGTTTTTGTGTCTTCTCATTTTGCTTAACTTTCTGTGTCTGGGGTCTGCTTTTCACAGGCTGCATGTTTGTAGTTCCCGTTGTTTTTATCTGCCCCCAGTGGCTAAGGTTGGTTCAGTGGGTTTTTTAGGCTTCCTGGTAGAGGGGACTGGTGTTTGTACTCTGGTGGATGAGGCTGGATCTTGACTTTCTGGTGGGCAGGACTGCATCCAATGATGTGTTTTGGGGTGTTTGTGACCTTATTATGATTTTAGGCAGCCTCTCTGCTAATGTGTTCCTGTCTTGCTAGTTGTTTAGCATAGGGTGTTCAGCACTGTAGCTTGCTGGTCATTGAGTGGAGCTGCGTCTTAGTGTTGAGTTGGAGATTTCTGGGAGAGCTTTCACCATTTGATATTATGTGGAGCCGGGAGGTCTCTGGTGGACCAATGTCCTGAACTTGGCTCTCCTGCCTCAGAGGCACAGGCCTGACACCTGGCTGGAGCACCAAGACCCTGTCAGGCACACATCTCAGAATAAAAGGAAGAAAAACAGAATGAAAGAAATAAAAAAATAATCTAAAATAAAATAAAGTTATTAAAATAAAAAAGTATTAAATATTAAAAAATTAAAAAGTAATAAGAAATCAAAGAAAGAAAAAATAGAGCAAGCACACCAAAAAACAAATCCACCAATGATAACAAGCACTAAAAGCTATAAAAAAAAAAAAACCCAAAAAAACAAAAAAATGGACAGACAGAACCCTAGGACAAATGGTAAAAGAAAAGCTATACAGACAAAAATTACACAAAGAAGCATACACATACACACTCACAAAAAGAGAAAAAGGAAAAAATATATATATATATAAAAAAAGGATGGGAGCAACCAAATCAATAAACAAATCTTCCAATGATAGTAAACTCTAAATACTAAAGTAAGATAAACATAAAACCAGAAACAATTAGATGCAGAAAGCAAACCCCAAGTCTACAGTTGCTCCCAAAATCCACTGCCTCAATTTTGGGATGATTCGTTGTCTATTCATGTATTCTAGAGATGCAGGGTACATCAAGTTGATTGTGGGGATTTAACCCGCTGCTCCTGATGTTGCTGGGAGAAATTTCCCTTTCTCTTCTTTGTTTGCACAGCTCCTGGGGTTCAGCTTTGGATTTGGCCCCACCTCTGCGTGTACGGTGCCGGAGGGCGTCTGTTCTTCACTCAGACAGGACAGGGTTAAAGTAGCAGCTGATTAGGTGGCTCTGGCTCACTCAGGCTGGGGGGAGGGAGGAGTCCTGAATGCAGGGGGAGCCTGCAGCGCCAGAGGCCAGTGTGATGTCGCAACAGCCTGAGGCATGCTGTGTTTTCTCCCGGGGAAGTTTTCCCTGGATCACAGGACCTTGGCTTTGGCGGGCTGCACAGGTTCCCAGGAGGGGAGGTGTGGATAGTCACCTGTGCTTGCACACAGGCTTCTTGGTGGCTGCAGCAGCAGTCTTGGTGTCTCATGCCCATCTCTGGGGTCCGCGCTGATAGCCGCGTCTCACGTCTGTCTCTGGGTTTAGGTCTCTGAATCCCCTGTCCTCGCGCACCCCGAAACAATGGTCTCTTGACTCTTATGCAGTTCTGGACATTTTCCCGGACTCCCTGCCGGTTAGCTGTGGCACATTAGCCCCCTTCAAGATATGTTCTCGCAGCCAACCACAGTCCTCTCCCTGGGACCTGACCTCCGAAGCCCAAGCCTCTGCTCCCAGCCCCCACCCGCTCCGGAGGGTGAGCAGACAATCCTCTCAGGCTGGTGAGTGCTGTTTGGCACTGATCCTCTGTGTGGGTATCTCTCCACTTTGCCCTCTTCACCCCTATTGCTGTGCTCTCCTTCATTGTTCCGAAGCTTCCCCCCCACACCGTCACCCCCTGTCTCCACCAGTGAAGGGGCTTCCTAGTGTGTGGGAACTTTTCCTCCTTCACAGCTCCCTCCCAGAGGGGCAGGTCCCGTCCCTATTCTTCTGTCTCTGTTTTTTCTTTTGCCCTACCCAGGTAGGTGGAAAGTTTCTTGCCTTTGGGAAGTCTGAGGTCTTCTGCCACCATTCAGTAGGTGTTCTCTAGGAGTTGTTCCATATGTAGATGTACTTCTGATGTATTTGTGGGGAGGAAGATGATCTCCACATCTTATTCCTCTGCCATCTTGAAGGTCTCCTCAGTTCTTTTGTTCTTTAGTGGCAAAAGTTTACTTTTTTTTCACATACTATTATACTGCCAATAATCATCTATATTGTTGTATGTCATTCACATTGACTGCTGTTTATTATTTCACTGGAGGAATATGACACAGTTTATTCTTCAACTTTCCAGATGGTGTACTTGAGATGTTCCCAAATTTTTATTATTGTGAATATTATTGAATATGTATGCTGCTACACATGTGCAAGAATTCCCTTAGCTACTTGGGAGTGGAGTTGCTGAGTCATCAGTATGTAAGTGGTCAATTTTAGAATATAACATTGAACTGTTTTCCAGAGTGGTTGCATCAGTTTAAGCTCCCAGTGGCAGTATCTTAAAGATCCGGTGGGACCTACTCAGCACCTGATATTATCCAACTTTTAAACAGTTGCCAATTGACTAGGGGCAAAGTTGTATATCATCATGGTCTTCATTTGCATTCCCCCAACCATTCATTTTTTAAATAATTCATTGGCCACAGCGTTTCCTCTTTTGTGAAATGCTGGTTCATGTCTCTTTTCCTGATTTGTTTTTTGACTGTTTGTAATTTGTGGCAAATGTCCGAAAATGTGAATAGCTTTTGGTACAGCATTTTTAATTCTGGGAATTTATCATATGAAGATAAATTTTCAAAGTTAGCCTGAAGGAATTCACTGAAGCTGTATGTGTAATAGCAAAATGCAGTAAACATTTTAAATGTTCAATAAATGAGGATTGTCTAAATAAATTATGAAAATATACTTAAAAAAGGATAACTGAATACATTAGTGATGTGATTATGTATATGGAATCAAAGGAAGATATTCACACTATGATGTTAAAAGAAAAAAAATTGGTCATAAAAGTGTAGATACATCATGATTCCATTGTGTGTATTTATTTGTGTGTATATGTATGGACTTATATGCTAAAAGTAGAAAGAACTACACATGTTATTCACAGTTCTTACCGCTGGATTTAGAAAGATTTACATGCTTTGTGCTTTTCTATCTATTTTTCAACTCTAAAATTCATTATTATGCCATTAAACCAAGTCTATACTTTAGATATATAAACTCACAGAAATCTTAGATAATTTACATAAAGGCACATAGCTAGTAAGTTGCAGAGTTGGGCCTAGAACCAAAACAATCCCAGATAAACAGTCTCCTAACATTTCTTTATTCTTTACTCAATTCACTGTGGTCCTGCATCAGGAATGTCAATATCCTTGTCCTGTTGGTCAAGCATTAAACTTTTGAATGGTAATAAGAGTAATTCATCTCTTCGTGCCTAAAAGTGTTAACTGGATGCATGGGTGTAAAGGAGTATCATGCAATGATAATTTTGGGGGTAGGCTGGGTGGGACAAAATCGAACTGTTCCTGTGCATGTACTTAATCTGAAGTGAAGCGTTTGCATAGAGCCAATCTAAGGAAGGAGGCATTTTTTCACAGTCCTCAGATACTTTCTGATACAGGCATGCCTTGGAGATACTGTAGGTTCAGTTCCAGACCACCCCAATAAAGTAAAGATCGCAATAAAGTGAATCACGTGAATTTTTTGATTTTGCAGTGCATATAAAAGTTATGTTTACACCATACTGTAGTCTATTAAGTATGCGATAATAGCATTATGTCTAAAAAAAGTATGTATTTTAATTAAAATACTTTATTGCTAAAAAATGATATCATTTGAACCTACAAGTCATAATCTTTTTGCAAGGGTAACATCAAAGATCACTGATCACAGATCACCATAACAAATATAATAATAAAGAAAAAGTACGAAATATTGTGAGAATTACCAAAATGTGACACAGACATGAAGTGAGGAAATGCTGTTGGAAAAATGGCAATAATAGACTTGTTCAACGCAGGGTTGCCACAAAACTTCAGTTAGTAAAAAACAAAATATCTGTGAAGTGTAATAAAATGAGGCACGTCTGTATAAGGAAGGATTTGCTATTAGCATAATTACAAAGGTCATTGCCCCATACGGCCTTATAATAATCTGATGACAAATTTGTAAGACTATCATTAACCTAGCATTTGGCACACATGACTGGATGTGAAAAAGTCAGTGGATTTTTAGGAGAATGAATATCCAGGTGCTTTAATTTTAGTGTTACTATATTGAATTTTACTATTTTTCAATTCTTTATTTTCATCAGTCTCTACTCGTCTCATGCCCTTTCTCATTATTTTACATAAAATCCTAACCTTGGTTCAGAATATTCCCATGATAGCTTCTGATTAAAACACAATAAAGACCACATTAAGGGTAAGTAGAATATAAAAGGTGACGAGGTATACAGGGGACCATTAATCTATCCTCGGTTGAAACTGCTAAATCTACTGAAAATAATTCCTCAAATCCAGTATAACCCTGATTACACCATAGTCAAAGCTTGTTCTTTTTAAGCTGGGATCTAAATATGATTTGAGTCAAGGTGTACCCAAGGAATTAAAGAGACAAAAAGGGAAAACAAACTGAAATATAATGTTGAGTCTAGAGTTTAAATGTCAACTACTACTATGAGCTCTTCTCATTGTCCTAACATTACTATTATGATGACTATATCTCCTTAGTTTTAGCAGTGTTGGTGACCAGATGCCTCATGGTGGCTGTCATTGCGGCTGCACATCAATCTACCTCTTTTGGTATCTTTCTAATACATTCATAGTATCCTCCTATTAATGAATAATTGAGGAAAGAGCAGGACTGAAATATACTATATTTAATAAAAAGGATTTATAAAACTCATAACTCTCCTATAAGCCATCTAGCAATTACCTGGAAGATTTCAAAAGCACTATATTTTCTCATAGGCGTAAATATTTGTCAATAATGAATTCCTGACTAAATTATCCTACATTTTTCTTGCTAGAACTGAATGATTTAAGAACACTAGGTGCTTACTACATCAAGATTGATTAATGATTGGCTAAATCTTTGCTTGGTCACTGAAAAACCCTAAGCTTTTCTTCTTTGCCTTTAACCACCTATGTTTATGGCAAATGCTCAATAACATGTTTACTATATCTATCAGCCCAAAGAACTATTTTTAGATCAGACTAATTTTGTCTTTTAAAACAAGGCTATCCTGCTGTGATATAAAAAAATGTTATGGGACAGGAGCATCATGTCAGCAAGATGACAGTTGAGGAAGCTCTAGCCCCAATTCCCTTCATAGAAACACCAACTTAATAGCAATATACAAACCAAAATGCCTTAATGAAAACTCCAGAAACCAATGAAGAAGTCACATTACCCCAGGTGAGCACAAAGCTAAGAGCAGCTGTATTGAAACAGCTAAGAAAAGCTACTTCATTCTACCTATGATTATCCTCCCCCAGATTGGCACAATTCAGCCATGCCTGGGAGAAAATAGCCAACTTGGAAGTTTCTCCCTTGGAAGGGAAAGAGAAGAGTATAACACGTGTCTAACATTCTGTTTTTTGGCAGGGTTGTTCAAAGGACTGGTTTTTGTCTCACCTCACAGGAAGAAAACTGATGGAATTACAATACTTTGGATATCTGGGCACTCAGTACAAAAGACAGCTAAATATCTTAATGGAGCACCAGAGAACCTGCAGTATTGCGGACAGATACCGAGGGAGGAAAACATTTTGAGCTCCCAAAAAAGAAACTGGCAAATCTCTCCAATTGAGAAATTACACCCACAAGCACAGAGAAGACATATCCACAGAAAAGGTTTGAGAGGCCCCGAGAATCTCTAGCCAGGCTAATTGGTGAAGGTCTTTCTCTATATGAAGCTAGTCTGTAAAGACTGGGAGAGGAGGCTGTTTTTCCAAATAACCAAGTCTTGTAGCGGGGGGGTTTGGGGGGGGGGAGTGGGATTAAAGTCACAATGCATATGAAGAAACAGCAAAGCATGACCCAATGAAAAGAAAAAAAATTAATCTCCAGAAACCAGCACTAAAGAAATGGAGATATATGAATGACCTGACAAAGAAATAAAAGTAACTGTCTCAAAACTCAATGATCCTAAAGAGAATACAGATAGATAAGTAAGCAAAATCAAGAAAACAATGCATGAACAAAATGAGAATATCAATAAATAGATAGAAAATTAAAAAGAACCAAACAGAAAACTTGGAGCTGTATAATATAATAACTGAATTTAAAATTGTTGTAGGGGGGTACAACAGCAGTCTTGATCGAACAAAAAAAAGAACTAGCAAATTCAAAAATAGATCATTTGAAGTTACCAATTTAGAAAAGTAAAAGAAAAAAAGTGAAGAAAAGTGAGTAAAACCTAAGGAGCTTATGGGAAACCATCAAGAGGACCAATATACCCATTCTGGACTCCAACTCTTTCTGGGAGTCCAGAAGGAAAAGAGAGAGTATATTTGAAGAAATAATAGTTGAAAACTTTCCAAACTTTCCAACTTACCTGAATTCAAGAATCTCAAGAGATTCCAAAGGATAAAACAAGAGAAGCCCACACTGAGGCACACGATAATAAAACTGTCAAAAGTCGAAAACACAGAAAAAAAATCTTGAAGGAAAGCAGAGAAAAGCAACTCATCACACAAAAGGGAGTTCTCATAAAATTATTAGCAGATTTCTCAGCAGAAAACTTAGAGTTCAGAATCAAGTGGAATAATATTCTCAAAGTGCTAAAATAAAAGAAAAAAACCCACAGCTCACCAAGATATTCTATCTGGAAAACTACCTTTCAAAAATGAAGGCAAAATAAAGAGTTCCTCAGATAAATGAAAGCTGACGGAGTTCAATGCCACCAGACCTGCCTTACAAGAACTGCTAAAGGGAGTTTTTCAAGCTAAAATGAAAGAACACTAGACAGCAACATGAAAACATACAAAATATATAGGTCTTTGGTAAAGATATATAAATAGACAAGTACAGAATCTCAAATTACTGTAATAGTGTTGATTAAATCACTTTAACTCTGATGTTGAATTTAAAAGTACAAAAAATACCTATATTGATAAAACTATGTTAATAGATACACAATATGAAAAATTTGTTACATCAAGAACATAAAGTACAGGGAATATGAAAATTTCTCAAAAAATGAACAATAGAATTATTGTATCCTTCAACATTCACACTCCTTGGCATATATCCAAAGGAGTTAAAACAGAATCTTGAAGAGATATTTGCACGCCTATGTTCACCGTAGCATTATTCATAAAAATCAAGAGATTGAAGTAACCTTAACATTTATCAACAGATGAGTGGATGAAGAAAATGATAAATAAATACAGCGGAAAATCATTCAAAATTATAAAAGGAGGAATTCCTCTAATACACTACAACATGGATAAATCTTGAGGACATTATGCTAAGTAAAATAAGCTAGTAACAAAAAGACAAATACTTATTAATCAAACTATCAAAAATTAAACACAAAGAAAAAATATTAAAAGCAGCATGGAGAAAACAACAAAAAACATACAAGGGAATCCCCATAAGGTTAACAGCTGATCTTTCAGCAGAAACTCTGCAAGCCACAAGGGAGTGGCAAGACATATATAAAGTGATGAGGGGGAAAAAACTACAACCAAGATTACTCTACCCAGCAAGGATCTCATTCAGATTCAACGGAGAAATTAAAACCTTTACAGACAAGCAAAAGCTAAGAGAATTCAGCACCACCAAACCAGCTTTACAACAAATGCTAAAGGAACTTCTCGAGGCAGGAAACACAAGAGAAGGAAAAGACCTACAATAACAAACCCAAAGCAATTAAGAAAATGGTAATAGGAACATACATATCGATAATTACCTTAAATGTAAATGGATTAAATGCTACAACCAAAAGACACGGACAGGCTGAATGGATACAAAAACAAGACCTGTCCATATATACACTGTCTACAAGAGACCCATTTCAGACCTAGGACACATACACACTGAAAGTGAGGGGATGGAAAAAGATATTCCATGCAAATGGAAATCAAAAGAAAGCTGGAGTTGCAATTCTCATATCAGACAAAATAGACTTTAAAATAAAGACTATTACAAGAGACAAAGAAGGACACTACATAATGATGAAGGAATAAATCCAAGAAGAAGACATAACAATTGTAAATATTTATGCACCCAACATAGGAGCACCTCAATACATAAGGCAAATGCTAAACAACCATAAAAGTGTAAATCGACAGTAACACAATCATAGTAGGGGACTTTAACACCCCACTTTCACCAATGGACAGATTATACAAAATCAAAATAAATAATGGAACACAGCTTTAAATGATATACTTAATTGCTATTTATAGGATATTCCATCCAAAAACAACCAAATACACTTTCTTCTCAAGTGCTCATGGAATATTCTCCAGGATACACCATCTCTTGGGTCACAAATCAAGCCTTGGTAAATTTAAGAAAATGGAAATCATATCAAGTTTCTTTTCCGACCGCAACACTATGAGACTAGATATCAATTAGAGGAACAAAACTGTAAAAAATACAAACACATGGAGGATAACAATACGTTACTAAATATCCAAGAGATCACTGAAGAAATCAAAGAGGAAATCAAAAAACATCTAGAAACAAATGACAATGAAAACACAATGGCCAAAAACTATGGGATGCAGCAAAGCAGTTCTAAGAGGGAAGTTTAGAGCAATACAATCCTACCTCCGGAAACAAGAAAAAACTTAAATAAAAATCCTAAACTTATACCTAAAGTAATTAGAGAAAGAAGAACAAAAAACCCCCAAAGTTAGCAGAAGGAAAGAAATCATAAAGATCATATCAGAAATAAATGAAAAAATATGAAGGAAATGATAGCAAAGATCAAAAAAACTAAAAGCTGGTTCTTTGAGAAGGTAAACAAAACTGATAAACCATTAGCCAGACTCATCAAGAAAAAAAGGAAGATGACTCAAATCACCAGGTTTAGAAATGAAAAAGGAGAACTAACAACTGACACTGAAGAAATACAAAGGATCATGAGAGATTACTACAAGCAACTCTATGCCAATAAAATGGACAACCTGGAATAAATGGACAAATTCTTAGAAATGCACAACCTTCCGAGACTGAACCAGGAAGATATAGAAAATAAAAACAGACCAATCACAAGCACTGAAATTGAGACTGTGATTAAAAATCTTCCAACAAACAAAAGCCCAGGACCAGATGGCTTCACAGGCGAATTTTATCAAACATTTAGAGAAGAGCTAACGCCTATTCTTCTCAAGCTCTTCCAAAAGATAGCAGAGGCAGGAGCACTCCCAAATTCATTCTACGAGGCCACCATCACCCAGATACCAAAACCAGACAAAGATGTTACAAAAAAAGAAAACTACAGGCCAGCATCACTGATGAACATAGATGCAAAAATCCTGAACAAAATACTAGCAAACAGAATCCAACAGCACATTAAAAGGATCATACACCATGATCAAGTGGGGTTTATCCCAGGAATGCAAGGATTCTTCAATATACACAAATCAATCAATGCAATACACCATATTAACAAACTAAAGGAGAAAAACCATATGATCATCTCAATAGATGCAGAAAAGGCTTTTGACAAAATTCAATACCTATTTATGATAAAAACCCTCTAGAAAGTAGGCATATAGGGAACTGACCTCAACATAATAAAGGCCATATATGAAAAACCCACAGCAAATATCGCTCTCAATGGTGAAAAACTGAAACCATTTCCTCTAAGATCAGGAACAAAACAAGGCTGTCCACTCTCACCACTATTATTCAACATAGCTTTGGAAGATTTAGCCACATCAATCAGAGAAGAAAAATAAATAAAAGGAATCCAAATCGGAAAAGAAGAATTAAAGCTGTCACTCTTTGCAGATGGCATGATACTATACATGGAGAATCGTAAAGATGCTACCAGAAAACTACTAGAGCTAAACAATGAATTTTGTAAAGTAGCAGGATATAAAACTAATGCACAGAAATCTCTTGCACTCCTATACACTAATGATGAAAAATCTGAAAGAGAAATTAAGGAAACACTCCCATTTACCACTGCAATAAAAAGAATAAAATACCTAGGAATAAACCTACCTAAGGAGACAAAAGACCTGTAGGCAGAAAACTATAAAACACTGATGAAAAACATTAAAGGTGATACAAACAGATGGAGAGATATACCATGTTCTTGGATTGGAAGAATCAAAATTGTGAAAATGACTATACTACCCACAGCAATCTACAGATTCAATGCAATCCCTATCAGACTACCAATGGCATTTTTCACAGACCCAGAACAAAAAATTTCACAATTTGTATGGAGACGCAGAAGACCGCGAAGAGCCAAAGCAATGTTGAGAAAGAAAAACAGAGCTGGAGGAATCAGGCTCCTTTCAGACTATATGACAAAGCTATAGTAATCAAGACAGTATAGTACTGGCACAAAAACAGAAATACAGATCAATGGAAAGCCCAGAGATAAACCCACGCACCTATGGTCAACTAATCTATGACAAAGGAGGCAAGTATATAAAATGGAGAAAAGACGGTCTCTTCAATAAGTGGTGTTGGGAAAACTGGAGAGCTACATGTAAAAGAATGAAATTAGAACACTCCCTAACACTGTACACAAAAATAAACTCAAAATGGATTAAAGACCTAAATGTAAGGCCAGACACTATAAAACTCTTAGAGGAAAACACAGAACACTCTATGACATAAATCACAGCAACATCCTTTTGATCCACCTCCTAGAGAAATGGAAATAAAAACAAAAATAAACAAATGTGACCTAATGAAACTTAAAAGCTTTTGCACAGCAAAGGAAACCATAACCAAGACAAAAAGGCAACCCTCAGAATGGGAGAAAATATTTGCAAACGAATCAACGGACAAAGGATTAATCTCCAAAATATACCAGCAGTTCATGCAGGTTAATATCAAAAAAACAAACAACCCATCCAAAAATGGGCAGAAGACCTGAA
This sequence comes from Delphinus delphis, assembly GCF_949987515.2. Classification (NCBI taxonomy): domain Eukaryota; kingdom Metazoa; phylum Chordata; class Mammalia; order Artiodactyla; family Delphinidae; genus Delphinus; species Delphinus delphis. The sequence continues at coordinate 63,267,552 of NC_082686.1, forward strand.
TAAACATTTCTGCAAAGAAGATATACAGATTGCCAACAAACACAGGAAAGGATGCTCAACATCACTAATCATTAGAGAAATTCAAATCAAAAGTACAATGAGGTATCACCTTGTACTGGTCCGAATGGCCATCATCAAAAATTCTACAAACAATAAGTGCTGGATAGGGTGTGGAGAAAATGGAACCCTCTTGCACTGTTGGTGGGAATGTAAATTGATACAGCCACTATGGAGAACAGTATGGAATTTCCTTAAAAAACTAAAAATAGAACTACCGTATGACCCAGCAACCCCACTACTGGGCATATACCCTGAGAAAACCATAATTAAAAAGAGTCATGTACCACAGTGTTCATTGCAGGACTGTTTACAATAGCCAGGTTATGGAAGCAACCTGAGTGTCCATCAACAGATGAGTGGATAAAGAAGATGGGGCACATATAGACAATGGAATATTACTCAGCCAAAAAAAGAAACGAAATTGAGTTATTTGTAGTCAGGTGGATGGACCTAGAGTCTGTCACGCAGAGTGAAGTAAGTCAGAAAGAGAAAAATAAATACCATATGCTAACACATATATATGGAATGTAAAAAAAAATAAGGTGCTGATGAACCCAGGGGCAAGACAGGATTAAGGATGCAGCCGTAGAGAATGGACTTGAGGACACATGGGGTGGGGGAGCAGGAAGGGGAAGATGGGACATAGTGAGAGAGTAGCACTGACATATATACACTACCAAATGTAGAATAGATAGCTAGTGGGAAGCAGCCACATAGCACAGGGATATCACCTCGGTTCTTTGTGACCATGTAGAAGGGTGGGATAGGGAGGGTGGGAGGGAGACACAAGAGGGAGGGGATATGCAGATATATGTATATGTATAGCTGATACACTTTGTTATAAAGCAGAAACTAACACACCATTGTAAAGCAATTATACTCCAGTAAAGATGTTAAAAAAATACAAATGCTGCATGATTATACTTAAATGAGGTATCTAAAGTAGTCAAATTCATAGAAAAATAAACTAGAAAGTGGTTACCAGGAGCTAGGGAGGAAGAAAAGCGGTATTGTTCAGTGGGTATAGCGTTTCAGTTTGACAAGATAAAAAGTTCTAGAAATGTGTTGCATCACAATGTACATATAGTTAACACTACTGTAGTATACATGCAAAAACAGTTAAGATGGTAAGTTTTATGTTATGTGTTTTTTACTGAAATAAAAAAATATATTATAGGACAGGATCATTAACATAGTGGTTATGAGCACAAGCTTTGGGTCCCAACTAACCTGGGCTGAATTTTTGATTTAGTCTCACGCTGGCCATGTGTGCTCAGCAACTTACTTAATTTCTCAGGTAGGTTTCCTATTTGGCAAAATGGGGTAATGACTGTTTCTACCTTGTGTCATTATTATTAGACATTTTTTAGTTAAGTGTGAAACCCTGAACTCAGTGCTGGGCAAGTCGTTAGCACTGAATTAATAGTAATGCAGGTCAGGAAGAGGCAGTATAACTGAAGCATTCGGGGTAAGACTGGTGACTTGCTGAAAGCTTTGATGTGGGTGGAGATTGTGGGTAAGTGAGTATTTGAAGACTAGCTATATTCACATTATTGTTGTGCCCACGTTGGGATGAACACTTTAACCTAACATAAGGGTAGAGAGCTGAGCCGTACTGCCCCTAACTCATCTATAGGTCTCTATCCAAAGTCCTGAAGTACTTTCAGAATATAATCTCTGAACCCTTCCATAAAGACCACAGAACCTGATCAGTCTATTCCAAAATGCATTTTCCAAAAGATTATAACCTATATTTTGAAACAAACTGAGAATATTTGATTACAGAATTCCCATTTGTGTTTCCATATTTAACTTAAAAAAATCATTTCTGGGTGAAGAAAAACACATTAAATTTAGGAGAGTGAAACAATAAAAATGTTTACCATGACTCAATGTATGCTGGTTTTAAGTAGGTAAGTGCATAATTACAACTACCCACACCCTCACAATAAATTAGCCTTTTAATGAAGGACAATCTGTTATTCAGAGAAATCAGAAATCAAATTAGTTTTCAGTGGTCTTCCTAGAAGAAAGCATTTCAAGAGTCAATTTTCCTAAAGGTACAATATTTCTCAGTTCTGCTGATAAAACAAAAATGAGGATACGTAAAGAGGCTTTCCTACTCCCTCATAAAATCTCCTAGTTGATACTCACAAAGGAAATAAAATCTGCCTTATTTCTTTGCCCACCTTCAGTGAACTTTAAAGTCCGTCTATATGTATTGAAGAATCTTAAGTTCATTCCCCCTCTGGGATACATTCAGCATATGGTCTGCTCCTAAAACAAACATTTATTTAAACTTTGAATCTAAAAGGAATTCTTCCATTTTATTTCTAGTTTTGTTTCCTTTGATCCTGAAAGTAATTAACTTTCAGTGGCAGCTAATTATAAGTGAAGAGAAATCAGAGTCTATATGGTTGTTGTTTGGTGCAGGCTTGGCAAAGTGTTTTTTAATTGGAAAGTCTTTTTGTTCTATGCATTTCATTTTACACTGTATTTATTATCCAGGATTCATATTATAACCATGACATTTCATCTAATGACAGAATCTCACACACAAAAATAATTATTTTAACAGAGATACAAGAGCTCTAAAAGAGAAATGAGCGAGGCTGAGAGGGAGTAAATGTGACACAAGAAAAGCCACAACTAAATCCGCTCCCTAGCTTCATCATTACAATCCCATGAAAACCTCCTCATATCAAAAGATACTTGAACTGGAAAATCCTCTTCCCCAAACTTATTACAAACAAAAATCAGTTCTTATGGAGAGACACATAAGTGAAGATAATTGAGGCCAGAGGTGTTCTTACCATTCCACATTATTACTAATAATCCATTCCACATTATTACTAATAATCAGAGGCATGGAGGAATCTGAAAGTTAATGAGCTGCCAGTCAAATGACCCTTACTACACTACCCACTTCTCTGAAAATGACCCTTGCAAAAACTCACCAATTCTTTTTGTCATCATCTCTTTGCTTTTCAAAAGGTAAACCAGGTCTCGTAAAATATGCATTGTTTGTTTAAAATAAATATGTAATAATTTTCTTTTTTTTTTTAAAGTAACTGAACACAATGAGGGGACTTAAGGTCTGTATTTCTGAGAGAGGACTCTAAGCTTCCTAGCCTTTCTAAACAACTCCTTAACCAACCAAAAAGAAACAGCATTCCAGAAAATCAACCCTTCACATGCTAACCAGAGACGGACCTTGATCTACCTGACTGCTCTTCAGTTAAGGTAAAAACCAGTGCCACAAAGATAGTCTAGGGGCATATTATCCAACATCCTCTCCAAGTTTGTATAGAGTTAGAGCATCAGAAAGCAATATATCTAGACCTAATTAGTTTACACCCATGCAGAACACCACCTGTGAGTTATTTCTATGGATGTGGCCTATGCAGGGGTCAAGGCATAAAATGACCATTTTCCCACTTCCTACAAAATTACTGATAAAGACAATAGTCTCTGTGTTTTCAAATAACCAACATGAAAATTTTCTTTCAAAATACAGTACAAGAAAAATGTTGCTTCTCCTGAAGAACTGGCATGTTATCTATTATTAGTAAAATGAATTTTGCAATCCACTGCATGTTTTTTTTTTTTTAAAGCTAACCTTTATTGAGCATTTACTAGGTGTCAGGAACTTTTCTTTTTTTGGCTGTGCGGCACGCAGGATCCTAGTTCCTCAACCAGGGATCGAACCCACACTCCCTGCATTGGAAGCGTGGAGTCTTAACCACTGGACCACAAGGGAAGTCCCTGCATATGCTTTTATTTCTTCTACATCTAGGACTCTCAAGGTAAATACATTATCCAATCACAGTAACTAAGTTAGCCTAGGTGAATTGTATATTTACCTACTCTTCTAGATTAATTTAAAATTTCAATTGTATTTTATTTTGGGGGGGTGTTTTAATAGATCTTAAAGTGCAGACTTCATCTTCCTATTTTTGGAGGAAACTGATCTTTAATACTCATAACTGACTTTAGAACTTAGTGAATGTAATTATTTTCTACTTGGAATTTCAGAGATACATTTTTAAAGATACACAATTCTACTACTTTTAAGAAACATATTAAAGTGCAGATCATTAACTGTACACATGATGAAGAGATTCAAAGTTTTACACACATGACAAGGGATTAAAATGTCACACTAATGAGTCAAAGATCACACATTATAAGGCTTTATGTTGGTTACTCCATTATAGAGTTTATATGGTTAGCTACCTTGTAAATATGGCTGATTGATTCCTAAAAGGTTAATTGGGGTCCATGGGCTAGTAAACATCCATTCATACTGCTGGGAAATTAAACAAAAGTATATGTCATTGTTAGGGCATCGCTAATATTACCTTCACATACAAGGTTTGAACATACTTTCACTTTCAGAAATTATCAGAAACTGTTGCATACCAAGTCCTCATGTCTCTTTAAACTATCTCTCCCTCTTAAGACTTAGGTGTCCTCAGGCTATTTCATTTCCACTCAGTCCGTAAGCATCTTGAGAAATCAATCTAGACATCATGGAAGGGGTGTTCTGGGGACTATACCGTTGCAGATATTTATAGAAAGCCCTGCTAATGAGCCATCTTACTTTGATCTGCTGTAGCTTCCAACTGAAACAAATTGTTGAAAAAATAAGAAACTGTAGACGAGGTCACATTCATCCTTTCCAGTGGAGATAAGTGGTGGTTACTAGAAGAACACCATTTTTCTCCACAGCAGAACTTTGAAAGTAACTTCACGCTTTAATCTGTTAGGAATCTGTCATGCATGAATTTTTAGCCTCTACTATAATTTCCAATAATTAATTCCATGTGTTTTGAGATCCTAGCATTCCATTCTCAAAATAGCAGAATAATGTACCTTTGGAACTTGATAAACATCTCTATGTCTAATTTACTAATATTAATAAATTTTGTAAAGTTTCAGCACAATTTTAAATTTTTAAATGTGTTTAAACTTTAAAAACAGTACGGTCCCAAGCATATCCTCATATGAAAGTTCATCTGAATGAAAACTCATGTGTAAATGTAATTCCTCCAGTTACAGTTCTTGCTCAAGAGGGTTTGCATTAAAGGTAGTGAAGGTACCCACCAGGTTTATTTCTTGTTTTTCTTGTTGTTTGTTTGTTTTGCATAATGATTGGACCTATTAAAGAATAGTTCAGATTGCTTTTTCTCTTAAATTAATGCTTTGCCATGTTCTTATGCATTCTGAAATACATCTTACTTATATGTAGACCACCTGTATCTATATTGAGTGGAACCTAATTTCACACTGCTGTCTCCAGCTCTGATCATTATTACATGGGTCATTATAGTCTCCTCTTCCTTATTCTCTCACCCATTTCAGTGATGTTGTTTCATACATTTATAATACTTTCAGATTATTTTGCCACATCTGGCATTTCATCCCGGGATTTCCTAAATTCCTGAATGATGTTATTAAACCTTAAAAAAATTAAAGCTCACTTTTTGTGCTGTAATGTTTTATAGGTTTAGACAAATGCTTAATGTCTTCTAATCACCATTCCAGTATCATATAAAATAATTTCACTCTAAAAAATCCTCTGTACTTCATCTATTCAACCTTCCTCTCTGCCACTACCCTGAGTCCTGGCATCCACTGATCTGTTTACCATCTTAATAATTTTGCCCTTTCCAGAATGTCATATAGGTGAAAGTATATAGTATACAGCCTTTTTAGAATGACTTGTTTTACTTAGCAATTTGCATTGAAGATTTATCCATGCTTTTTGTGGCTTGATAGCTCATTTGTTTTAATATCTAAATGAGATTCCATTATATGAATGTACCATAGTTTGTTTATCCATTTACTTTTGAAGAGCATACTGGCTGCTTCCAGTTTGGGGCAATTGTGAATAAAGCTGCTATACATATTCACCTGCAGATTTTGTCTGGACATAAGCTTCCAAGTCAGCTGAGTAAATACCTAGGAATGTGATCATAGGTATAATTTTGTTTAGTTTTGTAAGACACTGCCAAACTGTCTTCCAAAGTGGCTGTACCATTCTGATTTTCTATCAGCAATAAAAAAGAGTTCCTGTTGCGCCTCCTCTTCACAAGAGTTGGTATCATAAATTTTTGGATTTTAGTGTAATGGTATCTCACTGTCATTTTAATTAGCAATTCTCTTAGGACAAATGATACTGAATACCTTTTCATATTATTTCCACCTGCATATCTTATTTGGTTAGATATCTTTTCTGACTTTGGCCCATTTTTTAAATTGGGTTGTTTCCTTATCATTGAATGCTAAGAACTTTTTTGTGTATTTTAAATAAAAATTCTTTATCAGATAGTATATTTTAAATATTTTCTCTCAGTCTGTGGTTTATATTTTAATTCTTTTAACAGTATATTTATCATAGCATATGTTTTTAATTTTAATATATTAAATTTATCAAGTTTTTCTTTCATGAATTTTACCAGTGGTGTTGTATTTAAAAACCCATCACCAAACTAAAGTGACATAGGTATTTTCCCCGTGTTTCCTATGATAAGGTTTATAGTTTTACTTTACATTTAGATGTATGATTTATTTTGGAAAGGGTTTAGTTTCTCATTATTAAGTATCAGTTTGTCTGTAGGTTTTGCATAGATGTTCTTTATCAAATTGTGAAAGTTCCCCTTTCATTCCTACTGGATTTTTATAATATGGTCTTTCTATATCAATTGATAAAATTATATGCATTTTCCTCTTTAGTCCGCTGATGTGGTGGATTATATTATTTGATTGCATTATATATAAGATGGATAGATAGATAGACAGTTTTGCCAACACCACAGTTTCAGCTTCTAGACTCCAGAACCATAAAAGAATAAATTTTTGTTGCTTTAACCCAAACTGTGTGTGATAATTTATTATGACAGTCCTAAGACACTAATGTAGTTAGGGTGTATAATTCCTTTAACATATTGTTGGATTCAATTTGCTAATATTTCATTGAGGATTTTGTGCCTTTGTTAATGATAGATACCAGTCTATGGTTTTCCTTTCTTGTAATGTCTTTACATGGTTTTAATATTGTAGTAATGCTGGCCTCATAGAATGAATTAAAATGTGTTCCCACTTCGGTTTTCTGGAAGAGACTGTGGAGAACCGGTACAATTTCTTCCTTAAATGTTGGGCAAAATTCACCAGTGCAGCCATCTGGGGTGGTGATTTCATTTTGAAAGATTATTAATTATTACTTCAATTTATTTAATAGATAAAGGGCTATTCAGGTTATTTCTCCTTGTGTGAGTTTTGATAGTTTATGTCTTTTTGGTAGTTATGTCTTTTGGTCCATTTTATCTAACTTATCAAATTTGTGGACATAGAGTTGTTCATAGGATCAACAGTGAGGACTACTCTTTTGTTCCTTTGTATTACTAATGTATACCTTTTTTCTTAGTTACCTTGGTTAGAAGTTTATCAAATTTATTGAACTTTTAAAAGAAATCTTTTAGTTTCATTGACTTTCTCTATTATTTTTCTCCTTTCAATTGTATTGACTGTGTTCTATTTTTTAAAATTGTTTTCCTTTCTTCTGCTTGCTTTAGGCTTAAATTGATCTTCTTTCTCTACCTCCCTAAGGTGGAAGCTTAAGTTATTGATTTTATATATTTTTCCTTTTCTAACATATGCAGTTAAAACTAAATTTCCCTCTTGTTGCATCTCTACATCTCACAAATTTCTGTAATTTGCATTTTAATTTTAATCTAGTTCAAAATATATTTTAATTTCTCTTGAGATTTCTTATTCGGCCCACATATTATCTATAAGTGTAATGCTTAATTTCCACATATTTGAGTATTTTTGATTCATTTTATTTTAATCCCATTATGGTCTGAGAACATACTTTGTATGATTTACATTCTTTTGTAATTGTAAAGGTATGTTTTATGGCCCAGAATGTACTCTATCGTAGTGAATGTTCCATGTGAACTTGAAATGAGGATGTAAGCATGAGGAGGATGTATATTCTGCTGTCATTGGATAGAATATTCTGTAAGTGTCAATTAAATCAAGTTGACTGTAAAATGCTATTCAGGTCAACTACAATTTTTTTTGAATTTTTGAATTTTATTTATTTTTTTATACAGCAGGTTCTTATTAGTCATCCATTTTATACACACAAGTGTATATATGTCATTCCCAATCTCCCAATTCATCACACACTGCCAGCACCCGCCACTTTCCCCCCTTGGTGTCTGTATGTTTCTTCTCTACATCTGTGTCTCTATTTCTGCCCTGCAAACCGGTTCACCTGTACCATTTTTCTACGTTCCACTTATATGCGTTAATATATAATATTTGTTTTTCTCTTTCTGACTTATTCACTCTGTATGACAGTCCCTAGATCCATCCACGTCTCTACAAATGACCCAGTTTTGTTTCTTTTTATGGCTGAGTAATATTCCATTGTACATATGTACCACATCTTCTTTATACATTCATCTGTCAATGGGCATTTAGGTTGCTTCCATGACCAGCCTATTGTAAATAGTGCTGCAGTGAACATTGGGGTTCATGTGTCTTTTTGAATTATGGTTTTCTCTGGGTATATGCCCAGTAGTGGGATTGCTGGGGCATACGGTAATTCTATTTTTAGTTTTTTAAGGAACCTCCATACTGCTCTCCATAGTGGCTGTATCAATTTACATTCCCACCAACAGTGCAAGAGGGTTCCCTTTTCTCCACACCCTCTCCAGCATTTGTTGTTTGTAGATTTTCTGATGATGCCCATTCTAACTCATGTGAGGTGATACCTCATTGTAGTTTTGATTTGCATTTCTCTAATAATTAGTGATGTTGAGAAGCTTTTCATATGCTTCTTGGCCATCTGTATGTCTTCTTTGGAGAAATGTCTATTTAGGTCTTCTGCCCATTTTTGGATTGGGTTGTTTGTTTTTCTAATATTGAGCTGCATGAGCTGTTTATATATTTTGGAGATTCTGTTGATTCTCCCATTCTGAGGGTTGTCTTTTCATCTTCTTTGTAGTTTCCTTTGCTTTGCAAAAGCTTGTAAGTTTCATTAGGTCCCATTTGTTTATTTTTGTTTTTATTTCCATTACTCTAGGAGGTGGATCAAAAAAGATCTTGCTGTGATTTATGTCAAAGAGGGTTCTTCCTATGTTTTCCTCTAAGAGTTTTATAGTGTCCAGTCTTACACTGAGGCCTTGAATCCATTTGGAGTTTATTTTTGCGAACGGTGTTAGGGAGTGTTCTAATTTCATTCTTTTACATGTAGCTGTCCAGTTTTCCCAGCACCACTTATTGAAGAGACTGTCTTTTCCCCATTGTATATACTTGCCTCCTTTGTCATAGATTAGTTGACCATAGGTGCGTGGGTTTATCTCTGGGCTTTCTATCCTGTTCCATTGATCTATATTTCTGTTTTTGTGCCAGTACCATATTGTCTTGATTACTGTAGCTTTGTAGTATAGTCTGAAGTCAGGGAGTCTTATTCCTCCGGCTCTGTTGTTTTCCCTCAGGACTGCTTTGGCTATTTGGGGTCTTTTGTGTCTCCATACAAATTTTAAGATTTTTTTGTTCTAGTTCTGTAAAAAATGCCATTGGTAATTTGATAGGGATTGCACTGAATCTGTAGATTGCTTTGGGTAGTATAGTCATTTTCACAATGTTGATTCTTCCAATCCAAGTACATGGTATATCTCTCCACCTGTTTGTATCATCTTTGATTTCTTTCAAAGAAAGAAATTCCATTCTTAATGACTCTCTTCCTGTTTGATCTATACTGATAGGGAGATATTGAAGTCTCCAAACATAATAGTTGATTTGTCTACTTCTCCTTTCAGTTCTATATGTTTATGCCTTACATATTTTAATGTACAGGTTAGGGGTGCATACACATTTAAGGTTAGTATGTCTTCTTGAAGAATTTGTCATTACTAATACCTCTCTTGAGGTATTAGTTTTCCTTGCTCTGAAGTTTGCTTTGTCTGAAATTAACGCAACTATTCCAGCTTTCTTTTAATTAGTGTTAGCATGGTCTCTTTCTTTACTTTTAACCTAGTAGAGTCTTTATTTTAAAAGCGAGTTTCTTGCAGACAACATGTAGTTGCATCATGTTTATTTATCCATTATAAAAATCTGTCTTTTAATTCCTGTATGTAGAACATCCACATTTAAAGTGATGATTGATATATTTGGATTAATATAACAATTGTAATCATTTTCTAGCACGTTAAGAGGCTTTTTTCCCTACCTTCCCTGGCTTTAAATCACGCTAAAAACAATTTTTAAGTTGTTTCTTTACAGTTTATAGTATATAGTTTTCCCTAATTCAATTCGACCTTCATACAATACTATTCCACTTGTAACCCTATTTCCTCCCTCCCATCCCTTATGACATTGCTGTCATACGTTTCAGTTATCCATATGGTATAAACTCTCAATACATTGTTACTACTATGACTTTAAACAGTTACCATTTAGATCCATTAAAATAAGAAAAATAAAAGATTTAATTTTATCTTATTTTTTTCCTTCTCTAATGTTCTTCCTTTTTTTATGTTGATCTAAGTTTTTGATCTACATAATTTTCCTTCAGCCTGAAAAATATATTTTAACAATTCTTGAAAAAAAAGTGTGCTGGTAACAAATTCCCTCTGTTTTTTTTCTGAAAAAGTTTTTATTTCTCCTTCATTTTTAATGGATATAAAATTCTAGGTTGGATTTTTTTATTCAACATTTAAAGTATTACATTAGATGATGTTTTTTTGCATGGTTTTTGATGATAAATCCATTATAATTCTTATTCCTGCCCTTATGTCTTGTAAGTTGTTTTTCTCTGGGCTCTTTCAACATTTACTATTTTTCATTGATTTCCTTCAGTAGGAATACGATGTGCCTCGGTATAGTTGTTTGTGAGTTATTCTACTTGGTGTTCTCTCAGCTTCCTGGATCTGTGGTTTGGTGTGTCTTTAATTCTTAAACGTTCTCTGTCATTATTACTTTAAATATTTCTCTGCTCCACTCACTCTTTCTTATCCTTCTGGTATTCCAGAGACGTATACCTTTTGATATTGTCCAATAGTCTTGGATTTTCTGTTCTGTTCTTTTTCATTCTTTTCTTTCTCTTTGCATTTATATTTGAGGAGTCTTTTGACCTGTCTTCAAGCTCACTAATTCCTCAGCATGCCAAGTCTACTGATGTGTCCATGAAAAGCCTTCTTCATTTCTCTTCTACTGCTTTTGATTGCTATTACTTCCTTTTGATTCTTTCTTATCATTTAAATCTCTCTGATCACATTACCCATCTGTTCTTGCATGTTATCTACTTTTGTCATTAATATATTAATCATAGTTATTTAAAACTCTCTATTCATTTATTCCAGTACATGTATGAGTCTGGTTATGATGCTTGCTTTTTCTCTTCAGGGTGTGTGTGTGTGTGTGTGTGTGTGTGCGCGCGTGTGCGCATGTGCATTGTAATTTCTTGTTGAAAGCCAGAAATGTTGTTTTGGGTAATAGGAATTGAGGTAAACAGGCCTCTAGTGTGAAGATTTATGTTAATCTGACTATGAGCTTTGGTTAATGTATGCTGTAGCTAGAGGTGCCAGAGGCATCAAACCCCTCCAGTGACCTTGTTTTTGTTGTACCCTTTGATTTGCAGTTCACTCAATATGAGAGAATTTGTGTCTTGTAGCTTTTTCAGTGTAATTAGTGTCAACCCCTATTAATATACTGGAGCCCTGTTGGTATGGTGGTAAGGTGTGGGAGAGAGAGGGCATTCTATCATCTTCCAATTAAATCTCAGTATTTTAGTAAGACTGTGTCTGGTTTATGACTTGCAAGTCTTTCTTCTTTTACAGCATTCACCCCTCCCTACCTGCTAGCTGTGATAGGCTGGAGGGTGCTGGACTAAGAGGGATGGTCTTTCTTTACAGCTCTGGGAAAGTCTTTCCCTCTGGGGAGTAAGTCATTGTTGTGGAGAATGGACTTAGTTCACAAGAATTACTCTTTTCCTCCCTCTGCCAGAGCCACAAGGGGATCTTTCTCTGCTCTTCACTAAGGTAATACGATATGTTTCCTGAAGGTAAGTCTTCTGTAAAAGTGAGAGTCCAAGAAAAAAAATCAATCATTTTCAGTTTACCCAGTTTTCTTTTTGTTGTTGTTGTTTTTAATTATATGGATGGAAATGATAACTTCTCAGCTCCTTATATGTTGAAGCTATAACTGAAAGTTAAACTATGGCTTTTTAAACATCCAATTTCACCATATGTTCATGTGCCAGTGGCCTTGATGGGCTACTAGATAAGATTTACATAGAATTCAAACCTGTCTCTCAGGAAATTTTGTTACTTTCTAAAGCACATAATAAACATTGTGACACTCCTACCAATTCTTATAAATGAAACTGGAAACAGAATAGAAGGTGGACAGTGGGCAAATAATCCCTTGAAACCAGAGAATAATGTATAACTGTGACCAATACATGCTTTAAAAGGCAGAAGACATGCATTTAATAGGCTTTAGACCTCTGATTATTCTTAGCTTCTTTTAATTTTATCAGCTATATAGCTATTTTATGTTACTTTATTCTACTCTTATTTTAAGTTATCTTTTTCAAAAAGAGTTGTTGCTGAATTTCATGATTTGACTATATTTTATGATTAGAAAAATACATCCATGTTTTTTATTATTTGTATTTTCATATTTTCTCATATTTTACACTGGATTTATGTATGAAAATGTCTTCCAAAAAAGTCATTCACTTACTCATTCTTTCTTTCTTACTTTAGTAACCAATTAAGAATACAGAGTTTCTACTATGTGCAAAACTTGGTTTAGGGTGCTTTGGAGAATGCAAAGATGAATAGATTTCAAGCAGAATCTTTATTGCTGATATATTTTAATGACCATACTTCTAATGAGAAATTGTAAAACATGTATTTTTGTCTTACAAGTTATTTTTCTTTTCAAAAATATATTGTGTAGCACCTTAAGTGTATAAAATATTAAGGCAGTAAATCAGTTTTAACCTTATTAACCTAACATTTACATTATTACTCTTGGTATAAGTTTCCTACATTGAAAAGAAACATAGAATGTTTTACAAAAGAAAAACAAAGATTACACAAAAATTGAATAACCAAGATCTAAGGAAGTAAATACTCTTTCAGAAAGTCCTTGACTATTTAGGGCTTTCATTGAACTGTGTAGCTTGGCTTCATCTAGGTTAATGACATTCACAGGTAATATAAAATGTTTAATTTCATTCAACAAGACAATGAAAATCTAGAGAGACTGCTGTCTAATAAGGTCTATAACATTTTCAGGTATTTGTTCATAGCTTAATTTTCTAGGCAGTGGTAGTTTATATTTTAAAAGAAAAAACAATCTTTTGTTTTTTCCTAATGGCAACTTGAACACTGGGATTAATATCTGGGATCCTGATCATTAGCTCCAAGATTTTGGTGCTTCACAACAACAGGAAGTATTAGCCACATTGTGTAGTCACCATAGAACTCCAAACAAATTTTAAATATTAATTTTATCCTTTACTTTGAAAAGAACAATTTCTCTCAACCTATAGTTTCTAGATGCAAAGTGTTAATATAAGTAGGAAGAGAAAAGTGATAGTTATTTAAGAATGTAATGTGGACAATTTGTGGGTTAATAAGTGCTATGTGTTCAGAAGAAAGCTCTTCTTTTAAGTTAGCTTTCATATGTGAAATAAACTAACTTTAAAGGCTCTATCCCCATGCACAATGTTCTTGTATATACTGACTTTATCTTTAAAACAAAGATGACATCAGAATTACCACAACATCTCTACACTGTTCTCTCATTACAGTGAACATATTTAACATACAAAGAAGGGCAGGAGAGAGAAGTAAAAATGATTGAAGTAAGATGCTTTTATCTAGCATTTCTCATCATGGATTTTAAGCTCAAGTATTTTGGATCAAATATAAGAAATACTAGAATTTGCTATGGCCCCATCTGTCCACCCCGTGTACCCTGCTTCCTTGCCATGATGGTGGCCAGTGATGGGGCAGAATTAGTCAAGTACCTTATATCATTCCAAAGAGGGGAAAGATAATCTATTTCAAAGGAAAAAATATATTTAGTAATAAAGAAGATGAGGTAGGCACTTATTAATTTATTTCTTGGTTTCTCAGCATCTGTTCACCTTAGTGCAAGTACCAGCAACTGAGGAATTCAGTCCTTTTTCATTTTGTCCCTGAGTTGGGGTGGGCTTCACCTACCCCTCAGTACCAGAGATAAAGCACCTAACTCAGACCTAAGCCAGTTCACTGCATTCTCCCTAAAGATAAGTTCATGACAAAATCACAGTCCATAAGATGCAATGGGTCTCTGGCAGGGCTACCGTCAGAGTGAACCTCTGTTTACTCCACGGGATTTGAAACAGTTTATAGAAACCAAGAGGTCAGCCTTTAAGAGGCTGAGACAAAGTAACCAGGTCCTTTGAGCACTTGCTAAACGTTGTGCCCAAAGACAGATTTATCTCTAGGTTTTTATTTACAAGACCCCACTAATTCCCTTTTTGCTTGAACTAGTTTGCGTTGAATATTCTGTTACTTGCAACCAAAAAAGTTCTAAATGATGCTGAAAGAAAAATATATAAGGAAGAGATGATCTTGTGGTGGGTGTAAGCAAGACAATCGTATAAGAATTCAAGAGAGCTAAGTAATAGAGCCTGTATTCCAGTTAATTCTTGAGTTTCCTATTCAAAGTTAACTAAAGACTTGCATGCAGAGGAGTCTATACATTGCTGATTTTTCTTTGATTTAGTTATTGGAAGCAGTTATTACAAAATATATGTGACTTGATAACATAGCAACATGTAATATAAAATCATGTCTTAGCACCTAAAATTAAGGTTTTCTTTTTTTTCTTTTTTAAAGAGAATTCTAGATAAAGACTTGAGGACTGAAACTCTTACTCTATTTCTCATGGTCTCAACTAAACCTCCTTTCATGTGCTCATTATTTTGTTTTGATACCATCAAACAAATGCTCAACCTCATGAGAAAAGGTTTTGAAAGAGTCTTCTGGAACAGCACAGAATATAATTCTCATATAATTATGTACAACACAGCAGTGAAACCAAGGACACAAAATAAAATAGCTGACAACACCAAGAAGTCATAATTTCAGCTTGTTATACACACTCTCATCTTAAGGAAGATGAATCAAACTTTTTTGCAACTTGCGTCATCTCTGAATATGAAGGTCTGCAATATACAAAGCTAAATTTGTGCTTCCTTTAATGGACCATGAAGCTAATTCCAGCAGATGAAGACCACTGTGCCAATATTCTTCCTTCTGAAGAGCTAAACAAAACAGCTAGGTTTTGTGAACTTTTACTTCTCGTTTTCACTGTCACTTTTCACATTTCCTTTGGTAGCTTTGTCATGGAATGTTTTGAGAGAAGGTCTTATTATCCAACATCACTGAAAAAATATTTACCTGCTGGATTCTGAAACCTGATGCTCAAAAATACAAGCTCCTTTAACTCTCCAAACCAGTCATGAACCAACTGTAATCTCTGACCATTTACAAGAAGTTGAGCCGCCTCTTTCTAATATACAACACACTAGTAGAATCAATTTTCTAGGAAAAACGCTCCAAACACCCAAAGTAGCAAGGATCCATCAAAGCATCAAACAGAAAACTGGCACCCCACTCACAACGAAGTATTTTTAGAGTTAATAGATAAAACCTAAGAAATGGGATGATACCAAATGCAGTTCAAAAAAAACCGATAATTTCTTTGTAGTCTGGAACGAAGCCACATTACAGGAAAGACTTACCATTTTTTCTAAAGGACATTCTGGTAAGATTTAGAAAGCAGCAGGACTTACCTGGAAAAAAGAAAGAGAAAAAGAAGAGATTAAAACAATAAATAAGAAAGGGTAATAGTGAAGACATATTTTTAAAATATATTCTAAGATGACAAAAAGTGAGCCCATGCCATCTACGTAGGAGTAAATCTGTAAAGGAGAAGGGGAAAAATACATTTTTTTTTTAGCTGTTATTGCCTTTATCTAATGCAAGAAGAAAATGTACAGAGATGAGGTGCTTATTTTAGGTAATATGTGTAACAGAGTCCTTTATAGTAACACAATCCTCAATGAAATTGAAAATATAGCCATTTTACTGTTTCTAAGAGGAAGATGTAATTCACAATGATAAACATAGAAACTAAGTATCTTCAATTGACTCAAGAAGGGAATCCTATGGCAGCTCTAATTTTTAGTCCTCCCCCCAACTCCTGGGAGTGTATCCAGAAAAGATGACAACTTAATTCTAAAAGATACATGCACCCCAATGGTCAAAGCAGCACTATTTATAATAGCCAAGACATGGAAACAACCCAAGTGCCTATCAACAGACAA
Organism: Delphinus delphis; assembly: GCF_949987515.2. Taxonomy (NCBI): domain Eukaryota; kingdom Metazoa; phylum Chordata; class Mammalia; order Artiodactyla; family Delphinidae; genus Delphinus; species Delphinus delphis. Next base: position 63,284,020 of record NC_082686.1, read on the forward strand.
TTAGTTTAAGAAGATGTGATAGATAGATATACATATATATATATATATATATATATATATATATAATGGAATATTACTCAGTCATAAAAAAGAATGAAATATTGCCATCTGCAGCAACATGGATAGGCCTAGAGAATATCATACTAAGTGAAGTAAGTCTGACAGAGAAAGACAAATATATTATACCACGTACATGTAGAATCTAAAAAATAATTCTAGTGAATCTATATACAAAACAGAAACAGACTTACAGACACAGAAAACAAACTTATGTTTACCTAAGGGGAGGCAGGGAAGGTACGAATTAGGAGTATGGGATTAGCAGATACAAGCTAGTATACGTAAGATAGCAAGCAACAAGGTTTACTGTATAACACAGGGAACTGTATTCAATATCTGATAATAACCTACTATGGAAAATAATCTGAAAAAATGTATATATATAACTGAATCACTTTGCTGTATACCCAAAACTAACACAATATTGTAAATCAACTATACTTCAATTAAAAAAAAAAAAGAAGAAGGAAATCCTAAACAGACTCTGGTTCCTTACAGAATTTTCTGGGTTCAAATGAACTGGGCTGTTTATGGCTCTCAGAAAGCCTTATCAGGTTTCAAAACTGTCACACTTTTTCATTTTGTTGATATTTAAAACAGTTTTTGCCCCATTATAAGTTTTCATAGAGGGCACTAAACAGGTTTAGTAAGACAAGGAGTTTTTTAATGCTAATTGCTTTATTTTAATGTTATTTTTTAGTCCCTGAGAAATCTAAGAAGCAAACCACTTCATAAATCTTAAAAATACTGGTGTACTGAGCATTAGCCCTAAATATTATCAAATGCTTTTAAAACTCAGCCAATATGCAGATACAGTGAAAGAAATCAGCTCCCTGAAAGTTTGGATTAGTTGTTCTAGGAGTTCTTATGTATGCTGTAAATCAAACCCCTGTGCTATCCGACCATTGAAATAGGCTGCACAAGTTTATGCCTACCAACCTGCAGACATGGTAACCTATTTCCTCAGAATGGAGGGAAGGAGCCAAAAGAACAAAAACTGAGTTTTATCGCTAAAGATATTATATGATGCAAGTCCAGTTTATAGAAGTGTTACTACTAAAAGCATATGTGGAATTTCCTAGCCAATTAGACAGTGTTGCTGACTCTGTCTAATTTTTTGCAGTGACACTGAGCAGCCTAGCAGCCTAGCCTGTCTTGAATATTTTAGTGCTGAAAATTCACTATTTTGGTACATAACAGTACACAACATACTAATCACCATAAATGACCAATTGTTATGAGTGGGTACCTTAATTGCTCATTAATTCCCTAATTAATTGGCACAACCCAATGTTAATATTATTTAAAGAATTGCATTGGCCCCTGGGGTTTATTTGGGCTTCCGCTAGGGAGTTAACCAGGCAGAGAGCTTGAATTATATCTGATCTTTCAACTTCCTTAGGTACCATTTAGGTTCCCTTTTGACACTGTGCTCTCATGAAGTACTCATGGGACAGTTGGAAGAATCTAAGTAGCTCATAGAATACACCACTTGAGGGCCATCATACGTCTTCTCATGACACTAATGGTTCCTTGTCACCCACTTTGTGAAGTAAAACCTCTACTCTGTGGATTTCAAGGCCTACCTCTGTTGAGGTCTATAACCCTTAAACATATCCATCTCTCTTATGTGTCTGATCTAGGCCCTCCATTCCTCCATTAACTTACCCACTTATGTAACCATCCCTAACCTGCAGCCCCTATCTTCTGTATACTTCTTTTTCCCCTCAGCCTTTCTGTATCCCTTTGACTCATTTTGAATTCAATTCTTATTTACCCTTTTTCTCTAAAGATACGCTTTGGCCAGTTCCCAATACCTGTCAGATCCTGTCCCTCCCCATCCCGCCATGGTCCCTCCACTCCACTGCCTCAGCTCATCTCCTGTCACTCCCTGTCACATCCTCTCCTCTGTTCCAGATTTACAGAACCACCTGAAGTTCCCATTCACTTATGTTTTTTTGCAACTCTGAAAGCCAAGTTTTCTGATTTCTGAAGGTTAGTTTGGACATTTGCTCTCTATTCTCCCTTAGACTTTGACACCTCAGTTTTAACCTTCCTAATAATTGATAATAAATACTTGTAACTAGAACCTCAGATTCCCAGAACATTGCCTGATGCGTAATAGAGAGCATTCAATAGACAGAACTAAATAAGACTTGAATCCCCAATGGATTTGAGTTCCTTAAAAGCAGGAGCTATATCTTATTCATCTTTCGATCTTTAATGTCCAATCCAGTGTTTGGCCCGGTGTTAGTATAAAATGAGTGGGTTATTGGAAGGAAGGAAAGAAATGGTAATTGTGGCTAATGGACTTTCATTTTTGGTATACTTCAATAAATAACTGTCTTTTCTAAATTCTATAGCTTGATTATTTGCTTTTCTACTAAATGTGCTGATGGCAAATATGGTCAATAGGCACCAACTACCAAAAAAAAAAAATGCAAGGCTGGAATATCTCAGACATTTCTAAAGGTTTCTAGAGTGGATGCAGTTTTGTTGTTATTGTTGTTTTGTTTTTGTTTTGATTAAGACAGAAATAAAATTTTCCTGTTTGCCTCTGGCTCTCACACTCTTTCTATATTTATGGTAGACTAACCATAAAAATAATCAGTTTCATCCATTACCTTCTTTGCTAAAATACTCTCAGATAATTGAGAGAATTAAGAGCATTTTATTTTGAATATCTATACCCCAAACTCTCCACATAACTACCAACATCTTCATTTGGCATCATACAGTGCCATACAAGTAACACAATAATTTATTTTGATTTTTGACACCAACTGCTTTCAAATACATTTCAATTTAAAAATTGACCCTAAAATCAAAAATAAAGAAAGCAACTGCTTAAAGAAAAGGAAAAGCTTAAAGAGAAGAGGACAACGTTTTCTTATACCTTGATTATAATAATTAATAACATTCAAATGCTGTTTTTGTTTTTAATTATGTTTGTGCAAGACAGCCCTTCTCCCTCCCTCTTTCCTTTCCTCCCTCCCTCCCTCTTGCCTTCTTTCCCTCTCTCTCTCTCTCTCTCCTCTAAGTCTATATTTTTTAAGTATAAAACAATAGGTGTACTTAAGGTATCAGTATCCATAGGATGAACCATCTGGAACTTTGATCTCATATCTTCTTGGCCTTTTCAACTCCAGTGACTTTTACCTCCTTTAAAATTGAGAGACACACAATACCTCCCATATTGGGTCTTGCCATTCTGAAGAATGGGTCTACCTCCAAGGTCTTGATATCATAGTCCTATCTCTTTTCCACCTTCTCACCTTCTGCTCCCGCTCTTTGCCATCTCTTGAATCCACTCCCTGCCCTCATTGTGAGCCTGACTCGCCTCAGCAGCTCATCAGCCCTTCTCTGACTGTGCTTTCCTACAAACCCAACTTGTGCCAGGCATGGATCAGTCTTTTCAAAATGGCTCTAATAGTCAAAATGAAGAACAACATTTTTTGGCAAGTATGTTCCATTGAAAAGTAATAATTCTCAAAATGTTGTTAGTAAGTGTTTTTAAGGGAAAAATAAGTTCTCAATACATTTTAGCTAAGTATCATTTTTCGTTATATCCCTCTATTAGAAGTTCCCAGTATGTATTAACCTACTAGAGGTTCTAAGTCACTTGGAGCAAAGCAGCTTGATGAATTCAATCTAATGCCTGCTTCCCAAATTTTGTGGTTCTGGTGTCCTCTTTTACCTGATAACATCCTAGGTAATTTATGGCATGTAGGGAACAGCTCGGGAAATTATTGTAAAGTGGAAAAACCACTGAATTTTAACTTAGAAAATCAGGATGATAATGATGGTGATATTAGTAGCTAATATTAAAATAAGCGAAGTACTGCTGTAAGTGATTTACATGTATTAACACATTTAATCTTGTATAAAGTAACTGAAGTAAGTGATACGATTAGCTCCATTCTACAGAATTAGAAACTAAGATTTTGAGAGATTAAGGAATTGGCCCCCATTTACATAACTGAACTGTGATTCCAACCCAGGCAATTAGGCTCCATAATCTAAGGTTTTATGCTATTCTGCTTCTGTTATCTACCAACTGTGTAATCGAGGTGATTTACTTTGCCTCTCTAGGTCAAGTTTCTTATTGCTCAAACAGAACTAATATTATCTGATGCGGCTGCTATAAGAAAATCAGTATTTAACAGAGCCTAGGGCAGTATCTGGAAATTCAGGTACTCGGAATAACTATTTATTAAATAAGACTCAAGAACTCGAGATTTGTTTATCCTCCTGACTGTGTACACACAACTACTGGTTACCTACCATTGTGAGAGAAACAGACACAAAGCTGTGATGAACTGTTGATTGAAAATCCTTACTCTAGAACTTCAGCTGGCTCCTTAGAGACATTTGTTCACCCTGGACTTATCCGTATTGATTGCCTACTGCAATTCAGGCATTTCAAACACTGTATGTACTTCTCCAGCCCAGGGCACTCAGGCAATGTCTCAAATCTTTCCACTTAGGACTTCCAGGACAGCCATGCCCTTTCACCAAATGTCACGGCCCTTTCATGATCTTTTCTTTCTCAGAGGAAAAAAAAAATTACCTCATTCCAAAGCTAATACCCCAAATATATGTAAATATTTCCTGCTTCAGTCTATATGCCTCCATCGCTTCCAGGAACTGGCTCCATCAACCACTTGATCACCCTTTGTATCCTCTCCCTTTCTGCCTCTCTGCCTCTCCCTCCGTCCCTTCTTTGTACTCTTATACACATAGTATACTTCTGTTTCCAAACCATATTTATACTACAACCATGCCACCTTCACACACCACACTTCGCAGCAAAGCACACACATTACCTTACCCCATATATAATCCCATTTCTCTATTTTTCCCCTTAACCCCAAACTTCTCAAAAGAATCTACCTGCCTTATCTTTTTCCTCACCAAACACTCACTCTTCAACCCTATGCAACTCAGCTGCATTAAACCACCTTTCTCAACGATACCAGCATCTTCTTAATTGCCAAATGCAGTAGGTTTTACTCAGTCATGATTTTATTTAGTCTCTCTGCAAGTTTGTTATGCCCACCTCCTTCTTGCAACTCTCTTCTTCTTAGAACTCTCTGGCATTACACTATTGTGATCCCCTTTCTGTCATTTCAGCCAATTTCTTTCTCTCTCTCTCTCTATCTCTCACTGGCTCTTCCCCCCTCATTTTGCATTTTAAACATGGCTCCAACCTCTGCCTTCTGTTATTTTCATATTAGTGTCTCACTAGGACATTATCCACTCCACGGCTCTAACAATCACTTTTACGCAGATGGTGAAAGAAACTACTAAATTATAATTTTGAAGAAAGGGAGCATATCTAAATCACCATTCTAATTTCCATGGTGTCTAGCACATAATGGGTGTGTGTATGCGGGTGTGTTCAAAGTATTTATATTATATATATATATATATACAGTGTATATACACTATATATATATAGTAAATGAACAAATTATTTCTTTGATCTAGCTTTTCCAAATAATCAGAACATTATGTTTAGGCACAGAATATTTATCAACTTCAAATGCTAAAACGCATGCCTGGAAATTGCTGTTCTACCTCTTAAAGGGCTTGTGAGCTCATATGGCTGATGCCCTGTGAGTTGGACAACAAGGGAGGGCATAGAGGGACCGAGTGGTGGGGAGACAGGAGGAAGTAGAGGCAGTAAGGAGAAGCTGTAGAGGAACAAAGAGGGTATTTGGCTACAAGTGGTACCACAGAGGAGGGGGATGAGAGAGTTTGGCTAGAGAAGAGAAGGGAGGAAAAAGAGCCTGAGCTTATGGGTCCCAGCCCTTGAAGCTCCTTTTGCAAATGTTCACACGTGTCCCCATGTGTAACACTCAGATACTGCTATCTCACTTCAAAAGAACACTGAGGCACCCCGAATAAATCTGCACAATTTCCGGAAATCTCTCTCCTCATTCTTTGTCAAGACGTTCGGTCAAGCTTTGACTTCAGAACAGTGAGAAATGGTTGAAAAGATGTATAACCAGTATTGCAAGGGAGATTATTCAAAAGGTTAATTACTGTATGAGCAGAGAAGGGTGGAAAAAGACCCTTAGAAAAAGACATAAATCTGCCTTTCTTAATCCTAAAACTCTATTATGCTTACATTTATATCAGGGAGAAAAAGGGATTCTTGAGAGGAGGGGTATTCAGGCTATTTATTTGAACTTTTGATAAAACCTCATTATATTCCCTTCCTAATCCTGTGTCATTAGGAGCAAAATGGTACATTTAGAGAACATTTAGACATAAATGCCTGCAACCTTCCTATCAGACCTGCTGACTTTCTTTTTCTTTCTTTCTTACTTTCTCTTTTTTTCACTGTAGCCTATTATGCTGAGATACGATTTTTCAACCAGGCAATCTAGCACTGGCATCGGGGACCCACAATAGCCTGGCTGGAGACACTCTCGGCTTCTAATATTATTATTTTTTGGCAGCGTCATTATGACGCTAATAACTGGGAACAATTATCATTATTCGGAGAAAGAGAAAACAAAACAAAGCAAAACAAAAAACCCTGACCACCTAACATTTAGATAAGCCTACAGTTATTACACAAATCCAAAAGAAGAAGTCTACATAATTTAAAGTTAAGGTTAATTCTTGAAATTGGTGTGGATAGTCAAAGAATGAAAGAGGCCAATTGTGTTTCAAGTTACTATGTCAGGTCCAATCCTTCACTGAGCTCCCTACAAATGTTGCCTTACATGTCGGTTAATGTGCTAGTGAGTGATACAGTTCACAATCTGTACTGTGGTTTAGCTTAGGAAGTGCCATTTGGATTTGGGGATTTTTCATCTGTATTTTAAAACTCAACCTGTGACTACCAAGCAGTTAAATGCCCTGTACTCCTGGGTGTAGGTGTTAGTATCTTTTGGGTCTGTGCTTCTTTATACAGCCTCAGGGGTAGTATTCAGAGTAATGAGAAGTGCTTTGTCAATGTGCCAAGTCTGAGGGTCCTTGGAAACTGACTTACCGTGGTAATTCACAGAGCTTATTTTCAATACACGTGCACCCAATACCACAAGCAATAATTACACAATATTCCCTTATCCACACACATACACCCATGCCCACAATTTGCAGCTGAGAGGTTGTTTAGTCGTTTGACAGAGGAAACGTATTTGTGTCTGTCTATCTAGTGGTAAAATGTGTTTTCAGCTCATATTCCAACTAACTCAAACCTAAGTTAAGGAATAAGAAAAGGAAAAGGAAAAAAAAAAAAAAAAATGAAGCAGAGCCCAGTGTTGGCCTAAGCCCAGAATCCTCAGATTAGAAAAAGGGTGAGCTGGGGCACAGCACAGTCACTTCTGGCCTAATAAGTAAGGCTGGCAGCCAGCATTATGCAAAGCTCACTGGAGAGAAGCAAAGCCTCCTTGGCAAAACAGTGATAAAGAATTCGAATTTTCTGGAAATAGTAATAAGACCTCAGTACAAAGACCTGACCAATCCCAGCACGCACGGCAGGGAACAAGGAGAAAGTGGACCATACCAAAGAAGATATGCAGAACTTAAATAACAGAAAGAATAGAGAATGACCCAGAAGGGCAATTAACCTCTTGCCCACTTCTGTGAGCGTTAAACAGTGTCTGTACTTAGCAGCATGTTTAAACTATCTGTATGATAACTGCATGCACTTCTTTTTCAACTACTCTACGTGTTGCTGTCATAAAGCCCTTAAAGTATGCTTTCAGCTGTTATTATACACAGACACTCGTGCTGGTTGGAGCTGTCAATCCCAGTAGAGATTCTGGTGCCCAGAGCAGAAAAACTGGGGCTATGACCTTCTGCAGAATGCAATCTTAATAATAATTATGTTTTGTGTGTACTTGTGTACGCACATGTATGTTGAGCTGCTAGAAGGAAAAAAAGGGGTAGTCCAGGAAAGAACATCACATGATGATACTTCCTGTGAACTTCACTATGAAAAATAGCTTTATTACCAAGAAAACATACATCTTAGTATCCATCAGTTAGCAAATAACTCTGAAATCTGAAGCTGATAGATCCCTCAGGTGTACCAAATGTTCAAGAAAACATTATTATTTAAAAAAATTATAGTTCAGTGTGAAAATACTCACAAAAATTAGAAGGAAAAAAAAACTGTAAAAGCAAGGGATAACTTACAGGTTTATAACCAATCCAGAAACATTTATTGATTTCTTATTCTATGCAAGTTACAGGGGAATAGTTGTGCAAGACAGGCTTCACACTCTAAGGAAGTCTGGCAACATTACTGAGGAGATAGGAGACACAACCAACCATAAAATGAACTGAAGAGGGAAAGAGACTGGAAAAAGGAAAGAAGTACAAAAAGATGGATTCAGTGTGGTACCAGTGAGAGCCATCGAAGGCTTTTGAGTAGGGTAAGAACATAATGAAAAGGGTTTAGGAAGATTAATATGGAAGGCCAGTTAAGAGATAATCACTAAGATAGGCAAGACATGGTTGTGTCTAGGGCCTTCTCCGGATCAATCAGCCAGCCAAGTCTGAAGTGTGCAGATGAAGCAGAGCCTCAGTCTAATGCTGTTCTACTTCTTAACAAAAGCCAATCTTCCTCCTTTTCTTTCCCTCCTTGTAATGCTTTTTCCTTCCGGCTGACACCTCAAAATACAACAGTGGAGGACTCATTGTGCTAAACTGGCAATTGCAGGGAGGGGAGTGTCCTGTCAATTATACAGGAGCCCATAAAAATGTAGGTGCTTTAACCAGAAATGAGATCAGAGGAATAAGGAATCCTTAGAGGCGCAGGCTCTCTTTCTTTTCTTTTCTTTTTTCTTTTTTTAAAAATTTCCAGATCCCAGCATACACCCTGGAACCTCATCTTAAGTATCAAATATATTTGTGGTGTTGAACTGGGTTAGTTATATATGTGGAGAATAAAAAAGAAATACGTTGGCATGGAGTAATTCATAACTGATAGACCCGGAAAAAGATTCATTTCTTTTTTATCAGAAAATCTGAGATTTTTTAAAACTCAGAAAAGCCTCAGAAATCATTCATGGTAATTTCTTCATTTGATCCTCAGAAACTACTTATGGACCTGGTGAAAGGAACAGTATCTCTATTTTCCATAAGGAGAAACTGAGGCTCTAGGTTGAATGACTGCCTCAAAGCAAGCTGATAAATGATGGAACTGGACTGGAACACAGCAATCCTTTGTGCCTGATAGTTTTTCTACTGCACCTCATGATCTTTTTACATGATGTTTGGGACAATACCTAATTAAGGCTGTTTGAGACAGTACAGTTTAGGGGAGTCTGAAAGAATGTAAAAGGTACAAAATTGGATCGTAATGTATGCCTTTTTAAAATTGAAGTACCGTTGATGTACAATATTATATGTTACAGGTGTACAATACAGTGATTCGTAATTTTTAGAAGTTATACTCTATTTATGGTTATTATAAAATATTGGCTATATCCCCTATGTCGTACAGTATAACCGTTAGCTTATTTTATATATATAATAATTTTTTGTACTGTATGGCTTTTGAAATTAATATAATAGGATCTGGTTTTAGGCTTACAGTTCATATCTGCAAACATACAGACAAAATTTTCAAGAGATTTCTACCCCTATCTCTTGATAACGCTTCCTAGGAAATTTTTAACTGATCTATGGAGGCATCCTATGTCTCCTACAAGTCCTTTCTTTTTTTTAGCATGCTTTGCCCATTTTCTATACACTCTCCCTCATGACTGCATCTGCTTTGAAAAATTACTCCTATTAAACTAAATTTCTCTGTCACTGCAAGAGACATAAAATTAAAAACTATCTGTCTTTAATCATGCCAGGCTTATTTCTTGTCTCCCAGGCCCCATTTATCAATAATTAATATATAAAGAAGACTGAAATCCATTTAAGGCCCAAACATTTCTCTGATTAATAAAAAATTGTGCTCACAAAGATGGATGGACATGCCATGGTGAAGTGATGGAGGACACAGCATCAGCACAGAATAGATCTGCAGGGCCACATGTGCCATGTGGCCCACATAGATGAGAAATAAGCCACGTGGAGGAATGGTTCTGCAGGGGCACCACCCACCAAGCCTGACAACTCTGCATGTGAGAATCCTTGTCTGCAACTATCATCTCGGTGTGTTCAATTTACCTCTCTATCTGGGGTCTTATAAAAACAATAAAAAGGTGAACTTGCATCTAAGAACCCACTCTCTGGAATTATAAGTGCATCTGATTTAATGAACAATTTGTGTACATGTTATCATATAGCTGACCCTTGAACAACAAGGGTTTGAACTGCATGGGTCCACTTATACATGGATTTTTTCAATAGTAAATACTTCAGCACTACATGGTCCATGCTCCATTGAATCATCAGATGAGAAGAACCATGGAAACAGAGGGCCAACTGTAAGTTATATACGGATAAATTGCTCAAGGGTCAACTGTACATGCAACACTGTGATCCTATACAGTATGGGTTGGTGAAACCTATAACTATGTGGCTTGAGAGAAAAATGTCTGGGTCTTACTAGCCTTCTGGTCTAGCCAGTGTGTGTCATTGGCAGATCCCTTGACATTCACTTCTCATGCTGTTCGCTGTCAGTATCTAGGGCTTCCATATCTAGGGAGTTTAACATTAACTGCAGGAAACTCAGATCGTTCAAGTGTCCCAGTTCTACACAAGTGTGAAGTTGCCATCAAATTCTTAAGGTCTATGGGCTTCCCTGGTGGCGCAGTGCTTGAGAGTCCGCCTGCCGATACAGGGGACACGGGTTCGTGCCCCGGTCCGGGAAGATGCCACATGCCGCGGAGCGGTTGGGCCCGTGACCCATGGCCGCTGAGCCTGCGCGTCGGGAGCCTGTGCTCCGCAACGGGAGAGGCCACAAAGCTTAAGGTCTAGCATTGCATAGAACTGTTAATACACACGGTTCCCTCTCCTATTCTAATTTTCCACAATATAACCACAACAGTTTATTCTTAGAGTTCTGGTCTCTCTGTCAAGAAGTTCACTTTCCAAGTCTCTCTGTGCTAAGCAGCAAAGGGAGAAATTATTTTAACCCTAGGATCTTTTTTTTTTTTTTTTTTTTGCGGTACGTGGGCCTCTCACTGTTGTGGCCTCTCCCGTTGCGGAGCACAGGCTCCGGACGCGCAGGCTCAGCGGCCATGGCTCACGGGCCTAGCCGCTCCGCAGCATGTGGGATCTTCCCGGACCGGGGCACGAACCCGCGTCCCCTGCATCGGCAGGCGGACTCTCAACCACTGCACCACTAGGGAAGCCCAACCCTAGGATCTTTGATGGTATAAAGCAATTTCAAGTTGGGGAAATTTGCAGGGAAACTAAATAGTTAGTACCTAGATGAAAATGGATAGATGAGTGTTGTGCAACTTAAAATCCTTTCTTTAGAGAAGTCCTAAAAGTGAGAGAACTCTCCACACTCCTCACACAGACTCTCAGAGGAAGAGTATTTCACATATCTCACTGACTTTACCTCAGAACGGCTTTCTCTCATTTGGCTGCCACTTCTGAGTTTAATTCCACATGAAGTGCTGTAAATACCAGTGTTAATGGTGGATGGACTTTTCTTACTTCCTCTTTGATCAGTCTGAGGTTTTTTCCTCTCTTGTTTCCACCGTTGCCAGAATTCAGAATTCAGAGTTATTGGCTGTTTTGTGTATAAAGTGGAGAAATGAGGAAATGAGACATTTCAGGTTAAGACATAGCCCTAATTTTATGTGAGTGTGTGTGTCTATTTTCTGTTTTCTTTTGACATAGTCACAAACACAAAATGTCACTGAATCAAAGATTTGGGGAGATAGATGGAAGCTTAAGGAATGAGTAACACTTTCTTTCCTATTAAGACTCACCAAGTTGATCAATAACCATAGCTAACTCTTCATGACAACTTACTCTCTACAGGCCCTTTGATAAATATTTGACACAGTCCTCTCATGAAATCTTGTAATAAGCCTAGAAGCAGGTACTATTTTTCGCCCTTTTTACAAGCAAGGAAACGGAAGCTCAAAGACATTAAGACATTTACTCATGGATCCCCTGCTCATCATGGCAAAGCTGGGACTCGAACTCAGGCAGTCAGGTTCCAGAGTACATATTCTTTAGCATCACTCTCTACAGTCAGGTGATATCTCTATAAGGGTAGAGCCAGACCAGGGTCATACACTCCGCCCCTCCTACGCAAAGCACCTCTCTGCACTTACAGGGGCCACATTTTCCCAAATTAAAATCAAGGGGTAAGACAGTGACAGACTCCAAAGTGAAAACATCAGAACCCACGGGATATTTTAGTCAGTGATGTGCACAGGAAGTCAAAATATTTTAAACCAAGATGGTTCTCTGTACTTAAAGCATGTAAGGTCAAAACAAAATATTGTCCGGTTTGAGGTTTTGTTCTGTTGACTATATGTCCTCCTGATGGATACACGGGCACTATTCTTATAATCTAAGGAGGGGCATGTAGATGCAGAGTATTCAAATATAACTGGTAAAGTATAAAGGATGACTGTGTGTGCCAGGTCTATTTTCTCCTCCTTTCTGCCATCCCCTCCCTCCTGCTTGCACTCTGAAGCTTGAACAACGTTGCAGACACAATGGCAACCCCACTTCCAAGGCCCAGAAGAAGCAATGGCAAACGTGGTATGTGAGTCAGTGATTACGAGTCAATAACAATTTCACAACTATATATTCTACAACTAAATTAGAAACGATGTCATTAAGCCACAACAGCCAAAATTTAATTAATTAATATTTTAAAAAATCTGCCTTGTTGTGCTCAAAGCAAATACCCTGGGACATAACACTATGTCATTTGGTAATTACTATGGAACAATATAGGAATAGATCATGACTGGTGTCTAGCAAAACAGCAATTGCATTTTGCCTCCTAATTATGACAGAGCTCTTGGGGAAACACAGGGAGCAGTGCACCCTGCTGTTACACCACAGCAATAACACTCATTACCCCAGTAAATACTATGGAAATGTGCAAACACACAGGGACCTCCCTGCTGCGAGGCTGTGGCAGAATCACTCATTAGGCTGGGAAGTATCACTCAATCGTCTTTAATTACTTCCAAAATATATGATAACTTGCCCACTGCTGCAGTGCAGTGATATCACTCATTATTTTCCCACCTTTTCTTTGTTTTTTTAACACCCTGCAGTGGCCTTATTATAATGGTGATGTATTGTAACTTACACGAGTTTAATCACATAGATTTGTGTGCTTTTAGACTTACAAACACACAGGCTCTCAATGTGAAATGAGCACTGAGAAAAATATGCAGAACTACTGATATTTTTCTGCTAAGACCCCCTTTTTCATGTTACTGAATTGTGGCAATACTGTTGCAATCCCTCCCTTTTATCCTGGAAATGAGAGTGATAATTGCACCGTAGCCCGGAGGAATCCAGGGGACTTGTAATTATATCCCGTTACCAAGGAACACAGCAATTTCAAACCTATTACCCACAGGTATCTTTTATGTTTATTGCCCTCTTTATGAAGCCACTACTTTTCCTCTGAATTCTAAGTGGCAGGATACTTCAGGAAGGTAACTGTGTGATGGAGACAGGGCAGGGAGATAGAAAACATGTCTCCTCCTTCTCAGGAAGCTTGGGTCTGACCTTTGCCAGAGAGGGTCTGTCCAGGCCATTTTCAAATGGAAAAACAGCCTTTGGTTTGGGACTACGTTTCCCACCACAATTTGGAAAGAGGGCTCAAAATTTGGGGGTTTTGTGTTAGAAACTTCACATTGTGGTACTCGCCTCGAAATGCCACAAGTACCCACATCCAGAGGGAACTAATTCTTGATCATGACTTGCCCTGGCATGTGAATGAGTGACTTTCAGAATAACAGTTTGAGAAATAATTAAACCTAAGTGTAGCTTTTTTCATATGAAAGAAGAAAATAAGTGCTCTGTCAATGTATTCATCACTTTGATTTAAACATTTATTCCAAAAATCTGTACTCGGGGAGATTTTCATTAGTCCACCCACATTCTGAAAGAGGGAGTGATGGATGGATGTTTCCCTCTCCTGTGGTAAGTGTTGGAGTTGATTTGTAAGGTTACGGTTTTATAAGGAAGACCAAGTCCTAGACTTAGACGAGTAATATTGAACATATACTGAATATTTAAGTCAAGTATCACTTAGCTGTAATAATTAGTCAAAAATAACATTATTGGCTGTATTTACAGATGAGGAAACTAAGGCTCAGAGAGGTTAAGAAGCGTGAGCTAAAGATTAGTCAGCTAGAAAGCAGTGCAGTCACCATTTGTGGCAGCTCTTTAAAGCCCCAAACCTTGTCCTTTCACTACACTACCCTGCCACTTACCCCATCTGCCTTTCGGCCTATTTCTATCGGCTTCTCGTTCTATAAAACGTCCTAACCAACCTGGAAAACTGGCTCAGAATGTTCAAATAGTGAAAAAAATGTCCTCACAAAATTGATCTCCCTTTTAGGTGAGAGAGACTCAGGGTACTTTTAAGCCACACTGTTCATGGTGGTTGTCTGCTGCTTTTCCCTGTGTTAACAGTCACTTGAAGAAATATGAAGGCTACATTTTTACCCAGAACTGGGCTGCTGGTCTTATTCATCATCCACAACCTTCTCTAGAAGGTCAATACAAACTCTGAAAAAAAGGAAAAGAATAAAGAAGAAGATAAAAACTTGGAGCTTCTAAAGTTGGATTTGGGAGTCTATTAGCAAATTCAAGTATGGGACAGGGCAAGGTCTTCTTGCTTGTTCAGTTACTTAATTAAAATCAGATATCCATTTTCTTACAGGATAATACTTTATATGTCATTTTATTTTCCTTGTTTATTTTCACATTCCTTTATAATATTTTTTGGTAATCAATTTTTTTTTTGCTTCAATAACAAAATTAGTTCAATTTCAGAATGATGCACTCAGTTTCCTAAAACAGGGTATTAGAAAAGTAAACCTAATACATTTGAATAAAGAAAAAAACCCACCATAAATGTGTACATATCATACACATTCATCTGGGATCTATTGAGGTGTACTAAAAAAGTATAGTTGCTGGGTTACATACATAGAAGTTGTTTTAAAATACGTTTATTCAAAACATTTATTGCATGTATAATATGTTTAACAATGAAAAAAACTTTTTCTCTGATGTCTCTCCAGAGCGAGATTATGTAAAGGTTACAAACCTATGAAAGTGTCTCCAGTTTACCCAGGGAATGTGGGTTGTCATAGCAGGTCATCCACTGGGCCTTGAATCACAGGCATTTTGAAAGCAGGGCTTGACCTTTGATGGTGGATTTCATGGAGGCCAAGTCACTGGGCAGAGAGTGAGTCCTATGCATGGGGAGGGTTGCATTTATTCCTGGTCAGGTCACAGACGTAGGTCACCAGGAAAATGTCTCATTATCCCCTGGGGTAAATAAACTTGAATCTCCCAGGAAGACATGTCCCTATTTTTCTGAGAAGGCTATTACTGAAATTAGTCAAGAAAAGCAGTTATCTCCTTGTTATTTAGAACATTGCCAATGTAGAAAGGAACTACTTTACTCAGAGTAAGAAAACTTGAATTCCAGAACTCAGTTCTGTAACTTGGTAGCTAATACCTCCTTGAAAAAGGCACTTGACATCTCTAGACACTGTTGCTTCATCCACAAGGTGATAAAAATATCTTGACTACCTAAAACCCTGAGGCTATGAGAGATAAAGGAATGAGGCCTAGGGGGTTCATATTTCAAATTTTGCCTGGAAAAAGACACATTTATCTGACACACATAAAGTATGTTTTTTGTCCCTTTCTGTAGTATACCCCATGAATTCATATCAACCTACTTCTTTGAGTTTCATTAATTAATTGATTTTTTGGTTTGGATGCTTGGTTCTCTCAAAGCAAAGCTGTTTTCAAACTGTAACACTTTGATTCCAAATGTCAAATATTTGATTTGTGAAGGTTTCCGTTTTCATTGTGAGATGAGAGCTGGTGTAAGTATATCTTTTCTCCATGCCACACTCTACCCACCCAACCCCTATGGCACATTTGGAAGCTCACCAATTTTTGATAATTTTGAGATCATCAGGGTAATTTAAATACTAATAGCTTGGGGCTAGATGTTTAGCGTTTATGTCCACAGGGCACAAAGTCTTCTTTAACTCATTAAATTTTGCTTTAATTAATCCTGGCACAGCCTTATAAAGAAGGTGCATTCTGGTTTATGTTGAAGCTTGCTGTCTAGAATGTATTTGCCCTTTCTTCGTCCCTGGCATTTGTCCCTGTGATGTATCCTAGTCTGCTTTTAACACAGCTCAGAAAATGGGGTGAGAAATGGATAATTTAGTTGCTTACTTGAATTTCATAAGAAGCGTACTTTAAAACATCACTTCCAACAACATTTCACTACCATCAAATCAAATCAACAAACAAAAACTTGCATCCAGTCAAAACTGACCACCCAAATAACAGGAAGTTGATTCCATTTCTAATAGTCTATAATGTGGGACAAAGTAACAATTAACATTTGTGTAAAGTTCACAGTCTCAAGCATTATCTCACTCAATTCTTATCCTGCTTTTACGAGACAGAGTATAATATACCCATTTTAAAGATGAGAAGACTGTGGTTCAGATGAATTAAGTGACTTGCTTAACTATGCAAAGACTAAATAAAAAGGCATTATATGAATACAAATATCATGACTTCAACTCTGAGTATGGACCTAGACCCCACCCCCTAGACCCCTGGCCACACACACACAATTGTCTAGAGAGTAGATTAATGGAAGTCACCTGACTTGTAGTTGATAAAAAGGAACATAAAATGCTTTGATATAAAGACCTAGGACTGTTCCCAAACCTAATATTCCATGGTCTTTTCAAGTGACGAGCAGGTATCAATTATTGTTCTCTGAAGTCTCCAGGGGGTTCCCAAGAGTGAGTACTCAAAACATATTTCTTGACTGTGGAAAGATCAAGTACTTTCTTTCACCTCTTCTTCATTACTTTTCCAACATAACGTCCTGTTAACTTTACTATATGTACAGTCAGGTAACAGTGCTTGTTCTCCTAAAGTGAGTGCATGGAGATCTTGAATAACACAGTATAGATCTTCTTCAACTAAGAATGGGGATACATCCCAGAATACTCGTAAATCAGAAATACCATAAGTTGAAAATGCACTGAATACACCTATATTACCGAACATCAGAGCTTAGGCTAGCCTACTCTACCTTAAATGTGCTCAGAATACTTACATTAGCCTACAGTTGGGCAAAATCATCTAACACAAACTTTATTTTATAATAAAGTGTTGAATATCTCATGTACTTCGTTGAATATTGTATTGAAAGTGAGAAACAGAATGGTTGTATGGGTACAGAATGATTGTAAGTGTTCTCTACCTTGTAATGGGGTAGCCGACTGGGAGCTGCAGCTGCTGCCCCTGGCCAGCATCAGGAGAGAATATCGTACAGCAAACCGTCAGCCTGAGCAAAAGTCAAAATGCAAAATTCCGCATGTGGCTTCCACTGAATGCTTATCGCTTTCACACCACCGTAAAGTCAAATAATCCTAAATCGAACCACTGTAAATCGGGGATCATCTGTAGATTTCACAAGTGGACAACTACAAGTATAGTACAATGACTTACTCTGGCACTACTTAAATAATGTGGCTTTTAACAGTCACTTCCATTTTCACTTCATTTGAAGCTGAAGCTATTATTTTCAGAGTTCTCAGAATTAAAGGAAATAAACCTTTCCTGTCTGTCTTCTATCTTAGCAGCGATAGTCAAATATCCACTGCATACAATGCTGGCCTGTTTTTCAACCCCATTGAAATCAGGACGATCTCCTATAAAGAGCCTCTCTTTCATGACAAAGGGCAGATGCCCAAGAGAGCCTCCCTCACAATAGACATGTTAAGAATATGTATAAAGAAAAGATAGGTTGGAAATGAAATGTAGAATAAAATTGCATAGACAAATGCAAAAACTGGTGAAGATAAATTGTTTATAGTTAAGCTCAAGGAAGAACACAACCTTTGACTGTGGCAAATGATATTTCTGTGAGAAGACAATTATGAAGCAATGTGCATCTCTAAAGGAATTTAACACTTTGGCATGAAATTGGTGTCTAGAAAATGAAGTTATGTTTTAAGAGCAACAGATTGCAAATAGTATAAAATAGAATAAGTTACATTAGAAAGATGTTTCATGATCTTTTAACACAACACCTGTGGAATTGTTTTTAATGAAAAACATTGAAAAATATGTAGCATTTTGTGAACTCTGGCTTAAATTCTCAGAGACACCTCTTACAACTGATGCCTTCCATGTTCTATATGGCAGATCCCTCTGATTTGTTAGGGTCAAAATACTCAGAGGATGCCCTCACCTTGGCACTAAGTAGAACTTGTCCCTGCTTTTTAGGCCTGGAGATCTCACTCTCTGCACATGCTTCTGGCAGATGGACAATGGGATCAGAGTTATGAGTGACAACAGGAGCTCAGTACAGTGCTCTGATAGAGCTCTGGGATTAGGGGAAGGGCAGAAAAGAAGAAAAGAAAGGCTCTGGAAATCAGATGAGGGACTCTAGAAGGTAACACATTTTAATTAAGCTTTCTCCAAACCAGCAGGGAGAGAAAATTCAGCCAATATTTTATTTTCCAATCTATATCTTCAGAGAACACATCTAGAAACTGTTTTGAGGGTGAGCTTTGATATATGTAAAGGACACAATTTGATTATGAACAAGCAGGAACTTGTGAAATATCAATTTTCATTATACCTGTCTTTCATTATACCTATCAAGGACCTTATAAAACTATACAAAACATTATCGACCTCAACCATTAGTCAGCTGGTACTTCAAGTCTTCTAAGTCACTACTGCTCAGGGAAGGCTAAGAAGGATTTGCTTAAACCTGTAAAAACAAATTTCTTTGCAATTTCTTCTGCTAGCCATCTAGCCAACTTCTATCACCCACTACAAATGCACGCACACGCGCGCACGCACACACACACACACACAGAATGCAGTTAGTTCTGCGTCTGTGTTCCAGATTCCTCATCTGTAGGATGTTGATAATAATAACCATGTTTGCAAGATTCGTGGTAATGTATTGTTGAGGACGCCACAGATATGATGGACCTTTAACCCTAAATTTGATTTGGATGATAAGACTGATGAATGCCACACACACACACCAAGGATGTATGAAAAGGTTTATTACTCCTATAATGAGGCTGTCTGGAGAAAGCAGGGCAGGTTTCTAAGCAGGCCCCAAAATGGCTTGAAAGAGCACAGAGGGGTACCCGGCTTAGGGTTTTCTGACAGATAGGGAGCAGGGCTGTGGTGAGAGTTCCCTGGCACAGGCCAGGGCTTGCTTGGTTTGAACCACCTGCTCTTGACGAAGGACAGAGCACCTATGCTTTCTTACCAGCTCGTCCAGATGTGGGTCAGAAGGTTAAGGCGAGTGGTGGGGCTTGAAAGCTGTCAGCCACCAAGCCTCAAAAATACGGTCAGTCTCTTTATTAAGGCAAAGAAAGAATTTAGCACAGTGCACCCGGTAGATGCCCAATAAATGCTAGCTTTTATTATCATTGTTCTTAACACAATTATCATGTCTATGTCTGTTCCCTGCTGCCTGGCTGGTGTGATGAGAAAGGAATTTTAGGACATGGATCTAAAAGGAAATCAGTATGAATAGGACAGAATTTGAGAGGCGGTGTGACCCAAATAATACACCAGAGCGACAGCTTAGAGTTACATTTAACACTAAGGTAGAAAGTGCAGTGGGCTTGGATTCACTCCACTTGAGCTGAAATCTCAGCTCTATTCCTTGAGAGCTGCATGATTCTCAACAGTGGCTTACATGCTCTCAAACTTATCAGCTCAGTGCAAGTAATACCACCAATTCCACTGGGTTGTTATGAACAAGAACAGAAAGATACCAGAGGTGTCAGCATGTAGCAAACTGCCCAGGACTTATTAGATGTTCAGTGAACAGCAGTTGAATACGATTCTGAGTATTACCTACGTAGCCACTTAACTTCTCTGAGGCTAACTCCCTGTATTTCTGATAGATGATATAAGGATAATAATGTTTACCTTACCTATCATGCAGGAGTGTGATCATCAAAATCAACAGGAGATTATGCATCTGATGGTACTTTCTAAATGGAAGTGTATATATTGATAGAAGACATTATTATTAAACACACGCCCTATCACAGAAGCATTTAAGAGGAAATGCAGAAGACAAGTGTTAGTATCTTGACAGGACTCAAACACATATGGTCCCCTCACGGTCCCAACTTTAGGGGAGAATTCTTAAATCAGGTTCACTTTTCACTGTATACTTGCTAACCATATTACAGTTGAACATTCTCCAAAGTCCTGGCATTTTCAAACAGAGCCAAATGAGATTGATTTGCCTGAGGATCCCAGATACTCCTTCCGTCTCAGCCAACAGTCCCCATCTGTTGGTTCCAGTTCATATTTGAGATCATGTGCTCCAGGGAACCATCCGTATTAAAATCCTGACCTCAGAAAATAGACTCAGAAGATTCAAAAACTCAAGTTTTCATCAAGGGGGAATGATTGAAGAAGAATGAAAAATGAAGAGATGGAATGAAAAGCAGGAGAGATAGGAAACAAAGATGTAAGTGGACACCAGTTAAAAGTGCTTTTGGAAAACAAATAAGAATGGTGAACAGGGCTGAGAAACATGTACTGCACTGGTTAGATTCAGTCTAAGATGTCCAGGTTATTAGTCCAACCTCTAGGAGGGGCCAAAACACAGCCATTTCCTCTTTCCTTCTTTTCTTTCCCTTGTCTTCATGACTCCCCAACGCTGAAACATCGTTATAGAGATATTCATGCCAGCTATGGATTGCGTTTTAGAACCATCACACGTACTTAATCGCCATAGGACAACTGAAGCAGACAGAAGCAACCCACGTGTGCTCTACTGTGGCCATGCTCTCTCCCTCAACAGTCATGGCGGTCAGTGTTCCGGAAGGAGGTGAAGCACAGTGGGGACTGCCCCCTCTGCACTGTGGCCCCAACAACGTGAGGGGATTTCTTCTTTGCTGGGGACGTTCACATCTCTCCTCTTTTTCACTATGCCAACTGGTGCATTCAGCCAGGCATCCTGGCAGTCACATGCTCGCTTATGCAAAGAAAATTTTCCAAACTAACTATTTGGAAAATATGCAGTTTTATTCAATTGTAAGAGGAAGATGTACTTATTTATCCGCATTAAATCTTAGTATCTGGAAACCCTGTGGAAACTTCGTAGTAAAACTTTAGTCACGACACAATGTCCTTGGCCTGAATTCACCAAGTCACGGTTTTACTCAAGGATGAACCACGTTCTGGCGTTTTGTGTTCACTCTTTCTCTTGTCTTATAAAAATCTGTTAATGTTGAAAATGTCCTTAATTATTTGGATACATTCTGCCTTCCCAAATGGAGAAATTACTTGGAGGGATGAAACAACATTTTTCTTCTGTATTTCCCCAAAGCACACACTATGGTTTCAGAGTCTAGTAGGTACTCAAGAGATAGTGTCTTCAGACTGATTAAATGACAGCGCAGCATTTTATGTTTTTTAGAAGTGAAATAGCATTCATATTTCAACAAGGGCTTGTTCCTCTGTAAATTACTGATTTAGAATCGCAATTGACAACAGCAGAGCTCACCTGCCCAAACAACTTCAAATGAAACAGTAACTTTTGTTACAGTATTTTGGAGTCATACCTGTGAAATGCAACTGACACCGGCACAGAGTAGAAATGGTTTCGACACGGCAAGAAAACGCCTCTTGACTGACGGGAGCGTGCTCTGCTGCCTTGACAAACAAGTAAGAATCCAGCCGCAATCTGTTGGAGTCTCAAGGCTCACAAACCTGCCAGATTGCCATCTTTGTGCTGAATGCAAAATAACCACAGTAGCTAGAAATGGTCAACTGTGGATGGTTGGGGTGGGGAGAAACACACTTAATCAATCTCTCCTTTTCACTCTGCAGGTTCCAACCGTGAACCCTGCATTCCCTCTAGGAGAGAAGAGCTTCCATTCGTTTGTTTTGTTTTGTTTTGTTTTGGCTGCGGCATGTGGGATCTTAGTTCCATGATCAGGGATCAAACCCACACCCCCTGCAGTGGAAGCACAGAGTCTTAACCACTAGACCGCCAGGGAAGTCCCAAGAGTTTCCATTCTTAACTTCTAGAGGTAAGAGTGTCTCATTTCTCTATTCCTGAGTCATCTTACCCATGGCTTTTCTCCATAATCTACATTTGGGTTCAGCTTGTTGATGATGTTCATAGAATAGGCTCCCGTGACTCCCAAGGGTCTATAAAGTACCAATGTTTAGCTCTTTAATTTCTTAGACCCTTCCCAGTCTGGCTTCTCTATCTATTATCATGGTTGCCATTTGAGGTATCAAGGCTTTACTGAGTTTTACAGTGTGTCAGGTCCTGTGCTAAAGATCTTACCCTGTGGAGTTGCGCTGAAGATAAAAGGGCATTCAATGTATAAAGCACAATATAAATTCAAGTCTTCAAGATATCATTCCTGGAAAAGTAGACTCATTTTAAATTCTCTCCTTTAACTTGTCAAATCAAACAGCTATGAATAATCATCTCTTTTTGAATAGTTATTTTTCCTCTTAAATTTACCATTATATAAAGGACAAAGGAATAAATCTTATATGAAAGTTAATCATAAAAATTCAAGTGACCACAGTTCCAATTAGCTTTCTTTTATCTGACTATCTCTCTATCATTCTCATCCTACGCTTTCTCTCCCCTTTCCCTCCCTCCAACGTCCCCCGCCCCACTTACTGTAACCCAAGTGGTCATTTATAAAAGTTCATCACGGTCATATTAAAATTCAAGATGTCACAGATCAAACCTATGCTTTCTTGAAAAAATCTCAAGCTCTTCCTATTTCACTCTCAATGCTAACTCCCATGATACACATCAAGCTGGTACTAGGGTTCACTACAGCCCTGGGACCAGGCTATGCTTCCAAAGCGCATTCCCTCCTACTGAGACCACACTCAGCAGTAATATGGAAAGGAATTCTTCAGTCCAGACAGTTACATCCTCATCTATTCACAGGGCCCTGCTTTCTTCCCAGAGATCAACCTGTTCCTGAACTCATTCTTGGACTTTAGGGATCTTGAGGGAACAATTGCTATTTTAACCACATAGTTTAAGCTACCTATGCAGTGATTACTTCTCAACACATCCACTGCATACCTTTGCCCATTTTTCTGATGCCATCTCTGTAGAATACACAAGATATTTTCATGGTGCATTATTCAGAATATATCTCCTAGGAAGCCTTTTTATTTCTTTTGTTGGCAATTCTGAGCTGTTCTTTATTTTCAGAGTCCTGTTTCAAATCTTTAACTTAAAATTCATCTTTTTCTTATTTTCTGTTTATCCTCATATATCTCTACTGTCTCTCATATATTTACTCTTTTATCTACTACAAATAGAAATAATTTCTTTAAAAAGCATGTTAGTTTTCCATCTCAAATGGAGAATCAATACATTCTTGTTTATAATAGC
This sequence comes from Delphinus delphis, assembly GCF_949987515.2. Classification (NCBI taxonomy): domain Eukaryota; kingdom Metazoa; phylum Chordata; class Mammalia; order Artiodactyla; family Delphinidae; genus Delphinus; species Delphinus delphis. Next base: position 63,307,655 of record NC_082686.1, read on the forward strand.
ATTGCAGAAACCTAGAACTAAAAGGGATATCAAGATACTCAGGTAGGTATTGATAATAATGGCTGAAAGTAGCAGGTGGGGAGATACTAGTGATGCTTAAGCTGGTTGCCACACTTTTCTCAACAGTTGGTAGCTTGCTGGCATGTCTGAGCGTGGGGGACACAAGTCCAGGGGTGACAGCTCTTTCCTACTCCTTTAAGAATCTTTTCTACAGAGGAAAAAAAAATGGAGCCCATATCTAGAAATCTCAATATCTGGAGTAAGGGAAAACATAATTTTGCGATGAAAAATACTGGGTCCTGAATTGAATATAACTTCCATCTTATTTTAAGAAGTTTTTAAGATGCTGATTCAAATATCTCGCTTGGTAGCCTGTTTCCTATTGCAATCCCTTTTTTTATCCATGAGGCTTAACTGACTGTGTTCTTAGCAGACACAAAGGACAACTGACCTGAATATTCTGCATAGCAATTCTTTATTTTAATTGGATCAGGCTTCTTCTAGTTTTCTTTTTTCTCGGGGAAACATTTCTAATTTCTACCATTCCTCATAATCTCTCTTCTCTACTCCATTTTAAAAATCATGCTCTTTAGTAGCTATCTACATTCTAAATATCCTTTTGTATTAAAAAAAAAAAAAAACACAGAGATGAATCTTGGATGCACGTGTCTTCCTATTACAGCTTCATCTGAACCCTTTAGGATCCACTGCACTATTCTATGGATATAAATAAGGAGACATAACCCTAGAGGTGAAGCTGCTGTTGTTTTTCAGTTCAGCCAATCCCCACCTTCTCTGTGAAAGTGTCCAAAGTTAAGCCGATCCCTGCAAGCACTGGGTCAGTCATGTAGTCACATTCTACTATCTGGTCTTAAGTGTAAGGATTGTTTTGCCAGAAGTGTGAGTATCACTGCCTGTATCCTAAAAATAAAACAAATCTTGAAGCAATAAAAAGAGAAGATGTAAATGTTTCTTTTCTTCCTGAAAGTAAGGTACTTTTTGCCAGAAGGGAATGAAAATTTCATAACAAATGCAGCAAAATTAAGCAGTGAGCACAGAACGTTGTCAACACACTGCAGGGTATTCAGCTGAGAGCTACAAAGTATAATTAACCTGGTAAAGCAGAGAGAAGAGTTGTACTATCAAATTCTCCATTTTTGAGATTTGCTATAGTTAAGCAGTTTATGGGTCCAGAGTCCGAGTTAAAAATCAAAAAACAAAACGGTGGCTTGAGGCTTATTTCTGGAACTCTGGCTGTTATTACCCAGGACCATCATGTCATCTCGCCACTGTACCCAGCAACAATCTTCAGACTTTCAGACATGTCTGGATATGTTTAGAAATCAGTGTACAGATGAAATATACATGAAGCCACTCATTCTTGCAGCCATTCATTCTACACGTATTTACTGAGCATCTTTCATGCACATGAATTTTGTGTGTGTGTGTGTATGAAACCTGGGGAGTACCCAAGCACGTCTGCACTGATTGTAATTGGTACATATGAAGTCACACTGTGGCTGTCCATACGTCTGTCTTCCCACAAGAGTGTATCCTCCTCAAGGACCAAGAACAAATCCTCTCATTTTGTTTCCTTAGTCCCTTCAAACAGAATGGATGACTGACTGCTAATTAAATTAATGGCTTAAAAAGAAAAAGAATGCCTTACACCTACATGTGTTGTTATGACTTTGAGTGAAGTCTTCCATCCCTTTGGGCTCTGTCACGTGTCCTCCTTTGTGATACACTGAGATGGACTAAGAGGCATGTGTCGTGATGCTTAAGGATTCAACTTTGACATCGCATCTCCTTTAGAAGTTTATGATCAAATAAGTTAAACTGATCTTCAAAATAGATATAATCTGAACAGAAATGTACTTCATGTCTGAATGTATTTCCCTTTGTGTTTACTTCTAAAACCTAAGCTTTTTCACCTATGCTGTAACATTCTTAAATGGGGTCATTTTACGTGGGTAACTCTGATCTCTGTTTGTTGATTCATTGGCTTTTCTGACTTGGAGGCAAGAAAAAGAAAGTAATTGACAGAGATACTTGTATACCAATTTTCACCTTAGAAATTATAGTTTCCAAATGCTCACAAGTGAAGATACCATAAACTTTAATGACTTAATTAAGCTAGTGGTAAAAAGCAATACGTCTGGGAGGGTGTTAGTTACAAAAGCAGGGGAATGATATGATTTTCAGCAAGGTGGTCTGGAAAGGATTAGGCTTTGGAACCTAAACAACTAGATTCAAAATCTGATTCCTCCCTTGAATGGTATTTTGCTGTGGCTTGCTCTTTCTTTATGTTATTTTTCTTATGCAAAATGGTGACACTATTACATATTTTGAAGAAGTGTTGGGAGATTTGGTAAGTCATCCGACATTACGCTGGTTTCTTTTCTCCCCATGTCGACTAACACTGAGACTGGCAGAAGTCTGTGGGCTCAACAACCATTATGATAGTAGATGCTGCCATGCAGGGCTGAGACATAAAAACCATCCACCGAGTTCTGTTCCCTGATGCACCTCTAACTTTATGGAGTACTGTTTACATTTACCATTTCTGAGCAAGCAATTAAAACGACCGATTTTTAAATAACTGAAGAAATAAATATCTCCATAGAAATTCAGTGAACTATTACTTAGTCAGGTGTCATTCATGCTTTTTTTTTTTTTCTTTATCTTTAGAAAGAATAACACATTTGCTTTCAAAGCAAAAGATGCTGTGACTTACCAACAAGATCTGGCTGCCTTTTGCATGTTATTTGTTGTTACGGCAAGGGACGTTCTAAGAGTGACAAGAAAAGATAACATGGGAATATGAATAAAGAAATAAAGCCAGTTGTTATGGCAACCAGTTCTCCCAGAATAAGGGGTTGAATGAGCTCTCTCCTTAGTACCTTCTCCCTATTCCCCAATTTTGAGCCAAAGAAGATACATCTCTTTAAGTAGGCATGAGGATTATTCAAAGTACTCTATGGCATATATTTTTTTAATCTCTGCGATTCTCTTGTATTTTGAGTGATACCTAGATTGTGGATGTATTGTTTTATCACTTAGGCATTTTTTTAATTGAATCCTTTGCAGTGGAGATGATTGCTGATGCTAATCAGATTCTTAACCTTTCTACTCTAGAAGAACACGTGTCCTGGATTTCTGTCATTGAACTTTGGTGAGATGGGGCTAACAGTGAGTGACTAGTGTGTGTCAACAAATGGTAGAACACTGCTAGGCAGCTGGTGTGGGTCATAAGGGGTCAAGGCAAAGTTATGGTAGAAGAATTGGATAAAGATCTCTGAACCCAGGCTACAAGATTGAAGAAGCATGGTTTTCACTTTCTAGGTTCCTACAGTTATTTGAGATGTCTGCAAGGCAGCATTAGGAACTGGGGTCAAAGAGTTAAAGCTTCACAGTTCCTTGGACACTACAGATAGGAATGTGGAAATAGCCCATGATAGCAGTGACCCCAACAGTGGCAGGGAATTCCACCCAATTTTATGTAGAAACAATGGCCCCTGGATCTGAAGGAACTTGCTGAATTCTGAATGGGTCCTATCCCCCATCCATATGCCATGACAGCAGCAGCTCCTCTGTATTAATGGGAAAACAGAGCCCTGAACTCACATGGGTTAGAAACTAAACTTTCATTTACCCGTTTCTTATCAGAGGCCCTTATAAACTTTCTGCCACTACAGAGAGACAGGAGCTATGAAGCAGGCTTGACTTCTCACTGTGCAAATAGAGCTTAAACAACCTAAAATGTAAGCAACCTAGGAGAGGTTCCTCTTCTGCTGCTACAGCCACTACTAAGTCACTTCTTAGAAGAGGAGAGAGTGTGCTGCTCTAAGAAAGCAACACTCATCGTATCTAAGAATGGCTTCCGATGATGTCAACAGTTCATGATGCTGGATGTTTTCCCACCATCCAGAGAGGAATCCATTCCGGGGGTCCTCATCCCCCTAGCGTGGCTATCAGGGTCCTCTGCTAGTACTCAATTCAACTCCCTCACCCTGCACGTGGCAGAGAAAAAGGGGGTTGCTACATTTCGTCACATATCTCTTTTAGAAATAACCTGTTTTCTCGCAATAGGATCACAAGAAGGTTACCTGCTTAACAAAACTCCCACCCCTCCTCTGAGTCTACGGATCAAATCTTTCTGTGATTCATTTCAACAAGCACTCCTTGAAGCACCTTTATCTAATGGTACCAATCAAATGGGCAATCAATAAATATTGGATAACGATGGATAAATTTTAAGCCACAGAGTAAAGACTGTGCTGCTGAGCTGAAGGAGGTCAGTTTTTCTCTGGCACAGAATATAATAATTTCATTTTATGTACACACTTTGGGTGGTCAGATCCTTCAACAGTAGAACGTAACTGAAATGAAACAAAATTCCTTCAGCGACCACTGATCACTGGTAAACTTTCAAATATATAATGCAGCCCAATATGACTACAATAAGCAGGTAATAAAATGTTGGCCTTTGACCTTCCATGACTATTCATTTTAGTTCCTTTCTTACTCCAGGAGATGCATCCTTGGATATGTGTGTATGTGGGTGGGCAACTACTCTCTTGCATTTTCTGGCAGTCTTTTGCAATCAGTGGTCCTGTCAGACCCAGTGTTTCAGTTTCATAACTGTAATTGGATTGTCTGACTTCCTATTCAACTGGTACATGATTCTTCTTATTTCTCTTTTTTTAAAAAAATCAATAAGTGGTTTGTAGTACCTTTAATAGAGAGAAATCAGGTTTTACCATTTTATGGAGTTGACATTTTCAACATTTATCCCCAAAAAGACCATTGGGTCTGTCAGATCCAAGGCATAGGTTTTAAATTAATTGGATTGTCTGATCCCAGGGATGTACAATAATATGGACATATTTCATGGTAGAAATCAAAGAGCTATATCACCACTCCTTTGAACTATAATGCCTTGAACTCTATACTTACAAATAGAAACAATTTTTTCCTTTTCTTTCCCTCTCTTTGCAAATCCCTCAACTTATAATGAAGTTATAGAATTCATGAATAACTTTATGTTTAAGCCTGAGTCTGATGTTAAAACTACTAAAACACTATGGGTATGAATGTGTTTATACATTTACATGTATATAAAAAGTCCATATGTTTACACATATGCATTGACTTTAAACACACATTCACTCATGCATATGTGACACAAAGACCTGGTTACTTCCATTTTTAAGAGTAACTCATATTTCATGCATTTCTGCAAATACTACCTGACTCTATGGAACTTTGCTACGAGATGAAGATGCAAAGATGAGTAAGGCAGCGTAACTGCCACCAAGAGTCCTGAAGGAGGATAGACAGTTTCTGCAAAATAGTCAGTAAGTCCACATCTCTTAGCTTTTGGTTAATAGCTTGGTTCATTTTAGGATCCGGTTTGCACCACTGGTTCTGTACTGACTTGAACAAAAATACATTTCAAAATAATATAGGGTTTCGACTAAAGACTTGGGACTGCTTGCTTAAAATCAGATTCATTCCACATTTCATTGCTGTCTGTAAGTATTCATTCCGCAGGAGGTAGAGGTTTTTCCACTGGATAGAGATCATTATCAAATGTTGCCATCTTCCTCTGAAGCATTCACTATTAACTGCTGTTGGAAGCAGGATTCTAGACTGAGTGGGCCATTGGTTTGTTCTGGTAGGACAGTTCCTGAGCTTTAATGGGCATACACTGTTTGGAAGAAAAAGAAAAAACTAACAGAGACAAACTTGAATATTTTGAGTAGCGCTTAATGGATTAATCTGGTGTGTAGAGTTTACCGTTTCATTTTTTAATTTAATTTCATTGCTAAACATGAAACCTTGAAGTTCAGGAGTACAAAAAGAGAAAAAAAAAAAAAATCCAGGTCATGATAAAAAGTCCGCTTAGCCAACTCTACTTGGAAGCCAGATTTGTACATTTTCAAGCTGGTTATTTACTGAGGGAGGAGTCAAGTTAGAACAAGACTATAAAGGGTAGCAGGCTCTTTCAGAACTTCAGCACAAGGAGGGGATGAGCAGATACTGATTGCTATACTTTTTGGCTACATTTGCTTTCAAGCTCAGTAGACCTCATTCATCTGTGGTCCCTGATCGAAAAGCCAAGGCAAAACACCGTCTCTCCATGTGCCAAGTCAAAACTGGGACTGAGATTTGCCTGATTCAATTTAAAATCAGTCATGGAGAAACAGTTTCTTAACAATGGCCTGAATTATCTGGACTTGATATTTATTTTAGAAAAATTCACTAGACACTGGTCTATCCCATTTTATTATACCGATCTCCTGTAGTTGAAAGAATAACGGCCATTTTGTGAGCTATTCAGTTCAACCACATGATATAAATACATTCATAGGACAAAAATTGTCAAAGTCATGCCCCCCATATGGTGAAGGAACTAACATGAAGCCAGGATATTGGCAAGGATCTCCATATTTTACAAGATATTGCTTGTAGTTCTGTGGGGGAAAAATTCCATGTGTGATAAATTTAGAGGTACCTTGTGAAGGAAACCCTCTTCATGATTCAGTGTGACAAGTTTCACAGTAAAAGCTCTAGAAAGTTCTGCAGCAAATTAATTTATCTAAATAAATTTCTTAAGGAATATTGCGCTGGACCATAAAATATTTTTTCTGGTCAAATTCCTATCAGCATTTTAGAGGACAGTGATATTTCATGATTCCATGTAATACAGTTTGGGAAACTGCCCCAGGCTGGAAGTTTCCTGATGACCCATTACTTGCCTGTCCTTGAACCTCTAAGGGTTAACACAGTGCCTGGGACCACACAGAGTTAATTTTCCAAACCTAAAAAATGAAAGCTTTAGATACACAGTTTGTAATCTAGCTCTCATATGCTGCATGCTGTTTTAAAGGAAATTATATCTCCTCTTCTCATTCAGTGAACTGGCATTTCATAAAATCAGGTTTGAATAAATTCAGATATTTTTCTTAGAATGCATTTCGCAGCTAAGGGATAACATTCTGAACACTGCAACATTCTCCTTCCTTAAAAGATGTGTGTCTGTCTTCTCATGCTAAACTTCTGTTTTGTTCTTTGTGTGTGGGTAGTAATTGCCTGTGACTGATGGAATGGGTATACAATATAGGTGTCTTATTATTTTTTTTCCTTAACCTATTTTTAAGCACCCAATGTGGAGGCTTGCAGCCTGTGGTGCCTCCATGAATATTATCTGAGAATATCAATAAATCTAAACCCATCACCAACAGTGATTACTTTCTTCATTCTGACAGTGACAGTTACATTATTTAGATACAGTTGTAGAGCAAGCAACAGACGGAGATACCTTCCTACAGACTCTAGTTTCTAGGTTACATTAATCACCGTGGTACAAAATCACAACCACAAAGTGATTTTCTGTCTATATTCTATTTGGGAGATAGATGTGAACAGGGCTGCAACTTATTTTTCCTTGTTTGGCCTCAGGAGTTGCGGTTGTCAGTCACGTCAGAGGCTATTTCTTCCTCCTGTACTGAGAATCCTCCCTCTCCGACGCCTTCCAGCTGTTTGCTCCACCTCTTTTCTCCCTCTCCTCTGTCTTCAAACTCTCCCTCTCTATTGGTTTCCTCCTCTCAGCATAGGAACATACTCAAGAATCTTCTACCTTGAAAAAAAAAAATCCACCCTCGTCCTTCCGCTACCTTCTCCTGTTCTCTCCCCTTCCTGGCAGGAAGGAGCTACTTGAATGAATGTCCTTTATTCCCTTCCTCACTTCCTCACCTCTCATTTGCCACTGCACCTAGGACAACAGTTAGGCATCTCTCGGGAGAAGTCTCCTCTGTTAAGAAGTCTTCCTTTACTTTGCCCACCTCTCACTTTAGGTTTGGAAATGTACCCCCCAACACTGGGCTCTAATCCTACCTTAAACCCTCCCCTCTCTTACAGAACTTCCCGTCTCATACTATAATGTCTTTTGTGTCTGCTTGTCTTTGTAAAAGGTAGAACCTATGTCTTAATTATCTCTGTAACCCCAACATCCAGCATAGTGCCTGGGGGCAACTGTAGGGACTTAATCATACCTATTATGAGCATGCAACTTTTGGGATCAGATTTCTAAAGCTAGCTTGGAGGAAGAGAAATGGGAAAGCTCCCCATTTGCAAGTGCGCTTTGTGTTTTGTGCTGAAAGCCTCTGATAAATGCAGCCGTGTGATCCAATTAACTTTCTAGTACTCAGGAGAGAGAATTACGGGTTCTGCCAACTTGCCACCGACTAATCTTAATTGTCTTTTTGACCTATGCTAGTTGCATTGAGGGTAGGGGGATTACTGGTAATGTTGCAGTTTAAAGTATTAACATTATGTAACGTATAGATTATATAAAGGAGATTTGACCCCCTTTGGAAAAAGATAACGGAAGTTAACAAAGTATAGCTAGTATAACTTCACTAATTAAACCAGTACCTCAGAATATTTCAATATAGGATTTTCTTCTAAGTCTCTGGGTGAACCTGAATGATATGGTCAATGTTTCTTACTACAGAATCCTTCTTTATAATGTATAAATGGCATTTTTTAAATCGTTCTACAGCTTGAGCAATATTAATGAGTTAAGGCACACATGCTGAGTAATTCCCAAGTAAAAGTTTAACATGTGTGTATACCAAGGTCCTCCAATGATAACCACCATCCTACCAAATAACACAATCACACATCAACTGTAGGTCACCAGTTCTTACCCTTGCTCCTAAGTTCTGACTACTTTGAGATGCTATTTTCAAAGAGTTCTCTTCTTTGGTCCTTGAGTCACCTTAAGAAACACAACTCGGGCTTCCCTGGTGGCACAGTGGTTGAGAGTCCGCCTGCCGATGCAGGGGACAAGGGTTCGTGCCCTGGTCCGGGAAGATCCCACATGCCGCGGAGCGGCTGGGCCCGTGAGCCATGGCCGCTGAGCCTGCGCGTCCGGAGCCTGTGCTCCGCAATGGGAGAAGCCACAACAGTGAGAGGCCCACGTACCGCAAAAAAACAAAACAAAAAACACAACTCACTCAGGAAAGCCACTCTTCCAGAAGCCTCATTACCCCAGACCCATGATCACTCCTCCTCCCAACAACTCACAGAGTATCCCTTCTACAAAGGAGGTCACAGGGGTGGTGGTGGGGAGGACTCACTCCAAGATCAATATGTGAGTTGGTGAAAGCCCTACCTTCCTCAAAGAATGATGGAACTTGTTTCCTCATCAAGGAACCCATAGGCAGCAGTGTTCATGGTGCCCTCAACTGGAGCCAAGAACACATTGACCCAGAGACACCATAAGATAATGGACAGCCCAGTTTTCCAGGTTTCTGCTATAGCTCTGCTACAATGTCTATTCAACTGACCTCTTTGAGCTAGCAAGAAAATCTAATCCAAATGCCTTTAAGACTTACTGTATCAGACAGAACTTCATAAGCAATATTCAGTCCAATTTTCTGGCCCATAGGTCTGGGATTCTGTTTGTCATAAATTATGAAGAGGAACCTTCAGAAGATTTACATCAGCAGGGAATCTCACCTGCCCACCTCACCTTCCCCTGCCAAACTAGTATCCTGAGCTACTACGATACGAGAACTGGGCTAATGATGGGAAATGTTCAATAGGGAAATGCTCAATAGAGATGACTGACCTTCCCGACATGAAAGGTTTTTCTTCAGATTGAAATAATGAATCACAATCTTGAAACTGTAAATCCCCAGCCCCCAGATTTCCCCTAAGTCATTAGAATGAAAGTCAGGTCTCCAAAGTTTAAGGGTATGACAGCCTTCAGAGAAGTGGAGGGTCAAAGCATCACTTGAGTAATTTACATAAACCACATCCTTTATCTCAAAGGGAGTTTTTTGCTGATAATCATGCTAGTTGGACCTAAATTCTCTGGATAATTCCACCAATTCTCCTCCCTGTTATGTGTAGATCAAAGTGTAATGACTTGGCCTGGGACAACTGAGAAATTAATAACTGAAGCAAGGGTTTAAGAAATCCATAGTAATGACACAAATGAGGCCTATCAAATTAGAAAACCAAAATGAAAACACACTAAACACTTCAAAATTTAATTAGAAAAGGTTCCAAGTTCAGACCTCACTGAGGCCATTTCACACCAGCACTCTATATTGGAACCTGAGGAAGAGAGTCATTATGGTGAACGTGACCTTGGCGAGGAGGTAAGATCTGCTCACTGCCTCCTTTACTCTGTCTGCCTTTTAGGGTTCTCCCCTTAACATCTTAAAAAAGACAGGACTACAAAAAGAAACAGGCAAGCATCTCTTCAATTTAACCTTCACAAGAGACAGAGTTCAGTCTTTTTTTTTTTTTTCCAGTAATAACGGTATTGCAATTGATTTGAGGCTGCTTACCATAAACCATATGAAAATATTTTTCAAATTTATATACAAACTATGAACCATAAATTGGCTGCCGATCCCTATGAACCATTTCTACTGACTTTTAAGTGCGATTGTACATCCGGTAAGCCTCACTTTTCTCCTTTGCAAAAAAAGGGGCTTGAAGGTTATATATGTTTAGAATGAGTCATCTTTCTTTTCTATAGCCTCTTTCATACAAATTGTATATCCTGCAAACACTTTATAGACTTCTATAATATGGGAGAGTGTAAAGAATAAATTACAAGGGACAAGGGAGAAGACAAGCTTCTATTCCTCTGTGAAGTTTATGTGGTACCTGTCTCTGAAGGCTCTAGATGCTTTGCGTTATTATTTCACATTTTCAGATTTAGCCACTTTATTATGCATTTAGTTCTCAAGTTATTACTGTGTGATGACCGACACTGCCATCAATCACATTTTTATCAGTGAGGAGGCTGAGACAAACTGAGGTTTCTACAAGGTCCCACAGTAAGTACAATGGCTAAAGGTCACGCAGAAAATAAGTACTCAAATTCCATAGGGTCCACGCGACACACTTCAGAATATAAGCACCAGGTGACTTTGCAAGGAGTGGGCGTCATGGTTGGGTTATTATAATACACAATGTATCCACATCCCCTCCCCCCAAACTAGCTTTATGATTTGTAAAGTTAGTACACAGTGGATATACACACACAGACAATTTCAGTTATGGGAAAATTTTGGATCCAATTCTGTGAAGAACTGTCTGTGTATCTGCATTAAAGTTGGCTTGGGTCCTGAACCAAGCCTGTTGCAGCCTTGCAGCCATCTGTAATTTAGAATCTCCTTTCCTATCTTTGGAAGTTTCCTCCCTCCTTTTGCCTTAGCCAACCCAAGCCTTTTCCCTTCCATTCCTGGTTGTTATTTCTCATTCGTCCATTTTATAATATGCTTCAAAAATTTAGTTTGTTAATAGACCCTCATTCTTATATCCTTAAGATAAAGCACTAATTTACAAAAAAAAATGTTGCTAATGATTTCTTTCTTTCTCCTCTTTCGGAGAAACTGCCTCACAGGACTGATCTAGGTTGTGTTTCTTTGGTACGTGTCAGGTTTAAATGCAGCCAGAGTGGGGAGTCTGCATGCATCCTAGTTCTGGGTCCCTGTGTTCTTCTCTCCCCATCACAGACAAGCTGACAATGTAGGATGGGAGGGGGCTGCTTGAGCAGGGGTGGGGTGGGTGAGGACCAGCCAGGGACTGCCTGAGAAAGGCCAGAGCACAAGAGGTGTCCATGAACCTGGAACAGAAAACTCACTGTGTTCAGAAAACAGAGCTCTTCCCTAAGGCAGGTAGAGCTAGTAACAACCTCAAGAGCTGCCATCTCATGAGCAGTGCCAGACCCTCTTCTGGGCTATAAAACCAAGAGCAGTATTAACCGTCCCGTTTAAAGAGGAAGACTCTAGCTTCTTTTAGCAAACTTTACACCTTTACCTGGAGAAGCTGGTGTTTTCCACATGCCACGGTTCCTTCCAGGGTTATGTATACAAGTGGACTCTTAGCATTTACACACAAACATACACACACTCATATACACACCCATAGTTTCCTAGTAGGTGGCAAAATTTGGGTGGGATGAGTGTGGCCAATCCATGAGTACATAAAATACTACACAGAACTCTCTATATTACTGAGTAGACACAGATTATTGTTTGTTTCCTTAGTGAGATTTTTCAGCTACAAAGAAAAATGCTTCATGGAGGCCACAGCTCCATGAAGTGGAGCTATTACACTATTACAGTGTAACAGTGCGCTGTAATTCAACTGTGGTTGTAACTGCCAGTGATCACAACAGTGGGGGAGGGGATCTTCTTCCCACCACAGCTCCAGGAGCTGAGCTTTAAGTCAAAGGGAAAGAGAAAGAATGGAGCAGCTCCAGACAGCACAGATACTGCTACTCTGGGTTGGAGACCAATGGAAGGAAGCTGTAATTCCATACCCCGGAACTGGGTTTTCTCCCTCTCTGGGCAACTCCCAGTCTGGTTAGTGAACTGGAACTACCGTCCGCAGACTAGCAAGGATGCTAATCACCTCCAGCGTCAGTCTGCTGCTGACCAGAAGACGGACACTGTGCTCCAAAGAGCCAGGAAAGCCAAGGGTGCTGCTGACGGGGCTGAAGGCCCGTCAGGATGACAAGGAGAACGTTTCCGAATTTGAAACAATACGGAACAACTTTCTCCCTTCCCGACTCCCCACCATCAGCTCCACCAGCCTCAAATGAATAAAGCCGTGGCTTTTTGACATTATAGTCTATTACTGAAAGACAAGCTTGAGTGACAGGTAAACAGCAGCAAAAGAATGGGTTTCCACAAATACTTATTTATGAAGAGTATGTGGCATACAGAATAAATAAACCTGCAGTCATTGTTTCTTTTTGAAATTTGTAACCTGTCATCATAGGTTAAATAACTGTCAAGGGAGCTCATACTTGTGAAGTTTTAAATAGGAACTGGAATTGGTGTTTCCCTATGGTAGATGGATGTTTCTACACATTGCCATTTCTTTCTTTTCTACAAAAAGTTACATTTAAATGTACAAAAAATAACTCAAAATATGTATTCCATGAGGGGAAAGGAACTGGGAGGTGGAATGGAATTGCGGATGAGTGGAGGAAGGTCAATTTATGTTATATGACTACTCTTTATCTGCAGCTATGTTTATATACTTTTAGCGCTCTGCAGGTTTATCTAGTTTACTCGCTACTGTTTCTTACTACTGATCTTAATTGCTCCTCAACAATAACCTGTTTTATTTAACTGATCTTTGAAAATTCCATGAAACCATATTTAGGGGCATTGCTTACAGCATCTTTTCTCTCTTCCACTCAACTTCTGTCCTCTAAATGGGTTTCTCTTCCAGCCTCATTTGCTTTTTATTTTTTGCTTGTCTTCCCACCGTCTTTGTCCTCCTCGCTCTTTCTCTCTATTTTTATAACCGTCCTGTTGACTCGATCCTCTTCTTTCTTGTTGCAGCTGCAGCTCTTTCCAGTTTTCTCTACGCTGCTGCTTGCTGTTGTCACTAAACACTTTTCTTTTCTTCCTGTCTACATTTTTTTTTTTGCTTTCCTCATTTATCCTCCCCATTCCTGTATCTCCGTTAACTTGGAAGTTTTTAGAAAAGCAAAAAGGACATGAAACTTGAAAGTTTCAAAGTGACAGGAAAACAGAACACTCAGGCTTGCCTCAGCAGAGACTGTGTCTCCATTTCTGCACTAGAATTACACGGAATTAGTTCAAAAATTGAGAGGATATAAGGGAAGTTCGTGTATCGTTTAGATGAGAGAATTTAATGTTGAATGACTTGTTCCCATGAGTAGTCATCTTAGATATGCCTCTGATAAAAGGAATTAGGCAGTTTCCACCGTCTATGAGACAAAGTGTACTGGCAAGTGTCTCACACCAGCAGATAAGCAAGATGCAGAGGAAGGGGACAGTCATTCCGGCTTTATCATTCCAATTCTATCTAGTTTATTTAGACAATCCTGAAAATTAGAGGATCCCAGACCTCCCATTTGACTTGTAACAAAAACCATCTAAACAGCAATTAAAAGGAATAAGTTTAGTTATACTTCACACACACGATCATATCCCAAGAATGACACACTCCTTGATGAAAGGTGAAAGCTAATCAGATAACCAAATGAGTGTGTAGCTAGTGTGTCTATTCTGTAGACTATATGCTTGAACCATTTTCAGATTTCTTTTGCAACCCCCTTGAGATGTCTGATGCCATGCAGATTTCTATATTGTCTTGTATGAAACCTGTTTTTTCCTGGTCTGCACATAATCAAGTAAGGGATTCACATTTTTCCCCCTCTTCTCTCTTATAAGCAATGCTTATAAAAGGACATTCTTACATTCCACTCACATCCCCTTTACTACACAGGTACCTATCTTGGTACTGTATGTGTATGCATGTGTGTGTGTGTGTGTGTGTGTGTGTGTGTGTGTGTGTGTGTGTGTAGAGTTATACATCTTGCCAAGCACAAAAGTGCTAGTGAAATACTGGCACCCTTAGAAGGAAGAAAGAGGACCTGTTTAATTTTTCCAATTCCAATAGACTGTGCTACCCATGAGCTGAGGTAGCACATAGTGCTGAACATAACAAACAACCGGTGGGATGGCAGAATTCCACAATAATGACGCTTGCTGCCCTGTCACTCCCACTGTTCCATAGGGAGGATGTGGCGACTTTGAAACCAGAAAAGGCAGGCATTTATGATGTCCCCAGGGCACAAGGATGAGGAGGGCAGCCTTGTTGAACACAGTTTCCTCTTCTTATTGTCATTCAGGGAACATAAGGTTTTTGAAATCTACAGATCATTACTTGAATAAAATATTCAATAACATACAAAACTCTATTTTCCCCCTAATCTCTGCCCCAAGCCTCACAGTCTGATCAGCTCCACCACTCCCACCTTCCATGAAGCCAAGAACCAACATGGAAAATAATTTTGCTATCATATCTCCTCACAATCGGATGGCCATCCTGTTACGCTGATTTTGAGAAATTCAAGTCGTTACCTTTGAGGAGCAATTAATGTCTATTTCCAGTCCATTATCCCTTTTCAGGACAATGGGCAGTATTTCAAGGGCTTTTAAACAGGACATGGATATCCCATCAAATATTTTTTATCTGAGCTACAGCTATGGCCACCAGGCAAACTGCCAAAAATGTGACCAAGTTCAAAACATTCAAAGCTAAGCTATATTCCTCTCAAGAACGGTCTAGGCCTGGTGAGGCATATCCAGGCTTCCTATCTGGGAAATTCATGGTTCATGCCCAAGATGAAAATTATGATTTCTTCACGATGTGTGGGAACCAGAAAGGCACGGAGCATCTGAAGTAAAATGAAAACAATTTAGTTCTGTTGACTGTCACCCTCTGTTGTTGATTTCCACACATCTGTGCATTTTTCTCTTATTCAAGACTTCATTTAAATGTGCTGGTTTTTGACAAAGATGAAGAAAATCCATAACCAAAGTTCTCTTGCTCACTGCATTCATGTTTTCATAGACTAGGTATCTATCTGAAGGGAGTTACCTCTTCAGCAAGTCCACACTCAGACAGATAATGTGTGTGTGTGTTTCATAATCTGAAATAGCAAATGTTTCAAGTGGGAAACGCTCTACTTTTCAAAGAATATCACTTCTATATCACCATGGTTAATCAGAACCCTGCACACAAACTCCACTGGGGAGAAAAACAAAGGCCCTTATGACAGAAGGGAGCCAATACAGCACAGGACTCAGACCTCCTGAAGACCTCGGGAAGACTGAAAATGGGGGTGTCCTTCTCCATTGGCTGTTTGCTAATGAGGCCTAGGTGTGTCCCCCTTCTAAGTCCTGACAACTTGAAAAGGATGTGCAATTCATCTCAGCTCCCTTCCCAGATGACAAGCAAGTTGTAAATTGTATCCATTCCCACTCTCCCTTGTTTATCTGCCCTGACAGTCCACTGCAGCTCCTGTGTAGCTGGCAGCCCAAAGGGCATATGTGACTTTTCTCAAGCTGTTCCCAGCTGTCAACAGTGCCTCTGTCCCTATTTTATTTTTCTATCTGTTGCTTCTTTCAGAGCTCCCTCTTCCTCTTTCCTTGATTTCCAGTCTCTCACTGTACATCTCTCTTCCTCAAGTCACCTGCATCTTTCAATTTTATCACCTTACAAACTGCAGCTTTGTTTTTTCCCCTGCCTTTCTTTTCTTTAAAAACTTTTCATTACCTTCATTTTATAATTTATTTGTATTTTTTCTCTTTGATTTTTGGCAGGAGGAGCTCAGTACTTGACACAGCATACTAATGCTTTCAGAAATATTGAGTGATGAAAAAAAAGAGAAAAAAAAATCTCGATTACTTTCATTTTCACACACTGCTCATCCTCAAAGATCTCAGGTCTATTTCACTCTCCCCCTCTTCTTTCCTATGCTTCCTCTCTTAAGCATTATTTCCCTTCACTTATCTGCTACTTCAGATCTTTACATATCCCACAGTAGTCAGGATGTGACAGAGGACTGGCCTGTGATGCTTACTACCAGAAATATTCTGCAAGTTCAGGCTTCTGAAAGAAACAACAATATATTATGTTTTATGTGTCCATTTGGGAAACTTAAGACATATGGGGGCTTGGCAGAAACATCATCAACTTTAGAGTAGTGCTCAATCATCCCCACAGAGAACATTCTTACAACCTATCACTGCTTCTAGAAAATGGGTACCGACTCTGATGGAAAATAAATGGGAACAGGAAAGCTTTAGGAAATGCTCCCAAGTCTTTTGTGGAGGACTGGATTAATAAAAATGGCCAGATTATTGGGGTAGGATGGGCTATTTTTGTGATACAATATGCCATTAAACCATCACCCTTTGCAATGCTCCATCTGTAACTATATGGGTATACTGGAAAGAAGAAAATCTTTCTCTGATATTCAGGGCTTAAAGGCTCAATTTTGCTTTTTTGAATTTTTTTTCCCTCATGTTGGCAGAAAAATCTTTTTCAGATCTCATTTTTTGCTTTAAAAATACGATCTTCAATCCAGAAAGGTTCTCTCTAAACCAAAGATGACACTTCTGTGCTATGAAAAACAGGAACAAAGATTAGATTCAACTAACTATTTGGCAGTCGCTACAGGGAGCTACTTTGCTCCCCCTCCTTTTCCCCTTACCCTCCCAACACATTTCCCATGAATGCTCTTCCGTATCTGGAGAAGAGCTCGAGGTGAGGAAGGCTGTACACAGTGAATTGGGAATGCTTTATTCATGTAACCGCAGACCTGTGACCATAAATTCAAAAATTTTACTCAGTCATCTTCTCCCCATCATTTATTATTATCTTTTTTCCTTTGAGAGTAATTTTGTGTTTGTTTATTGCTTGGATTTTATGAAACTCTAAAGAAATTGTTTTATCACGTCAAATAATCAGGAGTATTCTTGTCTAAACAGTTTCAGGTCTTTCTCCATTCATTAATACTGATTTTCAAGCAGATTATGGTCCAGAAATCTCAAAGACCTAGTTATTCTTGAAGGTGTGGCCACTGTCATTGATTAAAGTCATTATGCTGGTAGCTAAATATTTAGCAGGTTGTGATGAATCAGGCACACTAGACAAAGGCATTTCTAAATGGTAAAAAAGCCTAAGAGAGTTCTCCTTTGTTCCCAGGATAAGGAAGTGAAATGACAAGTTCATCTGAGCCAGAGCTCTGATGACCAGCAGCTCTTGCTGACACTCGATATGATGACGGCATTTTCTTGTTCTTTTTCTCCCACTTTTTATTGTCTCTCTATTTTTGCTCTCTGTATTAAAAATGATACTCATTTTGCTGCTAGGTGATGAAGGAGAAAGAAACACGTGTTTCACAGATCAAAAGCAACGCATTGCTTTAGAGCAAAACTGTCTTAGTGTTTTGTATCATCAATCTCTCTGGCTTTATCCATCACCACCACCACTTCGTCTCTTGTGGTTTTGAGGTTGATGGCAACAAGACAGACACCATTACCTAAATACAAAGAAACACAGGGAAGAAGCCCTGATTCTAGAACTTTTCTGTGCCGATACTCAGACTAACTACCTAGAGACTCATGGTCTTCCAAGAGCATGCACAAGTGCATTTACTTACTCATTTATTCACAACCACTTACTGAGTTTCCACTACCCCTGGATTCTTGGAATAGTTTCTGCTTCTGCTGGAGCCCTTCTTCAATCTATTCTCAGCTCAGTATTCAGAATGATCCTGTTCAAACCCATCAGTCACTCCCCTTCTCCAAACCTTCTTAGCCCACTGAGACTAAAAGCGTGGCTTCCTTACAATGGCCCCATACATTGTCCTCAGTCATCTCTCTGACCCGTTTCCTTTTAGTCTCTCCTCCCTTGCTCTACTCCTCCCCAAAGAGTTCCTCCCTATTCCTCAAAATAACAGATGAGCGCTCACCTCTGTGCCTTTGCACTTGCCCTTCTCTCTACTTCTAGCACTCTTCCTGCACCTGTCCACAGTGAGACCTTTCCTGGCCCTCCTATCCAAAATTGCAGTCCCTCCTCCAGTCCTCCCTTATCCTTTTTCCATGATTTATTATTCTCCTTAACACTTGTCCATCTGTACCACACCATATATTTCAGCTATTTGTTTTTTATGTTCCCAACTAAACTGTAAGTGGCATGAAGGCAGAGATTTGTTTGTCTCATTGCTATAGCTACAGTGTCTAGGGAAGTGCTAAGCATAAAACAGACCCTTAATTAATGTAAGCTGAATAAATAAACTGGGGCAGGGAATTCAATGGTCAATAAGACAGGCTGCTCCCAGGGATATCATAATCCATTGGGCAGACCAACCACCTTTAAAGAGACAAGCAATAATTTCAAACTCTGATAAGCACTATAAACAGCAAACAAGATATTGAGATAGAGCGCAAAAGGAGAGAAGATGTCCTGTAGAATCAATGGTCATGAAAGGCCTTCCTGTGAGTTAGACCTGAAGGATGAGATAAAGCTGAAACACATTAGAGGAGGTGCTGGAGGCAGGGGAGGGCGGCAGCAAGAGAACAGCAAGTAAGAAGACTGGTGTCTGGAGGCAGGAGAAATCTTGGTGTGTTGCAAGAAAGGAGAAGACTTGCGGGGCTGGATCTAAGTTGTCTGAAGAGCCATAACGTCGTTGCTCACTTTTATGAGGCTTTACTGAGACGCCAGACACTTTTAATCTGCTCATTAAATGTCCTAACAGCCCTATGCAGTAGGAAATACCCTATCATCCATTTCATAGGAGGACATGGGGTGCACAGCTAGTAAGGGGTAGAAAAGGGACTGCAGAAATTAGGCTCTGAACACTGCACTCTTGCTGTCTTCCTATACAGCAGAATTTTACACTTTAATGGGTGCGCTGAGGATCAAAGAAGCATGTGTTTAAGCGCTATGTACTTGCACATGGAGTGTTTAAAAATCACGCAATATAATAATTAAAATAATAAGGAGTATTATAAGAATAATAAATTAGGAGTTTGGGATGAACATATGTACACTACTATATATAAAATAGATAACCAGCAAGGACCTACTGTATAGCACAGGGAACCCTACTCAACATTTTGTAATAACCTATAAGGGGAAAAAAAACTGAAAAAAAATATGTATATATAGCTGAATCACTTTGCTGTACACCTGAAACTAACACAACATTGAAAATTAACTATACGTCAACAAAAAAGTAACGTCAACTCAGTTTAACAAAAATAATAAGCCATGCTTATTATTATTTTTACCTGTGAACAAATGAATATACTATACTATCTTGACCTTACAGAGAAGAAGATGGGTGGTATAACTTCCATAAGGTTACAGAGACAAAGCAGCACAGTGTCAGAATGAAAACCTATCTTCCCTCAGACCGCACAGGGTACCTGCCCTGATCAATCTGTCGTGCCAGTTACACGGCCCTGCACACTGGCAGGCCGGCACCGCAGGCTCCATATGCAGGGGGCCACGTGCACACAGGCACACACAGACCTCCTCAGTCACCTCCGTGAAATAACCAGGGATACACACCGAAAGAGTGCTTTGTGTCTCTGAGAATCGTCAAAGACGCTTTGAAAGACTTGAAGAGAAATGATCTTAACAAAAGAACAAAAAATAGAAACTTGAAAGTGAACAGAAGTTCTGAAGCGTGTGGGGATAGAGAAAGCTTTCTTGAAGAGGAGCAGGGAAGAGAGAGCTAACTCAAAGCGACCAGAATAGCTTAGTGAGCCAAGCATCCTGTGACTTGGTGATTCTGCGCCCTGGGGAGACTGCCGGTTCCGGCAGAGGAAGAATGCAGTTTACCGTGCTCACGGATGCATCTTCGTGCGCTCAGAGATGGACCGGTTTCTGGACTTCCTACTGTGCATAAAGGACTAGACCCAGCCGGCTGGGGATTTCCACGTCATATATTCTGCAGTTCTTAGAAAACCCAGAGACTTATCTGCTGGGCCTCCTGACTGACCAGAGAGGTTCCTTTGTCAGAGCTACAATAGCCGTGAACTCCACCGAGCCGTGTGCTCTGCCGGGTTCTTTGAGGGCAGCCATCCCCGCTAACTTCCTGCCTTCTTGGCCAATATGTTGGCTCTCCATCGCCCCTGTGAGTTCAAGCACAAGCCCCCTTGTTGGTCGTGGACTTGGGATTATGCAGTATCCATTCCTTTTATCAGAATGTTCATTGTTAACTGTAGCAGAAACAAGCCAAAAGAGGCACAGGCAGAAAAAGGCCAGGTTTGCTCAATTAAAATGGAATAAATGGCTTGGCTGCACAGTGAGATGCTACAAAGAGCAGGTCAAAGAAGTGACCTGTGATGTTGATGTTTATTTGTTGGAACAGCTGAGAATTACCTCCCGACCTATGTCACCTCCATAACAGGTGGCCCTTTTGGGTCCCACAGCACCTGGTTAGAGTGTGAAATCTCACTCATGCAGAAAACATGAACTTTTTTCTCCCTTGAAGGGGGAAAATAAAAAAAAAAAAAAAACAGGTCATATGACCAGTTCTTCAATTGTAATCATTTATTTGAACCTCTCTGTGGGAAAGGCTACTTTCTTACCTATTCCTCAGTTTCTGCATTTGTAAAATATGAATACTAAGTACAAAGTTGTGAAGTCAGATTAAAAATGCCTGCAGAGAGTTAAGAAAAATGTCACTCAGTTTCAAGAAATCTATGGCTGCGGTTTATTTGATAAGAGCTTGCTTTGCCAGGCAGTCAGAGCTAAGTATTGTAGGACTGTATTTTCCAATGTTGATGGCAATTCTGCACATGTTAGAGAAACTTCGAACCACCGTGTAACGTAAAAGCCTTCCTAACACTCAGCATTGGAACCTGTGCAATGGAGCCAGTGTGGTCAGTTGGGTTCTGATGGGCAAGGTCTTTGGTGCCCCTTCTTCACCAGGGGAGGTGGAGGAGGCTGGTGTTCCAGTACTACTAGTGAGTGAAGACTTCTGGGTTAGTAGAGTCAGGAGGTACCAACATGGCAGAGAGAAAAAAAGAGAGGGGCCAACCAGACACTAGGGAAGATCATGAACACATAGGTCAGAGAAACTGACATCATCAAGCTCCTTTAGTAAAACTGCAGGCACAGGTATGAGGGACCCTGAAATGTCATCTTAGCGGAAGTCCCACTAGTACTCTTGGTGACTTGGGGATACGGATTCCATGTAAGGGGCTCTGGGTGTGGCTTGGACACCCGGCCTCTATGGCAGCCTTATCCTTAACTCCATGCTGTTACCCATTGGCCAAGCAGCAGTGGGGCCCCATTGCTGCGGGAGATGAGCCATCCCACCCTGAAGAGAGATGGAAGCTGGCCAGAGCTCCTCTCCAAGCACACTCTGGGGTCAGAAGAGTCTTCATCTCGAGGGGGGGGACCTTGCCCCCAAACTTCTGGCTCTTCTCACATTTTTCTCTTTTGAATCAGGGCTAAAACCAGGAGAACCCTAGAGGGTCATGGCTGTCAGAAACAGCACCATAGCATGACCTACCTGGCTATGTGGCCTGACAGGCTGTCTGGGTGCCTTCACTATCTACTCAAAAGACATGCCCGATTACAAAGAGAGTGCCAGAAAGAAATGAAAGCACTTTCAATTTGGATAAAGATTTGGGAAATTGCAACCTGAGAAACCCATCAAAATCGACACTGTTAATGGCCACAGACCGGAAAAAAAAAAATATGTAGATGAATAAATAGGTAAAATGCATTGACAGTCATGGACATATGCCAGCCACCCCCGCTCGTGTAAACACTGTATACAGACATCTAAGCGTCATTAGCGGTATTTACGAATCCATCACATGGTCAGAGTTTTACTTTGCAGATCAAGTAAAATAAGGAAAGAGTAAGAGAGACATGCTGAGACTCCATGCTGCTTGAAGAAAAAAACCCTCATTTGTATTCCTAAGCCCTTTGCCATGAATTGCTGATGTCCCCAAACAAAAAGAAAGCTCATGGTTTCTGTTCTGGTAGATTAAAAAGCCCTTTAGTTTAACAGCAAAGCATCTGTCTACCTTGTTATACATATGGCATCTAATCAGAATGCAGGATGCTAGGGCAGAAGGGAGTGAGGAAAGTGAAAATATTGGGGTGGGAAGCTAAGGGAGGTATTAAAAATAAGATTTAGGAAGTAAATTAAAGCAAGAAATTTTATAAAAGAGTGGGCATAGGAAATGGAAATCAGGAAGGCAAGCAAAAGCTAATGTCGGGAGGAGACACAAAGAAGGACAGGGAAAAATGTGAAAAAGTGAAATGAAGTTGGATGAAGATGGGGAAAGAGAAAGATAGTCCAGCAGCAGATGGAGAGCAGCTGGGGAGAAGGAGAATGGTTCTGATAGATCACAGAGTCTGCAGGAGCTCAGTCCTAGGGTCATAATGATCTTTTCCGTGAACTGAGTTCTGCTCTGGGGGTTAGGATCCTGGCAGAACCATTTGATTGAATCATGATTCTCTGATCACTTCACGTCAGCCATCTCTGCTTCTCTGAGTCATCACCACCCAGAACCCCTCACAAAAGAGACTATTCTGTCTTGAGAAGCTTGGTGACATTAATTATCTTTTAAAGAGTATATTAAAACTTGGACAGCCTCTGTTGACATTCCTCAAGGAGAGAAATGCCCTAGATACGAAGAGCTGCTCTGTGATAACGCTGTGGTTAAAAAAAAAAAAGACAGTAAAGTAGAAAAAAGGAGGCCTGTGCCTCCATTTCTTCAAGAGCAGAACTAAATCACAGATTTATTAAGAATTACATAGCACAGGGAGATCAGCTCAGTGCTCTGTGACCACCTAGAGGGATGGGATAGGGAGGGTGGGAGGGAGATATGGGGATGTATGTATACATATAGGTGATTCACTTTGTTATACAGCAGCAACTAACATAACATTGTAAAGCAATTATACTCCAATAAAGATGTTAATAAATATATAAATAAACAAAAATTTAAAAATAAATAAACAAAAATTTAAAATAAGAAAAAAAAGAATTACATAGATGTTGGTGTGCTTGGTTAATGTCCACTTGCCCAGTCCTCTCTGGCTCTTAAACAGCCCATCTTTGATTCTGCAACATGCACTTTCCTATCGAGATGAAGGTCTTTGGGGTAGAGTGACATGTAGTTACTCCAAGTAGGCTTCAGAAGTCTTCAGGCCTGTAGACCTGATCATAGTCTAACCAGAGAGGGGGGAGACAAGATCCTCTTTCAGCTAAGACTCCTTCTCAGAGCACAGGCCCAGCCTTCTCTCCCCATTAAAAACAAACAAACAAAAAAATATTCAGCCTGGGTAGGAGGAGCTGGCTACAGCCCAATGGAGCAGATTATTCACCAATTTCAATTATCTGCACTAACGCTCCCCTTCATTGGTGAAGGTAATTGAGAGTTAAATGTATTTACCAAAACAGGGCTGTAAAGCTGAAACAATTTTACAGGTGTGGTGTGGAAATGAAAAGGTAGAAAAAGCACTGGTCTCGACAGTGCTTTTTGGAAACATATTTCACATAACTCTGGGAAGAATGCTAGGTCCTGAGGGGAGGGAAGTTATTTCAGAAGAGCTATTAGAAGTGCTATTAGGTTTTCAGAGACTTTGGTGGAGTTATTGAACTTTTCATATTTTAAGTGAGGATGAGGGTATTATATCTGAATCCAATTCCTTTGTCTCCTTCTATTTCCAAGGGCACTCTGGTCTTCATCCTGCTGGAGAGCATTGCTCCCAGGAGCAATCTAGCATCCCTGTGGAAAGTGGCCGACCTAAATGTGGCTCTCCAAAGACAAAAATTTTATTCTGGGTATTTTACGATGACCCAGATATGGTATAATATAAAACAGAGAGAATATATTACTGTGGGTCCCATAAAGTCTATTTCAAAGCTTCCTAACCTAGTATCTACTTATAGTGTTATTATTTTTAGGTCCTGCCTCTCCCCTTAGAAGGAGTAATGACCACAGGGTGGAACACACATTTAGCTTTTTACATTAACTCTCTAAATAAGAAGCCAAAAGTTTTGTTTCCCTTGTTTGATTTTTTAAAGTACACAGATGGCATCTATTTTCAAAAATACTGAAATCATTGGGTTTATAACTTCTTGAAATACCAATTAGTTTGGTGATACAAATATAAATCTAAACAAGCATGAATTCATCAAAATTACAACTCCTGATTTGCAGCAAGACAATTTGCTGCTGCTGCTGGTAATGATAATGAAACAAACCATGTGTTTTTCCCCCTCAGAGCCTTTGCACATGCTCTGGGTGCCTCCACCCAGTATCCCACTGGATGTCAGCTTGAAGGTCACCTCCTCAGTGAGGACTTCCATGATTCCCCTGCCCTAAGGACATTATTTTCTACCTCAGATTTTTGTACGTTCTTTATAGTACTTACCGCTGTTTCTAATTATTTTATTTGTTGGTTTAAAATGGGTCTGTCAAGTCCCTCCCATCAGGAAACTTCCACAAGCCTCTTCGATAGCCTCATCCACCAGAGGGCAGAGAGCAAAAGCAAGAAGAACAACAATCCTGCAGCCTGTGCAACAAACAATGCATTCACAGAAAGATAGACAAGATGAAGAGGCAGAGGCTATGTACCAGAGGAAGGAACAAGAAAAAACCCCAGGAAAACAGCTAAATGAAGTGGAAATAGGCAATCTTCCAGAAAAATAATTCAGAATAATGATAGTGAAGATGATCCAGGACCTCAAAAAGAATGGAGGCAAAGATCGAGAAGATGCAAGAAATGTTTAAAGATCTAGAAGAATTAAAGAACAAACAAACAGAGGTGACCGATACAATAACTGAAATGAAAAATACTAGAAGGAATCAATGGAAGAATAACTGAGCCAGAAGAATGGATAAGCGACCTGGAAGACAGAATGGTGGAATTCACTGCTGTGGAACAGAATAAAGAAAAAAGAATGAAAAGAAATGAAGACAGCCTAAGACACCTCTGGGACAACAGTAAACGCAACAAAACTCGCATTATAGGGGTCCCAGAAGGAGAAGAGACAGAGAAAGGACCCGAAAATATATTTGAAGAGATTATACACGAAAATTCCCTAACATGGGAAAGGAAATAGCCACCAAAGTAAAGGAAGTGCAGAGAGTCCAATACAGGATAAACCCAAGGAGAAACACACCAAGACACATAGTTATCAAATTGGCAAAAAATAAAGACAAAGAAAAATTATTGAAAGCAGTGAGGGAAAAATGACAAATAACATACAAGGGAATCCCCATAAGGTAAACAGCTGATTTCTCAGCAGAAACTCTACAAGCTAGAAGGGAGTGGCATGATATACTTTAAGTGATGAAAGGGAAAAACGTACAACCAAGATTACTCTACCTAGCAAAGGATCTCATTCAGATTCGATGGAGAAATCAAAAGCTTTACAGGTAAGAAAAAGCTAAGAGAATTCAGCACCACCAAACCAGCTCTACAACAAATGCTAAAGGAACTTCTCTAACTGGGAAACACAAGAGAAGAAAAGGACTACAAAAACACACCCAAAACAATTAAGAAAATGGTAACAGGAACATACATATCAATAATTACCTTAAACGTAAATGGCTTAAGGGCTCCAACCAAACAACACAGGCTTGCTGAATGGATACAAAAACAAGACCCATATATATGTTGTCTACAAGAGACCCACTTCAGACCTAGGGACACATTCAGACTGAAAGTGAGGGGATGGAAAAAGATATTCCATGCAAATGGAAATCAAAAGAAAGCTGGAGTAGCAATACTCATATCAGATAAAATAGACTTTAAAATAAAGAATGTTACAAGAGACAAGGAAGGACACTACATAATGATCAAGGGATCAATCCAAGAAGAAGAAATAACGATTATAAATATATATGCACCCAACATAGGAGCACCTCAATACATAAGGCAACTGCTTACAGCTATAAAACAGGAAATCGAAAGTAACACAATAAGAGTGGGGGACTTTAACAACTCACACAAATGGACAAATCATCGACACAGAAAATTAAAAAGGAAACACAAGCTTTAAATAACACAGTAGACCAGCTGGATTTAATTGATATTTATAGGACATTCCATCCGAAAACAGCAGATCACACTTTCTTCTCAAATGTGCATGGAACATTCTCCAGGACAGATCACATCTTGGGTCACAAATCAAGCCTCAGTAAAATTAAGAGAACTGAAATCATATCAAGCACCTTTTCTGACCACAGTGCTATGAAATTAGAAATAAATTCAAAGCTTTTGAACAGCAAATGAACCCATAAACAACACGAAAAGACAACCCTCAGAATGGGAGAAAATATTTGCAAACGAATCAATGGACAAAGGATTAATCTCCAAAATATATAAACAGCTCATGCAGCTCAATATTAGATAAACAAACAACTCAATCCAAAAATGGGCAGAAGACGTAAATAGACATGTATCGAAAAGATACATGCACCCCAGGATTCATAGCAGCACTATTCACAGTAGCCTAGACATGGAAGCAACCTAAATGTCCATCGACAGATGACTGAATAAAGAAGATGTGGTACATATATACAATGGAAGACTACTCAGCCATAAAAAAGAATGAAATAATGTAATTTGCAGCAACGTGGATGGACCTAGAGATTGTCATAAGAAGTGAAGTAAGCCAGATAGAGAAAAACAAATATCATGATATTGCTTATATGTGGAATCTAAAAAAAACTGATATAAATGAACTCATGTACAAAACAGAAATAGACCCACAGGCCTAACAAATTTATGGTTACCAAAGGGGAAGGGGAGGAGATAAATTGGGAGTTTGGGAGTAACATAAACACACTATTATATATAAAATAGATAACCAACAAGGACCTACTGTATAGCACAGAGAACTATACTGAATATTCTGTAATAACCTATAAGGGAAAGTAATCTGAAAAAAATATATATGTAAAACTGAATCACTTTGCTGTACACCTGAAACTAACACAACAATGTAAATCAACTATATTTTAATAAAACATAAAACAAAATTTAAAAAATAATAAAATGGACCTCTCTTCACCACTAGACTGTAAATCCCTTAAAACAGGCATCATGTTTCTCAAGTTCACTCTTTCTTCCCTAGTGCTAGCAATGAGCCTGGCCTAGAACACAGTATATGTACAACTAATGTTGATTTAACTTACTGCATGATGGAAAGATGCCTGGGTTGTCAATGTGGTCTATGCCTCTTCTTTCACCAACACATCACTCTGAATCTCTTCAATAATTACATTTTACTGGGTTTTATAAAGGAAAGGGAAAACTCTTCACTTCCATAAACACTTGAAATATTTTGTTCCTCTAGTACTACTGTTAATAATAATGAAAGCTGTTGAGAGGTGACTATTTTCCATGGTTTGCATGCATTGATTTATTCATACCCATAACAAATCTACAAGGAAGTACTTTTATTGCCCTACTTTACAAGTAAGGACAAGATGGTTAATAAGGTTAAGGAATTTGCCCATATCAGATATTAATAAATGACAAGATAGAATTTAAACTCAAGCCTATTTGATGTCAAAACTCAAAACTCATTCTTTCAACCATTGCTATCTATAGAAAATTAAAAAGTCAGGGTTAAAAGCCATCTAATAATATGTATCATATATACTTAACCTGCCTCCAGATATAAATTATTACTAGAAAAAAGGGCATCTTCCTTCTCACCCTCCTATAAACACATTTATTCATTTATTCATGTATATTTGTCTCATTGAGACATAATTCTCATATGAGAATTATGAACTATTTCTCTTTAATTTATATATGTATTTATTCGCACATATATTTAATTCTCATAGAACCTGGCAGCTCACAGAAGCTGTTCTATAGAATCCACAGAATCCTGGAAACTTTTAATGACTTAATTAATTAATTAATTGAAAAAATTAAGTAAACCTAACTGAATGCTACCCCACTCACAGGCCCTGAGAAAAATATCAAAATGGCATTTTTCTTGGGCACTAGGTTTCCATTGGGCTTACTTATTAAAAACTCTGCACATCAAAATGTTAGTTTTATTAGCACGACTGGATCTTAGGTGCATTTCCTTACAATTTCATCTGCTGAACAACATAAAATTTTTGACAAGTTAAATTATATTTTCCCACCTAGAATATAGACATTGAAATATTTACCACCCAGTGAAGTCTCAGAAGTTGAATGAGAGGGCTCATGTCCTTGATTTCTTTCTATGGTGTCTCATTCAGAGCACCCCACAGACTGTACACATAGAGGCAGTGCAAGTGTTTGCTGAACAAAATTTCTGTAAGGAGGGATTCATGTCATATTATAATTCCACGGTAAGCATATTTAAGACTGAAAATATCTGCCCTGTCTAATCAACCAAAGGATTGAGGATGATTTTTTTTTTTTTTTATCCACGCCTATTTCTACTAGGAGGCACCTCTATCATTTGGATTTATGTAAGCAAGCAAGTAAGACAAATGAAGATTTGACAAATTACACATGGTGAAATCACACCAAATAGCCCATCAGAATAATATGGACTGAAATTCCCTTTTGCACAATCGTCTTTATCTTTGGCTAAATTATCAACAATTTCACATACTGGATGACTAGAAGAAACTATTTGAAGACAAACAACTGTCCTTGTGTTCAAATTAACTGATACAGTCATTGTAATAATTGCTTCTATTCTGAAAGTGGTTTTGTAAACATTCTTACCAAAAATAAAAGACATCTAATAACAACACCAAAAACCCCAAATACACTATTTAAAAAATATTCTCAATATCAATGCACGTGTGTGTATGCATTTTTAAATTATTACAGAATGGTACTTATTTCTTACATAAATGGTATTATTGCTTATTTTAAAAACATAGGAGTTAATTGTGAAATGATTATGATAAACACAGTGATCTGTGTTTATCTGACAGTTCAAAGCAATGGCTTAAACTTTTCCTGAGAAGTAATTTTCAAATAATAAAGTTTTTAGAATTTAGTTTATTTCAATCCATGTTTGCCAAGAAAAAAAAATTTCCATTTTTGTTTGGGAGGCATTGCAATAAACTGGAAGACAAAATCTTTCCAAAGGTAGAAACAATTGCATTTCAGAGCTTTTAGAATAGTATAAGCTAAAAAACAAAAAAGGCCTATATATAGGATGGCAGTGAGCTATGAAATGTTAAAAATATTAAAATACATATACCTTGCACTAGAGGTTACTTGTGTTACTGAATTGTTTTGAACTTACTGCTTTTTTACCTAACAGCTTTTTTTTGTTGATTTGTGTTTCAATACTGTCAGACCTCTCTCTATACTTCAGTGATCAGACCATTTACGACTGAAATATTTGTATGCATATGAATCAGAAGACACAGGTACTGAAAAAAATACACTTTTCTAGAAAGAAATAATGTAGTAGTTGCTGAAAAAATGCTGGTAATTAGCGTTTTCCTTTGCTGCTAGATTATATAACCCATATGATAGAAGAAGATAAATATTATGTACTCATTCATTGAACATTTTGAAAGACCTATTCTGGACCAGACTCAGTGCTCAATCTGGGGATTTCATTTTGCTAATGCTTGCTTTAATCAACATCGTAGCAGGGGGAAAAAAGAAAAAGTTAAAGAGCTCTGGAAGTAGAGCTAAAATGAATTATTTGAGGACAAATATATTTTTCACTTCAAAATCTCTATCTTCTTTTGAAATGTCCAAAGCGAATAGTATATTGATTTTTTGCAGCATACTCTGCACTTTCCACTGACTGGTATCAAGGTTGTGAAGGCATCTGTTAAGTGAGCTCAAAATTCTCTCCTATGTGTAAACAAAGTCCACAGTTTTAATCAAATTTTATGTACTCTGGCCTACACGTGTCTTGTGAAAGTCACAGTAGTCTACGTAACAGAATTGAAAGCATACATTACAAAATCCCTCACCTTTCAGACATTTT
Organism: Delphinus delphis; assembly: GCF_949987515.2. Classification (NCBI taxonomy): domain Eukaryota; kingdom Metazoa; phylum Chordata; class Mammalia; order Artiodactyla; family Delphinidae; genus Delphinus; species Delphinus delphis. The sequence continues at coordinate 63,337,992 of NC_082686.1, forward strand.
GAAAGCAGATATTGTCAGAGATAGTGTCTATATGTTCCTTCAAGTCACCTCTGAGGAGGCAACAGGGGCATGGGAATGAGATTTGCATTTTAGAGCTGGAACCAACATTGGGTTACAGAGATATGATAAATTATGATACATCTGTATCTGAAGGACAATGAGATCCTGGGCACAGGAATTCATTTCTTCAGGTAAAGGGCTTGGATTGCAGGCAGCTACATCTCAAGGTCCCATCTCAAAAAGCTCCCAGCAAGGAGGTAAACTACTACTCGCATACTGATGAATTCTCCTGGTCCAAAAATGAGCTGGCCCTACCCCAGACAAAACTTGTGAACTACACCCAAGCAGAGTCACATTTGTGTGCTCCTCAAATTCTGGGAGTGCTAATGTGATGTGCGGTATTACCGAATATGCTTTACTAGTAAATTGATACTATGAAGAAAACATTTCAGTGTAATTACTTTTAGTCCATTTATTAAAAAGTAAGATACCTATTTAGTATACATCATAAACTTTCCCTAAAAATTTTACTAACAAAAATGTCTATTGACATGAACAGGAAAATGGCCAAGTATTGTCAACAGGATTATATAGGGAGGATCAGTAAAAAGAATATTAAGTATTCATGTAAGGGAAAGGAATTTTGGAGTTTGTCCAAGAAAGATGGGAATACGGCATAGAATCGGAGAAAAGACAAGCTTTCCGTATTAATTCTTCATGTAAGCCACGGCAAGACATGCATACCCATGCTAGTCTCAAGCTTTCTTATCTGTTAAACTTGGGTGATATTCTAACTGCTCAACAGTTGCCATGAGAAGCAGTTTGTTAATGCGTAATTATTTTTTATGGTAATGTTTCCTACACAAAATTTTAAGGTATTTAAAATATATTTTTATTAATTGCTAAGCTAATCCTATGACCTACTGAGTACATTAGAGAACAGTGTTCCCATAATACCTCCTTTTCCCTTAGAAATAGCTCACTAGCCGTTCAGTACTGAAGGAGCAGCCTAGACACCAAGCGGGCTGCTGTAACATCACTTCAGAGCACAGCTATTAAGCTGTCATGATCATCTCCTAGTTGGGGAAGAAGAGTAAAATGGGAAACAGCACAGCTTCTTCTTCCCGTTATCAAAAGGAACACAACGGCCATATCTTTATAAATCTGCTAAAGGATCTTACTACCTTTTGCTATAAGTAACAGCTTACTGTATACTTTTCCCACTTTTCCACACACAGAAATTAATGTTGAGATACTCGTAATGTAACATAGAGCACATGCACACGTGCACATCCATACAAACGTGTATGTACCCATCAAAGTGAACTTAAGGTTTTTTTATATCCTGATATTTGTATTATTTCATATTTTGATTTGTATCTCTCCTTTTCTTCCCCATTGGAACGTAAGGTTTGCAAAGGCATTAAGGAGATCTGAATTTATCTGTTCACTTCTATACAGCCATGTATATGTATATATAAATATATATCCTCAACATATTTGGCTTCTTTTTATTATCTTCCTCTCTCATTTTCAGGTCCTTGAGAGCACCTTTTTCAATTATCCAAACCCAGAGCTTAGCACTAAGATTATATATATATATATATATATATATATATATATAATCTTACATATAGTATGTGCATAACAAGTATCTCTATGTTTGAATTCTGTATTTTGAATCACTAGATAATAATTGATTATTTGCAGAGAGGTCTGTGTCCTCACACAATGAGGACGCAGTGAGCACCTTTACCTGATGAGACTTTTCACTACCAAACTGGCCGTATGGGTGGTAGTACTGTGTCCATAGAAGTCAAATGTGCTCATGAGCTCTTAGTTCAAGGAAGCCACTGCTCATTTTCTCTCTCTGCCCAGTCAAACACCTTTTGCAAAGTCTGCCCTGAGTTCCCCCTGGCTTTCATTTAGAGTAAAATAATGCACTTTGTTTAAGTTTTTATAGGATGATTTTCAATTTTAAGACAGAGATATAGAGATACATTCATTCTTTGAAGACACAGTTATTGACGAGTTTTCCCAGTAAGATCAAGTAGACTATTAGAATCATACCCATGTGATCCTCCTCCCCTTATCTTCCTCTCTCTTCAAGCCCACTTCTATCTAAAGACCACAGATACAACGACTAAGCAGATGGAGGGAAAGGGCTGATGAACCACAGAGTATAAACAGCTGGTCCTCCGTATCTCAGGGTTCTACATTTGTGGATTCAACCAACCATTGATGATCCAAGGGTGCAGAACACAAGGATATAGAGGGTCGACTATACTTAGCCTAGATATATAAAGGACTTGAGCATCTGCAGATTTTAATATCTGCAGGGGGTCCTGGAACCAATACTCCATGGCTACCAAGGGATGACTGTAATACACACTCAAAGGAAATAAAGTGTTGATATACTAATGAGAACTCTATGGTGATGACTATTGTCATTGAGATCAGAAAATGCTAAGTCCCATAGTTCCTAATTAGTCATAAAGTTCCTGAAAGAAAGAGCAAGTTAAGATGTAATTTAATACATTATGACCTAAAGGTCTGAGGATCTACTGGGTTGGCGAAAAAGATTATTCAGGTTTTTCCCTAAGATGTTTTGGAAAAACCTGAATGAACTTTTGGCCAACCCAATACTTTCTCAGTGGGAGAGTCTTGCTAAGGTACTTGATCAGATTTGTCTGTATAGATTTCTTCTGATCCTATATAAGAATTTCTCCAATTGATAAACATAGGAGAATGAATGGTAAATGAGGACGGGAACCCGCTGTTCCACCAGGACAGAGGCATGGTATCGTATCCCTGACTAAAAAGTCAGGTAACTTTTATAAACTAAAAAAATCTCATTAATGCCTTTTAAGAGTAAAGAGGTTATGAGCTGCGTCTCCCACTTCTTTTTAATTTTTAACTCTGCCTAATATAGCTCTTAGATTAATAAATGATTGAGTCACTCTGGTTGTAATGAATTTTTTTCCTGGTCTTTATTCAAGCTGGCTGACTCTGTTTACAGTATAGTGACTGGTGTTAACGTCCTGGGGAAAATTCTAAATTCTTCAGTATATTTATCTACACACTGGGCACCTTCGTCATTGGTTGATGCATGCTACTGCCTATGACATTATTATTTGGCATGAGTCTAAAACTCATTCCTTCTACAATATAATACAGTATTTAGAGAAAAATGTTAGGACTTAATACACATGTGCTTTAAAAGAATAGGATAACTTGCTATTTTCTTCTTACAAAAAGCCACCATTCTTCTATGTTCTGGTTCACATACAAAGAGCTTATTCTCTTTAAATAAGTGGAGTGACTCACATTTATATTCCACACTCAACAGCACTTATTAGAAACAATATGCCTGGCCTTATGCTAGTCACTAGGGATAAAAGATGACAATTTCTTAGCTTTCAAAGAGCTCGCGTGTCATAAAAATTTCACTAAATTCTTAAAATGGGTTCCAGTGTCTAATCTGAGAATAGGAATTCAGGAAGAACAAAACTAGGAGAGAAGTTCTGACCCCATTCACATTTAAAAGGCAGGGACCATGTTAGCCAATTCATGAAAAAAATTACCTTACACATTTTTGTTTTTTTCTGAGAACACGATTTTAATGACAATGGTGATTTTTTTTTATACAGCAGGTTCTTATTAGTCATCAATTTTATACACATCAGTGTATACATGTCAATCCCAATCGCCCAATTCAGCACACCACCACCCTCACCCCACCACGTCTTTCCCCCTTTGGTGTCCATATGTTTGTTCTCTACATCTGTGTCTCAACTTCTGCCCTACAAAAAGGTTCATCTGTACCACTTTTCTAGGCTCCACATACCTGCGTTAATATACGATATTTGTTTTTCTCTTTCTGACTTACGTCACTCTGTATGACAGTCTCTAGATCCATCCACGTCTCAACAAATGACCCAATTTCATTCTCTTTTATGGCTGAGTAATATTCAATTGTATACATGTCCACATCTTCTTTATCCATTCACCTGTCGATGGGCATTTAGGGTGCTTCCATGACCTGGCTATTGTAAATAGTGCTGCAATGAACATTGGGGTGCATGTGTCTTTATGAATTATGGTTTTCTCTGGGTATATGCCCAGTAGTGGGATTGCTGGGGCATATGGTAATTCTATTTTTAGTTTTTAAAGGAACCTCCATACTGTTCTCCATAGTGGCTGTATCAATTTACATTCCCACCAACAGTGCAAGAGGGTTCCATTTACTCCACACCCTCTCCAGCATTTGTTGTTTGTGGATATTCTGATGATGCCCATTCAAACTGGTGTGAGGTGATACCTCATTGTAGTTTTGATTTGCATTGCTCTAATAATTAGTGATGTTGAGCAGCTTTTTCTTGGCCATCTGCATGTCTTCTTTGGAGAAATGTCTATTTAGGTCTTCTGCCCATTTTTGGATTGGGTTGTTTTTTTTTTTTTTTTAATATTGAGCTGCATGAGCTGTTTATATGTTTTGGAGATTAATCCTCTGTCCGTTGATTCTCTGGAAATATTTTCTCCATTCTGAGGGTCGTCTTTTCATCTTGTTTATGGTTTCCTTTGCTGTGCAAAAGTTTTGAAGTTTCATTAGGTCCTATTTGCTTATTTTTGTTTTTATTACCATTACACTAGGAGGTGGACCAAAAAACATCTTGCAGTGATTTACTTCAAAGAGTGTCCTTCCTATGTTTTCCTCTAAGAGTTTTATAGTGTCCAGTCTTACATTTAGGTCTCTAATCCATTTTGAGTTTATTTTTGTGTACGGTGTTAGAGAAAGTTCTAATATCATTCTTTTACATGTAGCTGTCCAGTTTTCCCAACACCACTTATTGAAGAGACTGTCTTTTCTCCATTGTATATCCTTGCCTCCTTTGTCATAGATTAGCTGACCATATGTGCATGGGTTTATCTCTGGGCTTTCTATCTTGTTCCATTGATCACTGTTTCTGTTTTTGTGCCAGTACCATATTGTCTTGATTACTGTAGCTTTGTAGTATAGTCCGAAGTCAGAGAGTCTGATTCCTCCAGCTCCATTTTTTTCCCTCAAGACTGCTTTGGCTACTTGGGGTCTTTTGTGTCTCCATACAAATTTTAAGATGATTTGTTCTAGTTCCGTAAAAGAATGCCATTGGTAATTTGATAGGGATTGCATTGAATCTGTAGATTGCTTTGGTAGTATAGTCATTTTCACAATATTGATTCTTCCAATCTAAGAACATGGTATATCTCTCCATCTGTTTGTATCATCTTTAATTTCTTTCATCAGTGTCTTATAGTTTTCTGCATACAGGTCTTTTGTCTCTCTGGGTAGGTTTATTCCTAGGTATTTTATTCTTTTTGTTGCAATGGTAAATCGGAGTGTTTCCTTAATTTCTCTTTCAGATTTTTCATCATTACTGTATAGGAATGCTAGAGATTTCTGGGCATTAATCTTGCATCCTGCAACTTTACCAAATTCATTCATTAGCTCTCATAGTTTTCTGGTGGCGTTTTTAGGATTCTCTATGTATAGTATCATGTCCTCTGCAAACAGTGACAGCTATACTTCTTTTTCAAATTGTATTCCTTTTATTTCTTTTTCTTCTCTGATTGATGTGGCTAGGACTTCCAAAACTATCTTGAAAAACAGCGGTGAGAGTGGACATCCTTGTCTTGTACCTGATCTTAGAGAAAATGCTTTCAGCTTTTCACCATTGAGAATGATGTTTGCTGGGGGTTTGTCGTACATGACCTTTATTATGTTGAGATAGGTTCCCTCTATGCTCACTTTCTGGAGAGTTTTTATCATAAATGGGTGTTGAATTTTGTCAAAGCCTTTTCTGCATCTATTGGATGATCATATGGTTTTCATTCTTCAATTTGTTAATATGGTGTATCCCATTGATTGATTTGCATATATTGAAGAATCCTTGCATCCCTGGGATAAATCCCACTTGATCATGGTGTATGATCCTTTTAATGTGTTGTTGGATTCTGTTTGCTAGCATTTTCTTGAGGACTTTTGCATCTATATTCATCAGTGGTATTGGTCTGTAATTTTCTTTTTTTGTAGTATCTTTGTCTGGTTTTGGAATCACGGTGATGGTGGCATCATAGAATGGGTTTGGGAGTGTTCCTTCCTCTGCTATCTTTTGGAAGAGTTTGAGAAGGATAGTTGTTAGCTCTTCTCTAAATGTTTGATAGAATTCACCTGTGAAGCCATCTGGTCCTAGAGCTCGGTTTGTTGGAAGATTTTTAATCCTAGTGTCAATTTCATTGCTTGTGATTGGTCTGTTCATATTTTCTGTTTTTTCCTGGTTCAGTCTTGGAAGGTTACACCTTTCCAAGTATTTGTCCATTTCTTCCAGGTTGTCCATTTTATTGGCACAGAGTTGCTTGTAGTAGTCTCTTAGGATGCTTTGTATTTCTGCACTGTCTGCTGTAACTTCTCCTTTTTCATTTCTAATTTTATTGATTTGAGTCCTCTTCCTCTTTTTCTTGATGAGTCTGGCTAACGGTTTATCAATGTTGTTTATCTTCTCAAAGAACCATCTTTTAGTTTTATTGGTCTTTGCTATTGTTGTCTTTGTTTCTATTTCATTTATTTCTGCTCTGATATTTATGATTTCTTTCCTTCTGCTAATTTTGGGTTTTGTTTGTTCTTCTTTCTCTAGTTTCTTTAGTTGTAAGGTTAGATTGTTTATTTGAGATTTTTCTTGTTTCTTGAGGTAGGCTTGTAGAACCATAAACTTCCCTCTTAGAACTGCTTTTGCTGCATCCCATAGGTTCTGGAACATCGTGTTTTCATTGTCATTTGTCTCTAGGTATTTTTTGATTTCCTCTTTGATTTCTTCAGTAATCTCTTGGTTATACAGTAATGTACTGTTTAGCCTCCATGTGTTTGTGTTTCTTACATGTTTTCCCCTGTAATTGATTTCTAATTTCATAGCATTGTGGTCAGAAAAGATGCTTGATATGATTTCAATTTTCTTAAATTTACTGAGGCTTCACATGTGACCCAAGATGTGATCTATCCTGGAGAATATTCCATGCACATTTGAGAAGAAAGTATAATCTGCTGTTTTTGGATAGAATGTCCTATAAATATCAATTAAGTCTATCTAGTCTATTGTTTCATTTAAAGCTTGTGTTTCCTTATTTATTTTTGTTTTGGATGATCTGTCCACTGGTGTAAGTGAGGTGTTAAACTTCCCCACTATTATTGTGATACTGTTGATTTCCTGTTTTATAGCTGTTAGCAATTGCCTTATGTATTGAGGTGTTCCTATGTTGGGTGCATAAATATTTGCAACTGTTATATCTTCTTCTTCGATTGATCCCTTGATCATTATGTAGTGTCCTTCCTTGTCTCTTGTAACATTCTTTATTTTAAAGTCTATTTTATCTGATATGAGTATTGCTACTCCAGCTTTCTTTTGACTTCCATTTGCATGGAATATCTTTTTCCATCCCCTCACTTTCAGTCTGAATGTGTCCCTAGGTCTGAAGTGGGTCTCTTGTAGACAGCATATGTATGGGTCTTGTTTTTGTATCCATTCAGCAAGCCTGTTTCTTTTGGTTGGAGCATTTAATCCATTCATGTTTAAGGTAATTATCAATATGTATTTTCCTATGATCATTTTCTTAATTGTTTTGGGTTTGTTTTTGTAGGTCCTTTTCTTCTCTTGTATTTCCCAGTTAGAGAAGTTCCTTTAGCATTTCTTGTAGAGCTGGTTTGGTGGTGCTGAATTCTCATAGCTTTTCTTGTCTGTAAAGCTTTTGATTTCTCCATCGAATCTGAATCAGATCCTTTCTGGGTAGAGTAATCTTGGTTGTACGTTCTTCCCTTTCATCACTTTATGTCATGCCACTCCCTTCTGGCTTGTAGAGTTTCTGCTGAGAAATCCTCTGTTAACCTTATGAGAGTTCCCTTGTATGTTATTTGTCATTTTTCCCTAGCTGCTTTCAATACTTTTTCTTTGTCTTTAATTTTTGCCAGTTTGATAACTATGTGTCCTGGCGTGTTTCTCCTTGGGTTTATCCTGTATGGGACTCACTGCACTTCCTGGACTTGCGTGGCTATTTCCTTTCCCGTGTTAAGGAAGTTGTTGACTCTAATATCTTCATATATTTTTTCGGGTCCTTTCTCTGTCTCTTCTCCTTCTGGGACCCCTATAATGTGAATGTTGTTCCATTTAATATTGTCCCAGAGGTCTCTTAGGCTGTCTTCATTTCTTTCCATTCTTCTTTTCTTTATTCTGTTCCACAGCAGTGAATTCCGCCATTCTGTCTTCCAGGTCACTTATCCATTCTTCTGCCTCATTTATTCTGCTATTGATTCCTTCTAGTGTATTTTTCATTTCAGTTATTGTATTGTTCACCTCTGTTTGTTTGTTCTTCAATTCTTCTAGATCTTTGTTAAACATTTCTTGCATCTTCTCGATCTTTGCCTCCATTCTTTTTCCTAGGTCCTGGATCATCTTCACTATCATTATTCTGAATTCTTTTTCTGGAAGGTCGCCTATCTCCACTTCATTTAGTTGTTTTTCTGGGGCTTTATCTTGTTCCTTCATGTGGAACACAGCCTTCTGCTTTTTCATCCTGACTATCTTTCTGTGAATGTGGTTTTTGTTCCACAGGCTGCAGGTCTGTAGTTATTCTTGCTTCTGCTATCTGCCCTCTGGTGGATGAGGCTATCTAAGAGGCTTGTGTAAGTTTCCTGGTGGGAGGGAATGGTGGTGGGTAGAGTTGACTGTTGCTCTGGTGGGCAGAGCTCAGTAAAACTTTAATCCACTTGACTGTTGATGGGTGTGGCTAGGTACCCTCCCTGTTGGTTGTTTGGCCTCAGGCGACCCAACACTGGAGCCTACCTGTGCTCTTTGGTGAGGCTAATGACAGGCTCTGGGAGGGCTCATGCCAAGGAGTACTTCCCAGAACTTCTGCTGCCAGTGTCCTTGTCCCTACAGTGAGCCACAGCCACCTCTCGCCTCTGCAGGAGACCCTCCAACACTAGCAGGTTGGTCTGGTTCAGTCTCCTATGGGGTCACTGCTCCTTCCCCTGGGTCCTGATGCGCAAGCTACTTTGTGTGTGCCCTCCAAGAGTGGAGTCTCTGTTCCCCTGTGTCCTGTCGAAGTCCTAAAATCAAATCCCACTAGCCTCCAAAGTCTGATTCTCTAGGAATTCCTCCTCCTGTTGCCGGACCCCCAGGTTGGGAAGCCTGATGTGGGGCTCTGAACCTTCACTCCAGTGGGTGGACTTCTGTGGTATATGTGTTCTCCAGTCTGTGAGTCACCCACCTGGCAGTTATGGGATTTGATTTTACTGTGATTGCCCCCCTCCTACCATCTCATTGTGGCTTCTCCTTTGTCTTTGGATGTGGGGTATCTTTTTGGTGAGTTCCAGTGTCTTCCTGTTGATGACTGTCCAGCAGCTAGTTGTGATTCTGCCGTTCTCACAAGAAGGAGTAACAGCACGTCCTTCTACTCCACCATCTTGGTTCCTCTCTCTATCTTACACTTTTTCAGGTCTTTTTAAGATATTGCGACTTTCCCCCCTTTTTGTTAACCTCTTTTTTTTTTTTTTTTAATGTAGGGAGTAGCAAGGAAAACTACTTGAGAAATGGCAGGACTAGAAGAAGTTGGAAAGCTTTTCACTTTTTCATAGGGGGCTTTGGGAATTCAGCAAGAGGGTTGGTGTGGTCAAGAAAAGGTTAAATACTGAGGGTTCTATAACAATGGTAGAAAGAGTACAGCAGAGCTGACTTGGGGAAAAATGTGGTCTCTGACTGGGACACCTTGTCCCTGAAAAGAACACCTCCCAAGCATAATTGCTAGGAATAAACAAAAATTAATAATTGACTAAATTCATGTATTCCTCCTAGTATAGTTGAAGCTCTGTGATGCCAAATGTTTACACGTATGTTCTGTCAAGTAATCCTTACAATGGTCATAGAAATAATATTATTACCATTTTTCATAAATGGGGAAATTGTGGTTTATCTTGGAAATTAGTTATTTGGGATTCATCTTCATCTGATTCCAAAATACAATTTTTTTTTTTTAACCATTTGGTGATTTGAAAGTCACTCTGTGGTATCCTAAAGAATAAGCTAGGCATTCAACACATACTGTAGATGCCCAGAAAATCCAAGCATTGCCCAATTTACTCGCATATTCTCTGGGATGATGAGGTAGTGACCGTCAGCACCTAGTGAGCTAGCCTGAACTTGGTAACTATCTTCAGAGAAGTGACCGAGTTTTTTTCTCCCTCAAGGCAGAACATCATGTCAATGTTAGGGGTTCAATATTTGCTGATGTCTGCAGTAAATCCAGAGTGACAAAAGCTGTTCTTGTGGAAGGAAATAAACAATGTGAATGGGCCTCGTAAAATATGAAAATGGAACAGTGGGATTTTTTTAAAGGAAAATTTCTTTCAACGTACTACACACATGAGGGCGATTCATACTCATCTGGACCCAGGGATGAATGCAAACTTCCCCTTCTGCTGAAACTAGTCTGGCATCCACCTGCAAAGAGCTTGAGGCCTCCGTGACATTGCCAGGCTGTTATCAGAGGAGCCTCTCAAGCCTGACTGTAGCTGTAGGTCCCACGGTGCCACTAAAGGCAAGACTTAGCAGGGCCTTGGGAGGCTTTCTTCTGTGCTTGTGCAAGCTGCCCCTAGGGTCTATGAGAAAGCAAGCCCAGGGCTCGAAGCCGCAGGGGCTGAAAGGGAGTTTCATCTTTCAGGCCACCATCTTAGCTGAAAAATAACAGCCTCTCCTCTTTTCTATTATTCCTATAGAGCTATTAAGCTCAAGTCAACAAAGGAAGACAAATTTGTATCCTCTCTCATGCTCTGTGAATTTTAAATGAGTGATTGGATGATCTTCTCAATGTCCTTAAATATCAGCCTATTTAAGAGAATCATGAGGACTAAAATCTGGAGCCTGGGGTTTGTAACTTGGCTGGGCCAGGGTGTCCTTACAGGGATCTACTAGTAGGAGTAGAGAGTTATTATATATTTTCAGAATTCTGAGATGAGTGAGTCTATAGACATGCCACCTGAACATGCCTGGACTCATCTGATCTCAGAAGCTAAGCAAGGTTGCACCTGGTTAGTACTTCGGTGGGAAAAAGAATTTCTTCAGAATAACACAATGGTCAGAAAACATGGAGGAAAAATGGAAAAGGGTATTAGATTAAAATACATAAATATATAATCTCTCATAAAAGTAAAATACAAATAATAAATGGGAAAAAGTAGGTGCATGGACCAACTATTTATAAGAAAAAAATATATCCAAAGCACATTAATTGTCAAGAAACAAGTTAAAATAAGATGATCACTTTGCCCATTAAATTAATAAAGATAAAAGCAAATAGTTTTCCTAACATTGGTGATGGTGCTGCCAGAGTTGTAAATCGGTAGAAATTTTCTGAGGCAGATGGAACAAAACTTATCAAAAGTTTTAAAGACAGGTGTGACAATTTGATAGAGCAATGGCTATTTCTAAAAATGTATAATAAAGAAGCAATTAAAAATGTTTGCACGGGGGCACCTTCAAGATGGCGGAGGAGTAAGACGTGGAGATCACCTTCCTCCCCCCAGATACATCAGAAATACATCTACGTGGGGAACAGCTCCTACAGAACACCTACTGAATGCTGGCAGAAGACGTCAGACTTCCCAAAAGGCAAGAAACTCCCCATATACTTGGGTAGGGCAAAACAAAAAGGAAAAAACAGAAACAAAAGAATAGGGATGGGACCTGCACATCTGGGAGGGAGCTGTAAAGGAGGAAAAGTTTCCACACACTAGGAAGCCCCTTCACTGGTTGAGATGGGGGATGGGCAGGGGGGAAACTTTGGAGTCACGGAGAAGAGCGCAGCAACAAGGGTTCAGAGGGAAAGCGGAGAGATTCCTGCAACGAGGATAAGTGCCGACCAGCACTCAATAGCCTGAGAGGCTTGTCTGATCACCCGCCGGGGCAGGACGGGGCTGGGAGCTGAGGCTTGGGCTTCGGACCTCAGATCCCAGGGAGAGGACTGGGCATCTGCATGAAGAGAGCCTGAGGGGGCTAGTGTGCCACAGCTAGCCAGGAGGGAGTCCGGGAAAAAGTCTGGACCTGCTGAAGAGGCAAGAGACCATTGTTTCGGGGTGTGCGAGGAGAGGGGGATTCCTTCCCTGTCTGCCCACAGAAGGCAGAGCACCACCTAAATGAGTTCCAGAGATGGGTGTGAGCCGCGACTATCAGCTCAGACCCCAGAGATGGGCATGAAATGCTAATGCTGCTGCTGCAGCCATGAAGAACCCTGTGGGCAAGCACAGGTCAGTATCCACACCTCCCCTCCTGGGAGCCTGTGCAGCCCACCACTGCCAGGGTCCCATGATCCAGGGACAACTTCCCCAGGAGAACACACAGTGCACCTCAGGCTGTTGCAATGTCATGCTGGCCTCTGCTGCCACAGGCTCGACGCACATTCCAATTATGACTACTGTACCCCTCCCTTTCCCCGGCCTGAGTGAGTAAGAGCCCCCTAATCAGCTGCTGCTTTAGCCTCCTGCTGTCTGGGTGGGAACAGATGCCCGAGGGCAACCTACATGCAGAGGTGGGGCCAAAACCAAAGCTGAACCCCAGGAGCTGTGCGAACAAAGAAGAGAAGGGGAAATCTCTCCCAGCAGCCTCAGAAGCAGCAGATTAAATCCCCACAATCAACTTGATGTACGCTGCATCTGTGGAATACCTGAATAAACAACGAATTGTCCCAAAATTGAGGTGGTGGACTTTGGGAGCAACTATAGACTTGGAGTTTGCTGCTGCAAATGATTTGTTTCTGATTTTTATATTTATCTTAGTTTAGTTTTTAGCTCTTGTTATCATTGGTGGATTTGTTTATTGGTTTGGTTGCTCTCTTGTTTTTGTTTTAACTATTATTATTTTTTATTTAATAAGTAATTTTTAAAATTTTATTAATTATTTATTTTATTTTACATTATTTCTCTTTCTTTTTTTCTCCCTTTTCTTCTGAGCCATGTGACTGACAAGGTCTTGGTGATCCTGCCCGGAGTCAGGCCTGAGCATCTGAGGTGGGAGAGCATATTTCAGGACATTGGACCAAAGGAGACCTCCCCGCCCCACATAATATCAATCCGCAAAAACTCTCCCAGAGATCTCTGTCTCAATGCTAGGACCCAGATCAACCCAGTGGCGAGGAAGCTCCAGTGCTGGATGCCCCATGTCAAACAACTAGCAAGACATTCACACAGCCCCACCCATTAGCAGAGAGACTGCCTAAAATCATACTAAGTTCACAGACACTCCAAAACACACCACCAGATGCAGTCCTACCTACCAGAAAGACAAGATCCAGCCCAACCCACCAGAACACAGGCACCAGCCCCTCCACCAGGAAGCCTACACAGCCCATTGAACCAACCACACCCACCAGGGGAAGACACCAAAAACAACAGGAACTACAAACCTGCAGCCTGTGGAAAGGAGACCCCAAACACAGTAAGTTAAACAAAGTGAGAAGACAGAGAAAGATGCAGCAGATGAAGGAGAAAGGTAAAAACCCACCAAACCAAACAAATGTTGAGGAAATAGGCAGTCAACCTGAAAAAGAATTCAGAATAATGATAGTAAAGATGATCCAAAACTGTGGAAGCAGAATGGAGAAAACACAAGAAATGTTTAACAAGGACCTAGAAGAACTAAAGAGCAAACAAACAATGATGAAAAACACAAAAAATGAAATTAAAAATTCTCTAGAAAGAATCAATAGCAGAATAATTGAGGCAGAAGGACGGATAAGTGACCTGGAAGATAAAATAGTGGAAATGACTACAGCAGAGCAGAATAAAGAAAAAAGTATGAAAAGAATTGAGGACAGTCTCAGAGATCTCTGGGGCAACATTAAACACACCAATATTTGAATTATAGGAGTGCCAGAAGAAGAAGAGAAAATTAAAGGGTCTGAGAAAATATTTGAAGAGATTATAGTTGAAAACTTCCCTACCATGGGAAAGGAAATAGTCAGTCAAGTCCAGGAAGTGGAGAGAGTCCCATAAGGATAAATCCAAGGAAAACATGGCAAGAAACATATTAATCGAATTATCAAAAATTAAATACAAAGAAAAAATTTTAAGAGCAGTAAGGGAAAATTAACAACATACAATGGAATCCCCATAAGGTTAACAGCTGATCTCTCAGCATAAAATCTGAAAGCCAGTAGGGAGTTGCAGGACATATTTAAAGTGATGAAAGGGAAAAGCTACAACCATGATTACTCTACACAGCAATGATCTAATTCAGAGTCGATGGAGAAATTAAAACCCTTATAGACAAGCAAAAGTTAAGAGAATTCAGCACCACTAAACCGACTTTACAACAAATGTTAAAGAAACTTCTTGAGGCAGGAACCACAAGAGAAGGAAAAGACCTACAATATCAAACCCAAAACAATTAAGAAAATACAAAGAAACTTCTCTAGGCAGGAAACACAAGAGAAGGAAAAGACCTACAATATCAAACCCAAAACAATTAAGAAAATAGTAATACTAACATACATATCGATAATTACCTAAGATGTAAATGGATTAAATGCTCTAACCAAAAGACACAGACTGGCTGAATGGACACGAAAACAAGAGCCGTATATATCATGTCTACAAGAGGCCCACTCAGACCTAGGGACACATACAGACTGAAAGTGAGGGGATGGAAAAAGATATTCCATGCAAATGGAAATCAAAAGAAAGCTGGAGTAGCAATTCTCATATCAGAAAAAATAGACTTTAAAATAAACACTATTGGGCTTCCCTGGTGGCGCAGTGGTTGAGCGTCTGCCTGCAGATGCAGGGGACACGGGTTCGTGCCCTGGTCCGGGAAGATCCCACATGCCGCAGAGTGGCTGGGCCCGTGAGCCATGGCCGCTGAGCCTGCGCATCCGGAGCCTGTGTTCTGCAACGGGAGAGGCCACAACGGTGAGAGGCCCGCGTACCGCAAAAAAAAAAAACCAAAAAAAAAAAAAAAAAAAAAACACTATTACAACAGACAAAGAAGGACACTACATAATGATGAAGGGATCAATCCAAGAAGATATAACAATTGTAAATATTTATGCATCCAACACAGGAGCACATCAATACATAAAGCAAATGTTAACAGCCATAAAAGGAGAAGTCAACAGTAACACAATCATAGTAGGGGGCTTTCACACCCCACTTTCACCAATGGACAGATCATCCGAAATGAAAATAAATAAGGAAAACAAGCTTTAAATGACACGTTAAACAAGATGAACTTAATTGATATTTGAAGGACATTCAATCCAAAAACAACAGAATACACTTTCTTCTCAAGTGCTCATGAACATTCTCCAGGATAGATCATATCTTGGGTACAAATCAAGCCTTGGTAAATTTAAGAAAACTGAAATTGTATCAAGTATCTTTTCTGACCACAACACTATGAGACTAGAGATCAATCACAGAAAAAAAAACTGTAAAAAATACAAACACATGAGGCTAAACAATACATTACTAAATAACCAAGAGATCACTGAAGAAATCAAAGAGGAAATCAAAAAATACCTAGAAACAAATGGCAATGAAAACACAACAACTGAAAACCTATGGGATGCAGCAAAAGCAGTTCTAGGAGGGAAGTTTATAGCAATACAATCCTACTTCAAGAAAAATAAACATCTCAAATAAACAACCTAACCTTACACCTAAAGCAATTAGAGCAAGAAGAAAAGAAAAGAAAACACCGAAGTGAGCAGAGGGAAAGAAAACATAAAGAGCAGATCAGAAATAAATGAAAAAGAAATGAAGGAAATGATAGCAAAGATCAATAAAACTAAAAGCTGGTTCTTTGAGAAGATAAACAAAACTGATAAACCATTAGCCAGACTCATTAACAAAAAAAGGAAGAAGACTCAAATCAACAGGATTAGAAATGAGAAAGGAGAAGTAACAACTGACACTGCAGAAATACAAAGGATCATGAGAGATTACTACAAGCAACTCTATGCCAATAAAATGGACAAGCACGAAGAAATGGACAAATTCTTAGAAAAGCAAAACCTTCCAAGACTGAACCAGGAAGAAACAGAAAATATAAACACAAAAATCACAAGCAGTGAAATTGAAACTGTGATTAAAAATCTTCCAACAAACAAAAGCCCAGGACCAGGTGGCTTCACAGGCAAATTCTATCAAACATTTAGAGAAGTGCTAACATTTATCCTTCTCAAACTCTTCCAAAATATAGCAGAGGGAGGAACACTCTCAAACTTACCCTATGAGGCCATCATCACCCTGATACCAAAACCAAGGATGTCACAAAAAAAGAAAACTAGAGGCCAATATCACTGATGAACATAGATACAAAAATCCTAAACAAAATACCAGCAAACAGAATCCAACAGCACATTAAAAGGATCATACACCATGATCTAGTGGGGTTTATCCTAGGAATGCAAGGATTCTTCAATATACGCAAATCAATCAAAGTAATACACCATGTTAACAAATTGAAGGATAAAAAACATAGGATCATCTCAATAGATGCAGAAAAAGCTTTCAAAAAATTCAACACCCGTTTATGATAAAAACTCTCCAGAAAGCAGGCATGGAGGGAACCTACCACAACATAATAAAAGTCATATATGACAAACCCACAGCCAACATCATTCTCAATGGTGTAAAACTGAAACCATTTCTTCTAATATCAGGAACAAGACAAGGTGACCATTCTCGCCACTATTATTCAACATAGATCTGGAAGTTTTAGCCACAGGAAACAGAGACCAAAAAGAAATAAAAGGAATCTAAATCGGAAAAGAAGAAGTAAAACTATCATTGCTTGCAGATGGCATTCTACTGTACATAGTGAATCCTAAAGATGCTACCAGAAAACTACTAGAGCTAAGCAATGCATTTGGTAAAGTAGCAGGATACAAAATTAATGCACAGAAATCTCTTGCACTCCTATACACTAATGATGAAAAATCTGAAAGAGAAATGAAGCAAACACTCCCATTTACCACTGCAGCTAAAATAATAAAATATCTAGGTATAAACGTACCTAAGGAGACAAAAGACCTGTACGCAAAAAACTACGGGACACTGATGAAAGAAATTAAAGACAATACAAACAGATGGAGAGATATACCATGTTCTTGGATTGGAAGAACCAACGCTGTGAAAATGACTCTACTACCCAAAGCAATCCACAGATACAATGCAATCCCTATCAAACTACCAATGGCATTTTCACAGAATTAAAACAAAAAAATTCACAATTTGTATGGAAACACAAAAGACCCCGAATAGCCAAAGCAATCTTGAGAAAGAAAATCGAAGCTGGAGGAATCAGGCTCTCAGACTTCAGACTATACGACAAAGCTACAGTAATCAAGGCAGTATGGTACTGGCACCAAAACAGAAATATAGATCAATGGAACAAGATAGAAAGCCCAGAGGTAAACCCACACACATATGGTCACCTTATCTTTGATAAAGGAGGCAAGAATATACAATGGAGAAAAGACAGTCTCTTCAATAAGTGGTGCTGGGAAAACTGGACAGCTACGTGTAAAAGAATGAAATTAGAACACTCCTGAACACCATACACAAAAATAAACTCCAAGTGAATTAAAGACCTAAATGTAAGGCCAGACACTATAAAACTCACAGAGAAAAACATAGGCAGGACACTCTATGACATAAATCACAGCAAGATCCTTTTTGATCCACCTCCTAGAGAAATGGGAATAAAAACAAAAATAAACAAATGGGACCTAATGAAACTTAAAAGCTTTTGCGCAGCAAAGGAAACCATAACCAAGATGAAATGACAATCCTCAGAATGGGAGAAAATATTTGCAAATGAAGCCACTGACAAAGGATTAATCTCAAAAATATACAAGCAGCTCATGTAGCTCAATATCAAAAAACAAACAACCCAATCCAAAAATGGGCAGAAGACCTAAATAGACATTTCTGCAAAGAAGTTATACAGATTGCCAACAAACACATGAAAGCATGCTCAACATCATTAATAATTAGAGAAATGCAAATCAAAACTACAATGAGGTATCATCTCACATCGGTCAGAATGGCCATCATCAAAATATCTACAAACAATAAATGCTGGAGAGGGTGTGGAGAAAAGGGAACCCTCTTGCACTGTTGGTGAGAATGTAAATTGATACAGCCACTATGGAGAACAGTACGGAGGTTCCTTAAAAAACTAAAAATAGAATTACTATATGACCCAGCAATCTTACTACTGGGCATATACCCTGAGAAAACCAAAATTCCGAAAGAGTCATGTACCACAATGTTCATTGCAGCACTATTTACAATACACAGGACATGGAAGCAACCTAAGTGTTCATAGACAGATGAATGGATAAAGAAGATGTGGCACATATATACAATGGAATATTACTCAGCCATAAAAAGAAACGAAATCGAGTTACTTGTAGTGAGGTGGATGGACTTAGTGTCTGCCATACAGAGTGACGTAAGTCAGAAGGAGAAAAACAAATACCGTATGCTAACACATATATATGGAATCTAAAAAAAAAAAAAAAAAGGTTCTGAAGAACCTAGGGGCAGGACAGGAATAAAGACGCAGAAGTAGAGAATGGACTTGAGGACATGGCGAGGGGGAAGGGTAACCTGGGACGAAGTGAGAGAGTAGGATTGACACATACACACTACCAAATATAAAACAGATAGCTAGTGGGAAGCGGCTGCATAGCACCGGGAGATCAGCTCGGTGCTTTGTGACCACCTAGAGGGGTGGAATAGTGAGGGTAGGAGGGAGATGCAAGAGGGAGAGAATATGGGGATATATGCATACATATAGCTGATTCATTTTGTTATACAGCAGAAACTAACACAACATTGTAAAGCAATTATACTACAATAAATATTAAAAAAAATGTTCGCTAAGAATTAGCTGTGCAAATGTTCATTCAAGTTTTGTTTAGAAATGTGGCGGGGTGGGAGTCAACCTAAATGTCAAACAATAGGGGTCTGACTACATTTTCTAGAAATCCTTACAACAGGATTTTTGACAGCTACTAAAAATAGTGCTATGGAAGCATAGCTAGACGCATGCAATTAGGTTATGCTGATAACATAATATTAAATTGAAAAATTCCTTTGCAAAATAATGTATATGGTAATTTACCAGAGTTTATGAATATATACAAAACACGAAACAATGCACACTATAAGTTTCACACTAGTTATCTCTGTGTAGTAGAATCAGACTTAATCTTTGGGGGCTCCTCTTTCTGCTCATATGCATTTTCTAATGTTTCTGTAATAAGTATCTATTACTTATGTAAAAAAAATAAGAAAAGTAAGATTTTCTAGAATTTAGTCTGGAAAGAGAATCCACAAAAGGAAATCCTTCTTCTGCTAAAATACCTGACCCTATAGAAGCACAAAGTTTTATCTGCATCTGGAGAAGAAAAAACCCTAAGGCCACAGTCTATCTTCATTTAGCTGTTTTAATTAGAATGAAGGAAGTCCCCACTTTGAAGCATAATGAGGTTGCGGGTTTGACATCTTGTAAGGAGCATGCACTTTGTAGCCATAATGACCTGAGACCAGTCTCTGATGTGTAAAATTTTTGTAAAACTAACAGCTATTCTCTGAGTATTATTTTCTACAAGTGTAATATGAAGATGATAACACTTACGGCACAATGCGGTAAGAATGAATGATAATGTATTAGTAAGCATCTGGCATATGGTAGGTGCTCACATAGTTTTTGGCTTCCTTACTTTTCTCCTTGAGGTCTTGGTACTGGGTATCAAGAGCAGAGCAGAACATGGCTTCCTGGGCAAGAGGAGACGGGGCTTCCTCAAGGATGTAAGGAGCATCCTTGGAGGAGTCAGGAGGAGCGCTTGTGAGGCCCTGGACGAAGAGCTGGTCTCTTCTTCCTCACACTCAACCTGTATTAGTTCTGCCAGATTTCTCTAATTTTACTTTTAGACTTCCTTCTCTTCTTCTGCAGAAATGTCCTTGAACGTTGGGACACAGAAATTGCCCTGGGGCTGCCATGCAGTGACAGGAGACACCGGTGAGGATGCTGATATTGATGGGAACTTGAGATCAAGAGCCTAGACACACAGTCCTTGAAATGAATATAGATCTTCAGCGTTCAAGGAAGCCCCGTAAATACTGTCTGAGATACACTCCCATCTTCTTTTTCTCTCTCACACTCTAATTTCCCCAGAGCACATTAGTTTGTTTTCCTCTATTTTTCTCTTTTCTTTTCCCTCTATCCTCTTTCCCCCTTCCTACTCCTCCAGTTCTGCTTCTGCTTCTTCTATTTTTTCCTCTTTCCATTCCTCTTTCCATACCTCTCCTTTTGTTATTCATCCTCTTTCCTCTTCCTCCTCTTCTCCTTCTCTTCCCTTTTCTCTTTCCTCCTTCTCCTTTGTATTCTTCCTCCAAATGGGAGGAATTTAATTTGGATAAAGGACATACTACCAGATCATTCTCTACTTCGAGGCCACCTCCCAAACTATGCCAGGCAACGTTCCCTACTACACCCACTTGTCTCACACTTCTTATTTCCCAAAGGCTTCCCTAATTAAAGAAAATGGAAAGTTAGAGTTACACTTCACATATTACCATTAGCAAGTCACCAATCTAGGGGACAGGAACAGGTCAGAAATATCCCCAACTAGAAATCAAACAAATTGCCCACCATGTTCTGACTGCACCTAAGTGTTTTGTGTGATACCCTCTCTACAAGTTAGAATCCTTGTTGTCTAGTTGAGACAGAACTCGTGAAGTTGCAAAATAAAGTTAAAGCTTTATTATTTTTGGGGGGGCTTTGGTTAAGGAAAATCAACTAAGTTTACTACTTTCTAAATGGGGGATATAGTGACACAGAAGAGGAAAAGCAAATCTTGTTTAATGGTTCTGGGCAGAAAAGGGGGATAAAAATGCAAATTAGAATACCAAAGTAGAAGATCTGTAGAGAAAGTGAGAAAGAATGAATCTTGGTAACTGGAGGAAATTAGAAACAACAGAGAAAGAGGAGAAACTCTGTCCTGTGTGATTATACTGCACTGGGGGCTTTCTACGAGTGGGACCCAGTGATGTATTCCTCAGTCGGGCTGGATGGCTTTCCAAGGCAATTTCTACACCGAACTGAGTCGGGACCTACATCCCTTGGGAGCCAGAGGAGGTTTTCTGAATGGGAAGGTACAAACTGGATCTGTCTATGTAAACTGATTTACATAATCTGATGTTCAGATTGAGTGACCAGTAGCATCTTACTCATATTCACCCACATCTCTAGTAGCCCTATAAGCAGCTTAGAGACATTCTGGTTTTTTCACTCTATTTGATGACTTTCTTGGTCCATTTTTGTTTTGAGTATTTAAGAAGGCAAAACCAAAACAACACAAAACAACACTGTTCTAGTGTGAAGTCTGGGTCACTTTGTATAACTGTATCTACCAAACCAATCCTGAGAGCCTGATTAAGGCAACAAGGTCCTAGGGTCAGGATTCTACAAGCCACTGTCGACTAATTAAGTACACACCATAACAGCTAAGGTTCCCCTTTGTCACTCCAGAAACAGTCACACAGGACACATTTTCCCCTAAATAATATAAACTCAATAAAACAAACAGAAATGCATATAAATGAGCACATATATTATAATGCTTCTAAAAATAGGATACCAATTTAAAGTAAAAATAAAATAAATTTGCTAGACTTCTTCATGTGTTATGCCTCTAATGGACTGTCACCATCTCTTCTAAAAATAAATTGCTTTTTGCCTTACCCCCAGGAGCTGTTCATTCTTGTATATGGGCTGTGCTTATATTTGCCACCTGTCACTGCTGACAACCATTACTAAATCAATTGTTCCTACTAGGTTAGTACCTTATCAGAGGATAAAGCACAGGGTTTCCTTCATCATCATATCAATCTCTAGAGTCTCTGGCTTTTATCAGTAAACCAAAGTTTAGTCTGCCTGCACTGCACCCTGTCCCCAGACCCCCTCAGTGAGGTTGCCCAAGGTCACCTGAGGCAGGCTAACATGCCCAGACAAGCATCGTGGATCCCTGACTCATATCTTATTATGTGATAGCGATGGATGAAGTGAATTTATAGACAGGAACGCTAGACTTCTTTTCTCTGACCCTATGATTTAAATGCCTCTCCTATGTATTTACAAATAATTAGCAAGAAAGCAGGATTCGCAGAATCATTTTGTTTCTTTATCCATACGCTATTTCAGTGCTCTAATATCTTGATGATCAAGGAGGTTTTAGTAAAATAAGAGAAAATATTAGATCAAAGTTGCACTAGGGGTACAAAGTGCTGCAGAAATTTAGAAGAAAAAAAATGAATGTGACATTTGAACTGAGAAACAATATAGGAACTGCTATTTTCAAGGGCAGACTTTCATTACAGGCACCCGTCTCTTTTGTTCTTGTAAGACAAATATAGACCCAAAGCACAGGACACAAATCTTAATAAACAAGTTGGTAGAGCAGTATTTTCCAGAGTGTATTCCACAGTGATCCTGCAAGGCGCTCCATCAGCAAGGACCCCCGGCCCACTGCATGTGGGATGTGCCTGCTAAGCCACCTGCTAACTGTGAGTCACAATGCCCAGCGGCACATGAAAGACTCTGAAGTCTTGCCATTGAAACAAAGGAAGCTCACACACACACGCACACACTCCACAAACCAAGGAACCATTCACTTAGTTTAATTTTGCAGTATTTTTCCTTTTTGGAGTAAATACCTACGAGTAGTGCTTCTTACGAATACTATTTACTTGTTCATTTGTTTTATTTCTTGCCATTTTCACAGATTCATATGGTGGTGATTCTCTGTGCATGTTGAGGAGCAGATTATGTGTTAAAATCTTGGAAGTGCAAGTTGGATGGGGATAGACAGGGTATGTGCTGTTGGAATACTTCCCCACATTATTTTTAAGCCTCCTACACCCATCTATTGCAAATAAGTTCTGCAGTGACAGAAGAGCACTATGTCAAAGGAAGTTCTTCAATAAATATTTGATGGGCGTGATCCTTCACAGGTAGTATTTGTTTCATTATCTTTATTTTAATTATCTTCCATTACTTTTCTATGAAGATATAGAGGAGGCATTTTGAAATCTATCATCTTCACTACCTGCCATCTTCCTGGTAAATGTCAGTGATCCTGGGCTTTGTCTTTGGCCCCTTCTCTTTGCATCTTTACCCAGAAGCTTCATCTTCTCCCAAAGCCTCTTCCAGCAGCTTTGTTCCCTCTACATTCTCTCATAAGCCCTACACACCAGTGTAGGAACAGGGCAGCTGTTAGCTGCCTGGAACCCAGGAACAGGGCAGCTCATAGCAACATAAACGCATGCATGTCGGTGCCAACAATCATGGCTACATCATCGGTTTCCCTGGCCCTCATTCATCACCGGTCAAAACGGTTTTGATCTTTTGAGGTCAACAGAGCTGAAGTACAGAGTGGTTAAGAATGTAGAGTCTAAACCAGACTGGGTTCAAATCTAAGCTCCATCACTTAAAATTGAGTAACCTTATACAAGATTTTTACCTGTTTTTCAGTTTCCCTATAATGTAAAATGAAAATATGAAAAATGTGACCTCATAGGAGTGTTGTAAAGATTAAGGTTAGAATACTGTTTGATACTTGATTAGAATTCAATAAAATTTAACACACATGAAATAAAACAAAATGAATAGACTTCCAAAAAGCCTTCTCTGATAAACTTATTGGAGTTAATTATTTCTTCTTTGGCATTCCCTTAGTGAATTAATCCAACCTGTTATTCACTGACAATGTTGTGTTTTCTACTATCTACAGTTTTTTTTACTGCCATAAACTCTAAGATATGAGCTCATGAAGGTAAGGGCTGTCATATTCATCTTTTTGGAAGTAACTGGATGTAACTGGTTTTCAATTCACGTGCGTTGATTTGAAAAATGGGGATGAGGTGCAAATGAAAAATAAGTGAAGCACAATTAAATATGAAGAAGAACAAAGCAGACTTGGAAGAGAACATTTACATCTGGATCCAACGTAAGTGTTATCTAGTTGGCTAACTTTTTTTTAAACGAATGTACAACATATTTAATATTGTGATGTGGACTTGACCCTATCATCTAGGAAGGTCTCAGCACAGGTAGCTTAATGAAGTGTTAGGTGAGAAGCTGTCCCATCCCCTATTAAGCAGTGTATTGTCTAAATGAGTTTAATTACCATGCAAATTACTATGAGCTCATATGCCCAAGGCCTAAAACATATCAGATGGCGGGTCTAAGAGAAATTCAGTAAGCCGTGTTTCTCTTTGCAGGAATGTTTCTTTGTAATAAGGAAAAAAAAATATGGTGAGTGTAACAAGAATGAAGTGTTATAATTCCTAGTGAACTTTGGCTAAACTAGTGAAATCACAGGAGCTGCTAAAAACTGTAGTAGACTTACAATATAGTTAATTTTTAGCAAATCATTTTCAAAAATTATTTATGAACTTGTTTGTTCTCCTTCCTCTAAAAACTGACTGCAAATGACTAAATACCTAAGTCCTGTTTTCCTGTGCCCATGAATGCTTGGAAAAGGGCTGTATCACTCACGACACCAGGGAACACTTTGGGGTGTGGGCATGGAATGGATCTGGAAATAAAAGATCTATATTCTAAGGTCAACTTATTAAATATGTGATCCTGGACAAGTCACGTAATATCTCGGAGTTTCAATTTTTCTCTTCTGTAATAAAAGATAATAATACCAGTCATGAGGTTACAATGTGGAGAAAATGATTTTAAGTGTTTTCAAAATTCATACAAACATAGATATCATCACATAAATGCCTTTTTAAAAAAAAAAGAAACAGCTACCTTCCTGTTCTTGCTTTCATCTTTACATGGAGTTGGAGTCTCTCAAAACATTAACTTCTTAATCTAAAGCACTGTCCAACTAATGACCCACTCCCTTCCTGGAACATCGCAGTCCTTACAACGTAACCTGACACAGAGCAAGATATCCTGAAGGTGCTAAATAAATATGGATGGGATGAGACTGAAATTTCAATACTCTACTTGTTTGAACATCTTTCCAAATACTGACCAAATTACAATGTAATGGGATAGGACCATCTGTTACCTAGTCAATAAAATGACCTGATAGATTTAACTTTTACAAGGTATCTAATCTACTCAGAGTTATGAATAAACTGGGAAGCAAGCACATGAATTCAGATTAGATTTCTAAGATTTTTTCAGCAAAACTGTCACCAAAATGTGCCTAGGATAAGTCATATCTTGTGAACAACACCCCAGAGAGGCCTGCTCCTATAGCAGCTTTCAAACTTTCTTGACTGGAGCCCTCAGCAAGAAAGATATTACATCATGGCTCACAGATAAAACAAACAATATTTTACTATGTGCAGTGCACTCTGATATATTTTATCCTATCCTACCTGTTATGTGCTATTTTATTTAACAAAAATAACGTTCCTCACAACCTGTTGCTGGGTTGTGACCCGTTATTTGGAAAACACTGTGCTAAATACCCAGTGCTGTCTAAGTGTGTAACTGTTTCATAGTCCATATGCTTATTTGGAGAGGTGAGGAAATCAGACCTAGGTGCCTGAGAAGTGCATCCTTCAAGGAATGAATGGGTGGTGTCAGCAGTAAAACAGATTACAAAATCAGGACGAACTGTGCGCTTCACTACAGAGAATTTTTGTTATGTTTTCTTTTAATGGTTGTATGCAGGGCCAAAAAGACTGATAATGTGCTTGATTTTCTCCTTTACTTCTACAGTGACTGAAAAACAGGTTTACATGGGTAAAGGAATGTTAATATGATGTTTCAGTAACAGGTCCAATAATAGGACTCAGTGAACTATATCACTCTTTTCTGTTTAGTTGGGACTAATGGGTGAAACTTAAAGGGAGTTAAATATCTCTTTAATTTAAAGGAGAATTCTTTTTTTTTTTTTTTTTTAATTTGAAGGCATCCAACTGAGGAATGTGCTCTCTTATGGACTATTGGAACTTGTGTGTTTCTCATCAGGCTGTATGAAGCCTGAAAAAAGATTTGCCAAAGCTCTTACGGAGAAGGTTCCAACACTGGGTAAAAAGAGTAGATGAAACATGTAAACTGTGCTGATGCCAGTTCTGTAGCTATTAGTCACCTGTGGCTATCGAGCATTTGAATTGCGGTGAGTGTGACTGAGGAAGTGAATTTTTAGGTTTTGATTTTAATTAATACAAATATAAATTTAAATAGCCACGGATGATTTGTGGTGGACATACTGGACTGTGCAGACATAGAGAAACCAATGCTCTGATTATCTGATAAATACGACAGTTGCTAATACATTATATCATCATAATCCATGAAGCATTCTAAATACTAAAAAGTGACCTAGAACCCATGAAAAGTGGCAAATACTTGGTATACCCAGAATCGGTATATTAAAAACAGAACAGTTCTAAGACTATGGACAAATTTATGCCAGCTTTGAGTTTTGGTTTTTACACCTTTCTGATGCCAAATAGGTTTTTTCCAATTTTCCAACTGACACCTCTGACCTCACTGACTCTTATTAGTGCTTTTCAAGAAGTCATGCTCCAAATTCCAGCTGATGCGTGCAGGTCAAATTTAAGATACTGAAAAGGAAATTCTGCTAGTCCCTTGAAAATGGAGCTGCTTCTAAGACAAGGAATGTTTTTGTAAACGGGATAACTCCTTCTTAATAAAAATTCATTTGCATCTGATTCCCTCTATGTTGTAAGAAGCTCTTGATTATATGACATGTCTATTGACTTACAAGGAGAACTCACTCCATATACAATAAGTAATTTGTGATGTTCCCAAAATAGAGGTGAATGGACAAGGATAAATGATCTGCTTTAGAAATTCAATCTAGGTCATTTAAAAGGACAGCTGTGCTGAAGTATAGCCAATCACATTGAACTAAGAAATTGCTCTTTCCTTGATATTCCCAGTGAGCAGCAGGATACCATACAAGAGACCAATCAGCGGATTTTAGCATCTCTTTTTTATATGCAAACAAATCACAGGAAAATTTGCCTTTGCATCCCTGAGCCTCAGGTTAGAGACTCCCCCCATCGGATCCTTTTCAGTAACCTCCCTGGAAAATGAAAAGTTTTGCCTTGCTTGCAGTCAGCCCTGGGCTTTGAGCAAGAATGAGAGAGGTTATTATTTAACAGTTTGTATAGGAGTAGAGTTTGAGGGGATTCCAAGAAGTCTGGAGTTTACAGACATGGGGGGCACCTAGGGATAAGTCCTGCACAGTCCACTGAGGACTAGGAAATGAGGTTGACCTCTGAGAACGAAGCAAGTTGGATACAGAGATAACGTGTGTGCGCTGGCCACCTCTAGAAAAATACCAGGTCATGATATTTATAAACACGTGAACAAAGAGGTTTGAGAATTCTATATAACTTCCATCAAGGTGAACTAGGGAAAGCAATGCAACAGTTTCACTGAAATTTAATAAGCTGGATTCCAAGCAATTATTGGGCATCTTGTCCAGAGAAAAGCTGAACAAAGTGAGAAAGATTAGCCTGGGCTGTAGAAAGAGAAACCAAAGGACCAGAAGCTGCTAGAGTATCTAAAACTGCTAAAGAGATAGTTCCTGTGCCAAAAACTGGCTCAATTTCTGTAACAGGTATATACATTACAGCAGAGTGTTTAAAAACTGGAGTCTGCCACCAGATTAGCTGAGCTTTAATTCATACTATTTTCTTAGCTTTAGGTGACTTATTTGCATCTCTGTGACTCAGTTTTATATTCTGTGAAAATAATAATAAGATCTATCATTAGGGTTTCTGTAAAAATAAATGAGTTAATATATATCAAGCATTTGGGACAGTGCCTGGCCCATAGTGAGCCCTCAATAAATGTTTATAATCATCACATCAGAGATGGATATATGATTTATGCCAAATATATATGTGACTTATGCAAGTAATTATCCCTGTTTGAAGTCCAGGGGTACTAAGCAACTCACTGTCCCACGTGAATTGGCCTAGAAGGAGGGATGCACTGGCAGGCTGATTTTACTATTCTGATCCTTGTATCACTTTAAATTTATAACTTGACATTTTCGCTTATAGTTCAGTCTTTGCTGAGTTTTAATATTATCAGTCAGCTTTCTAAATCCAATCAACTCCGGCCACTGGTAAGATTGACATTTTAACCACTGAGGTTGAAAGCTAGACCCAGAACCTTGATCAATTCACTCAAGGTATGCTAACTGTAAGGTCTTTTGGTAAACAGCTAAAAAGCCATCTCCTGAAAACCCCCATCTATCTTCTTTCAAACACCAGTAATTGACAGCTGAGATTTTCCCAGAT
Organism: Delphinus delphis; assembly: GCF_949987515.2. NCBI lineage: Eukaryota > Metazoa > Chordata > Mammalia > Artiodactyla > Delphinidae > Delphinus > Delphinus delphis. Next base: position 63,366,397 of record NC_082686.1, read on the forward strand.
GCCAAGTGGTTTGGGGAAAAAGAGAATAAAAAAAGGAATAGAATATCTTAGAGGTGGTTAGACTTGCAGAAAGTTGCCTATGAACAAGCTGTATCAATCACTAGGGTTTGCCATGTCTTGTCTAACACTTGAGGATCTTGGCAATGCCTGGAGACCAAGACCTGAATGTACACAAAAGAGCACACAAAGAGGTCAGTGATTTTTAGTTCAATCGTTAACAAATTCCTGCTTCAGATAAACCCATCAGCATGCTAAGTCAGGCCTCACCTTTCACTGTTAAAGGGGCACCATGCGGGTTAAAGAGCCATTTTGCTTCTTTCAGGAAAAACAAATGACTTCTGATATACCCTGCCGCATGTGGTCTAGTCGGAAAAATTCCAGGGTCTCCAATGCCATTTTTAAGATTGCTCTGGACTTCATGCTACCAGGCCATGCAACTATCCTCAGCTGCATTTTCCTTTCCTTTCTTTTCTTTCTTTTTTTTTTAAAGATTTCCTGTAGCTGGGTTGATATTGGGCAAGTTCTCACAGGATTCTGGGCCAAGGACTATATTGTAGCCCCTAAGTATCAAGGGTTCTATTTAGTTGCCTCTGTTTATATGGAATTTTCTTTTCTTAATAACTCAAGTCCAGTTATAAAGGAGCAGAACTGAGCCCATGAGGTAAGATAAGGCTGCCGAAGAGGAGTTTGACAGAGACTCCACAACTAGGGAGATAAGAGCAGCTGCCACTCTGGCAAGGAGGTGAGACTAGCCCACCTCCTGCCCAGCAGTGCCACACCAGTGCTCTGAACATTAAGCCAAGTTTACTGCCTCCCCTGTGAACTAGGCCAGTCACATTTGAGAACATCTGCCACAGCCTTAATGACAGAGCCTGTGGGAACCTAATGAGTTCCCTCCACACCTGTGCGGCTCTACCAGGCAGCTGTTTCCCTCTCCTCTATCTCCTTTCTCGGTCCTCCCCCTTCACGTGTGCTCAGTGCCCCATCTTTCCCATAGGATACAGCCCGATTCTCCTACTAGTTCTGTGTTTTTGTTAGGATTGCATTTATCTCCATTTACATGGCACTTCAAGGCAGTGGAGACCAAAAGCATAATGTCTTTCAGGTTGCTCAAGCTTCACCATTTGCTATGCAAGAGGGTGAGGGTTGGAGACTGAGAAAATCAATCAGAAGAATCCACAGACTAAGAGATAGGGGAGCAAGAAAGGCGAAAATGAGAAGAGCTGCTTCCCTGTCCTTGCTGACAGCTCTCAGACGTGAATATGGTAATTAACAAAGCCACGGAGGCTCTTCACAGTTTAACTAGGTATGGAATCTCTCTGATCAAATCATTTTCTGACTCAGAAAGCTGCCCAATGGAAGAGGTAAAGATGGAAACAGAAGACCTAGTATTCCTTAATAAAATGACTTTAAAAATTATGGGAATTCTGATTACATCAGAAGTGTAAAATTGTAGTATGGTGCATGATAGGAAGGACCTTAATAACTGTGAACTTTGGTGAGTTATTGAACTTCTCTGAATTTCCATTTCTTAATTTGGTAAATGAGGATAATTATATGGATTTGCTGAGGTCATAAGAAATAAATTATACACACTATATAAAGAGTGTCACAGAGTACCTGGCATAGACCAAGCACTCGATAAACGTTGGTATTATTATTATCACAGAAAGCCCATTTCTCATGGCTTTACTATAGGCATTGGAAGAACATTTGTTCTCATTACATATTTTTTCAGAATAATTAATCCTCTGGATGACAGAAGGGAAGTGAAATACCCCCTAAATGAGAAAAAGATACTTAAAATAATTATCTCATTTGTTAAGTAATCAAAAACTACTAGTTGAAATTTTAGAGTTATATGGCTAACATAATGGGGGATTTTGTGATTATCCATTTTAGTCAGTTCAAAAACCAGAAGTAAGAATTATATGTCCTATGATAAATAAAAGCCATGTGGTGTGATAAAACTCTGACTAAACCAGTAGTCTGTGTTAGAAATTATCCCCCATTTATACACATGTACTGTCCAATGTGGTAGCCATTAACCACTTGTGTTTATTGAACATTTGAAGAGTAGCTGCTCACAAGCTGAATGTGCTGTATTAAAATACACACTGGATTTTTGAAGACTTAGTATGTAAAAACGATTTTAAAATATCTTATTAATAATTTTATATTGATCACAGGTTGAAGTGATAATATTTTGGATACACTGAATTAAATAAAGTATATTACTGAAATTAATTTCATCCATTTCTTTTTACTTGCTTTAACTTGTCAACTAGAAAATTAAAAATTATATGTGGGTCCCACTGTATTTCTTTTGCATGGTGCTGCGCTAGACCAATGGTCCTTAGGAGTTTTTATACATACATAAATACACTTATACTATGTTTATAAATGTCACCCAAGGAGCTTGAAAAAAATTCACATTCTTGGGCTCTCAGTGGTTCTTATTCCAATGGCCAAGAAATTTGCATTTTCAGTAAGAGTGGATATTTCTGATGCACATAGTCACTGGACCATACTTTGAGAAACACTGCTATAGACTAATGTATCCTAAGTTGAAACACAATGCTAAGAAACATAGGTATGACTGGAGGGATGTTTATAGACAACAAATAGACTACTATGAAGGCAGAAAAGGAAGGGGAGAAGCATGATGGTAGAATATGCCCATGGACCTGCTTTCAGGATCTTTTCACTATTGAGGGTGAAGATAAGTCTCTCCTTCTCCCCCGTGTTCTAGCCTGGATGGGGGGAGGAGGCAAGAAAAGTCTGCACCAAGAGGAACTCTCACTAATAAACTGTAAAATGTGAAGGTAAGTTTTACAAGGCTATAGTGAATAAAATGATGTCTTAGCTAACACTGTTACTTCTTTTACCTCTGCAAATTGGCTGGTGGTAATACGTATAGGTGGTATAGATCAAAGTTTGAAGACGAGAAATATTCCAGATAGTCTCTGCATCCCACTTCTCCCATGGTATACTCTAGTCACTATTCATATAGTAATTACATGCCAGGTACCAGGTAACAGAATTGTAATCATTAACTATGAGTTACTGCAGAAACATAGAACCCCTCCCCACCATGGCTAGCATATAAGGCCCTTTCTTGGCTGCCACAGGGGGGGAAATCTTCCAAATATAGAAGACAGACTCTAAGTGGGAAACAACTCATTCAACAAACCCAAGTCATCCTCCACTGATGTCAGATCCTTCTTTGAGATTCTCCTACTACCAATGCCCTTTTATTTCTTTCCCACTGACATAACGTCTTTGTTTCAACTAGTCTTTCCTCAGTTTGCTCCCCTATTATGCTATTGTGTCTTCTGCTGTCTTTCCCTGCCCAGCTCACAGGAGGTGCAGCACTGATAAAGTTGTGCTGACTGGACCACGGTTGTCCAAGCCCAACAGGGCATCCCTTTTAAGATCGCCTTTCAAAGCCACAAATCAGCTGAATGACAAAGCTGTGGCCCTGGCTGGGGATTTTTGCAATCAGGTTCCATCTTCATTTTGCTGTACAAGCCAGCTGGGCAAACACCTCTCCCACTGAGTGTAGCGTGCCCTCACAGTGAGATATGAAGTACGCTAAATACAGTTCTCGGGGATGAGAAAGGAATTCCTGGTACAGAGAAGGGCCTCGTGGAAACACTTGGTAGCATACTTTCAGACTTAAGTTAATTGTTTAGGTTTTCCTCCAAGTCTAAATGGTTTTACTCTAATAACTGTAAAGAAATCATACAATTATTGAGTTGGATAATATACTGAGGTTGTTGAGTCCAATTTTCCATGTAAAATAGAATCCTAACTGGATGTTACACATCTTGAGTGTAAACAAGAATAATCAGCTAAGTTCCCCACATTGCTCCTAGAATTTTCATGAATTAACCCATTTTACTCCTCATTACAAGCATTACTAGATTCTGCCCTACCTTTACAGGTGATAAAACAGAGACATAGAGAAATTAAGTAACTTGCTCAGGGTTACAGATTGAAGGTATGAGCTGGCATTTGGACGCAGGCAATCCACTTCTAACTATAATACTAGGGAGGATTACAACTTAAGACAATTCATCTGTATCTTCCAGACCCCAATGCTATAGTTTTAGGCTAGTAAAAGTTAGGTTCAGGACTCTTTTAGAAAGTACTGAGAAAGAGAAGCTTTCTCTCTTTCCCACGACTGGCTACTGAAAGACAGGATATAATTGTGAAACTTGGCAACCTCCTTGGCACTGCCTTGGTGATCCAGAGATGATCTAAGGAGCCCCTGGATTCAGCTGTGCCTGATGGGAATTTACTCCTGTCTGTGATAGATGAGCCAATGGATTATTTTTAAGCCAGGTTGGGTCGTCTTTTCTGTCATTTGAAACAATAAGTCCTTAATAAGTAAGCGACTAAGCAACTGACTTAAAGGTCTCAGCTTCTAATGCTTAATGCAGTATCTTGCACATATTAGAAATACAATAAATGTTAGTTTTCATTTTTCCTTATATAATTTTCAAGAACAATGATTATATACTATGTTTCTCTATTTTTCACAGTGCCTAGAAAAGGGCTGAAAACATTAAAAAAAAATTGTTGATCTGTCAATATGTTGACAGATAGTTGAGAACTATACCCAGGGGAAATTAGACAGTAGGAATGTACCCAGTCATCTTTTCCACTTCTAGCTCTGTGTGGGAACACGAGAAGGAAGTGCTTTCAGCATGGTTCACAGGGGAGACTCTCCCTACAGGATTCTACAGATTGAACTTGACGCATAGACATAAACTTGCCAGACTCACCCCAGGGCCACCTGATTAACCAAAGGGCCAGAAAGTATCTCCAGAAGAAAGACTTAACGGAGCTAGGGAAGTGGAAAACAGTTCACTGAAGTCCCTGGCATCTGCCCGAGGGCACAGCTGGAGATATTAATAATCATTTCCCTCATCAGACCACAGAAAATGAGCACAGAGTGAGAGAGGAAAAAAAACAAGTGTTTTGCTGCCTCCTGTTTGAATTAATCTCTTCTGACAACTGCTGATACGGGTTTGTGATTCGATCTTCCGTATGTCTAGCTCTATTGGTCAATTAAGTGCAGAGGGTGACTGGGGGAAGCAGTGATGCTCAGCCTGATTACGAGAGGAAGCATCACACAGCATTTAGAACATGCAAAGCAGTCCACTGAGCTGGGCTTAAATGGAGCCAAGCAGAGCAAGAGTGGTGGCCGATACTGACAGGAGGGTCAGGGAAGAGTCGTGGAACCTCAGTTCTCAGAGCACTAATCGAGCCAGCTACACATGAGTCAGCTTCCCAGGAGCAATAAACTAGTTGCTGGAGAATTACGTAGGGGATCCAAGGCTGGTGCAAAATTAAGTCCCCTTTCAACCAATTTACATCTTATTCTCCAGATTGTCCAATTAATAAACCACTTTTGATAAAATGTCACAAAACTGAAAACAGGAAATAAAGTGGTATTTAACTTGGAGAGTACAATTTATACATTTGAAGAGACTGTCTAAAACACAGTTAAGAAATGGGACAGGAGGACAATTAAGTACGAGGAAAACAACATAGAAGGAATACAGCTCACACATTACTCCGCAGTAATGAGAACACTTGGGAAGTGTGAGTCCTAGTCCTACCTTTGCTAATGGCTTGTCGGTTACTTGGCAGCAAGAAGCTTTGCTTCATTGTCACTTCCTCATTTCCAAGAAGGCTGATGGAGGCAGTGGGGCGCTTTGTAGTCTCATAAATACAAAATCAAACTTGACCTAACACCTCAAGAGAATGTTTGACTGCAGTGACGGCAGCCCCAAATTTGTTATGAATTTAATACTGAAGTACCTCATATGACTATTGAATAGAATAGCTAATAAAAATGACTGTACACCATTTTAGAAAAGAATGTTCTACATCAACACATGATAATCATCATAGCAGGCAGCAGCACATTTCAAAGTAATATTATGTCAAGCAGCAGCTATGATTTCCAGGATGTAGCCACAACTTATAATGCCATAGAACATTAGTACATCTCTTTTCCATTTAGAAACGATCTGATTTAGCATTAATTCCCAGTAATTTACCTAAATTCTGAAAGAAAGAAAGATGACTGATATTTGAGCAACACATGCTTATGATTTAGGAAGTAACAGCAAATGTTTCAGTTGTTAAAAATACAATGGAAAAACACACGTTGGATCCAAACTAGTTGGGTATGCTCTTAATTGATAGAGTAACCATCCCAGAGTATTAATACAGGGATTTATATCACTCTGAAGGAAAGACTGATAGCCTAGCAAAGGCTGCATTGTAGGCACCATACTCTCTGACATTTTACGATGACTTGGAAAAGCAGATATGTATATCAGGATTATCAATTCATTTCCCATTTCCCAAAAGAAGCAAAGCTGAGGCATAATAGAATCAAGGTGCAAAATGAACTCCAGGTCATTTTAAGCAAGTCAACGAAAGAAAATCTAGTGTGGACAAATATAAACTGCTTTGCCTTGGTCCACCACTTCCCCATAAGTACCAAGTGGAGAGTGTAATTTTACAGCATTATATCCTTAGAAATCATAATTTACTACATGCCTCATTATGATTCATCAATGCGTTGATGGTGCCAAGAGTGCCCATGCATTCTCAGGCTTAATATAAGTACAGTGGTGTGAGCAAAGATGGTCATAGAGATGCTCCATTCTATGATTGTCATGGAATATATTAATATATATAAATTGCTACATGAATATATATATATAAATATATATACATTTATACATGAATATATATACACATACATAAATATATATAAATATATACATAAAATATATATGCATGTATACATGAATATATATAAATACATACATTTATACATGAATATATATAAATATATCTACATTTATACAAGAATATATAAAAATATATATGCATTTATACATGAATATAAATAAATATATATGCATGTATACATGAATATATATGCATTTATACACGAATATATGATTTATACATGAATATATAAAAATCAATATACATTTATATATGAATATATATACATATATTTATACATAAATATATACATAAAATATATACCTTTATACATAAATATATACACATTTATACATAAATATATATAAATATACATTTATACATAAATATATATAAATATATACATTTATACATGAATATATAAATATATATACATTTATACATGAATATATACATAAAAATATATACATTTATACATGAATATATACATAGACTATATATACATTTATATATAAATATATTCATAAAATATGTATACATTTACACATGAATATATATAAATATATACATTTATACATGACTATATCATATTTATACATAAGTATATAAATATATACACTCTATATATTTATACATAAATATATACATAAAATATATACATTTATATATAAATATATATATTCATAAGTATATATAATTATACATAAATATATATACATTTATACATAAATATATATATATGTATACACATAAAATATTTATTTTAACTCTGGCCATCACATGTAAAGATGTTGACAATATCTAGATCAAATGAAGATGGTAGAGAACACTTGGAACACTGTCCACTGAAGAAAAATTGAAGAAAGTGAATCAAAGGAGGGTGTGTTTGAGGGAAACAACAACAAGATAATCAACTTAACTATTTTAAAGACTTTTTAATGGGGAAAATATTTAGACTTATTCTGAGTGGATCCACAAGTAAAAACAATGGGTAAAAACTTCAAAGAAAGAGACTTTGGCTCAAATGAAGAGATCTTTTAACAAGTAGAATGATTTTCCTAATAAATGAGTAGAAGGAGCTCAAAAGAAACAATGCAAAAACTCACACAGTAAAAGAGATTTCAATTAAGCATCTGGACTAAATGACTTCTGAAATCACTTCCAATTCTATGATTCCTTGATTCTATCACAATAGGAGAATTCTATAACTATTATTGCCCATCTAGAGGAAACATGCTAAGTCTTGAGATGTACGAATCTCCCAGTTAACTATAATGATGACAAATACAGTATAACATTAATAGAGTTAAATATAAATACATTTTATAAGTATATGGTAGAATGAATAAAATCTAAGGATAGCCCATCATGGTTTTTTCTTAAAGACTGAATCATCTATAAAAGAAGGAATAAATCCTGATTACTATGAAAATATTGTATGTGATAGCATTGTAGAAGGTAATGTTTAAGAGTACAAGCTCCAGATGCTTAGGTGCTCTCACTGAAATCCTGGCACTGCCACCTGCCACATGTATAACCTTGGGATTGTCACTTAACTTCTCTATGCTACTATTTCTCCTATGTAAAATAAGGATAATAATATACCCACATAAGGATAATAATATACCTACATCTCACATTATTGTGAGAATTAAATGAGTCTTAAATAATGAGTCTTAAATACTTAAATAAATTATAAATTATAATTAAATAAATGAGTCTTAAATACTTAAATAAATTCCATGGAAAAATCCTGCATTTTTCTTTAGATAATAGACCAAACCTTTTATTTATCCTTTGGTCTTCAGAAAAGCCTATTCTGTCATAGGTTATTAAAAAAAAAAAAAAAGCAAATCACTCATTGATTTCTCCTCCTCCTCTTTTCTTCACTGCCTTTAATGGAAATGCTAATGTTATCATTCTACTAAGCGTTTCTAGTTTTAGGAATTAGGAAGTAGTATTGCCTAGTCATTGAGAATGTGATCTCTGATTAAAGCTTTAGTTCCAATGTAATCTAGCTGTATGACCTTGGGAAAGTTTCTTATCATTCCCAAGCCTCAGTATTCTCACCTGTAGAATGGAGACATAGTACATATCTCATTGAGTTTTGTAAAGAATAAGGTACACATTAAGTGCTTAGCATAATTATACAGGTATTCTACATTGTCTTTATATCAAAATAGGCCAGCCATTGGAAAGTTATTAATTTTGGACAAATACAGCATAATCTTCCACAGAGCTAACTTTATGGTCTATAGTATAATAATATTCTTCCATTGTTTACTGAGGGTAGAAATAACAAACTTCACAATAAAGCGTGGTTTTGGATTTGCTATAACACAGTTAAAGGCATTCTCCATTATAATACTAAGTACTCTGTCTTTAAGATTTCATAAAATAACTTCATTTTAGCATGTATTACCACAAAAAAATGCTTGTGTCTCTCGAATAGACTTCTGAATTCTATCAGTTAATGAAAAAATAGACTTCTCTTTTTTTGTTTGGCTTCCAGCTAATGAAAAAATAGACTTCCCTTTTTTGTTTTGGCTTCCAGGAAACTCAGAGCATATTTTACATTCATATTTGCTTCATACTTTTTCCCAAGACTTTTTTCTATTATGAATATTGCATAAATATTGCTGATAAGCTGATTCAAATATTTTGTAATGTGATCCAGAGAAGACATTATTTTTAAAAGTACAATGTGACTAGAATTTATCCTATATCACAAAATATTAAAATACAAGTTTTATATTTTATATAAATATACATTAAAATTATATATAGCTAATATACCTTCCAAAACAATAAACAAAGGACAATGCTTACTGCTAGTATAGGTGTGGAAAGAATGGCATCTTGGAAAGAAAGGCATACAGCCTAGTGTTGGTAAAAAAAAATCCATTAAGCAAACTGGCAAATCTTTATAAATGGCCTTAAAAATGTAAAACTAACTCAAAAAGAAATTTTGTTTCTAGAAATCTATTATTTCTAAGAAAATAATCATAAATAAGAATAAAAGTTTATGTACAAATATATTCACTGAAGCATTAAAATTGTAAAAATATTTTATGGAACTCTCTCCAACCAAAGGAAATCATGAACTAATGAAATGCATGTAATTACAATTGTCATTATTTTACTTAAAAGAATAATGTTAAGTGGAAAAAGAAACAAAAAGCAAATTCTGCTTAAAGTGATGTTGAAAAATCATACTTAGACATACAGATGTAATATTTTAAAAGACTGGAAGGAAATACGTCAAAATATTAACATCCTTTAAATCTTGGTAATAGGATTACCAATGGTCTTTTTTTTTCTTTTGATTTTTCTGTGTTTTCAAATTTTACACAATGAATATCACATTAATCAGAAAAAGTAAACAGAATTTTTTTTCAGGAAAAAATCAAATGTGAAAGGGGGAAAACATGAAGAACTTTGATATTATACTAATTAAGCGAGTTTTATTCGAAAGCATGTCTAGGCAAAGGAATGTATTATCCCGTTTTACTACACCTTGAGATCAGTGTATTTAAGATGATTTTGAGTTCTGAGATAATGTACATTAGCCAAAACACCCCCAGTTCCATAAAGCACTAAAAATTATGGAAGAAATAGTTGGGAGAAAACTTGACAATCACAGTTAATCTTATTCATTATGGAGCTTTTCAAGGTGTTGGCCCAAACTATCTTATGTTGAATTGATTCTAGTAGCACTCTCCAAGGTCAGCAGATTATGTATTAATGCTTTTCCTGCTCAAAGAAGTTGAATGACTCACTCAAGTTCACTCACAGCTCTCACATGTGGAATTTAGACTAACTCATTCTAATTCCATTCTTTAGATTTAAACTCTTTGGGAAAATCATGGGTCAGGAGACTCATTGTTTTTTAATGTCTGTTATCTCTCTCTCTCTCTCTCTCTCTCTCCCTCTTTCTCTGTCTCTTTAACCACAAGGCAACGTTACCTACACCTTTGCAAACCAGTTAGACTAGTACCTTGAACACTGAGCACATAAGCATTTGTTAAATCAAAGGGAGACTTTTATATTGGCTTGAAGGAAATACCACTCTGCATCTCCTTTACAAAGAATCTCTGTTCATTTACTTTTTAAGAGGAAGAAAAATCCAGTCAAAACTTTCCTTGATTAAACATTTTTTTCTAATAATTAGACTCACTTAGATGTGAACAATAGGACCGCACTTATATTCATAAGAAGAGAGTTCCATGTGTCTCTCATTCCATTTCTCAGTCATGCCGCCCAAAACCAAACAGAAATCAGGTACTGACTGGCTGTGTATGGGGTACATTCTGCAATCCCATGTACTTTGATGCTAGCACCACTGCAGCAGGCAGGCATTCAAAATTGGCCCTGTCACTTTAAATATAATAGACAATAAATCATCTCTCTGAGACAGCCCCTAAGGAAAACAGGGAAAAAATAGAAATAGCATTTAAAAGCCCTTTTCTATTACAATGCCTCTAGGGAGCTTTTAAAATTGGAGTTCTTTTAAAGTGAATTTTATGCTTTTTGGGGCTTTTAAAAGTGCTTCTAGAATTAACCTTGCAATTCGATGACCAAATCTTCCATTAGATCCTTTAATTTGGGGTCTTTGTTATGCTAGTATTGTCATGAGTGCTCATCTTCTCTGAGCTGCTGTCCTTGGAATTCCAGTCAACCTGTTTTCTCAATGCTTTACATATTCTATATATTTCTTGCTCATTTCTCTCCATCTTTTAGACAGTACTTCTTGCTTAGTCTTTCTTTCCTTCTTCCTTTTCTTTTTTCCTTCATCAAATCTACTTTTAGTTACCTCTCCTCCGAGTTACCCTTTGGTCTTTTGTAACTTAGACATAGATAATCCTAATTAGGCAACCATGCAGATGGTTCAGAATTTTCCAATTGGTGGGATGAAGCCACTTTCCTCCTCCTATAGCAGAATTTTCCAAGGCACAGCTGAACCCCATCCATTTCATAAGCCACCCCTCTCTTGTATTTCTGGCCCTTTCTAGTTGATAAGAGAAGAACACCAGGATAGCAAAGAAATCCGATGTACTTTAGTCTGGAAAAGAACCTTAATCAAGTCCTTAAAGGAATGAAAATTAGATATAAATACATAAAGCATAGGTTTATATGAAGGGTCAGGATTTACATTAAGAATAGATGATACAACCATATTCACACACATACACACACACACACACACACACACATATACACAATAGGTGATACAAAAATCACAGCCCTGCCCTTGTATAACCAGTACTCATTACAAAGAATCCAGTCCATATAGCATTGCTTGACCCAAAGAAACGGTATGGCTCAACGGCCTTTACTATACTTACAAATTAAAAATCTATACTGAACAAAACATAGTGTTTCTTAATATTGAAAAACATACACACTCAAGAGACAACAACTGTTTGACACTAGAATGACATGTCTTCTTAGACCCCCTGCTCTGTGATGAAAGGAAGAAGAAATCCAACTCAATATTGAGCTGGTATCTTTTGATAAATTGGGAAGGCCAAAGTATGAAGCAAAAAGCACCGAGAAAAGATTATTCTGACACCTCTTGGATTTATAGACTTCCCAGGGTCCTTAATGGCCATTCATCTCCTATGGCCTGTAAGAGTCACTCCAGCCACCCTCTGGGTGAGTGTTTATTACCAACAAGGCAGCAATCAACTTTTTGCAAGGAATTCACAGAGTGAGATAAAAGCTAAGTCAGTGTTTCTCATAGTGCTTTCTCTGGAACATAAGTCTCAGGGAAAACTCTAAAAACATCCCAGAGGCCCTAAGCGTGGCCAACACTGCATGCCCTGACCCCTCTGCAAGGTCCATTAGCAGAGTAGGAACTGAGAGGTATGACCAGAAAGAAAGCTGTGTAGTTTCCTTTAGCTCAGCATTTACCCATAGCCCATGGCATTCATATTTTAAGGAAAACCGACGATAATTCTTCGAAAACTTTGGAAAGCCTAGACTATAGACTTGCCTAAAAGAAGATCTCATCCGGGAGAACTATTTTGGAATTTTGGCCTCCGTGATGATCGTTAAGTCAAATGATTAGATGAAGAAAAATAGTTAAGAAGGAATACTGCAGGTTTGTGTTAATGATTTCCACCACTAAAAGAGAGAGAGGTGTACCAACACATCACAGTCATTAAAAATGACCCATCAGTGGACAGCAAATGACATACTGGGGAACAAGTGCCAGAGAAAAATCAAAGAGGTATAGGTCATGTTTTATTTCACTTGCAGCTCCTAACCAAACCTGATTAAAGTAAATCCCTTTTTTACAGCCTGTGGAGTCTATAAGATTATGGTGCTAATGGAAGTGTGATTCGATCCGTCAGTAATGGTCCATGTCGGGACCCTGGCGCCTGTGACGAGTCCATTTTTTAAGACGTATTTATTGTTTTTTTTTCTCCCTTCTGTCTCTGCATTGCGGGGTTTAATTGAACAGCTTAAAGTGATTCTTCTTCAAGGCCCATTAATTGATTTTATTTGTGTATTCTCTAGGGGTCAAGGAAAAGGGAAAAGGAAAAAAAACACAATAAAATTGCAGCTCTGGTTTTCACTGTCATATTCCCCCTGGCAACTTATAGCTCTAATTTTGTGCTTCTTCCCTCTGCCTCAGTCTCTTTTCTTATGATTTTCACAAGGTGCAACTGTATACGATGTTGTTTGGTTTTATATTTCATTCGAATGGTGGTCACCTTTAAGAAAATAATAAAGTGTATCCAAATCTGATACACCATGTAGTATCGAGGAGTTCTTCATGATAAACCCTACTGAAAGGGGAAGATTTCAGTGAAACAGTCATAAGACCTTGTATTCTTTTGGTGCAACAAAGCACCATGGCATTTTCTATCTGTCATGATAGGACAAAGCCTCTTAAGTTTGAGATGGTGACATATATATGCACGTGGTGAGTTCATATTTATTCACAGACCCCACCACCAGACCTGAGTGGTCTTAGGCCTGTTAAGTAAGAATGAAGATGGTATACAGATTGCAAAATAGTATACTCAGGAAGTGGAGATTACAGACAGAAATAGATTCATGCCAACATGTCATGACATCATAGCTCAAGAGATTTTGTCCTATTGCATCAGTGTCTATGTCACTCTACTATGTCACACAACATAACTATCATTTTTGAATGTCTATTTTTATCAGGCAGTAGCTAATCCTTACAAGGATCTTATGAAGCAAGTATTACGTTCACCATTCAATTGTCAAGGCCTGAGTCTCAAAGATGTGAAGTAATCTGCCAAGGTCATAGGTATAGGGTTTAAATATGGCTCCAATGACTCTACTTTTCCAATATTTGGATATACTATTGCCTTGGAAGCTTAGTTTGCAATGGCTTTTATTCCATTAAAGATGAAAATATAATAAAGTCATTTAGACAGAGGGATATAAATTATAAATATATATTAATTATATATGTTATCTATAAAATATATATATATTTTAACCACTCTTCCCCAGTGTAGGTGCTAAACAAACGTTAGTTGAATGATCAAACAAGATGCCTGCCCCATCACTATTATATTTCACTGCTTTGTGGGCACTGTGCAGACAAGGCTGGCATAAAACATGAAAAAATGACAGGGCAAGTGAACACCAAGTTGTACCCCAACACTTGGTAGGCAAAGTACCTCCAATCTGTTGGTCATCTTTTTGTTTCTTCTCATGCAATATCCTTCTCTCTGCTCAATTCCTGTCCCTTATCCCAATTCCTTCGACAAAGTTCCTGAAGATTCTTCAGCTTAGGTCTTTCATTAAAATGTAGGTCAAATGTATCTTCAACCCACCCTAGTGAAAATATGCCATTGGCTTCTGTTCCCATCTAGCTTCCCCTGAAAGTTTTGAGAGAGATGGAGAGTTTAAGATTGAGATTGAGAGAAAAGTTGGGGGAGGGGATTATATAGGCGAGAATATATCAGAAGAAGTGTTTTTGTTTGTTTGTTTCCTTGTTTTATTTTTATCAATAGCTGAGAGGAGAAAGTGAGTGACAAGTTCCAAATTTACTTCCAGCAGATCAATAGAACATCTTCAAGTAAAAAGAACATGTATTTGGGAGCATGTCAGTAAACTGTAAATCACAGAAGGGCAATCCTCCTGTTAAAGGGGTGCAATCTATGTTCCCTACAGCCGTACAGTTCAGAGAAAACACCATCCCATCTCTCATCCATACACAGCTATGCCTCTTCTCTCTTCCCTCTGCCTAGGACATCACCCTTCCTGGGACTCCTTTACCTCCACACTTTTGACGACATTTACTAGTTTTGTGAGACTCTGTTCAGTTATCACTTCCATGATTATGTCTATTTCCTGATAGACACTAGCAGTAAATCCTTCAAAGGTCCAGTAACAAAGAGTGCTGAAGAGAGCTTGTCCCATTCTGAAGTCAGGTGTAGCAACTAGGGATGGTTGGAAGGAGTGGTTACATAATCCTCAAGTGGTAGGGGCAGGTGGTGAAGACCATGAAGTCAAAGGAAGCAGTTTTTTTTTTTTTTTGGAGGGGGGTTGGGAATTGTTACAAGAAGAGAGAACGTGCTTATAAATGTGACCCGATCCTAAGCAATGGACAGATTTGTATACAGAAAGATCCACACTTCTGGATATGTGCCTTCTTCTGAGTCTCCGGAACCTGCAAATACCCATATCAAAATACATGTCACATTCCACCATAGGCTTTGGTTTGCATGGATTGCCCCTCAAAACTGAATCAAGTCATGTTCCTCTCTGTATCTCTCTTCTGTCCTTAAGTACCAGGCATATAAGAGATGCTCAATAAATACATTCTAGCACAAATGAAAGAATGAGAAGGAAATCCTTTATAAGAACTACTATAAAATTGTGATAGGAGTGCAATTCTTGGAGATAGTGGGGCAAGAAAAACAGTGGGGCTAAAAGACTGATCCAGAATGAAAACAGAGATGAATTTTGAATTTAGTACTGTTACAATTAAGTACAGCTCTTGTTGACTGAAAATCCAGTCTTTATGTGGAAATTTATTTCAAACGCAAACTACAGGTTTTTACAAAAGAAGCGACAGAATGCACACTACACTGCTCACGATCAAACACCCATCAGTACAGAGGCTCATAAGTAGAAATAAATATTCGCCTCTGTGAGGTAGCCCTAAGGACCCTGAACCCAGAAAACTAGCTCATGCGGGCTCTTCACTTCTGGAATTGCCTGTTACAAATGTCCCTTGTTTAAGACAATCATTTTGTGAGCATGTGTCTGTACAGTGGATTGGAAGGAGGACAAAAATGTGTCATCAAAAAAAAAGTTTACAAAAGGTACATATTTTACTTGGGAGAACGTAAATATTGAACAAATACTCTTTTCTCATGAACATATTAGCAGAATGTAGCATCTTTGTCTTCATCAGAACACTTAGGTGTCAGGTGGTTAGAGTGTACAGGATTCTCTCCAACATTGGCGAGGGGGGGGTGGCGTGTAGAGAAAATGCTGCATTCCACTTGTGATGCTAACAAACTCACTTTGAGTCAGAGAAGTTGTTGTGAAAGGAGTTGATACTCTCCTTTTCACAGACCATCTGTCTTTGTTTTTATTATTTGAATCGTATTCTGAGACATCAACATGATAGTAGAAGATAACCTCCCTGAAAGCAATCTAACCCCAGGAAAAGCAGGCACAGGCACAGAAAAAAAATATAACCAAACTCATTTCACATAAGAAGAGGGGTTCTATATGGCATTACTTTGGTCTGCTTTTATGATCAGTTTCCACTGAAGACTTCTCTCATTACAAGAGTACATAATACGAAAAGGAATTTGGAAAAGAGATTCTTTTACTTGCATTTACAGGTAATTTCAGTAAACACAATCTTCTTCTTGTCTTGTACCTAGTGTAGGGAAGTAAAATCTGCCACCCCAAATTGTATCTCTTTGGCATGAGGATTAATTTAGGCTGATTATTTTTGAGGCCCAAAGACTCAGGGAGAACCTTTGACCTCCCCCCAACTGCCTAAAAGAATCTACATAGAGGACCTGTTCCAGGAAGGGAACTGTCACCATAGATAACTGAACTAGATGTGATAGATAGGAAAAAACTTAGCAAATTACGTTTGCAAAAATTCCTGTGTCCCATTTTCTCTGCATGGTCCAGCAAATACTTGTGTATTGTCAGGGAAGAAGAAATTTTCCTCTACCCTTCTAAGTTCTTCTGGCTGGTCTGAGAATTTAAATTGACATGAGATACATTAACAGGAGAAAAATCAAACCAAAGTATAATAACATGTATACATGGGAGAGACCCAGAAAAACTGAGTAGCTCATCAAAATGGCTAAAACTCTCATCTTAAATACCATCTTCAGCTAAAGGCAAAAAGGATGTTGGGGGTAGTGGCTTGGGATTTCAAAGGGGAGGAAGGCAATTCACATGAAGATGGAAAGCAAATATTTGGTAAAGAAATATTTGTTGGGTCTTGCAGAGACAGTGGGACACAGAGGGGACTCTGATCTCTAGGCTGTGTGGAGTTTCCCCTACCACACCTAGTCCATACGTTTTGCAGATCTCTTTGGTGATAGCTCTATTTCAGAATAGGCACGCTAACTAAAACTTTTTAGGCAGTTACAGAGAAGGCCAAAGTTTCTTCCTGAGTCGTAGGCATTGACTGTTTCCATCTCAAAATAATCTGCATGCCAAAGAGACATTTTGGGGTGCCCAGTTTCGCTCCCCTATATCACCAAACATTTACTTTTTAGAAGAAAATTTCTTCCTCCTTGACACTAGTCTCTCGAAATGGTCAAATTTATGAGCAGATAGAGCAGCTATACTTTCTCCTCCAAATTTAGAAATTCCTCTATATGCTTATTAACGTCTGCATGGATATTGCCTAAATTTGTCCTAAGACCCTGTGTGAGTCCACACTGATCCACTTGACTTGGTCAGACTTCATTCTACCTCCTAATTAAATCATTTCAACTCAGCCTGGACCTATCTAATCCAAGAAATCAAAGATTCATTATTTCACTACTTTCTACCACATAAAAATACATCATAGTCTTTCAAACTAATATATTGTTATGAAATCATCCATGCACAAACTCAGTAAAATTAAACCTCCTCAGTCACAGAATGGACGCCAAGGTATCTGTATCCCCACTTCATTTTGCTGTTCTAAGCAAAAAGCAGGCAGCATCGCCAGAAGCTAAATCAATATCAACTGTATTAATAAGAGCAAAATGAACATGTGTGCCTGGATTTCTTTTTTCCCCTCCATCACTCCAAACCTAGGTCCAAACCACTTCTTGGATCTTAGTTTCAGTCTTGAATGCCCAACAGAGACATGTGCTTTGGCCTCTACGGCAGCCACTGTCAAGCCAGAATGTATGGGACCACATCAGAAGAAACTGCCCAACAGATCTGTGGGGCTTGTCAAGGCCTGGAAAGAGCGGAAGTTAGATGATTATATTTGCATTGCATAATTGGCAGAGCCTGTCACAACCTTGCTGGACCCAACAGCTGCTCTCTACTGAGAGATAATTCCACTTGATCTATTTAATATTATAACGAATTTAATCCTCTCCACATTCAACCAGAAGCCAAAGAGCACAGTTTATGGCTTAACCTGAATTTGAAGACAGAAGACAAGAGACCCCTCTGGTGTAAGAATTAATCTAGAGAAGGGTGCTCACAGAGTTCCTCAATCCTTCATTTTGGTTGAGGATTTTTTTCCTCTTCCAGGAAGCGGGCTTTGGTATAGTTTGAATTGTCCCTTCTCTCCTCAAGAAGAACTCTTGAAAATCAGAAGCGAACTTAAGACATTGTGATGGGCTGAATGGTATGCCCCCAAGCCAAATTCATGGGTTGAAGCAGCCCTAACCCCAAGCATCTCAGAATAGGACTATCTTTGGAGATAGGGCCTTTGAAGAGGTGATTAAGCTAAAGTTAGGCTGTTGGAGTGGGCTGTTATCTAAACCGACTGGTGACCTTGTAAGAAGAAGAAATATGGACACACAGAGACACTAGGGAAGGACACACACACACACACACACACACATACACACACACACACGGAGGAAAAGCCACGTGAGGACCCAGGGAGAAGGCACCGCCTGTACTCAGGGGAGAGAGGCCTCGGGAGAAGCCAAACCTGCCGACACCTTGATCTTGGACCCATAGTTTCCAGAGCTATGTGAGAAAATAAATTTCGAGTGCTTAAACCAGCCAATCTGTTGTATTTTGTTATGCCAGCCCTAGTAAACTAACACAGATATTATCTAGTGTAACTCAAAGTAAGATTCTCCTCTACAGAATCCCTTAAACTTCGGCCAGAATATAAGCCAAAAAGGGACATCTTTGTAACACAAGAGAACCGACTGCATTTAAGAGCAGATCATTTTGTTAGAAAGTTCTGTGCACCGAGGAAGGACGATGCTCCTCATAGCTGCCATCCCATTGTCCCAGTTTTGCAGTCTTGGTTCAGAACCAAATCAAATATCTTACTGGGTAGCTCTTCAATTAGATGAAGGCAGCCATCATGCCTCCTCGCTCCTTTCTTAAATCTCCTCTTTTAAGTTGAACCTTTCCGGATACTTTCAAATAGTCCCCACATGCCATTGTTCTGAGTGCAATCCATAGACCGTCTGTCCTCCTTTAAACTCTTCCACTGGGTCATTGATTCTACTAAAATGAGATACGGCTAAAGTTACCAACTCGGATGTTATCCAGCAGTGTGAAGTGCTTTAGGATTTTTAGTTCGCTGGTTTTCAATATCATATTTTAGGGTTCTCTCCATTAGGAAAGGGTGATACAAACAGATCTTTAAATCCCAGCACGGAATGAGCTTGTAGTAATGGTCCTGAAGGGACAACTTCCAAACATGACACAAGGAAACTGAGGGCTACTGACTTTCCAATCAGCTATATTTGTTTAGAACACATTATTTTAAATGCTAAGAAATCTTCTCGGTATTTTATTTTATTGATATATATTGTGATGTGTGAGATTTATATATCTATCTGCCTACCTATCTGTCTCCAGGTTCAAGTAGCTTTATTCATGTGTTCATATAATTCAAATGTTTTCATATAATTGTGTATGGAAAAAATGCTACATATATATATATAGTTACATATATACAGCACTTTTTCCATATACTTAGAAATCCTAAACCCAAAACCAAAATCCTAAGTATTATAATGGTGTCTCCAGGAGTGAACAAATTTCCGTAGCACACTAAAGGTGAGGATTACTGCGAATATCCATTAAACTCAAATGTGCCACTCAATTGAGTCTGCAATTTGCAGCTTAGGAGGAAATGGTCAGAAATGATAAAGCCCCTGGGCATTGGTACATGCACAGAGTTTCAAAAATAGAATAAAACAGTGTATTTTTTGGTTTCTCCTTGCTGATACATGAACTGTAAGGCAATATCTAACTTCAAAGGACTTTCATGCTTGCCCAACAGGTGTTGAAAACAGAACATAACTAAAAACTTTTTCCCCTGAACACCATGCCTCTTTAAAATGTTGAATGTAAGCTCCAGCCGACATGGAAGCAGGATACAGGTCTACTACAGTCTATCATACCGACTTCCAATAGTTTTCCTATTACATAAGCATATCAAAAATACCTGGAGGCTGAGGCAGGGCTGTAAAAATGTTTGGCACATGAAAGGGAATTTGAGAGCTAGCTTTGAGGCACAGTTAATAATAAATGTTAGTTATTTGAGTTATTGCAAAAAGGGTAACCAGTGTCTCATTCTCCCACAGCACCTGTTTTCCTCACTCTAGGAATAATCTCTCAAGAGAATTATTAGCCCTGAAATATTTGAGAAACTCCCTCAGAAATGTAATAACAATATGTTAATGCCTTTCAAATTCCATCATAAAGAGAGAGGTCTACTTTTTTGTTGTTGTTCACGACCAAATGGACTCCCCTTAATCCCGAATTATTTTGCATTTAGCATTTTAACTGACAGAAGGTAATGTCAAAAAAGACAGACCGCTTAATGGAAAAGAAAAGTTAATGAACTAACACGGGAATCATAATTAGTCCACAAATCAAGAGAAAGATGGAATCATTTCCAAGAGGGGAATGGATATATCAAAATGTTTTTCCTAGAAACTCAAAGCAGTATGTTTTAAAGACTAAACTTTGGTGGGGGAGAAGATATAATGGTTGATTATTGCATTACTACCGATAACCTCAGAGCGATTATATCACATTGTCTTCCTGAGTAGAGAAGACGCAACTGGAAAAGGAAGATAAGAAAGAACATGTAGTCTCTTCCATCAGGTGAAGGGCTTTTCCGCCATATGGCATTAGGTGACACAAAGGTTATGCCAAGGACTGGGAGGCCACTATGTGGGCCTCTTAGAGGAAGCACACATGCCTGACACCTGTCACACAGCTCAAACACTGAGTTGCCATATTTACAACTAAATTAGAATGATTTAACCTTCATTAGCCCCTACCTGTGCTGATGAAGGCACAGAGAGTAATTTACAAAATTTGGGCTGGGGCGGAGGATGGGCCTTGATTTGAGACTCGCTGGAAGTTTTGTGAGTAGACCAAAGAGTGCTGTGTCATACTCCCATGCTGTCAGGCTTTCTGCCCAGAATTCCATTTATTTGGAGACTGTGAAGCTGAAGTCAATGATACCTAATGATCTGGTATTTTCAGTAGATAAATAAAATGAACTGTCAATTGACAGATTTTTTTTTTATATATAAAAGTGAACAGTCTAGGATTTATGGGGAGAATAAATATTGTGCCAGAACAGCTGGCAAGCATGAGTAAGAGCACAAACTGCTGGTATGTTATCTGCAACCTCCCACACACATACTGTGAGCTGCAACTCAATAAGTGGATGATTACAGAGGTTATAAGAGAAGTAGAAATAAATACTGTGAAGTTCAAAGAACACCTGCTATGAAAGATACCTTGGTTTCCAATGCAGACCTCAGTTTCATGGGCGGTGGTTTAAGAGTCCTGGCTACGAGGGCAGGCTCTAAAGATATATGGCCTGGGCTCCTAATTTCACATAACCAGTCATGAGCTGCAGGACTGGAAACACTCACTCAACTCCTTTAAGCCTCAGTTTCCTGATCTGTACACTGTTACCTGCTTTGTAGGGTCATAAAGAGAAATAAATGAGTTACTTCTCCTAAAGCACTTATCACAGTGCTTAACACATGATATATGCTTAATAAACTCTAGATATTAACGTTATCATTAACAGTGTCTATGATTTGGCAGATTCTGATTTAGGATGCCACTGATTAGTTCCTTGTCCTAAATACTACCCATGTCAACTGAAGGGAGAACAGCAGCAGCTCCTTTAGTTGGAGCCCACGGGGAATGGTGACAGAATATACTATGGTTTGAGATTTGTTAACACTCCAGGTGGAAATAAATTTTTGCAAAAGGATAATCATTTCATGGAACGGGTTAAACATTGCCTTATTTCTAGGCACAAATGAAAATAAGGAGATCTTACATATGCTTTTGAATATTGTACAGGCAAAAAAGGGACAGTTGAGTTAACCTGGTTTATTTAGGTTCAGTAAACTTTATGTGTGGTCCCATTGGAGTCATGCTTTGTCCTAGATCTGTGTCAAAATTGCATTGCTGACTTGAGCTTTTAGAAAAGGAGAAAGTGTTCTTTTATGAAAATTCAAGTCATTAACTTAACAAGAGCTCTGAAAAAATTTCACGTAGATTCATATACACATTGTTTAACTTAAGCATATTAAGAAAAGCACATGCAATGATCTAGTTTTTAGCAGCAGCTCAAAAGCCCCATGAGTTCAGTGTCCCAAACTATATACTGCTTACCACCGATGCCTAGCACGCAGCCTGCTACAGAGTAAATGCTCAATAGTAACTGATAAATCAGTGATTTATCTGCGTGTGTGTGCATGAGCGCACATGTGTGTGACATTTAGACTCCACTTATCGTCATATTTCCGATATGTTCCACTAATTATAACTCCTATTTTGATAAACACCTTATGCCAGACCCTTTAAAGATATCATTCCTAATCCATTTTTACAGAAAAAGCAATTAAAGCTCAAATGTGTGAGAGCTGATTGAGTTCAAGGCTGCATAGCTAGTAAGATCTAGAATCAGACGTGAACCTCAGCACCCCAATCTCAGTTCGTCATCCCATGATGCTTGCCAACTCATTCATGTTTCAGTTCCTCTGTGCCTAGATCTGTGATATGAGTTAAGGTGTGCATCTTCATCTCTTCTGTGTTTTCTTTTTTTTCTCTATGAGAACATTAGTTATGCTACAAGGAGCACTAATTATTCCCTTCACACCCTCCATCAAATAAAGATTTATGCTTGTATGTCGCAAGGGTAATTCTCCTTTAATGACCCAAGCTTTTTATATTCAACAAGTTCCAAGGAATAAATTTACTATTTCATACACATTTGGTTTCAGTATTTGCACAGCCCTTCACTCAGCTGTGTTATAGCTTCACCAAAAGAGTTAAACATTACTATTCACCAACTCTGTCCCAACATTGGTCCTGAAAGCCAAGGGTTTTCAGCTGTAATGGATCTTTGTTTTTATAATCTTTTATCACTCTAAGGAATATTATTAATAAATCACTATTTCTCTCCGTTTGAAAAAGGTCACTATTCTTTTGGATGTGCACAGGGAAACATTCTTGGGTTTAAAATGTAGGTAAGGAGGGTTTTACCCACCCTTTTAATTATGAGGAAATGTGAAATTCAGTGGTACAGAAAATCCATCTGCAGACTTGCCCACAGGGGATTCTTTTAGGTGAGTTTGTTAAACCTGGATCAGACAGTAAAATCTTCATTCATTTTTGGTCACAGAAAAGGCCAAATTGAAGTCCGTTTTCAGAAAATAATCACATGGTTAAAATTCTCACAGTAAGAATCAATAACATCCAATGAAATGACAACTCTTCTGGAAAAGTATCTCTCACCTTAAATATATGAAATATAGCAGCACTTTCTCAATTATAAGAATTAATGAAACTAGGTATCCAAGGGACTGGCTTAGTTTAAGTAATCAACACATATATTTAAGAAAAGGACTTGCCATTAGTGAAAAGTTAAACACAGGAAGCATAATAAGAGTTCAAAATAGTAACAGTAATTATCATATCCTCGATTTATTGGTAGCTGACTGTGTGCCAACTCCTAGGCTGAGCAACTTGCATTTATTAACTCATTTATCTATACCTTAATCCTGCAAGGCAAATACTGTTCACATCCTCAAGTTATGCTGTTTCCGATCAAAACAGATGAGGATTAGCAAAGCAAAGCAACTTGACTAACTCTCAGAGTTACTATGTGACACCCACATGGGTCTAGCTCCAGGGCATAAACTCTTAACCTTCCTGCATATTAAATTGGGCCAGTGGTTTGGTTTCCAACTCAGATGCTAGGACAGGTGTAAATTTTTAAAATTTCAGCAGTCTTCGGATAAATGAGAAAAATAAACATAAAAAGGGAACATTTCAAAATGTTAAACCTTTTCAGTTATAAAGGAATATCCTTTTTTAATGTTTTAAAAAATAATGGTGATGATATATGATAATCTCGTTTCATTTGTATTCAAATATGCTTATTTGGAAAAATGAAAATGTTGGCAGACAAATGTCATTCTTCCACATTAACCAACAACAGCAACACACTTTTAGAAGTTAAAGGAGAAGAGGATCTTCGAGGTATTTCTGTGTACTGCACAGGGCTGAGTGTTGCCTGAGTGAGGGGTCCCTTACTGCGACAGTGTTGAAGATCAGCAAGAAAAGGAGAGGAAGGTAACCATGTGAATAATGGCCTCGATGTGAGAAATACTGAGGCGAAGCAGAAAAAGCAAAAATGGTTATGAGCCTAAGATTTGGAAAATTCAGAGAAATAGAAAACTCTGAAGGAGGCAGAGTAATATGATTTGGGGATGTGGTGGATTGACTATTAACCTGCTTTTGAGCATGTTGAGTTTGTGATGAGGGATTCAGGTGGGAAAATACCTGGCAAGAATATAAAGAAAACTGCTGGTTTCCTGATCAGATACAAACTGAATTCTTCAAGGTGAGCAATGTGGTCAGTCTCTATAGCACAGTTGAGGGGTGGGGGAATGGTTAATCTCTCAGCCTTGACACCTGTCCCTGTGATTCAGCTTCCCCTTGGAGATTTATCTTAAGTGAATATTGTCCCTACTGCATCGGATTGGAGTGGAGCACATCCTCATTATAACATTCTGGCCCGAGCCTGAATGCACATCCCTTCTCTTAATTTTCCAATTCAGAGTTGAGATCAGGCTAGTATATTCCCAAAAGGCTAAAGGCTCAGGTAACAAAAGGGAAATTAACACAAACCATATAACATATAATTAGATCAACGAATTTTAACTGCTTTTGGGTGGCTTTGAGAAACTGATGAATCTCTCCATGTACACACACAATTTTGCACTGCTATGGAGTAACTCCTCCAGAATATTTAGACTCCTCAAATCTCAAACCCTCGAGAGAAAAAGAGGCTTGAGAGATGCAGGAAGTACTCCGTCTCTGACGGTTTCACATCCATTTTCATATGTAGATGACTGGCCTGGGGAATATGCATTCCCTTCAGTGACATTTAACCTGCCTCCCCCCTCTGACACACAGGTCGAGTCTTAGTTTATGACTCTCAAATGCCAACCATATAAAATACCATACAATAAATGTAACATGGGTACAAGAGATACACATGTGCAATTCAAGAATGTGCTTTCATCACAGAAATAACTTTAATAAAACAGGGCTTAGTGACCCACCAATCCCGAAGGCCATATCAAGTCAGGACACATTCAAACTCAACACCAATCCACAAATGTATTTCCAGAACCTTGACTAGTACTGTAGTTCTGTACTGAAATTTTTACTGATGGAGCCAGAAAGATGATACCGACAAATATATACAGCAAAATTTTCTTAAAATTCTTCCTTACCCACATCTCTTTGCTCAAAGCTCCAGGCATCATAGCATTTACTTGAACCTGTTCAAAACTTTAGCCCCTGCCCCTTTTGTCTTTCTTTCTCAGTGCTCAATGTCTTATTTCTTCACTTATGTTACCTCTTCCAGTTTATTTTCTTTCCTTGCTGAGTCTCTCCATGCCCTTTCCTATGAAGATATATCTGTATACTTCCCTCCTGAAACAGGCAGCTAGAAGAGCTGCACACAAGATTTTTGGAGGACACTAGACCAAGGACACTTTAGACAAGTTGAATTCCATGAAAATAGAAACTATACTTGTTTTTTGCTTTCAACCACATTCTGAATACCTCACAGAATGCCCAACACTTAATAATTTCTCAGTGTATATTTGTTTAATAAATGAATAAAGATGTTCTGTATTTATGGATTTCATTTAGAGTTTAGCACTAGAATACTGATGTGGAGAAGATCACTGAATGTCGGAATTCTAAAAGACCATGAACAATACAGTGAATGAAGCCCTGTCTGATATTATTAACAAGGTATAATTAAAGAAAGGTTATCAGAAGAAGAGTATATAGGAAAAGAAAATACCAGGTGTCTCAGAAGTGGATCTTGGAGAGAGGAAAGAAGAAAGAGAATGAGGATTAGCAATTGGAAACGTAATTTTTTAAAAAGAGAAACCATACGGAGAAACAATAATGTTAACATCGTGGATCTGTGAGAGGACAGAGTTACAGAAGAAATATTCAAGGTCAACAACATATCACTGAAGAGGACCCACATAGCATACTCCTTCACATCAGTGTTTAATTTAATCAAAAGAATTTCCTTTTGACCTTCTTAATCAAAGCTTCTCAGTCTGGTGTGGCTTGCAAAGAGATTGCTAGCATCACTGAATTAGTCATATCTGAAACATCTGTCTGATGAAGGAAAAACAATGAAAAATAACCTGGCTTTGCTCATAGCCCTGAGGACTAAATAGAATACCCCATTTTTCTTTCATGTGCATATGTGATTCTAGACTATTATTGGAAATAATTCATTTACAGCTTAGCCTGGAAGAGTTGTTTTTCAGGAAAGGAACAAAGGAACTCTAGAAAGTCCAAAACCATTCCAATTGTGAATCTACATTTTAATAGATAGTATTGTGAATTAACCTTATAAAGTTTGAGTATTCGATCTGCCGGGGACAAATCTCATTACTAGTAATAATTAACCTATATTATGAACTAATCACCTGTGAAATTTCAATTAAACTTCTGATTTTAAAAGTATAAGGATATTTCAACCAAACAAGAAACTTTCATTACCCCATATCCTTAAATGATTAGCTATTTACTATTTTTTTTAAAACTCTCCCTTATCTCTAAAAGAGTGCTTAAAATAAACAGATACAGTAGATATTACACATTATTTTATAATATTACATGGCTGGTGTCTCAATTAATGTAATATGGAAATACAGAGATATCAGATGCTTCTAGGAGTAGAGAATACATTTTTTTTATTTCCCCTTTTCTTCCTTTATTTTGAACCACCTTCAGCCACAACTTTAAAATTCATGATGCCCTATGGTTGTTATCAACCATATTAATTTTTTCAGAGAGAAATTCGCCAGGGTAATCTCAAATTCTCACAATAGTGATTTTCAAGTGACTTGATATCTAAGAACCTATATTTCTATCTCAGTCTTCTTTTGGTGATAAAAAAAGGGTGAAAACTTATTACTGGTTGAGGAAACCCTAAATATAGATTTTAGAAATCGCTCATTCACTTCAGCTAAGCTTCATAGTATATTCACTTATCTTGATCATTATACAATATTCAGACCCCTGACAAAGCAAGGCATGGCTGGCTCCCTTCTACCTGGAATGTCTGGTTGGTATCCAAAGGGTTTGCTCATTAGGCTGCATGGGAAGTTGGCTTAATTCTGTCTTATTGCCAAAGAGTGTCTATCTAGTCCTAGCCTGATTCTTGAAAGTTTTCAAGGGAGACTGCATGACAGTGTGTAGCTAGGTCACTGCAATCTACACTTACTCAATAGAAGAAAAACAACTCAAATAATACATGGATTATTAATAATAAATTACTGAAACTATCTCCTTGTAACAGTGATGTACTAAGTAGATACAGTGTTTATGGAGCTTAGCAGTCTTGGACAACACTCTCAAAACTACAGTGCTTATTTTTTGGAGCATTTAATCTTTATTCAGTTAGTAAATTATGATTAAATAAGATTTTTTTTTCTTATAGAGAAGAGAGTAACCCCAAATTTGTTTAAAATAAAAGTGAGATGAGAGTTTCCTCATATATTTACTTTCTCCCCATTCTTGTTCTATGAAATGTACAAAACCTTAAAAAAGCTTTCAGAGATATTCTTACACCAGATTAAAATATTAGAAAAACCAGAGACCACCAACTGGTTCACTTATAAAGCTTTTGTCATTTTCCAAGTGCCTGGTAAGGTTGAGATCTAGTTTTTTCTAACCCTACAAACTTTTGGGGGAACACTAATGACACTTAAAAAGTTATTGTTTTCCAAAATCACTTGTTTATGAGTACCTTCTTCCACAGCTCCTAACCAGAGATTTGGGTTTGAATTCATTTGTGTTAAACAAAATCTGTATTTTACAAAACTGGCCTATAAATGTCCTATCCTCAAACAAGGTGGAAAGCACTCTAAAAGAGATAAATGAATAAATCTTTCCAATGTACATTAGCTATTTATTGTGGATATCATGGATTAGTGATCAAATTGCATTTGATGTTCTTTCTAGCATACCCTCCTATAATGCCATGGTGGGAAATCTAAAAACTACATTTCCCAGACTTCTTTGTAGCTAGTTTTCTAGAGGTAATTTAAATTTTTCCAACTGGAACATTTCAGTTGGATTTGGAAAGGAAAGGAGGAGAGAGTGGAGGCATTGGGTTGTTTGGCAGCAGTGTCCAATCACTAGCTTCATGCGTGCTGTGAAGCAAAGTGAGAAGCATCCTCTATTTAGGACAGTCTTGTCCATGGACCAGTCAGCAGCAGTGGAAACTTCCTGAATGTAGTAGCTTCTGGAGTCATAGAAGAGGCATTACTTCCCTTTGTGTGATGGCTTAGTGATACGTTTTTGGGGGGTTCTTCCTGCAAACCCAGTCTGAAACCTATTTCTTCAATGCATCCATGGATTTTTGAAGCCTTTATTTTTCTTTGATAAAGTCCTTTCTGGTTAAAAAAGCTAGAGTGGGTTCTCTTCTCTGCAGTTGATTTTTGACCAATACAATAAAATTTTAAAAAGCTTATATTCAGATTAAAATTATTAATCCATTCATTTTAACTCTTCCTCTTCTGTTTCTAGCATCTTGCACTTTGGCGAAGAAGTGGGCCTTTCTATTCAAATTGATTGACCTAATTGGGGAATCAATTTGGAACAGTCTCCTAGGACTAGGTGAAGCAATATAATCTGGTCATTTAATTAACATACAAAGTTTTCAGGTATGTAATACTTCAGTCCCCCCCCTCGCCCACTTTAATTTTTACTTATTTTCTGAAGGTCCTTATTTAAGATCAAAGCTCATGAAAGTTAAAAAAAAAGATGTTGCACAAGAATATTTAATGAGCTGGAAAAGGTTCTTGACATATTATTCCTTATAAAAAGCAGACTATCAAATATATATTCAAGATCACATTTTTATAAAAAATATTTATATATTTATCAAAAGAGACTGAAAGCTACACCAAAATATTGTTAATAGTGTTTATCATTAGGTGATGGCACTGCAAATGGTTTTAATTGGCCCATTTTGCCCTAGTAATAATGCTTTGTCCTCCTCTCACAAAAATGTTGCTGATAAAAGGCAATCCAGTGTTTTACGCCATCTTTACTGTAGTAGTCACAGATGTGTTTAATCCATTTTATATTCAATATGAAATGATTGTATGGAAGCATCTTAAGCTGTGATCACCAGGACAATGTATAATGATGTTACCTGGGAAGAGACAAAGCACTTAAAAATGGGAGTTCTATTTTCAGTTTAGACGTGAACAGCAAGAGTCCACCAAAAAGGCTTGAAAAATCCTCTCCGTTCAGAAAAATTCTGAATACAGAATGCAATCATCACTAAGAAGAGAAAAAAAAAAGCCTTAGACTCCATAGATTAGAGAATGGGGCAGAAGCTACACACAACTTCCCTGTGTGAATGAAACTGTACAATCCATTACTAAAGAACTCACTTGGAAAAATGATTAATACAAGGTTTAAATTTTGTATGGAAGCTTGAGGGAAGACACAGACATCTTAGTCCAGCAATGGAATGCCTGGGATTCTGCACTTGGATGCTATCAAAGAACACACAAATGAGGATGCAGGTCAAGCAAAAGGAAATTCTCATGTCTAATCTGGCTGTCAATTTTATTTGTTTCTGAGAGAAAACTGGACAGGACCAGAGTCCAAGGCTTTTCTTTCTCTGATGTTGTATATACAATTTTAGAATAAATAGTGTTTAAAATTATTCCAACGGTAATCCTCAACAAATTATTTAGATATTTTCATGTGTTCTCTTGATGAATGTCTTAGCATTTTAAACATAAAAATAACTAGAATTATTAGTCTTTTTCTATTAGAGTCAAAAATTTTGGTATTCAAACTGAGCAAAATGAGGCAAGGAGTAACCATTCCAAATGCTGATACAAGAAGGGTTATTTTTGTCTAGGTGTGTTGTGTATTACAAGTGCATTATTATCATTATTATTATTTTTTTTTTTTTTTTTTTTTTGCGGTACGCGGGCCTCTCACTGTTGTGGCCTCTCCCGTTGTGGAGCACAGGCTCCGGACGCGCAGGCTCAGCGGCCATGGCTCACGGGCCTAGCCGCTCCGCGGCACGTGGGATCTTCCCGGACCGGGGCACGAACCCGTGTCCCCTGCATCGGGGGACATCTAAATTCAAGCACATTATCCTTCTTGGTACTCTGTAACCAATTAAGGTTTATTCTGAGGCAACAGGTCAAGAGGAGACAGAGGGATATTAGCAATGGAAATTAACATACAAAGGAACTGAAATATTGAACGAAATTTATAAATTTCACATTCTTTCTAACCTAAGTTAGTCAGGTATAGTTTTGTCACATGTAGTAGAGGTTGCCCTAAAAACTAAAAACAATGCAATAATATATAGACA
This sequence comes from Delphinus delphis, assembly GCF_949987515.2. NCBI lineage: Eukaryota > Metazoa > Chordata > Mammalia > Artiodactyla > Delphinidae > Delphinus > Delphinus delphis. Next base: position 63,397,274 of record NC_082686.1, read on the forward strand.
GAAAAGGTCTGAGAAGAAGTGGAACAATATTTCTCATCTATTACTAGAGTCTGACTTTTCAGTGGAAAAGTGATAGGTTTTGGTAGGAAATGTGGAAGGTTTCAAACCTTCGAGGGACTATGGCTTTGTATATACATGTGGGTTTTGTGGGGGGGATTTTTCCAGAAGAAAGGCTTTGGAACTTTCTGAGACTTTAGTAGCATCTCCTCCTAGGATTGCTTTTTCTTAGAAGTCCCTTCCGACTCTTTAGAATTGGAGGGCACAGGAGGATCCTAGAAAAGAAACTAGGAGTTGGCTGCCCATAAAAGAAATTTATTTCTTTTCTATTTAGGTTATGCAGTAAAAGTTATGAGGGTAAAAGAGAAGCAGGGATTCAAGGCCTCTTACCTAGAAATAAAATAGAGCAAATAATTGAAACTTCCCTCAAATGATATTTGTCAAAAACTTGAATAGAACTTAATAGGCATAGAAGGTTGAAAAGTCCCCAAGAGAGCTGCTCAAATCTAGCTTCTCAGTTATAGGCTCATATGCGTCGCCAAGCATCACTAAAAACTAAGTGGCTTTCTCCTTCTGATTCCTTACCATGCTTTCAGAATGTGAGCGTCTTTCCCCCATGGGATCCTATCCATCTTCCATGTTTAATATGCCCTGGGTTACATCTACCTCTCTTGTTTCAACTGAGGTTGGGTCAAGCTAAACAAAAACACTGGGCATGGTGTCAATCAGTAAGACTAGGTTTTAGAATATAAATGATTCAAATTTTTAGAGAAATATTTTATCACTTTACTTCAATAACTGAAATTAATGAGATCATACATAATTCATAATAAATAAACAAATAATTCCTCTCTTTAGCCCCCAATATCACTACCTTGAGAGTAAGGCTTCTCCAGGTTTTGACTTGAGAATGTCTATATCCTTCCTCATACTGTCGTATCATTCAGTCTCCTATGCTCTCACTCACTCCCTCCTGTTCACTCAAGCTTTACTGCTTAACCCTCCCTTCTATTCATTGCCACTTCCTCCCTCGTACTCAGCTTCATCTACCCTTAGTCCCAGCGAGCAGACTACAGCCTTCCAAGTGAAACTTTTCTGAAGATGACTTCTGCCTCCGTCCTGAGTTATCTGGACTGGTTCCAGCCATGAGGGCGGCGGCCAAATCAAGTGTTTCTCCAAACAAGGAGTGATAACAATTGAGACTGATTTGGGTAGAAACAAGGACTGAAAAGGCAATGAGAATGCAATATAGAAACTACTTGTTGAGCACGAGGCCAACCTCCAATGAATGACAGAAAAATGTGATGAGAAAAATAATATTCCCTTAATAAGTTATGGAGGAGTCATCCCCAGACAGATAACGTAATAAAATACGGACAAGAAGAGAGGCATCAGAAGAAGAAGAGGAGACTAGATAGAGGCTGAGCATGAGGGTACCTGCCATGCTTGTGTTATCTGAGGACTCAGGTCAGGAAGAAAGGCAGATAAAGTCCTTGTCACAAGTTTCTGGGGGCATTAACAAGTATAGATTCAAATAGTGCAAAATGAGTGATGGGGAAGACTGGTCTGAGTAATTGTAGCTTACTGAGGTAGTGATCACTTGCCAACTACTAGGGGTACTTACATCTCCTCATTTAATCCTCAAAGCCTCCCAGCAAAGCAGATGCTCTAACTAGCTGCATTTTATAGAGGGGAACCCTAAGGTTTAAAGAGCTTAAATAACTACTGTGAGCACCCTGTAATTGGTGGAAATGGGACTTAAACCCAGGCTGTCTGACTCTAGAGCTCATACTTTTAGCTATTACCATGGTACACCTAGTAGTGGTGCTCATGCTAAGTGAATCTGAGTCAGAATAAAAATAGCTGAAGGAGGGCTTCCCTGGTGGCGCAGTGGCTGAGAGTCCGCCTGCCGATGCAGGGGACACGGGTTCATGTCCCGGTCTGGGAAGATCCCACATGCCGCGGAGCGGCTGGGACCGTGGGCCATGGCCGCTGAGCCTGCGCGCCCGGAGCCTGTGCTCCGCAATGCAAGAGGCCACAACAGTGAGAGGCCCGCGTACCGCAAAAAAAAAAAAAAAAAAAAAAAAAAGCTGAGGGAAAAGCAGCACCATCTGAGCAGCAGAAACAGTATCAGAAGTGGTTAGTACTGTTTTCTCTGGATTTCTGATCACTGTTAAATATTTCCTTGAGCACAAGGCCAATCTCAAATGACTGAGAGAAAAGCACAATGAGAAAAATAATATTCCCTTAATAAGTTATGGAAGAGCCATCCCCAGACAGATAATGTAATAAAATTTTTATTGTCCCTTTTTTCCACACACCTCAGTGACTCAAAAAAATGGATTGATTTTATTACTGTCTTAAATGAGATATTATATTTTGGTTGTCTTTAATTAGTTCATTAAGATGAGTTTTAAATTGTGCTTGTACACTTCTCAATCACACAAAAAATAAAAACTGGAAATGGTTCAGATGGAAAAAAACATCAGAACAGACTACTCACCCAGCATGGCCTTTCAGCTGCCTATGTGCTTGGCATTATCTTTATGGACTATATTACAGCTCTGAATACATCACTGAATTTCTAAAACTATCTTAAGTGTGAACTATCTCTTTCCCTTCCTTCCCCTTTCATTTACAAAGAAAATAATGTGGTGAGTTAGTATAGGATGGAGAGAAAAGACTTGTTCTTATACCAAATTGACAAGGAGAATAAGACTGCCTGGAGGATAAATGATAACATCTTTTTTCTCAAGTGCTGTTAAGTCTGATGTGTTTTTTCCTTAATCTCTCAAATTTGCACTGTGCCTTCATTGGCAAATTTTTGTTAACAAAACTACCCAAGTGGGGAATAGGACTAACAGGAAGTAGAATTGATGGGTTTTCTTTAATTATTATCAGGATGAATAAGTATATACACAGTTCTGGAGTGATTCCTTCCTAAATTATTCTAACCATAATCAGTTAACTTAACCTTCTGGTTGAATGACATTCATTTAGTCATTCAACAAATATTAATTGTGTGACTCATAAACACAAGGTACTATAAGACTAGGAAGATGAATATGATGTAGCTTTTGTGTTAGAGGAGATAGGAGCCAGGGAGGAGAGAGAAAGAAAGGCAACATAAATACAGAGAATATAAGGGAAATGTTAACTGGGAGGAATGAAGGAGAACTACAAGAAAGGACTATGAGTTCAGAACATGGTATGATACGGTACAACATTATGTTGTGGGAGAAAAAGTAAGGCTTCATGGGGCAACTAATTTTTTGAACAGGGCTTTGAAGAGTGGGATGAATTTGGACATGCCCTTATGTCTAGATGTAGGGAATAGTGAGAGCAAAGGCATTTAGGCACGAAAGCCTTTAGTACTTGTGAGAATCAACAGGCTATTATGTTTGGCCTGAGAATCCACTGTTTAAGGAAGAATACAGGCAAATAAGAGGGGTCTGATGGGGTGAGATTACACACAGCATTTCTTGGACCTAGGACTGAAGAATTCGATAATCCACTCTCTAACTTGGCAAACAAAATCTAAGGCAGTTCATATTACAGCGAAAGCGGCAACCTCTGAATGCTTGGTTTCCTCTACTGTCTTGCCAGGAAGACTTCACCAGTTTAAACATTTACCCCTAAGATTTTATTTTTCAGGAACATTTTCTAATGATGGTAATAGTGGCTATAGACTGTATCTTAGGACTTGGTTTGCATTTATTTCTACCCAGATCATTTAACAAATTTCACTGTTTGCCTCGGTATCTTTTATTATTATGAACAGGATGAATGAGTCTGTGATTCTAAAATACACAGGAGCAGTTAGTTACCAAATGGGAAGATTGTTGACCCTAGGGAACCTGGTCTAGAACATCCAAATGTCACCCTCTGGTCACTCAAAGGACAAGAGATAGTTTTCTAGAACCAAACACAGAGCACCAAAACACATGGTAGATGGCTCAAGTTTGATACTTAGAATCATGGGTTATTTGAACCAGAGGGACCTCAAAGATAGTCCAGTGCAGTGGTTCATAGACTTCACTGACTCTTGCCTCTTCAAGGGGCTACTAAGGCAATGAAGAGAATCAGGAATCTATTATTAATACTTCGAAAAGCTAGTGGAAATTAAGCACTTATCTTCATATGTTCTACAGAGTCACCAAAAAAACAACCATCTTATTGCATAATTAACTTTTTTGTCTGTGGTCTTTCCGTTGTTTTTCACTGTTTTTAATATATACTCAATTTTAAAAATCCTCGATGAAAAAAATACGGAAAAGTAAATTACTTACTGCTATTTAATAAACCAAATTTTTCCAAATAAATTACATGGAATACATAATAGAGGAAGTTACTGTGTTGAATATACCAGAGCTACATTTATTCTAACTGCCAAATTATATAAATGGAGAAACAAAGACTGAAAGAAATAGAGACACTTACCAAAGATCATAGAGCTAATTAGTGACTAAGATGGCATCAGAACCCAGATCTTATAAACACCAAATCAGTGTTCTTTCTACAATAGCACCCTACCAGGTAGACTGTCCAAGAGGATCCCAGAGTGGAAGGCAGGAAAGACTGAGTCCAGAGACCATAGATTATAAAAGATAAGATGATCTCAGCTAATTCTTTTTGATTTATAGAGAATCCCACTCATCAAAAATGCATGATAATAAAAAACATGAAATAATATATTTGATTTATCGTTGCCCTCCATCTTCAAAGTGTCTAAAGAGTTTGGTTTATGTACTTGTAATGTCTTTGCTAATGTACTATTTACTGTTCTAACATACCACTGAAACTCACATGGGAAGCAATTTTACCCATTTTGTAAATATTAAAGCTGAGGCCCAAAAAAGCTATGTGTTTTTCCAAAAGCTGTGTGAGTAGTGAGACTGCGGCTGGGACACAGGACTCCTGAACTGTATTCCCAATCTATATTCCCATTTCTTGGAAATCAATTTCATCAATTTGACGCAAGCTGTTTTTGGAAGTGACAGGGAGCAGGTGAAGGAAGAGAGAGGGGAGACATGAGAGAAGTTTAAACTTATGTAAGGATTTCTTATACATTGTCCTTTGCTTTGATATCTTCCCTCCATGAGCTTGAATAATCAAGAATTGCCTGTAAATCACTAACTTCCAGAGGAGCTGTGATCAATTCATTAGCAGCCAAAGATGTTGGGAACCATAACACGCCATATCAATTCTGATGAATATTAAGAGAGAAGGGTCATGTATATCCCAGTTAGTGCAGGCTCCATTGGAACTGACAATGGATGACTGTGCCCTTTATTCTTATTGTTATTCTGATGTGAATGTCATTAAGGAGAGTCTAGTTCAGGTCAATAGGTAGCTATGAATTCTAAATCCTGTCAATTCCAATAACAGTTTTAGATAGGGATCATACTACTTATCTCTTCTAGAATAAAAATATGGATTTTCCCTTCTTATTTATTAGGCATTTGAATGCCTTTCTTTAATCTTTCTGCATCTTCTTACATATCCATTTGTGCAACAGCTAGGCATGCCTGTTAGGGAAGGCTGAGGAATGGTTTAGACCTGGATTATCACAGTGGCTACAGGAATTGTATTCACTGCCATTAATGATAATTTTTACTTTCAGATACAGTCACACTGATATGCATTTATAACTGTTTGAAAATTGACCAGGCAACTATGGAACTGGATGATACAAAGAAAGATTAGGTGTTAGAAAGTAAGATTGCTTTGATGATATTTTCAAAATTAATATAAACAATAAGACTATAAAATAAAAAGTATTAAATAATTCACGTATATTTTAAGATGACATAACTCAGAATAGAAAATAAGAATGTGTCTCTAAATTACATATTTTTAAGAGAAGCACAAGGCATATTTTCTATAGAAAGAAGGACTATTGACCTTTAAGATATGTCAAAATGGTAAGAATCTATGGTTTGATGCCATCAACTACAAGTATAAGTTTTCTAATTATAAGCTCATAAGAAAAATAAATAACGCCAACTTCAACTTATTTCTTTAAAAACCCAGTCTTTAAAAGAGTAATGAACAAATTACATGTATTTGAGTTGCTCAATACATTTCCAAATGCACAACAAATGCTATAGAGGCATATTTTTGTGCTAAATACAATGTCTCAATAAAAAAACTTTTAACCAACATGGGAATGTGGTATCTGTTACTGTGATGAATGTCCAGGAGTTAGGAGTTTTTAAGTGTGTATAACTATGTGTGAATTGCCATGCTGCACTTATATTAGTTAAAATAATATATTTTGAAAAATAAGTATCTACTAAGCAGCAGTGGCCATATACGTGAGAACAAGGTGTTTTATAACATAAGCTCCAAGAAAAAAGCTGCTCTCCTTGATACTGAGCTCATCTCATAGACTAAAGGAAATCTTGACTCTTGTTTTTCATTTAAAACTTGCCAAACTGCCCCCAAACAAGTTAAGGGCTAGCGATCAGAGTCAAGGTATTATGTATTTGAACTCTATTCTCTTACCTACCCCTGCTGTTTCTTTCCAAGAAAAAGTTAAGCATTCTTGGTCTAATGTAATTTTTCTTAATGTGATTTATCTTCTTCTTGGCAAAAGCATGAAGAGACCCAAAGCAGTGCCATTAGTACACCTGAACTGGCAACACAGTTTCAGTTTTAATAATATCTACTAAGCTAGATTGTAAAACCCCACTAAAATCAAGGATGTAAAATGATTTCTTTATTGATATCCTAATAAATAAGTTGAAGCAAAATGGGTAGTGCTTCCTTGGACAAAAGTCAAGAAAATGTATAACTGAGAATGAACTTGCTTGAAACCAGTCATAAAATATAACATGATAAATAACATGAGTTGATACATGTATTAGTGCTCCATCAATGTGAGAGATTAAGAGTTTGGGCCTGGGAGTCAGATGACCTGTGTTCAATCATATTTCCACTATTTATAAGCTATGTGACCTTGGACAAATTACATCACGTCTCCAATCCTCAATTTCCACACCTGTAAACTAGAAGGAATGATCGGACCTAGATCATAGAATTGTTGAAAAAATTATATGTGATGAAATATATAAAGTACCTAGCAGAGCTTAACATTAAATAAGCACTCCTTAAATATTACATCATTAGCAATATTCATTCATTTACACAGAGGTCACATTCTATACAAGTGAGCAGTGGAGAAATATTAAAAATAGTTAATAGCTTAAAGTTCTGGAAATGTTAGTTATTTAGATAAGAGTTGCAAGGTTTCAAGTTGATATGTACAGAGCCCTTTGAGACTTACCAAACACACACGGACACACACATGTGTACAAAAAAGAATTAATCTTAAAACCCACAAATGAGAACATCAGACTATGTAGACTGTGTTCAGTTATTCTTGCAACCTCTGAATAACTTCCCTTGAAAATCCTCTATTCCCTATGCCAGATAGTTACGGAGCTTCTCTCGAATCCATAAACACCAAGGCCAAAATATACAAGAGATGCTGGGCACGGCTCAGAATGTAAGAAACTTACTTTCCAGCAGATGATACAAGTATGGTCTCCAGATGAAAGAGCTGACACTAAAAATCTGGAGCACATCTCACAGAAAAAAACATATGAACACAGGCCCAGAAAGTCATTGCATGTACCTATAAATATTTTGCCTTTGGCTGTAATTCCCTCTACTTGGAAACATATTAACACTTTTAATGTGTATTCATCTGAAGTATCCACATACCCTTACACTTTGGGGAGTTTAACTTGACTGAGGAAGAACAGTACTAACAAGAAGAATGTTTAGTGACGCCTATAAATTTTAAAGAACAGATCTAAGCAACTGGGAGGTGGGTACACAGAAGTAGCCTTTTGGATTACAGTTTCTGCATATACGGTGGTAGTTTGAGGCAAAGAGGAGTCATTTCACATAGAGAGGCAATCTGGTAGAAAGCATCAGCAATCATTCACAAAAACAAATCCCTTCTTCCCCCTAGACTGGTAGAGCATGATCTTCCTGACCTGATATTTTGTGATGGATCTCAGGGATTATGTCATCTTACGTTTGGGAGTGGGTGTGTGTGAGGGGAGTTTCTGAAAAGCATACCTTTGTTCCTTTGCAGAAATAACTCATGCTTTTGAACAAAATCAAATGTCTCCCATCTTGCTATAAAGTAAGTACTGACATAAGACAAAAAAGCAGTATCTGGAGACTCTAAATGCCTCATACTTTGATTAAAAATACTTTTGTCAATTATAGATTGATTTTGTAGTTCATTACAGTGATGAATATCGGGGCTGGCGGCGGTGGTATTTTACCACTTGGCCTGAGGGTGCACTCTGTGAGGAGAAGATGGTAAAATTACAATTATTTTCCAGCATGCATCTACGTGCCTACACTGACCCAATGGGTGCCACTGAGATAATCTGAAAGAATGGCATCATGTGGAATGGCCAAAAGAATAGTACATCAGCCCCTGTAGAAGGAAAACATTTTAAACAAATATTTCTCAACAACCTGCTGAGATGCGTGCACATGCTAAGTAACACTGAGGCACATCAGCTGGCTTTAGAAGTAAGTTAGAGTGTTTAGCAGAAGCTGCAGCAAGAAATATGCAAATGTTTCTGTGTGAACAACTATGCATATTAAAACTGTACATATTTCTATATAATGTATGCAGGCATGTTCATCCACACATATAAATACAAATGTAGTTTTCTTCCCCCTTAAACATCGGAGGTTGTTAGAAGCGGTGGGGAAATTAGAGGATATAGGTAAGAGCTGTAGAGGGAAGAAATCAATATTCAGTAGTGATTGAAAAATGAAAAAAGGATATTCATCTCACTTTGTAATACATTCATATCATGCTCTGAAGTGCCCTGTATTTCTGGAGTCACTGTGTGGTTTCTTACTCTGTTATCCCTGGTTTGTTCACAGGGCATCCTCTAATGATAGCCTATGCATGACTACATCTCTATCTCTATAATAGCTACATGGCCAAAGCAGTACTAGCCATCAGATACGTAGCATGCAAATCTCCTATGTTATATACCTATCACCTGCTACAAAATGACGGTGACTTAGCCTTCAAATAAAATGTTAAGACAATTGGTATTCAATATTAGGAAAGAAGATATTATATGAGACTGATATCATCAAGATTTGGGATTAGGAAAAGAATAAAAATCATTTCAAATTGAAGATTAGGCCTAGCTACACTATGACTATAGCAATATTGCCCATACGTCTAACACAATTGCTTTTTATAATAGTCTACCATGAACACCAACCTATTTATGGTCTACTGTTGTGGTCATATATCTCTTTTCTGCTAGTTCAGAATTCCAATAATGTGAAATGGAACTGTGGTAACAAAAAAATAATACTTCATATAATGAAATGTCAAGAAATTTAAGTTAAAGTAAGGTAACAAAACATAGGTTTGAGGCATAAAATCTGATCTATGCTTATAATCCAAGTGGAAATGGACAGCAGCATGTCATTAGAACATCTGGATCATATTAGAAACTGATTATGTTTGGCATAAAGGACCAAACCAAGGTTTAAATCTCATTTTTCTTATCTATTTTATTACAGCGGTAGTAAAGCAATAGAAGGAAAAAGTACTCATAAAGTCTGGAAAAGATATGAGCTACGTACCAATGCTTTTTATAAAAGCAGACAATATATCATAAAAAGCAAACTCTGGGACATTCAGGGTATATAAAAGCATATTTAGATATACAAAATTAACTAGAATTCTAATCTTTATAATAATGTATTTTTTGCTGGCTTATTTTTTGTGCCAAAGGGCTAAAACTGGAGTAGAAATGATGTTATACAAGTAGTCTTTGACATAAACAATCCCAGGACAAGTCCTGCTGATGGGATAGAATTTGAAAGAAAAAAGTAACACCATCAGCAACAGAAAGTGCTCAGGACAGCAGGGATGGCAGCCATCTTAATGGTCCCAGGCCTCTGGCCCCAAGTGGTACACAGTGTCCACTCCACAGGTAAAGATGATTTTAAGTATTACTTGCAGGCAAGAAGCAAATATCATCTAGCAGATGCCAAATAAATATCTGTCCTAGTGTTACACCTATGGAAGAGAAATGCTATCAGTTACTCAACTTATACGTTGCTAAAACCAACAGTCTATCCACCCCTTCTGCAGAGAAAGGAAAAAACATGGGTGGAGACACTAGTGATACTGCACAGTATTTGCTCTTCCATATACTGTGGCACTGCCGGACCATGTGATGATCTCATTGCCTGCTCTGTCCTCTGCTTACTCCTGTTGCAACTCTATCACGCTGTTACACTCCTGTCTCCCAGGATTCAGCTTCTAAATGACTGAAAGAATGGGCTCTTAAGTGCATCAGGACTTCTGAGAGGAATACAAAAGTTCCCCTGCTCACTCAGGCTTTAGACTTTGTTATAGGCCAAGGTCTTGGCCCTGTGTAGCAAGAAAACCATGAGAACACTCCAAATAGACAAGTGTGAGTTGGTTTTTTTTCTCACATGGTCATAATATCAAAATACAATCCAAGACACCACTTTGAATTCATGTCTCAGTATCCAAGAAACTTTCTGCTGTTTGTCTCTATAATAGCATGTATCATGCCACGTTTATTTTCTGTTCACTGGTCTCTCTTCACTTTACTCCTGTGAAAAGAGTCTATATTTTGTCCTGTACCTGTAATACCTAATATATTACCTGCGTCACAGGAGATGCTCAAGAAATGCTAAATGCATGAATTAATATCTCTTTGAATGGCAATCCCTAACTTTCTTACCACCTAAGAATCCCCATAATCAGTTAAATCAGGAATTTAAATCTTTTATTTAAAGCATATATAGTTTTTAATTTTAGATTTTCAAGACATCTTAAGAGATCTAATATAAAGAATAATTAGGGATAATAGAAGTTTAAAGCATACAGAAAGGATATTGATGTTGTTGATAATGATGATAATGAGAATATGAAAGTAGTAGGTGTAATTACGTAAAGTGGTACATGGCAGCATAGGTGTAATTTGAAGGAAATCGAGTTTATATTGGAAAATGACAGTTCTGAAACTCCTGCCACTCTCATATTACACATGAATCTAAGACAATTGCCCCAGTACCAGATTTATGCCTCAGATTTAAACTGAGCCTGTCACAAAACCTCCTCAGCAAGAGTCCCTCTAGTTGCAGTAATAGCTGTACGAGTAATGAAAAGACTCAGATTACAGTAGAATACACTTTTGTAATTACTATATACCAGAAGCTCAAACAAACCATTTTCCTCCCCCTATATGTGCCCTAAGGCCTGATACAGAAGACAAGTTGACAAACTTTACAAGTTAATGGCAATTCTCTACCCAATAAAATGCCTACCTGTCTGTATCACTGAGTATTTGTTGGGGTAATTTCAAACTTTAAATTAATCTGAACTCACCTGAAGGAAGAGCTTGATTATATGACCCTAATGCACTGTATACCCTACCCAACTTATTATACTAATGAACCAGTGATAGAATGTTTCCACAATTCCATGGAAAGGTATTAGGGATGCCATTAAATGATCTTAAAAAAGATGTGACAAAATGATCAGAAAATCAGCTAAACCAAATCACAAACTTACATTAACGTATTAAGATTTGGAATTTGCCCCCACTTCGACACTTGAGTTTAATTCTAAAATAATATCAAGTCAGAGGGAAAATGGAAAATAGAGTATGGTCACATAGCTACAACTCAGCAGGAGCTCACTATATGCTTATGTGGACAGTAGATTGCAGCACTTAGGAGTGGAATCTGGAATCAAAATGCTTGCTTTCACCACTTACGAGTTATGAGATACTGTGAAAAAATATCATTCTACCTCAGTGTTGTCATCTGTAAACTAGAGAAGATATCACTTTTCTTACAGGCTTATACTGTGCCTCAAGACCTGTTAGCCTTGTCAGTGATGGGCCAAGGACAGCAGGGTGTGGGCAGTCTCCCCAGGTGCAGACAATAAGAAAATCAAATAACATTTAAAAATGTAAAGACTTTTAAAACAATAATGAAATCCATGAAAAGCTGGTCTACTCTATTATATCCATGTGCTTGGCAATTCTAAACAAAGCCAGATAAAATACTATTGTCCTCAGGGCAGAGACTTCCATCCCCTCTCTTAGTACAATACTTAAGGTAAGAGTAGGCTAAGAATAAGAATGCATTAGATGAAGGAAATACATGTCCTTTCTAATTTATCATATTAACATATTTTGGAATAAAACCACAGACATTTGTAGAAAGATAAAATAGTCTCTTTAGGTTCACTACTCTCTCATCTAAAGGCACATGATCCCTTCCATATTAATTATTCCCCAGCTATCACTAAACTGCTGTGCACCAATTTTTGGCTTTAGTTTTTATAACTGCCAACTCTAGCTGCAAGCATTTGCTTCTTGGTTTACTGAGATATAAAGAGGGCCAATATAGTAATGTTGCATTTGTAAATTGTTTTCAATTGCTAATATAAAACGTACTATATCTGTAGAGTACATGTTAAGCTACGAATAACAAAAGCAAAATAATTGTTACAGTTTCTCAATGGAAATTTTGACAGAAATAAGGACACCTCCATTTATTCTGTCTAATATTCTCCTCTCTCATTGTTGCCCTGTTAATTATTTTTAAGATCACTTACTTTTTACTTGCTATTTTTTAAGTTGATGAGATCATTAAATTTATCAGCTATCCAAATACATTTGAAATTTATTAAGGCTCCATGCTGCCTTTGAACTGGAAACAGAGGAGGAAAAGAACTTACTTTTAAAGAAATTAAAGTAATAAAGCAAAATGGGTACCACTTTATTTTACGTACCCATTAACCAGAGCATAAGAGATAGAGTTGAAATGGAAATAGCAGAGAAATACTGTGAAATACATGCTGTTCCTCACACACAAGCACAGAGACATTAGTCCAGAGCATTAGTCCACCCAGGATACATGCCAAAAACATTTCAAAGGGGAATACATTAAAAGTCTATTTTCTATTATTAAAGATAGGGTCTCACTGAAATCTCAATTTGTATGAAGCAGTTATTTAAATGATTGAGAAAATGCTTTCATTTATTGATGATAAATCTTAATTCATTTCCTCCATTAAGCAACTGCAAGTCTTTGGGTTGAGGATGACACAAAATGCTTTATACAAAATGATGTGATCCATGACATTTTTATCCTTGTAAATTAGGTCGATACAAATTTTCTTAAACTGTGGATATTATTCTTGGTGTCTTGAAGAACTGCTAGTTGCTTCTTAAAGCTTCAAAATTTGCTTCATTTAAATATGTTGGCCAATTGCTGGAGTTAATGATGATGAATGGAATCAGGATTAAATTTTTAATAAGCTCGATTGGCTCTAGCCTAGGCAGAGGCCAGCTATGTGCATGCTGGGATCTAAGTTTGCCTGAAAAGGTCTGTGCATTAAACATATTCTCCTAATAGGTACTAAGGCACCTAAAACTTTATTCAAAGTTACTCCTTTAAACCATGGTTTAATAAAATCACATTAAAATGACCATCAGGGAGATGTAATGAGGTAGAACCTTAGCAGCTATTGTGTTTCTTTATTCACTTCTCATACTACATGGTGGTTTTGTAAATCAAGGGATATTGAAATCATGGTGTACTGCTTAAGACCTAAGCAGGACCCCACAGGGGTGACTTAGAATCAGGAATGAAGGCTGTGTAACAACAGAAGAATCAGACCTAAAGGAGGTTGGATCTACTTCAAAACCCTTTCCAAGGCTGGCCTAGATAATAAACTGACAAGTAAGAAATAAAATAATTTCATAAACAGTTGTTTTCTCCTCCACGGCCTTTTCATTTTTGCTTTTCTTTCAGATAACACAGTTGACCTAAACAAGATGAAGATTCACTAGCATAAAAGAAAACACATATTCTGTCAGAACCTTGGACAGGGCCTAATTATAGACCTTTGTAAATACAAGCTAATTGGTGACCGAAAGTTTAAGGGAAAAGATTGACCTTCACTTTTCTTAATTGATGAAATTGAGCTGCTAGGTCATGTGTCTTATGTACATTTACTAGCTTCTATTAGGATGATGGCTAAAATTTAATAACAAATATAATAGCAAAATAATCTCAATATTGATATATTTAAAAGTTGTAGGAACTTTATTTTTTCAATAAGACATCTTCAAATATTTACAAGATTTGAGGTCTTATCTGGAAATGTGATTCTGATATAGGTTCCACTGCTTCCAAATGACTGCCATTTAACTAAAACATAATCATTTTATTTGTTAGATATTTATTTGTCGAGACTATGACTTCATGCAAAACAAACAAGCAAAACCAACCGACCAACAAAATGAATGCATGGCCACAGAAAGGAAGGCATTTGAAATTTTGTAGTGATCATAGGTGTGAGTGTTTTGCATGCAGTGATTATAGGTGGATTGAGGGATTATAGTTTATTCACTGATTTCTGACCTGATCTCCTTTGAGGATAGGGGGAAACGTGTAGAGCTTTGGTTAAAGACCCTGTGGCTAGAGTGTGGAGCAAATCTGGTTGAGAAGCAGCTTCTCTGAGCTATCTGGCCAGTGTAGCACCCCCCTTAAATGAGCATAGCCAAGAATGGAGAATCTGTAGAAAATCACCTGTTTGATATTCCATGTCCTGGTGGGGATTTAAAATAACCATGGAGGTTAGCCACCAGGAGCAACTGTCAATTCTACTCTCTTTGTGTGCACTTATTCCTAACAAACTTAACTAGGCTTTTCTTCAATGAAGGTCTTACACATACGATACACAAGTGCACAAATATGAGAGAGAAGTTTACAATGTGGCTAGTGTTTCCTGCATTGCCTGTGCTCTAGTTCTAAATAAAGACTTTGGTCTTTGAACTGCCCAACCCAGCTTTTTCCCCTAAGTAAAGAGCACTCAATAAATGTGGTCATGTAAAAGAATAATTTATGATGCTTGGGATTAAAAACGAATATCAAACCAAGACTGGAATTAGGTCAAAGCCAAGTTTGATATACAACAGGTTACAGACATAGGAGATATGACTGTAAATCATAAGCCTATGTATATATAACTATGTTAATTGTATTTATTTAAGGTATTTTTCTTTTCAAATCAATGAACTGTCTAAATTCTTCAAAAATAATGAAAAAATATTAATTAAATCTGATAATTACATTTTTCTTGGTGAATATATTTTAATAGGAAAGATGCACATGTGAGGGGATATAACCTCATTTCAGATGAGAGAGGTCAAAATAATCAAGGTTTGATGGCAAGAGACAAATGAAATGTATTTCTATTTTTGCTTCACAACACCTGTTAGATGGATAAACTATTTCCTCCACCAAGTCTCCAGACACATGAAAAAAAGGGCATTTAAAAACTATATTCTACTCCTTATTTTCCTATTCCTAATGGCACTGGAACAAAGTTCTAAGAGAGTTGACTTGGGGTGCAAAATCAGAAATCTTTGTATTTGCACTAAAATCATATTTAAAAAAATTTTGTTAAAGCCTGATATCATACACGAACATGCAGAGATCACAACTGTACAGCTTCATGCATTTTCACAGACTTGACACACTTATGTAGACAGTACCAGATCTAGAAACAGAATGACATCATCACTCAGAAGCAAGCCCCCCCACCCCGCATCTTTCCTTCAGTCATTATGCCCTGCTTCTGACTTCTACCGGCATTTTATCTTTTACGTACTAAGATAAACGGAATCTGGGGTTTTTATTGCTCAACATTATGTTGTAGATTGTTCTCATTGCTGCGTAGTATTCTATTGTGTGAATATAACCCAATTTATTAAAAATTAAACTTTAAATGTATATATTTGACAAAAAGAGCCCTAGAATTTTTGAATGGGGGTTGTATAACTGAATATAATGCAAACACATGAATGTTTTAAAAATTAAAATCCTATTTTTAAACACAAGAGGGTTAGGGAGAATCCACAAACGCAACACCTTCTAATCAAACCACATGTAAAAAAATGACCCGGAGGGGCAGAGTCAAGATGGCACTGTGGGAAGATGCCAAGTTATCATCTCCCCACAACTGGGGTGGCTGCCAGCCGCTGGTGGGAAACCCTGATGCCTAAGGAGACTGGAGGAACCCCCAAGTGAACTGATAGGACGTCGGGGTACTGAGGGGGGAGAAGTGGAGGCCGGACAGGATCAGCACCGCTGAGGCTGGGGAAATGAGGAGAGGCAGGTGGGAGGGCCCATCTGGGAGGAGCGGGAGAGGAGTGGAGGGCATTTGCCCCACCCACTCGGGCCAGGGGAGCCTGCTGTGCTCCCAGCCTGGTCCCCTGACCTCCAAGGTCCCCCTCCCCCGGCTGCATTGGTCCTGGGGGCATGGGGGGAGGCCGGGGAGATCAGGAGAGGCAGGCAGGAGGGGCCCTCCAGGACTGGAGGAGCAGGAGAGGAGAGGAGGGCATTTACCCTGCCCACTCGAGCCCAGGAAGCCTGCTGGGTGCCCAGGTGAGGTCCCCTGCCCTCTGAGACCAGGGGTGGGGGGAACACCTGGGCCCCTTCTGTTCCTTGAGCTTAAGCCCCACCCCCCACAGCCCCCAGGGCCTTTTCCAGCACTGTGGGTCCTAAGCATAGGTCCCACCTACTGCCCAAACCTCACCCTTGCTCAGGCCCCACCCTCCACAGCCAAGGCCCCCCACCCTTTATTTCTTTTCTTTTCTCTCCTCTTTTTTACTATTGTGGTACTGTTGTACCTTCTGGTTGTTGTTTCATCTATTTTTAAAATTTTTATATTCTTCCCAACATATCTATTAGTTTCCAATCTAATTTTTTTACTTAGTTATTATTCTCTTATTTTTCTTTTTTTTTGCCACCCCATGCAGCTTGCGGGATCTTGGTTCACAAGAAGGGGGTTGGACCGAAGCTCCTGCGGTGGGAGCTCCGAGTCCGAAACACTGGACTAACAAAGAACCTCAGCCCCAGGGAATATTCATCAGAGTGAGGTCTCATGGAGGTCCTCATCTCAGCACGAAGACCCAGCTTGACCCAACAGCCTACAAACTCCAGTGTTGGAAGCCTCAGGCCAAACAACAAGTAAGACAGGAACACAATCTCACTCGTTAAAAAAAAAAAGAGACAGCAAAAAAATATGTCACAGATGAAGGAGCAAGGTAAAAACCTACAAGACCAAATAAATGAAGAGGAAATAGCCAATCAACCTGAAAAGGAATTCAGAGTAATGATAGTAAAAATGATCCAGAATCTTGGAAACAGAATGGGAAAATACAAGAAATGTTTAACAAAGATCCAGAAAAAATAAAGAATAAACAAACAGAGAAGAACAACACAATAACTGAAATTAAAAATACACTAGAAGGAATCAATAACAGAATAACTGAGCCAGAAGAATGAATAAGTGAGCTGGATACAAAATGGTGGAAATAACTGCCAAGGAGCAGAATAAAGAAAAAAGAATGAAAAGAACTGAAGACAATCTCAGAGACCTCTGGGACAACACTAAACACACCAACATTCAAATTATAGGGTCCCAGTAGAAAAGAGAAAAAGAAAGGGACTGAGAAAATATTTGAAGGATTATAGTTAAAAAATTCCCTAACATGGGAAAGGAAATAGCCACCCAAGTCCAGGAAGCACAGAGAGTCCCATACAGGATAAATCCAAGGAGAAACACACCAAGACACATACTAATCAAACTAACAAAAATCAAATTCAAAAAAAAATACCTACAACCAAGATTAGTCTACCCAGCAAGGATCTCATTCAGATTCGACAGAGAAATCAAAAGCTTTTCAGACAAGCAAAAGCTATGAGAATTCAGCACCACCAAACCAGCTTTACAACAAAAGCCAAACAAACTTCTCTAGGCGGGAAAAACAAGAGAAGGAAAAGACCCACAAAAACAAACCCAAAACAACTAAGAAAATGGTAATAGGAATATACATACCAATAATAACCTTGAATGTAAATGGATTAAATGCCCCAAACAAAAAGCACAGACTGGCTGAATGGATACAAAAACAAGACCCACATATATGCTGTCTACAAAGACCCATTTCAGACCTAGGGACACATACAGACTGAAAGTGAAAGGATGGAAAAAGATATTCCATGCAAATGGAAATCAAGAGAAAGCTGGAGTAGCAATACTCGTATCAGATAAAATAGAATATAAAATAAAGACTGTTACAAGAGATAAGGATGGACGCTACATAATGATCAAGAGATCAATCCAAGAAGATATAACAATTATAAATGTTGATGCACTCAGCATCGGAGCACCTCAATACATAAGGCAAGTGCTAACAACCATGAAAGGAGAAATCAACAGTAACACAATAAGAGTAGGGGACTTTTAACACCCCACTTACACCACTAGACAGATCATCCAAACAGAAAATAAATAAGGAAACACATGCTTTAAATGACACAACAGACCAGATAGATTTAATTGATACTTATAGAACATTCCACCCAAAAGTGACAGAATGCACTTTCTCCTCAAGTGCACATGGAACATTCTCCAGGATAGATCACATATTGGTTCACAAATCAAGCCTTGGAAAATGAAAGAAAACTGAAATCATACCAAGCATCTTTTCTGACCATGACACTATGAGACTAGATTATCAGTCACAGGAAAACAACTGTAAGAAATACAAACACATGGAGGCTAAATAATACACTACTAAATAACCAAGAGATCACTGAAGAAATCAAAGATGAAATCAAAAAATACCTAGAAACAAATGAAAATGAAAACACGATGACCCAAAACCTAAAGGATGCAGCAAAAGTAGTTCTAAGAGGAAAGTTTATAGCAATTCAATCTTACCTAAAGAAACAAGAAAAATCTCAAATAAATAATCTAACCATACACTTAGAACAACTAGAGAAAGAAGAACAAAGAAAACCCGAAGTTAGTAGAAGGAAAGAAATCACATAGATCAGAGCAGAAATAAATGAAATAGAAAAAAAGAAAGCAATAGCAAAGATCAATACAACTAAAAGTTGGTTCTTTGAGAAGATAAACAAAATTAATAAACCCTTATCCAGACCCATCAAGAAAAAAAAGGGAGAGGATGCAAATCAATAAAATTAGAAATGAAAAAGGAGAAATCACAACTGACACCGAAGAAATACAAAGGATTATAAAAGACCACTACAAACCACTCTATGCCAATAAAATGGACAACCACGAAGAAATGGACAAATTCTTGGAAAGGTACAATTTTCCAAGACTGAACCAGGAAGAATTAGAAAATATAAACAGACTTATCACAAGAAATGAAATTCAAACTGTAATTAAAAATCTTCCAACAAACAAAAGTCCAGAACCAGATGGCTTCACAGGCGAATTCTATTAAACATTTAGAGAAGAGCTACCACTGACCCTTCTCAAACTCTTCCAAAATATTGCAGAGGGAGAAACACTCCCAAATTCATTCTACGATGCCACCATCACCCTGATGCCAAAACCAGAAAAAGATATCACAAAAAAAAGAAAATTAAAGACCAACATCATCGATGAACATAAATGCAAAAATCCTGAACAAAATACAGCAAACAGAATCCAACAACACATTAAAAGGATCATACACCATGATCAAGTGGGATTTATCTCAGGGATGCAACTATTCTTCACTATATGCAAAGCAATCAATGTGATACACCTCATTAACAAATTAAGGAATAAAAACTATATGATCATCTCAATAGATGCAGAAAAAGCTTTTGACAAAATTCAGCACCCATTTATGATAAAAACTCTGCAGAAAATGGTCAGAGAGGGAACCTACTTCAACATAATAAAGGCCATATATGACAAACCCACAGCAAGTATCATACTCAATGATGAAAAAAATGAAAGCATTTCCATTAAGATCAGGAAAAAGAGAAGGATGTCCACTCTTGCCACTCTTATTCAATATAGTTTTGGAAGTCCTAGCCACGGCAATCAGAGAAGAAAAGAAATAAAAGCAACACAAATTGGAAAGAAGAAACAAAACTGTCACTGTCTGCAGATGATATGATCCTATACATAGAAAATCCTAAAGATGCCACCAGAAAACTACTAGAACTAATCAATGAATGTAGTAAGGTTGCAGGATACAAAATTAATGCAAAGAAATCTCTGGCATTCCTATACATCAACAACGAAAAATCAGGAAGATAATTGAGGAAACACTCCCTTTTACCATTGCAACAAAAAGAATAAAATACCTAGGAATAAACCTGCCTAAGGAGGCAAAAGATTAAACTCAGCAAACTATAAAACACTGATGAAAAAAATCAAAGATGACATAAAAAGATGGAGAAACATACCATGTTCTTGGATTTAAAGAATCAATATTGTGAAAATGACTATACTATGCAAAGCAATCTACAGATACAATGCAATCCCTATCAAACTACCAATGGCATTCTTCACAGAATTAGGACCAAAAATTTTACAATTCGTATGGAAACAAAAAAGACCCTGAAGAGCCAAAGCAATTTTGAGAAAGAATAATGGAGCTGGAAGAATCAGGCTCCCCGACTTCAAAGTATACCACAAGCTACAGCAATCAAGACAGTATTGTACTGGCACAAAAACAGAAATATAGATCAATGGTACAGGATAGAATGCCCAGAGATAAACCCATGCACATAGGGGCACCTAATTTACGACAAAGGAGGCAAGAACGTACAATGGAGAAAAGACAGCCTCTTCAATAAGTGGTGCTGGGAAAACTGGACAGCTACATGTAAAAGAATGAAATTAGAATGCTACCTAACACCGTACACAATAATAAACTCCAAATGGATTAACGACCTAAATGTAAGACCAGACACTATAAAACTCTTAGAGGAAAACAGGAAAAACACTCTTTGACATTAACCACAGCAAGATCTTTTTTGACCCATCTCCTACAGTAATGGAAATAAAAACAAAAATAAACAAATGGGACCTAATGAAACTTGAAAGCTTTTTCACAGCAAAGGAAACCATAAAGAAGATGAAAAGACAACCCTCAGAATGGGAGAAAATATTTGCAAATGGAACAACAGACAAAGGGTTCATCTCCAAAATATACAAACAGCTCATGGAGCTCAATATCAAAAAAACAAACAACTCAATTAAATAATGGGCAGGAGGGGCTTCCCTGGTGGCGCAGTGGTTATGAATCTGCCTGCCAATGCAGGGGACACGGCTTTGAGCCCTGATCCGGGAAGATCCCACATGCCGTGGAGCAACTAAGCCCGTGCGCCACAACAAGAGAAGCCACCACAATGAGAAGCCTGCACACCACAATGAAGACTAGCCCCCGCTCGCTGCAACTAGAGAAAGCGCGTGCGCAGCAATGAAGACCCAATGCAGCCAAAAATAAATAAAATAAAATAAAATAAATTATTAAAAAAAAATGGGCGGAAGACCTAAATAGACATTTCACCAAGGAAGACATACAGATGGCCAAGAGGCACATGAAAAGATGCTCAACATCACTAATTATTATAGAAACACAAGTCAAAACTACAATGAGGTATCACCTCACACAGGTCAGAATGGCCATTATCAAAAAATCTAGAAACAATAAATGCTGGAAAGGGTGCAGTGAAAAGGGAACCCTCCTGCACTGCTGGTGGGAATGTAAATTGATACAACCACTATGGAAAATAGTATGGAGGTTCCTTAAGAAAACTAAAAATAGAACTACCATATGACCCAGCAATCCCACTACTAGGCATATACCCTTAGAAAGTCATAATTTAGAAAGAGACATGTACCACAATGTTTATTGCAGCAGTATTTACAATAGCCAGGACATGGAACCAACCTAAATGTTCATCGACAGATGAATGGATAAAGAAGATTTGGCACATATAGACAATGGAATACTACTCAGAAATAAAAAGAAACAAAATTGAGTTATTTGTAGTGAGGTGGATGGACCTAGAGTCTGTCATACAGAGTGAAGTAAGTCAGAAAGAGGAAAACAAATACCGAGACATAAGAATGGAGTTGAGGACATGGGGTGGGAGGGGGAAGCTGGGGCGAAGTGAGAGTAGCATTATATACATATATATACTATCGAATGTAAAACAGTTAGCTAGTGGGAAGCAGCAGCATAGCACAGGGAGATCAGCTCAGTGCTTTGTGATAACCTAGCGGGGTGGGATAGGGAGGATGGGAGGGAGGCTC
The DNA here is from genome assembly GCF_949987515.2 of Delphinus delphis. Lineage (NCBI taxonomy): Eukaryota > Metazoa > Chordata > Mammalia > Artiodactyla > Delphinidae > Delphinus > Delphinus delphis. The sequence continues at coordinate 63,419,472 of NC_082686.1, forward strand.
ACAAGGGAGGGGATATGGGGACATATGTATGCATATGGCTGATTCACTTTGGTGTACAACAGAAACTAAAACAGTATTGTGAAGCAATTATACTCCAATAAAGATCTATTAAAAAAATGATTCAATACTCAATGCCAATTAAGAGACTTTAATTAAAATCTGTAAACACTGTGAAATGAGCTTTAAGTGTGATAAGCCATATCAAGTTTTCTTTGCTAAATAAATGAACAATGACATGGATATTAGTGGAAGTGATAAATATTGATAGTTAAGTTGTTGATAACAATGAAAAAAAGTTCAGAATCATGAATTCGACCTCAGGAAGGGAAGCCCATCAAAGTCAGTTAATATCTAAATTAGATATGTCCTTAAAAATAAAAAAGCAGCTTTGGTCTCTAAGAGGTCATAGTAATTCAAATTAATGACTACTGAAATATTTCCACAGCAGAGATCCTGCTTTAATTTGGCTTATTATATATTATAAACTACTTATTTATAATCAGGAGTTGAATTTCTATACTATGAATAAGCTAAAAATCCTTAAAAGCCATTATCTTGAAGAACTTATAAAAGGTCCCCTGATAATCTTGTTTATAGTATTAATTTTATAAACCCTTATTCATTCATTCATTCATTCATTTATTTTAATGCTCTGGTCACCAAATTCAAATTAGAGCTCTGAACGAATGAAATGTGAGAAACACCTTTACCAAACCTTTCATATTTTCTTTATATCTTTATGATATTTGGGGCATTTTACCAAAGTAAAAGCCTCTTGACCTTCCCTCCACCAACACCACACACCCACACGGAAGCACTATATCTGAAGTGGCTGGGCTCAACTGAGAGTCCATGGCTATTTCTGCAGAATCGCCACCCATTTCCCACTCTTCATCTTGCCACACCTGTATATATCCTGCCACCTTAATTGCCTTTGATATTTCCTGCATTTATTCTACAGTGTATCTCCATAAAAATCATCCTTCCCCTGTTATATTTTCACAGAGAAGATGAAAAATGAGTCTCTGCCAGTAATCATCCACCTCACAACTGTTAGAACAGAATCAAGAGTCTAAAGCATTTCCAAGAGCTGAGTGTCTTTATTATCACAAACACACAACTGGAATTATAAATTCAGCAAATGCAGAGAGTATATATTGATTCTATTTTGTATGAGGTTTTGCAGCAATGGCATTGCCTCTCAACAGACAACAAAATGTCCAATAGCATGTAGCTAACGAAGAACTTGGTCAAATGGGGTATGTTTGTCAATGGCATTAGTAAGGCTTCTGTACCCATTAGGCATAACAGTGCAGGGGAAGAATAAATAGTTGTATGCCCAGGGTTACTAGACTTGAAGTGAGTAGTACAAAAGATGAGTTTTATCAATCAGACAGCTAATGACTTGAGGGGATTTTCAGGAGTCGATATTTGCTATGGGTGAAAAATTCAATTCAGTTACTGAAAATTTGCCATATATAAAATACCATGGGCGCTGCAAAAAAAAAGAGAACGTCAACCATGTCCACAGTTAATTACACTGTGGTGAGGTTTATATTTTGGTGTAAACTATAACTCGCACCAAAACTATGACTGAGAAATGTATAACAGCAGGGAAAACAATTTCTAATTCTAAAGCACGGCACCTTTAAACTTGAATCCTGAGATGCTGTGATTTCTGATGAAGCAAATTTGTGCATTTTAACTATGGCATTTACTGGAAGTGCTCATTGAGAAGCGTATTAAAGGAAGCTCAAAAGTCTTTTGTAGACGTGTGTCCAGAACACAATTACACTGGCAGCAACAATCAGATAATGAAGCAAGAGGAAAATGAAAAAAGATTTTCAGTTCGAAAGGCATTTCATAATCACAGGAGGCTTTAGGTAATGTCCTGGCCATAAAATGGTCCAAAAGTAACAGCAAAGGGGAATTGTTGTCCTTTGTTTAGCTTTCTGAAGTTCAGTTTATGTGAAAAGGAAAGTCGTTGGTTTGGAGGTAGGAAAAAATTATACCATCTCACCTAGGTCCACATTTAAAATATTTCTAGAAGAGGAACAATGACTCTTTAGAATGCCTTCAGCTCAGCTGGAAGCTGCCACTAATGGCATAGCAAACAGAAAATGAAAAAAAGCTTCTGTGTCACTGAACCTGGGACTTTGGTAACCTCATGCTTCCAATTAGGGAAACCAGCTGAGCCACAGTCCAGCCAGGTAAATTGGAGTCAGGTGGGAGAAAGGAGGAAGGGCAGTGAAAGAGGAGAGGTCAAAGCAGGGGGTGTATGGTACTGAAGGAGTGTTCTGGTGGCTGGACAGATCCTAGAGATTTGGCTAAGGGGTCCTCCCTGCTGTAGTCCAAGCTCACAAATGATAAATGCACTGAATTTCTGGAAATCATGTTCAGTTTCCACCTGTGTTCCTGATCCCATCCACCATTTCCTCTGTGAGCTTCTCCTATCAAAAACTCTTTCCAGGACTTCCCTGGTGGTCCAGTGGTTAAGAATCCGTACTTCCAATGCAAGGGGCACAGGTTCCACCCCTGGTCCGGGAACTAAGATTCCACATGCTGCATGGTGTGGGCAAAAATAAACAAACAAATAAATAACACAATATTGTTTAAAAAAGATAAAATAGCTCTCTCCCTCTTGCATCTTCAGTCTCTCAGGTTGTGCCAGCCAATTCCTTCTGCCTGTAGGTTGCACTGATCTCAAAAGGAAGAATGAAAATTATTTTCTTAACTCCCAAGCTCATACTTGCTCAGATAAAGATGGCAGCAGTCAAAGTAGAGAAAGATGGTCAAATTCTGGATATAATTTGAAGGCAGAGCAACAGGATATGGTGGCATCTCTCACAGGTGAGGGGTGAAGGGAAGGGATCCTGAAATTTGTGGGTTATACAGCTGGAAGAGTGGGTTTGCCCCCAACTAAGATGGAGAGTCATACGGAAGGATATGGTCTGAGGAGAAGATCAGTAGTTCAGATTATGATAGTTCAAGTTTGAGGTGTTTATTAGATATTCCAGCAGGATATTAAGTATGTACTGAACTATCAATATATAAATCTGAACTTCAAAAAGAAGTCCATATTGGGGATTGAAATTTGGGATTTATTGGCATTTAGATGGACACGTGAGCCAGACAGCAAATGTCAGCATAGCAAGATCCTGGAAGAGTTATTTCATATGATACCAGTAAATATTTATCAAGCACCTCCCATGTGCCAATCTCTGAGCTAGGCACCTTCAAGTATGTTATCTCACAGAATCCTCATGCAAACCCTGTGCTGATGCTTTACATAAGAAAAGAAATGATAAGGAAACCAAATCTTGAAGAGGTGAACTAATTTTCCTTAAGAACCAAGCTAGCAGATTGTAAAGCGAAGATTCAAACCAGTGTTTGCCCTAACACCTTATTTTTATCACTCTGAGGGGATCTGTATGTGCTAATCCTCATAGGGCTCATAAATCCTGGGTATTTGCCCCTCAGATCTGTATCAGAGGATGAGGACTACATTTAGCCCCATGGGACCACAGAGCCCTATAGATGATATGCTGCAGTTCTGATTTCAGTGGGCCTGAAACCCCCATGGCATGGTTATAGGGCCTCTTCCCATTTGATGTGAATATCCTGCCTCTTCTCAAGTGCTGCGAGGTGCACCAGGAAACACATCTCCCTCAGCTGCACCCACTCAGGCTCACTTCATTGCTACAAGCTGCTCAACGTCTCAGAGGCTCTGGTGCCTCAACATTTCTGCAAATGGCTCTTCATCAGCCTCTTATCTTGAGCTTTGGAGGTCCTATTTTCCCTTTATTTTCTTTTTTTAAAAGTTTATTTGAACTGAGAAGGAAGCACTGTCATTAAAAGAAGTAGGTACAGCCTGTGCGCCACAACTAGAGAGAAGCCCGCATGCCTCAGTGAAGATCCTGAGTGCCACAACTAAGACCCGACGCAGCCATGAAAATAAATAAATAAATAAATATTTAAAAAAGAAGCAGATAAAACTTAGAATGATGGAGACAGAAGGGAGGGGGGTAGAGAGGAAGAGCATGAGGCAGCTTGACCTTAGTACTAGGACAAAGGAAGGCAATGCCAGGTGGCTCTTTTGGAAAGGAGATTTGCCATTTGGCTTCTTTTGATGCCTTCATTTTCCACTTCACTGAAATACTTCTGAGCATGGAGACAGAATATGAACTTTAGACTCTCCCACGTGGTCTATCATTTTAGTGTCTCTGACGTGGAGGTGCACCTATCTTTTCCTCTGAACTCTTGGAACCTGGCTTCCAAGCTCCAGTGTAGCCTTCATCTACTTCTTATTGCTTACCCTCATTCCCAATTCCTCATTCCTAATTCCCTATTATATAAACCCCTGAGCCTGGCATAATTTTCTAATTGTTGTCTACATGCACATCTTTTCCCCCACTAGCTTCTAAGTTCTTCAACGACAGGACCCCGCCTTAGCTTCTCTGGTCCCCCAGCACATAACCTAATGCCCTCAGTACATGTTTCAATCATACCTGGTGACTTGTCTCACTTCACTACCTTCTGTGGGTGCTGACATGGCCATGCACTGTGGCTTATACAGTCCACAAGTACCGTAGCCTCTGGGACACAGACTGACCACAGAGCCTCTGCAGCTAAAAGGAGAAGCAGCAGCCCTTCTGGCTCACTGCCTTTTCCCGAAGCCCCAGGGGCTCAGCTCTGCCCCACCAGGATTCATACTGAGTTTCCCTCTTACCCTGAAGCAGACCTACCTGCTTCTCATCACAGCCTCTGCTGTCTGCCTGGTACTAGAAGGGACTATCATTGTCAACTGTCTACTCTGCATGTCACCTTTTGCTGGTGCTTTATAGACATTTTTCAATTTGTCTTCATGACAAACCCTTCTCTGCAGAAGAGGAAACTGAAGCTTGGAGAGGATAAACCATTTCCCAAGATCCCACAGAGAACAAGTAGTAAGTTAAGGAATAGAATCCAGGTCTGTCTGCCTCTGAGTCCTTCCCCTCTCCTGAATTCACACTGACCTTTTTTTATTATTTAAGCTGACAGAACAAAATGAAAAACAAATTCTACGTCCCTTGTATTCTACTTTTATCATATGCTTTCCTTAACTGGCTTCAGTGATCACACTTATTCTGAGCTTTCCTTCCATATGTTTGATTCCTGTTTGAAATCATATCCCCCTCCTCTTCCTCCACTTGCCTCTCAAACAGTGGGCTATACCAGAGTTCTCTGAGTCCTTATCTCTTTTCACCTTATGGGAAGGTCATCCTTGGTAATGCCATTTGCTACCAGAAACGCAACTCCCACCTATGTGCTGGTCTTCCCCTTTCTCATGAATTCCACACCTTCCTACTGGGCCTCTAACTGGGATGTTTCACAAATATCTCTAACTGCAAATATCCACAGTTAAATTAAATGTCTTTCTCTCCAAATGTGAGTGTTCCCTCCTACAGTACTTTAAATTTCTGTCAAAAACATCTTCATCCACCCAATCATCTAAGTTGGGAAATCTTGGAGAAACTGATCCATGCCTGCCTCTCTCTTCCTCACCAATCCAGTCAGCCACCGAGTCCTCTCCACACTACTTCTCAAAGGTCTCTTACCTTCCTTTCTCCTGCCCTGTCCTCATTCTTACTGCCATTCCTTTAGTTTAGATCCCTATCTTCTGTACAGATTAGTTTTTCTGGTTTCCCTCTCTTCCCTTAATCTGATTTTCTCCATATGCCATCAGAGTTATGTTTGGAAAAACAATCTAACATGGCATTCCCTGTCTCAAGAGATTCACTGGCTTCCATGGGATAGGACACAGACAAGGTTGCTCAGAATTCCCTGTCCTGCTAACCCTGCACCATGTATTGCAGTGACAGTACTTTTTTTCTTCTCTATTCCTTTCTTTTCTTTCTTTCTAGTGCATGACCATTCCCTGCAATTTGCAATTTGTCTTTGTGCATTCCACTCTACGTTCTTTTGTGCCTGGACTTCCCTCCTTCTCTTCTTCACTCTTAGAACAAATCTTAAAACATCCTTCAAAGCCCAGCTCCAATTTCACTTCTATGATAGTGTCCCTAACCCATCTGAGTGAAATTAATTACTCTCTCCCTTTTGCTTCCATATATTTTTTTCATACAGCCATTATAGCACACATTACATTCTGCCAGAGTTAATTTTTGAGAGGTCTGATTCTCCAGCTAGATTGCTGGCTTCTTGAAGGCAACAGCTGCATCTTTTTCATCTCTGAAGCCCATATGTTCAACATAGTACTGGGCATGTAATAGCCTCTCAGAAATGTTTGCTGAATTAAACTTAATTTAAATGATATATAATGAGGAAAATAATATTTCATATACAGAACTGACAAAACGCACTTTACAGACAACTGTCTAGAGTCACATCTATTCCAAAAATGAGATGCTTCAACAACCACAGTGCAAAAGGAAATAATTAGGTTTGTCATACACACAATCTTATGTTCTATACTTCCAAAATGACTTCAAAAGAGAGAGTTTTGCACAGAACCGTTTGTATTGAGCAGGATGTTGCTTTCCCTCCAGTGAGCATGGTAGAAAAAAAAATTAAGCCTCCAGAGTATAATTTGTTCTTACAGAGGAATATAGCTCAGAATCCCTGCAGCAACTGTTAGGTGGGCTACAGACACGTTGACATAATCTATAACCTGTAAGGCTTGCTTGTCCCCAGGGATGTCATTCCTGATATGTAGTTGTAGAGTGTTGCTTAGAAATCTGTAATGGAGACTGGCTTAGAGGTTTGCATGGAATAACTCACTGAGTGACTAATGATCTCCAAAGCCCAGATGCTTGTCACATCTGCCTTTTCTTGGGACTGTGGGCTATGACACTTACAAGTTTTCAGCCTCAATGAAAGAATTCTAGCCAGGCAGGTGAGAGGCTTTGAAATGTGACTATATTTTAAACAATGTCTTTCTTTTTTTCTACGTTAAAATTTTTATTGGAGTATAGTTGATTTACAATGTTGTGTTAGTTTTAGGTGTACAGCCAAGTGAATCATTTGTACATATACATATATTCACCCTTTTTTAGATTCTTTTCTCATATAGGCCATTACAGAGTACTGAGTTCCCTGTGTTGTACAGTAGGTCCTTATTAGTTATCTATTTTATATATAGTAGTGTGTATATGTCAGTCCCAATCTCCCAATTTATCCCACAAAAATGTCTTTCTAATAATAACCATCAAAGCATTAAAAATGAGATAATGCATGCGTAAAATCATACATAAATGCTACGCAAATTATTATTTATTATAAAATTTCTATTTATAACTCTGACTTGTGTTTCATCTTGATTGTTGTAGTAAAGTTTGTATATTTATTCTTCTATTATCTCAGCCACTACCGTGTCCTACATTTTTTGCTTCACATCTGTATCTAGGCTTTTGGTCTAGCAAGAGTAGCCAGATCTCTTAATCCCTAGCTGAGGGCTCTCTGCAAAGACCCAGTGCTTTTTGATTTCATTGTCATCTCAGATATGACCAATTATATCACATTAATCTTTACCAAATCCTGGTCAGAGGGAAGGAAGAACAAAGCACTTCCTTTCAAGGTCATGGATAGATAATGCAGAAAATCCAGGAATAGAACTCAGATATCTGGGCGCCCAATCTAGTGCTTTCACATACATTTTGAACAATGAAATAAGAAGGATAAAGACATATGTCAAGGCCAATGGGAGATGAGACGTCAAAGGGGTGTGTGCAAAGGGAATCAAATGAGAGCTGAAAATAGAAAGAGTTGATGAGGAAAGCAATAAAAGCCAGCCGCTCGCAGGAGGCCTTAGCTTTGCAGGGCAATCTCACTGGTCAATCCACCAGTGGTGCTTGAATGCTGGTAAAAGATGATTAAAGGAAGGAAGTTTCAGTTGTGCAAAGAACTCAACTGGAAGACATAATAGATTTTAAATCCTAAGGTGAATTTGAAATCAGCCCTTTTTTTTTTTTTCAAGCACAGAGGGAATCCGATTGAGCAAACATCTTAGCTTGTAGCCCAGCCAGGAGTTCACAAGACCCTGAGAAAACCTTCCACCTGCCTCTCCCCAGGCCTCTGAGGGTCCCACGGGTTCCACAGCTGACAGCAGAGGCTGCTGGAATATGAAGAGAGGTGCCAAGGCTGTCAGCATCGGCCCAGTTAGGGAGACTTGTGTTCATTCACTGTCTCAGCTTAAGCGGCCTTTGTGGGCAACGAAGATTCGCAGTGCGAATTTCAATAGGATCTTTAAATCTCTCAGAGATCTTTCTCCTTTCTAAGGAATTTCCCACTGCCACTTGTAGATTGACAGCTTCACAGGTAGCTCACTAAGATAGCAGTTCCTTTCATATTCCCTACTGTACCTAGGGGTTTGTGTCCTAAAGGTTTAGGTTTATATGTATATTTTTACATTTTATTTTGACGGATCTTCTTTTCTAACTGGCATCAGCCTTAAATTGAAATGAAGCAGACCCTGATACTATACAGAAATATTGTTTTTATAGGCTTCTCAAAGTAGGATGTATATAAAAAGAAAACGACGTAAGTTTCTGGGGCTTGTGTTGCCACAGTAACCCATTTAGACCCAAGGTAAAGAATGGGGATGGGGAGTGACTATGAGATCACCTAGACACACTTCCCTCAACCATAAAACCTCAGACGGAATTAGATTCCCACTGCTTTTGTGGTTTTAAGATGTAGAACAAGGAGAAGATAGGTGGATGGGCAGATTTGTGTGTCACCCTTTTACCGTACAAGGCAGAGGTGAATTACAAATAGGCACAAAAGTGCTCCAGTGTATTTCACAGAATTACCAAATATTAGAGTTTGGAACACACGAGGCTGAAAGAAGTTAAGTGTCTAAGTCGTCAAGTGAGGGCACCTCTGGGAGAGGGGATAAACTATCTCGCCTCTCCACCAGATAACACAGCTGTGTTCCAAACCCAAAAGGAGCACTTCCTCTTTTCAGCAGCTATTATTTCCTTGAAGAGATACTGACCCAGTGGAATGGCAACGCCGTTTAGAATGAAAAACTCAACAGCAGTAAATGAATATGATGATACTCAGGCATAATAAACTCTCTCTGAAGAAGGAAGTAGAAACTGGAAGTGAAATTATTTGCTTAATTTTTTCTTTCACTTGTATAGATATGCCCTATGCAATAGGAAAGGAGCAAAGTTCCACATTATTCCTTTTCATTCTCCTTGATGTAGCTAACTCTGGGCGCTGAAGCTGATAAAAATGTGTCTCAGGTCATTATATCTGTACAGTCACTGTGAAGAAATCCCTTTGTATCTCCCACCAAGCTGGAAGCCACCCCCCAACCCCTAATCTGCAACAGGGATGTTCTGATTCTCTTTAATGCCATCACCTGCTTACAGCTCTTGATGGGGTTCTATGCTTGAACTGTACGTCTAGTCTATTATTCTGGAAATATACTGCGAGCCCCAAACGAGAGCCACATGCATAATTTAAAATTTCCTAGTAACCACACTAAGCAGAGGTAAAAACAAGTAAATTAATTTTCATAAACCAATTTTATTTAACCCAATGCCTGTATTATTTCAATGCAACTTGACCTGAAGTTTTTATTTAGTATCGCTTCTACACAGACCACAGAAGTGAAGAAAATGGCTCCAAAACAAACAAACACACACTGTTAAAATGTCTTTTGGCACCAAGGACCTAGAAAGGAAGGCAGAACCCCCAAATGGACTTTTTCCATTAACATATAAACGGGTGTGGATTTATCAGACTAGCTAGTTATATGGAGGTGTTGAAATGTGAGGCAGAAATAAAAGTGGGATATAACCAATGCAAATATATATTTACATGTATAATCAATGGAAACATATTAATGAGGTAGTTTAAATCTTTCATACTAAGTCCTAGAAATCTGGTGTGCACTGTTTACAGTGGCAGCGCATCTCATTTTAGACTAGTCACGTTTCAAGTGCTTGGTAACCACACGTGTCAAGTGCCTACCATATTGGGCAGCAGAGATGCAGAAAGTGAGAACAAGTCTGTGGTGTTGACAGGAAGAGAAAGAAGGATGAACTTTGCTCCCTCCCTAAGAGTTCCTCACCCTACCCTAAACTTGTCTTCTCTCGGCTTTACACATAGATGACCTACTTCAAATCACAACAGAAGATAATATACCATGTCATTAGCAGTTCCTATTCATCCAATTTTGTTGCTCTAAACATAAATACATGCAATACAAAACTAAACTTTAAATCTAGAATACGATACACACACATATACACACACAGCTTCTTTTCTTCAAACCTAGATTATTTGCTTGTTTGCTGTTTTGCTTGCATAATCAGTTAATTACCTTAGTTTCTACTCTACATCTTTTCTGGAACAAGGTGAGGTGTAAATAAATAATAACTTTATTTCTGTATCTCATTTTCTCCCTACACTCACAGCATTAACATAAAAAGTCTATCCACCCAGTGAAATATTTCATCAGAATGTGGACACCCTGTTTTATCAGAGGAAATTTTTTAGCCAAACTACCTTATGACCTTTTGTTGTTGAGTCACATATTAATAATATGAGAAGTTATAAGCAGAAAATTTGAATCAGTGGATAAAGAATGCCTAAAGCATCAGACTCAGGCTCAGTCTCACTACCTCAGGACTAAGTGTGAGGGAGGCAGTTTGTCTTCTGTGCTAATGCTTTTTTTTTTTTTTCAGTGCCCATTTCCCATCTTTATTTCCGCCTCATGTTTCAACACCTCCATATAACTAGCTAATCTGATAAATCCACTCCCTGTTCATGTGTTAATGGAAAAAGTCGAGAAAAGCCCATTTTGGGGCTCTCTCTTTCTTTCTAGGTCCTCAGTGCCAAAAGATACGTTAACAGTGTTTGTTGTGGAGCCATCTTCTTCAATTCTGTGGTCTATGGAGAAGTGATGCTAAATGAAAACTTCCGGTCAAGAAGAGGGAAAAGGTGTCATAAATGGTAGCATCGGGGCCAGTCTTGTGTGAACAGTGTGTGTGTTTGTGCGTGTGTCTGGTGTGGTTGTTTCACCAAATCTCCGTGAGAATGTCAAACGTGACTAGTTTTATTTTATGTAGGATGTTCACAAACTCTGAATCATTACATTTAACTCAGTTGCTGAGAAGAGTAATTTATTTGCTTCATATGTCTTTAACCCATAAATAAAAAAGGGAATATTTTGCAATAAGGCATGAATAGCCCCCAATTTGTAAACTAATTCTTATAAATACCATCACAGAAGTTGTTTACTTGGAATGTGGCTCTAGAGTTTCCCAAAGAAGTAATTTTATAAGAACATAATTGGTAATAATTACTATTCATTGAGTTCCAACATATGCACAACATGTTATCTCTTTTGTCATAACAATACTGAAGGAAATTATCTTCATGTTATGCATGAGAAAAGTTAACATTAAATAACTTACTCAAGGCTGCAGGACCAAAAACTGACAGGATCAGCATTTGAGAGGAAGCCTCCCAGGGCCTCGGATCTATGTTTTGTCCACCAAACCAGGGTCTTTTTTGGGGTTGCAGTTCTACCCCCAGAACATGAGTTAACCCCCTCATGTCACATCATCAAGTTACAATGTTGATGGATGCATAACCTCTAAAGCCAACTGTGTCATGTTTATTCTATATCAAACTCATTCTCAGTTCTAGTTTAAGAGACAGAAACAGATCTACCTTTGGTACAATCCTGGCCGCACTTAAGAGAATGAGGGGGACGGAAGAAAGCAAATGTGGAATTCCAGTAGAATAAAAAATGAGAAGAACGTCCTCAACTGTGATGCGAGGGGACCAGGCCACTGGAATGGCAGCTTTATGAACTAAGGGACTGTTCTGATTAAAGAGATCTTTGTAGGCAAATTGGCAATTAATGAATCAGAAACTGTTATATTTCCTACTGTAAAAGTGTACCAGATGACTTGCCACAAGCTTGAACTCACTATACTTGTTCATTCTGATCACTTCTCTGATTCAATAAAAACTGTAATTCAACTCTACAAAGTGTTAGCTATTCAGCCTAATTTGCTTCCATCATAGAATCCTTTTCCTTAGGCCTGGGAAGGACTAGGAACTCTCTAGTACAATAGCTATCAAACTGGCATGAGTAAAACCCAGGAAAGAGGTAACTAAACCACCGTGTCTCCGTTTCCTCACTTGTAAAATATGTATAATAGAAGATATCCATAGGTATTGAGAAGTCAAGTAATTAACATAAAGTACTTGGAATAGTGCCAGGCACATAGAACGTTTGCTGTCATCACTACCAACATTATTGCTATTATTTTACAATGGAAAACTAAGAGCTGTATAGACCAAACGACTTACCTTTCCTAACTAAGAGCCCAGAGTAGAATGCAGATCACCTAACTCAAAGTCTAGTGCTCTTTTCATGGTACCAGTTGACCCCCAAACTGAAGTTAATGTGTTTCTTATTTTCTTAGCTTGTTTCTATCTACTCAATCACATGTACTTAACAGGATCTTTAAACCAACATTGCTGTGAGACAGATTATTGAACTAATTTAAGAAATTTAAACTAGCATACTTTATATCTCATAATATTTTAGGATCTTTTCATCCAACAGAGTAATCAAGACCTGCATCACTCAATAGAAACTATCATCCAGGACAGAAACCAATACCTTCTGTCTTTCCACCCACCTGCTTCCTCAAGCTATAAAAATTACAAATGGGGAATCTAGTCCACTGAACTCCTACAAACAATCATTTATTTATCCACCAAAGCAGAATATGGCAGGGGGAATTTGGGAGGAGTGAAATGAGGGTTGTCAGACTAACAGTGGCAAATGGGATGCAATTGTTCGCCAAAAGCTTGGAGCCAAGGGGTCTTCCCTTTTCCCCTCCCCTTAATCCCTACTGCTTCCACCCAGCCTGCACACAGAGAAGTTGGTTAACAGAGGAAAGCCCTATGAATAAGCCATGACAGCCGTACATTCACAAACTGATGTCATTTCCCTAAATACTGTTTGTAAAATGGTAATTATCTGCCGAGCAATGACAGCTGGCACTTAGCATAGAGACACAGAGAGACAGAAAAAGAGAGAATGAGAATAAAGGTTCTCTGCATAATTTACCAAAGGGCTAAAAGAGAGAAGGAAACATAATCAGAAAATAAAATGATTACCAGTGTGTGATGGGGTAAAAATTGCTCTGGGCACTTTTTCCTCAGAGAACACAAGATTGAATTGGAAGAATGAAGCTAGAGCTTCATTATACACACTGGAAAGGAGGAGGTTGTATTAAGTAAGGCCGTGTTAGAAAGGAGAAATACCCGCAGGGTCCTGCCTGTGACAAAATAGCATGCAAACCTTGTGGACACCCAGCCTGTCAAACAGGGAGCCCACCACGACTGAATAATACACCCAAGATTATTGCCCCCAGTTCATTTGGGTCTGAGAAATAAGGTAGTAGCCTCTTGCCCCCTTCCCTGTTGCTTATTGTGATAGTTTCTGTGTCAACTTGGCTAGGCTATAGTACTCAGTTATTCAATCAAACAGTATTCTAGGTGTTGCTGGGAAGGCATTTTGTAGATGTGATCAATATCTACAATCATTCGGCTTTATACAGAGGAGATTATCCTGGATAATCTAGGTGGGTCTGACCCATGCAGTTGAAGGCCTTAAGAACAGAACTGAGGTTTCCCTGAGGAAGAAGAAATTCCCTATGGACTACAGTATCAGCTCCTGAACAAGAGTTTTCAAACTGCCCTTCCCAATTGCCTGCCCTATGGATTTTAGACTTGCCCAGACAGCTCACATCATCGCATTATAATTCCTTGCAATTAATCAATCTTTCTCTTTCTCTCTCTTCCCTCTCTCATTCTCTCTTCTGTCTCCGTCTTACACACACACACACACACACACACACACACACACACACACACACCTTACTGGTTCTGGTTTCTCTGGTGGAACTCTGACTGATACACTTACCAAGTACACATGCAGTGATTTGCTTAGCCAAGTGGACATGTTAACAGGTTGAACTGTGTCCCCCCAAAATTCGTATATTGAAGTTCTAACACACAAAACCTCAGAATGTGATCTCATTTGGAAATAGGGTCATTACAGACATAATTAGTTAAGATGAGGTCACTGGGGTGGGCCCTAATCTGACTGTTGTCTTATAAAAAGGGGAAGTTTGGACACAGTCCTCCACATAGGGAGAAGACCATGTGAAGATGAAAGGAGAGATCAGTGATGCTTTCACAAGCCAAGGAATGCCAAAGACAGCCAGCAAACCTCCAGAAGGTGGGTGAGAGGCATGGGACAGCTTCTCCCTCAGAGCCCTCAGAAGGAAGCAACCCTGCTGACACCCTGATCTTGGACTTTTAGCCTCTAGAATCTGTGAGACAATAAATTGGTATTGTTTAAGCCACTCATTTTGTTGTACTTTCTTAGAGCAGCCCTAGAAAACTAATACAAGGCATTACCAGGAAAGCTAAGGCAATTGAATTGGGGAAAGTTAAGAAAAGGACAAAGTGGATTCTAAGAATTTCAGAAAGTTTCATTTCCTTAATGTCTTTGAAATACAAACTAATCCCTTTTTATACTTAACTATTTTACTGCCAGTATCTACTCAGGACGAGACTTGGCTAATGAAACTAATAGTTACAGAGATGCACAAGTGTTCCAGAAATTTCTGAAGGGAGTCCTTCTGTTCATTCCTTGATTCTACTCTCCTTTTGGATACCAGATCCTATGGAACCATCTATGACCATTCGTCCCTTTGTGTGTGACCTCGTGGAGTATAGCTCTACTATCATTCTCTTGTAGGAAAGGCTACCTGTAACCACCCGGTGCCCTTTCCCCTTTTCTAGCAAGTGAAGTTAATAGAGATTCTATAAAAGGAAAGCAATAATTGTGTCCAAGGGTTCCACAAATAGGCTACAATATGGCAGAACTAGAACCCAAGTCTTTGACACTCCATTCAGTGACCCAAGTCTTTGACACTCCATTCAGTGACCCAAGTCTTTGACACTCCATTCAGTGACCTTTCCAAGGCATTATTTCTATCCATTTACTGGGTAGGCAGTTCTAATAACTCCTCTCAAATTGTCATAACATATCAGGAACATTTACAATAAGACTTTCTTATCTTACGTGCATTTTCCCCAATGCCCAGGAATGTGGCTTTGGATAAGTCACTCATCTTTTTTTTTTTCTTTTTTTGCGGTACACGGGCCTCTCATTGTTGTGGCCTCTCCCGTTGCGGAGCACAGGCTCCGGACGCGCAGGCTCAGCGGCCATAGCTCACGGACCCAGCCGCTCCGCGGCATGTGAAATGTTCCCGGACCGGGGCACGAACCCATGTCCCCTGCATCGGCAGGCGGACTTTCAACCACTGTGCCACCAGGGAAGCCCTCACTCATCTTTTTAGATATGTTTCCTCATCTATAAAATAAAGGAAAAATACACTGGATAATCTACTTCTGACATTCCATAATAATAGAGTCAGCATCAGCATAGTGGAAAGACCTCGATTTGAGTCCAGCTATTGTCAATTTCTATGTAAGTAATAGTGGCCAAGTTATTAGGTTTAGTGAACTTTGTTTCTTCATTTGTAAAATGGGCATTGGGATAATATCTCTTTCATTGGACCATTATAAGGATGAAATGAGATAACACATGTGGGAACATGTTATAAACTCTAAAGTGTTTTAAAGAAGATAAAAGTAAAGAAGGTAACATTCTATAATCTTACAACCTCCTCTCCCATCCAACATTGTAGAGGGTAAGTGTTGCAGAATGCCCTGTCAGGTTTCACCAGACTTGTTCAGAAAGTCATATTTTATCTGAAAGTACTAGTTCAACATGTTTTTACAAGCTTCAGAGTCTGATCTAGCATAAAAATTAAGTATATCAAGAGCACTTTTTCAGGACCTAGTAATTAATGGATAAATTTGGGTATCACCATTATGTGATCCAAAGCACTTATCACACTATTGTCATTACTTGCTTATCTGGTTCCTTATCTACAGTGTCAGCACTTATGACAACAAGGACTACCTTTTGCTCAGCCCTATACCCTAGCATCCATCTGTCTTTTGAATGAATGAATATCTGAATAAATACTACAGTCTTGTTCAGTTGCATCCTGACAATAATAACTTCAAATTAAAAGTTTAAGGTCAAAAACAAAAAAAGGTTGGCTTAAGGTATCATTTAAATGTGGTAAGTATAATACACATTTTAAACAAGTCCACTAAAAACAGTTGACTATTACAAGTGAAATTTCTTAAGCCCATGGACGTTTACTTACTACCAGTCTATTAACTCACATAATTCCCTCATGTCTAATAGAACCCATGGATTATAAAGTAATTTACAAACATCAACTTTCTGGGCTGTGAAAGCTTTTGAAATTATAAGGAAGCAACAGTTGTGCCAAAATTGTGTGGTGTAAAGATGTCACAGTTTGAAGTACAGATTTCAAAATGTAAATGGGGTCATCAGAATAAGATTACAGATTTCACGAGCTCTGAGAAACATAGCTTATTTAACAGTGACTCAATGACTTCACAGCCAAAGTGAGCTAAAACACTTCAGATTCTGAACAAATATGCTCATTAAATTTATAAAGCAGGATTTCAAAATGTCCAGCATGTTTTCGAAGGGGTGACAGAACACGTTATTTCATAGTTTTTCTTAATTAATTAATTTATTTATTTTTGGCTGCGTTGGGTCTTTGTTGCTGCGCACGGGCTTTCTCTAGTTGCAGTGAGCGGGGGGCTACTCTTTGTTGTGGTGTGCGGGCTCCTCATCGCGGTGGCTTCCCTTGTTGCGGAGCATGGGCTCTAGGCATGTGGGCTCAGTAGCTGTGCCTCATGGGCTCTAGAGCGCAGGCTCGGTAGTTGTGGCGCATGGGCTTAGTGGCTCTGTGGCACGTAGGATCTTCCCGGACCAGGGCTCGAACCCGTGTCCCCTGCACTGGCAGGTGGATTCTTAACCACTGCACCACAACACGCTATTTTAAAGAATGCTTAGAGTAGTCCAGTTTTTCTAAAATTTAGTCATCTTTTTTCACAATTTTTGCCATATTTGCATACCATCTGCACTATTACTTAAATAATATTTTTTAAAATACATACTTTTTACTTTAACTATATTTATTTTAATTGGAAAATTATATTATTATTATACATGGAAGATAAATATCACTTGTTATAAACAAACATGAAAATACTGCAAAAACAAAATAATGATATTCTCATCTGCTTAGATTCTGTTGAAAGATCTGGGCCTAAGGCCTGTGCTGCATCTGTTGCTGTTTTATTTTTTTAAAGGAGAAGTTACCAAGTGTTTATAAAGGCCTTAAAGCCTTATTAGCCTTATTAAACCAAGACTCCTCTTCGTATAATCAAACAGTTGGAGAGAGATGGAAAGAGAATAACTCTCTTCCACCATGTGATCTGGGGCTATTGAGACAGTACTCTACCGTCTCATATTATTTTACATACCACTTTAGGAAAAAACTAAAGTAACACATTGCAATGGACTGAGTGTTTATGTCCCCTCAACACTCAGATAATGAAACCTAATCCCCAATATGATGGTACTAGGAGGTTGGGTCTTCGGGAGATGATTAGGTCATGGGGGTGGAGACCTCACAAATGAGATTAGTGTCCTTATAAAAAAAAGACCGGACTTCCCTGGTGGCGCAGTGGTTGAGAGCCTGCCTGCCGATGCAGGGGACATGGGTTCGTGCCCCAGTCCGGCAAGATCCCACATGCCGCTGAGCGGCTGGGCCCGTGAGCCATGGTCGCTAAGCCTGCACGTCCAGAGCCTGTGCTCCGCAACGGGAGAGGTCACAGCAGTGAAAGGCCTGCGTACCGCAAAAAAACCCCAAAAAAGACCACAGAGAGCTTCCTCACCCCTTCTGCCACGTGAGGACACGGAAAGGAAATGGACATCTATGAACCAGGAAGTGAGCCCACATCAGATGGTGAATCTGGCAGCACTCTGATCTTGGACTTCCAGTCTCCAGGACTGTGAGAAATACATGCTTGTTTATTAAGCCACAGAGTCTATGGTCCTTTTGTTATAGCAGCCCAAATGGACTACGATACTGTTTGGAATTTTTATATATTCAAGTATACGTGTACTTAAAATATTTACTCATTATATTGAATGTACAGGATGTAAGCTGGATAGACAGGCAGATTTTTCATACCTACAAACAAAAGCAGGATAATGACTAGTAAAGAAGCGTTTAGAAGAAGAAAGTCACATCAGAGCAGAAAAACGCTGGAAGCCATCTGTTTTAAATGTGGGCAAACTAAGGCCTAAAATTGTTGTGTCTTATTGATGACCACAGAGCTCAGAAGTGACTCAAGCACAGTGAGAACCCAACTGGTTCTCAATGCTGGTCCAGTTGACTTCACCAAGATGATCCTGTTTTATCCACTTATGATGGAAACAATTTCATGTGATTTTATACCTTGATTATCTATGTGAGAGTAGGAAAATTCTTAAAACAGAGGCCCTATGGAGGAAACAAAAATTAAAACAAATGTGTAAAATCTAAAAACACTGCATTGTAATTAGGGTCTTAGTAATAGCTTACTTAGTCAATGCCAGCTGATTATCCTAGATAAAAAATATAGGTCCCAAATTATTTTTTAAAGATTCTCCTGATCCTCCTAGTGAATGGCTGATTACTTGGACACAAGTAAGTCATAACTTTTAGCCATTTTTTGCAGGATATCTTTTTTTTTTTTTTTGCGGTACGCAGGCCTCTCGCTGTTGTGGCCTCTCCCGTTGCGGAGCACAGGCTCAGGACGCGCAGGCTCAGCAGCCATGGCTCACGGGCCCAGCTGCTCCGTGGCATGAGGGATCCTCCTGGACCGGGGCACGAACCCGTGTCCCCTGTATCGGCAGGCAGACTCCCAACCACTGCGCCATCAGGGAAGCCCGCAGGATATCTTTTTTAAAGTATTATGTGTCATCTGACTTATTGTACTAATATATTTCCCAAGTTTTTTTTTTTTTAATGTATGTCAACACTTTATTAGATTTCTTCACCAGATACATACTTCTGATGGGATATTTTTCCTCATTTGAATTGCTTTATTCTGCCACTGTTTAGCTTCCATGTTTTTATTTTTTAAAAGTAGTTTTATATTTTGTTTTTCCAGCTGCTCCTCTTCCCATCCTCTTTCCTATTCATTCTTCTTCTTCTTTAGTACCACCAGAGATCATTGCTTTAAGGATGTTTACCAGGGTTTTTCATTTCCTTCTCAATCTCTTGTGTATTTTTGGAAGGAGACATGAAAAGTCCTGGCATTCTGACTGGGACGTCACTGCTGGTCTATCTATGTAATTGACACCAGCCAGCACTGTGATTTCCATTGCCTCCTGTACTGAGGCAGGAACTGAGGACTTTTATGGTCACTTATAGTTAAAGGCAGTTGTAACTGTAAAGCGTTTTGCTAATACAGAGTACTACAGAAACATCTCTGAGAGTAATGATTACTGACAGTGGTGACTGTCCATGATTATCTCTTTATTCCTGGATATTTCTCATGCAAGTTATACTTTAGCTCACACTTCCTCCCCTCACCCACCCCAAGTCCAGTGGATCTAAAGAAAAAAGAGAATAAGTCTATTTCTAGTAGTTCTAACTAAACAAATGATGATTTTCTATGTCCAATTAGTTGATTTATAGAGCATCATACCTTAATAAACTGGCTCTGTTTTTCTATTTTTTATTTTAAATTTGAATAAGGCAGGCTTATTATATGACTACAAATGCATTTGTGTTCTCTCCTGTGGGAGCACAATTTACACAATTTATGCTCTCATCCTAAAAATCACAGTTCTAGTTCAGCTGCAAACTGTGATGTATGAAAAGAGTATATAATATCAAATATCATGTCCCTTAGCCAAGTTACCAATCAAACTCTTATAACAGCATAGTTTATAATAATGATAGAAATGTTAAATACAAGGCACTAGATTATCTTTATGCCAGAGGAGAGACAGTGGTTAAAGTATGGAAAAAACATTCTGATTTAACCTCATTCACTATGTTGCTATGTGAATTGAGAGAATTACTTAGAAACTCTGTTCCTCTACATCTATATTCTTCAATGTCAGAGAATACTTACTAACTCAAGGCATCTATGTGCACATGTGCCTGTATATATGTTTAATTAATATGTGGAAAATATATATAACAAATACAAGTTAATATTTCTATCACTACTGTTTGGGGTGAAAATGACCACTAACTATACAATGTTCTGAATTACACGTTGTATTTTTCATCAAAAGCTTACTGAACTCCAGGGTTAAAAAACTGCACAATTATCTGTAGAGAATAGCTAGAATTTAGGATTCTAACAAGCTCTTATCATGTTTAAACACAAACACTGATTTAATATTCCATGTTTTGATGTCAGAAGTGAATTACAGAATGGAATCACGGTTTTATATAAGTAATGGTATACTTTGATCACAAAATAATATTTACTCTCTCATATTAAACAAGGAGTAGGATATCACAGGGGATCAATAAAATAATTATTATCATTTATAATGAAATAAAAACCATAAATTAAATAGATACACTTCTTCAGGCTAGGGGAATTTAGGCTGGACCTAAAACTATACTAAAAATATAAAACTTCCAGTAAAACCCACAATTATATTCTATAGAATATAAAATTTCATACTTTGGAAAATCATTGTAAATATATTATTCAGATATTTACTAAAGCGCTAATTAAATTTCTGCTACATGCATAAATTTAGAGCTCACATAAGCCATATATGGCAGTTTACTTAACAAATATTAGTTATTTGCATTTTAGTTCTCAGGTGCTGTTTTAGAAAGCTATGCCTATATTCACTACTCCCATACCATATCACCTCTTAGGTCAAGACTTACTGAGCATCTCTGGTCTTGCTCTTTTGTTTGTTTATGTTACAGTTTTCTAATCAGAGTGCATAACATAAGAATTATTTATGTATGAACTGAGAGAGAGGGAAAAAAGGGCTCAGTTCATGAGGTTGAGTTTTAGGGATTCATTTAGTCATCTAGACATATATTTTGTAAGTTCCTACTAATAACCAGATATTGTACAAGGCACTCAGCTTTCAGTGTTGCTACTGAAAGACAGAGACCTTGTTCTTAAAAGAGTTTACAGTCCAGTGGAAGAGACAGATGATAAACAGGTAATCCAATCAATAAATATTGAACTTCATCATTGAAAGGTACAATGAAGGTGAAATTTTTGTGCTGTGTTAATAAAAAGGACACAGCCGGGCTTCCCTGGTGGTGCAGTGGTTGAGAGTCTGCCTGCCGATGCAGGGGACACGGGTTCGTGCCCTGCTCCGGGAAGATCGCACATGCAGCGGAGCGGCTAGGCCCGTGAGCCATGGCCGCTGAGCCTGCGCATCTGGAGCCTGTGCTCCGCAACGGGAGAGGCCACAACAGTGAGGGGCCCGCGTACCGCAAAAAAAAAAAAAGGACACACCCAATGAGAGAGGTAAAAAAAGGATACTTTGAGAGAGTAATTTTAATCTGAATCTTAAATGATTATGAAGCAGACAGTATGCAAAGGCCACAAGAGAGCATTCCAGAAAAAAATAAGAAGCACATGTTAGACCCTAAGATGGGAAGGTCATGGTATGTCTGAAGGACTAAAGGTCAGGCAACGTGTGTGGCCCTTTGGCAGCAAATGGGGGAGCAGTTTTGAAAATGTTCGGATATAAAAGATCCAAATGATGAGGGATTTAGGCTATGGTCAAGAAGTCGAACTTTTTAGAGAGGACTGGGAAGCTCTTAAAGGGTTTTAAACAGAAGAATGGGTTAATAACTCTGATGTTTTACAAAAGGACTGACGACAGTTCAGTGAGGTGGATGCAGAGTAACCAGCAAACTGTCCAGGTTATGGTAAATAGTCAAGGCAGGAAGTGATCCATTCTCCATCTGGCTTTCAATTCTTTCCCTTTCTATCCAACCCTACTCTGCACCTTTAAAGATCCTTCTCCTTCTCTGAAGGCTTAGCCTAAAGGATCCTCTGGAACGTATTCAACTTGTAAGGTGTTTGAATCTACCCTTTGGGATAAGTAGGACTGTCGCCATGCTGTTAGCAGAGCGTTCAGGGTCAGGGGACCATTCTTAGGGGTCATGGTGAGAAGAGGGAGTGTCCTTTGTAAACAACATGGGAAACTGAAAGCTACTGAGGCTGCCAGCCAACATCTGCTGGGAAACAAAATCTGAGTACAAGAAAGACAAAGTCCAAACACCAATCTTAAGAGATCAGAGGTGTTGGTAATTAAATCTTATAAAAACTACAATCAGAAATGTGCATTTCCCACTGCATCTGCTTGCTGTGCCCACTGAAGGAGCTGGGTGGAATACGAAAGTGAATACCTTTTATGAACACCATGACAGAAAAAATAAACAAGGGATACGAGAATGCCATCTAAACCCTGTGTCCAAGCTTCCTATGTAACCTGTGTATGCGTTACTATCCCTTCCTGTTGGTCATTTTTCAATGACCTGCTCTCTGGAGAGTTCTAGGTTTTAACTATTTCAAATATGGCCTATTAAACTGACAACAAAACTCCTGTTCAACCAAAAATCAAGCAAACTAAGACTGAAAAGGAAGAGTAATGTCAGATTACAGACAGCCCGGAATGCAGCTACAATGAGACTGAAATCTACACGGGAGACTGAGGGCCACTACTGACTCTGTGCAGGGAAGTGACCCTTAAAATATTTTTAAAGAAAGACAAGCAGAAGAACAGTTGTTTATTAAATACCTACTTTATGCCAGGAACTCTAGATAGTCTCATCTATCCTTACAAGTACAGATACTATTTTCTGTTTACAATAAAAGCAACTGAATCTCAATTTGTTATGTGTAAGTTCACATAGTACACTGTGGTGCTTATTTGATTCTACATTAATCATAATTATAAATAAGGCTAACACAAAAGGACTGATTCCAAGGTCTTGCCTTTGGAAGCCTATTTTCTGCCCCTAATGAGTACTCTACTTACCCTAGTTTACTGAACGTGCCCATCAAGAAGTCATAAATATACAGGAAGCCTTGTTCTAAAGTTTTTGACTCAGAAAACTTGCTCAAATCATTTAGTACCATTAAAGATTTTATCAGAATCTGAATCTAATAAAGAGTACGAAGAAGAAAAATCAAAGGATGGTAGATTATTGCTGGAAAAAATAAACATTTCTACTACCTAAGTTAAGACCAAACATTCTACAAAGTAAAATATTTAAAAAATAAAGAATTCCCGGACTTTAGGAATTGCTGGGGAAGATGGCGGAAGAGTAAGACGCGGAGATCACCTTCCTCCCCATAGATACACCAGAAATACATCCACACGTGGAACAACTCCTACAGAACACCTACTGAACGCTGGCAGAAGACCTCAGACCTACCAAAAGGCAAGAAACCCCCCCAAGTACCTGGGTAGGGCAAAAGAAAAAAGAAAAAACAGAGACAAAAGGATAGGGACGGGACCTGCACCAGTGTGAGGGAACTGTGAAGGAGCAAAGTTTCCACACACTAGGAAGCCCCTTCGCGGGCGGAGACTGCGGGGGGCGAGGGGGAAAGCTTCGGAGCCGCGGAGGAGAGCACAGCAACAGGGGTGCGGAGAGCAAAGCGGTGAGATTCCCGCACAGATTATCAGGGCCGACCAACAGTCACCAGTCCGAGAGGCTTGTCTTCTCACCCGCCGGGGCGGGCGGGGCCTGGAGTTGAGGCTCGGGCTTTGGTCGGAGCGCCTGGAGAGGACGGGGGATGGCGGCGTGAACACAGCCTGCAGGGGGTTAGTGCGCCACGGCTAGCCAGGAGGGAGTCCGGAGAAAAGTCTGGACCTGCCGAAGAGGCAAGAGACTTTTTCTTCCCTTTTTGTTTCCTGGTGCCGAGGAGAGGGGATTAAGAGCGCTGCTTAAAGGGGCTCCAGAGACGGGAGTGAGCCGCGGCTAAAAGCACGGGCCCCAGAGACGGGCATGAGACGCTAAGGCTGCTGCTGCTGCCACCAAGAAGCCTGTGTGCCAGCACAGGTCACTCTCCATACCTCCCTGCGGGGGAGCCTGTGCAGCCCGCCACTGCCAGGGTCCCGAGACCCAGGGACAACTCCCCCGGAAGAACGCACGGCGCGCCTCAGGCTGGTGCAACGTCACGCCGTCCTCTGCCGCCGCAGGCCCGCCCCGCACTCCGTGCCCCTCCCTCCACCCCGGCCTGAGTGAGCCAGAGCCCCCGAATCAGCGGCTCCTTGAACCCCGTCCTGTCTGAGCGAAAATCAGACGCCCTCCGGCGACCTACATGCAGAGGCGGGTCCAAATCCAAAGCTGAGCCCCTGGGAGCTGTGAGAACAAAGAAGAGAAAGGGAAATCTCTCCCAGCAGCCTCAGAAGCAGCGGATTAAAGCTCCACAATCAACTTGATGTACCCTGCATCTGTGGAATACATGAATAGAAAACGAATCATCCCAAATTAAGGAGGTGGACTCTGAGAGGAAGATTTATGATTTTTTCCCCTTTTCCTCTTTTTGTGAGTATGTATGTGTATGCTTCTGTGTGAGATTTTGTCTGTAGAGCTTTGGTTCCACCATTTGTCCTAGGGTTCTATCCGTCCGTTTTTTGTTTTTGTTTTTTTAAATTTTTTTCTCTTAATTTTTTTTATTTTAATAACTTTATTATATTTTATCTTCCTTTATTTTATTTCACTTTATCTTCATTCTTTCTTTTTTTCTGCCCCCCTTTCCTTCCTTCCTCCCTCCCTTCTTTCTTTCTTTCCTTTCTTTCTTTGTTTCTTTCTTTCCTTCTTTCTTTCTTTCTTCTACTAATTCTTTCTTTCTACTTTATCTCCCTTTTATTCTGAGCCAAGTGGATGAAAGGCTCTTGGTGCTGCAGCCAGGAGTCAGTGCTGTGCCTCTGAGGTGGGAGAGCCAACTTTAGGGCACTAGTCCACAAGAGACCTCCCAGCTCCACATAATATCAACAGAGAAAATCTCCCAGAGATCTCCATCTCAACACCAGCACCCAGCTTCACTCAACGACCAGCAAGCTACAATGCTGGACATCCTATGCCAAACAACTAGCAAGACAGGAACACAACCCCACCCATTAGCAGAAAGGCTGCCTAAAATCATAAAAAGTCCGCAGACACCCCAAAACACACCACCAGACATGGACCTGCCCACCAGAAAGACAAGATCCAGCCTCATCCACCAGAACACAGGCACTAGTCCCCTCCACCAGGAAGCCTACACAACCCACTGAACCAACCTTAGCCACTGGGGACAGACACCAAAACACAACGGGAACTACGAACCAGCAGCCTGCAGAAAGGAGACCCCAAACACAGGAAGATAAGCAAAATGAGAAGACAGAAAAACACACAGCAGATGAAGGAGCCAGATAAAAACCCACCAGACCTAACAAATGAAGTGGAAATAGGTAGTCTACCTGAAAAAGAATTCAGAATAATGATAGTAAAGATGATCCAGAATCTGGGAAATAGAATAGACAAAATGCAAGAAACATTTAACAAGGACCTAGAAGAACTAAAGATGAAACAAACAACCATGAACAACACAATAAATGACATTAAAAATACTTGAGATGGGATCAATGGCAGAATAACTGAGGCAGAAGAACGGATAAGTCACCTGGAAGATAAAATAGTGGAAATAACTACTGCAGAGCAGAATAAAGAAAAAAGAATGAAAAGAACTGAGGACAGACTCAGAGACTTCTGGGACAACATTAAACGCACCAACATTCGAAGTATAGGGGTTCCAGAAGAAGAAGAGAAAAAGAAAGGGACTGAGAAAATATTTGAAGAGATTATAGTTGAAAACTTCCCTAATATGGGAAAGGAAATAGTTAATCAAGTCCAGGAAGCACAGAGAGTCCCATACAGGAAAAATCCAAGGAGAAATACGCCAAGGCACATATTAATCAAACTGTCAAAAATTAAATACAAAGAAAACATATTAAAAGCAGCAAGGGAAAAACAACAAATAACACACAAGGGAATCCCCATAAGCTTAACAGCTGATCTTTCAGTAGAAACTCTGCAAGCCAGAAGAGACAGGCAGGACATATTTAAAGTGATGAAGGAGAAAAACCTGCAACCAAGATTACTCTACCCAGCAAGGATCTCATTCAGATTTGATGGAGAAATTAAACTCTTTACAGACAATCAAAAGCTGAGAGAGTTCAGCACCACCAAACCAGCTTTACAACAAATGTTAAAGGAACTTCTCTAGGCAAGAAACACAAGAAACAGAAAAGACCTACAATAACAAACCCAAAACAATTAAGGAAATGGTAATAGGAACATATATGTCAATAACAACCTTAAATGTAAATGGATTAAATGCTCCCACCAAAAGACACAGATTGGCTGAATGGATACAAAAACAAGACCCATATATTTGTTGTCTACAAGAAACCCACTCCAGACCTAGAGACACATACAGACTGAAAGTAAGGGGATGGAAAAAGATATTTCATGCAAATGGACACCAAAAGAAAGCTGGAGTAGCAGTACTCATAAAATAGCAGACAAAATAGACTTTAAAATAAAGACTATTAGAAGACACAAAGGACACCACATAATGATCAAGGGATTGATCCAAGAAGAAGATATAACAATTGTAAATATTTATGCACCCAACATAGGAGCACCTCAATACATAAGGCAAATACTAACAGCCATAAAAGGGGAAATCGACAGTAACACATTCATAGTAGGGGACTTTCACACCTCACTTTCACCAATGGCCAGATCATCCAAAATGAAAATAAATAAGGAAACACAATCTCTAAATGATACATTAAACAAGATGGACTTAATTGATATTTATAGGACATTCAATCCAAAAACAACAAAATACACATTCTTCTCAAGTGCTCATGGAACATTCTCCAGGATAGATCATATCTTGGGTCACAAATCAAGCCTTGGTAAATTTAAGAAAATTGAAATTGTATCAAGTATCTTTTCTGACCACAACGCTATGAGACTAGATGTCAATTACAGGAAAAGATCTGTAAAAAATACAAACACATGGAGGCTAAACAATACACTACTTAATACCGGAGTGATCACTGAAGAAATCAAAGAGGAAACAAAAAATACCTAGAAACATGACAATGGAGACACAACAACCCAAAATCTATGGGATGCAGCAATAGCAGTTCTAAGAGGGAAGTTTATAGCAATACAATCCTACCTTAAGAAACAGGAAACATCTTGAATAAACAACTAACCTTGCACCTAAAGCAATTAGAGAAAGAAGAACAAAAAAAACCCAAAGTTAGCAGAAGGAAAGAAATCATAAAGATCAGATCAGAAATAAATGAAAAAGAAATGAAGGAAACAATAGCAAAGATCAATAAAACTAAGAGCTGGTTCTTTGAGAAGATAAACAAAATTGATAAACCATTAGCCAGACTCATCAAGGAAAAAAGGGAGAAGACTCAAATCAATAGAATTAGAAATGAAAAAGGAGAAGTAACAACTGACACTGTAGAAATACAAAAGATCATGAGAGATTACTACAAGCAACTCTATGCAAATAAAATGGACAAGCATGAAGAACTGGACAAATTCTTAGAAATGTACAACCTGCCAAGACTGAATCAGGAAGAAATAGAAAATATGAACAGACCAATCACAAGCACTGAAACTGAAACTGTGGTTAAAAATCTTCCAACAAACAAAAGCCCAGGACAAGGTGGCTTCACAGGCGAATTCTTTCAAACATTTAGAGAAGAGCTATCACCTATCCTTCTCAAACTCTTCCAGAATATAGCAGAGGGAGGAACACTCCCAAACTCATTCTACGAGGCCACCATCACCCTGATGCCAAAAGCAGACAAGGATGTCACAAAGAAAGAAAACTACAGGCCAAAATCACTGATGAACATAGATGCAAAAATCCTCAACAAAATACTCGCAGACAGAATCCAACAGCACATTAAACGGATCATACATCACGATCAAGTGGGGTTTATTCCAGGAATGCAAGGATTCTTCAGTATACCCAAATCAATCAATGTAATACACCATATTAACAAATTGAAGGAGAAAAGCCATATGATCATCTCAGTAGATGCAGAGAAAGCTTTCGACAAAATTCGACACCCATTTATGATAAAAACCCTGCAGAAAGTAGGCATAGAGGGAACGTTCCTCACCATAATAAAGGCCATATATGACAAACCCACAGCCAACATCGTCCTCAATGGGGAAAAACTAAAAGCATTTCCACTAAGATCAGGAACAAGACAAGGTTGCGCACTCTCACCACTCTTATTCAACATAGTTTTGGAAGTTTTAGCCACAGCAATCAGAGAAGAAAAAGAAATAAAAAGGAATCCAAATTGGAAAAGAAGAAGTAAAGCTGTCACTGTTTGCAGATGACATGATACTATACACAGAGAATCCTAAAGATGCTACCAGAAAACTGCTAGAGCTAATCAATGAATTTGGTAAAGTAGCAGGATACAAAATTAATGCACAAAAATCTCTTGCATTCCTATACACTAATGATGAAAAATCTGAAAGTGAAATCAAGAAAACACTCCCATTTACCATTGCAACAAAAAGAATAAAATATCTAGTAATAAACCTACCTAAGGAGACAAAAGACATGTATGCAGAAAATTATAAGACACTGATGAAAGAAATTAAAGATGATACAAATAGATGGAGAGATATACCATGTTCTTGGATTGGAAGAATCAACATTGTGAAAATGAGTCTACTACACAAAGCAATCTACAGATTCAATGCAATCCCTGTCAAACTACCACTGGCATTTTTCACAGAACTAGAACAAAAAATTTCACAATTTGTATGGAAACACAAAAGGCCCCGAATAGCCAAAGCAATCTTGAGAATGAAAAAACGAAGCTGGAGGAAGTAGGCTCCCTGACTTCAGACTATACTACAAAGCTACAGTAATCAAGACAGTATGGTACTGGCACAAAAAGAGAAATATAGATCAATGGAACAGGATAGAAAGCCCAGAGATAAACCCACGCACATATGGTCACCTTATCTTTGATAAAGGAGGCAGGAATGTACAGTGGAGAAAGGAGAGCCTCTTAAATAAGTGGTGCTGGGAAAACTGGACAGGTACATGTAAAAGTATGAGGTTAGATCACTCTCTAACACCATACACAAAAATAAGCTCAAAATGGATTAAAGACCTAAATGTAAGGCCAGAAACTATCAAACTCTTAGAGGAAAACATAGGCAGAACACTCTATGACGTAAATCACAGCAAGATCCTTTTTTGACCCACCTCCTAGGGAAATGGAAATAAAAACAAAAATAAACAAATGGGACCTAATGAAACTTCAAAGCTTTTGCACAGCAAAGGAAACCATAAACAAGACCAAAAGACAACCCTCAGAATGGGAGAAAATATTTGCAAATGAAGCAACTGACAAAGGATTAATCTCCAAAATTTATCAGCAGCTCATGCAGCTCAATAACAAAAAAACAAACAACCCAATCCAAAAATGGGCAGAAGACCTAAATAGACATTTCTCCAAAGAAGATATACAGTTTGCCAACAAACACATGAAAGAATGCTCAACATCATTAACCATTAGAGAAATGCAAATCAAAACTCCAATGAGATATCATCTCACACCAGTCAGAATGGCCATCATCAAAAAATCTACAAACAATAAATGCTGGAGAGGGTGTGAAGAAAAAGCAACACTCTTGCACTGTTGGTGGGAATGTAAATTGATACAGCCACTGTGGAGAACAGTACGGAGGTTCCTTAAAAAACTACAAATAGAACTACTGTATGACCCAGCAATCCCACTACTGGGCATATACCCTAAGAAAACCATAATTCAAAAAGAGTCATGTACCAAAATGTTCATTGCAGCTCTATTTACAATAGCCTGGAGATGGAAACAACCTAAGTGTCCATCATCGGATGAATGGATAAAGAAGATGTGGCACATATATACAATGGAATATTACTCAGCCATAAAAAGAAATGAAATTGAGCTATTTGTTATGAGGTGGATAGACCTAGAGTCTGTCATACAGAGTGAAGTAAGTCAGAAAGAGAAAAACAAATACTGTATGCTAACACATATATATGGAATTTAAGAAAAAGAAATGTCATGAAGAACCTAGGGGTAAGACAGGAATAAAGACACAGACCTACTAGAGAAAGGACTTGAGGATATGGGGAGGGGGAAGGGTAAGCTGTGACAAAACGAGAGAGAGGCATGGACATATATACACTACCAAATGTAAGGTAGATAGCTAGTGGGAAGCAGCCGCATAGCACAGGGAGATCAGCTCGGTGCCTTGTGACTGCCTGGATGGGTGGGATAGGGAGGGTGGGAGGGAGGGAGATGCAAGAGGGAAGAGACATGGGGACATATGTATATGTATAACTGATTCACTTTGTTATAAAGCAGAAACTAACACAGCATTGTAAAGCAATTATACTCCAATAAAGATGTTAAAAAAAAAAAAAAAGAATTCCCTTTTAGGGCTTCCATGGTGGCGCAGTGGTTAAGAGTCTGCCTGCCAATGCAGGGGACACGGGTTTAAGCCCTGGTCCGGGAAGATCCCACATGCCGCGGAGCAGCTAAGCCCATGTACCGCAGCTACTGAGCCTTCGCTCTAGAGCTCACGAGCCACAACTGCTGAGCCCCTGTGCCACAACTACTGAAGCCCACATGCCTAGAGCCCGTGCTCCACAGAAGGAGAAGCCACCGCAATGAGAGGCCCCCACTCGTCGCAGCTAGAGAGGGCCCAGGCACAGCAACAGAGACCCAATGCAACCAAATATAAATAATAAATAAATTTTAAAAAAAGAATCCCCTTTTAAAAGCAGAAGGATTATGACTATATCTATACTTATATCAGCAGGGCATGAACTCTGAGGCATATTTGTAGAGCTTTGATTAGTAGAACAGAGTTGGGGGATAAGCTGAGTCATCTCTTTTCCACTCTTTCAAAACTACAAAAGGATAATTCCAAGTTTGATGGTTTGAAATTATTTAATAAGCAAGTTTTCTTAATTACTACAGGTACCTTGATTCCATGTGAAAATGTTCTATACTCACAAATGTGTCCTTAATATTTAAACTAAATTTTTATCTACTGCAGCCCAAGCTCAACTTATTCAATTCTGAATGACTGGTGGGAATAATTGATCCCTTCTCTCATTTAGAGTATCTCTTTCCTATGTGTTCCAGTAGTTACCCTGCTTCCCTGTTATCTTTCTTCCAGTCTGAACATGCCCATTCCCTTAACGTTTCCTTAGATCTCATTTTCCAAAGCTTTTACCATTTTTGTTGCTCTCTTCTGAACTCATTCAAATTTATCTATGATTCCCTTTCAACTGAGGGATAAATACTGAACACAGTTATCCAGTTGAGGCCTAAAGAATGCTGGTAGGGCTAAATAATTACCTCTCAGTTCATCCATGCTCTTCCTATCAATATACCCCAAAGCAGTGTCTAGGGTTTTATACAGCACTATCATATTGTTGATGTATACTCAATCTATCATTCATTAGAACTTACATCTCCATCCCCATGGGACAGTAGTTTGTGTAGTTTACATTTGCTTTTCTTGAATCTTTGTTTATTGATTTCAGCCCCACGTCCTATTTATCAAGATGGTTGTTTGCAATACTAACCTCCAATTGGCCTCCAACAGCACACAATCGCCATGTTCTTGCCCAGGTTCTTAACTGCGTAAGTGATTAGCACGCTTTCTGCTCTATCTCACCAAATCTCTGAGTGCACAGTTGACTCTGTGTGTGTGTGTATGTTTGAATGGCAATTTATGCTAGGATTTAAAATTTTTGCTTCTTACTTCTTACATTGCTAACCTCAAAAGCTCTGATTTATCGAGTGTCAATTATATTGCCAAGACTGTATGCGGTCATATTAGTCCTCATAGCAATACTCTTGAGATCTGAGTAGCCCAATTTCACAAAAAGAAAATAAAAAAGACTCTGAGGGCCATAGATGTCCAGTAACTTTCTCAGTGTATAACTAAGAAGGAGCCCAGCTGGAACTTGAACTGGTGTGTTTGATCTTACAACCAAGCATTTTCCAGTACACCAGTAAATAGTACAGCTTAATTCACACACACAAGTTTATTTTACCAACAAGTACCTCACTGGTTCTGCTATTACTAGACAGGATTTTTAAAAACCATGGCAGTATCTTTACTCTAGGAAGTCTTCTTTTAGAGGGATGATGCTGATGCTATGAATGATGAGGCCATTGTTCCTGGGGACAGAGATGATGCCAGCAACAAAATTACTGCTTACTATGAACGCCCTGGTATCTGAAAGACTACTGAATAGAGTTGATCATAGGTTGTTCTCCCACCCCTTTTTCTAAATTAAAAAAGCATCCCAACTAAAGCAATATGATAATTAACTTGACTTCTATTTGTTTCCTTATTTCAAAGTAATTGAATCCAAACACTATCCATCCAAATCACTCGCGTAAGTCAATGGTTGCTAAATGAGGTGCTAAGGCTCTGTTGGGTATTTTAAAAGTTCCTAAGGGATGCTCTACATTTTAGCATATGGAATTCAGAAAGCACAATGCCTGTTTAGTTAAGGCTGTATGAGCTGACTGTGTGACTTGCCCACATCAGCAACTCAGCCCCTATCTTGTCAAACCCAGAGTGTGCACATATGCTCATTTAACTGGTGAACGCAGAATTCAACTGCTTCAGGGAATGGGTACCAAGGCCTGTTTTACAAAATGCTCTTGTTCATAAAGTTAATACGAATATGTCTATTTCTTAGAAAAGAAGATGTGAATCAAATTGTAAGGGACAAGAACAGATGATGGAAGATAATAGACTTTTGTTAATATTGGGAAATTTAGAACATTTAAAATAATTAGCAAGAATAAATGAACTTACTGTCCTAGGACACTTGCCTAGCAATGGGATTTCTTTACTATTTGCATATACTTAATGCTTCCCTTGAATGCATCACTGGATGTGTCAAAGGTTTGGTTTTCAACAGGAAGATGAGAACATTATCTACTAAATACAGCTACTTTCTAATGGACCAATTTAGAAAATATTGAGTTCTGAGTTCTGATTTTGTTAAAAATATGCATTAGTTTGGTGGAAAGTAAAGACCCTTCTGAGTTCAACATGACTGCCAAGGCACTTGATAAGCAGGAGGAGGCCAAAGAGTGAAATCCTACACCATGCACAAGTTGGGTGGCTTTTGTGCACAGTATGAGAAGAGGGCTGCTCTGCTGGGCTCGTGCCACGTCTCCTCAGGGCCTAAAAACAGGCTATGGGCAGATGCATCCTTTGTGTCTATTCCCCAAAGTCCTGAGAGTAGTGTAAATGTGAAAGGTTAGTATTGAAAAGGACACAATAGAAGGGAAAATAAAAGAATCATTTTCCTTGTATTTATTTTCTAAACACCTCTACCACTGATTCCTTTCTTACTACATGAAGCTTGTTCTCATCAGTAATAAGTAAAATTTTTTAAAACTCAAAACAGGTATTATTACCTCCCTAGTAGTGACTATTTTAATTTATATTCAACATATTAAAACAGGTTCACAATAGGTAGACTATTTTTTTCTGGGATTGAAAATAGTTCTTCACTTACAAACATTTGACAGCACTGAGATTTTACTTTAATTTTATTTTTCTGTTTGTGTTAACTTTTCCTTAGTTTTATCCTTCCTCTTTACCCTTCTTTTAACACAGATGCTCTCAGATTAGTTTGCCAGGGTTTTTGTTTGTTTGATTTCCTTATTTTCCTTTTCAGTAATGTGTACAAGAAAGTATATTTAGGGTCCAAAGTTGCTACAAATATCTTCTCAATTCTTATAAAAGGATTATTAGTTATTAAGAAACCATACAAAATCCACAATGTATAATCATCTATTCTGATGCAATGAACACAATGTTTTACAATCTCAATAATTGTTTTTAATTGAAATATTTAATAACTTGTTATTAATAAATTATTGTTAATAGAAAAGATAGGGTCAGACTTGTCCACATTTAAGCTTCACTTAGTTATATTTGAGAGTTCTCTCCTCTCCTTTTTTTCAATATTAAAAAAAATGTGGTTAAAACATATGCAGGCTTCAAAAATGAAATATTTGTTTCAACTGAAAAAAACTAAGACATAATTAATTAGGCATTATATTCCCTATATACCAAATGCACATACAAATTGTAGACACAGGAAAACAAGAAATTTAGTTGTCAGTATTGCAGAAATGCCTAATATAAACAACATTCTAAGGACTACGAAGATGCAGGAGCCACAAAGTTGAAAACACCAGGAAAAATACAAAGCAAACAGACAAAAAAACTAAACACCTCAGCTACTTCATTTTGAGTCTTACATGGAAAACCAAGCCAACCATAACAACAAAAAAAAAAACCTTAAAATTTAAAATCCTAATTAAATGATAAAAATACACTCTTTGGGATTTTCAGCAATAAGCTTATTCCTCTTTTAATTCTCTTCAATGGCAAATTGGTATTACTACTTTATTTGGTTTTCACTTAGATTTTCAAGCGTGTTAAGAATTGGAAAGTATTTTCTTTCTCCTAACTTAGAAGACAAAACATTAAATGGCCAATTTTATTCTGTTGACAAGAACAATTTACTTCATGGTTTTATAAATGTCTTGGAGGCAAAGAAAATTGTATAATTTTCTTATCAGAGCCAATGCTAATACTTTATTATTAACATTATTTTTAATTTGAATACAAGTAGAAGGCATCCCAGAAAAGGGAGTATGATGAAATATTCAGAAGGAAATTCTAGCCTCATATTAAGCAGAAAATCACTGTTCCCTTCCTGTATTTTTAATTTTGAGCTAAAGAGTCAATAGGGCATTTGCTAGCTCATACTCAGCTCTTTTGTTTTCCATTTAAATTAAACATTTATTTTCTCTTTGGATATTGTTTTTATTATTAACTGTCAGTATGTTGATGAAATGTGTTTCATTGTTAACCACCTACTCTCAGAAATGTTGAAACATTTTCATTATTAGGTCATTTATTTTTAGTGATACAAACTTGTTCTAATTTTGTAGCCAACTGCACACCTCACCCGTTGGCATGTCTAACTGATTATATCAAATCATGCTATGTAAGAAAATTAAAACACATTCCATTAATAGAAGTGGATATTTAAAGATAGTAAATATTCAGCCCTGACCATCTTATACCTCCAAAAGTTTTAGTAGGTACAAAAAAATCAGGTATTTTTTGGGTTTTGTTTTTAAAGAAGGGAATGCCAAAACATAAAAACAGATGAACTAGAATACCAGTATGTCATCAAAATGACATTTAGCAAAACAAAAGTCTAATTTAATTGGGGATATTCATTATTGTAAGATCTTTAAATAAAAGATAATTGTTATGTATACAGTATTATGGAAGCATCTGTTAGAAACTGGGTTCAATCTAAACAGATTTTATTACATGCATTTCTGATAGGTGAATTAGCAGGGGCCAACTGTCATAAATTACCTTGGCTATTATGATACTGCTGTGAATAATTAGTTATTGACGGATATTCTTTAAAATGAAAGTTTATACTAGCTCAATTAATTCCCACCATGGTGAATGTATGTTTAATTTTTAAATATTAAAAAATAAAGGAGGGCTTCCGTGGTGGCGCAGTGGTTGAGGGTCCGCCTGCCGATGCAGGGGAGATGGGTTCGTGCCCCGGTCCAGGAAGATCCCATGTGCCGCGGAGCGGCTAGGCCCATGAGCCATGGCCGCTGAGCCTGCGCGTCCGGAGCCTGTGCTCCGCAACGGGAGAGGTCACAACAGTGAGAAGCCCGCGTACCGCAAAAAAAAAAGGAAACCTTGATGCACACAGAAAAAAACCTTAGTTCTCAGGAATCTGAATCATTTATTTATTTTACTCCTGAGAATATTTTATTTCTGGGGCCACAAGACAAATGAAGTTTGTCCTTCATATTTACTTAACTGCTACCTAACTGATTTTCCTTTAGACTATAACTCTTTGAGGACAGAGGCTTACTTTCTTTTGAGTTACTTTCTTAAATCTCCTTCCTTGAAAACATTAAAATAATGTTAAATACTGTTGAATGTAGCAAACATCTGGAATCATACCATTTTCCATTTACAATGGAAGGTTAGGTTTGCCAAGTAAAAAACACGAATGTATGCTTAAAGAGCAAAAAAAAAAAAGACAGTTGACACCTATTTCTGCATATCCCAGCTGTGCTTCTGTGGACCAAAACACATGCAGCTGTCTTCCCAAATCACCAAGCGTGTCCAGGTATGTAGATAAAAACTTCTTTTTTTGTTCTTATAAAAAGTACTTGTAATTCCTAAGAAAAGATGCAATGCACTCTGGCCTGACAATGTGGTTCACTGGTATTGGTAGTTTATGGTTAGTTTGTACTCAGTATAGTAACTTCATGTTGGACCTCAGCATTGGATATTCTTCTTATCTAGAAATTGTTCAGTAAAAATGCCCAACTATATATCTTTAGTTGTCAGCAAAATAAATGGAAAAGAATAGCAGAGCATGGAAACACCCCAGTAAATACACTTATGTATGTTTCCAAAAATAATCAAAACCAAACAGGAAAACCTGAACTTTCAGACTTTCAAAATAGGAATTTGCTTCCTTGTCAGGTCTAGTGATAAAGAAGTCCTGTTGCTTTGTGGGTGTCTTGCTGCTGCTTGGGCCTGTATTTGATAGTAGGCACATTACACCTCTATAATCATTTCTCATATCCAGCCATGCCTTTTCATGAAATAAACCACAAAATTTGGGCACTTTTCTCAAGACAATAATGGTAGCTGAGTTTTCCACAAAGTCAGAACATTTTTAGTTCTTCTGGTAAAAAGCACAACTGACGTTAGGCTTACTCTGGAATAAGCGTTCTACCAGCAGAAGAAACAGCTGTCTTGTGCATGCAAAACAGAATTCTGTCTACCTTCCTCAGAACATACATGTGGCTACTTTAAAGATGATGAGGCAATGGAACTGTGAGCTCTTTAGGGCAAAGATCTTATTCATTCAACTGGCATAAATATTGGCACAGAGAGGGCATTCTAATCTTTAGAAATCAATAAAGTGAAGAAATCAGGTCCATTAGTAAATGTTTCCTCTTTGTACAACAGTATTATATAAAGTATCTCATCAGACTTTAGGTGTTTGAGGTCTTGGAGACATCCTTATCCTTCCCTCCCCCTCATTCTCTATACCTCATTCAGTACCAAGTCATAGGTAACCCCTGAATCAAGCAACTTCTTTCTGTATAATCTGCCAACACTTCAGTCCAAGCTAGTGTCATCTTTGCCTATAATAGTCTTCTACTTGGTCTCCTTTTATTCACTCCGGCCCCCTCTAATTCCTTTTGTGCACCAAATCAGAGACATATTTTCAATCACAAATGAAATGATTACTCCATCCTATCACCACACCCTTAAACCAGTCAGTGGCTTCCCCATTACTCTTTTGATAAAGATTGAAAACTTTGAAGCTCATGTCATACACACGGGCTGTCTGTCTGGTGCAGAATGCACCACACTGTCCAGGGTGTTTCCCCTGCTTAGAATGTGCCCCACACCTCCTTCTCCTAGTCACGTCCTGCTCTGTAGGATTTTAGCAGATCACGCCTTTCCTGACCCCCTCAGTTACATATTTTGCTAGCAATTCTTACATTACCACATTCCTCTCCCTCAAAGCACTTAACTCCATTTGAAATAATGAATTCACTAGTGTGATTATTTGATTAATGTCTGTTTTCCTCTCAGGCTGTAATTTTCATGATGGAAGAGAGTGTGGCTCATTTTGCTCGCCTCTATGTACTTGGGACATAAGAGAAGTCTGGCACGTAACACTAGCTCTTAAATAATATATGTTGGATGAATGAATAAATGAAGGAATGAGCATCTGGATCCCTTTTATAGAAATGAGGATGAGCAATGAGCAGACTACACACAGATTCTCGCCTACCTTTTATGACCAGCATCAGCATTTTTAAGAGTTTTTATTTGGGGTTACCATATTTGATTAGGAGACATTAATTTTTATGAAATAAATATAATAAGGACCTTTAATAATCTAAACTGACTATACTGAAATGTTTGCTTGTTTGTTTTTTTTTTAACTTTCACTAAGACCTGTTCAAAATCTGTTGGGCTACCCAGATAAGCTCATTTACTATAGCCAATATCTACTGTCTTGAGAAAGATGCTGATATTTCTAAAGAGCTTTCAACAACTTACTGGTGATATAATGATTCTTGGGTCCAAATTACATTTCTAATTCCAAAATGCCTTTAAAACTATTATGTCATTTATCTAAAAGCAACTGATGAGAAGGATGGATGTGGGTATTATTATCCCCATGTTACTGCTGGTGACTTTGCTATATTGTAAATCAACTATACTTCAATAATTTATTTTCTTAAAGTAAAACATACTTTGGAGGACAGCTTGTGATACAAGTTTTTATTTGTTTGTTTTCGTTTTTTGTTTCTGCTTCTTCCTACAGTGCAACCTGATGGGCAACTCATAAAGGCTGTTACACAACAGAACATTGGCATATGATATTGTCACCTTGATTTATAGTGCTTTGATGAAATGGAAGAACAAGGCAGTAGTAAGCAAGGACATTGTCCTTTTCGGGAGCTTAGGAAAATCAACAAAAAGCTGACCTGGTGTGAAATGAAATGAGGGCAAATTGTAGTGCTGCCTGCCAAAGTTCTCAGCAAGAGGCTCAAGGAAATTGAAGCCAGTAAAGGGCTGACATAATGAAGGGACAACAACCCTTGACTCCATGTGTTAAAATTCGCTCCGTATTTTTTAAAGAATATCTTAGTAGAAATACCAGCTATGTATTCATAGTCCCTACATTTTACTAATGTGTTTTTATTTGCTGTCTTCCATCCGGTATCATGGTTAAAAACATAAGTTCTAGTGTTATATGGTCAGGGTTCAGAACCCCTTTTCCATCTGCTTCTAGTTCTTTTTAACTTAAATTATGGTTCAGTGTCTTCATTTGTAAAAGAGGAATTTTAATTATATTTCCAAGTTCCCAGAAAAGATTCAGGTAGTATAGGGCTTGAAGCTTATGTAATTGTGAAAAGGATGTCTCTTTTGCAAAAGCATACATACAAAATGTACTATAAGTACACAGCTCAGATCCCAACCCGGCTCTGAGAAGGAGGCAGTGAAAGTGAGTACGCTAAAGCTTAAGCTTTGAAAGCATCACCTTTGTATTCTTCTTTTTCCGTTAAAAAAATTAATGAAGGTTAAATAAACTATGTAGCACGTAATGAGACACATCAAACACTCCCTAAAAGCTAGTCTTCATCCGCGTTGTTATTACTTATACTATAACTCACAAAAGTGTCAAAATAAATAAATAAGATAAATAATATCCATTTATGGTTCCTCAAATTTTAATTTTATTCTTCTGAGGCTAAGTGCTAGATAGGACTAAATAGATTAGTGAGAGTGATGCATGTTCAGAAATTAGTTCATTCATTCATTTGTTTACTGAGCAAAGTATGTCAAGCAGCTACTCTGTGCCAGGCATGGTGTGGAAAGTGAAACAGTTAAGGGAGCACCACACAGGAAAATGCAAAACAAATTTTAAAGTGGGTAATAACAAGCATGTGTGTGTGTCACAGGATAATAAGAAGGTACTGGGATAGAGAATAATGAAGAGAGACATGAATTGGCTAGGACAGTGAAGGAAGACCTGTCTGGAGGTGGTAATCATCAAGGAGAAATTAGAATATTCTGAAGGATCCCATAAAGACAAGTTTGGAATAGTATTCCAGACAGAAGGAAAGTCATGTTTGGAGGCTCTACAGGAAAGAACATGAAACATTTTAGAAATCTAGGCTCTATAAATAGGTCAGGTATTAGAAGAATCATGTGAGTGCAGTGACTAATGGCTCACAGATGCTTCAGTGAGATGAAAGGAAGAAAGGGAGGGAGGGAAGGATGGAGAGAGAGAGAAAGAGAAAAAAAGAAAGAACTAAGAAAGAAAGAGAGAGAAAGAAAGAGAGAGAAAGAAAGAAAGGAAAGAAAAAGAAAGAAAGAAAGAAAGAAAGAAAGAAAGAAAGAAAGAAAGAAAGAAAGAAAGAAGGAAAGAAAGAGAGAGAAAGGGAAAAAAAGAAAGAGGAAAGGAAAGAAAGGAAGGAAGAAAGAAAGGGACAAAACAAATGTTGATGGAGCCAAGCACGTAAAGCTTAGACTTGGGCTGCTGGACACAGAGCTTCCCCCAAATAATTATGAGCTTTTAGGATAGACTTGTCTTAATTGACCTTTTCTCCTGGATTATTAAAGCAAGCTTGAACAAGGAGGCCTCAACTCAGTCCCAGACCTAGAGCATCCCCAGACCTAGAGCATCCCCACCCCTGACATGCAAGTTAAAATGGACTAGATGAATCCACTTAAGGAGAACTTCTTAAGGGTAAAATAGTGAATGCTTTGAAGGAATTCAAACAAGTTGGATTATACTATCAACAATGATTTAAGGAAAGAAAAAATGTACTAAAGTCATAAAACTAAAGAATAAGTATTCCAGCCTAGAACAGTAGGTAATTGGCGAGTATCATTAAAGGTTTCTGAGAAAAGATGTGCTTAGGAAGAGATGAGAGATATAAATTGCTAGCAAGAGAGGGGAGTGGGTGTAGAAGCCACCTATATTTCAGACTTCCAGCATATTCCTTTCAGCCACTGGGCTATGTAGAATGAAGTTTTTCCAAGTAGCAGAGCAATATTCTTCACACTGTGTACCCTTTCTTACACAGGGAGTTTCCTTAATCATTGTTTAAAAGGAAATTCTAAAACAATTTGATACCCATCTCATGGTCTAAACCAAAGAAAGAGATAAAGTGCCGATGAAACAGCTGAAGATTCAGGAAACAAATAAACCTTGGGGGATACAACTGAGTATCTGTCTTTTAAACTTCAGCCCATGCTTTCACACAGAGGAAAATACTTGTATTGTTCTCTGAAATAATGACCTGTTTTAGTTACCAACTGCTATGGATTGAATTGTGTTTCCCCCCAAATTCATATGCTGAAGCCCTAACCCCTATTATGATGGAATGCAGAGATTGGGACCTTTGGGAAGTATTGAGTTTAGATGAGGTCAGGAGGGTAGGGCCTTCATGATGGGATTAGTGCCTTTATAAGAACAGACACCAGATAGCTTGATTCCTCTCTCTTTCTCTGTCCACTATGTGAGGACACAGAGAGAAGGTGACCTTCTGTAAGACACGAGAGTTCTCCGAATCTGCCTGCACCTTGATCTTGGATTTCCCAGCCTCCAGAACTGTGAGAAACACATGTCTGTTGTAAAAGTCACCCAGTCTATATTGTTTTATAATAGCAGCCTGAGCTGACTCAATTGTTAGAAGTAATTCAAACTTAGCCCATGCTCACCCCAGAAAGCATTCATATTGACCTCACTCTCCATTTCAAGGAGCTCATTTCATCTGCATGTAAAGAGTAAAGTTGCTAAGTATTTTGGTGGAGGCAGCCAATTAAGGCAGGTTAAAAACAGTATAGGCCTTCCGCCCATTTTTTAGTTGGATTGTTTGCTTTTTCGCTATTGAGCTCCATGAGCTGTTTGTATATTTTGGAGATTAATCCTTTGTCCGTTGTTTCATATGCAAATATTTTCTCCCATTCCGAGGGTTGTCTTGTTGTCTTGTTTATGGTTTCTTTGCTGTGCAAATGTCACGTTTCTAGTTGTTGCTACCCCAGCTGCTGCCTGCGCCCAGCCTGTGGCCTGGTCTCCTGCCACACCACTTGTTATCGCCCCACCTATGACCTGTGTCATCTCCACCTGCCCCCACCCTGTGTGCTACACTTCTTCCTACTGCTGAAGCTCTGCCTGTAACCTCTGTCACATTAAGGATGTCCTCAGAAGTCATGTAGAATGTGCTGGAGCCAGCCAGTGACTGGGGAATGGACTCAGCGGCCAACTCTTCTTCTGATTTGGCATTCAGAGTTGGTGCTCAGTTCTAGGAAGTGACAGATGAAAACACATTTGTCACATGATTTTAACTCAGGCCCAAGTGCATCTATTTTTAGACCAGCAATGTCTTCATCCTAAGTATACACTGACTGTGATGATCTCATACAACACTGTTTTCCTATGTTCTTAATAAACAGCAATTTCCCTGGGGTGGGGCGGGAAACAGTATAGGCATATGGTACCTGAGGAAAATCTAATTCAAGAGATGTTTCTATTAATTTAAATAGGGCCACAGAGGCATGTCCATTGATCATCTGTGTCCAGGGTTACTTTGAAGATCCACTATAATATCAAGCATATGTGGATGCCATGTGGAAAATACATTTCTTTCCTGCCAACTCTTGCTTTGGATCAACTGTAGGATTCACCCAGGAGATTCTAACTGTCAACAGTAAGGTCCCTGTTCTTTTCATCATCTCTGCTTTCTTTCAGGGTTCAACGTCCTTCTAAGCTGTTGAAGAATCTCAGTAAAATTGAGAAGTAGCTGGAACACTTATGAAGTCAGGAATAACATGAAAATGTTCTCAATTTCTACCACTGTCTCCAGTTAGAAGCCCAAGGCTTCCTCTGACTATCCATGCCTGCAAACTCTATAAATACATATCTTCTAGGAGAGTTCTATGCCTGCTCAGATCTATCAATCTGGCTTAAGAACTTTTTTAATAATGCAAGGGTCTGGCTCTAAGGACCAAGGCTACTATTTTGCTGGACAGAATATTCCCCTCCAATTAGACAATTTAAAGCTCTATTCTGCCTGATTCCTCACTTCAAATGAGACCAGAAACGATTTCTTTTCCTAATATCTCTTGTATAGTATACGTGCTCAATAATAAACTGTATTCCTACCTATTATTATTCCTAGGGTGAGAGCATCAGCGGAGCGAACACACATATCTCTGCATGAGCTGTTTTGACCATGAGAACA
The DNA here is from genome assembly GCF_949987515.2 of Delphinus delphis. NCBI lineage: Eukaryota > Metazoa > Chordata > Mammalia > Artiodactyla > Delphinidae > Delphinus > Delphinus delphis. Next base: position 63,462,475 of record NC_082686.1, read on the forward strand.
TGGCCACCTAGACAAACCATTTGGTTCTCAATGAGCCGTAACATCTATGCTGGGTAAATAAACACAAAAATAGTGATTCAGAAATAAGCACTAAAAACAGTTGTGTTTGCATTACCTAAAAGCCTCATAGGCCCTGTATAATTCATTATGACCATGTATGTAGTAGGTCTTATATTGAGATGAGGCTTAGTTATTTTAACTTGTTTAGTGTAGATTTTGGAAAACAAATGGCATCTTCACAAGTAACAAAAGCCTTCATGAACATTTCAGGTCCTAACTTTTTCACATATGTTGTCTTGACTGCTGGACAGGTAAGATTTTATGTTAAACCAGTAAGGGACAGATTTGAGTAGATATTATATATTCTCATCCTAGAAATTTTAACTTCATAAGCATTATTTTCTGAACAACTTTCCTCTTTCCTCCCCGTGGTCATCACCTACCGTTTATCTGATTTACCGTTTATCTGATTATGCCTCAAAAGCAAGCACAAACGTGTTTATTTAGACTGCTTGAGGAGTCCAATTCCAATCTGAATACATCCATTTTACCAAATAGAACGTTATGCAGACCTCTTGTCCTCCCTCCTGTTTGTTGGTCAGAGATTTATACTGTAATCTCCCAGCACATCTGAATTAGAGATGTGAGTCCTGATGGCAACTGTCTATAGGTTGAAATTATAAAGGTCAAAACTGAGTCCAGCAAATCTTCCTCTCCTTTCATTTGAAGATTCACATTCCTTAATGCCAGAATAATATTTATGATGTTCTTGTTATTTAACAGATTCATTTTATTTATGTTAAATGTATTTCTAACAAATTCTACTGTATTTTCATTAGTTATTCAGTAAAACTTCCAAATAAGATAGTAGATAATGATTAATCTCTGATATGCCAAATGTCTTATGACAAAGTCTTAAATTGTCTAATCTGTTTTTCTCCCTCTCCCTCTTCCTCTCCCTCTCCCACACACACATGCACATACACACACACACACACACACACACACATGCACACACACACCCCAGCATGTGGCCTGCTAAATAAAAAGCTATTCCTTAGCATATAGAGTACTTTTTGCTCTCAAATATTTCTCCCCTTCACACATACTTATTTTACTCATTCAGCTAAAATCAACATGCATCTTTTTTAATCCACAGTTGTATATGCTCAAGTTCATATCTCTTTGAAAGATTAATTAATACAGTCATGGCTAATTATCTATACCTGTTTATATGATCAAGGCCATTTTACAAAGTGAATATCATAAAGATAATCAGTTTCTTTTTTTAGCTTCTCAGCACAGGTCAGGGTAAAGCTTTATCATCCTTCATAAATAGGAATACTGGCCATCACTGGGGAGTGAAATGACTACTGGTCCAGTATGGTGAATGTCCTTTCAGAGTTTCATTCTTAAAAATTGTTTACTATGAAAACAGACTCACAGATATAGAGAACAGACTTGTGGTTCCCACGGGGGACGAGAGTTGGGGGAGGGATGGATTGAGAGTTTGGGTTAGCAGATGCAAACTATTACATATAGAATGGATAAACAATAAGGTCCTACTACATAGCACAGGGGACTATATTCAATATCTTGTGATAAACTATAATGGAAAAGAATATAAAAAGAATATTATATATATATGCACACATGTATAACTGAGTCACTTTGCTGTACAACAGAAACTAACACAAAATTGTAAATCAACTATACTTCAATTAAAAATGTATAAATAAATAAATGATTGTTTAGTAAATAGATTCAGAGAGAGTGAAAGAGGAGAGGGGTCACCCATAAGCTTAGAGAATTTCCCTCATATCAAAATACCCTGCAATAATCTGAAGCAGAAACATATTATAAAGACTTGAGAAAATCCTTGAAGAAGTTCCTCATTGAGGTGACTTCGAAGGACTAATTGAGAATGCTGCCTATGAATCTGTGTACTTGCCCGCATGTTTTAACACATAACCTCAGTCTTAAGTCAATGCTCAACTGTAGGATATACAAGATGTGTTGGGGACGTTGTCTTAAATTATGATTCCTGAAAGATCTACAGTCTACAGGTCATAGGACCCTGAAATCTGCATTTTAGTTTATATCCCAAGAAAGTTGTGAACTGCAGCTTCTCTTTTCTTCCTTCATAGATGATTAAGAGCCAGATGTTGAGAGGAACAGTTTAGGAAGACAAGGCAAAGCACGAATCCATCAATGGATGCTGTGAAAAGTTGGGGCAGAGAAACGCTCAACAACCGGTCTAACCAGTATATGTCAACCCTAATTTAAGACGTGTCTAAACCTTTGGAAGGTCAATGTATACACTGCAGTATATCACGGGCGGCACCATCCATCATTTCCCGTCCTCCCCCTTGCCTGTCCCTTTGAGGTTTTAAGCTGAGAAGCTCAGAGGCCATGTTATCATTGGGGCTCATGCTCCCTTTCCAAATATACTTTTCATTTCCACCCTGAGTCTAATGCCTTGCTCTTTCCTACTTATATTCCTTTTCCTGCTCTCCTCAGTCTGGAAGCCTTTCATCTGCCCATTAATCATACACATTCTTAATGAACCAGACTAAGGGCATGTCCTCTTTGGATATGTCTCCAGCTAGCCATGTTCTCCCTATATAAATTCCATTTCCATGTTTTTTTAAATTTCTTTCATTTTTATAAATGTTATTGTTAACTGTATGATATAACCCCTTTGTCCTGTATCGAAGGACACATATACTTTTATATTCCCCCAATACCGTCTATAGCAGATGCTTTATAAAAATCAAAATAAAGCAGGTTTCTTAGAGATGGCTCTTATGGACCAACCACATGGGAATTACCTTAAAAGCCCGTGTAGTATGCACATCCTGGGACCCGCCCTAGGCTTGCTGGACCAGAATCTTTACTTTTAAGCTACTAGGAGATACATATGCACCCTACAGTTTGAAATCAATTGGCCTAGAAACATATTTGCCCTAAGGTGCCTACGTATGAGAATCATTTGAGATCCTTATAAAAATTACACATTCCGGAGCTCTGTCTGACTTTCTGAAGGAAGGAGAATCCCAAGAGCAGTGACCTGAGAGTCTATATCTTTAACAGGTCCTTTTCATCCCTATCCTTGCCCCATCAGATAACTTAACAATTAGGAAAGCCAGATGAAACTTTCTCTAAACTGTTAACAGTGCTTTCTTAAATGGATAAAAACACATTTCAGAGAATAATGTAATGCTGGTTTCTCAACATTTTGCTTTAATTATAATCATTTTCATTATTTAAAAAATTCATACTTTGAGAAATGTAAACTAAAGAATAATGCATTCATTTTCTAAATGATTTCCCCCTGATTGAGATAATAGCCCTGCAGGTAGCCTGGCCTAGTATAAAAACAGTGGAATCTGTAGTAGCCAAAGTCCCAACTTCGACATTCATGGACTGATGGGAATAAGAAAGTTACTTAAAATCTAGGAGAACTAGTTTCCTCTTAAAAAAAAGGTGCGGGATCGCAATACCTAACTCGTAAGCTAATGTATGTAGCCGAGTTCAGGGTGAGGCACGGAGTGTTATTCATCCCTGACTCTAAAATTCCAGCAGAATAGGGAAAGCATGGCAAGTGCATGGGGTGCGGGCAAGAGCCCTTGTTGAGACCATGGTTCTTCTGTGCATTAGCAGAGAGAAGACCCCTTCTTTTTAGGAGGTCACATGAGCACTTCTGTGGGCTGTGTCCACATCACAGATCTGTGATTTCCACCCTGTATCTCAGCAGCAGTGCAGGACTTTTCACTCCTCTTAGTCCTTCCTCAGTTGTACAGAACAATAGCATTCTTAAATGCTCACGTACTTTATTAAACAAAGTATTGTACTTGCAGTGGCAACTTAATAGATAGGCAAAATATTGTAGAATCTGCTCTACTTGAATTCACTGGTTATGTGCATGTTTGCTGAAAATCAGATTTTTTAAAACAACCATAACGAGTGCTCACTGAGCAAAGAAATATAAGGATTAAGTTTAAAATCATTTAATGAAAGTCACGGTTACTGTTTTTAAATATGTATTTCCATTTTTCCTAGAAATAAACATGTTTTCTTTCTTTAATTGGTATGGTTTTTATACAATGTTCTTCACCTAATGTTATATCATGCACATTTACACATTGGTTCAAATAGTCTTTAAAAATGGTTAATAATCGCTTATTATATCTTACTATAACAGTTCTATTATTTGTTTACATACTCTTCTATTACTGAACATTTAGTTTCTACTATTTTGCTTTTATATAGAGTTTTTAAATAAATATTCATCTATGTAGATCTCTGATCCTATCTTTAATTATTTTGTTAGAACCCATTTCCAGAAGTGAGATTACAGGGTCAAAGGGAAGAAAAGTTTTTAAATCTCATGATATATATCTTTCCCAGTTGCTTTCTAGAAATGTTGCTAATTCAAACTCTATCACCTTCCATCCTACCCAAGAAGAATCCCACTGCATCCAACACCAAAGGCTTACTAAGTGTTTTCTTTTTTGCTTAAATATTTGCCCAGTGAATAAACACTAAAAGAAATTCCCTTTTAAATTGCATGTATTTGATTACTATTAAGATTGATCCTGTTTTATTTACTCATTGTTCATTTTATACTTTCTGCTTACTGTTTTTGATTCCTTTTCTAATGGAGCACTAATATTTTTCCAGTGACCTGTAATCACACTGTATGTTCTGAAAATAAAACTTTTATTTATTATATGAACTAGACAAGTTTTCCCAAGCTGAAATTTGCCTTTAAATTTTGTTTAAACACTAATCTTCATTTTGATAGATATGTTTTTCTTCTCCTGAAATGTCAGGGTGAGGAATCAGAAAAAAAAACCACCAAACAAACAACATTGAAAAGTTAATAATACAGTGTTGTGCAAACATCAGAAAAGTTGAAAAAAATTATGTAGTGAACACCTACGACATAACATTCTAAAATGAATGTTTTAATTAATTTTATTTATTTATTTTTTAACATCTATATTGGAGTATAATTGCTTTACAATGGTGTGTTAGTTTCTGCTGTACAACAAAGTGAATCAGCTGTACATAAACATATATCCCCAAATCTCCTCCCTCTTGTGTCACCCTCCCACCCTTCCTACCCCACCCCTCTACATGGACACAAAGCACTGAGCTGATCTCCCTGTGCTATGTGGCTGCTTCCCACTAGCTATCTATTTTACATTTGGTAGTGTATATATGTCCATGGCACTCTCTCACTTCGTCCCAGCTTACCCTTCCCCCTCCCTGTGTCCTCAAGTCCATTCTCTACGTCTGTGTCTTTATTCCTGTCCTGTCCCTAGGTTGATCAGAACCATTTTTTTCCTTTAGATTCCATATATATATGTTAGCATACGGTACTTGTTTTTCTCTTTCTGACTAACTACACTCTGTATGACAGACCCTAGGTCCATCCACCTCACTACAAATAACTCAATTTCATTTCTTTTTATGGCTGAGTAATATTCCATTGTATATATGTGCCATATTTCTTTATCCATTCATCTGTTGATGGACACTTAGGTTGCTTCCATGACCTGGCTATTGTAAATAGAGCTGTAATGAACACTGTGGTACATGACTCTTTTTGAATTATGGTTTTCTCAAGGTATATGCCCAGTAGTGGGACTGCTGAGTCGTATGGTAGTTCTATTTTTCATTTTTTAAGGAACTTCCATACTGTTCTCCAGAGTGGCTGTATCAATTTACATTCCCACTAACAGTGCAAGAGGGTTCCCTTTTCTCCACACCCTCTCCAGTGCATTTATTGTTTGTAGATTTTTTGATGATGGCCATTCTGACTGGTGTGAGGTGATACCTCATTGTAGCTTTCATTTGCATTTCTCTAATGATTAGTGATGTTGAGCATCCTTTCAAGTGTTTGTTGGCAATCTGTATATCTTCTTTGGAGAAATGTCTATTTAGGTCTTCTGCCCATTTTTGGATCGGGTTGTTTGTTTTTTTGAGATACTGAGCTGTATGAGCTGCTTGTAATTTTGGAGATGAATCCTTTGTCAGTTGTATCACATTGATTGATCTGCATATATTGAAGAATCCTTGCATTCTTGGAATAAACCTCACTTGATCATGGTGTATGATCCTTTTAATGTGCTGTTGGATTCTGTTTGCTAGTATTTTGTTGAGGATTTTTGCATCTATATTCATCGGTGATATTGGTCTGTAGATTTCGTTTTTTGTGACATCTTTGTCTGGTTTTGGTATCAGGGTGATGGTGGCCTCGTAGAATGAGTTTGGGAGTGTTCCTCCCTCTGCTGTATTTTGGAAGAGTTTGAGAAGGATAGGTGTTAGCTCTTCTCTAAAAGTTTAATAGAATTCGCCTGTGAATCCACCTGGTCCCGGGCTTTTGTTTCTTGGAGACTTTTAATCACAGTTTCAATTTCAGTGCTTGTGATTGGTCTGTTTTTATTTTCTATTTCATCCTGATTCAGTCTCCTAAGATTGTGCTTTTCTAAGAATTTGTCCATTTCTTTCAGGTTGTCCAATTTGTTGGCATATAGTTGCTTGTAGTAATCTCTCATGATCCTTTGTATTTCTGCAGTGTCAGTTGTTACTTCTCCTTTTTCACTTCTAATTTTACTGATTTGAGTCTTCTCCCTTTTTTTATTGATGAGTCTCGTTAATGGTTTATCAAGTTTGTTTATCTTTTCAAAGAATCAGCTTTTAGTTTTATTGATCTTTGCTATCATTTCTTTCATTTCTTGTTCATTTATTTCTGATCTGATCTTTATGATTTCTTTCCTTCCGCTAACTTTGGGATTTTTTGTTCTTCTTTCTCTAACAGCTTTAGGTGTAAGGTTACATTGTTTATTTGAGATGTTCCTTGTTTCTTGATGTAGGATTGTAGTGCTATAAACTTCCCTCTTAGAACTGCTTTTGCTACATCCCATAGGTTTTGGGTCATCGTGTTTTCATTGTCATTTATTTCTAGGTATTTTTTGATTTCCTCTTTGATTTCTTCAGCGATCTCATGTTATTTAGTAGGGTATTATTTAGCCTCCATATGTTTGTATTTTTTACAGATTTTTTCCTGTAATTGATATCTAATCTCACAGCGTTGTGGTTGGAAAAGATACTTGATATGATTTCAATTTTCTTAAATTTACCAAGCCTTGATTTGTGACCCAAGATATGATCTATCCTGAAGAATGTTCCATGAGCACTTGAGAAGAAAGTGTATTCCGTTGTTTTATGATGGAATGTCCTATAAATGTCAATTAAGTCCATCTTTAATGTATCATATAAAGATTGTGTTTCCTTATTTGTTTTCATTTTGGATGATCTATTCGTGAAAGTGGGGTGTTGAAGTCCCCTACGATGTATGTGTTACTGTTGATTTACACTTTTATGGTTGTTTACATTTGCCTTATGTATTGAGGTGCTCCTAGTTGGGTGCATAAATATTTACAATTGTTATACCTTCTTCTTTGATTTATCCCTTCATCATTATGTAGTGTCCTTCTTTGTCTCTTGTAATATTCTTTATTTTAAAGTCTATTTTGTCTGATATGAGAATTGCTACTCCAGCTTTCTTTTGATTTCCATTTGCATGGAATATCTTTTTCCATCCCCTCACTTTCAGTATGTATGTGTCCTAGGTCTGAAATGGGTATGTTGTAGACAGCATATATATGGACAGGTCTTGTTTTTGTATCCATTCAGCCTGTCCATGTCTTTTGGTTGGAGTATTTAATCCATTCACATTTAAGGCAATTATCGATATGTATGTTCCTATTACCATTTTCTTAATTGTTTTGGCCTTTTCCTTCTCTTGTGTTTCCTCCCTAGAGAAGTTCCTTTAGCATTTGTTGTAAAGCTGGTTTGGTGGTGCTGAATTCTCTTAGCCTTTGCTTGTCCACAAAGGTTTTAATCTCTCCATCGAATCTGAATGAGATTCTTGCTGTAGAGTAATCTTGGTTGTAGGTTTTCCCTTTCATCACTTTAAGTATGTCCTGACACTGCCTTGTGGCTTGCAGAGTTTCTGCTGAAAGGTCCACTGTTAATCTTATGGGGATCCCCTTGTATGTTATTTCTTGTTTATCCCTGGCTGCTTTTAATATTTTTTCTTTGTATTTAATTTTTGATATTTTGATTAATGTGTGTCTTGGTGTATTTCTCCTTGGATTTATCCTGTATGGGACTCTCTGCAGTTCCTGGACTTGATTGACTCTTTCCTTTCCCATATTAGGGAAGTTTTCAACTATACTATCTTCAAATATTTTCTCAGTCCCTTTCTTTTTCTCTTCTTCTTCTGCGACCCCTATAATTCGAGTGTTGTTGCATTTAATGTTGTCCGAGACGTCTCTGAGACTTTCCTCAATTCTTTTCATTCTTTTTCTTTATTCTGCTCTGCGGTAGTTATTTCCACTATTTTATCTTCCACCTGTCTGTTCTTCTGCCTCAGTTATTCTGCTATGGATTCATTCTAGAGAATTTTTAATTTCATTTATTGTGTTGTTCATCATTGTTTGTTTGCTCTTTAGTTCTTCTAGATCCTTAGTAAACAGTTTTTGTATTTTCTTCATTCTGTTTCCAAGATTTTGGATCATCTTTACCATCATTACTCTGAATTCTTTTGCAAGTAGACTGCCTATTTCCTCTTTATTTGTTTGGTCTGGTGGGTTTTTACCTTGCTCCTTCATCTGCTGTGCATTTCTCTGTCTTCTCATTTTGCTTAACTTACTGTGTTTGGGGTCTCCTTTTCATTGGCTGCAGGTTCATAGTTCCTGTTGTTTTTGGTGTCTGCCCCCAGTGGGTGTGGTTGGTTCAGTGGGTTGTGTATGCTTCCTGGTGGAGGGGACTGCTGCCTGTGTTCTGGTGGATGAGTCTGGATCTTGTCTTTCTGGTGGGCAGGACTGTGTCCAGTTGTGTGTTTTGGGGTTTCTGTGACTTTATTATGATTTTAGGCAGCCTCCCTGTTAATGGGTGGGTTTGTGTTCCTGTCTTGCTAGTTGTTTGGCATAGGGTGTCCAGCACTGTAACTTGCCGGTCGTTGAGTGGAGCTGGGTCTTAGCATTGAGATGGAGATCTCTGGAAGAGCTTTCGCTGTTTGATATTATGTGGAGCTGGGAGGTCTCTGGTGGACCAATGTCCTGAACTCCACTCTCCCACCTCAGAGGCACAGGCATGACACCCGGATGGAGCACCAAGACCCTGTCAGCTACACTTAGAAGAAAAGGGAGAAGAAAAGAAAGAAAGAGAGAAAAATAAAATAAAATTAAGTTATTAAAATAAGAAATAAAATTATTAAAAATAAATTGAAAAGTAATTAAAAAAAAGAAAGAAGGAAAGAAGAGAGCAACCAAACCAAAAATGAAATCCACCAATGATAACAAGCACTAAAAAACTATAGAAAAACAAACAAAAAGATGGACAGACAGAACCCTAGGAAAAATGGTAAAAAGCAAAGCTACACAGACAAAATCACACAAAGTCCACAGCCTCAATTTGGGATGATTCTGTGTCTCTTCAGGTCTTCCACAGATGCAGTGTACGTGAAGTTGATTGTGGAGATTTAATCCACTGCTCCTGAGGCTGCTGGGAGAGATTTCCCTTTCTCTTCTTTGTTCACACAGCTCCCGGGGCTCAGCTTTGGATTTGGCCCCGCCTCTGCGTATAGGTCGCTGGAGAGCATCTGTTCTTCGCTCAGTTAGGACGGTGTTAAAGGAGCGGCTGCTTCGGGGGCTCTGACTCACTCAGGCTGTGGGGAGGGAGGGGTATGGATGCGGGGCGAGCCTGCAGTGGCAGAGGCCGGTGTGACGTTGCACCAGCCTGAGGCGCGCTGTGTGTTCTCCTGGGGAAGTTGTCCCTGGATCACAGGACGCTGGCAGCGGCGGGCTGCAGCTCCCGGGAGGCTCCCGGGAGGGAGGTGTGGACAGTGACCTGTGCTTGCACACAGGCATTTTGGTGGCTGCAGCAGCAGCCTTAGCATCTCATGCCTGTCTCTGGGGTCCGCGCTGATAGCCACGGCTCGCGCCCATCTCTGGGGCTCATTTAGGCGGTGCTCTGAATCCCCTCTCCTCGTGCACCAGGAAACAATGGTCTCTTGCCTCTTACGCAGTCCCAGAATTTTTCCCAGACTCCCTCCCGGCTAGCTGAGGTGCACTAGCCCCCCTCAGGCTGTGTTCATGCAGCCAACCCCAGTCCTCTCCCTGGGATCCGACCGAAGCCTGAGCCTTAGCTCCCAGCCCCCACCCGCCCCGGTGGGTGAGTAGACCTAATTAATTTTATAATTAAAGTTTAATGTGTTATGTTTTTATCACGTATCTATCTATTGGAAATTATTTTAACTGTTCAGAGTCAATTCTTTTTTTTTTATAATCCCACTTCCAGGAACTTAACCTACGGAAATACTAAAGTTTAAGCACCATAAAACCTAGGTGCTCTTTCTGTCTTGCTTTCAACTGTATCCATAGCATCTAGAACAGGGCTCATCGCATTGTAAACCTCACTAGATATTTGACGGCATGGCTTTCTTCAATTGGGGGCGAGGACTTTTCCTGCTCCAGGACAATAAAAACGACATGTTAGTGTGTTTATGCCCCAAGATCATAAAATCTGTTTAGTGCAAAGCAGCATACTATATTCTAACAGCTGGTCAGATGTAACTGGCCTACTTAATCCATGTGCTAAATGGCTGAAAAGTATGCTCAAATATTAGAAACATCAAATATGTTTTATCTACAAATAAGCAAAAGCCTGTGGATAAACTGTCATAAATTCTAGAAAATGGTTTGCGTTTAATGGCAGCATCCCATAGCTGGGAGGGAATTAGAATTCAAAACATTTCTACTTCCTTCAAGAAGATGATGGGCTAATACTGAAATGCCTATGAAGACAGAAGAACAAAAGAAAATGTTGCAGGCTAAAGCACCTGACAAGAATGGGGAAAAGTGTGTCACAGATTATAGAATTTATCTCATTGAGAAGGGAATAGAAAAATGATGCATGATACTTCAAGAGAGAAATAAAAGTCTGCACGAGTCTTCTGAGTCTGGAGTGCCAGGGTGAGCAGAAATGTAGAAACAAGCTAATTACTGTCTGTCTTTCACTCTCCTAGTTAGGAACAAAAGGAGGAAAGGAGCCACACATTCTCGACATTCACTAACAACAACAACAACAACAAACTTTTATTGTCCCTCTTCTCAAGAGTCTTGGAGCAAAGCTAACTCTGCCATGTGGTTGCAGCTAGAATCACTTGCAAAGCTTCCAAAAAAAAAAAAAAATTCTAATACTCAGAGCCTGTGCCAGACCAAGGAAATCAGAATCTCTCCAGGCTGGGGAGGGAGGGGAAGGCATTTATATAAAACACTCCTCAAGTCATCCTGATGTGCAGCGAGGAATGCAAAACACTGGATGAAAGGAAATAGCAAAGGAGGCATGGAGGAGTCAGATTCTGTAAAGTGCTAAGTTCCTTCCAGAGTTTGCTCTTCTGTGATGACAACCAACGAAAATAGGGTAAAGATAAGAAAGCGCTTTCCAGTGATTTCAGATTTCGGCTACCTCTCACCCAAATATCAGGTGTGTGCATTGGTTTCTGTGGAAAAGGCTAGGGGAAGCCTTCATCAGGAGTGTCATTTTCCATTTGTATTTAGGGTAGTGGATAGGTTATGCTAACACTGATGTAAGGAATGCCTCCTTCTCATGAAACAAAATAAACCAAAGTCAAGAATGAAAGCACCTAGCCCAGTACCTGTCCCACAGGCTCTAGATAAATCTTGGCCTCTAACTTCTCTGCTTGAGACGTCCTGAGATAAAAACAAAAAATCAAGTATTTCGTGCTTGCCCTAAAACAACAGATTTTAGCTTACGAGCAGGTGGGAAAAGGGGGACATCCTTCTATAAATTGGCTTTCTAAATGTACTGTTTTCATAAGCATTTTACAAATTATCTCTACTTGATAGACAAGAAAACTTTTAATAAATAGAGCTAGGATTTCAACTAGAATTGCCTGAATCTAGTGCCTTGTGCTCTTATAATTGCGATTTTCCATATTTACTCAACTGTATCCATTTTTGACACTTAGAACATATCTAATTTCTAACCATTATAAAAGAGGTGAATAGTTTCACGTATGTATTTTCCCTGTATATTTAAACTTACTCCTTTGGAACACAGTCTTGGAAGTGGGTAGTCAGAGAGTGTGAACACGTTTATGGTATTATGGTATTTTACGTAGATTGTGAAATTGCTTACCAAAGGTGTTTTACAAATAGACAACGCCTCCGGGAATGCATGATAGACAAATTGCAAGAGTATTTATCTCCAATTTAATTATTTAGTTATTGCTTAATTTCTATTTTGTTTACTGGTGAATTGAAACATTTCTTATGTTTTTTGGATTGTTTATCTATTGGAATTTTCACTTCTAAGCTTTGATGTGATTTTCTTTGTAGAGTTTTTCACAGTAGCAATAAATACTTTTGTGGCATTATGTTAAATGCTTATCTTCCCAACTAGATAGTAAGCCCCTTGAGGGCAGATGTCATATCTATCATGCTCAATGTTGATTTCTGGTGCTTACCATCGTGCCTGGTATACAATATGTGCTAAAGCTATTCATAAATAGAAAGACATATTTACTAGCATATTTACTGAAGGAAAATGTGAAGTCTATTATGTTTTTATGGTGTTGATTTTATTGTTGTTTTGTATGGTTTAGGGTAGTACCAAGGCTAGGCAGTGAGTGACCATCACAAAGTAATCCATTGAGAAATCATAGAACAGAAAAGGCAGTTTGAAAGGGATGGAAATGATCTAGGAAAGCTTCCTTGAAGAGATGGATTTCTTTACTGCCAAAACCTTTTCAAATGAAGGAGAGAGTTTTGTGGTACCCTTTCTGTTGGGGATTTTGCTGATAACCTTTTATAAGAGGTAATGGACCCAACGGAAACAACCTGTATTCTCTAGGCTGTAATGGACTTCTAATTAGCCCAATTAATGTGATGGCTTTAATTTGTAAGACAGGTAATGCTTTAGAATCTGATTTCCTTGAGATCACTTCTCTCTAGGATGTAAAACAACAATAAAGGGCAGCTAAAGCACTCCTGGAGCGGCTGAATACTGTATTTACTCATTGTATTTCCTGCCCCACAATTTTAAAGCGAAAATAAAAAGTATTTTGCCTCCACAGAACTCCCCTTGACATGCCACCTTTGTTAGGACACCAACCAAGAGCAGATCTGAAGTGATTCCTTAGAGTTTTCATAAGATCAGTCCAGTGAAGAACCCCCAATGGGTGGTCACGTGTGCCCAGGCCAAGGTCCCAAAATATCTGAGTTTGCCCTTTTCTGTGGAAATAAACAGTATTATTATTTAAAAACTCCTAAAGGAAACTATGATGTGTGTCTGAGGCAAACCATTCTTGTCACACCCTACTGGTTCCCATGAGCTGAGAAGCATCAGAATAAATCGTCTGCTGTCACTGCCTGTGGAAAGTCAGATAAACTCTCTAGCAATCTGAGCTACAGAAATGGCCCTTCCTTACCATCTCAGCACCCTTTCTCGGAAACAGCACGCTTGCTGCTCTGTTCAGACTCCACTCTGATTTTTTTTTTTTTTTTTTTTCCCCAAACAATTCCCTGGGGATTCTGATGGTTTTCAATATGTAAAGGAACCAAAGATTTTCAGAAAGAACTGCTGAGCCTGATAGGGGCTTCTTGATTTATGTAGCTGTTGCCTGAAGTGAGAATTCCTCTTTGACAGTTAAAAGCTACTGTTACCTGCCTTCCTTCCTTCCTTCCTTCCTTTGCCTGTGAGCACATATTTTGGACAAGTTCACGCAAATAAAAGGCAAGCACAATTGGGAAACACCACTAGTAATTTCAGAAATTTGGCAAAGTATTTTCTAAATCAGTTATTAATAAGTCATATATTTTTCAATGTCCCAAAGTTACTTTTTTTTTTTTGCGGTACGCGGGCCTCTCACTGTTGTGGCCTCTCCCGTTGCGGAGCACAGGCTCCGGACGCGCAGGCTCAGCGGCCATGGCTCACGGTCCCAGCCCCTCCGCGGCATGTGGGATCTTCCCGGACCGGGGCACGAACCCGTGTCCCCTGCATCGGCAGGCGGACTCTCAACCACTGCGCCACCAGGGAAGCCCCCCAAAGTTACTTTTGATACCAGTGTTTATTTGGTGTTTCTAAAATAATTATTAAAAACAAATTCTAATCTTTTGACACGTTGATGTCCAATACAGTAGCTATTGGCTACATGTGGCTTTTTAGCACTTGAAATGTGACTATTACAAATATAAAATAAATGTGTAAAATACATTATAAAATTTCACCTATTTATTTTTATATTTTTAGAAACGTGTCTACTAGAACATTTTAAATTGCGTATGTCAATTACATTATACTTATATTGAGGCCAGTCTTGGGATGGAAACATTTAGGCTTCAGCACTGCTGGAGTTCATCACTAATAGGATAATCTCAGCATAGTCCTATGTGTTGCCTTCCCCCAGCTCTCCACAATCTCTCTATGCAGCAACAGAACTGAGAGGACTTATGAAGATAAATATTTGCTAGTCAATTAGAGAGCCTAGACCTCTAGGGGGACAGACTAGGCTAAGGAAGCAAGCCCCTCACTTCCCACTGCTGGCACTGTCCCGTCCTGGGACTCGACCTCTCCACCACAGCAAACATTTGAGGCTCCAGAGGCAAGCTGATAGGGTCATAGTTGAGCCCCAGCTCTTCAACCCTTTGACCGGCAACATTCTTAGAAGGGGCTTTAAGTAGGAACTGGCGTAGTAGTCTTAGCACTTTTAAAAGCAAAATTCTCCAATAGTTATTGATAACTGATGCAAGTATGGTTGAATATGAATTTAATGTTATTTGGAAACCTTTGCCATTGGGCAAACAAATCTTTAAACCAGGTTTTATCAAAGTGAGGTTCTGATGTAGCAGAAGCAACTGTTTAGCTGCTTAAAAGGCATTTTCCAGGGCCCCAACACCAATAATGATGACTTACTAGGCCCAGGCCAGGGAAAAATAATCTCAATTTAGACATCTTTACATTTATTCCCGTTCTAAAGTATGTGATGTGAATCACCACTTGAAGCCATTGTTTTCATTTTTTTAATTACTCTACTTAAAATAAATACATTACATAATAGATATACTGCCATAGTATTATCTATACATTTAGAGATTAAGGAAATGAATACAATTTCCCGGAAGCACTGGACTCTCTACTGCTTCCTCACGAGAACCTGAACACAATTATTTCAGTCATAGTTTCTTGACAAATTTAAAAATTTACTGGTGCTATTACTTACACATCTAAAATTCTTTAATAAAAAGTACTTAATAAATATCTTACTCTATTATGCTTCTGATTATAAATCTGAAAATATAAAATTGCATAATATTTTATGCAGTTATAAATTATTGAGATTAGAAAGATTGATTTTTTTGAGTCCCAAGAATTAGGCTGTCCCTGGAAATACACGCAGTAGGAATTTCTTAGAACTTCTTTAATTATACCATGTAAAATGCCACTCATTTTGACTACCCATGGGTACACTGAGGAGAGAGAGATTTAAAAAAAGAACTCAGGGGTTATAATTGAAGTTAAAAGTGAGACACTTCAGACAGGAATTATGTGTCATAACAATCAAAACAAATCGGATAGTATTAACCTGAAGTTATGCCACGTGACACAAAGGAAGACACAGTACCTCCATTGCAGCAAACCTGGATTCTGGTTTGGGGTTATTCACAAACAATGACATTGACATCAGCTGCCTCAACTGAAAACGAAAGCTGGTAAACAAGATGATACTGAGACTTCCTTTTAGAGCTCACATTCTGTGTTTTTAATCCCCACTTGCAGGGCTATGGACCTGTCAGGATAGAATCATGACCAGATTGTTTGGGCAAGATTTAGAGCACCTCAGCGACAAGCTTGTGTGTGGTCACCGAATGGAATAACACGAAATATTGTAGGGCAGGTGTAGAGGCAGAAGTGTGAGGTTTCTAGAATGCTACAGCTGCTGCAGAATAAGGTTGAAATGTAGGCCCTGGAAAGAGGTGACCAGGCAGCTAAGCTGTGGCTGAGGACGTGATTGGGAGGCGGGTTCTGAGTCAGGCTGAATAAGGTAGGGAGGGGACAGGGCTTGAGGGCAGGGTCTCTCCCTGGAATGTCACACAAGGCAGACGGCACTCTCAGCCTCCCACCTTATGAGCACCACCATTTAAACAGCAGAGAAAAAGGAAGACGTGTGTGAAAGTGACATATCTTTATCTCTCCGTGGGAGAGCGGCTTTTCCATTTCCTTTATCGGTTTCAAAAGAAAACATCAGGAAAGCTGGTCAAGCTAACTGCCTTTTGAGGAAACAAAGAGCCTGAGTTCAGGGAGCATGGATGGCAGGGAAGAAGGAAAAATCAGAGGGTAAGATATTTGTCTCCCAACATGAATTGTATGAAGTTTCTCAAAACTTACATGATAAACAAATGATATTGTACTAATGTTTTTCTTTTTTTTTTCCTTCTCTATTGGCTCACCACGAGACTTCAGTCTCATAACCCCTCACCACTCTGCCATGCCGTTTTTCCTCTCTGGTTGTCTATGTCCAGAATAAAAGATTTGGCCTACGTGGCAGTTCCTGCCCGGAGCAAAAGCAAGAACTGTTATGTGAAATATTTAATGGACCCAGAGCACATTTGTCCAAGTTCCTAGAAGATCAGAGTTTCACTCCTGAAATTTCCCTTTACTTTGATGTCAGTTAACTACCTTTTAAACTAAATGGTGTGGACCCAAGTCCTTTTACCTCTCCTACCATATAAGCATGTGTCTGCCCTCTGGGAGCTTATAACTCAGATATATTACTCCTTTCTGAAGTGTCCTCAGGAAGGCTCTTTACACATATGTTGAATTTCAACAATAGTATTATTAATATAACAATTAAGTTTTATATATTGCTTAGTGCATTCAAAGCACTTTCAAAAGGCTTCACATGTATTTACTTATGAATACTGATTATAACTCTATGCATTAAGTGATATTATTGTCCCCATTTTATAAATAAGAAGTCGGATATCAAGAGAGCTAAGTAACTTGTTCAGAGTCACACAAAGAATAAGTGACCAAGCCACTTCATGAAATGCCACTCTTGCACAAGAACATAAAAGTCCATGATGGTGCCACGTAACATGTACTTGACATAGGGAAAGAGAATGGAGTTTGAAGACAAGAGGCCTGGGTTCAAATAAAAATTCAGCCACAATCTAGCTGCATGACTCCTGGACAACTTACTTAACTTCTTTGTGGCTGGAAGATTTTTCATCTCTAAAATTGGAACTAGTGCTTATAGAGGTGATGCAAGGCTCAAAAATAATGTATGAGAGGTACCTGGTACATACTTGTCACTCAGAGAGAGTTGTTGATGTTACTATTAAAATCAGCAAACCATAAAAGGCTACCTAAAGCTATTACTCCCTATTTATCTTCCTACTGCAATGAGGTTTCTGCCATTTCCCCTCTCCATTAATGTCTGGTAATGCGGGACCCAGGTTAGGTTGCACGCAGAACAAAGGGGCCACACCAGGCCAGAGCATGTGTCTGAGATTCCTAGGATCAGCCCTGTTCATTGCATAGAAGACTAGCTGGTTAAGTTAATCCCAGGGTTGCATTCTCAGTAATGATACATCTCAGGCCATCGATCCATGGCTTTATTTTCAAGCTTATTTAAGCAGGAGCTATAAAAAGGAGAGCATCACATGCATGCAATATGGAATTAAGCCCCACCTGCTCACCCTTCTAATTCTCAGATACCTTTTTATTTGCCCTCATTTTGGGAAGCAGAATCCAATAAAGAAACAGGTTGGGGAAACTTTTTAGGGTTATAATTTTCCACATAATGATATAAACGATTCTGTATAGAACTGCTATCTTGCTAGTGAGAACCCAGAGCTGTTTTCTGCAACAGTGTGCCAGAAACAGAAATCAGCATTGTTCTCTGAGGTGATTCACTGTGGCAATATGGTTGCTGTGAATTTTCTAGAAATTGTAAAATATATCTTTGTAAAAGGAGGCATGGTTTTAGTTTTCTCAATAGGTAGTAAGGCTAAGTGTATCAGGCCTATGAGATGTGAAGGGAATTATCGATTTATTGTATTATAAAGAGCAAAGGAAACTCAAGGCTCCTTTAGCCATAAAAGTGTCCTCGTCTTCCTTTTCCTTCTCCAGAGCTGATTCATAAGCAGGAATGGCCATGTGTGAATGAGCAGCCTGGAAAGGAGGTGGGGACCACTTCTTCTGACTTCTGCCTTAGACATTTCAGTGCAATTAATTTAAGCTTAAGGAGCTCTATTTTCTTCTTCAGTGAGGGGCATATGAGCTATAGCAATATTCCCCAGAAAGTATTACCTTATGCCTTGAATTAAAAAAAAAAATTTGTATAAAAACAAGAAGGTTCATGATGTAAATTGCTTTGAAGAAATCTGTTCCTTGAGCTCCACACCATACGAGTAAATTCTGGGTTCTAAGTTTTAAGATTAAGTTCTTAAAAGTAGGACTGTTGGTGACTTGCATAAACATTTCTCAAGGGCAGGATCTCAGGTATACGACATAGCAAACTGGCACTTGGTAGAATCTGGGTAAAATCAGATCTTGGAACGCTCACTTGTTACTACTAATTCCTACATAGCTTCTAAGGGGGCTCAACTCTCTACGTTATGTAGAATGCATGTTTTTAAGAGTTTTATGGGAGTCAGGAGAATTGGTTTCTGTCCCTCTGATTGCATTTAATGTTCTAAAAGTTAAAAGTTCTTAAGATGGAAATGGTCTAAGACATCTCACTGGGACTCTTTTTTCAATTTCTAAATAATCAAACCTATCATCAGCCAGCTCTCAGTTTTATCTTCCTTCAGGCAGGCTTAAAATATATACATATACGCTATAGAAGCTATTTTGTGTGTGTGTGTGTGTGTGTGTTTTTCCCAAACCTCATTTCATGAGCCAATATGCTTGTTTCCCAAAGGAAAAACAAAATGTTTGTTTTCATGATTTGGGCAGAAACAAATGTTTTCTTTGGGGCTGTTCAAACCATCAAATATTTTAAGTTTTCTCATTTCGTTCTATTGGGGGGAGCACCCCCTGGTGGAAAACTGTGAAAATGTTTGCCACGTGTTTTTACTGTAATGTTCAATAGGCAGATGTGTTTTGAAAATATTATTTTTACATAAAGCAGACCCAGAGCCATTTTTTCAATGTTAATGTCTTAAAAAATTCCTTTACTTCTTTCTAATCATCACCATACTACTTAGAACGCGCCCCCTTGTTTTAGATGTTGCATAGATGCAGTCACAGATGCTGCTGCAATCCCCGAGCTTCAGAACTGAATGGAGAGAGGCATTCCGACAGGATGTTCTTACGGGTGGGAAGAGGGGGACCATTTTCTTCCTCCCCTCAGTTCTTCCTTCCTGCCATTTCTTCCCTCCCTTTCCTCTCTTCTTTCTCTCTCCCCCTCTCTACCCCCTCCTCCCCTCCCCTCTCTCTCTTTCTCCCACTCTGGGGTCTCTCCTTCCTTCCATCGTTCCTTTTTTCTTTCGTACCAGTACAAACAAAACTGTATTTCCTGGAGGGTCTCAGTGAGTGAGACAACAAACAGTCTGCTAGGAGGATACCCAATTACAGACAAAGATTAAGGTACAAGCCTTTCCAGAAAAGGGTCCTGCTACAGCAAACTGGAGGAGATTAACAAGAGGGTAGTTTGTTGGGAGATCTTCTTGGCCCCCACCTTCCCCCAAAATATGAACTTAGATAATTACTGAAAAGCATATCAAATTAATCAATGAGCCTTTAATTACTGCATTTTGTAGAGAAAAAAAATCATCTCGGGTGTGACTGGAAAGAACACTATTGCTTATCCTTGCTGTCATGGGTTGAATCATGCACCCCCAAAATAAATACATTGAAGTTCTAACCCCCCATGCCTCAGAATGTGACCTTATTTGGAAATAGGGTTGTTGCAGATATAATTAGTTAAAGATGAGGTGATACTGGTGTAGGATGGGCCTCTAACCCAATGTGGCTGTTGCCCTTATAAAAAGGAGACATTTGAACACACACACACACACACACACACACACACACACACACAGGGAGAATGCCATGTGAACATGAAGGCAGAGATTGGGGCGATATGTCTACAAGCCAAGGAACATTAAATATGGCCAGCAGGGCTTCCCTAGTGGCACAGTGGTTGAGAGTCCACCTGCCGATGCAGGGGACACGGGTTCGTGCCCTGGTCTGGGAAGATCCCACATGCCGCGGAGGGGCTGGGCCCGTGAGCCATGGCCGCTGAGCCTGCGCGTCCGGATCCTGTGCTCCGCAACGGGAGAGGCCAAAACAGTGAGAGGCCCGCGTACCGCAAAAAAAAAAAAAAAAAAAAAAAAAAAAAAAAAGATGGCCAGCAAACCACCTGAAGCTAGGAGAGAAGCAAGGAACAGATTCTCTCTCACAGTCCTCAGAAGAAACCAATCCTGCCAACACAAAACATCCTGGTTTGTGATACTTTGTTATGGCAACCCTAGCAAACTAATCTTCCTTTGAACCCAACTGGTGGTCCCCTCTCTGCCTGATACCTTTCTGTGTATAGACCGGTGTGAATGGTCTAACTTCTTCCCATGGTTCCCTGGCCATGTGTCTTTAAAAGTACTGAAGACGGAGATGGAAGACAGATGACACATTGGGAACTGGGCAATATGGCCAGTCTCCCAAGTCCCAAGTGGCTCTTCCATATACCAAGGCCTAGCAATAATTGTTTCTACTGCCACCACATGGAACCAAAATTTAGTAGCAAAACAGCAATGGAGCCCAGGGTCTCTCTCCACCTCTTACGCTGCCAATAACCTGGCGTGGTTATTCCCACAGGCAAACAAAACAAAAGGAAACAGGTGATAGATATGTCACCTAGAATCCCTGTGCTGCTTGGAGTTTTCTTGAAAGCTCTCTCTCAGCTACCCTCAGTAGAGCCAGCCAGTAGTCTCACCTTCTATTATCTGTCCTGTTACCCAAGGGACTGTCCTCTACACTGTTCCCCAAACACACTAAGGCCTTTTCTCCATTTGGTTTGCTCATGGTACAACCCTCATTCCCCAAAGACATTCAGCCCCACCCTCTACATGGACCCTTCTCCAACCAAACCAATCCATATTAACCTCTGAATTCCTGTGACACTGGTTGACTACACTGCGTCACTCAGCCTCGGACTTTCCTCCCACATCAACTAGTCAAGTCCAATAAAGACAACTGTAGATTTTCCTATTTAAAGGTGCACTTCCCAGCATGCTATGCTCTGGACCATACAGTGGCTGAGCAATGCAGGCTTACTTTCTGAAGGAAAATGAACAGCTCTGATTATTCGGCTGGATATCTCCATCCCCAAACCGCACAAAAACATGTAAATAAGGACTTTAGAGTCTCAACAATATTTTCTTTTGTATGATGCCATGTAATCCTACAGCTACCCTGAGAGATGGAGATTCTTACAATAGCATGGAAGGTTTGGGATGAGTTAGAACGTAGTCTAAAAAAGGTTTGGAGTATATTTCAGGCCTATGATTCTCAAGGTATGGTATTTTACAGAAAATTCTACTGTGAGAGGAACATCCAGCCTTTCAGGTTTCTTCCCTTTATTTTCCTCTCTTTCATTTAAACTCCTGGTTAATGAAACTCAAGCCACCCTGTGATCGTTCACACAACTATGCAGATTGTGCTTGCATTTCTTGCCACACACTCTGCTTTCAACAAACCCCCAGAAACAAGGAAAAATAAGTCTCTGTCATGTCCTTGTTTTGTTTTTTATTTTTTAATGATGAAACAAACAACAGGAGAAAGAACCATCTAACAAAACTCTCGTTTCCACTCTGGCCAAACGCTGAGCTGCTTGACTGCTCCCAGCCAGCTTGATTAAGGTGTCATCCCTCCTCTTTGTTTATATTTATTATTTTTGGAGGATTTCCCCCCCTTCAGTGTTCATGTACCTTTTCCCATTTTTAAAAAGTCATGATTCATAGTTTGATTTACAACCACTCTCGGGGGAGACAGGCAACTCTAATGAGGGCGCAGCAGGCACGTGTATTTAATATCCGCCAGACACTGTACCACATTAGCTTGCCGCATCCCGGGCTAGGGAGAATGAAGTCGGGAGTGGCGAGCACAGGGTCACGCAGCCGCTCACCCAGGGCATCAGCAGCGCTGAGTGATACGAAGGGGGACGGTGGGTGCACAGACCCGTGGCCCCACTGGTCAAGGACGGAAGACGAGCAGAAGAGAGAGCTCGGTGAGGAGGGACCGGCAAGCGCATCGGGAGGGATGTCGAGACAGAGATGCTGCGCGTGGCTGATGGATCACTTCCATTTAAAACACAAAAATAAGGCAGCTTGCCAGCGCAGTTTGGGCCAGTTTCATTAAAACTCTTCATTCATCATACTGCAATGAGGCAGTATGTGTTATCGTGCTGGTGCCGGCCTAGGACCAAAGCTACTCCAGTCCTGGGTGGTGATTCAGAGAGGGCAGAGTGGCAGGTGAGGAAGGACATGGAAGAATGGCCCCTGCCCGGCACGTGTTGTATTTGTCCCACCTCAGCCCAACACCCAGCAGTCCACAGACAGGTGGAAAGGCCCAGAACCTCCACAATAGTGAAGAACCAAGAACCTGGTTTTTGGCACAAAATAATCAGAATTATTATTAGTCTGGCACAAAATAACTAGAATTATTATCAGTCTGGCTTCTCAGTGGGGAAGTTTTGGGGGAGCAGCTGAATTTCCACATGCTGCCTTCATAGCTCATGGAAGACCAAAATTTCATAAACATACAGGAATGGATATAAATTGAAGTTGTGTGTGTATGTGCAGGGGTTCCTCTCCCTTCCTAAAAGTAAGTGGTATGATATAACTATGAAAACCATTAAAATGATAGCATCCAAAAATTTCCCCAGTTATTTTCATCATTTTCTTCAAAAAACCCTTTTCTTTGTTTTATTTAATTAATTAATTAATTAATTTTTTTGCAGTACGCGGGCCTCTCACTGCTGTGGCCTCTCCCGTTGCGGAGCACAGGCTCCGGACGCGCAGGCTCAGCGGCCATGGCTCACGGGCCCAGCCGCTCCGCGGCATGTGGGATCTTCCCGGACCGGGGCACAAACCCGTGTCCCCTGCATCGGCAGGCGGACTCTCAACCACTGAGCCACCAGGGAGGCCCTCTTTTCTTTATTTTTAAATACCTTAATGCGGCAAGAGGAGCCAGAATAGGATCATAGTACAAAGGGCTGGCATAGTATAACTGGGTCTGACTAGTACAGACATTTCCCTGGACCTGATTACTCAGAGGAAGAGAGAGAGAGAAAAAAAAGACTGCACAAGCAAGGCCAGACCGTTGTTTCTCACACATCCCTTGCTGTGTCCCTGGCCATGTTATGCCAATCTTTCCTAGGTACAATGCTCACCCTGAGATATTTCTGACAGTCAGATTATGAAAGCTTATGTAGTAATGTAGGCGCTAGAAAATGAACAAAGTCCCCCATAGCTGTGAGGACATGACTGGCAGTAATGATGCAAGATGAAGAATGAACTGAATACATCAACCTTGTCTCCAGGCTCTTGGTGGATTCTTTGTCTGCTTCCCGATGATGCCAAGTCTCTGCATCGGGTGCCAATGCTCAGGCGGTAGCTAAGAGAGGGCATGCATTGTTGAATTACGCAGAGCACTTCTGTGGAGGGTTGCTACTTTAATGGTTTGTTTTCCAGGATTAATGTTGGCAATTCCACAGAGTCAACTTTTCAGCTGGGAATACTAAACAGAAATATGGCATCTCATATGTGATATGAAGAGTGATTTAAATTGTGCTCTGATTTTGTTCTTTAAAAATTCATCCATCATTCATTCATTTACTCGTTCAGCAGCAACACTCTCTTCCTAAAGACCGTCGGGCAAGTTCTAGGCAGTGGAGACGTTGAGATGAATAAGATGATGCAATTGCCCTGCCAAAGGTGTATGCATGAGCTATGTTTACAAATAATATATCTGTGATATGAGACATTAGAATGATGCAGCTTCAGGGCTGTAAAGATTCCATGAAGAACGACAAAGTGTTGGCAAAATATATTCTTACACATACAGATACACAAATACACACAGACACAAATACACACCATCAGTCAGTATTTTTGTTGTTATAACTATGAATCTGGCTTTAAATATTAAGAGCAAGAAGACTGCATATTATTTTCTATACTGACATGGAAAAGTAACCTCCACTGAAAATGCAATCTCACTATATAGCCCTGCATTTGATGTTTTCACTAGTGGACCTTTGAAAACCCTGAAGTCCAACCATCTCATGTGAGACTCACCTAAGTAACCTACCTCCTCCCTGTTCCCTGGGGTAGAGCTGCTGAAGAATGGCCAATGGAGGGCAAACAAGGGGGAAACCTGGAACCAGAGAGACTAGGTAATTATTAGACTGAATAATTGGCTTCTGCAAAGTGAGAGTTGATTGTATGTATAAGTTACTGGTTAAAAAAAAATACATAGGTCTATAATAAAAATTATAACATTCAAAACAGGTAATTTGATGAGATGAAATATGCCCAAAAAGTCAAATGTTAAAAACAAAGGTTATAATTCTTCCAATGTCAACTGATTAATTAGAAACTCACCACAGCCTAGAACAGCTCACTAACAGGAAAGCAGTGACTCCATCAGTTTTCCCTATCATTGTCATAAAATAACTAAAGAACCATAAAAGTGTGGCGTTTCCATTCAAGGTCTTCCTGGCCCATCATCAAGCTGCCCAGCAAAATATACCTACTTGTCCTGCTAAACATAACCTCAACCATTTCTTATTTATTGCGGTTGGGAAGGATAGAGGTGGTATAAATAAATCTATAGAGAAAAACCAAAGCCTTACATTAGCTAACGGTTGTAACCTTCTTAGAGTTTCCACTTTCGTCTTTGACAGTGTTAGTTTTCTACCTATCAAAAAAAAGTAATGAAAGAAAAATATACTACATTTTATTTCTCCCCTCTCTTTTATAAGTAGCCTTCAAGGGAAAAAAAAACCACAAAAAACTAACGCTCATTGAAATGGACAAAAGAAACAGCAAGGTAGGATATAGTTCAGAGAATTGTGCTGAGTTAGTATATTTCAGACTATTGAATTAGAATTCCTTTCGGAGGAATCTATCTACTACCTTCTATGAATTAAAGATTGAGGCAAGTTACGGGACTGAGAGATAAAGGAGAATTAAGACAGCATGTATTCAGCCCATGTGATGTGCCAAGAGCTATGGATATGTTATCTCACTGAATATTTTATGACTTTTTTTAAAGGTAGGTATCACAATCCATTCAACAGGCAAGAAAACTGAGGCTTAGAAAGAGTGAGTAATTTAACCAAGTTTTCACTAGCGAATGATAAAGTTGGAATAAAACCTCAGTCCTACCAACTCCACTATACAATTCTTCCTCCCTAGAACACATTGTTTTAACTTTTTAGGAGCTTTTCAGAACACTGAAAACCAGAAGCGCAACATAGTTTATACATTAGGGACCCTTAAGTAGGAAGATTTGACATATACAATCTATCAGGATGCAAGCTGCGTATTCAAAAGCCACAAAGGAGTGATTTATTACCAATGGAGATGTGTCAAACTTGCTTTAGAAAATCCTTGTTAAGGGGAATTTTTCATTTCATTTTGGACCACTTTCATTTTGATTGGCAATCTTATCTCAGCACTTTGGAGTTATTTCTCAATTTGGTATACTTCACATCATTCTGCAGCCAACAATGAAGACCAATCTTTTAAATAAGATGAGCGGCAATATCTCATATTACCCCAGGTTTAAATCTCAGCACTACCACTTTCTAGCACCATGACCTTGGGCAAGTTACTAAAACTCTCTATGCCTCAGTTTCCCCAAGCATAAAATGAGAATAATATTAGTATATGTACCTCAAATGGTTTTGGTGCAATATATGCATTAATACATGCAAAGTGCTTAAAAGAGTGTCTGGTAACCAGTTCATGCTATATAACACCTTGCTATTATTACACTGATGATATAGATAAAGCCAGGGTCTGGCACTCAGCAGGGTTCAGCAATTCGTAGTATCCTTTCCTCATATGAAAGCACCTAGTTGCTTTCCCTCAGAAAAATGTAGCTGAATTAAACTCACTCAATATTCAATGTCCTTTCATTTTTCCTACTCCTTAATTCTCCTATTTCCCTACCTTAGATTTTTACCACCCTTGTGAAAAATATATGGTGTTATTCACCCATTTCTCCACATAGCCCAAGATTCTAATTACTGTTATTCATAGGTTCATCCTGGAATTCTGATAAATTTATTTTATGATACAAAGTTTTAAAAATCTCACTATAAACTTCTGTTTAAATTCCACTGAGTATGAATTAGAGTGATGTATCTATATCTATATACACACATCTATCTATCTCTGTACAGACAGATACATTTTACAGGAAAATGTAAAATGAGATTCCCTAAGCTGGGAAATCCTGCCTCCTCGCTTTGCCATCTGATTTATAATACTTATGTAACAAAACAAAAAAGACTTTGGGACTAACATACGCACACTGCTATATATAAAACAGATCACCAAAAAGTACCTACTGTATAGCACAGGGAACTCTACCCCATATTTTATAATAACCTATAAGGGAAGAGAATCTGAAAAAGAATATATATTCATAATTGAATCACTTTGCTGTACACCTGAAATAAACACAAGATTGTAAATCAACTATATTTTAATAAAAAACAAAATAAAATAAACAAAAAATACTATAGAGGCTCTGTTGGGATATTTCCATTCTAATGATTTTTAAAAGATGAAAATTATTGAATCATTCCTTATTTTGAGCTGAAATCTTTCTCCCTTCCGTCTCTTGTCCCCAGATTTGCCTTCTAGAGAAATGGTAAACGTAATTTGTTTTATGGTGTTTGTGGATGCTATGGTACACGTCTAGATCTTCCATTTACAGGAACGAATATTCATTTCTTTGCTACTAAATCTTTCTCACTGAGACATCAACTTAGTCCCTCTCCAAATGTGTGACCTTTCTTTGGGGACAGCCTTTGTCCAATGACTTGTCTGTGCAGGGGCATAAAGTCCTGGCATCAAATGGGATCAGCTGAGGCTCCTGCTGTGAATGACTTGTAGTTTAACTCCTCCCTCTGCCCAAGCACGCTTCCTTCACTCCCCACGGGCCTTGATCTCAATAGCATTTCTAATAAACTTCGATCTTTGTCTCAGAGTATGCTTCTTAGGAAACTGGACTTGCGTTAGCATTTCCATCAATTTAAGTTTAAATTGCATTGTTTCTAAGACATAATATGTTACTCATTGATTTTTTCACTTACTCATTTGTTCAGCATTCATCCATTTATTCACCTCAGTCATCCATTCATCCACCTCAGTCATCCATTCATCTATTCATACATTTCTCCATTCCAACAAAAATATTTAGCGTAAGTTTAACATATTATGTGTAAGGTAACATGCTGAGCTCCCCAGGGACAGAGAATGCACAGACACAGTCCGTTCTTGACCTTTATCCTAATGCAGCTTATAGTTGAGCAGGTAGGATTGGACAAGTACACCAGGATATCTATGATACAAGAGAGAATATAGGAGAGACAGAGGAAGGGAGGGAGGAGATAGGGAGAGAGGGAGAGGAAGAGAGGAAGAAACATACACACATATATAAAAGAACCCATCTACCATTGAACATCATTGTAGGGGTGTGTGCGTGTGTTTGGTGTGTGTGATAACATCTTAAAAAGATAATTCCCTACTAATTCTCTACTATATCCTATTATGTGGACTAGTTTATTTTTCCTCTACCTATGGCATTATGTTTCTTCCCACTTATAACTTCTTATGGATTATATCTTTTCTGTATGCAACCTCAGACCCTTATCTAGCTTCCTATCCTCTTAGGAGTTTCAAGTGTTTCAAATTTGATTTTATGCCTGAAGGATCTTGACACCTTTCTTTCCCTTAAGCTTCCTACCAATCCACTTTCTCCCTTTGGTTTTTCTTGCTCTATCATGTGAAGTTTGAAGAGAAATGATATTGCCAATGAAATTGCCATGAGGGAGGGGGTGATAGCAAGTCAGACCTTAAATCTGTGCTCAAATCTCTCATGAAGTCGTAGAAAGATACTGTAGTCTTTCATTGAGATAAGAGTTTAGGATTGGATTAAAATCCAATCCTCATTCATTTTTGTTTTCAATTTTAGTAAAATAAACTGAAATGGAAAAGAGAAACTAAGTTATCTCTGTTGAGAATAAAACTTTCATCAATGCAATGTTAGAAATACAAATTTTAAAAAATTAGCTAATGAATAAAACAAAATATTTAGCCTAAACCAAGAAGAATTTGAAGTACAATCAGCAGAATTACAGTTAAAAGTTAATGCATTTAAGCTTTCAGGATATGAAATAATAAGTATAAATCATAACTGTCAATCAGTCAGATGGCATGTGTTCCACTGAGCTCACAATCCCAGGTTTGCCCTCAATGTCAAGAAAATTTTAAAAAGAAGTTGTCTGGGGAATGTGTATTGACAATAATTTCACAAATCCAAAAGGAACTTGTAGCTGCTACTGAATTAGTCAATGATGAGTCACAAGCATCTAGAATGGTGCCAGGTACCAAGTAAGCACTTAATAAATATTTGTGAAATGACTGAATGAATTCCTTCTTGATATTTATAGGTATGTTCTAGGTCACTCCAAATACACTGCTCAACAAACTCAAACTCAAATCCATTAAACTTTTTTTCCCTGCTGCTCCTAAATTTTGTTTTCCTTTTCTAATATTCTCCATGGTGACACTTCACTGAGATATTCCACATGCTTTCTAAATAGATGTCCAGTGGGGTGTCTGGAAACAGTCTGAATTAAAGATATGATATTTTAAATTACATTTATTTTAAATGAGACAATATTTAACATTCCATTATTATATTATCATCTTGATTACTGAAGTGGCTATTGTGACAGTGTTGTTTCATATTTTATTTGGCCAAATGTAAATTAAAGAATCATTAAGATGTAACATAGGGCTTCCCTGGTGGCGCAGTGGTTGAGAGTCCGCCTGCCGATGCAGGGGACGTGGGTTCGTGCCTCGGTCCGGGAAGATCCCACATGCCGCGGAGCGGCTGGGCCCGTGAGCCATGGCCGCTGAGCCTGCGCGTCCGGAGCCTGTGCTCCACAACGGGAGAGGCCACAACAGTGAGAGGCCCGCGTACCGCAAAAAAAAAAAAAAAAAAAAAAGATGTAACATAATGAGATATTCTTAAGGGATGAGAGAGAGGAGAGGAAGAAGAGAAATAGATATAACAAAGTATATATTTTAAATTACTTGAATAATTTGATACCTATGATTTGGATTGTCACACAAAGTGATGGAATTAACAGGGTATTGAAAAAATTCCATTGCAAAACATATTCTTATTTAAAATTCTTGGTTTATAAAACTAGTGGTAGTTCTTTTTTCCCTAGTAATAATCCTTCTTCTGAAATATCATGAACGTACGTCTTGCAAACCACTATAAAATTTTTAATTTTCTTCATGGAAAAGACTTGTTGAATCTGGCCCCTGCTTTCACATCTGCACTATCTTCTTTTTCTTGCTATCTCTCCATTCCAAATTGTATTAAGGAATAAAAATGCTACTTATTTAGGAATATTTTCCCCCTTGTGTGAAATCTGAATTTAACACCCAAGACATCATACTGCACTAGGTCATGACTCAATAAGTATCTGTTAAATGTTGAATAAATGATGATCAGGTACTTATAACGTTAAGTATGGGTGAGTTACTATAAAAGGGAAACAAATTTTTGGTTGATGCCATCAAAATTACAGCGTTAAAATAAAGACTACAGGGACTTCACTGGTAGCGCAGTGGTTGAGAGTCCGCCTGCCGATGCAGGAGACACGGGTTCGTGCCCTGGTCCGGGAAGATCCCACGTGTCGTGGAGCGGCTGGGCCCGTGAGCCATGGCCGCTGAGCCTGCGCGTCCGGAGCCTGTGCTCCGCAACGGGAGAGGCCACAACAGTGAGAGGCCTGCGTACCGCAAAAAAAAAATAAAAATAAAAAAAAATAAAAAAATAAAGACTACACATTAGTAAAAGTCTGTATGTCTCTCATTTCACACCACAGTTTAATATTTATATTTTTTAATTGGGGTATAGTTGCTTTCCAATGTTGTGTTAGTTTCTGCTGTACAGCAAAGTCAATCAGTTAATGTATACATATATCCCCTCTTTTTCGGATTTCCTTTCCATTTAGGTCACCACAGAGCATTAAGTAGAGCCTCCTGTGCTATACAGCAGGTTCTCACTAGTTATCTATCTTATACACGGTAGTGTATATACGGTCAATCCGAGTCTTCCAATTCATCCCACCCCCCGTTTCCCCACCAGCCCCTTGGTGTCCATATGTTTGTTCTCTACATCTGTGTCTCTATTTCTGCTTTAAAAATAGGTTCATCTGTACCACTTTTCTAGATTCCACATCACCACAGTTTAATATTTACACTCTAGAAGTACTAAGCTACTTCTACTCCCACAGTATTTAAGCTCTTTGTTCTACTTGTTTGCACATAAAATTTCCTCTGCCTGGAATTTCTTTCCCATTCCATGCCCAGAATTTGGCTACAATTTCTACTCCTTTTTCAGATCTCAATTTAGAAGCCATACCTTGAAAAGCCTTAGTATGCGTGTATGTCTCTCTTTCTCTCTCCCTCTCTCCCTCCATCTCTCCTATATTCTCTCTCGTATTATTGATATACTGGTGTACTTGTCCAATCCTACCTGCTCAATTATAAGCTATGTTAGGATAAAGGCCAAGAAAGGACTGTGTCTATACATTCTCTATCCCTGGGGAACTCAGCATGTTACCTTATGCATATATGTTAAATTTACTCAAAAAGTTTTTTTGGAATGAAGAAATGTATGAATAGATGAAAGGATGACTGAAGTGAATGAATGGATGAATGATGAACAAATGAGTAGGGTTTATTCCTCGTTCCCTCTCCCTTTCTAATGTAGCCACTGATTTCAGTTGGGTATGAGTCCTCAAAGACTATTTCCTACACGTTTACATGCCTCTGTCATAAGTGAACCAATAGAAAATACAATTTTCTTAAGATATGTCTTAAGAGACGTACTGAAAGTATCTCTTAGCTGCTTGCTTTTGTTTCTTCAATAGTAGGATAGCAGTTTATTAGACTTAGATATACCTTGTTCTTCCTAACTGTTGCATAGTATTTCATACTTTGGATATAATACAGTTTATTTGGCTATCCTAACAATTCCCTATTATAAACAGAGCCACAATAAATATTTTTGTCAGGCCTCTTTATGCTCTAGAGAAATTTTCCAAGATGTCAACTGTAAACTTAACAGGAACAGAGAAGTGACCTTTCTAGCAAGAAGTCCATACCTAAACCCTGGCTATTAAGGTAAAAATTACCTGCCACAAAATGTTAACATTCTGCTTTCACAGGTCACCTTCCCAGAGGTAGCATGCAATGCTAGGACTGTAGCAAAATGAAGGGAAATCGGCACACATTGCACGAACAAATACTGTAATTTAGTCAGTCAATCAAGAAATATTTACTGAGGACCAACCTACCCAGTGCCAGGTTCTGTGTCACATGGAGGGAAAACGGTGGTGAAGGAGACACAGTGCCCTCTTTCAAGGAGCTCACAATTTTAAGAAAGAGAAACAAATATAATTAATGTTTGTTTCCTTATGTCATCTAAGTCTTCTTATAGGGATATGCATACAGTAGTGTGGGAGCATATTGGAAGACCTCCTAAAAGTGTGAGGACCAAACCTAGTGATGCTCAAACCTAGAAGTCATGGTGCTCTTGGAGAAACATAACAAAAGATTATTATTTTGAGAACTATGCTGTCACATTCTGCCTCATGATAAACTGTAGTGCAGATAAATAGTAACATGCAGCACACTTGTTTGTTAATTATGTGTTTTCAAGTCTCTTCTCTCAGTAGACTGATTTAAGTGGGGTCAGAGAACACATTTTAGTCAATGTTGTACTTTTCATGGTGCATGGAATACAAAAGGCGAAAAAAATCACAGGAGAAAAGCCTTAAAATTGTTCATCCTGTTTGTTAGACTTAAACGTCCCTACACACGTACGTAATACAACCATTATTTTATTATAGGATACCTACAGTTGGCTCAACTCCTAGAACACAACTAGGAACTCTGGTTATGACAGTCTTTCAGGATCATGCTCCTCGAAGATAATATCCATACAACTTTTATTGACTGTGCTTGAAAACCCCCTATCATATCTCCTGAGGAAAACAGTCTCTCACCAAAATGAACGACAGTGGAAAAAAATCATTCCTCTAAACATTTAATATCAGTTTCAATAACCACCCTGAATTCCTTAGAATAATTCTCATTCACTTGGGTAATTTTCTGTTACCTCAACCCAGCATTACAGGCACTCTCATAAAGTAGGTGTACCTTTTATCACATGGACTCTGGAACCAGTCTGCTTAGGTTTGACTTCTAGGTCTACATAAGGTCTGTGACCCTGGACAAGTCACTTTATACTTCTATGCCTCAGTTTCTTTATCTCTAAAATCATATAAAAATACTGATTTCAAACCTTTGATATAGGCTTAAATCAGTTAACATATGCAAAATGCTGGGAACATTATCTGACCCAGAGTAACTGGTATGCAAATATTCTCTGAATGAAGACACAAATTCCCTACACTAATTTTTTTTTACCAGATTGCATGACTACTTAATTTTAACAAAGTTGGCCAAGATTAAGTAAACATCATCCATGAAAAATACCCTTAGTTATAAATAGCAGGGGAAACCTTAGAAAGAGGAATGGAAACATACAAAATAAAGAGCACAGAAATATTAGTGATATACGTGTCTGCAGAAAAATTAGAACCAAGGTTTACCTAGGTGGATGGTTAGTCATTTCATGTCTACAAATGATTCTGTCATCTTAGAAGACAAAGCACTTGGTAGACTATCTGACACATGGTAAACATTCATTAAGTATTTAATTAACTATTAGTTAACTAATAAATGAAATAGTTGCTTGACTATAAACAAATCTCTTGACATCTCTAGGTTTCTGTTTCCTCAAGGATAAAATGAAGAAACTTACCTAAGTCAGTATTTCCTTAATTATATTCAACTAAAAACTGGTTTCCTAGAGTTGTTCATCAGTGCCCTTGAAAAGAAATCCATGGTAGAAAAACTGTTGGAGAAGCTGCATGCTATTTCCTTCTCTTGCATTCACAAACACATTGGTGTAGTGGATACTGCAAGATGTTTCATCATAAGGGAACTTTATCTCTCCCACTATTTCCCAAACTTGATTGACAATGGACTCCTTTCCTTTGGTTTCTATCTTATTAGTATCATACAGAATTAATGTTATTCTGAACAAAAATGGGAAACATTGCTACTCAATGTTTCGTTTGTACACCAGTGCTAGCCTGCAAATTATTGAGTTGGCCAAAAGGTTCGTTCGTTTTTTTTTCCGTAAGATGGCTCTAGTAGCACTTAGTTGGCTTTAACTTCATTCGAAACAATTTTCTTAGATTGTACGTGACAGCTGTCATATCAGCGTGCATTTAAAAAAAGACTTATCAAAATTGGTGAATTTTTGTGTAGCCATATTAATATTGAAGATGGAAGAAAAGAACATTTTTGGCATATTATGCTTTATTATTTCAAGAAAGGTAAAAACAACAGAAATGCAAAAGAAGATTGTGCAATGTATGGAGAAGGTACTATGACTGGTCGAACCTGTCAAAAGTGGTTTAATGAAGTTTCGTGCTGGAGATTTTTCGCTGGACAATGCTCCATGGTCAGGTAGACCAGTTGAAGCTGATAGCGATCAAATCGAGACATTAATTGAGAACAATCAACGTTATACCATGTGGGAGGTAGCCGACATACTCAAAATATCCAAATCAAGCGTTGAAAATCATTTGCACCAGCTTGGTTATATGAACTGCTTTGATGTTTGGGTTCCTTATAAGTTAAGTGAAGAAAACCTTCTTGACTGAATTTCCGCATGCGATTCTCCACTTAAACATAATGAAAATGTTACGTTTTTAAAACAAATTGTGACAGGCGATGAAAAGTGGATACTATACAATTATGTGGAATGTAAGAGATTATGGGGCAAGCAAAATGAACCACCACCAACCACACCAAAGGCCAGTATTCATCCAAGAAGGTGATGTTGTGTATATGGTGGGATTGGAAGGGAGTCCTCTATTATGAGCTCCTTCCGGAAAACAAAACAATTAATTCCAACAAGTAGTGCTCCCAGTTAGACCAAATGAAAGTAGCACTTGACGAAAAGCGTCCAGAATTAGTCAACAGAAAACGCATAATCTTCCATCAGGATAACGTAAGACCGCATGTTTCTTTGATGACCAGGCAAAAACTGTTACAGCTTGGCTGGGAAGTTCTGATTCATCCGCCGTATTAACCAGACATTGCACCTTTGGATTTCCATTTATTTTGATCTTTACAAAATTCTCTTAATAGAAGAAATTTCAATTCCCTGGAAGAGTGTAAAAGGCACCTGGAACAGTTCTTCACTCGAAAAGATAAAAAGTTTGGGGAAGAGAGAATTATGAAGTTGCCTGAAAAATGGCAGAAGCTAGTGGAAGAAAAGGGAGAATACGTTGTTCGATAAAGTTCTTGGTGAAAATGAAAAACGTGTCTTTTATTTTTACTTAAAAACCGAAGGAACTTTTTGGCCAACCCAATATTTACCAGTCTAAGATAAAATAAGTACAAAAATTCAAAGCAGGTATTTAAAAACTTTTACAGCAATTTGATGGATGTTTTTTTTTTTTTTTGTCTGTTGAATCTAATTAAAAAATTAGGGATTGCATCTTCTATTTTTCCTTCATGGGTTTTTTCCTTAGAAGTTCATTTTTATTAGATTTTACTTAGTCCTTTATGTGCTGTAAATTAAAAGGAAAAGAAAAAGAACATGGATTCTTCACCTTAGATAGTCTGAGAAGTACTGACTAGATGAACACCAACATTATTTCTGAATCTTTAACATTATGAATCTTCCCACTGACTCCATGAGAGTCCATTAATATAAAGATTCCTGGCTTCTACCCCAAATTTTAATCAGAATCCGTAGAGTTACAGGGAATCTATGTATCTATAGCTTCCCAGGTTATTCTGACCAGACTTTGAGAAACAATGCCTTACACTGTGGGCAGCCTGATAATAAAAGCTGTATTAAATAAAATAACAAAGATAAATAAAACTTTGTTTCATCAGTGATAAATCCACAGGACATAAATATGTTTGTGAAATATGTAAATGAAAAAGCTCAGGTTAACAGAATATGAATCTATCATTAGCATGAGACTTTTGAGTCCTATGTTCATGGATAGGTTAGAGTTAATCCAAACTGGAAACAAACTATTGGTCCATGTCTTAGCCCACACTATATTCATCATCTGGATACAAATATTTCAAACCTTTTGTTAAAAGACACTTTTACTAGTCCTTGTTCCTCAATCAGTTTAGTATCATGCTGGTATTTATGTACCATGTCTTCATGTTCATACCTATAGAATGCTAAGTGTTTAAAATACAGATTGATTTTTTTTCTGATCTTTATGCTCTTAATAAGGCAAGGAATATAGTTATGTGATTCCTGCCTCAGGGTATTTTATGTCTGTTTGTTGAGAAGAACCTAAACCTTGATCATAAACAATGGCTCTCCACCTGGACTACACGTTGGAATCACTTGAGACATTGACAAAATCTGATACCTCAGTCCTATACCTAGAGTTTCTGATTTAATTCATCTTTGGAGTGGCCTGGAAGTCACAATTTTTAAAAGCTCCCCAAATGATTCTAATATATAACCAGGGTTGAGAAACACAGAAGTGACCAGGTGCAGTTCCTATCAGACAAACACATAGTAATTATCAGACATCTCATACCCAAATGAAAGTATTTAAGTTAAGGTGGAGAAGGGACCTCTCTGGGCCCACTGTGAAGGGCTTCTTTTATTCACTGAGGGTTAAGAAGATGAATGATGTTCAGTTTTAAGACAGAAATATATAACCTTCTATATATCCCTCACCCTTTCCCTTCTGCACATTCTCAATAATCATTCTCTGCTCATCAGATTAAGGTTGTTTATTAAACAATAAGGAAAAGTTAACAGACAGTGAAAAAAAGAGACCATAGAGAGGAGAGAAGCAGAGTGAGAATGAATATCTTCATTAAATTGCTTTAAACAAACCCAAATAAAAGAACTAAACAAACAAATAAACAAAAACCACTTACTGCTCTCTTAGCCTCAGGTCCTACTGTCTAATTTCCTGGACCATCAGGGTCCCTAAGGAATGAGTGACTTTTCTTAGGGTCAGATCTTTTCACCTCTAGGTATAGCAAAAATTCTTGAAGGGAGGAGGGGAGAGAACTGGGGTAGGACCACAGGAAATTATTATTTTGGAGGCCAGAGGGGCTCGCTGTCTCTCCTCTTGCCTTCCCCCATGCCTGGAGGGCTAAGGGAAGACTTTACAACTAGCCAAATGATAGCATGTGACTTTCTCCTGGACACCCAAAGGTCACATCCCCAGTTCCAATCTCCTTTCATCTGCACAGGTTCTGTGCTGTCATTTCATTAAAAGGATGGTTTTCACCTCAAGTCTTTGTTCCTGGTAGAGGGTTAGGCCTAAATACCTCAAAGTCTTAAAACAACTAATAAACCTTATCTAATACGTAGAAAAGCATCTGTTTTGATTAACAATATCTTATATCATAATTAAATACTGTTATAGCTGAAGGGCAATTTGTTTTCTGGGGTATCACTTCTTTGAGTTCAAGAAAATACTCCCTACTCGAATTTGTTCTAAACTACCTCCAAATTTGTTTTGATTTACAAATTCAGTGGTGTTTATGTAAACTAACACTGACAATGAATTAACAAAACTGTATGACCCCTCCTTTCATTGTACAAATAATTTTTTCATGCTCACACTATGTTTGTGTCCCTTTTATGCACTTTACTTCAGATCTTAGTGGGTAACCTTGAGCCTTAATAACTTTTACTTTATGTCAAACTCCCTTAGTTTTCTTTGATATTTTCCTCAACTACATACAATCTTTATTAAATGAGAAAAGGAGAGGGTGCCCAGTGAAGTGATATTCTGTTCAAAAAGGAAAACTTTTCTATCTTTTCTACTTCCTACTGGTAAATAATTTCCTAGGTGACTACAAGGCAAAATGCAAAGCGTGATAATTTGCTGCCAGCATTACTCAACTCTGCCACTTAGATAACCTATGTTACCTATGGAGCTTACTCTAAGGGAGATTATTGTTCTGTTTCAATTGATTTCTTCATTCCTCACTATCACCAAACAATATTCTTCTTAAATTGATTTTTATTTAGTTTTCACTCAACAAACCTTTAATTAAGAACTACCAGACGCCAGCCATCATTCTACATGTCAGAGCATAGTCTAGACTAATGATCTCAACCCTCAAAGAATTCACAGCCCATTTGGGGAAAAGTAAGAAAACCAAGGATTACAATGAGATAGACTGACAGACAGCCATAGGACTGCAGCAGAAGGTGGGGCGGGGCAGTTAATACATTTTGGCTGGCAGGAGAAGGGGGAAGAATAGTCAAGTAAGACTTTCCAAGAAGGGTGCTATTTGAATAGAAGTTATTTGGGCACAGTAGAGGAACAAGCATGAACGGTATAGAGTTCCCAGCAGAGAAAATCCAATAGAGACAAATCTAAGATCCCTTTAGTGTCAAAAAATGTAAGGAAAATTTGCTTGCAGTAAAAATTACCCATGGAAATCCCAAAAGTTTCCCATGAAATGTAGCATACTTTTTTTTTTCATTTATATCACTCTGTATAATAATTTTAGCACTTTTAAGGTTTAGAATCACTGAACCAGAATAAAGCAAGTAACAAAAGAAGATCTACATGAGATATCTTGAGATACAAACCATTCGGCCATTTAGGTAACTATTAGGTCAAATCCTTGGTGATGAATGGAGGACAGGAGGGCAAAATCTCAGTTATTCCTGGCTAACTGAAGGGTTTTCCATTCTATTTTGATAGTAAGATTCTCTTACCTTAATATATGCTAACATGTTTGTTATGTGGACTAGATGTTATACATAGAATCACTTAGCACTGGGCCTGGCTAATAGTAATACTTTATAATTTTTTAACATATTTGACTCTAAGTCTTGATCGATCAGGCTCATATAGTTGGCCACCAACTTCTTATTCCAAGTTGATATTTCTTGGAATGGCCTTATTAAATAGCTATCCCTGTCATGATCTGGGGAAGTGATCTCAAATTATGAGTAATTTAATTTCTAAAGGGCATGTGTAAGATGTATTGAGGCATAACACAACTCTGATGGGGAGCTTACCAAGAATAGAGGCATCCAAGCACCATCAGGTAGAGAACTGAAAGCATTTCTGTAAGTATGGGTGCACAGTGCATCTGGAGGGGTGGCAGGAGCTGTGACAGAGGAGGCAGGGCCCTGTGTGTCACGTTAAGGAATAAGAATTTATCCTGGGCCTTTGCATGATTTTAAGCTAGGGGATGACATAAACGTACTTTATTTAAAAAAGCTCCTTTGATGACTATGTACAGGATGGATTAGAGATGAACACTGCTCACATCAGGGAGAAAAGTAAGAGGCCCATTAGGATATTATCCTGATTATCCTATTAGGATAACCCTGGTGGGAAATACAAGGGACTAAACCAAGTCAGAATCAGGAGGAATAGAACAAAGAAAATGGAACAGAGATATTTAGGACATAGAGAAACTAGGCTTGATTTTTTATTTGAAGTGAAGGTTTTGGGTATGAACTGATGAATTCAGTTTTGGCCATTCTGAATTTGAGCTTCCTGTGAGCTATTCAAATGGAATTGTTCAGGTGGCAACTGGATATAAAGGTCTGAAGTTTAGCAAAGACTTCCTGGTTAGAGATACAAATTTCAGATATATTAGCACATAACCAGACAGACGATAGAAGAGGGTCAAAGGCTGATCCAGGATAGCTCCAACATGTAAGGGGTAAAATATGACAAAAGCATAGAAAAAGTAAATGAGCTGGGATATTATTTGACAATATAAAGAATACTTGAGTATATTTATAAGCACAAAAAAGAACTACTTTCTTTTAAGATACATGTGGAAATGTGGCAAAACTTGTGAACCAAGGTCTTAGAAAAGAGAGGGGGACATGGGACCCCTTCCTACTCTCCAGGGCCAGCACAAAGGTAGGTTCCAGTCTTGGTGTTAAATCACAACCCTTCTACCATAAATATCTGTTTATAAGTGAAACCCCATAACTGATAGCAGCCTTTAAAAGGAATGGATGACACTGAAAGGTGGCAGAGAACAGGAAGTGTGTCTGCAGAAGGACTTATTTTCAGACATTCGCTTTAAATGTTTTAACTGATTACGTCAAAGTGAAATGAGCACTAATTTGGGAGCCACAGTACGTCACTTAGATGTCCTTCTGGAGAAGTTGCCTTTTTAGAGAGCAGAGTTGACAGACAGCCTTGGCTGCTACCCCTGTGAATCAACCACCTCGTTCTTGCCAAGACCACCTTTCTCCTAGGCTCTTCCCAGCTGATGCATGAGCAGAGCAGCAGTACTGATTCTGGCCCATTACTATTGGGTTTCTCTAACAGGAGACTTCTGGGTTTCCATCATCCTGGCCAAGATTTCTCTGCAGTCTAGAGCTCTTCCTACAAAATCTTTCCTCCCATGTCTCCTTTTGGCACTGCAGACTGAAAGTACTCCCTGCCTACTCCTCCTTTTCCCCCTTTTATCCACGCAGACCTTTCCCACCTAAATCTCTTGCACTTCCAATCCTGTCTTGATATCTCTGCTTCTAGGATGACCTGAACTGACACAACTTGTTAAAGTTAACAAGACAAAGTTCCTATCTCCAAAGATACTATAATTTGTTGATTTTTGATAGAACATAAGTACATCTTGATTCTACTTTCAGTTCCTGTGGACAGAGTCATCTGCATCTGCTTTTTAAAATGTATTTTTCAACTCATTGCTTTGATAGCAGCACACCTGAGGATTCCTAGGATGGCTTTGCTCTTCTCTCAATTAACTTTATACTGTTTCCCTTATACCTCTGCCAAGATCTGTGCCACGGTTCTTACCTTTATGAACAATCTCATCATTCATGTTTCTCAAAGCTACCCTTTGGCACTGTGGCAGAAAGTGAGTCATCATATACCCACGAAATCCGAGATGATTCTGAGATAATGCAGGAAAGATTAGCTATCTCGCACTTTTCCCCTAACTCTGCTTTTCACTCCGGCTCTCTGCCCCTGGCTGACAAAATGTGCACGTAACTATCCTCATTCTGCATTGCATTTTGAGACAAGAATGCCTCGACATCCACATGCCTCTCATCAAAATCCTAACATTGATTTAAAAGGCATGAGTCATTTTATTTGTATCTTGGGTTCTTTTTGGGAAAATGCTGACACTAGAAAACAGGAAAGTCTCATTTCCTCTCCCTCCTTCATTTTCCACAATGCTCCATAGCCTGTACAGCACTTCTGGCCCACCCTTCATACAGCTGATGGCTTTGCAACACTCCTCAGTTACAAAGTCTCAATACTTGCAGGGGTTGGCGGAACTACCACTTGATCTGGTGTACACAGGCACAGACTCTTTTTCAAGTTCTTTAGGTCTGCCACGTTTGTGGAGAAAAATTACTCCTTTGGTAGATGCATGTGTAGAGGAGAGGGAGGAGAAGAGGAATTGGGGTTAGAATGCGAGGACTGGGGCACCTCTCTCTGTGGGTGTGTATTGACCCACTGTCTCTCATGGATGACACAATCCATTTCCTTTTCTCCTTTAGCTCCTGTACAGCATCATGAACCATCCCAAACAATCCATTTGGCAATAAAATGCTGTCGCATCCCAGTATTACTGTCTGGAGTTCACTTGAAACCCGACCCCATATCAAAACGGAGTAAAGCAAGTTGGCTGCTACGTCTCAGTGGATGCTCTTAGGTTGTCTTCAGGGCTTGAAAAATGTCCATGAAAACCACATTTTAAAACAAAGTGCATCATCTATCAGTGGACATGCTTCAATAAATTGGAGTTTCACTGCAGACCTCCTTAGAATGCAAGCACTAAAGCTCTGTAGGTTGGTGCACAGAAGGACCTAGTCTTCTCATCTACCTAAATTAATAAATCATCACGTTCAGGTACACACAAAAAACATGGAGGTGGAAGGGTGTTAGGAACAGGGGATTCAGAATGAAGCACCTCAGTAGACTTAAGGGCATAATCAGAAATCAGGAGTGTGAGCGAGCTTCCTCACCCCCTCAAATCCAGCACAGCAGGGATGGAGATCCAGGAAGATAAAATACTACAGGATGAAATGCTTAGCTGAACAGTATTTTGCTCCCCCATTTCTGAAAGAGAATTTGGTTCTGGTCCCACCGTATCTCTCACTGGCTTCTAAAATTATGTTCAAAGTTCATTTTGGTTTTGAAAACATTCCAGACTAATCCTATGAGTATGAGTGTGTTAACAAAAATACACATAGAGACAGATGTCGAGGTAGACCTATAGTTTCTTCTACATGCGCCAGTTTAGCTGTCTCTCCCTGGTGTGAATAATAGAGAGATTTTTGTATGTTGGTCCTGCCTTTCACATTAAGTTGCTAACTCCTCCAGGGTAGGGATCATGGCTACACAATACATTGTCTCTAGATACCCACCTGAGAAAGGCAGATAATCCTCGTGGACACATAGTAGACCTTAGGGTCAGGATATCTTGGATCCACTCGGACATGAATTTAGTCAGATAACAATCTCTATGTGCCTTAGAGTCGCCTGCTATAACTCAGGATCAGAAGCAGTTTCTTTATGGCGTGGTCTAAGAATTCTGATGATGGGGAGAAATTTATCAGGGAAAGGTAGTGTGGAAATGCACAGCACATCTTTCATCCTATTCTTCCAGTTTGTGGAGAGACTGGATCCCAATCCATTGGCTGTTGCACTGTAGACATTTTATTTCCTCTGTGAGTATCTCTGCCCCATTGTGTAGGGTAGTAGATTTATTTTATTTCATTTTAGCATTTAAATGTTTATATATCAATTTGAAACATTTTACCCAGCTACCCTTTTCAATGAGTCAAGTTACATAAATATATTTTCTTTAATAGGTTCCCTGGAGTCACTTTTTTCATTTTGCCGTGATTCCTTTTTTCTATGATCAACTTATCTGCTTCTGTTTAAAATATGCTGATGAGGCTTTTCTCTATCAAGTACGGTCATAATTAGTTTTATTGTCCAATCTTTACTATTTTATAGGGGACAACTGAGATTCAAAGGTCAAAAGAGCAAAATGTGGTAGCAAGAGCTGAGGGCAGTTTTGAAAATGAGGATTATGACAAAGGGACCCATCAGTTCAAAAAGAAGATTCAGGGGCTTCCCTGGTGGCGCAGTGGTTGAGAGTCCGCCTGCCGACGCAGGGAACGCGGGTTCGTGCCCCGGTCCGGGAGGATCCCACGTGCCGCGGAGCGGCTGGGCCCGTGAGCCATGGCCGCTGAGCCTGCGCGTCCGGAGCCTGTGCTCTGCAGCGGGAGGGGCCACAACAGTGAGAGGCCCCCGTACCACAAAAAAAAAAAAAAAAAAAAAAAAGAAGATTCAGGAAATTCACTTCTATTGCCTCCAGTTCCCTGATTGAAGATCATTAAGTGATAGAGGTGCTAACACTTGAGGCATAAATGTATCAATAAAAAGCATCTTCTTAGATACCATAGGAAAAAAAACCCCAAA
Organism: Delphinus delphis; assembly: GCF_949987515.2. Lineage (NCBI taxonomy): Eukaryota > Metazoa > Chordata > Mammalia > Artiodactyla > Delphinidae > Delphinus > Delphinus delphis. The sequence continues at coordinate 63,505,433 of NC_082686.1, forward strand.
AGTTGTCCTCCAGAATGAAAAGTCTAATTGCTTATTTAGATAACAATAAGAACAGGATAAAATTAAGTATTAGCAATATGCCTGTCAAAAAAAGTGAGATTATACAAGTTCTAAGGGTGTAAATGTTCAAATGATGTACAAGAAGTAAATGACAAAACTTAAAGAAAGCCCTGAAGGACAAGGTCTGGTGATTTATTAAAAGTAAATTCAGCAGCTCACAGAATGGATGATAGGGCTAGAGAACAAGTTTCAAAATTTCCTGGGAAAAAAATGCCCAAATAACATCTTAGAACTGGTTCTGATATGGAAAAAAGACTACCCCCAGACAGAGAGAACTTGCACCACTTCCTTCTTTTAAGTGTCTAATCCAAAACCATAACCAAGTGGCCCTAGGACAATTGATTGTCAAAGGGTTGGTCCTAGGCTTATACCCCAGCTGCAAAGGATGCTGGGAAAGCTAGTTTACACTATATTCCTCTCCATCTGTGGAGGTGGTCGGCTTCTCACTGAGACACAGAGATGCAGTTAGGAGCGGGTAGCAATCTGCATATCTACATACGAATGGGCAGGTACGGGGTAGCCACAGAAAAGAACTGCTCATTATCAGCATCTTCTTTCCAGCATCAGCTTCATCAAGACTTGAAAAGACTCAACAAGGAGAATATATTCTTGCTCTTGAACTCTGCATCTTAAATCTAAGAAGGACCTTAAAATTCTTTCAGTCCAATCGCCTTGATGAAGTCATCAAGTCTCAAAGAGATGAAAAGATACATCCAGGGTCACACAGTTGATGACTGGTATGGCCAGTACGAATACACTGGTCTCCTAATCCCCTGATCCCTGGTGTAGTGTTTGTGCCCCTGCACCAAGTGCAATTCTAAGAGTGATCCTTACTTCTTGGAAGAATGGAAGCAGCATCTTATTTTCTCCCTGCTTGAGGAGCTCTCCTTTTCCATTGAGATGCAAAGTTTTAACAGGACAGGACTGTTCTAAGGCTCTTATAACAAAGCACTGCATGATTACCCTCTTTAACTAGCCCCAGGCTATGCTCCTTTCACCCCATGACTTCCCAGTGGTTTATGCTGTGTTTGACTACAACATATTCTATTCTCTTTGAAGAGTCAGGGAACTCCATTTTGGACATGACTCAGTGGAAAGGAGTTATGAAAGAAAGGCTCTGTCCTTCACAGGCATGTGAAGTTGTAGCCTTCACTTCTCTGTGAGACTCAACTTTTCTGATCTGTAATATCAGCACACATACCTCCCAGGTTCTTAGTTCGGTTAATTTGCGTTTGTTTCTTTTAGGATTAAATGAGACAAAAATGTACCAATTAGGTCCATAATAAATGTTCATCGAATGAATGAACGAACAGTGTTTTCTTTTCTACATGTATAATATTTATACACATATGTAAGAAAAGCAAGCTTCTCTGGTACATGCTCACCCTCAGCATATTTCTCTCTCTCTCCCTCTCTCTCTAATGCATATATATATATAATATACAGACACACGCCATACAGATGTATGTTTATCCAGAAACAAGTAGTACTTCTATCCATCAAGGGCATAAATATTTCATTAGGCAAACGTCAGACTCTTCAAGTCTTTATCATGAAGCCACAACTGTTTGGCCCCTCAATCCTTTAGCCACTGGCCCCTGTTTTCAGTTTTGATGTCAGAATCTACTGCTTCCTGCCATTTCTTTGGCTGGTAGTGTCCCAAATAACAAAGTCCTAACCACCTAGTGACTTGGGGACCCACCCCACTGCCTTCTGAACAAGACTATTAACACATTTATACAACACTATATATTTTGCCTTTTTTTCTAGAGCAGATGTCAATCTTCCTGTGGCTCACAGACCAAAGAGTAAAACATGATGTTTCCCAAATGCACTGGCTTGATTTTTAAAAATTTGATTCTAGGATTTTGGGTCTAGGACCCTAAACAATTTGTGCTTTCTCAAGCTTCAGTGTGTTTGTCACACCTTCCTGTTCAGTGTCCTTCAAATAAATGTACCATCAAGGTTGTTTATTGCTTTTCCAGATTTCTAATAAAGACTTTAATTTGTGCCCACCACTTGTGACTGAAATTACTCCCTAACTAGGTATACGGCTGAACCAGTCCTTATTAGAGAAATTCCAGCCTGATATACAAGTAGTCACATATTTTACTCTCTGTCAAATGTTCTGTTATTAGATTGTAGTTTCTGATATTCTAAAATTTTTGACCTTTAAAAATTACAGTTATGACTAATATGTATAAAATAGATAACTAGTAAGAACCTGCTGTATAAAATAAATAAATAAAATTAAATTAAAAAAAAATTACAGTTAATGAAGTATGGTTAAATCCAATACGTGTATTCCTAAAAGAACATAAGGCTTGAAGTTAGGAGCCATGAGCTAATTTCTGTCACTGAGTGACTGTAGGCATTTACTTTTCTTTACCTCTCCAGGCCTCAGTTCCCTCAACTTCAAAATAAAACTTTAAGTTAGGTGATTTCTCATTTTCTCTCCAGGCTTTAAAGTCTATATATACATGTCATGAAGCTTATTTAAACCTATCTTTAAAAAAAAACTTTAAAGTACATTGTTTAAATTGTTTAGAGGAAAAACATAAGAGATTTTGGAAAGCAGTTCTTGAAGATTTTACAACAGAGGCTATTTGTATAAATTCAGAGATGGGCTCTAATTGCCACAGGTTTTACAGAAGTTAAAAAAATTGCATTATGTTTTCACTACCTACCAGCTCTTTGGCAATACCTGCATGTTTCTGATGCCCAAATGGGTAGTATAGGTCAAAGTGAAGCAATTACCTCTCATAGATTTGCTATTAGAAGTTTACTACCACTAACCACCCATCACGCAGGATCATACCCTGAGTCATCCTTGACCCTTGCTCTTTACTTCCTCCATTCAATGAGTCACCATGTTCCCACCTACCTGGAGTCCCTCACTAATTCATCAGTCCCAAGTCAATCACCCAAATTCAGGTCTTATGAACTATCACTAGATTATTTCAATCATTTAATAATTCATCTTCCTGCTTTCAAGATCTCCCTGTTTATAAATTTGACCAAAATAAGATACTGTACATACATTTCCTTAACTATAGCTCAGATCATACTATTCTCAAACACATGCATTGGTTTCCTAATGTCTACCAAGTATGTTTTCAATCCCTTGGTCTATTAAAAAGGTATTCTAAGATCTAATCTCAACCATCTGTCTGGATAACTTTTCTACCTGCTTGGTCAAATTATATTCTTTCAAAGCCTAATTCTAAGTCAATATTTTCTTAAAACACCCCTTAGGTGTTAGAGAAATCTCCTGAACCCTCGAGTGACTCTGTCATAGCACTCATGCCTTTCTCGCACAAATTATAATTTCTTATGTATCCACTAGACTACTCTCTCATTAAATGCAGGGACTGTTTCTTCCTTCAATGTTGTAGTCTCCATCATCACTTATTGTGTGATTATTACATGAATTTAGAATGAATAGACGGTCTGCCTCTTCCTTAAGGTAAAGTGGAAATGTATTTCCTCTGAGGTGAAAATAGTGATGTAGTTATTTTTATAGTTACTTTTTTAGGGCTAACCCATATTCCTAGCAAGCCATGCACTGCTGTCTGCTTAACAGGGTGGGAGCACAGGGAATAATGAGTAAGCATCAGTGTATGAACTTGGCAGCCACAAACAAATTACCAGAGACAGGCACCTTCCTGAGAGGCAGAGAATTATGGAGGCCATATTGCATGATGGGATATGTAAGTACAGTCTTGGAAGTTCATGTGTGGATGGAAACCAATTAAGTAAAGCTCTTAGGAAGATTGCTTTCTACTGTCTGGATGAGAATTTATCATGAGACATGGTTTTTAAGTGGAAAACCTTACATGTAAACCTGGATGAAGGGTTTTGTCCAAGGTGACACAACAAAGGAAGCAATCGAGATAAAAATAGAACGCTTGAAACCAGCCTCCCGATCTAATCATCAGACACTTTGCAAGTTTATCTGAAGAGGTCCTAATGAGAGGTCAGCTTAAGAACTGCAGCAGCCCACTGGGCAGCAACAGAAATGGAATTGATTGCTCCTGTAAAGAGTGATACAATTTTATCAGTAATGACACAGCAGAACAAAAAACTTGCAATCTTATATATCATAAAAGCCTTTTCTTTGCTAAAATGCCTTTTGATAATCATTACTAGACACTTAAGGTCACATGACATCTGACCCTCTTTAATCCTGGCATTCTGGCTTAAGTATAAGCGGGCAATTCCATTATGTCTTTGTCTGTATTTTAAAATCCATTTTGCCAAGATTTCTTTCACTCATTCAAAGTTTTAGAGAGCAAAAGTGCTGTAAAGGGGGGGATAAAAATGAGGCGGCTTATTTCTACCTTGCAAGGAACTCAAATTCTGTTGCTCAGAGATGCCTAAGTAATCTTTTTGGACACAGGTGGTGAGTGGGTTAAAATCGATGAGGACAGAGTCCCTGTGGGGACACAGTAGTGGGAGGGAGAGTGAGAGCCAGAAACCAGGCCACAAGAGATGGTAACTTTGCAGGTGGATACAGGGAATGATGTGGGAGAGAAGAGAATTCTGGGCAAAGGAAATAATGTAAGCAAACTCTCCTCTGCCTCAATTACTTCCATTTATTTGTCACAAGTTGATTTCCTTCTTTAGACATTTATTTTTCACATCAATCTGGGCTTTATTCCTTATTGGCTGTTTGAATTTTCTTAATCTAGACAATCCCCAGTTTCTACAAGAAATCGTACAATGATGGTGACTCTAAAGGTAGCTTACCAATATTGGTGAGAATTCAGTGAGAAACTGCACACAAGGACTTTATCAGAAACTTGGTAAATAGAGTTCTGCATATAATTATTATGGTTATTTACTCAATGGCTACAGAATATGAGTTAGATGAGGCCATCAACAGTCCTACTCATGGAGGAGAAACCAAGTCATGTCCAATCAAAGATGTTACCCTCCGTGGTCTCTCACATCTTTCAGATCCCTCAAATATTAGGTGGACTGGGTCACTGTCCTCTGAGAAGGAAGCTTTCAATTAGCCAAGCTTTTAAAAAAGAAGAGATTAGCTACAACCAGCGACAGTTACAGAGTACAAGACCCTGAGGACACGGAAAGCAAACACGCACATTATGATATGGAGAAAAATCTGAAGTGTCACAGTGAGAATGCTTGGGGCAACGGGACATCAGAGGAGCATGGTACTCACGACACATTTTGCCTACATAGCTCTGCTTGGTGTCAGCCCCCATAAGGCTGTTATGAGGGGATGATCTACTAGATTAGAAGGAATGCTTCTGAAGTCCATCCTATCAGGAACGTGGACAGGAGGGCTGGGGCTACAGGTGGGGTGAACAGCGTGGTGGGGAGACTTGTACCATCTGTTCATAGGAACATTTTTTCCAGTTACCTAAAGAAATTTGGATCATTTTATGAATAAGGTGGCTGTGAGGGGTACAAATTAAAAATAACCACCCACTTGGGTGCTATTTTTACTAGAGTGGCTCCTTTTAAAAATGAGTGTGTGTGTATTGAGGAGGGGGTGCACAAGATGTATACAAAAATTAGCTAAATATAACATGTACTCGTCATTTGAGGATCCATGACATATAGTTAAGAATAAGTAAAATTGAATAAATAGCCCACTGAAAAGTGACACAGATGCCCATGCTCTCTTGAGAAGTAACAGGAAGTGAAAAGAAATTGATGCCTTATTGCATCAATGCTTTATAAAGAGCCTAGAGAAAAAGGTTTTCCGTGTCAGGGTCTGTGGCATGGAATAAGTGTCCACATCCTCCACCAAATGGCAGTGATGAAATACCTCCCACATGTACACATACACAGTACCTCATATTTATCACACACACATACACACCCAAACAATAATAGCAAAACCCACTTTAATATATTAATTAAACCAATAACCTAATGTAAGAGAAAATTATTATTCAATTTTTTTTTAATAAATAAGAGTCAATATAGAGACTGGCACATAGCTTAGAGTGTCAAAAGTTCTTGGAGTGTCGCTATAAGAAAGCAATTAAGAGTGTGGGTTCTGATGTCAGGTAGGGCTGTGCTGGAATCTATATTCTCACCCTTACAAGCTATGTGATCTTGGCAAGTTGCTTAATCTAGACTGTTTCCTCACCTGTGAAATAAGGATAAGAGTACAGAACCCAGATAGTTGATGAAAGGAAATCATTCATTAAAAGTACTTTGCATATAATAAAGTTCTGATAAATGTGATTATTATCATCATCACTATTTATATTAAATAGTATTTTCAAATAGTATTTTGAAATGAAGTATTTTGAAATGAAGTATCAAATAGTATTTCAAATGAAGCATATGGCAGAACTAGTACTTAAAGCAAAATCTCTGCTTCCATGTCCACAGCCCTGAACATATTCAACATTAGTACTAATGATTTCTAGAAAATAGTGCATATGTGAAGGGATACTTCCTTTCGTTCACTATTTTGTTAAAGTATTAAATTAATGGTAATGGAAGTGTGGAACCCTATGAAAGCTTAGATAATCTATGAAGTGTATAGCCATTACAGACTTGGAGACTAGATTCCTACGGTGGTGCAAAGGATGTCCTCTCTCTCCTCGTGCAGTGACATAAGATAAACACGGTCACGTGTGGAGAAACTGCATGGACCACATCAAGTTCATTTCATTTGTGAAACCAACTAAAAAATGGCTTGGTTTGCCCGCCCCTTTGCCTACGGCAGCAAGAGCACCTGTCACCACAGAGTCAACAGTGGTGCCCTGAGCAGTATCCATGCCCTATAGAGTGACGCATAAGGGACCGGCTGGCTTGGAACAGCTTCCTGTGTGCTGTGCAGGTGATGTCAATACTGTACATGTGGAAATCAAACAAATGGATGCTACTAAATCTATTCAGTTGAAGGAATGACTGTTGGGCATGTGTTATGTTTGTGGTCTAAGCCCTCAAAATGCAAGCAGGTTGCAAAATCTGAGACTCAGCATCTTCATCCCTTTCCCTTTACATATGCTGGGCCTCTTCATAGCTGTTCAATCCAAACTCCACCATCAAATTCTAGGACGAATTGCCACCTGAGGCAGAAGCTAGAGAAGGTTCTTTAGATCCATATTCTAGAATTTAGCAGTAGGTCTTGCTTACTGGAATTGATTCAACAACTATTCAAGTATTTATTGAATGTATTCAATGTGTTCCAGATTTAGGCCTATAGAAACCAAACAAATAGGTAAAGATGCCTGTCCTCATTAAGATTATAAACTTAATCTTATAATTCCACTGGGTGGAAACAGACAATAATTTAAGTAAATTTAGAGTATCTTAGAAGGGGATTGCCATGAAAGAGAAAGGGAAGTTGGGAATAAGATTCTCTTCAAAGAGTGAGTTCACAACTTTGAATAAAGGTGACTAGGAGAGGGCTTTTTGAAAAAGGTTTGAAGGAGGTAAGGAGCAAACCAAGGGGATACCTGGAAGAAGAGTACTCCAAGCAAAGCGGACAAAAACCAGAAAGGCCCAAGGGGAAGCATGACGGATGAATTTAAGAGCAGGGAGAGAGTTTGGCTGGAGCACAGTCAGGAAAGGCTACCAGTAGATGAGGTCAGACAGTCAACAGGACAGATCACATAGGACCTCATGGGACATGATAAATACTTTGGTCTTTAGATGAGATATTGAGGCATGAGGGTGTCTGGAGTAGAGGTATAATAGGAACTTATTTGTTACTTAACAAGATCACTCTGGCCTGCAGCCTGTTTTGTATCACCTTCAAGCTAAGAATGTTTTCTATGTTTCTAAGTGGTTGACCAAAGAAAAATCAAATGAAGAATAATATTCCATGGCATGTGGAAATAACATGGAAGTTAAATTTCAGTATTTTGGTCAACGTTTTTTGGAATGCAGCCATGCTCATTCATCTATTGTCTATTGCTATTTTCATGCTATCATGATACAGTGGAGTAATTGTGACGAAGATCACTTGGCCCCAAAAGGCCTAAAATATTTACTCGTAGTCCTCTACGGAAAAACTTGCCAACCCCTGGACTAGACTACATGAGGCAAATGTGGAAGCAGAGACCAGTTAGGAGGCACTGTAACAATCACAGTGAGAGGTGATGGTGCCTGGGACCAGGTGGGTCAGTGGTAGGGGTGGTGAGAAACCAGGTCCAGGATACATTTGGAAGTTAAAGCCAAGTCCCTTTGCTAACAGATGGCAAGCAGGGTGCAGGAGAAATAGAGGGGTCAGAAAAATTCCAAGTTGCAGTACCCCAGTCCTGACTCCAAGCCTCCGAACCTTAGCACCACTCATTCAATTGTTTCACAGATGCTTTATTGTTTTAAATGTGCCTTTAAACTTGTCCCTGAGTTCTCAGTTGCATCAACTGTCTTCCACCTCACTCTCCACTAGGAGAGGGCTCTTGCTCCTGCTTGCCAGTCTTCCTCCCAAATCAAGGTTATATCTTTCTCTCTTCATTTTTCTGTTTTTGTTTACAGACCAGAAAGTGGGGAGAAAAAAAAATGAAAGCCAGGCAGAAGATATTTAAAGGGAGTCCTAGGATTGCCCCTTTTCTTCCTGGTCAATACTTACTAAGAAGCAGTGGTTCCTTAGCAACTCTCTGGCAATGAAGAACTTTTATTTTGCCTCTGTAAGAGAGATCCCAGAAAACAAATGCCTAAAATGGCAAGCTACTCATCTGGAACAAAACATCAAGTAATGATATTTCTAGACAGATATTTCTAGACAGATAACAGTATTTTTAAACAATAGAATTAGAAATGCCACAGGATATTCATATTCTTAGAATATGAAAATATTGATATTTCATCCATTTTTGCTAAAGAGCAGGTATGAAGTTTTACTGAAATTGCTAGGAGAGCTTACTAGAGCTACTTTTTAGTGCTAAATTTATATGACTTAATTTACAATATTTCACCTGTGATTTAAAAAGAGGCTGAGATGTACAGGTGTCATTAGGGCTTTGATTTTCTGTTGTTGCTACAACTTTACTAGACATCAGTTTCTTCATCAAAAGTGACATAGGTAGATTGAACTATCGCTAAGTTCATTTTTAGCATTTTGTGTTTGTGAGTACCATTGGGGGTCTGCTAATATTCAAGAAGTTTAGGGAGGAGGATGTGAAATGCTAAATCCTTTGAGGCAAAATTCAATTTCTTGCATTTTAGGCTGTATATACTCCTTCCGACCCTGCCTCCTGTTTCTGTCCCTACAAGGTAGACTTTTTGCATAGAAACAATCTCTCTGCCAGGCTTTTTGCTCTTCTCTAGAGTCAGAGGGCAGGATCCTCAGCTTATCAGGTCACAACTATCCCAATTGGCAAAGGCTGTAGTGAATGCCAATTACTACACTTGCAGTTAGAAGCCAATTATTTTTTCCTTAAAATAACGTGTGTCCTGTAGTCAAACTGAAGAGTGCACCTAGGTAATGGAAGCAGCCAGTTAAAGGTTGAGCAGGAGGTGAAAGACAAGGTCAGCAGGGTGAGAGAAAGGTCAGGACATAGTATTCACTAAGAGAAATGCACATAGAACTACAGAATGTTAGAGCTAAACAAGATCTTAGAGATCATGGTGTCAGAAATATATCCTTGACCCTGACCCAGGCTTTGGAAACAGGGTGAACCACCCAGCTGATGACTCAGGAATTCAGATGGATCATATAATATTTCAATTTCACATATATTCTGCACGAAAAAGCAAAAATAATAAGGCATACTGGGAAAGTCAGACAAATCTAGAGATGAATCCCAGCTTTACTATTTCCTATATCTGGATCCTACAGCAATTCAAATACTTTCTCAGGATGCCACATTTTCCATAGAAAAATGGGGATGATCATACCTACCTTGAGGGAACTGTGAGGTTTATTGATGATGGAGGTAATCATCTGGTACCGAGGAAGCTACTTAACAAACAGTATTCTTTACCCCATTATAGAATGAGATACAAGTTTTTAGGAACCTGACTGCTGCGTGTGGGCACATGCATGCAATCTGCAGATATACCATTTGATTATGTATCTGAGTGGGGAAGGAACACTTGAACTTGAGTCCTAGGTTCCCTGGTAAGGATCTCTAGGAAGAGCTAAGTCCGTATCCCGTAAGGAGTTCAATGTTAACAATCCACACCCTACAACTCAGTAAGAACAGGCTGGGGAACTTTCCTCTTGGTTGGTAACATGGGAGTAATGATTTCCCCTTTTCCCTCTTTCCTCTCTGGGGCAAGGAAGCATAGAGGAAGACAATGAACTAGAGAACACCTAGCATGTTTGACTTAATTTGTGCAGTACAAGCACTCACGTTCCAAGGATACTAACTTTCTGGGAGAGCGACCACTGTTGGGAATCCTATAGAAAAATTTGTATCCTAGAGTCAGCCTAAGGGTGTGAAAAGAGTCACTCCAACACCACTAGAACAACTTAAGATCTCCTCCAAAGAAGCCAGGAGAGGAAGAGCTCACTGTCCTCAGGTGCTGCCTTACATATCAGTGATTAATCTAAGGGGAAAGGTCATCAAAAAATTGTTTCCTGCATCTATGCAAATGCCATGAAAATCCACGTGCCGCATCTGCATTTGTCATATGAGCCGGCATTAATAGCGTATTTAAAAGTCATGATGTCACCGCCATTAATCAGGCCCTGTGGTGCCGGGCTTCAGTGTCATCTATTAATCACCAGTGTCTGCAGACATGTGTATTTGGAAAGGCTAAGTTTAGATCCATAAAGCATGATTTATTTTTTTCAAGTAGCATGACTGAAGATGTATCGCCATCTTGTTCTGCTTTATAATCCTTCACCGCTGTGTCCTTAGGAAAGGCCTGGCATTTCCAAGCTGATATTTAAACAGCTATCCTGAAACAAAACGCAGTTTTAGAGGTTCTGAAAAAGCCATTGATGCATATCTCGCTTCTCCTTTAAAAGAGTGTAACTGGGATGTGGGGGGAGTTTGGTCTTGTTCTTTCTGAGCCATTGCTTCAGGAACAGAGGACACTTCCCAGGGAGGTGAAGAAGCCACCTGACAAAGAAGAGAGATCTGGAGTAAGGACCTTGGAGCAAGCCTAACAGATTTCTTTGCACTGGGTCCTGCTTCTTATCTGATTTCTGAAAAAAGGAGTTGCTGGGATTTCTTTGCTCATAGATTGTGATGCAGTCCTAAGATTGGCCATATTACAGAACAGTCACAGAGGAGACTTAGTTCAATGGTTGGAGAGGGAAATAAAGGAATAACATGGAAGGGTGAAAACAGGTTTAAAGAAACAGGAAATCAAAAGTGAAGTGATGGAGAGAAATAATGAGAAAATAATTGAAAAACTGATAAAATGAAGTAGATTGCAGGAAGGAAAAAGAAATGGGTAGTGGATGAGGCAACAGTGGAAGGTCTGAAGAAAAACTGTATGGAACCACGGGAATCACAGGCAGTGACTGTCCTATCAGCGTGGGGTACAGTACTTTGCTGACTTCTTTTCCTTGTGAGAGCCCCTCTCTTAGATTGATTTGATCTGTTCCGATGGTGGCCTGGATTTGACATTGGATTGTATGCTTTGAAAAGACTTCTATGTGTCTTAGCATAAATAAGTAATATCACTTTCTATTTAGTCAGTCTGCTAAGACTCTAGAAATGCTTCATGTGGATTACCTACATGATGCATTTTCCCCATTATTTCTACACGATTAGAAAGTTCCCAGCATTTTAATTACCCCTACTGTACATATAAACTCTCGTAGAGAAATGAAAGACTCACCCACACAACAATCTTCAAGCTTGGGATGGCAACCCCTAGAACAGTCAAAGGCTCAACCGGGATTTAGGCATTACAGTTGATTCAACAGAAGGAAATAAAGTTGTTAATCAACTACAAGAATTATTTTTTATGCATCTATCATTTTAAGATTCCATCTTCTTTTCTCACTGCAGCCCCTCTCCCTAAAGTCCGACCATGTGGTCTTTCACATACACCCGGTCTTTATTCATACATCCCAGGAAAGCCATGCATGTCTTCTCAGTGGATACCGAGTCAGAAGCCACCACAGGTGGATGATCAGAGTGTTGTTTTTCATGTCCTTACCATTTGTCTGCATCAAAAAAGGAACAATGTAAAACACTGCTCTTAAAAAGGTTTTATACATTGACTTTTGACCTAGAAAAATAATTTGTCATTACTTTGCCTCCATTTGTATAGTTTGGTTTGCTTCAAACCTCTCCCCAAGAAAGATTTTGGATGAGGAGAAAGGAAAGGAGTGAATTAATCAAGTGCCAACCACACTACTCACTATACATCAGTGTGATGAATGCCATATAGCCTCTGCTTTCAAAGAACATATAGTCTTGGGAAAGGGTGGTAAACAGACTCCAAAACAAGAAAGGGCAGTAAATTGTTAGGGCTCTACATTAGAAGTCAATCAAAGTTACTACAGAGACACGTGAGAAAACATTACTTCTGTTGTTGAAATGAACTGAAGGGGACATCTGGGGGGACAGGGGAGAGAATGGGAAAATTTAACAGAGAGAACTTATATTTGAGACTACAGTTCTAGAGAAAAAATGTTTTGGAGGCTTTTGGTTTACACATGGTAATAGAAAATGCTATTAAAAGGACCAATGCCTTTCAAAAAAACTCTGTCTTGAATAAAAACAGATAATCATCGACACTTGGTACTGAGATTTCAGCCTATGTCAGAGAGCTGGATATTAAGACGAAAAGAGCAGAATGCATGTTTCTCACTAGATTTTTAAAATCTAGAATAAAGCCTACAGACAAATATCGAGGTTCATCTTAGAAATACATTGAATAAAAGCAAATAGAAGATAAGCTTGTGACACTTTCTACTATCCTAGCAAGGATGACATTAACAGTGGAGCAGGCTTGTAATCTAAAAAAACAAGGAACACAAATTTTACACCATGTCAGAAGTTCTTGATTCTAATTAGAAATTATCATTTTTCTGGTTTTCTAGGAAACAAAGTTTTGTGCATCTCTACTAATTTCAATGGCTATAAGCATATATATTTTTAAAAATTCTACAGTTTTTTGCATGTATAGAAACTTAGGTCACCTCTTATTTTGATTAAAGTACAAAAAGGTGAATAAGCAGATTTTCTTCCATTCTTCTCTCACATTGTCATAGAATTCTATAAAAGTTTTCATTTTCTATACTAAAAATGAAATTTGAGGTTCCAACTCAACTCGTCTGTTTCACCATCTAAGTGGATGATGGAATAGATACAGCAAAGGGAATGCTAATGATGAGAGCTGTAAAATCTCTGAACAACAAAGAATTAGACCCAATTTTTACCAGTATCTCTTCTGCATACACACCTACCCTCCTCAAACAAACACCCTGTTAATTAGATTGTGACTTAGTAGAGTGGATATTTCTCAAGAGGGAAAGACTCCATTCTGTAGGCCAGTCTGTTTTTTACTCCCAGACACCTCAGAAGGATTCTGGACCAACACCCTCCTTCAGCAACTGTCCCTTCCCTTCTTTGATCTTTCTCCTTTTGTGAGGATAACTTTTGTTATTGCTCACTGTCAATCATCTCAGGCTGCTATATAACAAAACAAAGACTAGGTGACTTAAACAACAGACATTTCTTTCTCACAGTTCTGGAGGCTGGGAAGACCAAGACTGAGGGCTGGTGGAACTGGTGTCTAGTAAGATTCCACTTCCTAGTTTGCAGATGGTCGTCTTCCTGCTGTTTCCTTACTTGGCCAAGGGATAGAGCATCTCTCTGGCGTCTCTCCTTCTAAGGGTACTGATCCTATTTCCTGATCCCCTCATGACTGTGTTACCTCCCAAAGTTCTTGCCTCCAAATATTATCACACTGAGGCTTCAACATTTGATGTAAGTGGGGACTCAAATATTCAGTCATGGCACTCATCACTTTCCCACCAGAGTCCGCACTCCAAGAGGTCAAGCGGGTACAGGAAGCAGCAGCAGTAGCTGTAGTCCATTCTCTCCAAGAACTAGGGGACAATCAGTCTTTAAAACGGCTTTAGCACTTTTGCATTTGTTCAAATCACCTCCTTTCCTTGACTTTCTACCTTTTGTCATAATCCATCTCTCTTATAAGAAGGTGATCAAAGGAGCAACATGTCCTGACTCCTGTCTGCAGCCTTGTCCAGTTTCTCTAGACAGTTAGGGGTCTTTGGTCTCCTCGCTCCGAGAACAGTGCCTTTGTTATTGTGTTTACGCCACTAGAGCAGGAGCTATTAAAACACAGGAACTGCTTAATCTGCTTAATTTATAATGTTGAAGGGATGAAGAAAAACCTACAGTTACTTAATAAAGAACGTGGAGAAAAGGCTATCAACTCTGGTTTATTTAAATAACGAAACTAGGGCTTCCCTGGTGGCGCAGTGGTTGAGAGTCCGCCTGCCGTTGCAGGGGACATGGGTTCGTGCCCCGGTCCGGGAAGATCCCACATGCCACGGATCGGCTGGGCCCGTGAGCCATGGCTGCTGAGCCTGCGCATCCGGAGCCTGTGCTCCGCAACGGGAGGGGCCACAACAGTGAGAGGCCCGCGTACCGCAAAAAAAAAATAAATAAATAACGAAACTATTAAATACTTTAATTAGATATACACACAGACATTAACTACTTTAAAAGTAGCAAAGCACTGACTAAGAAAATAAGTTGGACTCTTGACTTATTTCATAGGAAGATGCAAAGAAAGAAAGAGCAAAAGCTATTCTCAGTGCCTTTCATAACAAAACAATATTTTATCAGTGGAATTACGTGCTATAACCAGGCCTCAAAGAGAAGACAACAGCATTAAAACTTTATGACTGACCAGGAACACTCTACCATCTTCTTGAAAAGAACAAAAAAAGAGACAATATTAGGAAGTGAAGAGTCGAAACAGTTTTATAATAGCATTCAGGAGCAACTTGAGGAACAGAGACAGGATAAAACTAAAATGAAATGAACCTTCCATTTATGACTGCTGACAGAGAATTAGACCAGAGGCATAAAAGAAAAGAAAAAAGCAACTAATAATGGTAGAATTGGAAAGGTCTTAGTGTAGAGCCAATCCCAAATTATTAGAAAAAAGATATCAGATATAAACACACTATTTCTCAGTGTTCCACTTCAAGCAATTCAAGAAACCTTTAGCCTTCCAGGGCTGGTTATGAAAATACTGCTATCATTCTGACCAGACAACAGTTTCATTTCACATACTCAACACATTTTAAAGGTGTGTATAAAGCAAAAAGTTTAACATTAATTCCACTTCTCCATTGATTTCTATGAAGATGCAGCATATGAATAACACCGTGAAAAATATTTGAGGCTCATCTTGAGAGAAAAAATCAACATAAATTATAATAGTTACATCGACATTCAACCTTTGTTAATTACAACTGTCTACCCAGCTTTGAGATGTTCTCATTCTCCTGTCAGAAACTAATCAGTCCTCTAACTAATCCACATCACTGGATTGAGCCTTCTACTTCCAGCTATGATAAAGTGTCTTGTAACAGACTATCTCACTGTGAACAACTATAAAACCTGGATAAAATACAAAAAGTAAGCGAATGGATCAGAGAGCAACCAAGGCAGCTATAGTGTAATGATCGAAGACCTTGAGAAGAAAACCACACTGAGGAAAATTCAACTTTCTCCACTGCTTTTCCCCACAAGGCATTTGCCAACTTGTAAACTGTGCAGGGTTGAGAGTGAAAGCAGAAAAGTAGGGGTTCAAAACTTTTGACAGGCTCACGAGCTCATGATACCAGGGAGATGGAAGACGAACTTCAGAATTACCAAGGTAGTCAGGGCACTAGGGGGCTGAGATTGAAGGCAAAAGGGAACTGCAAGGAAGGGACCCTTCCTTTATATAGACTTCTTCCTCTGAGGCATTCGAAGATTCCAAAACTATACTAGGCAAGTGACCTAGAATGGATGAATGAATGAATGAATGAATGAATAAAGGGATAAACAAATAAATAAATAGCAATTAAGAGGCTACAAAGTTAAGCAGAGCTTTCAACAGTCTCAAGATAATGGGGAGGCAAAAATTGGAGTTCAGGGCCAGCCAAAGAGGAATCAGTAATAAATACCCCAGGTTTTTTGTTGGGAGTTCTGAAAGTGTACAGCCTAGAAAGGAGGGCAAACCTTCCCAAATGTGTGCTCTCACAAAGACTGAAGACTAGTCTCAAATCATCTCAGTGCCTCACTGGATCAAGATCACCCTCTAATCCATGCATTCTCAACAGGGCTAATACTGTCCCCACGGGAGTTAAGATTGATCCTTTTGGTAGTAAGAGGAAATCTTAAATACTAATTTACTGCCCTCCAAAAACTCAACTCTACCCAACAAAACCTTATCCTTTAATATTTATTTTCTGTCATTTGGTTTTCTTGACTATCACGAGAGTAATATTGACACTGAATTCACAGAAGATACACAAAATGAATGCAAGAGCAGTACTATAAAACTATGGTGAATAGATGGCTATAATTGGAGAACTTTCTCTTGATTGATTGTTCAATACTGAAGTCATTGTAAGAGGCAGCTTGCATGTGTCTAAAACATGAGTAGCTTATAGATTTTTTTCATGTTTGATCCTCAGGGCTTTTGTATGTGACATGCACTTTGAAAATTAAATCAAAATTGTTTATATTTTATTATTTCATTCTACAAAAGTTATTCAACCTTCATTAATTATGTCAAGGGCTTAAAAGAACAAATGTCAAGAATATCTGAAAGATATCTGGCAGACACTAAAGTTAAAAGTTATTTTCTCATATCATGCGAAAGTTAAAAATTAAATTCACTAAAATAATTTTAAGAAATTAATTCTTTTAATTGTTTTAGTGGAGAAATAGTAGTTTTAAATGATTTTTTAAATGTGATTGTATTACTGTTATTATATATTTACATAAACTTCTAATTTGCATCTGTAATTCAATACATTAAAAGTTGCAAAGACAGTTGTAAAGTTAACTGTTAATAGCTTTTTAAATTTTTACTCTTAATTTTTATTTAGTCATTTTTAGTCCTGTATTTAATAAAAAATAAGATTTACACTTACTCTTTCTGTGTAGAAAACACGGATGTACAGACATTCATAAACATATATACAGTATAGCTGAGTTATTACAATTTTATGGGTGAGTAATTAGGAAACAAAATGCCTCATTATTAAGGAACTAGTTTAAAAAGTTTAAGAAACACTAGTCTAACTGTCTTCCAGAGGAAAATTAAATTTTCTCTGGAGAAAGATAATATTTTTTCGTCATCCAGAGCCTCCATGATTTACCATGCATAATGTCTGGCACTCAGTCAAATAGTATCAGTTATGTCAGGAAATGGGAAGAAAATATAGAAATCAAGAAGATGAAAGAACAGAAACAGACTCCCAAATGAAAAATAAAAACTGGAGTTGTCAGATACGGATTTAAAATAACTATGACT
Source organism: Delphinus delphis (assembly GCF_949987515.2). NCBI lineage: Eukaryota > Metazoa > Chordata > Mammalia > Artiodactyla > Delphinidae > Delphinus > Delphinus delphis. Next base: position 63,522,905 of record NC_082686.1, read on the forward strand.
AAAATCAGAAAATAGATAACCAGATAGAGAATTTCACCTGTGAAATGGAACTTTTAAGAAATGATAAAATAGGAATTCTAGAACTAAAAAATGCAATAAGTGAAATTATGAACTCAATATATGGTTAACAACAGATTAGATAGAGTAGATGGAACTCTAACATGTGTGTAATGGAGAAAGAATAGAAACAGAAGCAATATTTGAAGAGATACTGGCAAAGAACATTCTAAATCAGATCAAAGACATTCAGCCACTGATTCAAGAAGCTATGCAAATGCCAAGTAGGACAAATATAAAGAAAACAACACCTAGGTAAGAGCACAGCAGCACTACTTAAAACAAAAGACAAAGTGAAGAGTTTAAAGAAGCCACAGGGGGCTAAAAAAGACACTGCATTCGAATGAACAACTAGAAGAATGACAGCTGGGGTTTTAACAAAACTGATGGCAGATAGGATATAAATGACATCTTTAAGTACTAAAGTAAAAGTAAACTTACTTTCTTCTGGAGAATTTTATGTATCTAAGTTAAAAGTGTTATACTAGGACAGGTGTAAATGGATATCACAGGAATATTAGAGGATGTTATGTAGTAGTTTTTATGCAGATAAGTAACTGAAGCTTCCTATGGACTCAGTTCATGAAAAAAAAAAATTCTATTCCACCATCATCTGCTTCCTGGCACAAAATTCAAGCTCATCTGTCTCAGTTCAGTTTATAATTTATTCTTGGCTTGATTCTCATGTACAGCTCAATGGGTGATCCCTCAAATACCTTACTTAGTTTAAGAACCCAACATGTACATGTCATTCACTTTATCTAAATATATTTCCAATACTTTACTTTAAAAAAATATCTTATAATAAGCCTACTAAGTAGTAATGATGAAATAATTGCATTATTGGTGGCACAAATACTCCCCCCGCCTTTTAGAAAACTCTACTTTGGGTGCTTATAGTTCTGACCCAGGTTATTGCTTAGATTACTATTCTAAGTAATTGTGTGATATTCTTATATTGTCTTATATTCTTCAAATATCTACTCCTCAGAGTCTCCTGAACAAAAATTTGATATCATATCCTTTATGTTTAAATCACTGTCTTGGGATAAATTCCAAGTTCATTAATATAGCATAAAAGACCTTTCATAATCAAAGCCTTGATTAACTCGCCATTACCTTTCCGATAGTCTTTGGAGAGGCTTTTAAGTACCCTACACCCCGCCACCACACACACACATCTCCATACCCAGTTCACAAAGTTATCTCTACTTAGAATAGCTTCCCCTTCTTCCTCACAAGGCTAAATCCCATTCATCCTTAAACAATTAGTTTAGCTACCATGCTCAAGCAGCCTATTCTGAAGCTGTAGACTGGCTTTTAGTACTTTTCCTCCATGTTCTCTTTATACACTATATTGCATTTCTGATTACATAACTGTTCTCACTCTACTAGAATATAATCCTTAGTTCAAGGGTACTGGAGCCAGTAGCTATCTCAGTAGTCTGTAGATAGTGGGCCCTCAATAAAATGAGGGTAACATAGCTTCCAAGAGGATATAAAATCTGAAATATAGGCTCATTGGCCAACTTAAATTTAAAATACTCGCTGATATTTCAAAATTATCAAAATCTGTTCTGAACCTAAACATCAAATAATTCATTACATCAGGTATGTTCTTCTGTGGGTGGAATCTACAAGACAAAAGACTCGATGGTAAAGGCCAGGGCATGGCAAGCATCATCTGTTGCCAAACCATACCTGATTCAGTCATACTATGGGTCCCAGCCTAGAGAGGAAGGCAGGTAAAAGCTCTTGTTCATTTGACAGCAAGATCTTTGTACCTTTTTCCTGTTTTAAAAACCTGACCTGCTTACCTGTGCCTCTTCCTTACCTGATAATCCTACTCCCACAGGGACATTTGCACAGAATTCTGGTTTTATACTGATTATCTGGATTTGATGTTAGCCTTTCTATTTCACACCTCAACTGCTACGACTTACAGTTCTGTCACTCATAATCCTGTCCCTTATGTGAAACAACTGCTTCACATCCACAAGGAACACACTTTTTGATTTGTCCTTTAGCACAGCAGGAACCAATTTCACTTCCTGAGCATAAGTACTATATCCTGACTTGAAGTTCAATGGAATGTTTATGGAAGGTAGGAAATGAGTCTATTTTCCGAATAAATGTGTCCTTTCTTGATCAAAATCAATCTGTTCAGGAATATTCACTAGACATTACCTGAATGGAGAAAATAATAAAAATAGTCTAATAGTAAAAACTAGTTTCTTCAGACACAGTGGAGGAAGAAAGAGGATGGAGGTAAAAGAACTAGAAGTGAAACTCTGAAGCAGTTTCTTATAACCTTGGAACTATTTAAGCCTCCAAAAGAACTATGTCGTTGGTTTTATTTTCAGAACTCACCTTTCCCAACTTTGGATACCCACTATCAATGTACTTCTACTGGTCCACCAACAAACATTGAGTGTCCTCTGAATATCTGGTACTAAAATTAGCCTAGTGTTAGAAAATAAAAGAAATAAATCTGTTGAAGGTGAGAGAATTTACTTTTAAGTAATTTCATGAGCAGTTTCAAGATGAATTCTTATTAATATTAATTTTCCAAATTCAAAAATGTGTTATTTATTCATTCAATAAATATTCATTAAGCATATATTTGAGACAAGATATTGGGGATATAAAAATTAACAAGGTATATGTTCCTCTCTCACAGACAAAGAGGTAACAAAATAAGCAATAATAAAAAAATTATGTAAATGATAAAATAAGAAAAAATATATAGTGTTCTGGGCACAAATGACAACAGCACATAACCTGGTCTAAGGGCTATCATGGAAATCTTTTCTGAGGAAGAACTGAAGGACAGGGAGGAGAAAGTCAGTCCAACAGGATGGATAGGAAGGGGAACATCAAAATTATATCTAATATTATAGACTTATCGGCATGATCAAGTAAGCACAGTGATAATAGAGTAATTTATTTTTAAAAAACCCCCAAACTTCTGAAAGAGAAACTTCTCTGACAAGTGTTGGTTTAGGAAATTACTTCTCATCTATGCTTAGAGATAACTTGGATTTTTGCCCCAAAAGGGAGAACTGAGTTCTCATAATAGGAAAATTATGATTCTGAGCATTGCTGAAGATAGGACATTATGTGAGGGGAAATTCCATTACCTCAGCCAACACAAATGTTCAAGAATTCTAGCTATAAAAGAATGCTAATCATTCTACGCTAATCATTCTAATTATCCAGATGTTGTTACTTTGGATTTAAAAAAAAAGAATAAGGAGGAGGAGGAGATTGGGGGCGACGAAAAGCCCTGATGTCCCTGACAGCACAGCCTCTATGATGGAAAATAACTCGTCCAGGGAAGAGTAAAATGGCCTGTCTTACTGCCTAAACTTTGTCCACCAAATGCAATGTTAGCTAATAGAAGCTGCTGTCATCTGCTGTACAGAGTGGAGAGGGAGGGGAATGGGGCATATTTCAACTTATTTGTGAATCAGTACCATTAAGACATGTCTGTCCCAGCTCTCAGCCCTCTTTTCAGCCTGGAATGAAAGTTGATGTGTATAAATCTTTCCTAATGGATAGGGTTGTCCGCAGCTTGCCATGCTATTCCATGACAAGAAATCCAACATCTTGTCTGACAAGAAAAACAAAATCAGAGCTCTCTGCTTATTCAACTTGACTCCCTGTCTTCTGATAATTTTTTCTTCCTCTGCCTCAATTCTTACCCACAGACCCAATTATGATCAAATCTACCATTTCAGTGTAAAAGGGAAAATGTGAGAACAAAAGTTCATCTGTCCCTTTCTTGATTTATCTAGGGATTTGTCTACATTAGGCTTAATGAGGGATGGCCTGGAATAGTAGTTTTTAAAATTGTTTAAAGCCATATGACACTCCCTTTAGATAAAAATTTATGAGGAAGCCCATATGCAGAAATGACGAAGAGAGGCTGCATTGGCTCAGCCCTTCCCCTTCTTTAGGGGCTCTACAGCCTAAGAAGTCCCATCATACTCAGAGAACGACAGTCCTGTGGATACTGTCTCAGATCCAACACCTCTCATCCTTGCTTGCCTCAGTCACCAGCAGTAACCTAGATCTCTCTGAACGTTTGTTTTCACCCAGACCCATCTCCCTATTTTTCTGCTCATCTCTGATTCAGGCTCAGTTCCCACCTCTTCACTCTCCCAAGCTTCTTTCTATTATTAGTTTCTCAGAACATTCCCTTTACCTCCTATCTTAGCTGAAACCTAATTCTCCTCTGAGAACAAAATTTCTTCCCTAACCTTCTCAAGTAGTGATCGTGTTTTGTCTTATACACTCTGTTATGTTAGGGTCAGAAAGTGAGGTTAGTTAGTGTCCTCCTTGCTTCCCCTTGTGGCTTCCAGACTATTACTACCCCCTCCTCTTACAAAAACCACTCCTTCTTTAAAATGCACATCATCTCGATAAATCACAGTCTTACCCTAACTTGCTGCAGTTGCTTCCTTACCTCTTGTCACTCCCTTTATTTCCTCAAAAAACTATACCACACAGCTCCTCTTCACCACAGCGGTTGCCATTATTCACAGTGAATTCAATGTCCACATTAATGAATCCTTCAATTCACTTCTCCTTTTCCTTCAAGTATTCATTTTCCTCTATTGCCTCCCATCAATTCAAGTACATGGTCAAGGGCACACTGCACTTTGTGCTCATAAGAAACTCAATTTTCATCATTCTGATATTTGACTACTTACTAAACAACCCCCCCTGATTTGCTCTGGTACTCCAACTGCCACAATTCTTTGATTTCCAAGATATCCCATTTACCCTCCTCTGTCTCTACTTTCCTGCTTTTCTGTGAATACTTACATTCTCTTATAAATGCTCTTAGCTTCCTCTGTTACAGTCCCCTGGCAAAACTCCAACTCTGACAGAAGTACACTCACCCCTTGGTATCTGCAGGGGATTGATTCCAGGACCCACTCTGGATACCAATACCCCAAATCCAATCATGCTCAAGTCCCATAGTCAGCCCTCCATATCCGAGGTTCTGCATCTGAGGATTCAACCAACCATGGATGGTGTAATATGTACTGTAGTATTTACTGAAAAAAAAATCCACATTTAAGTGGACCCTCACAGTTCAAACTCATGTTATTTGAAGGTCAATTGTATACCATTCATCTTTTCTGTACTTGCATCTAAACAATTAAGCCAACTGGTTTCATTTTAACTGCATGATCATGAACTTCAAATAGGCACTCAATACTGTCTGGCAATCTTAGCATAGTGTACTAGAAAATTCACTCTTTTATTCACCAAAAACATTTTCATATATTCTCTTCTTTCCTCAAAACCCCTACATTCTCTGTTCTATTTTCAATTAATTGAAGACTTTTTCTTGGACTTCATTAGAAAAGACAAGAACAAATCACTCATACCAACTTTATTCATTTTCTTGTCACTTTAATCTGTTTATAAACCCACCTGCATCTACACGCTTCTTCTTACTTGTTACTAAAGAGGAGGTGGCCATCATTCCACAAAAGCCCAGTTTCGTAGTTTCTTTGGATCCGATTCATTTCCATCATCTCAAGACAATCATCCTTCAGTCCTACCCTCTCCCTGCAATCTACTTCCCAGATCAGTCACAGATACACTTCAAAGATCTGTGTACACATTTCCTCTAATTCCTTCATGTCTCAATGTACTCCAGACAAAGCAGGTTATAAATCAAAGTGCATATTACACCACCTTCTTTTTAAAGAAGATATACTTACGTATACATAGATTATACAGCTAAACATTAGAAAAGCTGCAGTTCTCTCCAAGGGATAGGATTATACCTATTTATTTTCTTCTTTATGCTTAAAGTCATTCCCTATATTTGTGTACATACTCATACACACATACATTTTTAATAAAAAATATATTGTTTAAACTGGAATTCTCATCTGCAAAGCAATTTCCTGCACGTTTCATGAATGCATGTCATGCCACCGATAACCAAGTTTCTAGATTTGCCTTACTGGGGTAAGTGACCTTGGTGCAGAGGCAACCACCAAAAAATTCAGTACTGCCCATTCGCACAATTCTAGCAGGATGCATTGCTAACATTTTATTTCGTTACTTCACATTGCATTTCAGTGATCTGCAAGCCCACATACTAGCTGTCATTACTGCCATACTTGTGAGCCATTACAGTCGGCCCTCTGTATTCTCGGGTTCTGCATTCTTGAATTCAACCAACCAACCACGGATCAAAAATATATTTATTTTTTAATTCTAGAAAGTTTCAAAAAGCAACACTTGAATTTGCTGCCTGCTGACAACTATTAACATAGCATTTACACTGTATCAGGTATTATAAATAATCTAGAAATGAGTTAAAAATATATGGAAAGATGTGTGTAGCTTCTATGCAAATACGATGCCATTTTATAAGGGACTTGAGCATCCATGGATTTTGGTATGGGGGCGGGGGTCCTGGAGCCAATCCCCTGTGAATACTGGATGACTACTATAATCTCTTAGAAAACCCCTTTCTAAGATTTGTCATACCCTGTTTTGTCATGCCCTGATAAGCAGCTTTAAAGAGTACATAGGTAAACAATACTCTTTGAGACTAGTTAATAACACAAAAGAAAGAAACCAAATACACCATTAAAATATTAAAGAGAGTAGAATTTTGTGATGATAGGAATAAATTACTGGTAAGGAAGAGAAAATAGATCCCATGGAGGAAGTAGAGAGATAAACAAAATAAATATGAAGGTTTTCTTGTAATTTCTTGGGTCATTGGTTGGGGGAGAATAGTGGGGACATTTTCTTGCATTAAATTTATGGCTGAGGCTGTTCCTAGCTCACAGATGATGATTCCTTCAAATGTGTCTGGCTATGTCTTATCCTGTAATACTTTTATTTCTCTACACAGGAATGGCAAGCTGCTGTCATTCTTTAATTCAGGCACCGCTTTGGGATGCCTCACCTTCCTTCCCCACTCTGAGTTTAAGGCTTCCATGATTGGCCACTTCAAGCAGACGGTGTGTTGCGAGATTTTTCACATCACAGCTCTATTAAATCAATCCTATTTGAACACTTCCTTCTCACCACTTCACTGAAAATAACCTCCTAAGGATTGGAGGGTTTGAAAAGGGCAAAAAGCTTTAGTTATTGCTTTGCAGAAAACTTTGTATACAAAGGAAATATCAGACTGAACTACTTCTATTCACATATCATGTTTAAATGTCCATTTAGGGCTACTTTCAGAGGTCATCTGGCATAATGACTGAAGAAGGCACTGATCAGGATGAAGAACAAATGGAAATATACTTTATAAAGAGAAGAGAAAAAAAACAAATGGTTAATGATAACAGCAATAAAAATACAAAATTATATGTGAAAACCACTAAACTATTAGGATTCAAAAAAGCAAATTTAAAAATCCCCACAAGGAGGACATACAAGATGGTGGAGTAAGACGTGGAGATCACCTTCCTCTTCACAAATACATCAGAAATACATCTACACGTGGAACAACTCCTACAGAACACCTACTGAAATCTGGCAGAAGACCTCAGATTCCCAAAAGGCAAGAAACTCCCCACATACCTGGGTAGGGCAAAAGAAAAAAGAAAAAACAGAGACAAAAAAGAGGGATGGGACCTGCACCTCTGAGAGGCAGCTGTGAAGGAGGAAAAGTTTCCACACACTAGGAAGACCTTTCACTGGTGAAGACGGCGGGTGTGCAGTAGGGGGCAAGCTTTGGTGCCATGGAGGAGAGTACAGCAACAGGGGTGCAGAGGGAAAAGCAGAGAGATTCTTGCACAGAGGATCGGTGCTGACCAGCACTCACCAGCCTGAGAGGCTTGTCTGCTCAACCACCAGGGTGAGTGTGGGCTGGGAGCTGAGTCTCGGGCTTCGGAATTCAGATCTCAGGGAGAGGACTGGGGTTGGCTGTGTGAACACAGCCTGAAGGGGGCTAGTATGTCACAGCTAGCCAGGAGGGAGTCCAGGAAAGAGTCTGGAACTGCCTAAGAGTCAAGAGACCATTGTTTTGGGGTGCACAAGGAGAGGAGATTCACAACACCAACTAAACGAGCTTCAGAGACGGGTGCAAGCCACAGCTATCAGTGCGGATGCCACAGACGGGCATGAAATGCCAAGGCTGCTGCTGCAGCCACCAAGAAGCCTGTGTGCAAGCACAAGGCTTGCACACAGGCTTCTTGGTGGCTGCAGCAGCAGCCTTAGCACCACACCTCCCCTCCCTGGAGCCTGTGCAGCCCGCCACTGCCAGTGTCCCATGATCCAGGGACAACTACCCGGGAGAATACACAGCACGCCGCAGGCTGTTGCAAAGTCAGGCTGCCCTCTACCACCGCAAGCTCACCCCACATTCCGTACCCCTCTCTCCACTGGGCCTGAGTGAGTCGGAGCCCCTGAATCAGCTGCTCCTTTAACCCCCTCCTGTCTGGGTAAAGAACAGACACCAGAGGGAGACCTACATGCAGAGGTGGGGCCAAATCCAAAGCTGAACCCCAGGAGATGTGCTAACAAAGAAGAGAAAGGGAAATCTCTCCCAGCAGCCTCAGGAGAAGCGGATTAAATCTCCACAATCAACTTGATGTACCCTGCATCTGTGGAATACATGAATAGACAAAGTCATCCCAAAATTGAGGCGGTGGACTTTGGGAGCAACTGTAGACTTGGGGTTTGCTGTATGTGACTAACTAGTTTCTATTTTTATGTTTTCTTAGTATAGTTTTTAGTGCTTGTTATCACTGGTGGATATGTTTATTGGTTTGGTTGCTCTTTTCTTTTTTTATTACTTTAAAATGTTTTTATTTTAATAATATTGTTTTACTGTTTATTTTAATAACTTTACTTTATGTTTCCTTCTTTTTTTCCTTCCTGTCCTTCTGAGCCATGTGGCTGACAGGGTCTTGGTGCTCTGGCCAGGTGTCAGGCCTGAACCTCTGAGGTGGGAGAGCTGAGTTGAGGATACTGGACCCCCAGAGACCTCCTGGCCCCAAGGAATAAGAATTGGCGAGAACTCTCACAGAGATCTCCATCTCAGCACTAAGACCCAGCTCCACTCAATGACCAGCAAGTGCCAGTGTGAACACTCCATGCTAAAAAAGTAGCAAGATAGGACCATAACCCTACCCATTAGAAGAGAGGTTGACTAAATCATGATAAGTTCACAGACACCCGAAAACACACCACTGGACATGATCCTGCCTCATTCACCGGAACACAGGCACCAGGCCCCTCCACCAGGAAGCCTACACAACCCACGGAACAAACCTTATCCACTAGGGTCAGACACCAAAAACTACGGGAACTACGAACATGCAGCCTGTTAAAAGGAGACCCCAGGGCTTCCCTGGTGGTGCAGTGGTTGAGAGTCTGCCTGCCGATGTGGGGGAAATGGGTTCGTGCCCCGGTCTGGGAGGATCCCACAAGTCACGGAGCAGCTGGGCCCGTGAGCCGTGGCCACTGGGCCTGCGTGTCCAGAGCCTGTGCTCTGCAACGGGAGAGGCCACAACGGTGAGAGGCCCGCATAGCGCAAAAAAAAAAAAAAAAAGGAGACCGCAAACACAGTAAATTAAGCAAAATGAGAAGATAGAGAAATATGCAGCAGATGAAGGAGCAAAGTAAAAACCCACCAGACCAAACAAATGAAGAGGAAATAGGCAGTCTACCTGATAAAGAATTCAGAGTAATGATAGTAAAGATGATCCAAAATCTTGGAAATAGAATGGAGAAAAAAAAAGAAACGTTTAACAAGGACCTAGAAGAACTAAAGAGCAAACAAACAATGATGAACAACACAATAAATGAAATTAAAAATTCTCTAGAAGGAATTAACAGCAGAAAAACTGAGGCACAAGAATGGATAAGTAACCTGGAAGATAAAATAGTGGAAATAACTACCGCAGAGCAGAATAAAGAAAAAAGAATGAAAAGAATTGAGGAAAGCCTCAGAGACTTCTGGGACAACATTACACACAACAACATTCAATTTATAGGGGTCGCAGAAGAAGAAGAGAAAAAGAAAGGGACTGAGAAAATATTTGAAGAGATTATAGTTGAAAACTTCCCTAATTGGGGAAAGGAGATAGTCAATCAAGTCCAGGAAGCACAGAGTCCCACACAGGATAAATCCAAGTAGAAACATGCCATGACACATATTAACCAAAAATGAAATACAAAGAAAAAATATTAAAAGCAGCAAGGGAAAAGCAACAAATAACATACAAAGGATTCCCCATAAGGATAACAACTGATCTTTCAGCAGAAAATCTGCAAGACACAAGCGAGTGGCAGGACATAAAGTGATGAAAGGGAAAAACCTACAACCAAGATTACTTGACCCAACAAGGATCTCATTCAGATTTGACAGAGAAATTAAAACTTTACAGACAAGCAACAGCTAGAGAATTCAGCACCACCAAACCAGCTTTACAACAAATGCTAAAGGAACTTCTCTAGGCAGGAAACACAAGAGAAGGAAAAAACCTACAAAAACAAACCCAAAACAATTAAGAAAATGTAATAAGAACATACATATAGATAATTACCTTAAATGTAAATGGATTAAATGCTCCAACCAAAAGACATAGACTGGCTGAATGTATACGAAAACAAGACCCATATATATCCTTTCTACAAGAGACGCACTTCAGACCTAGGGTCGCATACAGACTGAAAGTGAGGGGATGCAAAAAGATATTCCATGCAAATGGAAATCAAAAGAAAGCTGGAGTAGCAATTCTCATATCAGAAAAAATAGACTTTATTTATTTATTTTTTTCACTGACTTTTAAAAACAATGGGATGTTTATTTTACCAAAGACTTTTTTTTTTAACATCTTTATTAGAGTATAATTGTTTTACAATGGTGTGTTACTTTCTGCTTTAAAACAAAGTGAATCAGCTATACATACACGTATATCCCCATTATCTCCTCCGTCTTGCATCTCCCTCCCATCCTCCCTATCCCACTCCTCTACGTGGTCACAAAGCACAGAGTTGATCTCCCTGTGCTATGCGGCTGCTTCCTACTAGCTATCTATTTTACATTGGTAATATATACTAGTCCATTCCACTCTCTCACTTCATCCCAGTTTACCCTTCCCAATTCCCGTGTCCTCAAGTCCATTCTCTACATCTGCATCATTATTCATGTCCTGCCCCTAGCTTCTTTATAACCATGTTTTTTTTTAGATTTCATATATATGTGTTATCATACAGTACTTGTTTTTCTTTTTCTGACTTACTTCACTCTGTATGACAGACTCTGGGTCCATCCACCTAACTACAAATAACTCAACAAAATAGACTTTAAAATAAAGACTACTACAAGAGACAAAAAAGGACACTACATAATGATCAAGGAATCAATCCAAGAAGAAGATTTAACAATTGTAAATATTTATGCACACAGCATAGGAGCACCTCAATACATAAGGCAAATGCTAACAGCCATAAAAGGGGAAATTGACAGTAACACAGTCATACTAGGGAACTTTAACACCCCACTTTCACCAATGGACAGATCATCCAAAATGAAAATAAGTAAGGAAACACAAGCATTAAATGATACAAGATGGACTTAAACAGGATGGACTTAATTGATATTTATAAGACTTTCTATCCAAAAAAAACAGAATACACTCTCTTCTCAAGTGCTCATGGAACATTCTCCAGGATAGATCAAACCTTGGGTCACAAATCAAGCCTTGGTAAATTTAAGAAAATTAAAATCATATCAAGTATCTTTTCTGACCACAACGCTATGAGACTAGGTATCAATTACAGGAAAAAAACTGTAAAAAGTACAGACAAATGGAGGCTAAACAATACACTACTAAATAACATGAGATCACTGAAGAAATCAAAGAGGAAATCAAAAAATACCTAGAACAAACGACAATGAAAACACGACAACCCAAAGCCTATGACATGCAGCAAAAGCAGTTCAAAGAGGAAAGTTTATAGCAATACAATCCTACCTCAAGAACAAAGAAAAATCTCAAATAAACAACTTAAACTTACACCTAAAGCAATTAGAGAAAGAACAAAATAACGCAAAGTTAGCAGAAGGAAAGAAATCATAAAAATCAGATCAGAAATAAACATAAAAGGGGCTTCCCTGGTGGTGCAGTGGTTGAGAGTTTGCCTGCCAATGCAGAGGATATGGGTTCGTGCCCCAGTCCGGGAGGATCCCACATGCAGTGGAGTGGCTGGCCCAATAAATAAATAAATAAATAAATAAAACCCAAATATATTTCCCTGTAAATTCCCACTGATCTCAGTTCTGCAACCTGAAATGCGTATAAAAAGTGTAGTCCCCAGACAGCCATGGCTGCTGAACCTGCAAGTCTGGAGCCTGTGCTCCTCAATGGGACAGGCCGCGAGGGTGAGAGGCCCGCGTACCACCAAAAAAAAAAAAAAAAAAAAAAAAAAGAAACAAAAAAGAAATGAAGGAATCAACAGCAAAGATCAATAAAACTAAAAGCTGGTTCTTTGAGAAGATAAACAAAATTGATAAACCACTAGCCAGACTCATTAAGAAAAAAAGGGAAAAGACTCAAATCAACAGAATTAGAAATGAAAAAGGAGAAGTATCAACTGACACTGCAGAAATACAAAGGATCATGAGAGATTACTACAAGCAACTCTATGCCAATAAAATGGACAAGCATGAAGAAATGGACAAATTCTTAGAAAAGCACCACCTCCCGAGACTAAACCAGGAAGCAATGGAATACATAAGCAGACCAATCACAAGCACTGAAATTGAGACAGTGATTAAAAATCTTGCAACAAACAAAAGCCCAGGACCAGATGGCTTCACAGGCAAATTCTATCAAACATTTAGAGAAGAGCTAACACCTATCCTTCTCAAGCTCTTCCAAAAGGTAGCAGAGGAAGGAACACTCCCAAACTCATTCTACAAGGACACCATCACCCTGATACCAAAACAAGAAAAAGATGCCACACACACACAAAAAATCTACAGGCCAATATCACTGATGAGCATAAATGCAAAAATCCTCAACGAAATACTAGCAAACAGAATCTAACAGCACATTAAAAAGATCATACACCATGATCAAGTGGGGTTTATCCCAGGAATGCAAGGATTCTTCAATATATGCAAATCAATCAATGTGATACAACTGACAAAGGATTAATCTCCAAAATTTACAAGCAGCTCATGCAGCTCAGTAACAGAAAAACAAACAACCCAATCCAAAAATGGGCAGAAGACCTAAACAGACATTTCTCCAAAGAAGATACACAGATTGCCAACAAACACATCAAAGGATGCTCAACATCACTAATCATTAGAGAAATGAAAATCAAAGCTACAATGAGGTATCACCTCACACCAGTCAGAATGGCCATCATCAAAAAATCTACAAACAATAAATGCTGGAGAGGGTGTGGAGAAAAGGGAACCCTCTTGCACTGTTGGTGGGGATGTAAATTGATACAGCCACTATGGAGAACAGTATGGAGGTTCCTTAAAAAACTAAAAACAGAACAACCATACGACCCAGCAATCCAACTACTAGGCATACACCCTGAGAAAACCATAATTCAAAAAGAGTCATGTACCACAATGTTCACTGCAGCTCTATTTACAACGGCCAGGACATGGAAGCTACCTAAGTGCCCATTGACAGATGAATGGATAAAGAAGATGTGGCACATATATACAAAGGAATATCACCCAGCCATAAAAAGAAGTGAAATTGAGTTATTTGTAGTGAGGTAGATGGACCTAGAGTCTGTCATACAGAGTGAAGTAAGTCAGAAAGAGAAAATCAAATACTGCATGCTAACACATATATATATGGAATCTGAAGAAAAAAAAAAAGGTTCTGGGAACCTAGGCACAGGACAGGAATAAACACGCAGATGTAGAGAATGGACTTGAGGACATGGGGAGGCGGAAGGGTAAGCTGGGACAAACTGAGAGAGTGGCATGGACATATATACACTACAAAATATAAAACAGATAGCTAGTGGGAAGCAGCCACATAGCACAGGGAGATCAGCTCAGTGCTTTGCGACCACCTAGAGGGGTGGGATAGGGAGGGTGGGAGGGAGACACAAAAGGGAGGGGATATAGGGATATATGTATCCGTATAGCTGATTCACTTTTTATACAGCAGAAACTAACAACATTTTAAAGCAATTATACTCCAATAAAGATGTTAAAAATAATCCCCACAAATGTTTCTCACAGGATATCAACTCTGCAACTAAGAGAATTATTTCTTTCTGTTTTTCCCACCTTTGATCCTAACTTTACATATAAAAACAAAGGACTTTTATTGAACATCAAGATATTTAAAAGATTGGAACAGTAGCTTCCCAGAATCACCTGTCACAGGCAGCCCTCCATTTTAATCTACAAGACCCCCTTGTCCAAGGAATGCAAGCTGCACTCAACAACCGAAACTCCACACACACACCCTTTGACAATAAAGTGATAAGCCATACGACTGTAATGCATGTTTACAGTTTACAAAGCACGGTGTATGCATGCATAATCTTTTTAAATAATGCACCAAGCATAAGATTAATGTCACTGTCCAATCTCTCTATCAAAATCTGCTACTGCAATATGTAAGAAAACATCTAATACATTTTTCATAGCCATACACAGTGAGCTGAAACACCAAGTTTTTAAGGAAAAAATAAGACTCCCACATCAATGCCATGACTATAAGCATGACTCATTCTAAGTCCCTGGTCTTCTCTATCACTTATCTCTTTAGTTCATATTGTTCTCTCCCTCCCTCTTACTTCTCTTCCCTTTGCTTTCAATACCTTTTTAGAATAGAGTCTCTAATGCAATTACTAGTGTTTTATAGTTAATTTATTTTACAGTGTGCATGAGTATATTATACTATCCCATATTATCTCACAACTCCATGAGGTAGACAGTCCTAGAACAATCCTAGCCTTCCAAACTAGGCATATAAATCTCAGAAAGGCAACTAGCCCCAAAATGTAGATATAACAAGTACATACCAGTATCTGGAGCCATTCAAACACCTCTGGTTATGTGTGCTTTTCCTGACTGAGTCAACAAGACAACATACAAACTACCCAGTAATATTCCCACTGTAGTAAGATCTCTGCATGTGGACGAACAATCAGGTCATTAGAACAAACAGGACATCAAATATAATCTAGGAAGATGTAAAGTGGAAAGAAACGTTTTAAGAAGGACAATATGCAGCTTTGAAGTTTATGCATGAACACTGAAAAGTAAACTTAGATATTAAATACATAGCACTTTTTAAGTGTTTAAAAGTGTGACAATACGGACTTAGGTATTAATTTTTCTTCAAATTGCACCTTAAATATTGCTATTATGTCAGAATCCATAAAATCATGTAACGAGCATTTAGCTTGAAAGTTGGAATACTATATTAATAAGTTTAATTTTAAAAACTTGGAGCATATATATTAATCTTCTAGTCCAGAACACTTGTATAGGACTAAGAGTTTAGTTATGCTCTTAGAAACTTTACATGGGACTTTATAAATACCACTGGACACAGCAACTACAACGGTAGGAGCTACCTGTGTTTTAGGGTGCCTGCCTTACAAACATTGAGCTTATTTTAACAGCAAACATTCTGGGTAAAGTATGAGGGGTGAGTGAGCAGAGAGCACACTGCAAATTCAGCAGATATCCACAGCTATCCTAGTGTCAGAGCATCCCCCACCAGTTTATAATTTTCACAACAACTGGCCTTTCTGTTTTTTTTTTTTTTTTTTTGCGGTACGCGGGCCTCTCACTGTTGTGGCCTCTTCCGTTGCGGAGCACAGGCTCCGGACGCGCAGGCTCAGTGGCCATGGCTCACGGGCCCAGCCGCTCCGCGGCACGCGGGATCCTCCTGGACTGGGGCACGAACCCGTGTTCCCTGCATCGGCAGGCGGACTCTCAACCACTGCGCCACCCGGGAAGCCCTGGCCTTTCGTTTTTGATCAGATTCTTTGGGAAGTTAGGAGATCATGTAAGAATATAACATTCAGGGTATTGTCAGGTCATTTGTAGCAGAAAAAATATGATTTAGCAGAAAGAAAATGAGGTGTGATGTCAGAAGACCCTTTGTTGTAGTCTTGGTCTGAATCTTAACTGTTCATCATCTGTGAAATGAGGGAACCATTAAGTCCTTTCTAGCTCCTATAGTTTTTGTAATGTAAGTGATATACTTCTCAATTCACTTTTTTAGGTCTCCTGTAAAGTCAGCAGGATCTGGGGTGGGTGTGGCAGTGACGTGGGAGGGACACATGAGAGAGCACGCATTATTTGAAGAGTCAAGAGGAGAAAGAAGCAAAGCAAAATTGAACTGCTCTCAAATACCAAGTACGCGGGGTTTTCTTCTCTCAAGTGTTGTTTATTGCTTATAGTTTTCAGCTCTACAATCAGTCCAGTATAGATGAGTAGATAAAAAAACTTTCTAGGGCTTCCCTGGTGGCACAGTGGTTGAGAGTCCGCCTGCCGATGCAGGGGACACGGGTTCGCGCCCCGGTCCGGGAAGATCCCACATGCCGCAGAGCGGCTGGGCTCGTGAGCCATGGCCGATGAGCCTGCGCGTCCGGAGCCTGTGCTCCTTAACGGGAGAGGCCACAGCAGTGAGAGGCCCGTGTACCGCAAAAAAACAAAACAAAACAAAAAAACTTTCTACTTACAATTCTAGTTTTACTGAGTTATTTTTCACTCTGGTGACTGTATAAAACTAGTAATTCTTTAAAAACGTAGACTATATTCAGTGTAATAGTAAAGAAATTAGAAATATTATTGTATTTCTCAAGTAAAATGGCATTTAAATCAATTTAATTAAAATGAATTTATTTATTTACACAAGTACCCAATGTTACTTTTTTTAAGTATTTAAAAGGATCCATGAAGCACATAAGACAAGAATAAAAATATTTCTATTGCTGTTTCACATAGAACTATCAAGAGATACGTGAAATGGGACTGGAATATTTTTTCCAAAGCTCTGGAAACTCAACTGCTCCAAGATAGAGTATCTACTCTCCAAACCCTGTAAACATCTTCAAAGGATAACCATGGTCAAGAACACCATCTTGCAATCCTGAATTATTTTCTTTTCACATGCTATATAATGAGTGAAGGTATGTTAAATGTTTATTTTTAAATTCTAGTTCCAAACAAGATTGTTTTCATTAAAAAGGCAAATAAGTTGACCATCCAAGAGAATGGAGATGTGGTCATAGTTCTTTCCAAGATAATGGCAAATTGGTAAATATTTTGGTCCATAAGCTACAGGAAACCAGATTTACTGCTAGGACTAGCTGGCTGGGTCACTCAGCAGAGTGACGGTAAGGCAGTATGGTCCAAAAGAAAGAGTATGTGCTTTATGTATGTAATTTTAGTAAAAATCTAAAAAAGTAAAAGAAATGGAATTTTAACAATATATTTCATTTAATATAACTTATCTAAAGTATTACCATTTCAACATGTAATCAATTTTAAACTTATTGGTAAGATAGTTTGTATTTTTTTCATAATGTCTTTGAAATGTGGTATATATTTCATACTTAGAGCACACCTTAATTTGGATATTAAGTATTCATTGGAAATATAATATTTGATGTATTTTATATTTCATAAAATGTATAGTTGAAAAAGTGAATTCACATACCTAACGTGTACCAAACATACTTACAAGTTTTCCAAAAACAGAATCAACTGCAAGTTTTAAAAATTTAAGTTAATTAAAATTAAACATTAAACATTCAATTCCTCAGTCTCAGTAGCTACATTTCAATTATTCAATAGCTACATGTGACTAGTGGCTACAGAACAATGCAGCTGTAGGGTAAAGAGAAGGGTGGTAATGCCCAAGAGTGGTGCTGATGAAAATCCTAAATGATAATTTAATAAGTCTATGAGGCATAATATTTACAAAATATGACATCCTGTGTTCTCTCCTTCCCCAACTTACATATCAGTTTCCTGAGGCTGCTGTAACAAATCACCACAGACTTCATGGCTTAAAACACCAGCAACTAATTCTCTAACGATTCTGGAGGCCAGAAGTCCAAATCTAGCAGGGCCACCCTCTCTGGGGACTCCAGGGAAGAATCCCTTCCTCGCCTCTTCCAGCTTCTAGTGGCGGCCTTGGCATTCCTGGGCTTGCGGCCCCACCACTCACTCCTTCTCTGCCTCCGTCTTCACACTGTCTTCTCCTCGTGTGTCTGTTATAGCTCTTTGCCTCTCTCTTACAAGCACACATGTAACTAGCTACTGGGACTTGGGATGCCATTTAGGATCCACCAGAATAAACCAGAGCAACGCCCTCATTTCAAGATCCTTAACTTCATTACATCTTCAAAGACCCTTTTTCCAAATAAAAGAAGATTTACAAATTCCAGGGAGTAGAATTTGCTATCTTTGGGTGGTCACTGTTCAACCCACTAACATTTGTAAAACCCTATTTTTCCTGAATCTGTAACACATGAAGGTTGGAACTCTGGCAGACGAGTCTCCTTCTACATGAAGAACAAATTCATTCAAATTGCAAACGAGTCCGGGGCCACCAGCCTCTCTGTTTGTACTCTAAAGCGCACGGTCAGAGTAACTAGAGGGTTCCTGAGCTAGCAGTGAACGCTAAGCAGCAAGATGAGTGATGGGAACAATAAGAGAAATATAAGTTGATATCCTGGTTAACATACACACACCTCCATTAACACAAACACGCATATCCTTATACCTTTCTTCCAAGTCATTTGTTGGCAGAACCCAGGATTTTTCAATATAATCCTTAAGAGATACAGCTGCCATTGCCCAGTGTAGAATGGCCTAGGGTACAGAATGCTCCAAAATGAAAATTATAAACTACAGAATGAGCCATCATAGAGAAACACAGATGCTCTTAGAAGAGACAAGCAAATGGTTTATGAGCGTAATTGCACAGTTTCCAGTATTCTAGAAATACAGCTATCATGGTCTTCATATATGTTAATATTGT
Organism: Delphinus delphis; assembly: GCF_949987515.2. NCBI lineage: Eukaryota > Metazoa > Chordata > Mammalia > Artiodactyla > Delphinidae > Delphinus > Delphinus delphis. The sequence goes on from NC_082686.1 coordinate 63,541,960, forward strand.
AATTTAAAAGATACTGACTATACGAGAAATACTTAGAAATTGTTTTAAAAGGTGAAGTTTGAATGTAAACATGGGCCTGGTAGAAGAAAAAAATGAAAAGATTCTCCCATATGGTTCCTTTATCCCTGCAGAAATTAATGGATAAGACTAAGGGTTCAGAAGCATTCTGAGTGAAGCTGAGTAGTCACCTCTTGTCTCCACGAATGATGTCTCCTGATTTATTATCAGACAGCTAGAGGTAAGAAGATCATAGACTCCAAATAATAGCGTATTAATAGCTCTACTTAAAAAGAAGAAGAGGGAAAGCATCACTTATTTTATTATGGAAATGAAGCATTTACTAGATATCTATATAATCCTTTTTTGAACTGACAAGGGAAAATGTGCTCAGAAGGAAAATACATTTTGGTTTCTTTTTCTTTCCCTGAATGGTGGAACTTTTAAAAATTGTCTGTAACAGTTTAGCTTCACTTTCTAGTTTGTTCTGAATTGGGTCATCATTCCTCTAAATGCAAAGCAAGGAAATCCTATTCAAAGTGTTAAAGCAGGTGACAGATAAGTGCATTAGTTTTCAGCTATTGTTTAGAGTTTCCTAGATGTCTTGGTATTATCCAACTCAGGAGGGGAAAACAGGATCTGAGGGAAAAAAAAAAACAAAACCTGCTGACTTTCCATCAAGTCAACATAGCAAACATATAATGAACACAGGCTTGGTGGGAGATTCCACAGCCTGTGGAAAAGCCATTTCTCCACAATGGTAAAGGTTATTAAAACACATCAGAGCCTCTGGTAGTCACCTAATCTACTGCAGTCTTGAGTTGCTGATGAAAACAATTTCCTCCTCAAAACAGGTCATGAAGAACCTAGGGGTAAGACGGGAATAAAGACACAGACCTACTAGAGAATGGACTTGAGGATATGGGGAGGGGGAAGGGTAAACTGTGACAAAGTGAGAGAGTGGCATGGACATATATACACTACCAAACGTAAAATAGATAGCTAGTGGGAAGCAGCCGCATAGCACAGGGAGATCACCTCGGTGCTTTGTGACCACCTAGAGGGGTGGGATAGGGAGGGTGGGAGGGAGGGAGACGCAAGAGGGAGGAGATATGGGGATATACGTATATGTACAGCTGATTCACTTTGTTATAAAGCAGAAACTAACACACCATTGTAAAGCAATTATACTCCAATAAAGATGTTAAAAAAACCCAAAAAACACCAGCTTTCTCTCTCCCTCCTTCTCCTCCCCCCTCCCCCCACAATCATCTCCATCCCTACTGTGGAGTATCCTTTCCCGACTTCAGAGAAAGTTCACGATAAGACTGCAAACAAGTGTTGGTAATTGGACTATTACAGGCTTCCATGGATAATCTGGGTAATTCTCAGCATTGTCACCAAATGTCTCTGCAGTCTGTAAGGAAGCTGAAACTAAGGAAAGCTCAGACGGATTTCGAGACGGTTTCTATTTTAAAAGGCAGCCAACTACCACAATTGGCCCTAATTGCTTCTCTTGTTGGCAGTCTCAGGAGAGAACACAAGGGCTGAATGAACCAGGGAGACTAACTCCTGCTCATTAATAGCCTCTGTGGGTCAGGGCCCAAGCATGCAGAGGAATGCAGCCCACAGCCCGCTCCCTGGCACCGCTACCTGGCTTATGGGTAAACGAGATGCCAGCCCAGGACTTTCAATTTAGCATCCTCACTGGAATAACCTGAATTGACTAAATGGGAATCACAACAAAGAGGAGAGAAGGAGAGGCAATAGGAATGGCGGGGAAGCTCTCTTTGCTTAACAGAGCTCAGAGAAGTAATTGGCTACTATAACTCAAGAGTTTTTCCGAGAGTTTTTCTCTGTTTGGAAATGTGAGATCTGAGCTGCTGTGGGGCTGCTTTGGCTATTTTCTGCCTTTCTTTATTTTTCCCATTATGAAAATGATATTTACTCATGAGGTGACATACTCAATTCCACTGGGTTTCAGAATGATCCTCCCCGGCCAGTCTCACCGTCTTCAGTTTATAGGCATGTTTCTCCCACGGATTCTAAGTCTCCAACTTCTATAATAATTTTTACTTTTGCTTCTGTTTTTGATTGGACGAAATGAAACCAAGTGAAAAGGAACCCACATAAGCATATTCTGGGTCACTTCGACTACCACTTTACACCTCAACTTTGTTAACTCGTTTTTAGGCCCATATTTTTATCTTTTTTAAGTCATAAAGGTCAAATAATATTGTAGGGCACTGATGCAAACAGAGGTTTCCCAGTAGTACAGACAGAGAAATAGAACTCATTCTTGGGTGATCCCAAAGTTGTATTCTTCGGGTTACGTGAAAGTGTTTTTCCATTTGTTTTTTTCATGTTAAAGGGCGTTGTATATGCACATGTGAGCACCTCCGTGATAGAGTACAGGAAGTTGCAGGACTCCCTCCAAAGAAAGATGCAATGGGAAGGAATCCCTTACTTGATGGAAGAGTAAATCAAAAGATGAAAGTGCTTATTACAGAGATAAAATTCACAGGTACTCCTAGCTTTTTTCTCTCTCAAATTACACTCATACACATTCGTATTTATGTACCTAAAATAGTTACCTAGAATTTTTGTGTGGTAAGATATGTAACCCTTGAGACTAGAGAGTTTCCAAAAGCAATCCCTCCTTTCCTGCCCCCTGCCTCTCTCCTCCTCCCTCCCTCCCTGTCTCTCTCCCTCTTCCCTTCCCCCTTCTTTGTATATCTGTGTGTGTGCATGCAAGTTTTCATATATGCACCCAAAGTTATATCTGCTATAGATACAGAAGTTAGAAAATAAACAACAAAGTTTATTATAGTTATTATTTGCAGAAATCCTAGTGTTTGCTAGAAAGTATAAGTGATTTCCATAAATTAATGCATTTCATCTTCTCAGCAACCTTCTAAAGTACATATATTATTAATATTATCATTTTACAGATAAGGAAATGGGTGCTGGAAGAAGTTAAATGGCTTGCGAAACAACACACAAAATTACTAGCAGAGCAGCAATTCAGAGCTCGGTTCTTTCAAACACCAGTGTTTGGTGTTTTTCTACATTTAGCTCAACATGGTGTAAACAATCTCCTCTGTTAAGTTTACCAAAAAGAACATTTTATAGGACTGTGCTTCATCTAACACTGTAACTCTTTTTGCACTGAAAGGGCGTAGATTAGCTTAAATACCCACTGATCTAGATAAAAATATCTATATGAGAACAGAAAACACTGTGATGCCTCAAAAAGTATGATCTAAATACCACCCGTGTCAAAATTACCTGGGATGATGATTAAAATGCTGATTCCTGGGCCAAGACCTATTCGGTAGGTGTTTTAATACAAACTTAATTTTAAAATTTGTCAATGGTGCGCTCATGGCTTGCCTTTTCAGTTATCAAATAAGCCAGCACCCTTTTCATTTTTAACTTGGATCAAAGTTGGTTTAGACAACTCCATTAATATGGAAAAAGAATTATAATTCATCTTTTTGTCAGGAGCTTCATAAATAAAAGCAGGAATAATATAAAAAGCAAATGTCCCGGGATGTCAGAAATGGCAGTCTAATGTTTAAAAATTCATGGATGTTATCAAAAAATAATTAAAATGTACCAGAAAATGCAAAATAAAGACCTACAAGTGGTGAGAGCGAGTTAGAAGATGAAGGTTTGTCTTGAAGTGGAGAGAGCATGAGGAAAGTGAGGGGAGCATGGAAACGCAGCTGAGGCAGGAAAAGGCAGAAGGGTCTTCTGGACAAAATCATGATAGAGCAGAAGAGGCTCTGGATACTGGGATAAAAACCTTCCACTCTCAGGAAGTCATAAGACTAGACCTCTAGGAACCTTAAATAAGTCCAGTGCTATAACGTACCATCATTTATGACTTTTTTCCTGGAACCCTAATAACTTAATCACATTTATTCTCCATGCTAGGTTAGGAGGTGTAATGTTATCTTAAATGGAAAAGAGACAAAACAATAAATAAAAACCCATGGAATTGCCCCATCCTTTGCCTGATTCCAAACCTTTACAGGTAAAGAGTAAAATCCTCTTATCTCACAAACAGAAAAAGTTGAAAAGGCAAATATATATAAAAGGGGAGATCTTGACAGATTAACTGATATATTTCTGAGTAATCAAAATAATGAAAAGGAGCTTTCTTTTAGGTAGATGTTGATAGCTTTTTTTTCATGTCGAGGTACACACCTTGGGTGTGGAAAGTTAGAATCTGAAAGGGATAACTAAGGAGTCCTCCCTCCAAGGGTGGGAGGGATGGAGGAGGCTACTTGGATTAGAAAAGGGCTGTGCTGTAACAGATGGGGTGGCTTGACTCCGACCCAAAGAAGGCACTGAGGTGGGAAGTAGTGGGATATATCAGCATTCCAGTAGTGTTAGAAGCTTCAGAGTGGGGAGAAGGGCAGTGATGCCTGTACGTCCAGCAGGACTGAAGGATTTCTCTGGGGGGGGTGGTATCCAGGGCTCCAATATATAGTATACAGAAAGTGCCAGAGCTGGTCAAAAACAAAGTATTTCAGAAGGGGCTCCGCCAGTAACGGCAGTGACCAGGAAGGGCTAAAAGATGAGAACTCTGTCCCAAGTTCTCTAGGACCCCTATGACACAGGAATTTTTTTTTATTTTTTAAACATCTTTATTGGAGTATAATCGCTTTACAATGGTGTGTTAGTTTCTGCTTTATAACAAAGTGAATCAGTTATACATATACATATGTTCCCATATCTCTTCCCTCTTGTGTCTCCCTCCCTCCCACCCTCCCTATCCCTCCCCTCTAGGTGGTCACAAAGCACCGAGCTGATCTCCCTGTGCTATGCGGCTGCTTCCCACTAGCTATCTGTTTTACGTATTGAGTTATTTGTAGTGAGGTGGATGGATCTAGAGTCTGTCATGCAGAATGAAGTAAGTCAGAAAGAGAAAAAAAAAATACTGTATGCTAACATATATATGGAATCTACAAAAAAAAAAAAAGTCATGAAGAACCTAGGGGTAAGATGGGAATAAAGACACAGACATACTAGAGAATGGACTTGAGGATATGGGGAGGGGGAAGGGTAAGCTGGGACAAAGTGAGAGAGTGGCATGGACATGTTATACACTACCAGACACAGGAATTTTATAAAACTGAGTGAAAGGGAATCCCCTTCCACAACCAATTTTACAAAAAAGAACTAGTCATTACAACTTGCCATGATACAACAAATCTACCTGCTCCTGAGGCCAGACCCTTGACCCTCATGTGTTCCAGAGTTTTACCTTTTGCAGACTTGATACCTACTTGATCCTGGTACTGTGGGTCTGCATTCAAGTCCAACCCAAACTTGGAAGCTTCTCATTTGCAACCTTACCCTAAAGGCTGTTCCTCAGCCTGCTTTGACCTGCAGCTTTGTGCAAACCCAGTGTCTGATGCTTTGGAAATAACACAGAACTCTACATTTACTCAAATGTCTGCTGCTGACAACTGGTCCACTTTACCAATTCAGGTGAACTCTCCTTAATCCCATGCCAAGATCATGCTCTGGACCCTGTGTCTTCCCCAACAATCCTTTCTTGCTAATTATTGCCGCCTCCTGGAAATTCTTCCACTGTCTCATTACTCTGACATTTCCAGTAGTAGAGAAAGCACAGGCGTTTGGCTGAAAAAGGATTAGAGAAACAGGAGAGTATCTGTAAGCCAAAGGAGTGAAGGGGTTTTTGGACATCGAAGAGAAAGGCCAGGATGCTGACATCAAACACCACAGCCTTCAGCATCTTGCCTGGGGTCAGCCCTGTATGTTAGCAACGGTGCTAATCCAAGAAAAGCTGCACGTGGGGCTATTTTTCCATATACATCTGACAAAGATGTTTTTCACTCTTATACTACAGTCTGCAGAGATGTTGGAAAGATTTTACAAAAATTTGTTTTACCATTTCTATTAATAAAGTTATCACCGCCGTGAAGTTGAAGAAATATTTTAAAACAGATAACTCCTTTTCCATAAAGCTCAAAGAAGATAGGCCTCATCAGAAGAAAGAGAATTTCATAAACAATTTTTAAAATGAAAGTGTTCTATGCAAACTGATGTGATAATAAGGCCCATAGTGCAGTCTGTGACGGCTTGTCTGTGACAGGTGGGGCAAAAAAAAAGACATTAAACCTGTGACCTGCCTCTGTAGGGGTGATGTGGTCCTTTTAATTTATTTTTTTGGAGTGTGATAGCATCTCTTTAGATGGGCGATACGATGAAATCACAGGAGAGGCTGTTCTGTGTGACTTCAAGGTTAGTAAGAGGGAAGCTTGGCAATGACAGGGCCAGCAGAGAAGGAGAAAATCCTCCCTTTAAAGCTACATATCGAAGGGTTGGAATGATATCTATGTGACATTTCACCACTGATGCTCCTGATTAAGTAACAACAAATCAAAAGAATATCAGTGTGAAAATGGGGAGCTCTTGACAGTTAAAAGGGACATCACCTCATGAAATATTTGGGATACAGCTTCTCTCCAGTGTGTAAATCAGGAAGAAGCTACATTAAATTCTTAGCATCAATATGATTTCAAAAGCATGTATTGCAATAGTAGCATTTGGCATACTAGTTGTAACACGTGTTCCCAAAACATGTGTTATAAATGGATCAAACATTTATTGCAGGATTGTTTGTAATCATGTAAAATTAGAAGAGTCAACATGTCAATCAGTAGGGGACTTGCTAAATAAAATACAATGTATTCATGTGTTAGAATTTACTGTAGTAGTTAAAGAACAAACCTCATCTATTTGTAAAATTTATATAGCTCCTACAGTATGTCAGGTAGTGTTCTAAGTGGTTTACTTGTATTAACTCATTTAATTATCACAACAAACCTCTGAGCTAAATCCTCTTATACCCTAATTTTACAGATGAAGAACCGGGGAATAGAAACATTAATAGTTTGTGCAAGGCCATACCTAGGCAATCTGGCTCCACAATCCAGGCTCTTAACAATATGCTTCATTTTCTCTGGTCTATCTCAAACTGTGTAGATTAACAAAAAGAATAATTTGCTATAAAAAAGACAAACTGAATACTAAAAAGCCATTTAGAAAAAAAATCCCAATATCATACGACATCATGCTCTGCTATAGATATTTGAGATTATATATATAAATATATATATATATGTATACATCTATGTGTATGTGTGTGATGTATATCTATGTTTACGTGTATGTGTATATATTTAGTCTAGGGTTCTGATAAAGGGGTTTTATCTTTTCCTTTAATAAATTAAACTAAGAATACATATATGTATCTCTGGTATAATTAAGAAGAATTAGCCTAGATTCCTTTTCTCAAACAGAGGACAGAAGACAACGCACCCCTTACTTCTCTTCCAAGTTAAGTATGAACTACTTAAGGGCCCCTCTGCTTTCCTCTAGACCTTTCCTCCCACCTCATCTCCTACTACTCAAATCGGAAACCCTTTCTCAAACATGTGCTGATTTCCTAACTCTAGGCTTCCATCTCGGTTCTCAGAGAGCCTCTCCTCGGGAAGTTCTTTGGGGAGGTTTCTAGTCACACCAGCTGGTGGCTCTTGGAACCTAGAATACAGGTATTCAGCACCTTCAGACCTGTGCTTTGGGCGGTGACCCCAATTACAACAGAACAGGAACATTCTTGTTCTCTGTTCTGTTAGGCATGAGTCTTCCTCAATAACTAGCTATGGGCCTGAGACAGAAACAGGTTCCCTATAGAGACTGCTGAACAGAATCCCCTGAGAGGCTCCAAATGAGATGATGAAGAGAGAGGGTCAGCCCACAGACACCATCCTCTGGCATGGCCCTGGGGAAGATGCAGCACCATAGGTTCACTGCTTCCATGGTCCTTCCTGCTCAGCCCCAAGGCAGCTCTCTCCCTGCAAGTCTTTGTTTCCATTCAAGGGAATGGGGTTTGAAAACACCTGTTTGTCCGCAAGACCCAGCTGCAGCCCCATGACCAGCTGGGCACTAGAGCAGGGTTCTCGCATCTCAGATGTTTTTTTTTTTTTCCTGTGGTTTTAGAACCTTAGAGGATTTATTTAAAAGCCAAAACATTTGTATTTTTATGTTCATGGTAGGTTAGTTACGTTTCTCGACCTTGGAGAAGTTTCCTTCTGTAGGAGGTGCCCTGTGCATCCCAGCGCTGTGCTCCCCTCTTGTCACCCAAGCTATATGCTCTAGGGGTTCCCCCTAAGAGAGCTGCGTGGGTCCTTCTGTTGTGATGGGCTGATTATGTGGGAGCTCTGGTAGGCTTGGTTGGCCTCTAGCCTGGTCGGTCGCCAGGCCCTGCCTTGTGCAGGTGCTGTTGGCTGCTGTTTAGCGGGGCCTGGTCGCGAGGTGACTGGTTGCAGAATCCTAGGGACCCTGTGGCTAGTGCCGGCTCCCTGGTGGGCGGAGTCGGGGTCCCAAAGACCCTGGGGCGGTTGCCCACGCACAGGCAGGTGAAGCCAGGTCCTGGGGTTGGTGCTGGACTCTTAGCAGGCAGAGCCGGTTCCTGGAATCTGGCTGCAGGGCCCAGGGATCCTGGAGCTCGTTTCAGGCCACTGGTGTGTGGGGTGTGGGGGGGAGCCAGGGGGACACTCGATCTCAGAGAAGCTCACATTCCTCTCCAGCCCGCTCAGCAAAAGCCTGGCATTCTCCTTTCCTTTTCTTTTCTCGGGACACCTGCACTGGCCTCACTGGCACCTGTTTCTTGAAGGAAGCCCCCTCTGTTTCCTCCCATTCCTTGGTTTTCTTCTCTCTGCTCATTTCCCACGATCTCGACTGCACTTTGGTGGGGAATCTGCTGCTTCCTCACCAGCTACTTCAGTGCACACGGACCCAACAGGTGTTCACACATATTTTGAGATCCCCACTGATTTGTTTTTCCCTTTAGTTTCAATTTCACAGAAGTATCAATAAACCAATCTTAAAAGGTACAGACCTCAACAGGAACCCCAAACCCAAAATATAGACAAATGACCTGAAAACACCACGAAGCCAGTAAGTGGAACCTGACAGTTCTGAAACATAGGCTGCTTCTTTCTTTCTTCTACCTGTAACTGGAAATGCAGAAGGGCTACAGCACAGGGGAAGAGATGGCATGTCTACATTCACACCTTTCTATAAAACTGTCTTCTCTCCCTCTCAGACACCTGGTTGTATGAAAACTCTCCATGAGCTTAAATCCCTAATTCTGCTAGCCCAGGGTTCTGTGCTTGACCATCCATAGGACCTGGTGGGAGGCTGGGGGGTGGGGAACGCATAGGCTAACATTTGCTTGGCACCTCTATGCATCAGATCCTTAATACCCAACCCTATAACATAGATTCAGGCTCAGAGAGGGTAGGCAACTTGACCGAGTCACACTCTGAGACAGAGCAGTCAGAATTTAAATCCAGGTCTGCCTGATCCCACAGGCCGTGCTATTTCCCCATTATACAGTGCTGCCTTCAGGGTATCGGGGTCAGCCTCTAGGCCAGTATTCCTAAATCCTATGCACATCAGAATCAGTTGGAAAATGTTTTTAAAATGTAAATTGTGGGATCTTATCCCCAGAAATTTTTATTTTTTATTTATTTTTTTTTTTGTGGTACGCGGGCCTCTCACTGTTGTGGCCTCTCCCGCCGTGGAGCACAGGCTCCGGACACGCAGGCCCAGTAGCTATGGCTCACGGGCCCAGCCGCTCCGCGGCATGTGGGATCTTCCAGGACCGGGGCACGAACCAGTGTCCCCTGCATCGGCAGGCGGACTCTCAACCACTGCGCCACCAGGGAAGCCCGAAATTTTTATTTTTGAAGTCTCAAACAGGGCTATGGAATCTATAGGTAGTGTGAAAGTACCCCCTGGTAAGTCTGATGATCAGTCAGCCTTGAAGACCACTGTTTTAAGGTATCCACATCCGAAATGAAAGAAGTACTCATCAATGTCATATGGCTTGTTTGGGTAACTCATTATGGGTTTTCCCAACTACAACTTTATCAAAACCTATTTGAATTTACCTAGTTTATACTATTGCCTAAGGGTGGGGAATTGCATAAATGTACCCCTGCTATGAACAGAGTACCCCCCAACTCCGGAGGCTTTCCCACGGTTATGGTACTGTTGGGGCAGGCCATCTAGTCTGCTTTCCTTAGCTGTGCCATTCATACTCATGTAGAAGGTCAGCATGAAGGAAAGTCATCGTTTTAATCTGCTCTCATACAGCTTTTTTATCCCTCTGATCATTCTATCTGCCCTTTTCTAGACCTTTTCTAGCTCCATTTCCTCTCTTTTAAGGTTCATCAACCAGAACCACATACAGTACAGATGAACTAAGGTTTTGTACAAGGGCATTGCCCTTGGTGTTCCTGGGGGATGCCATGTAGTTATCCTAAAAAAGGCACATCACAGGGTTTGTAACCTGAAATAGTATGAAAAATAGAAAGGGGAGATAGGCACATGAATAAAAACTCTTCCTCGTTTTAGGGTGAGCCTATTTATTCTTCCCTTCCTCCTTGTGTCTAACCATCTTAGGAGGAAAAAGGTAGGGACTTGATGATGGGATACTGGAGGAGCTGCAGTGACTTGGGAAATAGAGATGTTCATTATTTCTAGCCGGTCCCTATAGAGTTGAGAAGATTCTAAGCAAAATTGTCTTTGTTACCGTCTTTCTAGAGCCCCTATTTCTGGGTGTCTATTCTCCACTCTATTCTCCTACATCTAAGAGGTCTATTAGCTGCCCAAGCTGTATCCCAAATCACCATCTGATCCCAAACCCTGCCCTCCCTACCGTCTTCCCACTTGCAAAGGAAAAGCAAGAATTTGCAGAAGAAATTTTGCTGAGCTGGCAGCCCTAAGGAGCTAGTGATCTGATTAGCTGATTCAAACGATTTACTCTGAGTGTGAATGAGTTGTAACCCTTCCAGAGGTCATATAAAATTTGAAAGGCATTTGTCAAACCTAAATAATCTATGATTGATCACATTTTTCAGAGCATAGGAATCTGCATAAGTGTGGGATGGTGGTGTTTCTCTTTTGTAGAGATAGCTGCTTTTTTCTCTTTTGCATACTGCTAGGCAGGGGTGTGTGTGAGAGAGAGAGAGAGAGAGAGAGAGAGAGAGAGAGAGAGAGAGAGAGAGTGTGTGTGTGTGCGCGCGCATGTGTTCAGATGGTATATAAGGAGGGAAACATACAGATCCTGCATTGTCGCTGTATAAAATACACGAGTAAAGAGCGGATGCTTTGGGGGAGAGATACATGTTAACTGACAGAATCTCTATTTTTCAAAATGCAAAATCTCGTAACTATGGAGGCGTTTCTATATTTTAAGTCGTTTCCCCCTTTAATACATTTGCCTGTCCACAGCATTGCTTTCCCATATTCTCTTGCAGACTGGCGATATCTCCCTGGAGTTCCTCAACAATTCCCTTCATAGATCCTTTTATATTTCTCTCCCTGCAAATCTTAGTGCCAACTGCAAATTGAATCGCAGTCTCATAGAATCTTGGCACTGGAAAGAACCTAAGAAATCATCCAGTTACACTTGTCACCCTAGTTTTAATAGACATCTGTCATTTCTGCAGTACACTGTCTACTCATCCATTCTCCTGATGAACGATTACCCTGGATTACCTTTCGGAAACTACTCCTGCATATCCTCAGCCCGGGTGGTTTGGCTGAACTAGACTCCGTCCTCAGTTGGGGGGCATGGTGGGCCCTGATTGACTTAAATTATAAAACAACTCTCCTGCACCCCTCCACCCTGGCCACAATAACTGGTTCAGGAGTGGGAACAGGGGCCAACTACGGCTAAGGAAAATCAAGTCTGGACTTTTCACTCTACTGTTAATGGTAAAGTTCTTTCCCCCGAATGTAAAACAGAGGATGAGAGTTCTACAGGGCTGTAACAATCTTGCCATCTGAAATCAAGCTTTCAGAATGAAACCACAGGAAAGGAGGGGAAGTGGATCCTGTGGGTATCCTCAGACCCACGCAACTAGCCTCTGCGTGACTGAGCCTACACTAAGCTGGCCATTTCTCAGACAGTAAATTCTCTTTTTGATTAACATAATTCTGAGCAGTGTTTTCAATCATTTGCTTCAGAGAGGATCCAAAATGATAGGCCTATGATGGGGAATTCATTTATTTCTACCGCAGCTTGCTACACAATTTTTTTGGATGTTAGGAAATTCTTCTGAATATCTCTTTCTTTGAATCTTCTGCCCATTTGTTCAAGTCTTTTACTTAAAGCTCTACACAGATAATCGAACTTTCTTTCATTCTGTTATCCTTCAAATTTAAGCAGAGTTGGCCTGGCTTGTCCTCTTCAGACCCCAAGTTATCAATTTTGTGGCTAAACATTTTGAGTTAATTTTTTTTTCTTTATATGACAAGTTCCCTTCCTTTGAATTATGTATATTGTTATAGTTCTTATTTAAATGTGGTTCCTGTAATGGAATACCACATGACCATGTGGGTTTACAGCTCTATGACACTTGTCTCCCACCAACCCCCATTAAAACTTTATTGTTATTTATGCAATCTAATTATCCTCTTTTTTATTAGCTGCTGTATCACTCTGGTGGTAACTTTTACCCTCTAAGTAACCCAGAAAAATGTTCACTTGGAAATGGAAGTCAGCTCAGTCTTACTTTTTTTTTTTTTTTTTTTTTTTTGCGGTACGCGGGCCTCTTACTGCTGTGGCCTCTCCCGTTGTGAAGCACAGGCTCCGGACGCGCAGGCTCAGCGGCCATGGCTCACGGGCTCAGCCACTCCGCAGCACGTGGGATCCTCCCGGACCGGGACACGAACCTGTGTCCCCTGCATCGGCAGGCAGACTCTCAACCACTGCGCCACCAGGGAAGCCCAGTCTCACATTTTTAGGATAACATTTCTATCACACAATCAATGTACGTATGTTATGAAAAATTAGAAGACATAGATAAGCATAAAGAAGAAAATCTCATTCCTAAAATTATCAGCTACAAAAACCAATGACATATTCCTAGATATCCCTCCACACACATTTGTTTTCACATATTTGTATGTGTATATACACATAAACCTCATCATACAAAAATTAAGTACACAGTCTTCATCTGCAGTCTTTTTATCTGCTTTATCATTAACATGTTTGCAGTCAATAAACAATGTTTACCATATCATTTTAATGACTGCTTAGTATCTCAATATGGTAGTGCTAAAATTTGTTTGACCAATTGACTATTCATGTTTTTGTTGTTTTTGCTTGTCTGCCATTAAATATTTTCCTGATTATTTCCTTAGACTCAGTCTCTCAGGTTGAATACTTGGTTTAAATGTCATAAATACTTTTACAGCTTTGGTTGTATATCTCTACATTTCCCTCCAGGAATACCAAACTAATTTATAATTCCATCAGTAACATCAAGAACATCACTAGGCATTATGGGTTTTTTTTTTTTTAAACTTATCTTCAGGATATACATCTCTATCATGTTGGTTTTGGCCCAAGAGTTTAGACTGTCAGGATGGTTTTAAGTCTTAACTCTTTCCTTTACGCATTATTTATATTCACCTCCTGTCACATTATCATCTACAACTGATAAGTTACTTCTATGACATAGTTAATAACATTGATAAAAATCTTGACTAAGGCCATGCCTTGTTAAGGTTGGGCCCTCTGAGAGGTCTTTCCAGGTTGATGCTAATTTAGAAGTTAATACTCTGGATTCAACAAGCAATTGCTGTATCTCCCTTACTATCACCCAACCCATACCTTCATCTTGTCCACTAGACTTGTTGTCTTGACAAAAAAATAAAGATATGCCTCGATGTGGATTTCCCTACCAGATCTCCAGCCAGTTCTCCCTTGAGATTAAAATTAAGCCCAAAGTAACAATTCCCCACTGTAACATCTACTTTAAGAAAGATGAAACTGTCAGCAAAGCAAGTCAGATCAATAACTTATCAGAGTCTGCTTTTAGGAGATATTTCAGTGTGAATGCCCTCATCTAGACCATTTATAACAATATCAAAACTGGCCCCAGGAGTAATTCCTATGAGTCTTAATTATTAGCCTTTCTCTACATATAGAAATGTATATTTATTCGTATCTCTTTTCTTATTGCTTGCTTCTTTCTCCTAATCCAATCCCCTATTATAAATTATTTCTTTTAACACATAGTAATTCATTTTAATAGTTTTTTACCGTGCAAAGATATTAATGACTTCTGATCTAAAAATTCTCTTAAGCGTCTCAAGAATATAAGTATATAAAAGTATACATGCTAGAGGTAGGGACTGTTGGGGCATATTCAAATTGGAATGGGAAGAGACAGAGCTTACGCAAGTTATTTAATGTGAAGTACAGTAGTCTTAGTTTGTTTCATTATCTATCAATTAGATTAATAAACACCATGTATATCTTACAGAGGTCCCAAGAACACAAACGGAAGTTCTGTGTGTCTGTGTGTATCATCATGAAGTACCAAAGAATGAGGTATAATCATTAACATATTTAATAAAAGTAAATATCCATAAATAAAAAGTACCTAATTTAATCTGCAGTGAGGTCAGGGTCACGATCTCAATTTTAACAGCTTCAACAACGAGGCTCCAAGAGTTTGCTACCCTCCAGGATAAATGCCATAACTGAATCCTCAGCCCCAGCACGTAAGGTTCCAAATCAATGGTAGTTTGACTTCACAGGTTGTGAGGTATGTGGTTGTAAGTAATTTGCTACTTATACAGAATATCAAAGTCTGTGAAATAAAACTAATAAACAATTTAGAATGGTTCAAAAGTATATCTTTATATCTTTCTTACTCATTGGACTGTTATGCTCTTTGCTGTGTGATATAAAAAGGGGGTTAAGGTACAGCTAGTGTGAAATCAATTATTTATACTTAACATCCAGCCTTCCTGAAGGGCCCATAGGGGAGCAACGTATACTGACACCACTTTAATAACTGTGTTGACTATAAATTATTGCTGCACCTGACTTCACTATAAATGTCTTGTGTTCTGTCAAGATCCGGGTATGCCCATGGGAATGTGTTGAGCATATGAATGTCATCTGTCATACGTGTCACAGTGGAAACAATGGCTGGGAATGCTGGACAACACCAGGCTACAACTCTGAATGAGGTATAAAGTAATTTATATACTTCTTAAAAGATGTATTCACTGAGCTATCTGATGTGTAGAATTATCTGTTCCTCCTAGGACAGGAAATTTCATTATTTTAAGATTTGAGCCCATATAACTAGACTTTGTTCCCAGAAAGGGGATCCTACTGTAATCCCCCAGCTACCCAGATTACATTTAATTAAAGTCTTTAAAACAAAGGAAGTATTTTTTGCAGAGTGGATCCTTGATAGTAGAAGAACAAGTACAGATGCCTAGAATGGCTAAGACTTCATAGTTATATTGAACAGGAGCAACTCTGTTCAAGAGAACAGAGAAATAAGATACACAGAGGCCTGGAAATAGAGAAGCAGATGTCCATCCCAGCTTTCTATCACCTGCTGAACTGAAAATATCTAAATAATTGAAATGCCACATCTAGTCTTATGTGATCTCCCTTAAACAATGACTGTTAAAACCGGCCATGGAGTTCTTTGTGTATTTCTGAATGGGCAAATCAGGTTGCTACAGTAAATTTTCAACAATGGGTATAGTTTATCTACTAAAGGTTGCTCTTGCCAAACTCCCATATAATTTAAAAGATATTACTAATTGCAGGAAACTCACTTATGTGACATCACCAGAGAAGGAGGTATTTAAATAAATGAAGCTTTCTGCATAATGAAACATAGCCACTGTAAGAGCCAGTCTGCAGTAGTATGTAAGGGTGGCTAGCCTGACTCTAAGTAGGTCCCAACTACAATGATGGACTTTAAGCTCCTGTTTCTGCTCTGAGAGTAAGTAGTCTGACAGTCAGGAAAAAAAGCCATGGGCTGAAAAACCTGATAACCAAGTCTAAACAAATCATCTCATGTAAGAGTAATAGGCTCTGAAGGACAGTTCGCAGGGAAAATTCCTTGAACTTTGATACATGTGTAGAATACACAGCTGTGGATGTGCAAACAGATCCTTGTAGGACAGATTAAACGGCTGTTCCACATTGTTCCTCAGATAGCACGCAATGTCTCTGCTCGTAAGAAATCCTGTTCAGTCCATACTCAATTAGGAATTGACTCTTCTTCCCATAGGCAGGGTGGATAAATCCCACACCATCTCTCTCTCATGGGCCAAACATGGGGAAGAGTATCAAGGAGGTTCAAAAAGAAGCAATGCTGAATAAATTATGCCGGGTGGCAGCTGCATACACACAACAACAGAAAATGTTCTATAACAGCCAGAGGATATCTGTTCCACAAAAATAAAAAGAAATCATTCTTGATCTCTAAGCAATGGAAGGCAGGACGTAACCCTCTTCATCGAGAGCAGGTAAGGACTCTTTGAAAAGAGATCTGAACTCTGAGTAATTGCTGAAGTCAAGGCTTAGGTTTCTCTGCAATTAATAACAAGGAACCTGTCTAGAAGCAGCAATCATCCCGGGCGCACACTAGGAGACAGGGGGAAAAAAATGAACAAAACCAACATGATGAAAAGATAAGGATACAGCGCACTGCAGCTATATCAGACAGAGCAAGAAATTAGAAGATCAGAAACCCATTTCATATTATATATTGCTTACTGCATTCCATTACTCTTAAATTAATGGTATAATAAGCTATACTGAAATTTCAATCCATAGGGTGCATTCAGTCTTTTTAAGTCCCTAAACTGAAGGTTCCTACCAAGTATTATTGTAATCTATTATCAATGACTGAACCAGGGGGACCCTAAATGACAACTGCAGTTAAGGTTCTGACATGCAAAGAGGGTAGGAGTGCAATCACTGCTTAGGGTATACACAAGCTAACATAACATGTTCATTTCAGGCCACTAAGTAGTACAATTGTTTTTCTTAGAGAGATTTTATTTTTGCTTCCTTTGGGACAAGTGATGTTTTTGGGTGAGAGCGATACTATTTTACATTAAAAACCCTCTGCTCCAAGTACGTGCACTTGAGTTTTTGAAATTTAATTTGCAATTCACAGTGGTCCAACCTGATGCACAATAAACAATGAATACCATGCCATAATAATAACGATGCAAAGTATCAGAAGATGCTGTTTCCTCAATGACTTTGACTCCTTTGTTTCTTCCTTTATTTACAGGGATCCATGATTAAGCTGACTTGTATTTTTAGAATGCCAAGAAAATTGAGGAGGAAATATGTGAATGGTGCCTACTGATTTAATTTTGAAAGTTCAAATAATCACTTCTTACTTAAATAACTTCATCAGCTCTCTGAATAAAGATTGTGGCTTTTAACTGTACAAAGAATTTAGCACTTGTTTGGGGACTCAGTATATATTGAAACATCAGAGCCATAAAACCCAAATTGTTACCCTCTTCATTATCTATTTTATTTGAATTTTATTGTATTTTTTGTACAGCAAGTTCTTATTAGTTTCTATTTTATACATATTAGTGTATACATGTCAATCCCAATCTCCCAATTCATCCCACCACCAACCCCCTCTCTCCACATGCTTTCCCCCCTTGGTGTCCATACATTTGTTCTCTGCATCTGTGTCTATTTCTGCCTTGTAAACCGGTTCATCTCTACGATTTTTCTAGATTCCACATATATGCGTTAATATACGATATTTGCTTTTCTCTTCCTGACTTACTTCACTCTGTATGACAGTCTCTAGTCTCTACAAATGACCCAATTTTGTTCCTTTTTATGGCTGAGTAATATTCCACTGTACATATGTACCACATCTTCTTTATCCATTCATCTGTTGATGGGCATTTAGGTTGCTTCCATGACCTGGCTATTGTAAATAGTGCTGCAATGAGCATTGGAGTACATGTGTCTTTATGGTTTTCTCTGGGTATATGCCCAGTAGTGGGATTGCTGGGTCATACGGTAATTCTATCTTTAGTTTTCTAAGGAACCTCCATACTGTTCTCCACAGTGGCTGTATCAATTTATATTCCCACCAACAGTGTAAGAGGATTCCCTTTTCTCCACACCCTCTCCAGCATTTGTGGTTTGTAGATTTTCTGATGATGCCCATTTTAACTGGTGTGAGGTGATACCTCACTGTAGTTTTTGATTTGCATTTCTCTAATAATAAGTGATGTTGAGCAGTTCTTCATGTGCTTCTTGGCCATCTGTATGTCTTCTTTGGAGAAATGTCTATTTAGGTTTTCTGCCCATTTTTGGATTGGGTTGTTTGTTTTATTAATATTGAGCTGCATGAGCTGTTTATATATTTTGGAGATTTATCCTTTGTACATTGATTCATTTGAAAATATTTTCTCCCATTCTGAGGGTTGTCTTTTCATCTTATTTATAGTTTCCTTTGCTGTGCAAAAGGTTTTAAATTTAATTAGGTCCCATTTGTTTATTTCTGCTTTTATTCATTATTTTTCTTTCTATGTTTATAACACTTCATATCTCTCTTTTCCTGTAGCATGCTACACTTATTCATCACCACCTTACCCACAAAAGATATCCCTTATACCTTATCTTTCTTATACCTCTGTTACAGCCTCAGCTCCTCTGCCCTAGGGAACACTCAGAACATTAACGCACTCCATGTCAAATTACACTTTTTCTTGAAAGTTCACTGGGGCAGGGGTTTGGTGTAGGGAGAAGAAGACCTAATTCTAACAAGTTATTGGTGAATAGTTCCATCATGAGCAATAAAAGGTGATGTATTTCAATAAAGTCAAATCATCACATGAAATTAACACCAGTACAATTATTTATGGATAAAATAATAGTGCATGCTTCCTGGTATCTCTGTCTCTCATTTCTCTCTCCCTCTCTCTCTTTCTCCCTGTGTTAGCTGGCAACAGCATCATATAGGTTTTTTTTTTTCTTCTTTAAACTCATTTGATGGTGCAGAAGTTGAAAACTTCAATACAACCTAAAATAAATTCAGAACACTGTGCACACAAATACATACATACTCAAAACACACACATTAATATTATTTATACATGGTTACTTAAATATTGTTGAAGCAGTGTAAGGAAAATTTAAAGAAAATTTTAAAAATATCAATTAACATACATCTCAGAGAACAAAAAGCTTTATTGGTTAATAGCAAGTATGACAGGTTTATGAAAATCAAGTCTTTTGAATCAGTTTAATCACTTCATGAATGACAAGTTAATGTCACAGATTGTAGGGGAATGAGAGAGATAGTCTTGCCTGATACCATCAAGATTTTGGTCTGCATGAAATTCTGCAACAGAAACTAAAATATAACATCGTCTTTATGCTTTCACCAAAGTCTACAAGTTTTAAAGTTTTATAACTAAAAGTTAAGCCTCTTTATGAGTAAGATTGCAGCAGGCTGCAAACTGTGAAAACTGCAAGCTTCATCAGAAGGGATGTGTATCAATGTTAATTAAGCACTCATTAAAAAAGAAGGCTAAGGAAGCCACCGGAGAAGAAAGAGAAAGTAAGCTCTAGCTGTTAGTAATTTAGGAAGTCAGAATAACCTGTCTTGATTAGAAGTTAAGGGTTACAGTTTGGGGAGGAATACAGGAAAAAAATAGTGAGATTTTTCCCCCCTTACTTTTTTTTTTTTTTTTTTTGCGGTACGTGGGCCTCTCACTGTCATGACTTCTCCAGTTGCGGAGCACAGGCTCCGGACGCGCAGGCTCAGCGGCCATGGCTCACGGACCCAGCCGCTCCGCGGCATGTGGGATCTTCCCAGACCGGGGCCCGAACCCGTGTCCCCTGCATCGGCAGGCAGACTCTCAACCACTGTGCCACCAGGGAAACACCCCCCTCCCCCCCTTACTTTTCATATCTTTCATTTTAGACTTCAAGAGCTGTTGCGCAAAAAGATTGAATGGATATATTTTAAAGGTCAGGATATAGTGAGAAAGGAACCAGGATGCGAGTTTCAGATCTCCTCATAAGGACTGATTGGGAACATATGTATATGTATAACTGATTCACTTTGTTATAAAGCAGAAACTAACAAAGCATTGTAAAGCAATTATACTCCAATAAAGATGTAAAAAAAAAAAAAAAAAAAAGGCTATTGTAAGAAAGCTAATGAAGGCAATTAACCCAGCATCAGGCACAGCTGCTGGGGAGGTTTCCAAGCACAACCTGAACTAGCTTAGATGTCCCACTGTCACTGGCCTTGTCCAGGGGCTCCCGGCTTTCACAAAAAGATAAGAGTAAATTGTAATTTAGGCCTGGGAAGAAATTCAAGGGTTTTATTAAGTTGAGACAGAACTGATAATTACTGAGGAGAAATCAAAACTGTCTAAGTGTAACTTAAAAGTAATAATGTGCACTGACAATGCCTCATAAACTCAAGGGACAGGCACATTTTGATTTGAAAATTCATCTCATTTTGACATCAAATCTAATGTCTATTACTTTAAGGTAAAACTTATCTTTCATTTGCAAAGTATTGTAAGTGGTTAGACCTTGAGCATCACACGTTTATTAATTCCATTGTCTAGGTCATCACTTACCCTAGACAGCACTGTCAGAAACCTGACGGAGAAAATTAAAGTGGATGTTCTAGTCTCTGGCACCTACCTTTCAAATTTCAATTAATTCTTTGTTCATAAACAAGCTAGGAAACAGCTCTCTTCTTCCTGAGGATACTGTGAAGGTCTTTACCTGGCCTTGCTGTTCTCCAGTCCTGCTCCTCTCAAAACTATCATGTACATTATTATTTACTCATATGTCATCTTCTCCAAGAAGCCTTCTTTGAACCTTCAGATTGAACTCCACTGCCTTTGAACTATCATATATCCATTGCTCAATTTGCACACTGTGTGGGTATTTTTTTTGTTATATGTCTGTTTCCATGAATAAATTTTACTCATAGTTGTACCCACAAAGTTTAGAAGAATAGCTGACATCTAGCAGATGGTAATCATGTGTCTATTGAAACAAAGGCAACGGATTACAACTGCCTGTCCTCTTTTAAATGGGCAGTACTCAAACTATCATTAATTTTTTTCAGACCAATTAAATAAACATTGTGCTTTGGGATTATTTTCTCCTCATAGACCACTCTTTGACCTTTATTTCAATTTGATCTTACCTAGAAAATACTGCTAGACAGGGGAGCCAGAGGGTAATATGTTCTGATTTATGGCCCCAAAGGATGGGTGGAGATTGATCCTCCATTGAATGAAAGCAGATGCTCTAATGTGGGAATACAAGAACAAAGGTTCTTCTCATTAGAATGACAGCTTGGTTCATGGACATCCCTGTAATTAAAATTTTAAGAATGCGTGCAAAAGAATCTAGGTTTGCAGAGATAATTTTAGTAGAACCTTATGCAGAGCCCCTATAGGTTCTATAGCCTTCCAATACAGAAGACTTCCGTGGTTCATGACAATTCTAATACATGGGTTTATGACTATTGACCAGTTTTGCATCATTCTGTGGGTATTGTTTCTTTTCTTCTTTTAAAATCAGTGAAGAGGGAAGGAAAGAAACACTTCGAAAATGAAAGATTAGCTTCCTAAATCATAAAGATGAGCTTTGTAATCACTTTCCTTTAAGCAAGGAATTAAACGATAATAAAAACCCTAATTAAGGACTTTGTTAGCCTAACTAGATTTTCATATGCAAAACACTGTTATAAAGAACTGCTATAGAATGGAAATGCCTCCTCGGTGAACGCAAAGGGAAGCATTCCTGCCAGGACTTTTCTTCTGCTTCCATTTTTCTGTCCATTCAGGATCATTCCGTTTTTCCATGATCGCCAATTTTCTTCACCCTCTCCACGACTCCTGCTTCTTGTCTTTTTAGTTGCCCAACTTTTCTGCCTTGTTTCATTTTCTTTTTTATTTGATTTCTTTTCATTTTTAAATTTGTCATGATTCATTCATTCATTGATTAGTTCAACTTCCAATAATTGAGCCTTTAAAGAATGTTCTTTTCTGTCTTTCTTGTCCCCGGGCTCATTCATTCATCATCGCCCTCCCATGTAATTACTTTTTTGGTCCTTCTTTCTCTAAGGGTAAAATGCTTCTTTGGGAGTGGTTTTACAATCTCCCATGTTCTTTCAGCTCTCTTCTTCTCTTATGCAATAACCCTAATCTTATAGCAGCTACTTTTGACTTACCCGAGTCCACAGATGACATTATCATATTATATCATGGGGTTATTTTATACCCTTTATTATTGGTGCATATTAAAATAAATCAGTAGAGAAAACAGGCATATATTTTTACAATGATCTTTTAAAATAGGGCAGAGCTAAAATGACTGCATGCAAAATGATTCTCTCTGCTAGTCTGAGAAAGTGGCAATAACACATATTCTTATCCAATAGCATGATATTTTTGGAGTTAATATTTAACCTAATATGCTATAGGGCTCATCAGGTTAGGGACTGAACATTCTCAAATTGTTTTACAGTAAAATTCTTTGGTTTTAACTTCAAACTCAAAATCTAAAAGGGAAAGTTGAGTTTCTCAAAGTGAAATCCTGAGATTGTACACTAAGCTTATTGAATAAGAATCTCCTGTAGGTAGGATTTGGGAGTTAGAATATTTTAAAATACTTTGGGAGACTCAGGCACTAAACTTTGAGAACCACTGGGGCAAGCTTTGAAGCCAGGAGATCTTGGTTAGGATGCCAGCTCTACAACGATTCCCTTCCATGAGCTTTGGTTTTCTCATTTGTAAATTAGGATTAATAATATCTAGCGTATGGAGTTGTAATTAGGACTAAATGAAATAATTTACTTTCCTAAAAGTACCTAGTTCATAAAGAGTCCAATAATTTAAAAATATTTTTATATGTATTAAGAATAAAATTTCTTGTATTTTTATATCTTTAAATCAAATAACAACAGGCTCTACTTGTACTTTCTTGTCAGTTCTGTGAATCCAAATACTACTACACAGCACCTGGGAACCAAAAACCGAATAGAAAGTTTCTTTGAAAATAAAATGAAACCGACTAGTAAGATTATTTGATCAAATAAAGTGGAAAAGATGAATTACACAGAGTGAAGAGATGAATTTTTTTTGCTTTGCAGTTTCATTATTATTGCTGTTAATAACAGTTGGGTGCCTATGATGCATTAGACTCTGTAAAAAAAAAAAAGCAGGAGTAGAGTGTACCTGGGCCCTCAGGAGGTATATTATTGATCCAGGAAAGGCCTCATTGCAAGATGTGACCCTAACAGAGGAAGATAGTGGGAGCTAGTTCTAGAACTCTTGCTGAGCAGGAAACAGTGCTGGGAGTGAGAAAAAGAGAGAATATAAAAAGTCCAAAAGCAGGCAGATTTCATTCTTACCAGCACTAGGAGGAGCTACATGGCTAGATGGTGGTGGCGAGTCAGAGAGGTAGAACATGACAGATTACAAAAACGGTAAAGACTAAAGGCAGAAGTAGAAGTATGGTCTATTCTAGTAATATTTCATTAAGAAGAAGAAGAAAAGAACAAGAAAGAAGGCTTAACCATCTGTATTGCATGTGGTAGGTGCTGAGTAAATGTTTACTAAGCAAACAATGATAAGGATAGGAAGAGGGTGATTAAGTAATAAACACATTCATAAACGCAAAAGATTATCCCAATATTCAGTAAATATTCAGCATCTAATATGTAATACGCAGTGCTATATTGTGGTGTATGTGTGTCTGTGTACATGTGTATGTGTTTGGTGAGGCCTGGCTACAAAGATAAATAAGACTTCAGGCTTGGACCTCGAGTATTTAGAATATCAAGAATAATAAGAGCTCATATACGCACTTGAAAACCCAGTTTATTAAATATAAAAGGAGTCATGGCAATTCAATATTTATCACCCTATTAAGCCAAAGAATAACAGAATATATTAGCTTTCCAAAGCATCCATTTAAGGCTTTTATGTCGTGAAATACTAACACTAATCAAGATTAGATTTTAGTTCACTTCAATCTATTTGGGTATTTACAAATATAAGATAGCTAGTGTAAAATGACTGTCTCAGAAAAATGTCGTTTGTTGGCTTGAAGGTCAATGTATCTTCCATATATAGCCTGAAATAGCAGCTCCTGTTTCTGCTCCTTAGTTAGCTGTTTGTTGAAAAATGGTTTCCCTAAGGTTTTCAAGGTCTTATGATATGCCAGCTGAATGTGCTGAGTTATGAGTTTTCTTCCAGTCACTTAGGGATTACTATTCTTTTTTTAACAAAACATGGCAGAAGAAAACTTAGCCATAAAATTCATGTTCTCAAAAATTGA
This sequence comes from Delphinus delphis, assembly GCF_949987515.2. Taxonomy (NCBI): domain Eukaryota; kingdom Metazoa; phylum Chordata; class Mammalia; order Artiodactyla; family Delphinidae; genus Delphinus; species Delphinus delphis. Next base: position 63,566,213 of record NC_082686.1, read on the forward strand.
ATAAACACTTGATCATTAGAGAATACTTGTAAATACTCTTAAAAATGATAAATAAAATTTATTGTCAGCTTGCTATATGATACAAACTATGCCTTAATCACTCTCATGTAATAATCTCATTTATTTCTACCAACAACCTGATGAGGTAAATATTGTTATCTCCATTTCACAGATGAAGAAACTGAGGCACAGAGAGGTTAAGTAGATGACCAGGCTGCACAACTATATTGCTTCTTTTTACCCAATATCAAACCTTAAAAAATAAGTGCTTGGCTGAAAATTTTATATTCTAGGGAAAGAAAGAGGGAATTCTAATTTTCATCCCCTGGACACCTTTCCAAAATTTGTAGATGAAAACAGAGGGATATAATAAAAAAGCAGAATGTAATCTCCAACACTTTAAGAGAAATGAATAATATATACATTGTGTTATTTTAGAAAATCAGAAATGGATTTTCTTTTTAACCCCAATTTTTCAGCAAAGCTAGTGCCGTATCCCTCTTAAGATATTTCTCTCTAGTAGAAGCAGAGAGGATACCTGAGTTCGATATTTTCATTTTCTCAGAGCCAGTATGTCACAGAGGAACAGGGCAACAAGCAGAGAGCTGCCCAACAAAAGTGGTGGTGGTGGTGACAGCAGTAGATGGAAAGTAAAGCATCAGTGTATTGGAAATCATCAGACATCATCCTATAGCTGGGAAATCAGCAAGAAATGAAGATTGGGCTTTCTCCTCATTAAACCTGTCATTAAGGTCTCATTCTGTTTTGTTGAAATCCTGCTGTGTTGGTGGGTGATACCTTCTTTGCACTGGAGTGAGGGAACCCCTATGAACGTCAGAATGATACGTTAATCAAAGGGTTGTATGGAGATAAAGCAAGGTTGGTAAGAGATTTAGTAAGAACCGCAAATAATATTGAAATAATTCTGATCAATTTCCACATGCCTATCTCAATCTGATGTGAGACTTGAAGGATATGAAAAAATATTGAGGACTCTTTTGACAGTAGGAATCAAAATCAGAAACTGTTCTGCAAGCTTAGTAAATATAATTCTCTGGCATATGTTAAAATAATAAAATATTTAATTTGCATTAGAACCTCTACTGGGACTATAAGAAGTACCACAAAGTCAGATTCATGATATATTTAGCCAAATAATTAAATTTGACACAGGTAATTCAGGATGATCTATGAGGAAAAAATTCTTGCCCTGTCAGATCAGCATTTAAATATGAGGTACGTATCCAAATATTGCCATACTTATCTCATAGTACAATCCTGATTTATCATCAAAAAATGTATACAAACATGTTTAATTGTTACTATCACACCCGCCTATACAAACTCCTGAGGTAACAGATTCTGTAAGTTTATTAATTTTGGCATAGGTCCTTCTTTTATTTATAGACCCATAAATTTCCTCTTTCAGACTTAAGAAAGTTGCCCAGCTCTCATCTTCCTGAAATTGAATGCACCAACAATGACCTTTAATAAGTTGGTAAACTAGAATTATAGCCTTCTGAGTTTTTCTCATTTGGAAACTACGTGAAATACCTGTTGAATAAAATGCAACTGACTTCTGAAATAGCTTTCAATATTTTGTTTTTTAAAAAAAACAATATATCACTCTTGTCTTCATAAGAGGAAGAAAAGTGACTGTAATTGATTATATGTAAATGAGATATAAAACCCAAATGTCTATAGCAGCTATAACATGGAAGACATTTTATGTTGAGAGAAGGAAGAAAGAAGAGCCTATAGTCTTGTTTTCTTTTTATGGTTTAGACACATGCTTAAAGTTGTCTCATCCAACTAGTTCCAAAATTCTATCACCATGAGATTCTCAGAGAGACGTGGTCTCCTGTTATTTTGCTATAGAGTGGAAAGACCCAAGAAGCAGAAAGTCTGGAATTGTACCATAAATATGTCACTCACTGGTTGTATAACTATGCTCAGTAACTATGCTCAAGGGATAAACCCTCCAAGACCATTCCTCACACTGCAAATGGGGATAAAGTACCCATCTAACATAACACACATAAAAGTGCTCTGTAAATGTAAAGGACTGTACAAATGCTAGTTCGCCGACATGGTAGTTTGGGGAACCTAAAACATCTCTAATATTTTCCTTAACAGATTTCCATTTTCTTTGAAAGGCCAGCACTGTTGCTTCCTCACACATCAGACCCCAATTACCACCTAAGGGTTTCCCAGAAACAAAGAATGACTCCATCATATTTTAGGGAAAGTGTTTTTTTAAGGAGGCAAATAACCAGACAATTAAGAATCATTATTGTGTCGTCTGATGAAAATTGTCAGATTTAGTATATCCAGGGTTCAACACATGTTCTGCAACAAGGCTTCTCAAAATTTAATATGCTCACAAGTCACCTGAGAGGAAGATCCTTAAGTACAGAATTTGATACGGAAAGTCTGGGGTGGAGCCCGCGATTCTGCATTACTAACCAGTCCCCAGGTGGTGTTAATGCTGCTGGTGTTCAGGCCACACTTCATGGGCAAAGGCTCTAGACCCTCTTAGAGGTATGCTCTCCAGCATGGCAGCCAATGTCACATGTATGTAGTGACTTACATTTAAATTAATTAAATTATATTAAAATTCATTTCTTCTGTAGCACTAGCCACATTTCAAGTGTTCACTAACATGGGGCTAGGGGCTACCACATTGGACAGCACAAACACAGAACATTTCCATCATTGCTGAAAGTTCTACTGGACAGCTCTGCTCTAGAGCATAGCACCAGTGTGGGGAGGGGGCTGCCCTGTCCTGCCCAGTTTCTCCACCATCTCTAAAGTAGTATCCTCATGCATATACTTGGCATCCACGGTTTAATCTACTGTATCCTTAACATATAAGGACGTAAATGACCTCACCTTAAGACACACTTGGAGCTGTGATGACAGAAGGAAAATGGGTTTTCCATGGGCCTGAGCTTTTAGATAAAGAGGAGAGAGACTGAATGACAGTTTCCTACCAGCAGGAGAGAGAAGAGGGCCCCATGATGCCCAATGAGAGAATGACTAAGAGCCAGCCTTGCTCCTCTCAAGGGAAGAGTGAAGTGATATTAATCAGCACACTATTGTATACAAAGAGGGTTCTCTCAGGAGAAGAGCAGAGCATCTGTCCCACTCACACATCAAAGAGGCCCAGCAGCTGAAAATGCTTGTGTCAAATCTCCACTCAGCCTCTTTTTCTCCTTGCTTTCCTTTCCTGGTTCATTTGCTATCCTGTGGGCTGTTTAGCAATAAGCCCTTCATCTGATTAACATTTCAAACTCATTGTTGGTCTGTGCTGGCTTAAATGAACTAATCATCATTAGTACTTCGAAACCTGTCTGGCTATGCCTACAAGGCAGGGAAAAAGAAGAAAGGGAAGAAAAGGAAAAGGAAACAAGTAGGACTCATTAAATAAGTCATCCATAAGTCATTGGTCAAGACAAACAGAAACAGAATCCTGAGTGTTTTCATCATTCATCACGTCAAGGACACAGATAGGAGCTACAGAAGCAGAAGTGGGACATTGAATACCTATATCTATAGATATATATCCATATATTTATATCTATGTATCTAAATGCACATCTATAATTATACCTACATCTAAACCTAACTACCTCCAGTGGGCAATGATGGAATACAGAAATCATCCTCAAGAAGATGAGGAAAGGAAGCCTGGAATCCCATTCATTCCCTTTCCTCTGATTTCCTTTCCCTGTGGAAAGTATTAGTTTATCACTCTGATTTCAAAACAAAACTTATTACAGAACTAGTTTTCTATTCTTTCTCCTTTATTCACTTCGACTGAATTGTATTCCCCAAAGCAACTGAAGTGGGTCACCTTTCTATGTTACAGTAGTACTTAGACTGTGTTACTTTTAATGCATGTTTTGCATCAAATTATAGAGTATAGTTGAACCTATTGCCTTATTGGGCCAGGTAAGCTACGAGCCTGGCTTACCCTGAGTTGACCAGAAGAGCTTTTTTCTAGATCCGACATTCAGAATAAATATATTCATTGTTAATTCTACTTTATATTAAAATTTTCATCATGATGCTTATAATTCTGAGGCAAAAAAAAAAAAAAAAAAAAAAGAAAGAAAGAAAGAAAAAGAAAAAAAAAGAAAACACATCCAGACCATTTCCTGTGCTTGTCTGCAAGACAGACAATGGCTTAAAGCATATTCTGGATTTAAATGGTCAATATCAAGCTTAAGCAAGAACACTTTTTCTATTCTTGTGATGTCAAGATTCCCCACAGATGACTCAACCCTTGTGATCTAGAAGTATGTTTCCTAACATATGATATGTGTAAAAGAGATAACTGGAGATGGTATAGCATCACAGCCCTGCATGTTTTGTATCTTATAATGGGTACCATATTCTCTCGCAATTCTTTGATCAAGTCAAGGAGAAGGTCTCTTTTGGTACCTTATGTATTTAATACCACTGCCACTTGCCAATCTCCCATTTTAACAAATAACTCAGCCTTACGCTCTGAGTCTTCTGAGGGGGAACTGTATCCAGCTAAAGTTCGTAACATTTGTTTCCATTGAACGATTATTTTTAATGTTTTCCTTTTATTTATGGCACATCATCCTGGTTTTTCTATTCATGGTGGTAATAAAATGTTTACTAAAAATACATTAAGTAAAAGACAGTCTTTAAAGAAAATTTTAATCTTACAGTAAAGGAAGTGAATACAGCAGAAATCATGAAAGAATAGCACTGATCTGAAGCATTCTTTTTTGCTTTGAGGGGGTGAAAGGGAAAAAAAGACTTATTGCTCCCTAGCTATTAGCCCCCTATACACATAGTGGGTTCAAGTTCTACATCAAACACTGTACTGTTGCTGTGATCTTTGTAAACAATGTTTCATAGAAACTGCAAGTGGAAAGATGAGAGAGGAAATGTCGCATCCTTTTATAGAATGACAACTGAGGGCTGAAAACAGTGCCAGGGAGCACACGGCAAGCAGCAGGAAATGACCAGCAGAAAAGCAGTGACACCAGATATGCTAAGGAGCAGAAGGAAGAAGGTAAGACTTCCCTCATCCATCCTCACTTGGGTGATTTCAATATGGTGAGTTGCTTAGAGATTGTCACAAGCTTTTCCCAAAGGTGAGCCTTTAAGTGTCTTCTTGCTATCTTCAGGAGGGAAGAGGAAACACAAGATTGATTCACTATGTTTCAACTCAGTGTCACTTTGCCATTTTTTGACAAATGGGACCAAATTTACTCTAAGAAGCAAACTTCATGGAGCTCTCTATAATTAATTACCATAATAGGAACTCAAAATACTAGCTTTCATGTACTGATAATTTGATTTTTTTAGATGAAACCCCTCACTTGTTTTTAATCGATAAACATTTATTGAGCACCTACTATTCTCAAAGCAATTTGTGTTTGCTGTGTCAAGGATACAAAGTAGTGTCCTGAGAGTCAAAGTGTGGTTTGTGGGCAAGCAGCCCTAGTATCACCTGGGAGCTCTTTAAAATGTGTAATTTCAGGCTCCAACCCAGACCTACTGAATGAGAATCTACACTTCTAAGGTGGTTTATACACACATTAAAGATTGGGAAGCTCCATTATAAGAAATATAGAGACTCTCTTCAAACAGCTTAACAGCTCACTTTGGAAATAACACTGACCCTAAAATCATGAAGTAATAACAAAGGGTAGTAGTTAGTATAAGTAGTGTGATGTGAATTTAGACAAGATATGGTCTCCAAAACTCATGGAAGAAGTGGGACAGGAACCATGTCTAAAAATCCAAGCAGAATTAGAGGAGAGAAGTATGCCCCCACTTTGGAATGTGGTGATGATTTTTAGGCAAAAAGAGCATAGAACTATAGACACATGTCATCTTGAATATGCAGAGAAAAAATCCTGTGTCACTAGAATGAAGGATACACGCCAGGGATTGTAGAAAATCAGATTCGATGGAAAGTGAGTGGGGAGGGGGGCAGTTTTTTTTGTTTGTTTGTTTGGCTTTTTTTTTGCGGTACGCGGGCCTCTCACTGTCGTGGCCTCTCCCGTCGCGGAGCACAGGCTCCGGACGCGCAGGCTCAGCGGCCATGGCTCACGGGCCCAGCCGCTCCGCGGCATGTGGGATCTTCCCGCACCAGGGCACGAATCCATGTCCCCTGCATCGGCAGGCGGACTCTCAACCACTGCGCCACCAGGGAAGCCCGGGGTGGGGGGGGCAGTTTTGATAGCCAAGCAGAGGAGTTTACTTTTTACACCAGAGGAAATTCATGCCATCTCTGAACATAGGCAGACTAAGAAGTCACAAAAGTACACCCAGTCTCCCGTACATAATAAATGCTCAGCATTTGCAAAATTGAGTTAGTTAAACTGTATGTTCAGGAGTGATTACTTTAGCCCCTGGTGGGTAGGACGAATTGCAGGGGAAAAGCCACGATGGTAGAGGCTATAAACATCCTTCACGTGGGATCAGATGCCTTGAATAATATCTGTTTAGCAAAAGATAGGCAAAGGCCCTAAAAACAATAATTACATGTAAAAGACTAATATAGTTAAAGCACTGTATCAGCAATGACTGTGCTGATTTGAATTTGCCTCAATTAAGGAGCTCTTTCATTGAAATAAAGTTTCTAAAAATGTTACTTAATGGCACTACTGCACTTCTGTTCAATTCATTCAGCTAAAACCATGTGCTTGTTATGTCTCCTTTTATTCCCATGTTCTACTGTAACCAAAACAACACAAGTGAGTGTAAACTATAGCACTTTAATCCAGGAAGTACCTTTAGTTTAAGGGAAGCAGCCTGCTATAGCAGCCAGATCTTCAGCCGTGGAGCCAACACTGGGCTTTGAAACCTGGCTGTGGCACTTTCTGGCCAAACACTAGCACGGTGTGGCACTGGCCAGTGCCTTCACTTCCTTGGCCCTTAGTTTATGTATCTGAGGATGAAAGTAAATATTACCCACTTCACAGGACTGTTGGCACAAGGCCTGGCACATAGCTGGAGCCCCAAATAGGTGCTATTAACATCTCGATCACCACCATATATTGATACATCATCATCACCCTCCTCTCCGCCCTCCTCAACATCATCATCAACTTGATGAGAGGATCAAACCCAAGGCAGACATATTACCATATTCTTTTTAAGTTTATGATCCAGCAACCCCACTCCTGGGTATATATCTGGAGAAAACCATAATTCGAAAAGATACTTGTACCCCAATGTTCATTGCAGCACTATTTACAACAGCCAGGACATGGAAGCAACCTAAATGTAAATCGATGGAGGAATGGATAAAGAAGATGTGGTACATATATACAATGGAATATTACTCAGCCATAAAAAGAATGAAATAATGCCATTTGCAGCGACATGGATGGACTTAGAGATTGTCATAGTGAGTGAGGTCATCAGACACAGAAACAAATGTCATACGATATCACTTATATGTGGAATCTAAAAAAAATGGTACAAATGAACCTATTTAGGGCTTCCCTGGTGGCGCAGTGGTTGAGGGTCCGCCTGCCGATGCAGGGGACGCGGGTTCGTGCCCTGGTCCGGGAGGATCCCGCGTGCCGTGGAGCGGCTGGGCCCGTGAGCCATGGCCGCTGAGCCTGCGCGTCCAGAGCCTGTGCTCCGCAACGGGAGAGGCCATAGCAGTGAGAGGCCCGCATACCGCAAAAAAAAAAAATAAATAAACCTATTTACAAAACAGAAATAGAGTCACAGATGTAGAAAAGAAACTTATGGTGACCAAGCGGGAAAAGGGAGGAGAGATAAATTGGGAGATTGGGATTGACATATACACACTACTGTATACAAAATAGATAATGAATAAGAACCTACTGTATAGCACAGGGAACTCTAGTCAATACTCTGTAATGACCTACATGGGAAAAGACTCTAAAAAAAGAGTGGATATATGTATATATATAATTGATTCATTTTGCTGTACGCCTGAAACTCATACAACATTGTAAATCAACTATACTCTAATAAAAATTAATTAAAAAAAAGAGTATGGCTCTGTTTTTATACCAAATTTCTTTAAGCCAGAGGTCTTTCAAATAAAGGAAACAAAAGCAAACAAGAGAAGGCAAGCATTTCATTTCAGCTGAACAGTTATGCTCCGCAAACGTGACAGTGAGCTCAGTGACCAGTGCCCTGCTGACGTGGGAACTCATATGTGGGCAAGGCTGTGAGCCCCTGACACCCCTCTCCTTGACTCTTCCTATTCTCAAGTTAGGTCCTATCCTGTGGTTCCACCCACCTTTAACCATCCAGTTTTCTGGCTGTTCTCCTCTGCCTTTCTTACCCTTCTCTTCTTTCTCCTCTAAACTTAACTGTTATTATAACTACATCACTCCTCCTTCCAACCCAACCTACTCACAAAAAATATTCTTTCTCCTGAGAAGAGGGCAAAATGCAGGAACCAAAGCTCCTGAGTCACAGCCATACAAACTTTCCATAAACCCCAGGAAGTGTAGAGTTGTACTTCTGTTATCAGTTCTCCAGAGGTCATTGAAAGAGCTTCCCTGGAGGAACTGAAAGAGACTTTTGACTCACAGTGATGAGTCTGGATCAAGTCCCTGTCTGATCTTTCTTTAGCACTCCTGGTAGATAAAAGCACGCATGCATGCCGCCCTTGCTTGTAAGCAAAGAGGAAGTTCCTAATTCATTTGTAATTGAACTGGTTTTTATTTGGAAGCCATCTTTTGGGGTCAGGCATACAGTTAGTGGGAAGGACTTGAATCTTCATAGGTGCTATTAACATCTATAGATTATCGTCATCTATAATGACTTTTCAGATTCCAGACATTTTCTAGGAGTGGATCTTCAGGTTCAAAGAACCATTCCAGAGCCCAGAAGAATCTCTTCATTCACATACTACAGAGAATCACAGAGTGCTGACATGACAATGGCTTGAATATCTAGTCCAAACTTCTTATTTTTCCAGTGGGGAAAGAGACCCTTGAAATGACTCAACTAAGACAAGTCGGGGCAAACCCGTATTTTTCTATATCAGAGATTCTCAAATTTTAGGTTGCATCAGAAAAACATGGAGAGCTTGTTAAAACACGGATTTCTGGGCCTTACACCCAGAGTTTCTGATTCAGTTGATCTGGGGTGACGTCAGAGAATTTGCAAGTTCCCAGGTGATGCTGATGCTGCCAGCCTGGAGACCACACTTGAAAGCTACTTGTCTATATCATACTGCCTCTCAACCGTGCAGAAACTTTATGAAATGCTCACTAGATAATCTTTAAAATACTGATATTAAATACTGTCATTTCCCCTTCCTAGAGGAGAAAGATTTTTTTAAAAACTGAGTTATCTACTAAGTTTTATTATCATCATCTCCCCTTCCTCCACCTACTCACTTGTCATGATCTTAATAAAATCCTTTCTTTTACGTATTTACAGCATGTTCTTAGCTTCATGTTGGGTTTTCAAGATCATGCTTGGTGATAGATAAAATTAAAGTGAAAGTCATCACTGGTCTCTTTAAAGGAGGAAGTTTCTACTATAAAAAGGAAATACTGCTTGGTTAAAAATATCATACTGTGAACTGTCCTATATTTTCCTTAGGGTGAATGAAAGGAAAATGTTGATTAAACAAAGTGGCTTTTAGGAAGTAAATAGGTTGTAGGGGGAGATTAGAAAAAAAAAGCAAAGAAAAAGAAAGGAAAAAATATAGTATTTTTGAGCAGCTACCATGTGTCCAACAGCAAAGAGTCACTTTCAAATCGTTTCACATGAATATCCCATCAGTCTGCTATGTCCCTGGTGCAACTGCCTGCATTTTTCTTCTACTTTTCTCTTTTTTTTGTTATATTCATTTGTTTGTTTTATTTTTTAAATTCTACATATAAGTGATAACATGGAATATCACCTTTTTCTGACTTATTTCACTAAGCATAATAACTTCCAGGTTCACCCATATCGTTGCAAATGGAAAAGTTTCATTATTTTTTTATGGCTAAGTAGTATTCCTGTGTGTGTGTGTGTGTGTGTGTGTGTGTGTGTGTGTGTGTGTGTATCACATCTTCTTTATCCATTCATCTGTTGATGGACACGTACTGCTATGAACATTAAGGGCACGTATCTTTTCAAAATATTCTTTAGATATATACCCAGGAATGGGATTGTTTGATCACATGGTAGTTCTATTTTTAGTTTTCTGAGAAAACTTTGTACTGTTTTCCATAGTGGCTGTATCAATTTACATTCCAACCAACAGAGTACTAAGGTTCCCATTTAGTGCTAAAAGACAGTTTATACCACACTCTCCCCATATATGTGCAAAGTCCCACCTTTATGAACTGTACCCACGCAACATGTATGACCTGCACAACATGCCGATAACTTTGCAATGAGCCTTTATTTAAGTAATAAATAACTAAGCTATCAAACAGAGACGACTTACCCTAGGTCCTGTTACTATTGAGAGGTAATGTAGGAAGTATAACACAGGTTTGTCTAATTCTAGGTCTCCTGCTGTATTTGCAATGGATTAAGGCCACTAAAGAGTATGTTTTTTGTTTTCCTTTCCTACTGGACATTACACATGAGGCTATACATATAAACAAATAAATCCATGACTGCAGAACACAGAGAGATCAACGCCAGGTCTGGGATGCACAGCTCTGAAATACATTTCTCCCAATTCCCTCTCTCATCACAGTCCCTCAGTCTTTCATGTGGCTCTAAGATTTTACTGCTGGAACAGAGGCAGGAGAGGGACAGAATGTGAGTTCAGGAGGGGAGGAGGTGGGGCTCCTTAGGTGCCCTCCCTCTCAGCCCTGCACACACCCCAAGGGGGGGTTAATGGGCACCACCCCAGCCTCGGGAGGCCTTTTTGGTGTCCCAGATGCACATCCCTGAATATCTTGAATAGTGTACTCATTTCATCCTTGGAGCTGGTCAGCACAAAGAAAAGCAAAGGAAGCGGAATAGCTGCTATTAAAAGGCAGACTGCCAGAAATCTGAGAAAGCACACAACCACACAATATCTCAAGTCTAAAGGGAGAATTCCAAGCCAAGATTTCTGCATCTCTCTCCACCATCCAGCCGATCAGCATCAGGGTTTTCACTCTCAGACATGTGACCTTTTTACTGGGACACTCAGCAGTCATCTTGCAGATGTTCCAGGTGCAGGCTGAAAGCAGTGGCTTGCATTTCTCTTCCGGTGCTTAACGTCAGTTTGTACCCTATTCTGTATTCCTCACCCCCGTCCTTGAATGAACACAGAGAGTCCTGTACCTGTACAGCATGCAGTATTAATAAGAAATGACCCTTCTCTGAGGAACTCAGTGCATTTGTTTTCCTCTTGTTTTTGAAAGGAAAACTGATACAGGGAAGAAAGGAATCAGGAGCAGAAATAGCACGTAGGTGCACACAAGAGGAAATCTGCTCCGCTGTTTGATATCAGGCTCTGCAGTGAAGCAGTGTGTGAGCTTAGAAGGGCATTTCCTCCTGAGCCTTATGGAATTCAGTGTAACTTAGCTATTGGCTACTGAACTGAATTCAGAATTCAATTACTTTACTTTTGACACAGCCAATACGGCACAGTGTGGGATGAAGCAGAGGCTGATTTAAGTGTAACATTATAAGACCCTAGGTCTGATATCTTCATAATAAGGAATGTCGCTATGGACATAAAGGAAATTATATTTGTGTGTGCTCGGAACTTACGCAGGCCAGAACTAGACCTTCAGAGTTTATTAAGTTCAATGATGGATTGAAGGGAGACAGAGTTAGGGTTATGCAAATATTACCCAGGATTTTTACCACATGTGTAAGTTCAAAGGACTATAGATCTGAAAAGACTGGAAGAAGGAGGAACAAGTGATTCCTACCCATGCTTACAACTAGCAGAGGTGAGCATAAACCACAGGAAGTAGGGATGACAGCTGAGAGGCAATAGACTTGGCACTGAAGACTGACAGATTGGCCAGATGGCCACCGTCATTCAAATACACATCATACTTTGATTAGGATTATCTCTTAATATCCTTGATAATATTTAAATTCTATAACAGAGAACAAATCTTTGTATTATACTTACATTTGCCATTTTTTCCCATTAATAATAGAATAAATCACTTTGCAGAAGTGGAAGCATTTTATTTATTGCCAGTAGACATTTTACAATCCATGGTCAAAGTATCATAATAAGACGTAAAAACTGTCTTCCAGATGGGAATTCTAGCATATTTGCTTATAAAATTTTGCCATTTATAACCTATGATTGCCCTTCTACAAACTGTTACCACTCTTCTCCTTAGGACACAATTAGAGATCATGGTTTTGTCTTTTTCTTCTCTTGGTCCTTTACAAGCAAAATTGACGACTTAGTTCAGTCTATAAATTCAACAAGAAATAGCTACCATATTTAGGCAATGAGAACCTAAAGGGAAAAAAAAAAAGATACACTCTTGGTCTTTAAGCAACTTCAACTCAATTTCAAGATCAAAGTTAGTCTATCTCTAGTCCCACTCTAGCAATTACATTTTATTTATCATTATTTTTTGCAGAAACAGTCTCTCTAAAGTTAGACTGGACCCCTGATTCCACTCAGAGAACACAACGCTAGCTGCTTAATTCTCATTTTCCCTTCTACCTTGAAAGCCTGCTTCAACCGGTCTGCATCATTCAGGATAGACTAGTTTGTATTGCAGTAACCAATGACCTCGTGATCTTACAGCAACGAAGGCTGATTTCTTCTCTTGCTATGAGCCCATTATGGTTTGGCTGTGGTTCTATTCCACTGAGAAGACTTATCTGAACCACTGCCAGTTATGTAGCACAAAGAAAAGACATCATATCAATGCATGCACTGATCCTTAAAGTTTCCTCTTGTAAATGACAGCCATTTCACTGACCAGAGCAAGTCACATATCCAAATCCTATATAAATAGCCCAGCAAAGGACAGTCTTCCTCCAGAGATCAGCAGGGAATATTTGAGAACCACAGTACGGTCTACTCCTCTGTACCAACCCTACTCACCTAGAAACTCTCAGCTCAAGGCCCATTACCAAATTTTCCCATTTCAACTCTCACAAACACTTCTTCATGTTCTTCAGAAGGGTCTATAGGTATTACACATGTAAGCATGCATCTTTAATATATTATCTTGTAATATTTTAAAAATAACTTCATTTTTTTCCCTCACACTTGTCTTTTTCACTCAACTGTCAATTCTTTGAAGGCAGGAACCATGTTCCAAATTTCTTCCTTGAATATACACACAGCTCACAGAACTCAGAATTGAAAACTGCAGAGGTTCTACTAGTCTTAAGTATTCCATGTAGAATGTCTCCAAAAATAACGCATTCTATGCGTGTGCTGGGTTTTGATAGAGACAAGTGAAAAACAACACCCGGCCCTCTGCAAGAACTTTAAAACTGGGTACTTATAACACAACTTACTTTTATAACACACAGGAAAACCATGTTATATATAATATTATCACAAAACTCACGTCAAAGGTCAAAAATACATTTAACATGATATAGAAAAGTAAAGTATTTGAAGAAACACAGAACTTTTCAAGACTACGTAGGAATAGGAAAAATATAAAATTATCCAAACAATGATCTAGAGAATAATTAGGCTGAAGATGAAAGTTGCTGAAGAAACTATAACTAAATAAAGTTAGCCTACATTTAATAATAATTGGAGAAAAATTGTTCCATGCACATGTATGTCACATTAGATCCTATATTAGATTTGCTTAAGGACTCCAAATACTGCTGTGGTTTCCCTGCTTGTAACTATAGAAGCATTGGGTACATACACCTGTATATCATTTACTTTTTAAAAAGTGTTTGGAGGATTGATAAACTAATGTGTTTGGCGGTTCCAGTATTCAAGGGGGAATACAATGGAACCTGAGACAAACATGTTGACCATGTGTCTTTTAGAGAGGCTGTGCAGTTAGGAAATGGAAACACAAGCAGGCAGATATCTAACAACATCAGGATTGTAAGGATCCACTTAATAACAATCTGCTAAATACATCATGTATACTTAGCTCCTTGAAATCATTTCATTAGTCTGAAAATTAAGCATATGCTGCTCCTCAGTGGAGGAACAAGGGAGACGGGTGTGTTCGGGAGACTGGTAAAAGCAGTCAAAGCTATTTATCTTGAGATCATAGGTCTCGTTTCAAGCAAGAAGCTAAAGACAGTTACTGCTACTTTATGGCCCATATGAAATGAACTATCATGATCAGTTTAGACGCTCATTTCAGCAGCCTGTCACCATAATGTGGGTTTGGATAACCCTAATGGATATGTGGACAAATGTCTCCTTGGAGAGATAATACAGTATATTGAAAAGAGCCCTCGGCGAGAATCAGGGGAATCGGGGTTTGTTCCAACTCTGCCTCTAATATGTAAGTAGCATGAGTGTCTCCTCTCTAGGAAGGGTGGGCAGGGAGTGAGGGAAGGAATCGGGTGACCTCCCAAATCCCTTCTGGTCTTAAAGTTGGATAGTATCCTGTGTAGGGAAGTCCTTATCATCCCCAAGTTATCACCCAAATCATGCGGGCCTTGCTCTTGGATTTCAGTTCAGATATTACTCCTTTCTCCTGTAGATAAAAGGAATAAGATGTTATCTTCTCCCTTTTCCCTTTAAATGTGCAATCTACAAATTATCCCTTAATCTAGGACAGATTCTTAGGCCTAGTTATATGGTCTGTCTCCCTCTTTGCCTGTTATCTTCATGACATACCATGACCTATTACAAAAGGTATAAGGAAACAGTCCAAAGCAAATTAGTTTCAAATAAAATTTTAAACAAATACTACTGTTCATGTAATACTTCTATCACTTTTTTAAAGAGAATGGGGTACAATGAGTTCTGGGTTCCGATGATGCTGAGTTGCCCTCAGCTCTTTGAGAGGCTCACACTATTAAAAAGAACAGCACCCAGGACAGAACTGTGCACTGGTAGCCTAATCACAAGCTACCTGTAGTCCTTCCCTTCACTGGCTATTTCTTGCTACTTTCCTTGAAAGCTGTATGTTTCTCTATGGGAAAGGGCAACATGAATCGCAAATTATTGCAAAGAAGATGGGGGGGGGTCTACATGTTTTTCTTCATTTTCTTATTTGAAATTTGGAGATTTGGGGTTTAAGAAAAGTGATGCTGATATTAAAGCTTCCGCTCTAAACTGGCATCGTGACACCACATTGGAGGTGTTGGAAAACAACGGGCCTCACAGGTGACGGGGATGAGGGGATGGGAGCCTGCCATCCACCAGGATGGCTCTCTACTATCTTTATGCACAGGAGTTCTTTTAGTCTTCACCTCCTGGCAGATGGAGAAACAGTTCCACACAGCTCAAGTCACTTGCCCAAGGTTACATCGTGATAAGGGTAGGGTCAGATTTGTGTTTCAACAGCCTGACACTTGAGCTGATTCCACTAACCATTAAGATTTTCTGCCTGGTATCGCTCTATGTAGGGGGCTAGAGGGTGCAGCAGGCTTTATTTCTATATTTGTTTAGCTTCAAAACTCATGCCTTTACCATTAGGTCAAGCTTCCTTCCACTAACAAAGAAATGGAGCGATTGGGCATGGAGTAACAACAAACAAGAGCCAGTTTCCTCCTCCAACATACCCTACCCTGTACTGTCGAGCATTGCTGCGTTCAACGTCCCTTGGTATGCTCTGAAAGGGAAAACATTTCTGCTTAGGAAAACTCCAAACAGCCAAGGTCACTTTCTAGAAGGGATTTAGTACGGGCAGATGTCGGGGTGGAGGTCTCTCCCAGCTCTTCCATTTACCAGTTGTGTGACCTTGACTCAGCTACACAACATAGATGAGTTTCAGATTCTACATTTGTAATATGAGGACACCAGAAATGATGTAGATGATTGGTTTTCGTTTTTCTCCCCAAAGCAGTAGAAGCCATTATGTAAGGGGTATTTCTGATCCAAACCCAACAGATGACACAAATGCGAGTGGCTTTCTCTGGGTGACAGAGGATCCACTACCATCCCTCATCCAACACAACGCCAGCAAGGTAGCTGGAAACTTCTCAGTGCCTAGCAGCAGACACCTGGTTTAGATCCCTTGGGTGGTCTCTGAGCCCCTTCTCAACTTTGATAGCCTCTGAAAGTCTAGGATTCCTTCGTGTAGAATCGGGGAATCTACTATGCGTTAGTGAAACCATCGCTGACTCCGTTAAAGAGTTCTAATCATAAACCTTGCAAATAGTCTCCTTTGAATTACAGATGTGATTTATTTAGTTTTAATCACACTACAACATCCAACACTTTAGACAGATTTACTCAGCAGTTCAAAGGAATGAAGAACTGGACTTTGTTCCATTACCACTGTGCCAGAAATCGATTTCAGGGAAGGATACATGATTATGGTATAGAAGGTGAATGCAGAAGGTTTGGGCCGACCTCAGCCCTGATTCTCTATTTGTGTGTGGGGCAGCGTGAGTGACACAGGGTGTGAGGAGGGTTTCATAAGATGTAAAAAGAACTGATGGATTTATCGATCTAAGGAAGACAGTCTCCTTGACGGAGACATGCTGTCAAATAGTGGCAGGATGCGCTGCTAAAAGCCCTCCAGATTGATTACCCTACCTCGTACCTGATCCCTCGTCACCGCGGCAGGTGAAGAGTGCTGGAAATGTACTCACAGCTGCATTAATAAAATAGGAGGAGAGCAAACAAGGAGGCCTGGGTCAGGCAAGGCTCTGACTGAGAAGAGAGTTTTCCACTGTTCTGAATTTCCTCAGAATGGAGAGTCTCTCACATAGTGTGAAACACACAGACTGAAAATGAGACAAAATAGCTAATCCGGCTGAAAATGTATGTGGCAGCAATGACTTCTGAAGTCATTGCTCTCTGGCTTCTGAAGTTCTGTGAGTCGGTTTTCCCATCTGTTACTGCTTCTGAAACTTGACAATTCCTGTTTGAATTCTTACCTAATTAGAAAATGCTTTGGAAATAGTGTACTAAAAGCTACACCTGGTATAATTGCAAAACACTTCTTTTAACCATGCTAAAGGATCTCTACATGCAAGCACTGTCACATCCTACTCCCTGGATCAATAAGAAAACTTAAAAGGCACACATGCACATGCGCACACGCAAGGAAGTTATCGTTAACTCACTCTTTTTATAGGTAAGTTCCAGAGGCAAAGATCAAACACCAGCTGAGAACCGGGGAAGGACAAAAATAATGGGGGGAAACAAGTCAATTATAATGGTGTTGAAAGAAGGTATTGATGCTATTATTTCTCAGAAGACCAGTATAATCTGTGACAGGTAGAGCCACACCTTTTAGAAAGGGGACAGTCCAAAGTCTTGAAATGTTAAAAGAGAAATTAGCCAGCTCCAAATCCTGAAAGAAAATTGGAGTTTTTGACATAATGTTTATGTGCTCAAAAGGATGAAAAGTAGCTACAGATGTGAAGCATTAAAAATGTTATTGCAGGGACTTCCCTGGCAGTCCAGTGGTTAAAGACTTCACCTTCCAATGCAGGGGGTGCAGGTTCAATCCCTGGTTGGGGAGCTGAGATCCCACATGCCTTGGGGCCAAAAAACCAAAACATAAAACAGAAGCAATGTTGTAACAAATTCAATAAAGACTTTAAAATTGGTCCACATAAAAAAATCTTAAAAAAAAATGTTATTGCAACGAAGAGTAGCCCCCGCTCTCCGCAACTAGAGAAAGCCTGAGCACACCAACGAAGACCCAATGCAGCTAAAAATAAATAAATAAAATAAATAAATTAAAAGAAAGAAAAGCATTAAAAAATATATCTTAACTGTATGTAATATGGCAGAATAAAAAAATTTTTTTTAATGTTATTGCAGTGTTTTTAGCACTAAAATTTAAACTAGAATTACAGAAAGTTTGAACTGGAGAGACCAAAGAATTCTCAATCACTTTATTTTACCAGTGAGAAAACCGAGGCTCAGGGAGGTTAGTGAATTTCCCCAAAGTCAGACTTTATGTTGGTGGGGAAGGAGCTGGGATCTGAACCCACCTCCTGACTTCTGAGTCCACTGACTTTTCCTCTATAGTATGAAAGTATAATCCACCACTTCTTTTACCTAGATTTTCAAATGTCTTTTAAATATGCTTAAGTCTCCCCTCATTAATTATAACAACGGCAATAGCAACAACAAAAACAATACTAAAAAACCAAAAATACTCTCCTGTGGCCACAATATCACTAACTTTTCTTCTTTTAGATCTACCAACACAATTACATCACTAGGAAGCCCCAACTGAAACAGGCCTCTGTCCTTGCCTGGGAGATGTTAACGTCACACATGGGGCATCCACCATCATTCTAGAAAATGTGTCCTAACTTCTGATGTAGTGTCAGATGTCTTGGGAAGAGAGGAGGCCATTAAGGAAGAGCTAACTTAATAGATCGATGGAAATAAAATCTGGTGAAAGAAAGCAGAACCCTCTACCAGCCAGAATTTTAAAGAGAAACAGGGATGGCTGAATTATTGTAGATCTCAGAAGATAAGAATTAAGAATCGATACATGTATAGTTATAACAAATCACTCTGCTGTACACCTGAAGCTAACACAATATTGTTAATCAAAGATACTCCAATATAAGATAAAAATTAAAAAATAAAATTTTAGAACCCCCCCTCCCCCAAGAACTTACATGGAGCAACAATTTTTCTAGATAATTTCACAGCCTACTGAATATTCCTTCCACACAAAGGTTTTTTTTAAACAAGTGATCTGTGAATTTGGACAGGAAAAAAATATTACATCATTGTTTTCAGTAAATGCTGACTGACTTTAACTTTCCTTCAATTATGAGTATATCTAACAAACTATGGTAGTATTAAAAGTACCCGTGGTGGAGAAAAAGGAACCCTCCTACACTGTTGGTGGGAATGTAAGTTGGTGCAGTCACTATGGAAAACAGTATGGAGGTTCCTCAGAAAACTAAAAATAGAATTACCATATGATCCAGGAATCCCCCTCCTGGGGATATGCCCAGACAAAACTATAATTCAAAAAGATACATGCACCCCTATGTTTATAACAGCACTGTTCACAATAGCCAAAACATGGAAACAACCTAAATGTCCATCGACAGAGGAGTGGATAAAGAAGATGTGGTACATATATACAATGAAATAGTACTCCACCATAAAGAACAAAATAATGCTATTTGCAGCAACATGGATGTAACTAGAGATTATCATACTAGGTGATGTAAGTCAAACAAAGACAAATACCATATGATATCACTTATATGTGGAATCTAAAATATGGCACAGATGAACCTATCCACAAAACAGAAACATACTCACAGACATAGAGCACAGACTTGTGATTGCCAAGAGGGAGGGGGGAGGGAGAGGGATGGACAGGGAGTTTGGGGTTGGTAGATGTAAACTACTACGTTTAGAATGGATAAACAACAAGGTCCTAATGTATATCACAGGGAACTATATTCAATAGCCTATGATAAACCAAAATGGAAAAGAATATAAAAAAAGTATATATATATATATTTATATGTATAATTGAGTCACTTTGCTGTACAGCAGAGATGGGCACAACACTGTAAATCAACTATACTTCAATAAAAATAAATAAATAAAAGTACCTTTGGTGTTGTCTTCAACAGAATGACAAATATTTTCATATTACATTACTTAGATGGTGCAAATTTTCAAATTTGCATTTTACACTTTTCCCTATTTAAAAGATACATTTTAATTTAACTCACTTCTAGATCTTGTTATTTAGTATATTAATAAAGCAAATTTATATCATAATTTTTATATTCTGATAATTTTTTAAATAATTGATTTATTTTGAATTACTAACTTTATTAAATTATTTTTAAACCACTTTATTGAAGTATGATTGAAAAAAAAGCTGTACCTGTTTAACGTATACAATTTGATGAGTTTGGAGGTAAGTATACACACACTTCAAACCATCACCACAAGCTATGCCATAAATATGTCCATCACCTCTAAAAGTTTCCTCTCATCCTATTTATTTAGTTGCTTTGTGACAAGAACACTTAACAAAAGATCTACCCTCTTAGCAAACTTTTAAACATACAACAGAGTATTATTAACTATAGGTAATTTGTTGTACATTAGATCTAGGATTCATTCATCTCACGTAACTAAAATTTTGTGCCCTTTGACTAACACCTCCCTGTTTGCCCCCTCCCCATTTCCTGGCAACCACTATTCTACTCTGTGCTTCTATTTTAGATTGCTCACTTAAGTGGAATTATGTAGTATTTGTCCCTCTAATATTACCTTATTTCACTTAGTTTCCAATATATCCATATTATAACAAATAGTAGGATTTCCTTTTTTTTTAGGTTGAATAATATTCCATTGTATATATGTATCATATTTTCTTTATTTACTCATCCATCGATGACATTTAGTTTGCTTCCATGTCTTGGCTATTGTGATTAATGCTGCAATAAACATGGGAGTGTTGATACCTCTCTTAGATCCTGATATCAGTTTTTTGGATATGTATTCAGAAGTGGGATTGCTGGATCTCATGATAGGTCTATTTTTAACTTTTTGAGGAACCTCCATATCTGTATCATGTCCCTTCATCTTCTTACTAGGGTCATTTGCAGAGTAAAAAGTTTAATTTTGATGGAGTCCTTTTTACCAATTTTTACTTTTTTGGACTGTGCTTTGTCAAGCACGAAAATTATTTGCTTAGCCCCAAATTCTAAAGATTTCCTAAGTTTTATTCCCTAAAAGTTTTATAATTTTATGTTTTATAGTTAAATTCATGATTATTTTGAGTGAATTTCTATATAAGGTGTGAGGTTTAGACTGAGATTTTCTTTTCTTGAGCATATTTTTGTGCATATGTTTCTGGGTTACCTAGTCTATTCCATTGTTCTATGAGTCTACCCCTCTGCCAATACCATGCAGTCTTGATTACTGTAGCTATATAATAAATCATAAAAACAGGTAGACTGGTTTCTCCCATGTTATTTTTCTGTTTCAAGATTGTTTTAACTATTCTAGATCCTTTGCTTTTTGGCATAAATTTTAGAATAATATTTTTACCTTGCTCCTTCATCTCCTGCATATTTCTTTGTCTTCTCATTTTGCTTAACTTGCTGTGTTTGTGGTCTCCATTTCGCAGGCTGTAGGTTCATAGTTTCCGTTGTTTTTTGGTGTCTGCTCCCAGTGGTCAAGGTTGGTTCAGTGGGTTGTATAGGCTTCCTGGTGGATAGGACTGGCGCCTGTGTTCTGGTGGATGAGGCTGGATCTTCTCTTTCTTTTGGAAAGGACCATGCCTGGTGGTGTGTTTTGGGGTGTCTGTGAACTTAGTATGATTTTAGGCAGCCTCTCTGCTAATGGATGTGTTTGTGTTCCTGTCTTGCTAGTTGTTTGGCATAGGGCGTCCAGCACTGTAGCTTGCTTGTCTTTGAGTGGAGCTGGTCTTAGCTTTGAGAAGCTCTCTGGGAGAGCTTTTGCTGTTTGATATTAAGTGGGGCCAGGAGGTCTCTGGTGGACCAATGCCCTGAACTTGGCTCTCCCACCTCAGAGGTTCAGGCCTGATACCCTGCCAGAGCACCAAGACCCTATCGGCCATCTGGCTCAGGAGAAAAAGGACAAAAGGAAGAAAGGAAGGAAGGAAGAAAGGAAGGACGAATAAGTAAAATTAAATAAAGTTATTAAAATAGAAAAAATTTATTAAAAATAAAAAAGTAAGAAAGTAATTTAAAAAAAGATAGAAAGAAAGAAGAGAGCAAGCAAACCAGAAAAGAAATCCACCAATGATAACAAGCACTAAAACTATACTAAAAAAAAAAAAAAAAAAAAAAAAGCAAAAAGGACAGTCAGAACCCTAGGACAAATGGCAAAAGCAAAGCTATACAGACAAAATCACACAAAGCTCTTCTCTCTTTTTACCTTTGGGGAGAGAGTGGTCAGTTTTACAAATATTTATCAAAGAACAAACGTTTTGTATTATAATTTTCTTTGTTGTTTTTCTGCTTTCAATTTCATTGATTTCTATTGTTATTTCCTTCCTTTTACTGGTTTTAGGTTTATTTTGCTCTGCTTTTCGTAGGGTCTTAAAGTAGGAGATTAGATTATTGATTTGAGATTTTCCCCTTTTCTAAAGAGCTATAAATTTCCTTCTCATCACTTACCTTAGCCATGTTTCACATTTTTTGATATGTTACGTATTCATTTTCTTTCAGTTTAATGCATTTAAAAAAACATTCTCTTGGGATTTCCTTTTGGACCTGTGGATTATTTAAGTGTGTTGTTTAGCTTCCAATTGTTTGGAGTTTTTCATATGATCTTTCTGTTACTGATTTCTTCTTTTTTTCTCGTTTCTTTTTTCTAATTTGATTCCACTGTGATCAATGAACACACTTTGTATGCTTTCAATTCTTCTGAATTTCTTGAGATTTGTTTTATGCCCCAGGGAATTTACCTCAATGTTGATTCTTTAGTCCCAAGGTACTTAACTGGTTTGCCTCTTCTCTCCATCCTTGAGTCTTCTTATGTCTCTTTTATATATAATGTCCAGTATTCAGTTGTATTGGGTTGGCCAAAAAGTTTGTTTGGGTTTTTCCATCAGATGTTACAGAAAAACCCAAACAAACTTTTTGTCCAATCCAATACTTAGTGTGAGAAGAAGAAAGCATATCTACTTAATCTTCCCAGAAGTCAAAGTCTGAATTCCTATATTTTTTGTTTATGTATTAAAGCATTATTCTGGGAATGGGTCCATTGGCTTTAACAAACTTCCAAGGAGCTTATGGTACATAAGAGGGGAAAGAGCCCTTTGCTTGGCCTTTCTCTTGGAGTGAGCAGCCCACAACCCCTCTGACTTTCCTTCTGTCCCTGAAGCTGACCAACTGACCAGTTGTTTTTATTGGTATTAAATCCACCCATTATATCCTACCTATGAACCGACGTGACATCAAATGCCTACCACAATTCCTGACTTATCATGTACTCTCCTACCCTTAAGACAGCTTCTCTACTGATCTACATCCTGCCTGACTGTGGGTAATGTTTTGCTTCCCACCTGCATGTGCATTGCTTGGCTTCAAACACCATCTATGATGTAAGCCATAAACTGGACTCAAGGTCAGCTTCTCCATCCAAGATCTTATTGAAGTCAACATGACATTTTTTGGGGGGCGTGGGGGGAAACTAAACTAAAATCCTTTATTCAAGCAAATATAATTTTTCTAAAACTATAAATCATCATTTTTAAGATAGTAGGGAAAAATAAGATTCATTCATTCCTTTTGAAACATCTATTCACAAATTAAACACTCACATAATTAAGCTTGAAAGTCAGTGGTGAGTCAATGGAGTTACTCTTAACATAGGGCCAGCCAGCTGCCTATCTAGGCAATTCCTTTGTATCCTTCTTCAGGGATATAACTTTATCAGGACCTCAAAAAGGCCCTCTCCTGGATAAGCTCTCTTAGTGGCAATTAGCACAGTTTCACTAGCAGAGATGAGGAGGAGAAAAAGAGAAAGCATAAAAAAATAGGTGGATTAAAGTAGAGGAAGAAACCTTTGTCAGCCAGGATGAAGCCTCTCATGCTGACTAATGTTCTTAAGCCCATAAGGGGACTCTGCTGGCAGCTGTAGCATTCTCAAGTTGTGAAAATGAGGGTATTATGCAAGAAAAATATTTATTGATCTCAAGATGTGGAGGGTGTGAGATTTATGACTGAGAAATCATATTAAGTAATTAATTTATTTACTTACATAAGTGCTGATTGGGATTCCTTGTAAATTAAATTAACTGCAAGGACAGAGTCATGAAAAGGACAACCATGCATCTTTGTGAAGTTAATAAGAGTAACTAAGTTAGGAAATATGTGGGGCCTAAAAATTGGACCACCTGACTTGGCTAAACACTCATCAGTTCTGTGTGATTTTTAATAATTTGTTAGTCTGTGGTTAAGATGAAGGTTTGTCCAAGCAGGAAAAAGAATACTGAAAGTGGAAAAGTACTAGACAGATCTATAAAGATACTCAATTCCCCTCCCACCCTGGGCATTGGAATTGTTTACCTTGAGCCATTTGAGATACACTTAAGATTCAAGCTGTCACATTCCTTGAATATGGGGAAAGTATGGCTAAAATGTTGACTACAGCTGCAATCTATGGATTTAGATAACAATGGAACTTAAAATTTAAGGGTAGGATGAATCAAAGGAAAACGTGACAAATCTCCTTTTACTAATTTTCCAGAGGAGATGTTTCATGTACTCTTATATCTCTTCTGGATACCAGCTAAATACAGGGGCACACCGGGACCCTAAACCATGCAGACAGCATTTCAGTGCTCCCACATCCTAGTTTCAAGCGGCAGCAGAGTGAATGTGACTGGGCACAGAGAGAGATGGAGTTGCCATGAAGATCAAAGTATGATAGCGATTACCCATCCCCCTGTAGCCTGGGCCCATCACTGCTCTGCCAGGCATCCGAACCGAAGGTTGCAATGGAAACACCATCCTTTCACATTTCTCTACCCACCTTAGTCCATATCCCAACTCCAAACAGCTAGGAAATAGTAAATTGAGGAAAGGAATGACTGCTGAAAAACATCACCTGAGAAAATGATTTTGTACAATATATATACTTAGAATGGTATTGGAACCTCACATTAACCAATCACAAAGGAAAGAGAAACCTATGGAGTTTATCCCTCTTGCTCTGTGTTTGACTGACAGAAGATATTTAAGTTGCTAGATGATGAAATAAGTGGCTATCTAAGAAGTAATATCACTACTTCAAGCTTATTTTCGGTTATCTCCAAAACTAGATCAATATATGATAGGCAATCACTATGTCATTCTTCTTCAGCAAAGGAGAACAGAAGTGACAGAACACAGGGACTGACACGGTGACTCTGCTCTATGCCCCTCTGTCACAGCACTGTCCATCTTGTCATTCTTTTTTTCACGTTGTTCAGATGATCAGGAAGATGACTGAGAGGCCCACAGGGCTGCTCAGTGAGGCTGTCTCCAATAGCCCCTCCTTTTATTAAAAGCTCTGGAAATTTTTCTACAAAGCAACCATCCTTTCCTTTCACTGAATTCTAGAACCAACAAACAGTAGAGGGAGAAGCTGGTGGAGAGAAGAAGAGGACAAAGGATGACAGAGCTAGGAAGAACATAAATAAAAGGCATGCATTCCATCTATTCTCTCATGATTATTGAACACTGGAATCATACAAGATTATCTCTCCAGGGCTCTCTTCACTGTAAAATGCTGGGGAGATAATAGACCTGGAAAAAACAGATATTCTGAAACTCTACAAAACATGATCTCCACAGCTTGGAGGAAATAAAATATTAATATGTCCCTTTTTTAAGAGGGAAGCAAGATTGCGCACTGGAATGTTTTTCATCCAATATCGATGCTCCAATTCATACATATGCGCTTCAGTGAATTTCATGGTTTCTATCCTCTCTGCCACCCTGACTTGGGTGCCTATACTTCAGTCAGGAGAGAGAAGCCATGGGCTCCTGGGCTAGTATACAACGTAACAGTCGTTCAGAGGGGCACAAGGCATGTCATTCTTTTTCGTTTGGATGCCCTCCAAGTGCTTCCTTTAAGTTTCCTCAGGGTTTTTTTTTCCCCTTGTCTTTTCATGCTTTATTGCATAGTCAATGTATGGGCTTCATATGGCTCATTTGCACCCCTCAAACAGGCTCTTCACTTGCTTTACAATATAAGACTAGTTACTGAAGAGACATTATAAAAAGCTAAAGGATTTACGTAGGTTATATATCATACCAGCTCATGGGAAATGTTAATATGTCTTGATGGGACATCATTAAGTCTTTATGGCAGTATAAAAGCAATGGTAGAGCTGGTAAGTCAGACGCAATGTCTTTCAGATCAAATTCGGAAAGCTGGTCTTCAGAAACTCTAGTGTCACTATGTATGAAACAGATGGCTGGTGAGGGCCTGTTGTATAGCACAGGGAAAAAAAAGAAAAGGTACAATCTGTTTGCAGGACATATTTTAAGTTAACCTTAAAAATGCAATCCAATATACATCAGGTGCAGACAAATACTGTTTGATTCCAGTTATACGAGGTACCTAGAATAGTCAAATTCATAGTGTCAGAAAGTACACTGATAGATGCCAGGGGCTGGGGGGTAAGGAGGGGGAATGGGGAGCTAGTGTTTAAAGGTGACAGAGTTTCAGTGACAAAGTCGGGAGATGGATGATGGTGAGAATTGCAAAACAATGTGAATGTACTTAGTGCTGCTGAGCTGTGCAGTTAAATATGGTTAAAATAGTATGTTTTATATTATGTGACTTTTACAATTAAAAAAAATTAAAGAAGAAACTCGTGTTTAAGCTGGAAAATGCGCACATACAGAATAATTTATCATATCTGTGTGTTTCATTAACCCCCTGCCTCCCACAAAATGATAGGGAGGAAAAAAAAAACTTACCCTAAAGACCAATGGCAAATTTCATTTTAGCAGCAAGCATTTAAAAGTGTTCATGCGTTCATGACAATTTGACACTCTTCTTGTTTAGTCGTCAGAAAAAAAGTCCAGCTAAAATATTTTTAAAGATACTTGTTGATATGAAATTACATCCTAAAAGAAATCTAAGATACATGCAAATGACATGCAGATTTACAGAATATTGGTCTAAAATAACCCCAGAAAACTATCCAGTGGCTTCAAACAGAGTTTTTAAATTTTTTATTGGAGTATAGTTGATTTACAATGCTGTGTTAGTTTCAGGTGTACAGCAAAGTGATTCAGTTATACATACACATATATCTACTTTTTTTTTTTTTTGGTCCTTTTCCCACATAGGCCATTATAGAGTATTGAGTAGAGTTCCCTGCACTATACAGGGATACTATAGATAACTAATAAGCAGGTTCTTATTAGTTATCTATTTTATGTAAGTAGTGTATATAATCTCCAAATTTACCCCTCCCCCAGCCCCAACCCCCTGGTAACCATAAGTTTGTTTTCTACATCTGTGACTCTACTTCTGTTTTGTAAATAAACCTTTTTTTTTAGATTCCACATATAAGCGATATCATGTGATATTTGTCTTTCTGTGTCTGATTTACCAACAAAAAATCTACAAACAATAAATGGTGGAGAGGGTGTGGTGAACCTACCAACAGTGTAGGGAACCCTCCTACACTGTTGGTGGGAATGTAAATTGATACAGCCACAGCCACTATGCAGAAAACTATAGAGGTTCCTTATAAAACCAAAAATAGAACTACCATATGACCCAGCAATCCCACTACTGGGCATATACCCGGAGAAAACCATAATTCAAAAAGATACATGCACCCCAACGTTCATTGCAGCTGTTTACAATAGCCAGGACATGGAAGCAGCCTAAATGTACATTGACAGAGGAATGGATAAAGAAGTGTGGTACATATGTACAATGGAATATTACTCTTTTTTTATAAAGAACAAAATAATGCCATTTGCAGCAACACGGATGGACCTAGAGATTGTCATACTGAGTGAAGTCAGTCAGACACAGAAAGACAACGGATATTTGAAGAGCCCTGGAGCTCTATTGAGGTGCCTCGGGCTTCTGGGATGAGCAAGAGAGTGGTGAATGGACACCAAACAAACTGGGCTCAGAACCCTTTAGTGTGTTTCAACTTGGGAAGTTCTACTTTTATCTGTTTTATATGTATCATAGTCTGACATCAAAAAAGAAAGTTAGAGACATACTCATTGAAACCATCCCCTCTCTATTTTTAGAAAACATCATCTTCCTTGAATTTGTAGGGAGGAATAAATGAAATATCATAATGTCAAAAATAATACATAAAGTGTATATTTTTTAAATAATAAAAGTAATACAAGTAATATATCTGTATAATTGAGAAGTCATTTTTGGTTATTTCGGTTATATTGCGTAAGTGTATAACTGAACACTACAGATTCCCAATGCTGCCATACTTCCATGTCATGATTTTTCTCAACTTAAAATTGCATTATCATATCTAAGAAATTAACATTCTAAATTACTTAAAATATGCATTGATGTGCACCTGTGTGTTGGTCATGCAAATTAGCACATGCAAATATGCCTATAGATTAAAATGAAATCAGGGCGCAGAACTAAATGAAATCAGTTGGTCAATTTAAATTTTAATAAATCCTACCACTTGTGTACATTTAGGTTAAACGCTCATTGTGATTTCTGAGAGCTCTTCACCCCACGAAGCTTCAGATGAACTGCCTGTGAGGGGCAATGGTAAATGCATCGTGGACAGGGTAGCTAAAAAAGCTGATGAAGGTGATGTTTTAAAAAAGAAACAAGACGAAAACAAACACATCTGTTGAAATCATGGAAAAGCATGTACACAAGGTATTATGATGCATGCTGCACAAAGCAAACTAAATCTCCATTGTCCCTGTACCCAAGTTTACACACTGAACAGACCATATACAAGGACAATTGTTAATGGGATTATAAGTACACAGGAGGAAGAATTCTCAGTATCAAGGGATAACAGTTGCTATAGCTGGAAGTGATACTGGTAATGGTAAGAGGTATTTAAAACCCAAATGCTTACTAAGGGTAGGCAATAACCTAAGTTGATGAAGTGGCTGGTGGAAGACACCTGCACAGGTTGACTATGGTCCAGGTCTAAGCCTAAAAGGGACATTTTCATCAGGTCCAAGCATATCATGACCATTCAGAAATGATGTTACCAGTGACTGATTTGGTCAAGGAGAGCTAAATACAAATCTCCTAAACTCTTCTTAACTTGGCACTTAATCCAATAAATAAAACAACAAGGACCAAAGAAAACACGAATTTGACTTGCAATCACTGTCCCTTATGTTGTCAGAGTTTACAGTTAAGGGAACTGAGTTAAATGGTGCACAGGGGTTCCTAAGTGGCCACGGGCAACTTAAATTTCAACTTTTCTAATCCTTCAACAAATAATCTGCATTATGGAGATTGTAAAGGTGAGAGAAACTTCCCTGTGTTCCATTTCTCTTATTTTCCCTTAACTGCCAGAGGCTTGAAGTCTATCAGTTGTGAATACTGGTTCCTTGGTTTGAGCTTACCAGTGTGCTAGGCAGCTCAGTGGTGGCCACACTGTAAATGAGTCCCTGCCCCCTCCTTTCCCACATCCTACTCATTCCTCTTCTCTAGATGGCTGTGACATCACCACTCTGCTTGGACCAGGACTAATCCATAAAGGCCTTAAGGGGAAAGAGGTTACTTCTCCGCACCAACTCCCTTTCCTGTACAGAATTCCAGAAAACTCATGTCCCCCCTCCCACGGAAAGAACGGCAAGTTATTTTTAACGTGTTAGATCAGAACATATTTGAATGGCATTCATTTTTCATTTCTCACCCACGTGCCCAGTTTTGAAACTGTTCTACTTGAAAAATATTTTTATTTTGCCATTTTGGTTTCCCCTTTTGGCCAGCATTCATTTCTGTCAAAGGAAGGAAGTAGAAAAGCAATGTTCTACGTGTTAGATGGAGGGAATCCGCTGCGTGTCATTGAAATAAAAGACAACGGCCTCTATTCTGTGGCTGCTATGCGTGAACATGCCATCCTTAAGAATCGGGTTAGGGTTAGAGTAAACTATTCCTGAGAAATAGCTTGGGCGAACACTGCAATCTCTAAATATTGTCTAATAACAATGAAGCAAGCTTCTTTTTTGATCTCATTTCCCAGTAAATGGGTGTCTTGCCACTTAGCATTACCTCTAGAAGTAACCTTGTCATATCTTGCCAACTGAGCAGTATTACAGCTTGTCAAGGTGGATGGCAGAGTTTTGTTGCAAGTTCCTCTTGTAGACGGAACACAATGGCTGACAAACAGAATGGGGTATTGTGTGGGTTCTTATTAGTATAACATCAATTGGGAACTTTAGCCTAACCTTAGGAGGGGAATGAAGAGAATCATGTGTTCTAAAAATACCTTTAAAGTTATTCCTCTGAATTCTCATGTGATGTGGGGTTAAGATAAAGGGATTCAACTGGCCTTTTAACCGTCTGAAAAAGTTACATGTTTCACTCATTTGGAATCCTCCATGAAGAGTTTAAGCACTGACTTGCCTAGGGTCACGCTAGGTACTAAGACACCAAAATAAGGTAAAAGGCTTCCAATTTCAAGTGTGAAGATACAGCACAACATCCAAGGGAGTATTTTGACAAGATGGAAAAGATGTATAAATACTTGCACATTTGACATGATCAAATACGATACCCTTTGACTGGCTGTGCCTGAGGAGATGCCCTAACTGGGATTGAAGACACAGAGGCAGAAGGCAGAATTCGGTGCAGAGGGCAGTCTTTGGTCAGGGTGGAGCAGGGAGAAGTCATGCCCTCCTGTGAGGCCGAGTGGCGGAGGGGATACGCCTTCTCCGGAGAGGAATGGTGGGCTCTGCATCTCATCCTATTTCTGCTCCAGACTGGTTATTCCTCATCTGGGGAACTCCTCTTACCTATTTAGCATTGGAAGGTGAAATTCGCAAAAAAAAAAAAAAGCATTCATTTGAGAGACAGAGAAGAGGGTTAGGATATGCCAACATACACCAGCCCAGTCTCCTGGGTGACCATGTAATCTGCTTTATTTTACCTCTCTCCCCCATCTGACTTCTCCTCAAGTGGGCAGTGTAAGAATTAGGACAAACTCTCATTGAATCTTCAGTAAGGGGGTGGCTCTGGAGAGTCCCATCATTCCAAGAAAAGAAGGCCACACATCCTGCCAAAGTGGGAGCAGTTCCATTTGAATAGTGCAGGAGCAACTGAGGGGCCGACAGTCACAACTGCTGGGGTTCTCTCTTGCCCAGGCTCCCAAAGAGAAGTCACTCTGGTGACCTGGCTGTGGCTTTCCTGCCTTTAGTCTGCAGGGTCCATCTCCTCTTGGACAAGTAGGTTACTGGCAAAAGGGGTTGATCTCAGGCATACAGCTAGAGACACAGCAAGAGAAGAGAATTTTATCAATACCTCTGACATTGCCCCTGAACCAAAAGTAACTCCTGGTAAGCTGGAGTGACATACATTAGGAGTTGCCACTTTGGGATGTAAGTTCCATGAGAGCATGGGACTTGCCCCTGAGCCACTGATTTATACCCAACTGAGCACAGAGGCAGCATATTATGATCATTAAATATATATTCTACTAATACATTAAATGTTAGGGATGTTTACTCACACTCAAATTCTCATTCTGGCACATGAATTCTAATTGGAGTATAGCATATTTTCCTTCCATGAGCAGTCAGGCTTCTCCCTCCCTCCATCTTGTACATGCATAAAATAGCATTATTGTATATAAAATCAAACCCTGTGATCAAACCCTGGAGTCTTATAGAGATGAAAATATCCTGAACGTTTTTGCCCTCTGAGCTGCCTGGAGAAGTGGCCAGGCAGGAGACGGTGTCCATCTAAAAATGGACCCCATCCATACACCACCGAGTGGAGAGCGTCTCCACGTTGACTACAGTTCACCTGGGCTGGGAAACTTCTCTAGGACACATTCGCTACAAGAGATTTGTTGATGCTACAAATACTAGTGAGTGCTCTAGAAATGTCTGGAGCTTTCTCCACGATGTGGAGGAAAGGTTCAAAGAACATCTTTAATAAACATATTTCAAAGTCAGTAATAAATAGCAACTTTGTACACAGTTACTTCTAATTTAATTACTTTTTTCAATATACTTAAATATACAGCCTTAGGCCTATCTCTCTAAATTCTAATAAAAAAATTAAAGGACATTAGTTAATTTAAAAATATGAAAAAATGTTAAGTTTAAATTTCTGTTTAGACTAACAGACCAAATTTGGTCTTCTGTTATCACGAGGTTGGTAAATCACAAAAAGGATTATTCTTTTCTTCACTTAGTACGTATGATTGATTTGACATAAGATGAACTAAATATTATCAGCAAATGTATCAAGAGACCAGGAGAAGGGATAAGTGTCAAATTTAATGAAATCAATTGGAAACAAATCCACAGATGCGTTAATTAAGAATTTGAGAACCAGGTATGAGCCAAACCCTTGGTGCTGCACTTAAGGCAGGGAGTAAAAGAACCATGAGGCTCCTGCCTCAGCCTCTTATCATCCAGTGGGGGAGACAAACACTAATATAACCATTGTTTAAATATAAAATTTCAAAATGTGCTAAGTGCTCTGAAGGAAAAGCCAGGTTTCTCAGACAACACAGAACAAGGGGCCTGATCTTGTCTGGGATGACACAGGGGTGGATCTCCTGAGACACTGATGCCTGTGCTAAGATCTGAAGGGTGAGGGAGGACGGAGGTAACCAGGTGGTTATGGTAAGGAGAGCACAGCGTGAGCAAAAGCCCATGGTAGGAGGGGGCCCATGCTTTCCGTGACCTGCAGTCAGCTGGTACAGCCTGTGCAGAGAGAATGAGGCAGAAAGCAGTCCATGTTGTGGCTAAGAAGCTGCCAGGTTACACAGGGCCCTGAGTCCAAGATAGAGACTGTGGTCTTTATCTCAGAACAGTGGGGAGACTTGAAGGATTTTTAAGCACAGGTGATGTGTATTGTGAAAAGACTTCTCTGCTTGCAACGTGGAGTGTGAACTAGAATGTGGGAAACAAGTGAGGAGGCTATTTCCCTGGTCCAGATGAACTGAAATAGTAGTGTGGACTGGAGTGGTAACAGTGATGGTACAGAGGAAGGGATGTACATGGAACTGGGCAACGTCCAGTGAGTAAAAGTGTAAGGTTTAGTCATATTTTGGATGTGGGGGATGAAAGGGGAGGTAACAAAGGTACCTTCAGAAAGAAAAAGGTTAAAGAATTCTGAGTTCTGCTACAGGTTGAATTGTGTGCTCCCCCCAGAATATGCTGGTGTCCTGACTACTAGTACCTCAGAATGGGACCTTGTTTGGAGACAGGGTCTTACAGAAGTAATCAAGTTAAAAGAAGGTCATCAGAGTGGGCCCTAATCCAACATGATCGATTGGATACAGAAACAGACAAGAACAGAGACAAGACAAGGTGAAGAGACACAGGGAGAAGACAGTTATCTACCAGCCAAGGTAGATCCTTGAACCAGATTCTTCCCTTACAGCCCTCAGAAGGAACCAAATGTGCCCACACCTTGATTTCAGACTTCAAACCTCTAGAACTCTAAGACAATAAATTTCTGTTGTTTAAGCCACTGAGTTCGTGGTACTTTGTTACAGCAGCTATAGCAAGATAACACATGCACGTACAGCCTAAGGGAGTTATTCTTTCCACAAGAGACATAAGCTTAGGAGGTCATGAACAGAGACTTCCTGTGTACGTTTACCCAACTCCTTTTTTTTTTTTTTTTTTACAGTACGCGGGCCTCTCACTGTTGTGGCCTCTCCCGTCGCAGAGCGCAGGCTCAGCGGCCATGGCTCACGGGCCCAGCCGCTCCGAGGCATGTGGGATCTTCCCGGACCGGGGCATGAACCCGTGTCCCCTGCATCGGCAGGCGGACTCTCAACCACTGCGCCACCAGGGAAGCCCTACCCAACTCTTCTTAATGTCAGCAGCTTGTATAACCAAGGCCATGAGTTAAAAGCTAAGACATATTGTATAACCAAGGCACATGAGTCAGAAGCTAAGACATATTAACATATTGCAACTAAAATGCAAGCTTTATTCAAATTTCACCAGTTTACCACTAATGTCTTTTTCATGTTCCAGGACCCAACTCAGAATTCCACGTTGCATTTAGTCATCATGTCTTCTTAGTCTCTATTTGTGATACTTTTTTTTTTTTCATGACTATAACAGTTTTCAAGAGTACTGGTCAGGTGTTTTGTACAATATCCTCAAACTGGGTTTGCCTGATTTTCTCGTGATTACACTGGGATTATAGGTTTGGGGGAAGAATACCACGCAGGTAGCATGCCCCCCTCACCACATTGTATCAGGGCTACATGACATCAACAAGACTTGTCACTCTGATGTTAACCTTGAAAACCTGGTTAAGATATTGTCTGTAAGATTTCTCCACTATACAGTTACTATTTCCCCTCTCTATGCTCTATTCTTCAGGAGTGAATCACTATGGCCTGTGCACAGTCAAGAGAAGGGGAAATTTTATACTTTATTTTTAAAGTCTAAAAGAAAATAGTCTTCATAAGCACATCTATCTATCTATCTATCTAGCTAGCTATCTTTCCATTTATGTTACTATTGGCTCGGTCCACCCATCAGCACTGCACTAAAATAGCTAACAGGCATGATCCAGCTGGCTATCAGAGCAGAGCTTCTGAGTGCTAAGTGTTGCTTTTAGAAAGTAGAGAAATTACTAATGACTGAAAGGCAATGTAGAAATTGCAAGGCAGAGAATGAGATAAACTGAAGATGTTGGATAAATTACCTACATAAACTACTGCCTATGACTTAGCAGATAAATGTCAGTATACATTCTTGGATGACAACACCTTCAAAATAAGGTCAGGGAATCTGCTAAGTTGTAACAGTCTTGGCAAGGCAGAGGAGTTAACAAGGGTAATTAAGAGGGGTGGTGAACAAGAGATATGGGGTCCACGAATTTAGATGGGTGAAGAGGTATCCATCTCAGTTCACACTCACAAAGTTTGCACAGTATTTTGTATCCTGTCAAGAATGGTTTGCAGCAGTTACTTTAACTGATGAAACCACCTAGCAGTCCAGCAAAGGAAGGGTCCTTAGACATCACTCACTGCAAATATCTCATGGTGCAAATAAGGAACCAAGGTCCAGAAAAGTTAGCTGGCATTCTCAAGTTTATAGAAACATGTATTGCCTAGGAGAGACTGGAGGGAAAATTCCCAACTTTTTTCAAGTATTTTTCCAACTATCTCTTGATCTCTCTTATTTTAGACTCTAGTTTGAAGACAGGAGCAAGATGCAGAGGGTTGCATATTAGCTGGCTCAGAAGAGCCACACAAGCCCAGTGAAGATGGCCTTATGTGATGACGGTGATACATGGATAGACTCCACTCTGCCTTCAACTCTAATTAAACTGTTTGTATTTACACAGATTTCAGAACTCTCTTACAACATGGATCACAATTACAGAATTTAACTTTATCTTAGGTCAAAACCTGTCCCCACAAATTTAACAACTCAAAAAATAAGAAGCACTAGGATTTAGACAATATAATCTACCCAGAATTTATTTTACTCTTGTTTTCCAGTACCAACAATATAAATAAGATTGCCCATACCATATAAACACTCACGATGATATGAACTTTCTTTCTCTTTTATAGTTTTGTATTATTTTTCAACAGGGAATTGCTGATGAAAATCTTTTTCACATGAGAACCCTTGAAACACCTACTTAAGCTTAGCTAGATATATTTACTTTTAAAAAATGAGAATAGTTACAAACAGAATAATTAACACATATTGGGTACCAAAGAATCTATCTAGATTATTTGTTCAAATATCAGAAATGATGACATAAATAATTGCTAGATATTCCAGAGGTTAGGGCACACATTCTTTCAAACCACATCAATTCATATTATCTTTCACTCTGGTAAGTAGAGCCGTTTTCTGAGCTCAAGACACTTCCTGAATGTCAAACGTGAGCATGTGTTTGGATCCTTAGTGGTGCCCTGAATGGGTAGATTTCTGTAACTAACTCCATGCTTGCATCCATTCATGTAACTTGAACAAGGGAACTTACACAATAATAGTAATAAGTAATCTCCCCCTTTTTGCTGGTTAAATCAGCCTGACATAGAACATACTTTTCTTCTGCCTACTTTCCTTCCTCCCCCTGCCCCATCATGTTCTCAGCATCTTCCCCATCATTACCACCTTCATCATCACTTCCTTCAACATATCCTCCTCTATCCTAATCTCCTGGTTCTACTCCCGCTGTTGCGCCTCCTCCTACTCTTCATTCTGAGCATCCTATATGAGACCCACGCCAAGTAATCCACTCCTGGAGTGGAGGAGGAAATGGAACGATTCTTCCACCCATAAACAGCCCGTGAAGAGTCTGGCACCTGGAGGGCACCACCAGGGGTTCTGGAGCTGTTTTTACAAGACCCTCTAAATGAGACATGCGGATCCTTCATGTCCTCATTTAATGTATGCTGAGGTTCCCTTTAGTTTTGCTTTTACTGTTTAAACTTTATTCACTTAGATGCACATTCTTGAAATGGGCTGTTATGATAATTCCTGAAATTCTTAAAATCACACAGTACCTGTTGCCAAGGTAACACGATATGGGTAAATGAAGGGAACAGGGACATTGATTATTTTAAAATTCTCAAGTTGTATGAATGGTGTGCAGCAATATAGCACTAATGAAAGCATGGCCTGTGTCTAAGACCACTCAAATGCTTCCCCAGACACAGTCATATAGAACAATCTTTAGGAGATCATTTTTCAGTGCTCTGGCTTAAATCAGTGTTTGCTTCTTCTGTTTACTTAATGATCTCCACAAGCTTTACCTAAGACCTTGCCCACTTTTACTGGTTTTCCCTTTTAGCAATATTGTGGTTGAGCCACTTAATCCTGGATATATGTATCATAGGGAATAACATCAAGCTCATATATATCGCAGAACATACCAAAGGTTGGTATGAGTATCTGGAAGCCATTGGTAATCAAACAAACAAAGAGACAGACATGGATCTGACATTCCATTTATCTCAGTATGTTGCCAGTAGGAAAGAGGAACACACGTCAGAGCCTCACAGTTGTATCTTTTCACCCATCCCAAAATGACTGACAACATTAAAAGATAGCCTATTTTATTATTTTGCAATAATTATACTATACAATGAATTTGACTATATACCTCAGTGCCCAGCATAATTTAGAAATGAGGCTTAGTCACACTTCCCACTATTAAAGAATGTGTTAATTAGGGACATTTTTATTTTAATGGTAAACCACTGTACACTTGAGCAACTGGTTCCAACCAGTCTAATGAGTTTATAACACATAAAGAGAATTATATAATGTATTATTATCATGATTGCCACCACTTCACTGAATATATCATTGCCAAATAAACTTGTGGTGCACTCACGAAAAATAAAAGCTCGTGCCTCTCCCATTTCAAAGGATATACAATACCACAGATTTGGGAATTTTAAGGGATTTATATCAAACTAGCATAGAGCAGCACTTGTATATATTTCCAACACATTTGTCCCCAGATAGTCAATGAAAGAAAATATTATATCCATTAAAATAAAGTGATTCAAATTCTATTAAAATACTGTAAAGACATATATAGGGAGAGTGGCAATCACTTCATCTGACGCAAAAAATATGACTTAAAAATGTGTCTGTTTCCATGTTTACTAATTAAGGTCAAGGGCCTGGGCATCTGATGTCCCAAAGCAGAGGAGTGTTCGCTGGGTGGATACGACCCAGAAATGCACCGAGGGAATATTTAGCAAGTATACACTGACTCCCACGCGATGCACTGGGTCAAGGCCCCCTCTGGTGAAGACAACGACCCTCTGAAGCAAGTGGGAAGGGGCTCCACCCGGAACAGATGTAACCCTTAAGGCTCCCTCCCAATAAGCAGAGACATCAGGTTTTCACTTCAAGCAGACTGTACAATTTTGAGAATTATTTCAAGGGAACACCATAGTATGAGCACTGTAAAAATTTGTGTGGAGGATGGAGGTGATGAAAGGCATTGAATAAATTGTAGCAAAGGCTGGGTGGGAAGAAGTTTCCTCACCTTCACAGTGTTCTGTACCTCAGGAGGAGAGGAAAAAGAAAAAAAAAAAAAAAAAAAACCACCTCTGCAGGGAATTTAGAACAAAAATCTATACACACCTCAGATGTATGAAGTAAGTGATAGCGTAAAAACAGCAATGAACTCAGAGTTATGACTGTCTGCTTTTGTCTTGATTTGGCAACTGGCAGATTTGCTAAAAAAAACAAATGTGCAAATCACATCACCTTCCTGTGCCTCAGGTGTCTCATCTGGGAAATGAAGAGGTTTGAGCTCTGCTATCTAAGGTCACATTTGGTTCTACCATTCTCTGATTCTAAGACAAAAGTACAAGGGAAAGCCTTTGAGGGCAGCTATTATCTTTGCTCCTTTCATTTCCCATCAGGGCCCAGGGTCCCCTGCTCACTGAGAGCTGTCAAACGAACAGGGGAGCAAGGCTCAGATCTCTCCCAAAGCCACACCACACGACCTGGCGATACTTGGGACCCCATCTATTTTTCTCTCTCTCCCTCCAACTTGGCCATTTTCCCTCATTCTCTCATCTCTATATGTTTCCCACCTCCCAGCTTCTCCTGTTTAAACACCTGAGTTTCCTAAATAAAGAGACTGCCTTTCTATTAAAAAAAAAAAAAAAAAAAAAAGGCCAATGCCTAAGTAAGACCAGAGCTTCTGTAGAAGCTCCTAAATACCTGTTTAAAATACCTTCAGTGCATCCCCAAGTGGTCCTAAGACCACTTAACTTTGTAGGTGAAAAGCTAGTGCCCTAAAAGGGCAGGTACTCAAAACATAACATGGCTTGTGAATAGAAGAGCAAATGTAAGATGTTCGAGTTAGCTGCTTCCAGTGGGCCCTGGGGCTCTTACCTATCTGCTGTGGCTGACAAAACTACGCATCAGATAGGTAGGATTTGGCTTTTGCCAAACATGGCCAAAAAACGAAATCCTAAAGTTCCTAGTATGTATGCCTCTATTAATTAATCCTTTAAACATTTAGCAACTCACACAGGTTGGGGGTGTTTCCCCCTCCTGAATGAGTGCCTCATTGGCTGGCCTCAGAAGATAGTTGATTGCAAAAAGAACTCGTTACAGCACTTCCCTGGTTAGAACTCAGGACTGTCTGATCTTCTCTACCAATGAACCTTCTACCACCTTCCATCTGGGTGTCTTGCTGAGGACAGAGCACAGATGAGTAAGTGTGCACCCTGGTTATACCCTGTAACCAGTGAAACACTATGAGTTTGACATTTCTGGAAGGTGCCAAACCCCACTGAGTCTCCTGTACCATTCATCCTGCCCCTGGAAGGAAAGAAACTTCAAGCTGTGATCATGATGAAAGATGCAGAACATTCAAAACCAGAAGTTGCTTTCCTTGCCTGTAATTTTCCACTTTCCTTTTTTTGCTGTTAATGCCAGTAATTAATGGAAGTGTTTGTGTTCAAGTGAGATTTCTGTCCCTCCCTCTCAACTGTCGATGTCGGTTGAGAACCAAAAGTCTTCACTATTTGTGAGGTGCAAGAACTACATGTGCTGTGGCTTAGAAGGAAAGGAAAATACAAGGACAGGGGAAAAGGCAAAGCACAAATGAAAAATCTAACCTCTCGACTGAAATAAGTTTGTTTTAACTAAGGATTTTATAATCAATAAGACCACTGTCTCTTATCTGACTTTATTATTTCAGTTCCAACAATGTATATAATAAATTACTTGTCTCTGAAAACATGCTTCATTTCCTCCATATGCAAATTCCACTTACTCTAAAAGGACATTCAAGGGCATGTTATGTGAATTTTAGGGGGGGACACTTGTAATAGGTAGCTCATGATCAAATATCAATATATTTGATCCTAAATAAATAACTTATTAAATAAATTATTTATTTATAATAAATAAATAATTTATTTAATAAATAAATTTATTTATAAATAAATAATATTTATTATAATAAATAAATAATTTATTTATAAATAAA
Source organism: Delphinus delphis (assembly GCF_949987515.2). Lineage (NCBI taxonomy): Eukaryota > Metazoa > Chordata > Mammalia > Artiodactyla > Delphinidae > Delphinus > Delphinus delphis. Next base: position 63,605,886 of record NC_082686.1, read on the forward strand.
TAAATAATATTTATTATAATAAATAATTTATTTATAAATAAATAAATATTTATTATAATAAATAAATAATTTTATTGCTGTTAACCTTTGTTCAGTGACCTATGCAGTCCCTACAGCATAATTTTATTTGATTTGCATGGCAACACTGTGATGGGGTACTATTATTCCCAACGTTCTACAGGTAATGGAACTGAGACTCAAAGAGTTTAGGTAGCCTTTGCAAGGCCACACAGCTGAGTTAGAACTACCAGATCTGTGTGACCCGGAAACAGTGCTCTTAAGGATTACTTTACACTGTGAGATAGAGGATCTTCCCTGGGAGAGATTATGTGCAAGGTGTGGTCATGAGATGAGAGCACTGGGTGAGAAGTCAGAAAATATGAATGTGAATCTGCATTCCAATGTGTGTTTACATTTTTGTTTTTTGTATTTTTTATTGTATTTTTGAAATTTTATTGACGTATAGTTGATTTACAATGTTGTATTCGTTTCTGGTGTACAGCAAAGTGATTCACTCATATACATATATAATACTTTGCATTTGTGAATCCCAAATTCCCGATCCCCCCCTCCCCTCCCCCTCCTCCCGCTTGGTAACCCCAAGCCTGTTCTCTATGTTTGTGAGTCTGCTTCTGTTTCATAGATAAGTTCATTTGTGTCATATTCCACATATAAGTGATTCCACAGATTCCACATATAAGGGATGTCACATGGTATTTGCCAGTGTGTGTTTATTACACAAACTCCGTCAGGTCATCAGTTTCCTCACCTGTGAAGTGGACATAATTGTTTGGCGGACCCCACTCCTGGGCTGTGCCAGAAACCAAATGAGATACACACACTAGCTCTTAGGAAACCATAAAGGCTATAAAATATTGTTATTTCAACATTATAAAGAGATATATTAATATCCTAGTTTCTTAAATGGTGGATGAGGATGCCAGTATGAGCAGAACAGTTTTGCAGACACAAGGAGAGTAGAGGAGTTAAATGATGCAAAGTGAGAGAAACAAGACCCATTGGAGGGAAAAATAAGAGAAAGCTTGGTGGGCTTCACGTGGCAGATGGAGCTCACAGAATGCAAACACAGCCCAGAGGCACAGTCTATTTCACAAGACCCAGAGGAATCAGGCCTTCCCAGGCCAGAGAGAGAAGCACATCTGATGGGGCAGAAAATTATTTGAGACCCTTCGGACTCAATCTATTTCTTAAGATACAGAAAAATATAAATCTGATTGTCTGCCAAATCTTAGACAATAATAAATATTGCATGCAAATGAGAAACCGAAGTAAACGTGGGATGGGATTGGAAATGAGAGGGCAGCCCAGCTTCACGCCAAATAGGAAGGTTTTATCTGCACCATTGTGGATGCACTTAACTTTCTAGTCTTGAACCTTAGCCTGTACTTGTAGCCTTCATTTTTTTTTTTTTTTTTTTGCGGTACGCGGGCCTCTCACTGTCGTGGTCTCTCCCGTTGCGGAGCACAGGCTCCGGACGCGCAGGCTCAGCGGCCATGGCTCACGGGCCCAGCCGCTCAGCGGCATGTGGGATCTTCCCGGACCGGGGCACGAACCCGTGTCCCCTGCATCGGCAGGCGGACTCTCAACCACTGCGCCACCAGGGAAGCCCTGTAGCCTTCATTTTTACGTCCATTCTCTCCTTAACCCCTTGTAACTCGGATTCTATCTCCAGCAGAGTGTGATTCTGATTTCTTCCCATTTCTCAGGCTGTTCCAACTCTGAAAACTTCACTTCTGTTCCTCCTGACCTTTGAGGGAGATTATAACATAGTCTCATTGCTTGGTTCCTGCTCTTTGCCCTGTACACATTCAACTTTCAATATGTTGTCTCTGGTCACGACTTACACTTGCATATAAACAACTTCGAGCGTTTAGCTCCAACCTGTTCCCTTTACTGAACACTGGTTCTGCATTTACCACAGCCTTCTAGCTCATATTCTGTTATTACCTACAGCTTATTATTCACCCTCTTTTTCTTCTGTAATACACCTCTGCCCTTAGCCTTTTTAAAAAATCAGTTATGTCGCCATTTTTCTAATCAGCCAAGGTCAAAACCTCTAATTTGATCATATAAAAAAAAAACATCCCCCTTTGACACAACTAGGAGAATGAGGTTGCAAGCAGACTACTCTCACATCTAACCTGTGCATCATACTTTCCCTCTTCTCCTAGTAAAGAGAGAAGTAAATGGGGCTGCTCCATTATTTCTGGGCCATGTTTCTCCCATCCACCCACCTACCCATCCTTACTCTCCTTCTCATTGCCACCATCCTAATTTAGGTCCTATGACTTATTTTGAGGCAATTCACAGACTTTCCTAATTGAAACCACTGTCTCTCACCTTTAGTCTTTCCAATGCATTATTTACATGCTGCCAGATTAATATCCCTAAATGGTTTTATTGCTTTCTAACAAATAACACTTTCACTGGCTCACCAATCTAAGAGGATGCACCTTACCCAGGCATGTCATCTTTTTCAAAGTTTTCATTCATTACGCTCCTACAAAAATCCTTACGTTCTCTCAAAACATATTTTTTTCATTGCCGATATACACGTCTTGTACTTCCCTGCCTTTACGCCATTCATCTCATGGTACCATTCTCTGTGTGTGCCCATAACTTTTTATTAACTTTGAGGCATTGTGCCTCATATAAACTTTAAGTCTTGTTTTCATTACCTCCCATTTTCTCTTCTAAACCTGTAACTGTCACACATGGTCTGTGTGTGTCTGAATTAATGTGTAACGTACAAAAGTAAATGCATATTATTAAACAAGAATAATTTGTCCCAAAGAGCCCTAACACGATGTAAATTCTGAGCCTTACCCTGCCCTTCACTCTTACCTTGAGAAAACATATAGACGTTTCATCATGACCTGAAGGTCAACCCACTCAGGTTCATGGACAATAGTCCTATGTAAACAAACTCAGATGTCTCATCTTATCTTCTTACCCATCCATCAAGCTAAGAATCCTTAAGCTGACACAGATGCTCCCTGTGGCCACCTCCCATGTCTAGCGTTGCTAACCTTGGCAGCCACACCTCACTACATCTCACCTGGTGAGAGAAATGATGGTGGTAGAACATAACCTCAAAGCAGCAGGAACACAGTGTTGGACTTCAACCTGCTTTCTTTGAGATGCAGCTCCAGAGCCATTCACTGAGCAAGGCACCTGCTGTTGGACAGGTGCCCGGCACCAGGGAGGGCTCATCAACACAGAGGCAGAGCTCTGCCAGCAATCAGAGAGGCTCCGTGCTTCCATCCGTAAGTTAGTTGCAAATATAGCAGAAACAGGAACAAATACACGACTAATCCTGCATGGGCTTGGGAGTGGTGGTGGGATGAGAAGGAGAAAGACAAAGGACACAGAAGCCGATGGGGAGGGGAGCCCTGGACACAATGGTGGGGAACCCAGACTACGGGCTTGAGTTCAGTTTCGGAGGAATCAAGTTTTCATCTGTTAATAAGATTGCTTTAGATGATTTGGGATATTTTCAGTTCTTTACATTTCTATAATTCTAAAAAGGAAAGTATCAGAGAAGAGAGAGAAGGAGGGAGAGAAAGCGCCCTCTTGACTGGAACCAGGTAGACTCGCCCATGTATTCATTTCTACAATCTTCTATCTTCAACATACGTTATCTTAATAATTAATCAGGAACAATTATACAAGTTTACCACTCCCTTTCCTTCTTTCTTTCTTTGGCCCCCTCCTTCCCTTCTTCTTTCTTTCTTCTTTGTTCTGTTTCATTTCAATACCAGCCTTAGCTGCCATCAGAAGCTCAGTGGGGCTCTATGGAAACGAATCCTGGAGGCCCCTCTTCTTTTTGTCAAAACAGAACAGAGGTTATGTTGAAGGGCAGCCAGGAACTTTGGCACTGGCCAGAGTGAGGATTAACAAGAGATGAGAGCAGTGAATGAGGCCCAGTCCTCAACCTGGATCTAGCTCTTTTCACATCCCTCACCACCCCCATGTCATAACCTGCCACCACCTGGGGCTGAGCATGGCCATGATAAACTGTGGAAAACAATGCGTCCGTCAGCCAGGCCTGCACTGCTTGCCTAGGACCTCCTGATCACATGCCCTGCCTTAGAAGTAGTCAAATGACTTCATGAAACTCCTGTATCTCAAACATCTTCTGATCTCTTTCTCTAGATCAGACATGCTTAAGCCCTAAACGTGACAGTTGAAAGAAAGGAAAATCCTAACCTTAGTTCATTAGCAAAACATCGCCTTTTCTCTCCTTTTCTGCTCACGTTTTACCCAGCATCACTATCTACTTGGCTAAGGAATGTGCTTTGTGGTAGGCCTTTCTGGATACCGCTAAGCTAGAGCAGAAATGACAGAAGATTCACATCTTAAGTAGCCTTGGGAATGATGGTTGTGTGTACCTTAGGGTTACTATCTAGGAAATGAGACTATCACCAGAATTAATGAAGATTATCATCATTATGACCCCGTTTCTGTCATGAATCCTTGCATATCTCCCTCACCCAGCATGCAGTTTTCTGTGTTTCCAGAAGGGAGGAGGTGGGATATACATGGGTGCACACACACACACACACACACACACACACACACGTTTCCTTCCAGAACCCACCCCCCACTCCCATGTAGGGACCTGAAGACGGTGATGACTGTGGCAAATAGACTCCTGCCTGGGAAAGAAGTCTCAGGAGGCTCTAGGAAAGGAGATTTGGGCTAACTTGCCAACCAATCTGGTCGCTTCAGTCAAAGGTAAGCCCAGTCTTTTCCTCCAATGTTCCTTCCCCATGCCTTTTCCAAACTTTCCGTCCTTTACTCCACGACATAGAGGAGGAAATTGCATGGTTACAAGGAATTCACTTATGTAACAAATACTGTGTGTGGTGACATTGGACACCCACAGGTGAATTATTTGCCTCATTAACTTGTACTTTCTATAAGGTCAAGATAGGGATATTCCAGGAAGCCCATGATCAGTGGTTGAAGAATGGGAAACGTAAGCTTACAGCAGTAGATAATGAAGACCATAAAGATGATGATGATAAAGCAGAAGCTAAACTTTTTTCAAATATTTACCACATGCCAGGCATTGTCCTGAAAGCTTTGCACGTATAGCTCTAATAACCTTATGATATAGACACACACACATAGACACACAAAGATGAGATTCAAAACCATGTTCATTTGCATCCTTTGAACCCATTTTTTAAAAATATTTCACTTATCATGTGGCCAGTGTATGATGCAATTTAAGTGAGAAGTACAGTTATAGAACTGGACAACCAAAGTTCAAATTCTAGCTCTCGTTCTCACTGTTTATGTAAACTTGGAAAATTCCTTAACTCTCTACTACTCCACTTTCATCTTACAAAATAAAATATTAACATTCACCTTACAGGTTATTGTGAAATTTATATTCATCACCCCACAGATCTTGACACAAAATGTCAGATTTGGGTGCTCAAAATTTTTGGTTTCCATCTAGCACCCAGATCTTGATTTCTAATATAATTCCACAATCAAAGGAACCAGGGTTCCTTGAAGAAATGGCTCATTCTAGGAATGGGGCAGGAAATACTCAATATGAACTTGGAATACCTTACAGCACTTGAAAGAAAGGAATAGCTAACAATCAAACCAACCAAAACCCCACAATGATGGGTATATGGTCAAAAGAGACAACTGAATGACCTCCCAATAGCCAAAGCTACATAATTTAAACAACAAAATAAAACAGTATTAGATTATACTCCAAACATAAATATCCATGAGTCCATACTGTTATAAATGATTGCATTATTAATACATTGTGGAGAATAGAAAAATTTCATGTTCAGAAAAGCTGCAAATCATTTATACGGATGCCTTACCTTCAAGCAGATGGAATATGACTTCCTATTCCTTAAGTGCGGGCTGTGTACAGTGATTTTCTTCCAAAGAGGACAGTATGAAAAGGGGAAAACAACAGTCATTTTACAGTGGAGAAACCTGCCAAACACTTCCTGAGCCAGGGGATCAAGGTCAACATCAACAACGATAAGTCGTGTTGATAGTATATGTGTTGAAAATGGTATTTTGACATGATGTGTTGAAAATGGTACTTTACCTCTGTGGTTTTCTTTTCCAAAATCCATAACCCCAATCTTTGAGAAAAATATCAAACAAATTTCAACTGAAGCATACTCTACAAAGCATCTGACCAGTATTCCTTAAAACTGTCAAGGTCGTCAGAAACAAGGAAAGTCTGAGAAATTGTCACAGTCTAGAGGAGCCTAAGGAGACATGACTAAATGCAATGTCATGTCCAGATGGGGTCCCCAGAACAAAATAAAAAGGACATTCAGTACAAAAAACAAGGAAATCTGAATAAAGTGTGGACTTCAGTTAATACTAACGTACTGGCTTGTTCATTTTGACAAATGTCCCACACTAACATAAGATGTTAACAGTAGAGGAAAATAAGCATGTGGTATTTGGGGAAGTTGCTGTATTATCTTTAAAGTTTTTATGCAGATCTAATAATTCTCTAAAACGAAAGCTTTAAGGTGGCAAATATTTTTAAATGTTGGATGCCTTCTCTTCTTTTATAACAACTGATGGATAATTGTTAGTGCAAGGGAAGCAGAGCAGAGGTGCTAGATTTAGGCAGTGAGGGTAGCTGTGTATTTAAAGGGGCCTCACTCTTTATTTTCTCATGACTTCCCAGAGTCCCTAACAGGACTGGGCAAGGGCACCTCAGTTAAAAGGGGGTCTCTTTGACCCTGCGCCTGGGAAGACTACGGTGACAAAGTGGGGTTAGGAAAGGTTCTGAAGAGCTTTAACGAGGAAATGTGTTTTTCTAAGGGTTCTGCACTCTGGACATGGGTTGCTCTAGTGGACCATGGAGATGTTATCTTGTTTCTTTCAAACAGAAATCATGGAGTCCCACCACACACTCAGAAAGGTCCCCAGGCTACCTGTGGACAACTTCCGCTCACCAATATACAAAGGGATTGCCTGAGGTGGGCAAGGTTAAATGGGAGAGCAGAGAGGAGCTGGTGGGAGAGGGGGCAAAAGGGAAGTGAGTCCACTGAGGAATGGGGAGAAGACAACTCTGATCCTCTACTTCAGCAATGACAACGATAAACATCCCAGCTCAGGGACAGCTCTCTGCCCGGATCCCTAGAACACGCTAGTGCATTTCCAATGTCCTCATTCCCCAGGTCTCTGTATCAGCCAAAGACAGATGGTCTGTGACTGCCAGGTGATCAGAAAAAATGCCAAGTCAAGGAAACCTGTGGAGTAAAATGATGTGGTAATTCCAGTTAGCTGAAGGATGAGGCTCAACTGGCAGAGCTGGGGAGGACCGTGCTATACACGCAATAGCTCTTTTCCACTGAAAAGTATGTCTACAAGCCCGAAACTAGCATCTTTCAACCTCAGCCTCCTCCCACTCCCATTTCTGGAGCTATCAGTAGGCAAAGCCCATATATTATATCTTGGGCATGCAAGCTGACTGTAAAAAAGGCAGGGCTGACTTATGTCTGTTGTGTGGAACACAAGCTCTATTGGCTTCTGTCTTTCATCGCAAGAGCTGAGTGCTCAGATGTTAAAGTTGTATCTCAAAGAAGTTATGCTAACATCTTAGAGAATTTTTTTTTCAAACACAGACTATGTAGTGCACTCCACAACTATTAAAACCATCTTCTGCATCGACTTACCACTAATCATCTCTTCTCCACCTTCAGTGGCACGTGATTATAGAGATGACTAAGGTCCTAATAAGAAGGATTAAGTCCTAGGTCAAGAGAGCTAACTTGGGAGAGATGGTGGTAAAAGGAAGGGGGAAGGAGTGGCAACAAGTGCAACATAAAAGACTGGGAATTCACAGTCCAAATAGCGTATTATGGCAGATTTGGACATGGAGTTAGAAGTTTTCAGAGTCTAGAGATAAAATGCCTCATCTGTCAATTAAGTGGTATCCAGGCGTGTGACGCTCTCGCATGAGCTCAGGGCTTCCAAAACTTAGGGAGCCTCCTGTGTTTCCACTTGTTGAACTTCCCTGGCTCCATGGAGGCCTTGTCAGATTCCAAAATACATGCCTCTTCGTGCAAAGCCACAGTATGACGGAGACGCAGAACAGTGGGGACAAATGAAGGAAAAATCTAGGTGTTCCTGTTGGAATCCAACCTCCCTTTCTGCCCTGTGAGCCAGACAGCCCTCAAGTCTTCTCTCATCCCTTATACCCAAGTGATTGGAAGAGGTAGCCAAGGATGGCATCCTTACTTTCTCTCTCATCTCCTTTTCATCAGTGTGGCTATGACAACAGTCTCCTGGGATTCCACTTATCCCCCGTGTAACCCATTTGCTCAGAAACCTACCATAGCTTTGTTCTCATATCAAGTCTCTTCTCCCTCCTCAGACTGTCTTTCAATGGTTTTCCTAACCTGGCCTACAGCTCCTTGCTCCCCAGGCAGGCCCTCCCTTCTCAACTCACCAATCAGCTCACTGTCCCTAAACTACGGCAGGCTGTCTCCCATAACTGTGTGCATGTGATCCCTGCTGCTAGGAATGCCCTTCTCCTCTTCCTCTTTCTCCAAGGCCTGATTCTCATGTTGTGTATGGTGTCCAGAAAGCATCCTTGAGGACACAATTCTATTATTTTCAATTATTTCATGAAGGATCTTGATTATTAATTTATATCTCATCTTGTTCTAAAGAAAAATTCAGATAGCTTCACATTTTAGTATTTCTTTAGCAGTAAAAAATGTTAAGTTGCTTGAAGGACACAGACTATGTCTGTGCTTCATTGTTACCTTCCAAATCCTAGGCCCAAAGTCGGGAATGGTGAAGGGAATGGACTGGTTGGCAGTGGATGGAATCCTTCAGGGTAAAGGGAGGAAGTTCTGGAATCAACCTACATGGTCAAATACTGGCTCTTCCACTGTGCAGGCACCTACCTTGTCCCATTACTGGCAGGGTTAAATGAAATGTCACACAAGGCACTTAAAACAGTGCCAGGCACCAAGCAAGTACTCATTCGTGGGCAGCTGTTCTTGTGGTTTGTGTTGTTATTATCTTCACTGCTCTCATGTCCAGTAACAAGTCTAGTCAGGGCATGCATGCGTTCGAGACCTTGCTTCCATCACAGGCTCATTCCTGATCCTTCCTCACACTGTGACTTTCCACTGCTGTTTTTGCTGAGACATGTTTCACCATCATCACCACACTGCCCTGCCTTTTTCCATTCTCCTATCTTTGGAAAATGGTTTCTTCCAAAGGGCAACGTTGCTGGATTTGTCCATCGTTATCCAGGGCAAAGAAAGACTGGCACCAGAAAGGTACTCTTCGATGGGGGCGGGCAGGATGATTCATCCAGGCTTCCCCAGGGAAGCCCAACCACCTGGTGCTTTGGCTTCCCAAGCCATCATCATATCCGGAGAGAGTCATCCTGTAGGCAGACACGTGTATGCTGCATGGTGGAAAAAGTTATCAATGATGCCAATTAAAATATTGGTATTCCTTTTTTTTTTTTTTTTTTTTTTGCGGTACACGGGCCTCTCACTGTTGTGGCCTCTCCCGTTGTGGAGCACAGGCTCCAGACGCACAGGCTCAGCGGCCATGGCTCATGGGCCCAGCCGCTCCGCGGCATGTGGGATCTTCCCAGACCGGGGCACGAACCCGTGTCCCCTGCATCGGCAGGCGGACTCTCAACCACTGCGCCACCAGGGAAGCCCAAAATATTGGTATCCTGAGTTATAAAAAAAAACCAGAAACAATCTTATACTGTCTGCAGTCATCTCAAACATACCTTTTAAGCCACACATCCCTCCTCTGGGTAGACAAATGACAGTTATTGCTCAGAAACATTTGGGGGGTCCATTGTGAGCCAAGGACTTAAGTGCTCTTCTGCCAGCTGTCCTTACAGTATGTGTCGTCTGGCAAGGTAGTGTTTATCTGGTTACCCTGTTATCAAGGTGGACACTGTCTATTTCTCCTTACTAGGGAAAGACTAAACTCTGAAACATTAAATCCCAGCCATTCAACTTCTGACACAGTCACACACAAGCCTTGTATTATCATGACCGCTCTATTGCGCCAGTCTTTATCATTTGCTCTTGCCCTGAGTTTTCCTCTATTCCCCTTTCTCATTTCAGCTCTTATTCTCACGTCAGACAGGTCTGGAAACAACCAGACCTGAGACCAGCCCTCCAGGAACATGTGAGCAGCAAGTCCATATGGAGAGGCTGGCTCTCTCCTCTCATTCGCTCTCACTCACCCCTCCCTCTGCCCACACTTTACCCCCAGTGGATTGTGTTGAAAGCCTGAAACAATACTGGCAAGGTCACACTGTTTGATTCTGCTGTCAGTTTAAATTATGTCTCAGCTTTTATATCTAAATCAAAATACAAGAGAACAGAAAAAGAGAGACAGCAAAGAGACATGGCAACATCCTACGGCGAGTGGAGAAATGACATTTCAATTGGCCAATTGATCTGTTCCCTTGACAGCTGCCCCCCTTGCTCACCCCAAATCATTATTTAACATACATAAACTCTGAGCCCACTCCAAGCTCTCTGTGGATGGAATGTACGCCTTCTTCTGGAGGGGAGGGGAATAAGATATCTTCTATAATGGTAAAAATAGGAACATTATTTTAAGATGATGATTTTTATTAATAAACTAATTGATCATTTAGATTAAAAGCAAGCTATTTATTCTCTGAACTTATGACTGCAGTGGACTACAATTTTCTAAGTTCTTATAGAATATGTGTGGATTGTAGTGTCTATATTTTGTTCCATTTAGCAATAACCAAGACAAGATTTTAAAACAACATTCCACTATTGGGCTGTGTCTAAATAACATTTTCTTGAAGCCAAGGGTAAGAAATGGCTGATCTGGTGCCTATGGCGGTTCTCCATTGGTCCTAAATTTTATATACCCCTATTCAACAAAGGATAATTCTTTTTGTTTTACAAGAGAGTTGATGTGGAGCTTTTAACTGAAGAGATTTCACAGAGGGTTCTTTAAGACAACTGTCCTTTAGTCTTTTATAACTTCAAAACATAGTACAGTCGTTGTAAGAAAAGTTGACAGAATTTGGAACAAAACTGTTAAGTACTATATAGTCATGAGATAAAACCACATTTAAATATGCTATGAATTGATGTCTTCCTAATGATATCACCATCACATTAAAAGGGTTACAGCTATTCTTTTAAATTCTGAGATTGTTCCCCATTAGAATAAATAGTTCACTAGGTTTGTAACCTTTCTTGAATCTATTTTAGGCTGAAAAATGTTTTTAAATCCTTATAGTGGGCTCCATTTTTCGTTTATCCTCCAGTAGTATTTGGTTTATTCTGATCCAGCCTTGACACATACCAGCATTTCCCAAAGGGGGTTTACATTAAAAGAGATGGACTGCCTTGAAATAAGTTATAATTAGTTAAAAGTCAGATGTCCTAATTCCGTTTCCACTCTACTACTGTGTGGTCATTAACTGACAAGTTTCTAAAGTTCTCTGAGCCTCAGTTTTGTTTGTTTTGTTTTTCAATCTGTAAACTGGAGTTACCACTACCTGACACAGGTACTTTTCAGTGTTCGTGAAGGCTAGAAGTGTGATAACATGGCATTGGTTTTTATTTAGACTATTGTAAGATCTTAGGGTCTGTTGAGGACTGTGGCTTTGTGTACACCATGTACTCACCTTCTAAGCTAACAGGCACCTTTGGTCTCAAATTCTGCAAAGACAACTTCCCTTGAGGAAGCATTACTGCATATTTTCATTAATTAATAAACTTTTGCTTTATGCCCAGTGAAATTATCAGTGGTTATAAAGACCCTGGTGGTACTGTAGAAGCAGAATGGTTGGTTGTTACTTTGAAAACCCTCTTTGGGGTAATAGGGTTAGAAGTGGTCGGTTCTTACAATCCCCCACCAGAGCGGTAACAATAGAAGAGTCCTGTTACTCTCATGTCCCCTCGGTTCCAACAGCAGGAGAAAAGCTGACTTCACACCCACACATCTACTCCCTCCACCTTGGGCTGTAACAGTGAAATGGTCACTTGTCAGAATGTGTATCAGATCTCTCAGGAGCACCGTACTTTAACTGTCTTTGTCTCTCTGAGACTGAATATGTTTAGTACTTGTAACCATCAGGTGGAGAAGTACAGCTCTCTGCTGAATATATTAAGTATCAGAATACCATGACGCTGTATCTTCATTCAAACTTACTCTTAGATCTTTCTTCGGTTCTCCCAATCAAAAAGTCATTGTTTCAAATAGGCTTAGAGTAAAAGACTGTTTCACAAGTTGCTCTTCTTGCCTAACTCAAAGCTGAAGTGGCGGAAAGGAGGAAAGTAACTCCAAGAAAGTGGCATAGTGTATATTGAAACTTGGTGACTTACTTATATAATGTAACTACCCATTTTTGCCACATAAAAGACTAGGTCTTTTATTCAATTCAACATTAAAGGGGTGGTCACCTTGATAAGAAAAATGAAAAAATGGGTTGGGCCTTACCTCTCTTCTCTAAATCCAGGGTGAGCAATTCCCAAAGGCAAGACTGGGCTTGGAACAGGGTGTTCGGTCACTGTGGGGAGGCCATTGTGTATGGGCTTTTTGTTTTATGAATGTTCTTTGTTTTCGTTTTTTGGTAAACCTTCATTAAAATCTCCTCCACTATGGCCTTGACTCAAAGATCAATCCTGAAGATGTGTTGTTTGGTAGCTGGCCATCAGGACTAGTATAAACCCTTACTAGTCCCAGATCTACTCCAATAATAGGTTGTAAGAATTCCAACAGTGGCAGATGGAGATGGGTCACTGGGGAATCATTTTACAGATGACATCCAGTTCCTCAGTAGAGAATTTGCTCAATGTTATTTAGCCTAGAGATACAGAGGAAAACACTCTGCTTCTTTGCATCGCCCCCATGCGGCCATCAGCTGTGACATCACTCTGCAAAATCACTTAGGTTCTGTGGGCCTTGTCTCTCACCAGGAGGCTCTTTGCAGTCTCAGCATCCAGCTGCCTCTGAAGGCCAGGGGCTGTGAGATCAATGCTTCCCTCAAGCTTTTTCTTAAAGCCCACATTTGGGCTTTTGCTGTTCAGATAGATGCCAGTGAAGTCCAGCTCATTTTCAACAATATTCGTAGGCTGAATATTTCAAGGCCCTCCAGAAAAACAAGGATCAAGTTTCAGGTTAGGTCCTGATGGCATCTGCCTTTTCCATTCTTGATACCCTCCATGATACTTTGGAGGTCCAGGTGGTGGAATGGGTGCCTCGTATCTGTTGATGCTAACAGGGTAGTCAGAGTGGTGAACTCACAGGCTGCCACCTCCAGGTAAACCCCAGGCAGGTTACTGAAAATTACTGACCTACCCACAGATGGAAAAGCCACCAACTCAATATGAGTGTCACCAATTTTGCCACAGTGAAACCTCCTGACCTGCCAACATCACCACATATTGAGGTGAGGAGTGCTCACTGAGGGTGAGCAATGTGGCGTGAAGCTCTAACGCATGTGCCCTCTTTCTACCGAGGTGAAGTCATCTCAGTCCAGATCTAGTCAATCCCAGCTAAGCAGCTGGCCATCGAGATAAGTCTTGCAGTGGCCAACCTGGTGGAGGCCTCCCCTCACACACACAGAGGCAGATCCAGCTCTGGTGGGGCCTGGAGCTGATACAGTCCTTTACATAATTTACATAATACATAATTAGGTGCAAAAGCACACAGAAGTCTTAACCCATTGCAGCTTAGTGATTAGGCTTTTGCAACTTCACAAAATCACATGACCATGAAAACGCATCGTTAGGGCCCCTCCAGGGCTTTGGCAGAGCTCCATGCGGGAGAGGGGGAGAATACATGAAGCTTAAGCTTCCACAGCTTTAGGGCAAACTGGCCTTTAAACGCATCTTCTAAACTTAAATGCTTTTGGGGGGAAAAAGAAAGACTTATCTAAGCATGAAAATATATCATATAATGAATATATCACATAAGGAACCATATAAATCAGGTATTGGACTAAGACTTGCAGTATTTGATTAGACAATTCCATTTTTATTGCGTTCCTGCAACAATGAGCTAGCTGAGCTCTACACTGAGGAAGGTTCACAGATGAGGATGAACTGCCCCTTACCTATGAGGAGTTCAGAGTATAGTGGTGGAGTCAAGCATACTTTTTAAGTAATCCAGCAGATGAACAAGTAATAAAGCTCTGTTAAATCAGTTCATTTGACATAGGTGATCTATGAAGACTTCTCTTAAGAGACAGATTCTGAACTGGGCCACAAATGCTAAAATATATTTGCTAGCACGTGTGGGCAGAATAGCTATTGGACAGAGAGGCTTGGTAAACCAAAGCCTAGAGACAGGAGACGTAGATCATGTTCAGGGAATAAACTTGTATCACCAGAAATAAGATCCAAGGATGCAAAGGACAGAGGGAAGGAAAGAGATATCTGCAATGGGAAAAGAGAAATGAAAGATTAACCAGAACTGAACTTTGGAGAACTTTGCAAACACAGAAATCCAGTTGTTTATTCTTTCCTGTGGACCACATGAAATCTGCAAAGTTGGTTTGAAAAACTAAATTGTGTTCAGTATAGGGTTAAGTGGAAATTATTACATGTAGAATCCTTGTATCTGTGAAAACATTGGTAGGTTTTGGAGCAGAACACATTTGCATTGGAACCCAGTCCTACTAGAGTGGTCTTGGGGAAGTCGTTTTTAATCTCTTTTAGCTTTATTTTCCTCATCTAACTGGGAATAAAAACTTATTTTGTAGCGTTGCCATGGGATAGGGGGTTGGTTTGAAAACATATGCACTTTGGACAGCAATTCTGAGGGTGGCAGGGACCAGTGACTTGAGGCTGCTGTAATGATCTGATGAGGATGGTAAAGGCCTCTGCAAGGATGAGACTGTGGAAATGAAAAGCAGAGAATGCATGTGGGATGCAAAGAACAGAGCTGAACAGAATAGCTAGATGAGGGGAAACAGGCAGAGAGGAGAGGGAAATATAATAGAAAACTAAAGTTTAAAGGTAAAGAACACAGTGGCACTCTTAACTGAGGTGGAAGTTATCGAAGGAGGAAGATGGTAGGGAGATGGCAGAGAAGGAAAACATGTGGGATTTATATTAAGCACACAGAATATCCATGTGTGGTTCCCCAGCAGGCATTTAGAGAGACCATGAACTCTACATCCACTGCAAAGAACACTGTTCATTCTCCTCAGACCTGAAGTTGTTTCAATCTTCTCTTGAACTTTTAGGTCCTTCTCTTAACATGGTTCATGACATTTTCCAACTAATGAGATGGCTTCTTCACTCCCTTAAATAAGCCTGTTCAATGAACACCTTCCTCATGGAATCCTCCATGATTATGATTATCTCCAAAGTATTCCAATCACATACACTGCATTATATGTTAAATTGCTTTGATATTCGTGTCATCTTTGTTATTGCTCTCACTTCCTTTTCTGCAGGTTAAACTAAAACTTCCCTTAACATAGGCTGTAAGCTCTTTTAAGAGTACGGAGCCAGATTCAATTTTCTACTACACTTCCAGTAACCAATTCAGAACTCTTTGCAAATAGTGGGTGCTTAAAAATAATCACAAGCATCGTTATAATAAAAGCTAATGTTTCCTAAGCACCTAGATTGTGCTAAGCACTGTCACACACACCAACTACTATCTCACGGCAATCCTACAACATTAGTTTTTTACTCCTATTTAGATGAAGAAAATAAATCGAAAAAAGTTAAAACTTCCCCAAGACCACTCTAGTAGGGCTGGATTCCAATGCAAATCCATGCTGCAAAAAGCCCACCCAACTTTTCACAAAGATATAAAAATTCTATAGGTAATAATTTCCACTTCACCCTACACTGAACACAATTTAATTTTTTTCCTAAAGAAGACACTTTAATATCTTACTATGTCTCACTGTTGCACTATATACAATAATTATCTTATCCCACAGATGTACAGAGACATTTATTGTGACATTAATTTAGAGATTAATAGAATTCTGCTTAATGGTATATTTTATGTACTAGGTTTGAAATAAGAGTGAACATTACAGGAGGGTTATACCTAAGTAAATGAATATTTCCTGGCATATTATGCTACAAAATTCTTGTGTAAGTCAGTTGTTTGTATATATTCCCATTAAAATTACATTGTAAATAACTAATGTCTTCCCCTACATTGCTTTATTTTCACCCATGATGTATGACATATAACTTATAGCATATAGTAGTTACTTACATATGTTCCCTGTCTTTCCTTCCCTGTCCAACATAGACCATAAGCTTTCAGAAGGCAGTAGATCATGTGCCTTGCCTTCATCTTAATATATGACCTCAATATCTAGCACTGCCCTTTACTCAACGTACAAATCTACTCCTCCATTTGTCCTTTGATTCATTCATTATAGTATGTCAACTATAGGCTAGGCACTGGATGGATGCTGAAGATAAGGTGAGTAAAAGAGGCAGGTACTCTGCCCTTATGGAGCTTATGACCTGATGAGAAGGATAGCAGATATTGACAAAACTATGGTTTTAACTATGTTAAAAATTGTTGCATGTGCTATAAAGAAAAATTATGAGGAATGTCAAAAGCATAAATAAAAGAGACTTAATTAAGTGTGAGAAGTTAGAAGTGGACAACAAGCTCCAAATATGTTTCCAATGTGAATAAGGCAAAATTAAAACTATTATCTTTCATCTGTAATCTTCATCCAACGTTGTTGATTTTGTTCAAAAAGTATTTTTCTCTTATAAAATAGATGATTACATGTTTTCTTCCCCTGCTTGCATCTTTTCCTTTATCTCCTCTCTCCATGGGTTATTCTACTTTCACTCTTTTGAGAAATGATTTCTATTTTGGTATTGATTTTGAAATCATGCATGCCCAAACTTTCCTCCTCCAAGCATCCCTGTATCTTCAAACTTTGTTCTTCTTAATAGAGCACGTTCATCCAACACACACACACATATAGGCTTTCTACATGAATGGCAATGACTAGCACAAGTCTCTGTGCAATAGATTCTTGAATAAATGGCAGCATGGAGAAGAACTAGGTATGAGCTATAAAGTTCTGGACCTAGAGAAAAATCTAGTACAGCTTATATCTAAAAGGAGCTGGACACCAGGTCCTTATTTTAGGAATGAAGAATGAACATTCCTTACTAGACCCCAGTGCTTTGTACACTGTTCTGTTAGCACTTACTTTAAGATAATGTAATTTTTAATTTATTTGTCTTTTCTCCTCTATGAGCTCTCTAAGGACCAGAATGGTTTCCAGTTGTTTGTATCCCTAGTACTTAACACAACAGCTGGTTCATAATAAGTGCTTAAAGATATTTGTGAGGGGAGGAGAGGAGA
Source organism: Delphinus delphis (assembly GCF_949987515.2). Lineage (NCBI taxonomy): Eukaryota > Metazoa > Chordata > Mammalia > Artiodactyla > Delphinidae > Delphinus > Delphinus delphis. Next base: position 63,623,271 of record NC_082686.1, read on the forward strand.
GGCGAGGGAGAGGGAGAGGGAGAGGGAAGGGAAGGGAAGATGAAGGGGAAGGGAAGGGAAGGGAAGGGAAGGGAAGGGAAAGGAAGGGAAGGGAAGGAAGCAACCTCAATAGCAATAAAGAGTTAAAGGATTTGAGTCAATAATTAGGCAACTCGGACAATCTTTACGGATCACAGATGTATCTACTCAGAAATGGCTGATTTGATTATCTCCAAATTTCTTCTAGCATTGTATTTCATGGCTGTGAATGTGAGGGGGGTGTATGTATATGCATTTTTCATGGTGTGTATGAATAGCATTGCTGTGTAAGTAAAAAGCAAAACATACACAAAAATTGATGACTGCTTTAACAAAAGGTTTGATGCCATTTTTGTAATTAATCAATATTTCAGATTTTTTCTTTGAAAATCTGTAGTGCATAAATCCTGACTTCACTTGTCAGAATTCAATAATCTAGAAAGGGTCTATTAAAATCACAAGCAAGAAAAGGAAAAGAGAGAGAAACCCATTTATTGTAGACTTACACTGAGCAAAGCACCCTGCCTAAGTTATCTAAAGTAATTCTCAAGACAACCTTCTTAAGTTACCATCACCCTTTTCTGACTGAGGAAACTGAGGTTCTGCAACATGAAGCAACGTGCCCAGCCTACAATGCTAATGAAAGACCTGCCAGTCTGATCTGGTTCTGTTTGACACTTAAAAAAAAAAAAAAATGCTCTTTCACTATGCAAAACTGCATCTGATGATAAAACACAAGCTTTACATTTTCTTTACATCACAAACCACGTCAATAAATAGTTTACATATGCAGGAACACTATTTCTCAGGCTTTTCCTTCAAAGTATCCTAGAGACAGAGAGAAGAAACGTGTGCCTTTGGGACTGGCTGTAGTCATCTGATGCATCTGCTGTAGAGACAGTAATGTTTGAATCCATGTGTTTCTTCAACATTAGTACATGATTTTATTCTCTTAAATAAGAGATGTAGGTTTGTTTTAATATAGAAACAACAACCCCTTTCCTTGAAATCAGAAAGTAAAACTGACACTCCAGGCACTTGCGTCCTGTTTTTCAATGGCTCACAGAGCCCATTCACACTCTGGGACACCACTAGGAATATTCACATCTCCAGTGAACAGCCATAGCCCAGGTATTTCATGAGACATAGGGAGTTACAAGTATTTGCCCATGGCCAGGCTGAAGGATGTCTACTCTTCTTGCAAAAAATTCATTTTATTCAAGTGTCCAAAAACAGTGTCAACTGGTTTCTTGAACCTTAATAAATAAGGGCCCTTGATCATTTTCTTTTCTCTCTCTCTTTCTTGGAAGAGAGAGTTTTGTTTTTAAGTCTTAAACATAGTAAAAGATGGAAATTAATATTGTGGAAATCTTGGAAAATGTTTCAGAGTATTAGAAGTTCAGTTATCCCTCTTGTTTCTACTCATCTAAATATGAAAGCTTTGAAAACTGCCTTTTTACCATGGATATATTTTCTTTAATTCAGTGGATCCTAGACTGTCAGAGCTAGAAGAAATCTTATCATTTACTCCAACCTCTTTTTCTATATGTGAGGGAAGTGAGACTCTGTGAATGAAAATAACTAATCCACTGTGACAGAACGAATTGGGAGTAGATCCAGGCCTAGAACTCAGCCCTCATGCTTCCCACCCAGGGCTCTTAGCAGAGCAGATACTTCCAATATTAGTCATAACTGGGCTTTCTAAGAGAATATTCGACCTCACATTTGAATTATATTTGGGCAAACTTCTGAATTAGAACCAAGACTTTATATTGCCAGTTGGACAAGATTCAGCAAAACACTCAGTTGCCATTTAGAAGCTGAGAGATATAAAAGAGGCCAAGATGGGTTGGAAATGCCTACTCTCATTCCTATCAATGAGTTGGCACGGTTCACGAGTGGCAAAGTCTGTTCTCCAGCAGAGCTGAACTCGGCAGTTTCACTGGCTAATCCATTGCTTTCTAATTTGATTTGATAAACAAAATCCAAAGTGAATTATATAATATCAATTTTAAAAGAGTATGCCATGGATTTAGATGTTGCTTATCTAACCCAATGTGCTGTCTAACCTCAGTACGAAGTTTACAGTTTTTATGATTGGATTAAAACAAATAAGTAGTAGTGGGTAGTGGGCTCAATAAGTTTTTGTCTTGTTGTTGTGAAGATTAAATGAGTCAATACATGGAAGTCTTTTGAGCAGTTCCTGGCACATATTATGATCACAATAACTGTTTGTAAAGGGAGTATTTTAGGTTCAAGTGCTTGAGTAGAGAAGGGCAGAGTGATGACACTTAGAACTAGGCTGCAGATGAATCAGAATTGTTTCAAGGGGCCTCCGGGAATTTTCTGCTCTCTTTCTAGGATTGCTCCTCAGCTTAGATCAGTTCCTCAAACTCCAGGAAGAATTACATTTACATAAAACACCCAAATGGCCAAAGGCATCTTCTAAGACACCAGGAATTCAGAGACATTTCCTACCTGAACTGCAGTTCTGCTCGCTTAGCAAGGTATAATTGCAGAAAATTATCTGAGACTTCTATACCTACAATACCCACTTATGCAAGACCCTGAGGTTACACCGTAGTTTTTAAGTAAAGAGCTCAGAAGCTCTCCTAAGATGATTCTTGCTAGTCTCCTCTTAATTGAATTAGTCAGTTAATAGAATCAAATCACCATTTTCTGCAGTGACTGCAACCCCTGAAATTTATTATGATTTGTCCTTTATTCTGGACCTTTTGGGTTTCCGCAAATCAAAACTGGTATCATCAAACCGAATTTCCTTTTATCTTCTTCTGAAGATAAAAGGGGAAGAAAAACACATAATCACTAAAGTTCACACCAACATTTAGACACATAGCATTCACATATTTTAATGGAAGATTTTGTTTATATTAATATAGTATCACGTTCTTTCTTGGTTTCCCATGGCCTTGATGAAATTACCTGAGAAGCTCATCCCTGCTAAGTTTTTAGGCAGATACATTAAGAATGGTTTCATGGTTTTACTTGTTTAAATGAAAGTGCTCTAATGAAGAATAAATTTATCTAACAATTACTCAATTTCTTCTGTTTCAATCTCATTTAAAAAAAGTTAATATTGCAAAATCAATACATGCACATTGCTGAAATTCAACATGTACAGAAAAATGAACATTATGTTTCATGGATTTTTCTATAAACTGTGATTCATAATTAGGATTATATTGCCTAGAATACAAGATGTACTGTTTTCAACTGCACCGACAGATCAGGCATAAGAATAATATTATATTTAACATTGTGTCCCCTTTACCTGAGATCTGTAAGGTTTTTCTGGTGGGGGCTGGGGGCAGGTCGTTCTTGAGCATAACTCTGTACTCATTACATTCCATCAGCTCCAAATATTCTGTTTCCTGTCTCCTTATAGAAAGAGCCTAATAGCTGTTGTGAGTAGCCTCAGTGGTAAGCAATGTTCCTAGACTTTTGCAGAGTCATGTTGGGGTATGCGTAACTATTTAACTGAACACTGATAAGAGTTAGGATAAGAGTCTATTTAAGAAAGATGGTTCTTGATTAGACGGACAACAGCACAAGGTCATCTGCAGGCAGAGAGAATGACCAGGACACCCGATGCAGCCGATGCAAACCCCTCAAGGAGCTCTTTTTCTAGCAGGTATTGGCAGGGAGGCCAAATGTATAGTTTATCTACCGAATCATCTGACTTAGGAAAGAAAAAGCAAATAGCCAAGTAAATTCTGAAACTTACAATTTTCCAGGATAGGTAGAAGTCATTATGAGTCCAAGTAGTCAAGCAGATTGCAAGTTGAAGGCTGACAGAAGACCAAATAGGTAATAAGTAGGTTAATATGAAAGAAGAAACAGAACATAACTTTAATCTCTCATCTAGGTGATGATCACAAGGTCAGAAACAAGTTTCCTACTGTGTATGTGTGTGGTGATGGAGAGAGCAGAGGATGAAGGACAGTGGGGCAGAGGAAAGGGAAGGAGGCAAGTTTGCACTGTGTTTTCAGTATAGAAGAAATAGAGCCTTGAAACTTGCTAGATGACATTGTAGCTATAGTTCAATCAGGGCTAGGCCTTTGAGAACAAGGGTGTTACAGAAAGTGCTCAGAAAGAGGGTGGTACCAGCTGTTTTCAGGGAGCAACTTGCTTTTTAACAAGAAAGCTAAAATCACTGCCCTACTGATGACACGGTACTGGGTGATATGTTCTATTGGTGAGAATATGGAACCACAACACAGAATGGGTACCTCATGATCTGCCAATGACTTTCCATGAATATTATTTTTCAGTAAATAATCTACCTGGGAAACACACACCTCCTTTCTATTTCACAAGATTATTATGAAGATCTCCTTATTAAAACAGTACTTTGAATTCCTGGTAAACACTCTATTAATACAATATGTAATTATTTATTTCCATGGGCCAGTACGTCAGACAATGACTTTTAGATGCATTTTAAAGCTGAATTTAATTACCTGAAACTTGGAAATAGTCTGTTTCTATCTGGACAGATGCCAGGGCAACATATCTAGCTGATAGAGGCTGATTTATTCCAACCAACTCTCCCAAGTGAGTATCAGCTGGTTTATAAATACCAGCTAATTTTGTTGCAGGTTTCAACAAAATTAATTACAGTAGATTTAAATTAATTGTGAAGTTGATAAAAGAATTCCCAAGGAACCCTCAAGTTTTAAAACGTATAACACTGCCGCTGGTAAACATCAGACAGCCATGACTCTAGAAAGGTCCTGTGTCCTGGGTGTTACCCTCACTACCTAAATGATAACTGAGTAGGACATTCCTACACTTTCAGGCTATCTTCATTAAATTAATAAATAAAACACATCTATTCAGCGAACAAATATTTAGGGGGTATCCACAATGTGCCAAACAGTGTGCTGGATATTGGAGATAGAAGTATAAACAGACAAATGTTTAGCTGATGAAAGCATTATACAATCGTCTACACAAAGTTTACCTTGTAACAAGGACATAGCTGTAGAAACTTATAAAAGTAGGGGGTTGTAAGTTAGGCTACTGTCTAAGGTGGCAGAGACATATGGCTCTCTGTTTGGAAATCCTTCATCAGGTTTCTGGCTTGGTGGGCTTGTTATAATAAGCAGGCTATGTAAAGAAAGTATCAGCCCAGCAAGTCACCCGATGAATCAAAAGTGTGCTTGGACGAAGCGTGCTTAAACAAAGAGACCATTGGCTCTGCTTGGAATAGTTTACACTATAAGTTTTTACGGGAAAATTGACAATAACAATAAAACAAAACAAAACTCAATCAGTACATGATTTTCTACTATCAATCTAGGAGGGAAAAACAAGTGGTATGCCACTGCGGTTTTATAAATGTTAAGCCCGATTCCGTTTGACTTTTCCATCACAGGTCTAGTAGGTAATGGAATAGAGGACGTGATAACTTAGATGACACCACCCTGGGTCAGTCAAAGAAGAAATGAATTACACCCAATTGAACTGCTGCAAGAACAATGGGAGGATTCTCCTGAAACATGTGACTTGCTCTAGATACCTACCTGATAACTTGAAGCAACTGAAGATTTCAGTAAGGTATAGAGAGAGAGAACGGAGAATACTGAGAAGAGAGTAGCAAAAATGCTTAAAGACTAAATATACCTAATAGAAAGGAACATGCACAAAGCAGAAATTTTAAAACCTTGCTATTTGGGGATGCCTAAAAAATGATCTAAATAAGTAAACATTCTAAAATATATGATATATTTAAAGGAATCTGGTTTTAAGGCTTTCAAAGAAATGCAGTGACTAACTGCTGACAAAGTTGTCCAAGCTTGCTGGACTAGTTTTAATGAATAGATGAGACTGATTGTAATTAGCAGCACTCATCTGTATAAAATGAGTATCTGATAATTTATTTAAATTGGCTCCCCCCTTCCGTAAAACGGTCTGTAGAAGTGATTTCCTTTAGAGTGAATTAAACTTAATTTTGTTTAGAGGCTTTTTGTGGATATATTGAGATGTGTTCAAAACTAAATGGAGGCATTTTGAGTTGTTGTAAAGAAGAGGTTGAAAATCATTTATTTATAACCTTATTTATTGATCTAACAAATTTCAAGATTTTACAATAAGGAAAGTAATTATAAACTAGATCATCAAATCTTATAAGATATGCTGAGTATATTTGAATTATAGTTTAAACAAAATGCCAAATACACCAAGAGTGAACAACCAGTAAATACAGAAAGACATGAGCAGAGAGCTTTTCCTGATTAATTCTTTGGGCAACATAATTCCAGATAAAATGTTGCTAGGATAGAAATGCATAGACAATCACCTTACTTAAGGTAAAAAAGTACAAGTTATTTAAACAATCCTAAAAAGGCAGATTAATAAAATTACTAAAGTGCTTTTTTCATCTTTTGAAAATAACTTTTATTCATTTTGTAACAATGATATACTTTCATAGAAAAAGGTCACATAATATAAAAAAATGTAGAAATGTAAAATGATGTATTACCTCAAATGCTACCACCTAGAAATTACCATTATTGATACTGTTTCAAAATGACTCTTTTAGGTATTTATGCATATATACATACACTAATATAAACACATAAGGATACATAACTAGGGAAATGTCTTATACACTGTTCTGTAATCTTTTTTTTTCCCCACTCAACAACATGTTCTGGGCATCTTTTCAAATAAATTAATTTACATCATTAATTAAATGGAACTACAAAATCCAATTATAAAATGAGCCATCATTCAATTAAATAATACTTGATGAATATTTAGGTTGTTTTCTTTATTATAATTCCTATTATAAAGCATTCTGCTGTGAATATTTTTATAGCCATAATATTAGCTACAGTAAGTTTCTAGAACTGGTACTGTCAAATCGATGCACAATTAGCACTGGAATATATTGTATATTAGTGCACAAGAGTGGCCCATTCTCCAAATCTTCGTCCAATTTGTTAAGTGAACAATGGTTCTTTCCCTCTTCCTTTGCCTTCTCTAATCTGCTCTCCCCTCTCCACCCTTCTTGTCCCTCTACTCTCTTTCTCCCTCCCTTCCTATCTCTTTACTAGCCACTCACATTTTATCTTTTGTCTATTGCCTATTCAGCTTCTTTGCCAATTTTTCTATTGAGATTACTTTTTTTACCCTTACTGATTGGTAAGAGCTTTTTATATATTAAGGATATGAATGCTTTATTCATGATGCTATTGCAAATATTCTTTATTTTCATTTTTCTTTCAAATTTACCATATGTTGTTCTTTTGTCATTAAAAAGTTTTGTGGGGTATATGATTTATAAATCTTTTCCTTTATTGCTTCTAATTCTTAAGATGTTTTAAAAATGGACTTTCTTACTCAAAGATTTTACACTTTATCTTGATTTTTTTCTGATTCTATTTAATTTTTACATTTCAGCCTTTCATCCATCTTTACTTTCAGTCTAATACAAGAAAGGAATCTAGCTTTTCTTTCTTCCTAATAGCTAGCCAGCTGTCTCACACAATTTACTGAATAATCTATGTTTTTCAGGCTGATTTGAAAGGCTCTTTTTGTCATACATGACATTCTCTTTGACTTTTTAGTTTATCTTAGATTCTCTGTTCTACAGATTCATTATGTCAATTAAACCACATTGTGTTAAGTATTGAAGTTCTCTAATGGATCTAATAATTGATTAAAAATGCTTTATGTTTTTTTTAATTTTTGAAATCTGTCTTAAGGTATATGTGTGTGTTTGATTTAATCATGAGATAAATAATATATGCAACAGTGCAAGACTATCTGTGAATCATTTCAGTTAAAAACTTTAAGAGGTTGACCTAATAATTTAATAGTTTATTTTCCTGCATTTACGATGTCTTGATATATACAGGTTATCCTACTCACTGCTCTTCACCAGGATGGAACACTGAATGTATGCAGACACAGGCCGGGAAAATCAGGTATATATGCATTTACTGCTGTTCCCTTCTTTAAATCATCCATTGGTGGACTCATATCTTTTAAAAGTTACAACAAGTAAGGCCTTCTTGTCTATTATACTTTTCTCCAGTTTGAAAGCAAGAATGGACCAAGGTTATTTCAGAACCCTGCCCCTCTAGTGATCTGTGCTTTGCATTTGATACTTTTAGTCTTCCTTTCTCAGGCTCCCTGAATGAAACAGCAAAAGGGATTTTCCTGTAAGGAGCATCTTTCTCTGAAGTGACAAGGAAGCAGCATCTCTCACAGCTGGCAATGCATGCCTGCATAATACCTGGATGCCAGAAGTGCTCCTGAAGAACAAACAGGCAACCTGTTTCCTCCTCAAGCACCAGCAAAAGCTGTCAAAACCACAGGTGCACCAGGAACCACCCCTCCATCAAGCTGTGTACCTTCCTCTTTTAGTCTAGCATTTGCCAGCTAAGGCTGACTCTGGCCTTGGCAACAGAGACAATATATCTCTTAGGATTTAAGTCATACAGATGGTGTTGGAATTTAGCAGTTTAATGCCTGCCTCTCACATTGCCACAGTGTCAAAGACCCTGGGCCAGGTAGTGCAGCATTTTTACTTTAAAAAAAGTACGGATAGGGTCATATAAGCCAATTATGCAATTTCCACTCCTGCACCAGGTCTTTGAATACTTGCTTTGAACTCTACAGTCTTTGCATAACTGACGGTTGGTGGCTCTAGAGCTAAAAGATAGAATAAAATGAGTTGCACTTACTCTTATGTTAAAAGCATACTGAGACTGATTAATTTTATGTATTCTCTTCACAGATGACTTGCAGGAACGTTAGTATATAATTTGGTCTTAATATTTATACCTTCAAAAATTCCTGACCTCAACTTTTCAATGAGCTGTCTCATGAAACTATTAAGTTGTCTATTTTAAAAAAGCATGCATGTTTTCATAGATGTAATATTATATCTGCAGTCCAAATTTTGTGACATTACTTACTATGCAAGAGATTATTCCATTGGGGAAAAAAAGCTGACCATAATTTGATTCAAGGTGTTAGAATGAAATATAAGTATATAAAGTTAACTCTGCATGTTTTAGTACTCTATTAAATTTTGTTAAATTAATTAATTTTTCACATAATTTGTCATGGGATAGAAAATAATGTATATGTTTAATGAAGTTATGGCTTTAATAATACCTATGTGGAAGCCAAAAAATGAATAAATTGCTTGTTCAAGGATATTTCTTCTTTACTAGGAAGACAAAGCTCAACATAGTAGAGTTATATACTCTATTTATTTTGGTTAATCAAAATCTAAACTCCATTCTTTAACTAACTTCCCAACTTAACTTTGGCCTTGTTACTTTAGTAAAGATTTCTTTTTTAAATGAGGTTTATGCTAATATGCTAAAAAATGAAATCCTAATTTTCACTTAATGAAAATATATTTTCCCTACCAGGATATTTGAATATGTTTTCTTTACAAACCAACTTTAAAAAGATAATACTTTCATTCCTGTATCATTTGAACCAATATATGCTGCTTCATCATGCTTTGTCAATATACTGCCACCTTGTTTCTTAGTTAATTAAACAACTCTTTGAGGAGGTAGAATCCTTTTATCATAATCTATCTCTACTTCATGCTCACTATGTTAAACTACAATATGCTGAACTCACTGAAGGTTCAGGCCTTTATACACCCCATAACCCAAATACAATATGTGATATTCTATTCATAAAATACAATGCACGGCATTAGGGACTTAGAAATCCACCAACAATCTTTCTCTCAAACACATATCTTAGTCTTACATTGTACGGTTTTCTGCCATCAGAGGACCTTGAATCTATGGGTCGTGTTCTGTCTGTGAAACTGTGCTCTCAACCTAAGCAGATGAGCCAAAATCCAATAGAAAGATGTTGCCGTGGGAAGAAGGCAGATACTGCTACTTTGGCGGCAGAGTCCTGGGCCAGCCCTCTCACGAATCACAGCACATAGGCAGCCATCCCTAACCAGCCTGGCTCACAAAATGTTTCTGCTCAGCCAAAATCAGAAAGAAAAAAAATAAAAAAAAAAATTGAAGCTTCCAAGACTCTAAAGAGAATAGAATGCTATAATTATCACCTCTCGCCTGGTATCTTCCCTTTGCCAGACGTGTATATTATCTTGGACCTAAAAAATATATCGAATGCTCCTTTGGGGTTGCTTGACCTTCCGGCGGCTTCCAGTCAGAGGGGTACAGGAAGGCTGACCATAAGGCAACCTTAGTTGAGTTGATGAGCTCTCTGGGCCTGACATCTAATTCATTAATTCGTTATGAGATTCCCAAGTCAACTCTGAAGACTCTTTTACCCTTGTCTAACGGGTGGTTACTTGAGCCAAATCTGGATTGCTAGGGTAATAATGTCAATGAAAAGCTAATACAGGGCTACCCATGAAATTTCCCATCCAGTCGAAAGCACATTGTTTAAAAGTAAAGTGATCAGCATGGGATTGGGAAGAGGTGATGCCAAATGAGACCACTCTGTCAACCCTCAGCAGTTAGAGAACTTCAGTAGATGTGTATAATACGTCTAAGGCCCAAGACCCCATTCCTGAGAACTGGCTGGCACAGAAAGTAGAGGAAAGGGGACTCTATACAAACACAGACCTACTGCAATGGGTCCCTCACGCTAGCTTCAGTTTTAGCCAGAATACAGAGGGTTACTGAAGCCACAGACTTATTTCACAGATTCCCACATACCTTGTGGAGTTTGCTGGGGACAATAAATTCAGCTGCTACATTACTGGGACATAGCAATTAGCGCTATGATAAGATAGGTAAGTGGACCCTAGAATGCAGTTTCTTTAAAAAACAAACAAAAAACAAACAAACAAACAAAACTCTCCTTGTTTTGAAGAAAGGATTACTGACGGGGGAAATGGGTATTCACAATTTTTAAAGTTCTGAATCCAAGAACAGCTGTCTTGTTTCTTAGAACTCTGCTGATTGAGCAACATCACTCTCACATTTATTAGGTAAAAGGGAATCAAATCCCCTCTGGCGTGATCGTGTACAAACTTTTCCCTGTACTTCCAGTGGAATTGACTAATCATGATCTACTTTCAAATGATGAAGTGTTTTCATACATTAGATTCACTCCTCTAATGTTAACCGGATTCTGTCCATTTAACCTAGGGACTAAATTGTATTCTCACATCTTTGAGAAGGCTGCCTTTGAAACAAACACTCAAGGACAGGCCATTGAGTGCACAGCCCTAAGTCAGACACCATTAAGGTAGTTAATATTTATAAAGAGTTCTCCTACTAACAATAAATCTGGCCACACTTGTTCAGATTCTGGCTATGATAAATCAATGTTACCCCCTCCAGTTTCCCTCAGAAACATCAAAACCAGCTTCACCCCAATGGAGCATATTTGTGAATAAAAGTTCCAGGTTAAGGCATAGACATTCCCACAATCAAAAACTTCCATTTCTACCTAAGATGGAAGTGGAGAAACTCCCCATTTTAATTAGCTTAAAACTCAACAGCAGTAATGCTCTGGCCTCTTTGCCAAAAAAAAAATATCATTTTCCTAAAGACTGAAGGAATGGTCTCCATTTTATCTCCTTTCTGCTTCAGGTCCTCTTCCTAGGTCAATCTCACCTTTTTATCTTTTTTTCTCCTTCCGAATAAATGTTTACGTTCCTTGTCCTTATTTGTATAGAGTGGGCACGTTCGTTCCGTTAAAAAATAAGTTTTGTTTAGTTTTACTTGTTATTATATTTTTCATGGTTGGAGTGGAGGACGGTTCCTCTGTGGACCTAAGGCTACGGCAGCTGAAGTGGGCAGGAACAATCCTGCTCTATTCAGGGCTGTCAATATGATATAGTCCATTGATCTTCCTGGCTGAGTTAAGAAGAACACTAGGTCTGAAAGATTTCTGAGCAGAGCTAGCCCTAGGCAAAATCGAAAAATAGGAGAGAGGTTTGTTTGGGGCTCAGTAAGAAGAGACTTCTTATTCTGTTTTTCTTCCTAGCTCCCCTCTGCCTCCTTAGGGAACTATGGTCCTCGTGGTCTCTCTCTTAGATCAAAAACTCTTCTGAAGAAAGAACCAGTAAATTTCCTCACCTACAACAATCCTTATTCCCTTTACTCAAGTATGAAAAATAAAAGCCCATTTTCTTTTCAGACCTAATTAAGACCCTCACTGAGAATCTTAAATTTGTTTTTTTGAGGAATCTTCATCCATCAGAGTCTCTCTCTCTCTCTCTCTCTCTCTCTCCATCTTCAATATCCCTTTCTCCACTTGCTTTGTCCACTTTTCAGACATGTTCCCTTATCCCATCAAACCTACAAGCAACGAAAACAGATCAAACAACCAAACAACACATACAAACACAAGCACGGGGCCCCTGGCTTCCTCAACCCCAGTAAATGGCCGCCTTCTCCCTTCAACCCCCTTATGCAAGCTCTAGAAACCATATTCCACAAACACTGCCTCCACCTTCTCATGTTGTTCATTCCTTACCACTTTCCCATCTGAAGTCTCCACTTCTTTTAAGAGGTGTGTTCTTGAAAGACTCCAAGAGGCCTCTAACAATCTAATCCAATTGCGAGATTAGACGTTGCCTCTAATCTCTCTTGAGCATTAACTACTTGCTTTGTCTTTAGTGCTCTTATTTCCACCCCCCCAGACTCTCCTCCCCTGTCACTGTTCCACCAAACTGCATTTCTCTTTACTTCCTAAATGTGTCCCCTAAAGCATGTCATGTCTCCCATGCTTCATTGTATGTAATCTTTTCCTTAGTGATTTATTAATTCCCCTATTTAAATATGATCTCTTTGAATATGGGCATGAAGTCTGTATCTCTAACCCAACTTACCTGCACACCTCTATACATGGTTTTTAGTGCCTATGGCAAAAAAATTACTTTGGGACACAATCCATTCATCAAACACCCCAAACTATATTACTACTTCTCCTCTCTTCTCCTCTTACTGTCTCTTGCTATTCATTTTGCCCTCACTATTTCAGGCATCAGTTCTGAATTATACAGCTTTCAATCTCAGATGCTTCCTTTTCCCTATATTGTCACATTCTGTGTGCCACCACAGCCTTGGCAGTTGACCTGTAAAACAGGTTCCTTTCCCCACTAGTATCACTGTAATCGAGACACATTTTGTCCCTTACCATAAATACTTGGTCTTCTTACTTCTACACACTGCTGACAGATTAATCTTCTTAGAATACAGCTATCATCTTATTATCCTATGCTTAAAAACCATCATTAGCCACTCACTACTTTCAATTACAACCTAATTACTTTACCTGACACCTAAGACCCTACGTGACATAGAATTGAAGCAGCATGACCAAAATTCTAGCTAAATAAAACTACAGACTTCTTCTTCAAAAAAAAATGACCTAGAATTTTCTTAATCTCAATGGCTTTGCTATTATTATGGATACCTAAGAAACACTGCTTCCAAGTCCACTTAAGGAAGTGATTTTCATCATTCTGGGCCAAGCTAAGTACCAGCTTTGTCATAACAGTCTCTCTATACTTCAAAATTGGATGGGATCGCTCCTCTGAGCCACTGAAATATTTGTACGGTCCCTTATAACAGTTACTCTGAAATGAAGACGTGAAGTGAAAGTGAAAAACTGTAACCATAAGCACATGAGAAATTATCATAATTTTGTTTAAAAAATGCCCTAGCTTACTTAAAATATGACCTTTGTACATTTCATAGCATATGACAAATAAATGGATTTTCAAAAACATAATAGACACTCAGTATTTTGTTGAATCGTATTTAATTAATTTACCCCAGAAATAAATTTGCACGACTCGGTTGAACCAACATACCTTTCAGTGATATTTACAATGAAGCCTGCTTTCTAATTATGCAAAGGACTAGCAGTCCTTTATTAAATAAGTGGGTGTTATTAAGTGGGTTGGGAAGTTATACCCTGTTACTGCTGAGGTGTTTTTAGTGTGCAAAGGGGCTCCCTGAGGGTTGCTAAATTCACCCTAGCTTCTTCCTTCTCTTGGGCTTAAGGCAAGTGCTATTTCTAGTTTAATAATTTTGGGGAAAAGCTCTCCCAAAGATGTTCATCTTGAACATGTCTGGCATGCAGCAGCCGTCACAAGTGTGTCACATGTGATACCAGCAGGATGCCAATATGTAGACTGCAACCTGTCGGTTCCAAGTGAAATATGTGACTGATTCAAGCTGAGTCTAATTTCATTGTCAGTAAGTCAGCAGTTAAATCCAGGAGAAATGAATAGAGGGCATCAACTTCCTTCCATTTTCTATAATCCACTTTTAGTCCACTTTGTTTGTACTGACTTAAACTGTGGTGTGTGTATGTGTATGTGTATATGTGTGTATATGTGTGTATATGTGTGTGTGTGCGTGTGCGTGTGTGTGTGTGTGTGTGTGTGTGTACAGGCTGAGAACAGGTTGGCTGGATACTATTTGAAATGAGATTAGAAAGCACTGTAATTATTTTACTCATGTAGAAATATGCAGAGAGTTTCTGACCCCTTGTAAACAATGAAGTTTGGGGGACTTCACAGAGGGGTCAGTTCTTCTTCGCTAATTAGTGCCTCATTAAACTATACTAATACTGAAACTCTTGTTAATGCAGAGGCTGCTTAAGAAATCAACAGAGAAATGCCCCTAATAATAGTATCTTAAAAAAACTTGCCCCTGGTTACACCCTCCTCTCATCACTTTTGTTTCAAAACACAGCCAGGACCACAGGGCATAGTTTTCTTCCCATCTTGCCCTGTACAGAGCAGCTGCATGTTTAAATCTCAAATGTACCATGCACTGCATGCTGATTTAATGCAGAAAAAGGAAGGGCTGCAATCCCGAATCTAAGTCCCTCTCAATATGCTAAGAGCACAAGAAGCAGAGAATGAGAAATGGGAAATTCTCTACGGGAAGACAAGCTTGTGCACCTCGAGTTCAAGCCATCGGCCGGGCTGCCGTGGTGGGTTTCAGTTCTGCATCTGTGTATGAGAAAAGCAGTGGTTTTTAGAATAAGCAACACTACATCACAATAAATTAAAATCAGCAACTGCCCTTTCCCTGTGGAAAGCAGGAGATAAAGAGCGCAGATGACTTTATTTTCACTTTTTTAAGCAGATGGGCTGTGACATTTTGTACCAACTCAGGCCAGGTCTCCTGGATAAGTGCTTTACGTTCATCTGACTAAAAGCCCAATGACAGAGATGAAGTGACCATACTTCAGGGAAATGTCTGCATGGGGGCAGAGTGGGGTCTAAGAGTAAAACCAAGGGTAAGGACAAGAAAAAGCAGGAGGGGACATGGCGGGTGGCTCTTGAGTCTGGCTGGGTGTTTGATCGTGAGACGCCTGATAAGACAGTACCTAAGGCCTCATTAGTGTCCTCCATTTATGACAGGATGGAGGGCGGTAAACGTGTTGCTGGAGGGGATTTGAGCAGAGCCCCACTGACCCAAGTCATGGAATCCTCATGTTTTTGGCTAATATAAAAAGTCTGCTCCTGTAGAAGGGAAGAGGAAGGAAGGAAATGACCGTTTGTGTGAGCAGATAATGATCATTTATCTACTCTGTGAGTCTGTGTGTTCTTTTGTCAAACACAGCACTCACTACCATGTTACATTTATTTAATTTAATTTCCACCACAACTCTAAAAGGTCAGCATCACGAGAAGCAGCTGAGACCACGCCCTCACCCCATCATAAACAGTCACATTTTATGGGACCCAGGGAGAGGCGATGAATTGCCCGTATGGCTGCCGAGGAAAGGAAACGTGTGTGGTGATGCTGGCATCTCAGGGAGCCTGCTTCTAGGAGGTCAGAACCCAACAGCTACTTGTGTTTCCCCATTCCCAAGGTTGGAGGAAGCTGGAGAAACAAGTGCTATGTGAAATTTGTTTAAAATTATAATTACCGTACCAGGGTGGATCCTCTTTTCCTTAGTAAAACATAATCAGAGTAGCATGGCCCATGTCTATTATATATTAGGTCCAGGGCAATATTACAAATAGAGACTTATTTATCAAAATAATACCATCATAGGGCTTCCCTGGTGGCGCAGGGGTTGAGAGTCTGCCTGCCGATGCAGGGGACGCGGGTTTATGCCCCGGTCCGGGAAGATCCCACATGCCGTGGAGCGGCTGGGCCCGTGAGCCATGGCCGCTGAGCCTGTGCGTCCGGAGCCTGTGTTCCGCAATGGGAGAGGCCACAGCAGTGAGAGGCCCGCGTACCGCAAAATAAATAAATCCTCCTAGAAGGCCAGGTCTCCATTTAGAATCCTCAGCTACTTGAAGTTCTATGTTGGAGGCAGGCGGAGCTGGAAAAGCCACCCTGACTACTGGTCCTTGTTCATGGATTTCTCTGCTTTTCATCCTGTCCTGGCTTCAGCTCTAGAGTGCATTTGGGAGGGTCCCTTATCCCCACGTTCACGCTCTTTGACAGCCCCAGAAAAGACGCCAGTGCAGACCTAGGAAATGGGTCTGGGATTCTCTGAGCAGGGAGTTCTGGGATGCCAGGTGCATATAGGGTCATAGAAGGTACTCTTCACCCTCTAAGGAGGGATGTGGCCATGGAAGGACCAGGCAGAGGAGTGTGGGACTCAGCACAGGGCTCACCCTCCCTGGGTCTAGGAAAGAATTCATGAGACTGTTAATCTACCTCAGGCAACCAGGTTGGGCCTACAATCAGAAAACTGCTCAGCTAAGAAATTCCTGAACTTCTATAAACATGAAACAGCAGAATTTTACATTTATGTCCTAGGTTGCGAAGACAGAGTGTCACATATCATGGATCCTATTCTTCTTAGCCACAGACAGTAACTTAATCAACAGAGAAGACATTTAGTCATGGATAGAAAAAAAAAAGTTGCCAAATCATATCTGCTGTTCACCAGTTACTTGTATGATTTTAGGTAAACAACTAAATTTGTCCGAGTTCCAGTTTCCATAGCTATAAAAATTAGGGCTAACACTACTTATTTCTAAGTCTGTTGGGAGGATTAGATAAGCTATGCTGTACAAACACAGCTACCTCTGTGTTTGAATACATAGTAGATGCTTAATAAGTATTAATTTCCCTTTCCATCTTCCTCACTCTATTTTCTTAAGTTACATTTCCTAGAAAGCCCTTTTAATTAAGTGATAAATATTTTTCATTCTAAGATTCTTGAGGGTTGACAGTACACATTTTCTATCTATGTAATTACTTTTTCCATTAAGGAACAACTATTTTCCGTGTTTATTGCCATATACTTACTCTTGTCTCCTTTTGTTTACCCTTCCCTTACTAAAATATATAGAAATGTAAATGCAAGATCAAAGGACGCACTGATCCAAATTTTTGCAAATTAAAAATTATTCATTGTACATGTGAGACTGTAACATCCCAGAACTGTTTTCTATACATTTTCCCCTTTTCCATTTCTCCCTCTCCTCTCTCACCATGTTTTTGTCATTTCCAACTACAAAAAGAGAACAAATTCATTTAATGCTGGGAAAGAGAAAATGGGAAGTGGTATGACCATGGCGGGAGGCCACACACAGAGCTAGAGCGGGACACATGAAGCAAATCGGTGTCAGAAGGGGCGGCCCTGCCCCTGCCCCATGTGACATCATCACCACCTTTCAGATGTGGCGCCTTATCTTACTCTTGCGTTAGAATATGTATTTCGAGTGATCAGTCTCACCGCTCAATATGAAGAGACAAAACGGTACGGCTTCTATTTGATCCTTTAAAGTGTAAATCGACAATTCTTTAGGTCCCTGCAAAGTGGAAAATTATTGAAAATATAGAACCCTGGCCTCCTTAGACCTTTTAACTTTGCTCCCATACAAATCGATGCTTCATATTCATCTGGGAACCTGAACCAGTTTTTTATGGGGTATGCATTGTGCAGTTTCAGGCTGTTAAGCTTTAGTTCGGCTTGAGTGATGTCACTCACGCATAAAGACATGAAACAAGGCAGTGGAGAGATACAGATACATCTTCTGAACTGAAATGCCCACAGAATCCAGCAACTGCCACTCCTTACACCTCTCCCAGAGGAAATGGCAATGGACACATACATGCCACACAAGAGGTAAGGGAAGCAAAAAGAAACCATGTTCACAAGTTCACTTGGGGATAAGCAAGAGATAATCACATACAGGAAACAAATTGAAGGTTGAGCAAGACGCAAAAATCAAAATGGACAAAAAACTGGCATTGCTAGACATCAGAATATAAGAGGAAAAGGCCTAGGGAGAAACCTCAGTTGTACAAAGCATAACAGAGTCATAGAAACAGTCATCTTTCAGAAGAAGGGGTGATGGCCTGTGATTACCCTAAGGATGAGGTAATTAAAAACACAGAAAAAAATGAGAGGAGATGAGGAATTTCTCACTCAGTGGTGACTAGAGAGGCAGGATTTGTCTCTTGCCACTCCAGAGGGATGGAATTCTAACTCCCATGGGCACAAAGTGGGGATGAAGGAAAAGTGGAGAGACCAAATTAAAGACAGAGAGAGAATGCAGCCGCTGATGAAGACAATATTCTTTTCCTTTCTCTCGCACGCAGATACACACAGACACATAGATACACACACATTACAGCAATATTCATGGACTAGCTGGTGAAAGTTGCAGTCAGCAAGGGTATTTCTGCCTGAATGGCTTGTAGGGTGTGATTACTGAATTAAATCTAATGCGAGAGAGAAAAGAGGTAGATGATAGGACAGAGTGAATTATAGTGTGGGTCTCTGAAAATTATAGGTGTGCACCTTGGCAGTATTAGAAAATAGAAATCTGTGGTCCTTTCTCCTTCCATTTTTAGTGATACATGGGTATTACTGGTGGACGTTCCCCACTAAACCATACAGAATTCCAGGAAGAATGTTTCTGAAGTGATTTCTCAGAATCCACATTTGGCGTGTGCTTATTGCCCTTCATATTAGCTGAAGCACAGAGCTGGAAAGAGTTTGGATTGGTTGAAAAGAAATCAGATTATGACCAGAGACTATTTAAAAACCTAGGAAAGGCAGTTCTCAGCATTGATCTTGAATTTCTTCATGCCTTGAGCTTGGCATGGGCTTAGCGTGCAATGTGGTAGGGTGCTGACAAGCTTTTGCAAGCTGGGGTATTTTCTAATCTACCTGCAAAAGTAGATTAGGCAGGTTCTGGGATTGAGAAGAAATGAGGAGATTAGGGATTAGCTTCTCTTTTCTCTTTTCTTTCCTTTCCTTTTTCACCCATTCATTCTGACTGGCATTTAAAACACTTACTCTAATTTATTTCTATCCTTGTAGATCAAGTTGATGTCATTTAGTCTGATTTAGCCTACTTAGCTCAATAAATTAATTGGTTAATAGAACATCTGTATGCATCAGGTGACAGGAATGCTCACAGGCATGTAATCAGACCACAGCATGCATACACACACACACTCACACGTAACACTCTTGTTAAGGACGACTGTGTGGGGTTGTATGAAAATTGTTCAGCTCACCCCCTAAGAGACTGCAAAGGTAAGGTTTTCCTGTTTTAGCTCTGCACTGCAGCTCTGCCCTTCACATTCAAAGTTCTGCTTGGTAGAGTTCACAGGCCATAGCGGTTCAGGAATTAATTTCCATAATTATCTTTTTGACGTCCTCATTATAAAAGGCATCATCCCTGGATGGCAAGAAGCCAACCTGCTGACCCCAACAGGACAGTGCTCTGCACAGACACCCACATCAGCATACGATTCTTTTGTCTCCTTCCATATCCCAGGAGCCAACTGCAGGGATGCTGCCTTTCCTGTAAAATGGGATTAACAGTGAAATAGTAATGTGAAATTCTAACCCTATGTCACAGAGGCATCATGGTTCCATGAGTAGGGTATGGACTTGTTTGTGAGAGAACCTTGAATTTAAATCCCAGCTCCAAACTTACTAGCCCTGTCGCCATGTGAAAGTTCAGGGGACTAGACTGAACCTCAGTTTATTCCTCTACTAGTAGAGGGTGACCATGTTGACCAGCTAGGATTGCTGTAAGGTTTAGAGATCATGACGTTTCTCCATAAATGGTGTATTTGTTAAAAAACTAAGGGCTATATGTCGGGAAGGTTAATTTAGTTGAGATATTTCGAAAGAAAGCCTTCTAGAAACATGGAAACTATAGAGTTAAGTGATGCATGATGATGTGAAGGGCGTTTTTGTTTTGCCCTTTATTTTTGAGTCTTGTGAAGAAGGGTAGTTATAAGCACTTATTACAACCACGTTTATGTAATACTTTATAGTGGATGAAATTCTTTTCAATATATTTTACTAAATTATAGTTTACACAGAGAGTTTCATTTAATCATTATGTGGTTTTATAAGAAATATATTCAGTCTTTGTCCCTGGTGGTGGTTCCTGGCACAGAGCTCCTAAAACCCTTGGGATTTTCTGAGTGATAGGAGTGTTGTCTTTTGTAATTCATAATGAGCCTCTTTTGATCATACTTTAGTTTATTCTAATGAGGTGACTTAGGGTAGGACACCTAGATAGCCTCAGATAATCACCGAAAAACCAAGCGATTAGAGGATTGGAACTTTCAGGCCCTTCCATTGACCTCTGGGAAGTGGTGTAGGTGGTATGTGGAGTTACATTTCTTGCATGAGGAGAGCTAATGGCTTATGAATTGGCAAATGCAGCCATGTGTCAGGAGGGTGGCGAACCCCAATTCCATGGAGACATAAGATCTTACACCTGGGACCCTCCTGGATCTCACCCTATGTACCTCTTCATCTGACTGTTCATTGTATCCTTTATAATAAACAGCTAAGCGTAAGAAAAAATGACTTCCTGAATTCTGTGAGCTGTTAGCAAAGTACTGAGCCCTAGGAGGTGGTCATGGGAAGTCCAGATTACAGCCAGTCAGTCAGAAGTATGAGAGGCCCAGGACTTGTGACTGAAGTGGGGGGCAGTCTTATGAGACTAACCCCTTTAATTTGTGAGATCTAATTCCAGGTATTGAATAAACAGTGCTTGAAATGGAATTGGATTTTCGGACACTGGGTTAGTGTCTGGAGAATCAGAGCATTGGTTGTTGGTGTTGAAAAACACCCACATGACAACAAATTTGTGAGGTAGCTGATAGCTGTTATCTCCATTTATCCCATGAGTAAACTAAGGCTGATCGTGGATAATACATGGACCGAGGTCACATTTTAGATTTGAGACTGCAATCCTCTTCATTGGACACCTGATGCTAAATATGTTAGACGACACCACACCAACTCTTTGGTGGATAGCTCCACTTCAGTAAGCTTTCATGAAAATAATAGACCCTCGCCAGTCTAATGGGATCATTATTTATGGGAACAAAGGAATGGTGAGTGGTCAAAGTGGAGATGATTGGGACAGACTTTGTAGAGAAGGGAAACACCTGAACTATTAATACAAGGAGAAAAAAAAAATGTCATGTGAAGAAAACAGTGAACACAATTGCTTAAGCAACCAGGTCCAAACCAGTAGGCATTAGCGATAACCTTAGTGGAAGGAAGGGCAGGGCACTAGGTCTCTGTGACTGTGCTCAGGCTTTTGGACTTGGTAAGTTAGGCAAATGCAAGTCCCTGCAGGGTCATTCACTTTTCTTTCATTTATTTATTCATACATTCATTCTTAGGTGAACTAGTCATTATTGTGTACCAGACACACTGCTGGATGTTGTGTCTACAAAGAAAAGTAACAGACCGTCCAGACCACAGGAGTTTCAGGTGTAGTGAAGTGACAAACATGTACAGGATATTATTTGACTGGTACCAAAGATGCAGGGGTGAGCAACATGGAGTGATCTGTGAAGGCTTCAGAGAGGAGTGAGCATTTGATCCAGGTCAAAAAAGATGACTGGAAGTCCTCTGGGGGCTAGTGTGTAGGAGAGTAGGTAACCAACTGGGAATGGACAGAACCTGGTGGAATAAAGGCCGCTTAGACCCATTATTGTAATTCAAAAGTAAAGCAATTAGAGCCTAGGGTAGAGTTATGGCCGTGGAAATGAATTGTAAAGGGGAAGATCAGTAACATTTAGTAACTGATTAGATTTGGAGGTCAAAGAAAAGGGAGTCATTGCATAAAATTACGATGATGAGACTGGGGCATTGAGAAGATCACAGTGAATCATTAATAATTAGGAGATGGGGAAGGACTGTTGTGCTGCTTCTCAGTGGATGGTCCTTCTCTCCACCTGGAAAAGGGCTCCTAGACCTTAAAAGCCACAGCATAATTCTGGCCTTAATCTATCCCTCCTGAATACAATTAATGGGCAAGGGGACAAGAGGAGACTGAAAGAGAACAGGAGCTGGTGCCTGTCGGGCACTCAATCCATGTGTGCTCAGTGGAATTTGGCCTGAGAGGAGTGAGAGGCAACGTCATCAAAAATGACAAGTCTGGGGGAATTCTGAGAGCAGCACCGCAGTGTGGCCAAACGCAAAGACTGTGGACTTGCTAGACCATCTTGGGTGGAGTCTGAGCTCCAACCCCCCAGCAAGTGAGAAATTTAGGACAAGTGACTTTACTTCGTTCTGTCTCAATGTCTTTGTCTGTAAACTGGAAAGCACAGTGCTCTTTACCATATGGGATATTGTGAGAATTGTGAGTTAGTGAAATACTTCAGTGACTTGACTATACATTTAAAGTGATTAGAAGAGCATTTGGTACAGAGGAAGTGTTCAAAATGTTCTGCTGTTATCGTCACTTACTGAGGAGCACATTGTTAAGGTCAAGGTAGGGACCAAGAAAAAATGCACGCTGAATACAAGCAATGGATATCATTTTATAGAAAGTCATTTCATTCAGGTGGTAAAACAGACGCCTATTTCTTGGGGTCAAGAAGGAAGGAGACAGTAAACTAAGTCAAACATCAAGGAGAACACTCACAAATCGAGCCTCGAAGCACAGGACAGGATTCACAAGAACGGGGTTGCGGGGGACGAGAGGGATGGTTGGGAATGTTGACACTGGCTCAAAGTATTTAAAGAAAAGTAGCAAAGCTCTCTGAAAAAAGACATCACCAGAGAAAGTACTAATGCTACTGCTGTTGCTACTATTACTACTATTACTAATAATTATGATTATTTCAAGCAAGAACCATAGTACCTCTTAAGGGAAAATAAATGTAAAGGAGACAGTCATCACTGAAGTGGGCAAAGGATGCATCTTTTCTGATATCACATGTGAGTCTGAAGAAGACATCCTGTACATGGCAAATATAAGCATATAAGAGCATCAATAAATTCTTCCATTTAAATGAATAAACCAATAGTAATAGGAAACTGAGCTTATGAGTTACCAGTTAAAAAATACAAATAAGGTCAAATCTATAAAAAATGGACAATAGCATTCATGTGAAAAATTAATAATGCCACAAAGCTAGAAGCAAACATACTCTTTGCGGTACAGATGATAATGGGAAAAGCCACATATGTGACATGCATTTATGTCCTTGAGTCTGAGAGTAGCCACAGCAAACCTTATCCTGGGGTCTGCAGTCCTTTGCCAGGTACTGTCTAAAATGCTCTCTAGTATTTCCCCTCTTTTCTGCTGACAAAATCGAAACGATCTGAAAGCATCTCCAATGAGTACAAGAGGAAAGAACACAACTGTTAGCAAATGTGCATTTGAGTGCCACACTCCCAAGGTTTTCCAAGTAATAAAAACCAATTAGATAACACTCAGCAGCTACAGTGAGAGAGAACAGTTCAATCTTAACAGTACTAATAGGGTTTTTAATAATAGATAGGTTTTTCTCTGCAGAGCTGGAGGTGGAACTAGCAGAAGTTATCAACTGCACAGCATTCTGCTGAACAATACTCAATGCAAAAATGTGACATTAATGCAGTTGGTCTGTCAGTTAAAGTTGGTCAGTGAGAGCCAGGGCAGGACTTCCAGAATGACCATAGGGAACCCTGCATAGGTAAGAACTGCAAGAAAAAAGAAATCAAGACTTTTTCTTAAATACTATGGGCAAGGTTATAAGCTACCTCAGGAGGAAACCAGGGAGGTCTAAGTCTGAAGAAATTCAATGTACAAGTTAAGGTGCAATTCTCTGGATCAAGGAACACTGGAGACTTTCAGGCTATTAAGATGTAGACTTTGATTCTAAGTAGAACGACTTTTATCTGTAGGTGGAATAATACTGTACAAATCTTTCATACCTGATGGTAACCAAGTACCTACAAGGTTTGTTTTGTTTGATTTATTAATTTTTTACCACATTCACTATTCAGTAAAATTATTTGCCTAGTATCTCTTTGCTTGAAACACAAAGTAGGTGGAAAGTATTTGTCTCGTTGTCATAGAAACCATCATTAAAATAATTCACCAACTCTACTTAATTCATCATTCCTTCCTCCCTCCAAACCATCAAAAGGGGGCTCTAAAAAGAGAAGGAAATAGTGTCTTAGAGGAGGCAACAAGTGAGGGAGAAGGCTCGGAACCAGTTCCTCTGTGGGCTTCCTAAATGCAAACTGGCAAGAGCTCCAGCCCCTTCCAGCCCTACACTTTCCTTTCTTTTCTTCCACACAATTCTTTTACATCTAATCACTGAGGTTTATGAAAGGAATTTGCTCAGGGTGTGTGGTTATAGTGCAAATTTTGTATGATCAGATCAAGCTTGTGAATAATACATTTGTCTGTTAAT
This sequence comes from Delphinus delphis, assembly GCF_949987515.2. NCBI lineage: Eukaryota > Metazoa > Chordata > Mammalia > Artiodactyla > Delphinidae > Delphinus > Delphinus delphis. The sequence continues at coordinate 63,647,903 of NC_082686.1, forward strand.
AAATTCTCCAGGGCATGTCCTCCTGGCTGAGTCTCTGTAATGAAGCATTTGACTGTAATTCAGTTAAGAATGCGGGAGATGTAAATATATGTGGGTGGAGAGAGTATAGAAAAGACTACAAACCACAGTGAAACCATTTCCTCCTCAGGATTCAGTGTTGCATTCTAATGCTACTTCCAGAAAGCAGCTGCTGGTTGGCATGAGGATGCATCCTAATAGCATTTCAGAGATTTCAGAGCAAAGGGGAAAACAGATTGACTCTGACCAAAAATACTGGATAAGGCAACATAATCATGTGGAAAAGAGATGGACTGCAGTCAAGAGATCACTTCTTCTAGCTCTGCCCTGGCAACTTCAGGACCCCGGACAACACATTTCTCCCCTCTGAGCTGGCCCATCTGCAAAGGGAAGCATTAAGATCAGTTAACCTCGAGTGAGGAAACAAGATGGCGGAGTAGAAGGACGTGCTCTCACCCTCTCTTGCGAGAACACCAGAATCACAACTACCTGCTGGACAATCATCAACAGGAAGACACTGGAACTCACCGAAAAAGATACCCCATATCCAAAGAAAAAGGAGAAGTCACAATGAGATGGTAGGAGGGGCACAATCGCAATAAAATCGAATCCCATAACTGCTGGGTGGGTGACTCACAGACTGGAGAACACTTATACCACAGAAGTCCACCCACTGGAGTGAAGGTTCTGAGCCCCACGTCAGGTTCCCAACGTGGGGGTCAGGGAACGGGAGGAGGAATTTCTAGAGAATCAGACTCTGAAGCCTGGTGGGATTTGATTGCAGGACTTCGACAGGAATGGGGGAAACAGAGACTCCACTCTTGGAGGGCACACACAAAGTACTGTGCGCATCGGGACCAGGGGAAGGAGCAGTGACCCCAGGGAAGGCTGAACCAGACCTACCTGTTAGTTTTGGAGGGTCTCCTGCAGAGGCGGGCAGTGGCTGTGGCTCACTATGGGGACAAGGACACTGGCAGCAGAAGTTCTGGGAAGTACTCCTTGGCGTGAGCACTCCCAGAGTCTGCCACTAGCCCCACCAAAGAGCCCAGGTAGGCTCCAGTATAGGGTTGCCTCAGGCCAAACAACCAACAGGGAGGAAACCCAGCCCCACCCATCAGCAGTCAAGCAGATTAAAGTTTTACTGAGCTCTGCCCACCAGAGCAACAGTCAGCTCTACCCACCACCAGTCCCTCCCATCAGGGAACTTGCACAAGCCTCTTAGAAAGCCTCATCCACCAGAGGGCAGACAGCAGAAGCAAGAAGAACTACAATCCTGCAGCCTGTGGAACAAAAACCACACTCACAGAAACACAGACAAGATGAAAAGGCAGAGGGCTATGTACCAGATGAAGGAACAAGATAAAACCCCAGAAAAACAACTAAATGAAGTGGAGCTAGGCAACCTTCCAGAATAAGAATTCAGAATAATGATAGTGAAGATGATCCAGGACCTCGGAAGAGGAATGGAGGCAAAGATCGAGAAGCTGCAAGAAATGTATAACAAAGGCCAAGAAGAATTAAAGAACAAACAAACATAGATGAACAATACAATAACTGAAATGAAAACTACACTAGAAGGAATTGATAGCAGAATAACTGAGGCAGAAGAATGGATAAGTGACCTGGAAGACAGAATGGTGGAATTCACTGCTGTGGAACAGAATAAAGAAAAAAGAATGAAAAGAAATGAAGACAGCCTAAGAGACCACTGGGACAACATTAAACACAACAACATTTGCATTATGGGGTCCCAAAAGGAGAAGAGAGAGAGAAAGGACCCGAGAAAATATTTGAAGAGATTATAGTCGAAAACTTCCCTAACATGGGAAAGGAAATAGCCACCCAAGTCCAAGAAGCACAGCAAGTCCCATACAAGATAAATCCAAGGAGAAACACGCCGAGACACATAGTAATCGAACTGGCAAAAATTAAAGACAAAGAAAAATTATTGAAAGCAGCTAGAGAAAAATGACAAATAACATACAAGGGAACTCCCATAAGGTTAACAGCGGATTTCTCAGCAGAAACTCTACAAGCCAGAAGGGAGTGGCATGATATACTTAAAGTGATGAAAGGGAAGAACCTACAACCAAGATTACTCTACACCGCAAGGATCTCATTCAGATTCGATGGAGAAATCAAAAGCTTAACAGACAAGCAAAAGCTAAGAGAATTCAGCACCACTAAGCTAGCTCTACAACAAATGCAAAAGGAACTTCTCTAAGTGGGAAACACAAGAGAAGAAAAGGACCTACAAAAACAAACCCAAAAGAATTAAGAAAATGGTCATAGGAACATACATATCGATAATTATCTTAAACGTGAATGGATTAAATGCTCCAACCAAAAGACACAGTCTTGCTGAATGGATACAAAAACAAGACCCATCTATATGCTGTCTACAAGAGACCCACTTCAGACCTAGGGACACATACAGACTGAAAGTGAAGGGATGGAAAAAGATATTCTATGCAAATGGAAATCAAAAGAAAGCTGGAGTAGCAATACTCATATCAGATAAAATAGACTTTAACATAAAGAATGTTACAAGAGACAAGGAAGGACACTACATAATGACCAAGGGATCAATCCAAGAAGAAGATATAACAATTATAAAGATATATGCACCCAACATACGAGCACCTCAATACATAAGGCAACTGCTAATAGCTATAAAAGAGGAAATCGACAGTAACACAACAATAGTGGGGGACTTTAACACCTCACTTACACCAATGGACAGATCATCCAAAATGAAAATAAATAAGGAAACAGAAGCTTTAAATGACACAATAGACCAGATAGATTTAATTGATATTTATAGGACATTCCATCCAGAAACAGCAGATTACACTTTCTTCTCAAGTGTGCACAGAACATTATCCAGGATAGATCACATCTTGGGTCACAAATCAAGCCTCAGTAAATTTAAGGAGACTGAAATCATATCAAGGATCTTTTCTGACCACAATGCTATGAGATTAGAAATGAAGTACGGGAAAAAAACATAAAAAACACAAACACATGGAGGCTAAACAATACGTTACTAAATAACCAAGAGATCACTGAGGAAATCAAAAAATACCTTGAGACAAGTGACAGTGAAAATAGACAATCCAAAACCTATGGGATGCAGCAAAAGCAGTTCTAAGAGGGAAGTTTATAGCTATAGAAGCCTACCTCAGGAAACAAGAAAAATCTCAAATAAAAAATCTAACCTTACACCTAAAGGAACTAGAGAAAGAAGAAAAAATGAAACCCAAAGTTAGCAGAAGGAAAGAAATCATAAAGATCAGAGTAGAAATAAATGAAATAGAAACAAAGAAAACAATATCAAGGATCAATAAAAGTAAAAGATGGTTCTTTGAGAAGATAAACAAAATTGATAAACCATTAGCCAGACTCATTACGAAAAAGAGGGAGAGGTCTCAAATCAATAAAATTAGAAATGAAAATGGAGAAGTTACAATAGACACCGCAGAAATACAAAGCATCCTAAGAGAGTACTACAAGCAATTCTATGCCAATAAAATGGACAACCTGGAGGAAATGGACAAATTCTTAGAAAGGTATAACCTCCAAGACTGAACCAGGAAGAAATAGAAAATATGAACAGACCAATCACAAGTAATGAAATTGAAACAGTGATTAGAAATCTTTCAACAAACAAAAGTCCAGGACCAGATGGCTTCACAGGTGAATTCTATTAAACATTTAGAAAAGAGCTAACACCCATCCTTCTTAAACTCTTCCAAAAAATTGCAGAGGAAGGAAAACTCCAAAACTCATTCTATAAGGCCACCATCACCCTGATCACAAAAGCAGACAAAGAAAGAAAATTACAGACGAATATCACTGATGAATATAGATGCAAAAATCCTCAACAAAATACTAGCAAACAGAATCCAACAGCACATTAAAAGGATCATACACCATGATCAAGTGGGATTTATCCCAGGGATACAAGGATTCTTCAATATACGTAAATCAATCAATGTGATAAACCATATTCACAAATTGAAGAATAAAAACCATATGATCATCTCAATAGATGCAGAAAAAGCGTTTGACAAAATTCAACACTCATTTATGATAAAAACTCTCCAGAAATTGGGCATAGAGGGAACTTTCCTCAACATAATAAAGGCCATATACGACAAACCCACAGCAAACATCATTCTCGATGGTGAAAAACTGAAAGCATTTCCTCTAAGATCAGGAAGAAGACAAGGGTGTCCACTATCACCACTATTATTCAACATAGTTTTGGAAGTCTTAGCCACAGCAATCAGAGAAGAAGAAGAAATAAAAGGAATACAAATTCGAAAAGAAGAAGTAAAACTGTCACTGTTTGCAGATGACATGATACTATACGTAGAGAATCCTAAAGATGCTACCAGAAAACTACTAGAGCTAATCAATGAATTTGGTAAAGTAGCAGGATACAAAATTAATGCACAGAAATCTCTGGCATTCCTATACACTAATGATGAAAAATCTGAAAGAGAAATTAAGGAAACACTCCCATTTACCATTGCAACAAAAAGAATAAAATACCTAGGAATAAACCCACCTAGGGGGACAAAAGACCTGTATGCAGAAAATTATAAGACACTGATGAAAGAAATTAAAGATGATACCAACAGATGGAGAGATATACCATGTTCTTGGATTGGAAGAATCAATATTGTGAAAATGACTATACTACCCAAAGCCATCTATAGATTCAATGCAATCCCTATCAAATTACCAATGGCATTTTTTTACGGAACTAGAACAAATCATCTTAAAATTTGTATGGAGAAACAAAAGACCCCAAGTAGTCAAAGCAGTCTTGAGGGAAAAAAACGAAGCTGGAGGAATCAGACTCCCTAACTTCAGACTATACTACAAAGCTACAGTAATCAAGACAATATGGTACTGGCACAAAAACAGAAACACAGATCAATGGTACAAGATAGAAAGCCCAGAGATAAACCCATGCACCTATGGTTAACTAATCTATGACAAAGGAGGCAAGGATATGCAATGGAGGAAAGACAGTCTCTTCAATATGTGGTGCTGGGAAAACTGGACAGCTACATGTAAAAGAATGAAATTAGAACACTCCCTAACACCATACAGAAATATAAACTCAAAATGGATTAGAGACCTAAATGTAAGACTGGACACTTTAAAACTCTTAGAGGAAAACATAAGAAGAACATTCTTTGATATAAATCACAGCAATATGCTTTTGATCCAACTCCTAGAGTAATGGAAATAAAAAACAAAAATAAACAAATGGGACCTAATGAAACTTCAAAGCTTTCGCACAGCAAAGGAAATCATAAACAAGACAAAAAGACAACCCTCAGAATGGGAGAAAATGTTTGCAAATGAATCAACGGACAAAGGATTAATCTCTAAAATATATAAACAGCTAATGCAGCTCAATATTAAAAAAACAAACAACCCAATCCAAAAATGGGCAGAAGACCTAAACAGACATTTCTCCAAAGAAGACATACAGATGGCCAAGAAGCACATGAAAAGCTGCTCAACATCACTAATTATTAGAAACATGCAAATCAAAACTACAATGAGGTATCACCTCACACCAGTTAGAATGGGCATCATCAGAAAATTCACAAACAACAAATGCTGGAGAGGGTGTGGAGAAAATGGAACCCTCTTGCACTGTTGGTGGGAATGTAAATTGATACAGCCACTATGGAGGTTCCTTCAAAAACTAAAAATTGAATTATCATATGATCCAGCAATCCCACTACTGGGCATATACCCAGAGAAAACCATAATTCAGAAAGACACATGCACCCCAATGTTCATTGCAGCACTCTTTACAACAGCCAGGTCACGGAAGCAACCTACATGCCCATCGAAAGACGAATGGATAAAGAAAATGTGTTACATATATACAATGGAATATTACTCAGCCGTAAAAAGGAACAAAATTGGGTCATTTGTAGAGTTGTGGATGGATCTAGAAACTGTCATACAGAGTGAAGTAAGTCAGAAAGAGAAAAACAAATATCGTATGTTAGCACATATATGTGGAACCTAGAAAAATGGTACAGATGAACTCCTTTGCAGGGTAGAAATTGGGACACAGATGTAGAGAACAAATGTACAGACACCAAGGGGGGAAAGCAGCGGGGGGAGGGTGGTGGTGGTGTGATGAATTGGGCGATTGGGATTGACATGTATACACTGATGTGTATAAAACTGATGACTAATAAGGACCTGCTGTATAAAAAAATAAATAAAATTAAATTTAAAAAATAAAAATAATTAAATAAAAAATAGTACGGCAGTTCCTCAGAGACTTAAACCCCAAGTTAGTTACCATATGGCCCAGCAATCCTACACCTCCAGGTATATCTAAGAGAATTAAAAACATATTGTTCACACAAAAACTTGTACACAACTGTTCATAGCAGCGTTATTCATAGAAGCAAAAAGTGGGAACAACCCAAATATACATCAACTGATATATGGATAAATAAACTAGGTTACATTCATACAATAGAATATTATTTGGCAATAAAAAGGAATGAAGTATTGAAATAAAAAAAGATCAGTTACCCTCAAGGTTCCTCAATACAGAGCCCTCAGAACAGAAGCTGTGAGTGAATGAGTGAATGAGTAAGTGTGTGTGTGTGTCTGTGTGTGTGTGTGTGTGTGTAAATTTTCAAACAGTAAAAGAGACAAAGTAATGCTGATATTTTTTGAAATTTTGCAAAAAAGTTCAGCAATGTTTTATTAACTAATGCTTTAGGACTAATACGTTTCCCTACAACTACAACGATCTATAATTTTAAGAATTTCTTCTGAATATGATCATCACACAGTAAATAAGATACATTTCTTATTGACTATCAGTTCCTTAAAGCCAGTCCTCGTGCCGGCATTTACAACACCCAGCCCATCCTTCGGAACATACTAGGTGTTGAGGAAAATATTTTGAGTATATGAATAAAGATATGATCAAATAGGAAGATATGCTTATGAGCAATTTAGACATCTTTAGTCATGAGGTGGGAAAATGTGACTGTTTGCAATGCCAATCAAACTTACACAAAGGTGACACTGGACAAGGAGCTACTGTCTTGGGTGGGCACCAATGTTTCTAAGGCTTAAAATGTGCCCTTTCTTCTCCAAACATAGGCTCATGCAAAGACCAGTGTTTCAGGTCCCTGAATCTTCTTCCCTCTCAGGGACAAACAACACATTTTTTGCTCTGTCGATATCATGGTCTTGGGAGCTGGGGGAAAACTGTTTCTATGGTTAATCTTGCAACCATTGACTCAGCCTCTAACATGTAAAGCTCTTTGTTAGGATAAGTAGAGAGTGCCAAGATACAGTAACATAATTTTAGCATTATAGAACTTGGATCTCTTTGGAAAGATAGAACATAACATATAAAAACTATAACTGGTCAGAAATGCATGTATCAAATTAGTAGTATTAATAACTCATGATGCAAAAATGGGAAGGGATAGTTATTGACCAACTACCATGTTTCTGGTACTAAATCTATCCCTTTCACCTGTATCATCTCATTAAGTCCTTGCATTAACCATGAATGGTGCATAAGATTCATTCCAACTTTCAGATGTGGTAAGATCTAGAGATGTTTTAAGTGACATGACCACAGTTACACTACAAGTAAGTAGTACAACAGAAAAATCTTCCAATCTACTGACCTGTATTTAGGATGGATACAGGGAGGTTCAGGGATAAGGGTGCTTTAAAAGATGGCGAGAATTTATAAAGATGGATAGAGATGAAGGGAGAGGGCCATTCACAGGCTGAGATGGGAAAGGGACAAACTAAGTGTATCTAGGTTGACTCTGGTGATGACTCTGAACTAAAGAGTTTGCACTTTATCTCATATGTAATGAGTTGCCACCAAAAGTTTGTAAGCTAGGGAGTGACATATTTAAAGAGGTTAGGGAAATATAATTTGTTGTTTCTGTGCTGCACAGAGGATGACAGCAGGTGGACAGAGAGGAAAAATGCACTCCTTAATTGACTAGACATAAATGAATTAGCAGCTGAGAGCGCATCGTTATCTAGGACCAAAGTTAGAATCATCGTTTCTAAGCCCTGGGTTCAGTAAATGAAGACTGCTGCTCAGCTGGGAACACAGAATTAGAAGGTTGAAGCACTGAGTTGGGAGGCTTGACAGGAAGCTGGTGAGGACCTCGTCCACTGGGCATGAGGTGCAAACACAGAAGAGTCTCTTCATGCAGTTGTATTCATCTGAATTAACACCTGTATTGCAAAGGGTATAGGCTACAAAGAGCAGTTGTGATAAGTGTGATCCCATTACACAACATCTTTAAAAAAAATCCCTGCAAAAACACAAGAAGAATCCAACAGACAAAAAGAACTATCAGAAAATCATTTCTTTCCTAGGGTGAACCAAGGTCAGAACTTTGGGATCATTTATATTTTAATACTCAGAAAAGAACATGTCACTATGATAAAGTTGTAGTATTATAAAATATATTCTGTTAGTTTTATTAAAGACAAATTAAAAAGGTATAAGTAAAGAAAGAGAAACTTCAGGGGGATAAAACCAAACATTTTCCATTGCATGTTTCCAAGGAGAACAGGGCATTTATAAAAATAATAGCCAAGCCTTAGTGGTTACGATTTGTCAGGTGCTATATTAAAACTTTATGTTAATTAATTCATTTCATCCTTACAACAACATTATGGGACAGTGCTGTAGTACTATTCTTATACAGAAAGTGACAAACTGAAAGGTTAAGGAAAAACACCCCCGGCCATGCAGCTAGAAGGTGTCAGAGCTGTGGTTATTAGACCCTGGAAATCTGCCTGCCAAGTCCATATATTTTTCTTAATCACTATTCCCCGCTGCCTCTTTGGCGTCATTTTAAACATGCTGATGTGCTCACTGGAGCTGACAGGTTAGCAATGAACCACCGGGATCAGGCCCAGGTGAATCAGCAACTCTGGACCCAAGAGGAAACAGTGCATTGTCAGCTGAGGTCTGGTGGACTGAGATAACTGGAACCACACACTACAAGAGGCAGTGTGATGTCCTACAAAATGCTTGAGGCCTGGAGGCCAATGGCCACGCTTGAGTCTCAGCTCCCTTTCAAGGCCTCTATCAAGTTACTTAGACTCTAATACTTGCTAAGCTACTGCAAAGAGATAAAAACTAATATCTGTATCATAAATGTGTCGTAAAGACTAAACAAGTACGTGTGAAAACATTTAGTTATATCTTCAAAAAACATGAATTGACTATAAAGTGTTCCATGTACACTGTTGTTCCAATGTTTATTTTAAATGCTTTTGTCTTACCACAACTTTCTCAAACAACACCTTCTCACTCACCACTGGATAACTCTTCATGGGCACCATGAGTTCAGGTGTCCCCAAGAGCATTGCAAATGAGCCAGCACCTTATCTCCCTTCACACGGTACAGATGCAGAGCCCACCAGCAGGGAGCTGCAAAGCTGCCACTGACCTCTGACCTGGGCTTCCTATGAAATTGTGGTTGCTCTACTGGAAAATCTGGGACTTGCAAGTTTTTCTTCTTAAATCAACCATTTAGAAAATCGTTAAATCAAAGCTTTGTTTTTCTGTATTCACTCAAGTATTCTGAGTTAATGATCCTTCTTTCATGTGTCAACGTTGGGGAAAACAATAAAATAAATCATTCTATAATTTGGGCTCTGAGCTGAAAGAAATTGAAAATATATGGCTTCCTGTCTTGACCATCAATTGCCTTATTTTCAAAAGCTGATTGACAAGAATAAGCTCCTAGAGTCCCTCTAAGTCCATTAGGCTGGTACCAAATTACATTTTGTAGCTCATTTTCTCTTTTGTGGGGGGAAGGTGTCATCAGCATCACAGTGCAGTATATAATATTTTATAACTTGAAAGTGGCAAAAATCAACCATCATAATTAAGTTGGTGAATAAATGAATTAATCTAGAGAGACTCTTTTTCAGGAAGGTCTAGCCTTCATATCTGTCCTGGTGAGTACCCTCTTCCACTGGCCAGGACAGAAATAATTTATTGTCACCTGAATGTATGTACCATTTTGTGTCTAACCACTATAACAATATAGTAGCCCCAGATTCATGTATTAAGGTAATTTAAATATTTTATGCTTTATTTTATTAATTATTACCCCCCTCCCATTTCTCAATCTAGAGGAATTGGGTGGGTAATTGGGTGGGTGGAGAACTAGGGGCACTTACAATACCCCAAATTCTGCAAACTTTTGTGTCTTAAATCACAATCCTTTTATGTGACTTCCTGATTTAAGTTAATTTTATACTGGGATTTATTCATGAATATTCCTCCAAGTTCCTGAATTTGCAGTCCCTTCAGGGGACCACAGCCACAAAGAAAACTGATACCCCAATGTCCATGCCTTCTTGCCAAGAGAACTGGGGAAGGGTAGTCACTGCTCTCATTCTCCTTTAAGAAATAAACATGGGGAGCATGTCTACTTTCTAAGCATTAAGAACCCTCCCTCAGGTGAACAGCTGCCCCTTCTTTACATACAAGTATTTTTAAAGGTGATCTAACATGCCATGAGTATAACTAGGCTTTTCTCTCATCCCTTCAACTGTGTGGGCTGATGTACACTGAAAGCTCGTGTCATTGGTAAACTGAAGGGAGCAATATAAAGTTATAAAAAATCAACTTGAACTTAATTTTTAATATAGTTACAGATGAGATTTGGGAGGAAAGTTTGTGTGTGTGTGTGTGTGTGTGTGTGTGTGTGTGTAGAAAATTTTACACAGTACACTTTTATTATCTGGTGTGTTACCTGATTACTATTGAGAAACTACTGGAGGTAAAACAATCATTCCAAGGATTTATACTAAAATTATATAAATATTACAAATATTCTTAGTTAAAATATCAGCCCTAAGGTATCTCTGAAATTATATACTTATTGGGAAATATTAATGCTAGCAAAGGAGTCAGCTAAGTTATTTTCTGCCGGGGATCTCCTGCCTTTGTCCCTTGCCCTCTACATCATGGCAGATGATGAGAAATATAAACCACTGAAGGCTGAACATTTCCTTATTTCAATATGAGGCTAAACACTGTTTCCCCCTGAGGTCTGGAAATGATGCTGAAAGAATTGAGACACGTTCGGATTTTTTTTTTTAGCACGAAATCATTATGGTGTTTTTGTCATGGAATAACTTGGCTGGCCATGCTATTTCCTAGATGTACCTATGTACCACCCCTACGCACGCTGCTTTACAAACACTACAGCTGCATCCAGAGTCAGGAGGATAAGATGAGCTCTCTCAAGTCTACACACCTTTGGACAAGGATGACTACTTTTACCCAGCCAGTAGCTAAGACATTTGATGACACGCACTCTTGAAATATCAGTTGAGCCATCCCTTCCTTCTTTACTGTGCTGCTGAACCGTTATGAGAACCACGTAGAGTTTTCAAGGAAGAGGCAGAGAGGAAATGGATTTTGGTGTCAGGCATAAATGGTGTAAAATCTTTGCTGGCTAATTAAAAGACAGAATGAACTAAGGCAAGTTAACTCAAATTTCTGATTCTCAATTTCCTGTTGTTTTAATTAAAGTGACAGTAAAAAAAAAAAAAAAAGCCTACCCTTGGGTCTAGCTTTTGGTAGGCTCTCAAAAAACGGTGCTGCTACTAGTATGACTACTACGACACTCCTATTCTATTGCAATGTGTTTTATTATTATCATGATGATGATGATGACTACATGCACCCTTTCCCGTCTTCATAATACTTCTCCTTTATCATAACATAGGTAGGCATCTAGCTATCATTTATAACCCAGTCAGAGACTACATCACCCATTTGCATAATTATAGTGTCACTAGTCCCTGAGTGTCCCAGTAACTGCTTAACAATGGTTAGAGAGCAATTTCTCTATCACTTAAAGATTCTTTATCTGTTATAATGAAAGCAGTCAGGTGAAAAGCAATCTGTACTGTGGTATTGTAAGTTTTCTTTTTTTCCAGGCATTTACCAGGAAGCCTTACAAGTAAATTCTTTAACCGAACAAGATCCTGAGTGTGGAGCTGTACAAAAAGCCCAGTATCGTTCAACTCACTGAGGCTTGAGGAGAGAGGTGAGCTACCAGGGATTGGAATGAAACAGGACAGAATGAGACTGATGCTTTGGGGTCAGTCCCTTATACCCAACACCTCATTAAGTCCCTATCAGAGGGGAAAAGGTGCAGAGACACTTTGAGAATAATAACCTTTTTATCTTGCCTTGTTACAAAATTGGCCTCGTGCAGGGAAGGAAAAGAACGAAAGGAGTTTTTCAACTTAAGACCCTTGTGTGAAATCAAGTCAATTTTTAAAAAAGCAATTTATTCAACACGCTCACTGCTCAGCTCATCACACTCACCTTTCCCTATACATTTCTCATTTTCACTTCCTATCGTTTCTTCTTTCAAGAGTTAGCCAAGCTATATGTTCCAGAGAAAACTCCCTGGAACATGTAGCCTGTAGGACAGATTGGATGCTGCCCTGTGCCTGTTGGTTCTTTCCTCCTCCCCTCCTCTTTTCCACACCCCTTACCCCATTTCTGCTTTTGGTTTGCCCTTCAGGCCTCTCTTTTCTCTTTCACCGCCTGTGCCGACAGACTTCTAAAGACGAATTCAGGAGCAGGTGTGATATGTGGAAGTCACTGCTCTCACAACACGTTGGCCACAATAAGCCAGCTGTGGCACCAAACAAACAAACAGATCCAAAAAAAAAGGAATGGAAGAGCAGCTGCGATTATATTGATGACCCTGGTTACCATGGCAGGGGTGGCAAACTCTTAAGCCTTAGGAATAAAGAAGTGTGAAAAAAAATTTTGTAACCAAAAGAGAATATTTGTAACCAAAATTTTGTAACCAAAGAGAATATGTCCTGCAATTTTTCTGAGGACATAATGGGAAATATTCAGGAAGGCCAGGAATAACATGGGATGGTGTCAGGACACGTGTGAAATTCAAGAACAGACAATGATGTCTACTTTATAACTTTGGAAAAGGACAGATCTGCTCAGCCCCTCAGAAGGGGCTGAACAATTCCAGAGATAGATTTGGAGAAATCTGGGCAAGATTTCTTAGGCAAGCAGGCAAGTTAGGCAAGCAGCCTAACTACCACCAGTTTGGCCCTTTAGACCCAAGGACCTAGTTTAGTAAGAGCTGAGCCTACTTTCATGTAGAGAGACAGGAAGTTTACGGGTTAAGAGCAGCTATTCTGGGGCCAGACTGCTGAGGTCAAATTCAGGTTTCACCTTGGGCAAACAGATACCTTGTCAGTAAGAAAGGGTTAAAAACAGTACCTACTTCCTAGTTTTGTTCTGATATATAAGTGGGTTAATACATAAAGTTCTTCCTTCAGTACTGGAGGTACAGTAAAAGTTTTTTATTATTATTAACACATTTATGCAGTGTGAATATTATTAGAGGAATGCAATTTATTTGCAATTTCTAAAATGGATGAAATAATTTCTCTCACATTCTCTAGTTGCTCATTTGCCCAATTAAAAATTTTGTTTTCCTGTTGCTAAGAAATCTGCTTAAACAGACCTCTTAAGGTGACTATTTGAGGGCCCTAAGCACCTATCACTTTCGGACTTTTAACTAAAAGATTGTTATCCATATTGAAGAATCTCTTGTCAGCTCATAAGTACCTGAACTTACAAAAGTTTAAGTAGGAAGGTGACAACTGTCAAAGACGAGCCATGGGCCAACCCAGGCAACCATGGTATCTGGATGGTTTCATTGTACCAATGAGCCTGATAACTTGTAGTCTGGCATTTTTCTCTTAAGCAATGACATACTCTCTGACATATGACAATAAGAAAATAGAAAAACATGCTCATAAATGTTGCATTAAATTTTAAAACTCCTTGATTGGAACTTTTTTTTTTTACCACTCTGCAATGCCCAACTAAACTCTTCAATACAAGCAGAGATATTAGCAAGAGCAAAAGCCCAGAGATAACAATGTTTCTATTTGAAATATCCTCCTGATAGTCTCTGCATCTAGATGTTAAAATGCACATCTGATACAGCCAGTGATGACGAAAGCCACAGTTCACTGAGCCATGTGACAGACACTGAGGAATGAGCTCTGCCCTTAATCCTGACAACAATTCTATGAGGTAAGTCCCACTTACTGAGGCTACATTATTTGCCCAAAGCCATACACAATAAGTAGAGAAATCAGGACGACATCCAAACTCTGTTTCACTCCAAATCCCTCGTATTCAGGAAATGGCATCTAGAACCTCACCTTTCTCCAATCTCAGGTATGATAGCCTGCATCTAAAAGATCATTTACTGTCTGTTTGTTTTCCCTGTGGATAAATTTATTGATAATTCCTTTCTACGGCAACATTTATACATGTTTAATTACACTCTGTGATTGTCATACTGTCCTGCTTCATCTTTCGAGAACAGATATCCAAAATCAAATCCCTATCATTGCCAGGTAGAGATATATATATATATATATATTTTGTTTTGTTTTGTTTTGTTTTGTTTTTGTTTTGCGGTACACAGGACTCTCACTGCTGTGGCCTCTCCCGTTGCGGAGCACAGGCTCCGGACGCGCAGGCTCAGCGGCCATGGCTCACAGGCCCAGCCGCTCAGCGGCATGTGGGATCTTCCCAGACCAGGGCACGAACCCATGTCCCTGCATCGGCAGGTGGACTCTCAACCACTGCGCCACCAGGGAAGCCCTGCCAGGTAGATATTTTGAAGGCAATATAATTTCTTTTTTTCTTTTTGCTAGACTTAAAATCATCATTAACTGAGGATGTAAAAACTAAACACTGGTCTCATTTCCAAAAGATGACGCACGTCTATGGGGAAATAAAAGAAATAATTTTCTATGTACCATTTTAAAGGGGGTGAGGGAAAATTTTGGAAAGATAAGGCCTCAGGCTAATGGAAGATAACAACGCCTAAAAGAAAATATCAGTTAATTAAAACAACATTAAATATTCCCCAACAATCTTTTGTCAGTCAATAGGATAGGCCAGTGGAACTGCCACTGAGGGACCCATCAAAGCCTGTAATATTCTCCCAGAGTAGCTCATTACAGCCATCTTAAAAGGTTTCCAATGCACTCACCAACATCTTTTTAAGAATTCACTTCCATAAAACATTCAAATATTAACAACCTGCCATAGAGAAGATACCACTCAGAAGCATTCAATCAATATCTCAGAGCAATGTTCAGTCATCATAATCTTACATAGGTCAAATCCTGTTTTTAAAAGGCCTAGAAAGAGATCCAATTATATATAAGCATATACTATATGACAAAGCAAGCATCATGAAACAATGGGTAGGGAAAATTTAGTTAAATAAATGATGCTGGGAAAAGCGTTTTGCATTTCACTGGAAAGAGAAGATACTCACATTATACCATATACCCAAATAATTATATTTTTCGGTAAAGAAAAATATGTAGCAGAACATACTTACAAAGACTTATTAGGTCTGTGAAGAAACTGAAATTTCTAAGACTTTAAAAGAAATCAAAAAGGAAGAAGTCAGTCTATTTTTCTACATAAAGTTAAACTTCTAAGAAAGAAAAATTGCAATATAAAATGGAAGATAGGAAAATTAAAAGGTTAAATTTTTAAAGTTTATATTATGTAAATGTCCCATTCATATAAATAAAATAAAATAAAGATATCAATAGCTAAATGGACAAAGGCTAATCGGAAAAATTCTTTTAGGCAAGAAGAGTTACTGGAAATGATAAACCTGACATCTCAAACATAAGCCCATACTACACTGAGATACCAGCTGATACTAATGAGAGGAGGACAAATACATAATGATAATGACTCTATAGAAAGTGATCTGAAACACGGCATACTCATGAATTGCTGCTGACAAACTGGGACAAGTTCAGGTGTCATAAAACTTTTCAAACCCTTCGACGAAGTCTGTCCACATTCAGAAATTCATCCTACTAGAAGGATATTGATATATGCCTATGTATGTGTGTGTGTGTGTGTGTGTGTATACATATATAAATATAAGTATACTTACAAGGGAGATTTTTATTTTTTTTTTTTAGCAAGGGAGAGTTTTATATGGAATTTATAAAAAGAAAAAGAGAAGCAACATGTCTATCAACCAACCTCAGATCATGTAGTACTATAGCGGTATTTATGGGAAAAACAATGCACATATAAGTGGACCTGCACAGATCAAACCCATGTTGTTCAAGGTCAACTGTAAATGTAAAGTGCCTAGCTTAGTGTCTGCACATGGTGGGCACTCAATGTTTAATGGAAAAATTTGAACTTTTCCATCTGTTTAACACATACTTATTGAACCCTAATTTGTTATGAGAATGGTGCTGGGAGATGGAGATGGAGCTGTAAACCCAACAAACCAATTCCCTGTCCTGAGGGAGCTTACTTTCCCTTCAGCATAGGATAAGAAAGCAGAAATTATTCTTGGGAACAAAGAAGGAAGGAAGCACATACTTAATTCACAACTTTACTTGCCTCAATAAACGATTGCTATGATGCATGGGATAGCTCTAATAACTCAATAACAACCACTGGATAATGACGCAAAACATTTATTGAGACTGGAAGTGTCAACACAGGCATAATCTACTAATATGTTCATTGTTGATGGACATTTGCTGGTTCACAGAAATTCACCTTGTCACCCATACAAATGTCATTTGCTATATAGCTTGCAAATTTCCACACAGTCAGGGATTACTTCTAAACCAGACTGCACAACTCCTTGTAGAGTAATTAATAAATATTCATGATGCTGATATTGCTGCCAATGATGACAAATCTTATACATTAGAAAGAGTATTATAAAGATGAGGATATTAATCTTATAAGACAAAGGCATTCTAACATTGGTTCCAATATCCCAGGAGCCTTTAAATATTACAGCATATATCTTTTTTTTTTCCTTTGGTAGTTGTACCTCTGGGAAATATGGAGTCATGCCCCAGTAAATATCTGCATATGTTTATACTTTAAATATTTATCTACAGACTATATACACTTTCAATACATGACACAGTTTCTATATAAGCACATGGAATTGTTTTTCTTCAAGTCATGGTTACATTAAATCTAGATTTGATTTTCATTTCAGACTCTGCAAAAATACTTTTTTAGTTTGAGTCTCTTCATATTTACTCTCATTGTTTTCTCCATCCAGACACACACTCATCTACACCAATATTAACTGAGTATGTACTATGTGCCAGGCACCATCCTGGGCCGTGGGCACAAAGTGGTGAGGGGAACAGACATTATTCCAGCTCTCATGGATTTTCAAACTCCTGGGAAAGATAAACAATAAATAGGTAAACAAATGCATAAAATAATTGTAAATTATGAGGTTTCTGAGAAAAACTCAGGGTGTTGTGATAAAATTTGTCTAGGAAAAGCCACTTTGAGGAATTAAAACAATTAAGACCTGAGAAAGAAAAATGGATCCATCATGTGAAGAAATATGGGAAAAAATTTAGATGGAAAGAAGGGTGTGTGCAAAAGCCCTAGGGAGAAAAAGAGGCTGAGATGTACCTGAAGTACAGTGGCAAGGGAGAGAGAGTTTGGGTAAATTCACAAATGAAAGAATGAATGAACTGGCAATGATTTTTCAGTCAGTGCTTCCTAAGTAATTCATTCTTCACAAGTGTGAAAGTCACCAATCTGAGCCCATAACCTCTCAAGGATGAGAAAGTCTAGAGACCCAAGCTAAGAATCCAAGCTAAGACTCTCTCACATCCTTCAGACTTTCTTCCAGTCTCTCCCTGCTGCATCCTTTCTTTCTGGACATAAATGTTCACCTTCTAAGACAACCTGTGATTGACTCATTACTTCAAATGTGGGCTTATAACACTCCTTCATTGGGATATCTTCCATTAGGAATCCCACCTTAGTACTATGGTGTTGTCATTTCTTTTCTCTCAGCACATATGTGCTTTACACAGTGCCCAAATTTAGATACATGTCATTTGTAAGTGTTCATGTGGTTTTCATATTCTAAGGTTTATAACCTTCCTTAAATGATAAGGGGTGAAGGCAGGTTTTTTAACCTTCCTCGCCCAGTTCAATGGCCAACACAGAGGGAGACCTTGTCTCCCAGGTTAATAATCAATTCATAGTATCCCTAGGTTTTACTATATCAATGGATAGGTTGATAGATAAATACAGAAATATAGAGTTATATACAGTATGTGTGTGTATATATATGTATATATAGCGTTATATGCAGTATGTGTATATAATGTATATTATGCATATATGCCCCTCAAACATATAATATATAAACATATATATTTATTTATCCATCCATCCATCTATCATCCATCCACTCATCCATCTATTCATCTATCCATCTTTCTGTCTGACAATATAAAGATAGGTGTAGTGAAACAGGGATACATCAACAATCAGCACTTGATTTGGGAGAATGCCTTATCACAAAACTTATGGAGGTACATGTATAAATGTGCTTTGGAGATGCTAATTTTTGTAATGATTGTTTGCAACTGCTTATGCCTATCAGTTATAGGGGTAAAAGGCAGGCAACCTGAAGAAAGGGTGTCAAGTGCTGTGAATAATAAGCAAACATAAATGGATGCTTTAGGAGGAAAAAAAAAAAAAAGAGAGGAATGGTCTGCTTGGGAGATTTTTCTTTCTTACTTGCTAGGGGATGGAGAGAAGAGGGAAAATGTACAAACTAGCAGCATACAGCGGAAGACAGGTCCATATGCTGCTGGGATCTCTGCTACCCTTCCTGAAATCAGTGCTGCAAGGATTATGAGTGGCAGGGAGGCTTGTACTGTGCCTGGAGAATCTTAGTGAAGCTAAGCAGAGGGCATTTTCTGAAAGACAAGTGCAATAGCTGCTTCCCAAACAAGTCACTGAATAATTCAAAAGAGAGAGACTGAAGAGTTGCAGGCTGTTTTTATACCAATCCTAGTCATTTTACACAATTCCTCAGATATGTTTAAAGACAGGAAATATGTTAAGAACTTTGAATTTGTGAACTCTAGAAACACAAATAAATCAGCACAATTTTCACATGGTGTTTTCTGATACTTGTTAAGATATACTTACCAACTTAGTGCTAGGTAAGCGTAAGTTATCCATGCTAGTGAAGCAAAAAGCCCACAATGTATCATTTTAAAAGAGAGACTTTTCTAATTAAGTTGAAGTTTATTTAATACATTTTAGAGTACGTGTGTTCCATTCTGTTAACAATAACGAAAAAAATTATATATCCACAAATTTCCTTTCAAGAGACATTTTGGTGGTAAAAAGCTTTTTGAGACCCCTGCTGACGGCAAAGGAGAATTGCACCCAGGTTGCCATTACTTACCAGAAACTGAAGACATAATTTTCATTAGCCTGGTCACCTTTCTCAAATGTGGAAGATACATCACCATAAGATGAATGCATAAAGGTGAACTCTTAAAAGATGGCGATTTGCTACACACAGGGATTTTTATTTTGCTTCAGGTGTATAGGTCTTCTAAATAATTGTCTTGTACAATATAAAATTACTATTTTGATTTATTTTTTAAAACTATGAAACATGGCACAACCTAATGTGAGAACAAGAATATCAAGAATTTTCAAAGATAATGTGATATTCTAATAAAGAATGAGCAACAATGCTAATTTTATCTGAAAATGCATTCATTTCTCCAACAATTTTATTGAGGGCATACTCTCTGTGAGATACTATTCTACATGTTAGGAATACAGTTGTTTATATCAGTCAAGAACTCTGCTTTCAAGGAGTTACATTCTTTTGGGGAAACAGACAGACAATTATATAAGATAATTTCAGATTGTAATGAGTGTGCTAAACTTTACAACGTGCAAAGAAGATAGAGTGATAAGGAAGTAACTGTGTAGGGAGAATGGTTCAGATTGTTTCACGGAAGAGCAAAATGTGAACTGAAACGTATCTGCTAATTAAAAAAAAAAAAAAAGCCTTGTAAAGATAGGTAAAGCCGCAAGTGAAATATCTGGAAGGTAAGACAAAGGATAATTACATAAATATAAAGATTATACATAATGGGAACCACGCTGGCTCAGCCTCCACTAGGTTTATAAATTGGATCTTTGTATTATCCTCTCTTCAAGGCATCTAGATGTAGTAAAAACATCAGGACAAACAAATCTTGGGAACAGTCCTAAGGCTGCCTAGGAGAAACCACAGACAAACCTCTCTTATGCGGCTGCCTCATCTGTAAATTATTGAAAAGCATACCCTCTCAAAAGGTTTTCTTGATAATAAAAACTGATATAGTATGTAAAAAGCCTAGACATAATGGGCACTCAGTAATTTTTCATCACCCTTTCCTCTGATGCACGGGTTCTCTGGGCCTCACCTCACTAATAAGTCTCAGCTCAGCTACGAGAGGCAATGAGACGCAGGGAGTAATAATATCCAAAGGGCAGACAGGCAGCTAGGTGTGAAGTACAGTTAGTGAATACCCAAGGGCAAAGATGCCACTTTAGTCTTCTTTGTAAACCCTAGACATAACACAGGGGCTGACATATAGTAGGGATAAATACCTGTTAAATAAAAATGACACCCAGAAGTAACTAGCTTTAGGTAATCTATATAAGATAGTCCACGGCCCTCAAGTCATAGGAAAAGAAGATGAAGACAATGATCTCAACAGCTCCCAAACACTCTCATGATTTATGAGACTATGACCTCATTGCTTTAAGCTGTAGAAACAATGATATGACTAGGTCAGGTACAACCACAAATCCTTAAGAAATGGCTTTTGCTAAGAGGTCTTTTATAATAGGTACAGAAGGCTATGGGTATCGCAGCATACCTACAGGAATATTAGTTCAGTGTTTCCCAAAGTCTGGCCCATGATGACAAGGAAAAACCTTGACATATTTTCATGAAGGTAATTTTTTTTCAATGTAAAGGACTTCCCTTTATTTTGAGATTATTGCATCAATTTTATTTTTGTGAAATCCATTCCCAAAGAGGTGTGAGAACTTATGGCACAGTTAATTAAATGAAGAGTGGATCCAAAGAGGGAGAAGTCTGGTTTGAGTTTCACGGGTTGGGGGGGCAGGTTCAAAGATGAAGGGCAGAAAGGACTTAAAAAAGAGTGGAAAGGCAACTGATACAGAAGTTACATTATAAAACACAGGTCCAATGCAAAACTGACCATGTAAAGACTTGGACATAGTAAAGCTCCCCTCTCTTCAGGGGAAGTTGGGAGACTGTGAGCATTTGGGTAACCATGGAGTCATGTCAGTCAAGAAAACAGACTAGTGATCAAAAAATGTTAGCCACTGTTGTTGGTGGAGATCATGTTAAAATTACAGTTTCTGAAACAATATTCCCTGCGATGGACTCCAGCCCCATCATTTCTTAGCTGAGAGATTTTAAACAAGTTACTTGACTTCTGTGTATCTCAGTTGCCTCAATTACAGAAATGAAGATGATTAACCTACCTCAAGGGGTTTTAGGGAGGACTAGGAAAGTGAATTTATATAAAGCCGTTAGAAAACATTCACCATGTATAAAGTGTTCAAGTTACTATTGTAAATCGAGGAGGTTCTTTCCTTAAACCTTTTTACTCTCTGAGTTACGGATTTAGGTCAGTTCTCCATCACAAATATGTTTGAATTACTTCTTCATTTCCCCCTTCCTATTCCCTTTTCCTTCCCTCTCTCTTTCCCTCTGTTCCCTTATTCACTTTCCTTTTTCTTCTCCTCAGTTTTTGTTTTTATAATCTGAAATCCATGTTCAAACCAGAGGCTCTTCAGGGAAGAGCTTTCTCAAGGGAATGAAAGGTAACGACTTTAAGCCAAGAAATAAAACTGATTTCCCAAGAAGTGCAGTCCTGTGATACTTTTCTGAAAAAGGCAACATCTGTAGCTATTTGTCCTGAGATAACTTTGCCCTATCAAAATTGAATCAGAAAGCTGCTGGGGACCTGAAGCAGCATGTCTGCCCTATGCCCCCATGAAAACACTAGGATTGCCATTCTCTGTAGGAGTAGCAGTCGGCTACCTGGTTGTTTTGGGTTCTCAAGTAAAACTCCTAGTGGTTAATTACATAATATATTGAGGATCAGTGAAATTAGTTAAATCATTTGGTGAATGTGAAACACAACATAGTAAGAAAGACAGGGATACATATATTCAATGTTTTAAAATATATTTCTAAAGCTAGGGTCGATGGCCCTGTGGAGGAAGAGAAGGACTAAAGATGTAAAGTACCAGAAGAGAGAACATAGGTCTCAAGATGAAAGCATTTTCTAATGGACTCATCCAAAGAAAGAATGGAGACCTTCCTGGAAATGAGGGAAGTATCCTGACACAGGTTGGATGATCACTAGATAAAGATGCCACACAGGGCTCAACAAGACTTAAATTTGAGTTCAGATGACCTCTGAGCCTCACAGATCCTATTCTGTGTTGTTTGATATTCATTTGTCAAGGTAAATCATTCATACTAAATCTTAAACCCAAAGTAGCCAAATAATTGAAGAAATTCTGAACTATGGAATTTTCTTCTCTTCAGCAATCTAAGTTATTCCTTTATTTTTTTCTACTTCCCTCTACACATATGGCCCAGCTTGGATAGCTAAAAGTAATTTACAATTCTAGCCTCCCTAATTCGAAATTCTACAAGTCCAAGAGAGTAACCAGATTATGAAAACACTTGATTAATTGTGCAAATGAGCAGTTAAGTATTATAGTTTAAAAACTCAAGTCAAAAATATTTCTCTTCCTTCAGGAAGAAATATGAATGTTAAAAATGTGGTGCCTCGCAGAAGCAAAACTCCATAATTAATCTATAGAGCCATCTCCACTGTCAGAAGCAGAAAGGCCCCAGAGGAACTACTTGTCCTATAGAATGATGATGGTGTTGGTGCTAACGGTGAAGATAAGAAAGACCCTGAAAGGTATGTGAGAATCTCTTTTAGAATCCTGCTTGGATTCTGATTACAAGAGTATTTCTTGAGTACTCACTACTGACCATAGAATACTGACCAAAATCACCTGAGTGATTTCTATGAATTAATCTATTCATCCCCACAATAAAGAGGTAAAGTCCAACGAACTGCTAAGTGGAGGATTAAGACACGAATGGAGGCCACCTATGCAGTGTACAGGTACATATCAACCTAGACTACTCTCTTCAACAGCCTAACTTGAGGTATGGCTAAAAAAGTATCCTCCTCTGGGGATCAGACACAATACCTGCTATCTATTCCTGGAGCAGTCATTTATTCATTGCGTAAATATGAGCTGCCCTGGCCAGACAACATCTGGAATGCTAAGTTCAATTCTCTATCTCAACTTGAAGGATATTGACTAACTGGAAAATACTCAACACATTTTATCAGTGAAGATTAAAGAAAATATATGATCCCTCCATAAAGTCTCAGGTATTAATCACTTCAGTACTAGGGGAAAATTCATTGCGTTTATATGTGTTTGTGTATGATGAGTCCTTCAAAAATCAGTTGACTATGCTAGATCACTGTATTAGTTTGACAGAAGATGTTTCTGTGTGTAATCATTTTATCATGATTCCATTTTGTAAGAATACAGGACAAATGAGGATCCCTTTCTCTTCTAATCCTTAAAGGTATCACACATCAAACTTCTCCAGATTTAGGTAGAACATTTCTACACATGATTATAAGTGTGGTTTCTACGGACTTCCTTCAGTCTCTAGTATGAGAGGAAATGATAAAACCCATAAAAGTGACCAATATTTGTACATTACTGTAAAGTTTTAAAAGCACTTTTACATTATTGGTTGAAGGTTTTTGTTTATTTTCAGTCCTAAAACTATGAAAACACATACTTTACTATCAGTTCTACTATACTTCCACCCCTACCTTGACCTCTAGAAAGCCAGCAGAACTGAGAAAAATAAACCCAGTTTGGAAAAGACAGCATAATGTAATGCCAAGATGCATTCCCAGCTCATCACACATTTTCCTGAAAACAATCAATACATGTAGCCTGAGGCAGACAATTTCATCATACATATACTTTCTGAGAGCAGATCATTATTACCAGGAACCTTCTCCCTTACTCAAAAAGACAGAAAGTATGACAGAAATGATATACACAGAGTTAGCCCCAGGGGAAATTGCATAGTAGGCAAAATGCCTCCTACCTCATTATGTAGTCCTCTTTCCTCTTTTCCTTTCCAGCAGAAGGACCCCTGCCTCCCAAACTTCCCCAGATACCCAGGACCTTCATGACCTCACTCTCCATGACCTGACAAAAACCACTTTGAGAAATGATTTTATAAACTCATTCCAACAAATGTGTAAATTTCCAGCAGAGGTTTTAAGAAGTATCAAAGCATGTACTCAAAGGATTCAGTTCAGAGGGGTGCAGACATTAACTAAAGAATAGAGTTTTGTGGAAGCATATCTTACGAATCCAAATTCAGTCTCTCTGAAGGCTTCCACATAGAAAAACATAATCAAAAGAAAGGAAGTAATGAGGACCTATAAATTCTCTTGGGTGACAGTGAAAATGTAAATATTTTTCACATGGTCTTTGCTACTCTCCCATTCTGGACTGTCATAGAGGAGAGGCAGTTGAAATGAAACCAGAAGATGCTGGAGATGCACCCAAATTACAGATACATCTTAGCACAGATCTGCACAACACTGAATTACATAATGAAATGAACAGTGCTATACAGTTGCCCGATGGACGCTTACTCAGCATAATCAAATGGTCAGCAATTATGTAAAATCTAGTGCCTGTTGTCATTATGGCCCTGGATACACAGACCTAGGGTCTGTCACAGAGCTATTCTGCAAAGGGATACGTATCACACCAAGCTGGGAGACCACAAAAAGAACACATCCCTGAAACACACAAGTTCCCACAGCATCATCATATACCAGAGTAGTCACAATATATTAAGGATATTCTACGCAATGTTGTATAAGGGTCAGTGTGACACAGTGGGTAAGGGTGTGGCCTTGGAGTCACACAGATCTGCCTTCAAATCAGGTACTGCCACTCTCTAGCTGTACATATAAGACTTGTGTCACTTCTCTGACTGCTGGTTTCTTCAACTATAAGATGGGACAAAACAATAGAGTCTATTTTTTGTGAAAGTTAAATGAGATAAGGTGTTTATGTTACCTGGGATATAAGTCTTAGGAGGAGATTAAAAATGATAGTGAAATGATTATGCCGATAATAAAACTGGTATCAACAAAGTAAGTAAGTCAAGAGGTAAGGAAATTTTAAATCATTCAATCTTGTGATCAGCTTTTATAGTGGTTTAGAACACAGACTCAAAAACCAAATATTTTGGACAAATGACTCAAATTTCCCATGATTAAGTTTCCCATCTAAAAAAGAGATCAATAACAGTACCTCACTGATAACACTTGTTGTAAAGATTAAATAAAGTAACACATGTAAAAAACTTAGAATGGTGCTTTACACAGAGGAAGCACGAGATAAATGTTAGCTAATATTTATTACTATCCTTGTCAACAGTGGAGGTAAGAACATGGCAAAAATATGGAGATGAATCTTGGTAAGAAAATCACAGCTCTCTAGAAGAATGGGTAGAAGTGAACGCTAGAATGGCCTCATCACTTTCATTCTGGACACATCCTCTTTTTCATTCATTGGCTCACTTGCCCAGGTTGCAACCACAGGAGGCCAGCTGAGATTCCAGTAGTCATACCCGAAAAGTTGCTTCTTTAGGACATAGCAGGTTTGGTCATTATGAAATCACAACTGGAACTTTTCCACTGAGAGCCTATGACTAATAATCTAAAAATATAACCATCCTTACTCTGCATAATACTTTTGAAAACAAAACCAAGTTTGGCAACAAAAATTATTTGTTAGGTGGTGGCCCACATGTCCATGGAAATGGTAAAGACACAGCAACAAAAAAAAGTGCCTAAAAGAAGCTATGGCATTGACATTTCCAAAGAAGCTCAGAACATCATTACCATCACCACCGCCACCATCATCATTATCGCCATCATCATCTTCTTTATATCAGTTACCATTTATTACCTATGAAATTTTGTTCTTAACATACTCACCTGGACTTCAGAAAATAACTACCATTATTCCCATTTAATCTCTTTGTTCTTTTTTTCCCCTTAAGACAGAGGTACTTTGGGCCTTTCCACTTCTGAAATTAAAAGCTACATAATGCACAGCAATACTTCCATCCTACATTTTCCATATATAGCAAGGCCCATTTTGACACACAATAGTAAACCTCTGAGTGAGGCATTCAGTTAACAATGGAATAAAATGAAATGTTTATTTAGTTTATAATAATGGACCACAGAGGACCAATTCCAACAGCGACCTTCAAGGAAAGTTGTTCAGACTTTCCTGCAAGACCATTCCATTGTGCTTGGTAATCAATAATTTCACACCTGGATATTGATGACAGGATTCAAACAGGAAATCAGCAGCCCCTCAGAAAATCTGTCCCCATCAGGTGAGCAGAGGGGCTGGCTCGCTGAGCTCCATCAGCTAGAATAATTGTTATGAATAAGGAGGCGTATTGCTTCCCCGCAGAGGCAGGGGTGCCCGTACCAAATTACACACAAGCTATATACAAGTCAGTCCATTGGAACATTGAAGATACCCTCAGTAAATGCAAATAGCCAAATACAACGTGGCTAATTCAGAAAATGAAAACTGAATTTGGAAAGCAGAATAAGGAATTGAATAATCGCAAAGTGCGAAAAGCGAAGAAAATGGACAAGCCCAGGCCAGAAGCCGAGAAAATTCACTGCCAATTTTCCAGGAGCAGCCACTGTTCAAATATTTAATAACTCCCAAGTATTCTTTTCCCTCTTTTTACTATTTATCTGCCATCTTGCCAACTAAATCCTACTCTATACTGTACTGCTAAGAACTCATTTTCTTCAAGTCTAATACCCCTAACCTCCAAGTAGGTTTGGATAATGCAATGGGAAAGAAGCCATGAATTTTAATACGTTAGACCCGAGAGCACACCAAAAATCATACCAATTCCATATCGTTGAGACTATCTTTTAGGGAGGAAAGGGACAAAAGTATCAACAATACAGAGAGGTGTACCTCAAATGATAAAAGAAACACATACCTGGAGATTCCCTCAAAAATTTTTAATGTAGATCAAATGAAGAAAAAGTCTTGAGAGAAGAATGTTCTTTAATGGAACCACTACGGATATTGCTAGAAAGGGAATAATATTCCCCTCAGTGCTTCTCTGCATAAAATCGAGATTAGAATAGGGTTCACTTACCTTAAAGAAAGGTACAACTAAGCATTATATGGAGATATAGACACAACCATTTAAATATTTCTTAATCCTAGATTATTTATAGGTTATTTAACACTTCAGGGTTAAGACTCACGAATCAAATAGAGGTGATGGAAGATGTCGCTTTGTGGAATATTCAATGGAGAAAGCCATCATATGCAGAGGCAGTCCAGTGATCATAGTTCTGTTGTAAAAATTGGTTTCACTTACCTAGACAAAATAAAAAGAGAAAATAGGAGGAAAATGTTTAATAGAATTCTTTGAAAGTGAAAGGTTGTGTTTGTTCATTGCCACCCTTTTCCTCCCTTTTCATAGCCTCTTCACTTCTCAGGAAAGAGCCTCATCAGTGTCTCAGTACTGATATCAAAGATCACATGGACACAGTGGAGAAGATGATGCCTGTCCTCGGCAACGGACAACAACGAGGCCCACCCTCTCTTTGCATCTTGCTCTGAAGGTGTCTCAGGTGGGAGAAATGACAGACTATCTTAACTTGCTTTCAGAATGGAAAGGCGTGGGTCAGTGCTCTTTGGATTAGAGGTGTATCTGCTCCTTGGGTGTTTCCTCCCAATCCTTCTCTCCTTTGCCACAGGATCTTTGCACATGACGCCCCTTCTTTCCACTCTCTCACCCGACCCCACTCCATCTTGCCATTCAGTTCTGCTATATACATAGTTCTCTCTTGCTATCCAATCTTTGGTGTTCTGTTTAGAAATAACCTCCTTTAAGAAGCATTTATACATCTTTCAAGCCCAAGCAAACTGCTTCTTCTGTGTGCCTAGCTCCCTGTGTTTACTGATAAAACAGTATGTCACTGTCCTATAGTTAACCGTTCACTTGTATGCACATGCTACAATATGAGTTTCCAGAGAGTAGAGTCTGCATTGTACCCCCTGTTTTTTCCATTGTTAGCAAAGCATGAACTGGGATATGGCCAATTTCAATAAGGATTAGAGAACGAAACAATGAACTAACTAATAAGTAAAGGGAACACAAGTCAGAGCAAAGGAAAGACAGAGGGAGCTGAATGCCTACAGTGACTACTGAATCTAGGTTTATGGGAGAGACCTAAATTTGTTATACCCTGTTTCCTTCTTACTCAACTTCAGGTTAGGGAAATGATCACAAATAAACATAGGAGCTCTGGGCTAGAATACTAAGTATGTCAAGGACAAAACATGGTACTTGGTGCTAGGTCCACTTGAGGATCCAGAGGAGGTAAAAACATCTGAGTGACTCTCCTTGAAATTGTCCACATCATGTGTCTGTCTGTGACCTTACACAAATGACCTTACTCTCTAACCCTTACTTTTCTCAAATGGAAATGGGAATTACCATATTTGACCTATCTACACTACCATTTTTTAAAAGATTTTATTTTGAAATAACTGTAGGCACACAGGAAATTACAAATTAGTACGTAGAGCCTCCTGAATCCTTCTCCCAACTTCCTCTAGTGATGACACCATATATATATATGTAGTAGATATCCAAAGCTGGAAACATCACCCTTTGTTGAGAGAACCAAAGGAGATGATGGAAAGAAATATCTAATTCACTGTGTTCTTTTTAAGGTTAATTATTCCTTATTCAACATTTATTGTTAAAGTCTTGCTCTATGCTAGGTGTTGCACTGTACACTTGAGATAAATGTGTGATCAAAAGAAGCTTGTTCCATGTCTTAATGGAGTTTACATAGAGTGGGAGAACACAGAAAGATGAGATGATTAATCCTATGAAGTTCAATTCGTGTAAGCATCTAAAAGCAGGGATATCTAATTCAGAATAGAAAGAAGGATGTTATACTCAGATAAGGCTTCCCAAGGTGAATTTTCCAGTCTAGACTTCTTCTGAATGATGAGTTGAAATGAACCAGAGGAAGTATACACGGGTTGAAGGAAAAGTACATGTAAAGGCAAAAAGAAGGAAAAAATCTGGCTTATTTTAGTTTGAACAATGGCCATATCTGTAGTATGACAATTTTATGATTCAAAATAATAATTCTGCATGACTGTATGAGTGTCGTAGTAAAGAGAGAAACCTAGAAAGAAGGAAGTTCTGGATAAAATAGGGTTCGGTAAGCCAGGATAAGGATTTGAGAATATATCTGAAGAGCAATCGGGATCCAAGAATGTGTTTTAAACAGGAAAGCATTATAATCAAATTGGCATACCCTGAATGCTTAGAGAGAAATGGATATGATGGGGCCAATGTAGAAGTGGAAGCAGGGAGGACAATTAGAGGTTGTAGCCTGAATGCCGGCGAGACATTACATCAAGATTAGCCAAGACAGTGGACGAGGGGATAGAGAGAAGTGGGAGAATTGCTTTAATGACAGAACTGACTTCATTTGGAGATAAGCTGTGTATAGGTGTAAAAGGGCGGTAATGATAAAGAAGATACCCACGTTTCTAGCTTGATCAACCCATGATGATATTGATCAATTCAAGTGGAGAAGCAGCTTTAGGTGAGCTATGATAGTGAAAGTACTTTGTAAACTGTAAAGTGCTACTAAAATATAAGTACAGTTGTTCCTAGGTTTCCACAGTTGGTTCCAGGAACCCTGTGGATACCAAAATTCATGGATGCTTGAATCCCCTATTTAAGATGGCACAGTACTTGCATATAACCTATGCATATCCTCCCATATACTTCAAATTATCTCTAGATTACTTATAATACCTAATACCAGGTAAATGTTACATAAATAGTTGTAAATACAATGTAAGTGCTATGCAAATATTTGCCAGTACATGGCAAGTCCAAGTTTTGCTTTTTGGAACTTTCTGGAATTTTTTCTGAGTATTTTCGATTTGTAGTTGGTTGAATCTGTAGATCTGCAACTGTTGGATCTGGAGGGCCTACTGTATTTTCCTGTATACATGCATGCATAATTCTCAAGATGATTAGAAAATAAGTGGACTACTTCGAGAAAGCAATGTCAGTGCATGGCTCCTACACAGCATATCATAATTGGTTTGTGGTGCCTTTAGTAATGCCAGGACAATTCATTAAGAGAATCAAGAACAAGCAGGTGTTTCCATTAGAGCATGCACTAATAAACACACACACACACACACACACACACACACACACACACACACACACACACACACACACACACACACACCAGCCAAACTAGGGCAGAATTAAATTTGCTGAAGCACCCAAAGAATCCATTCAAGAAAACTGTAGTAGAGAGGCATTTTTCATTCAAGAATGGAAATTAATACAAAATGAAAAGGAAAAATTGCTCAGGACATTGGTAATTAAATAGGCCATCACACTTATTACTTCTCAGCATATCATTTAAGTAAATATCAATCAACAGACCCTACACTCTGCCATTGTTTGGTAACTTAAATGAAATTAGTGATGTCATCAGTCTCAAGGTGCCAGAGATCAATTAGACTATTGTTTTTCATTAAAATGATTTGTGATTTGTGTACTGTCTGATTCCACCTACTTGATTATGTGTTGCTTGAGACTTGGGAACATATCTTGCTTATCTCTGAATTCCCCAGAAGGCACAGCAGAAGGTCTTGCATGTAATAGGCACCCAAGAATATTGTTGAATTTTAGAAACTTCATTAGAAATGAAATGCATTCAGTTATATAAAATGATTTATTTTCAACCTAATAGTACCAGTGGTGATTACTTTAAGAGAGTGCTAGTGTTGGTAAGGTACTTTGTCAACTTTTCAGGAAAATGCCATTTCTCTTAAGTCGACAAAAGGTAATCTATCAGAGGGAAGTAAGGAGACAAAGGAGTTGCTTTGAATAAATTCCAAGAAATGAATTTCTTTGAAGTAATAGGCTTATTAGTGTTACTAATTCATAAAATATGCCTAACACAAGATCTCAGAAACATTCACGCCATTGTGTTATTTTTGGAAGTTTCTCTTAAGCATTTATTGCCAACACCCTTTTAACTCATAGCAAATCATTAATGAGTCACACTTTGGGGAGGAATGTGTGGAGGAAGCCACAGCCAGCAATACCACATTATTACTATTATTATTATTATTATAACTTTCATTATTATTGGTGGGTAACCCCTCTACTCCTCAGTTGACCTAACTAAGAGATGGTTTTCATGTTCCCTCCATCTTAGCGCAGTGTGATTTTAAAGGACCTTGAGATGAAAGTCTTGCCCTCTCTAAACGATTTCTTATCAGTAGAGACTGAGGAATTGATATGACTCTTCGTCTTGCCCCAACTTCCACTTTACACTCACTGGTTTTCTGAGATGGCATTACCAAAACCCGAGGGCTGGAGAAGCAAGGCAGAGGATCACAGTCCTGCAATTAATGCAGACGTGCTGCTGACCTGTGGGTGCAGGCTTGGAAGAGAGTAACAGCAGAAACGGCACGCGCACTGTATTGCGTAAATCCACCATGGCCTGCATTTTGCGCTGCTTTGCAAAATGTGTTTTATATCCTGATGATATCCTACAATTCCCCTGATCTTTGAACAAACTGCAATCTGTCTTTATGAACGGGGTAGAGGTAGATACTCAGCACTACAATTCCTTGCTTTTTTGGGGGGAGAGAACACCTGAGATGCCCACCAATATTCTTTACACCAGGAAGTCAGGAGGCCCTGACCCAAAAAAGGTCTCTCAAATGTGGATTGGGCGTTTAATGGGCATCTTAGCTAAGTTTATTACAAGTTCACATACTGTCTGGATAAAAAACTTGGAAACAAACACAACTGGAGTAGGGGAAACTGTAACTGATGCAGGTTAATCTCTCCCACATCTTCAGAGAGTGGCCCTGCTCCCACTGTTTCACATTGTATATAGGTTTTCATGATGATAGGAAGGGAAGAGCTATGAGGAATTGCCAAGATACTGCCATGCGAAGAGGGCTGAGCTTATAGAAACTTATGCAGAAAACTCATCAAGTTGGGATTGATTGTTACTGAGCTGCTTCCTCTCCAGGTACAGGCATTACAGGGCCACCTCCCTCCTCCATTCTGCAAGC
Source organism: Delphinus delphis (assembly GCF_949987515.2). NCBI lineage: Eukaryota > Metazoa > Chordata > Mammalia > Artiodactyla > Delphinidae > Delphinus > Delphinus delphis. Next base: position 63,680,247 of record NC_082686.1, read on the forward strand.
AGGTGTTTCACGTTTATGAGATAGCTGCCTCACTTAACTAACCCTGTGGCTTTAGGGAGGCTCCAGCACTTAGGGATGAGGGTAGTGTCCCAGTTCTAGGAACACCTGATGCCTACATTATGCAAAATGGCTCTGCAGAGCAACACTGATGGACCTAGAGATTATCATACTAAGTGAAGTAAGCCAGAGAATGACAAATATCATATGATATCACTTATGTGTGGAATATAAAAAAAAATGATACAAATGAACTTATTTACAAAACAGAAATAGACCCACTGACACAGAAAACAAACTTAGGGTTACCAAAGAGGAAAGGAGGGCGGGGGAGGAATAAATTAGGAGGTTGGGATTAACATATACAGACTACTATACATAAAATAGATCACCAACAAGGACCTACTGTATAGCACAAGGAACTATACTCAATATTTCATAATAAGGGAAAAGAATCTGGAAAAGGATATATATATATATATAATATATATGTATATTATATACATAACTGAATCGCTTTGCTGTATACCTGAAACTAACACAACATTGTAAATCAGCTACACTTCAATAAAATTTTTAAAAAATGGTTCTGCAGAGGCACTCCCATAACTCAGTACACTAAAAGAAACCACTTTTGTCTTATCCATCCTATTTGACACGTTTAATATTTTTTTATTAGAGCAAACAAAGACGAGAATACGATTTCAAGGCTGAAAGCTGGAGCTAGTTTTCAACGTTAGGAGGCATCAGAAACATAGTTTAGTGTAATAATCTCTCTGTCATTAGGTACGGTTCTCTGATAGCAAGAAAGAAAATCCTTTTCCTAAAATTAGTCTGGAGCTTTTATTAAGTGGTCTCATATCCTAAAGGGAGAAGAAGCCAACTATAGCAAGGATGGGAAAGAAATATCAAGTATCCTTACCCACTGTTTACTCTTTCCTTTTATACAGTATCCCACTGGACAGGTCACTGTGTGTGAACAATTATTGGCTGTAGCAACAAAAAGTCAGCTGACCTAAGGAATGGCTTTTAGGGCCATGTGACTGATTATTGCCAATTAGTCATCTGAAGAGGTTCAGTGAGAAATATTACCCCTTCTCTTATCTAGAATGGTACATTAAAGATCCTATCTGAATTCAAAGAGGTTTGAACAGAAAGTTGATAATCCTGAAAGCCCCATGCAAAAACATCAACACTGTCAACATTGTGAAATGGGACGCACGGATCTAAAGCTATAGCTATGGTAGACGTTCCAAGTTATTTCTGGAACTACACCTATTCGAGATGAGAAATCATTCTTTGTAAAACTGAGTATAACCAAGCAGCATATCTATCTTTTGAACGGACATATACAGCCCAGAAACATTCACTAGAATGATATTTTGCTTAAGTGACATAAAACTGCCAATGCATGTGGTCCCCATAGTAGAAAGAGGCTTTGGTTGCCCACTCACACTCCCGCTAGGAAGAGAAGTTCTGTGCAAGAGTACGAACCTGAGCCAAAGGAGCCTGAAAGACGGCTTTCCTCAACCAATTGCTCCAGCCTTAGACCCTTAAAAGGGGTTCAAGGTACAGCTCCAATCTGAGCCCCCCATACTCTAATCGCATTTCCTTGCAATCAAAATGGGAAGGAGATTATGTCACATGGCTGATTACCGATATCTTCAAATATCTGCTTATACCATACTGTGTTCTAGCCAGGAAAACCTCCCTCTATTTCCTTTCCACTTCCTAACTCCTTTCACTCTGCCTTCTAGAAATAGCTAACAGCAAAAGTTCCATTTCATAATTGTATTACTGGCTGAAATATTAATTGAAATGAAAACAACATTTTAATGGGCATAAAAGTCACTTGGAAATGAGATAAAATGTTCTAAGCACTGCCTGCCTAGATGCAGACCTAAAAAAAAGCACTCTGACAGTTTGATTATTCTGCACATTAGTGCAATCTAGTTGGCTCCCGATTCCTAGAGTACAGTTCCCTATTTGCATAAATGTCTCTCCTGATTGTTTGCTGTTAGTTGCATTTATGGGAAAAGCCCCAAGGGTTATTCTTTCCCTCTGATTAATCCCACGTATCATGTTACTGCAACACTGTCTCTCACTGGCACAATCATAAAATGTCTTGCTCCTTCTTCATACCTGGGGTGGAAAGAGGGACCCAGAACTGTGGCTCAGTCCTCCAAATTGAGTCCCTGTAGAGGCCCATCAGGACCTATATACCTAATCCCTGCTTTCTTTCTGACCTTATTCTCTACGATCTCCACCGCCACCCCACCATCCCTCTGCCCATTCCACTCCAGCCACACTGGCATCCTTCCTCCTCCACTGACTCCCCAGCCATGTAACACTATAGGACATTCGCATTGGCTGTTTCCTCTGATTAGACCAGTCTTCCCTAGGATATCTGTACACCTAAACTCTTTCACCTCCTCCAAGTCTTTGCTAAAATGTTAACTTTCCAAAGAGGCTTACCCTGACCACCCCTATTTGATCCTGACACCTGACCCCAGCCACTGTTTTAAATGCCCAGTCCCTTAACTGGCTCCACTTTTTCTTGATTCCTAGTTAATAAGTAAACTAATAAGTTTACTTATTAACTTATTAGTTAATTTATTTAGGTATTTCTGCCTCTCCCACTAGAATTTTTATATATATGAAAGAATATATATACATATATATATATATACACACACACACACACACACACACGGTGCGGTATGTGTATCTATATAAAAGATATATGTATATATAAATCATGTATATATAAATTATGTATAGAAAAAGTACATACACACGCATATACGTATATATGTGTGTGTATGTGCATGTCTCCATAAATACTTGTTAAATGGATTAATGAAACGTGGGCCTCTTAGTGAATCTGTTGCTCTCCTTCTTGAAACCTGAAGCTTTCCAAAGAAAAGATTATCACTTGCCCTTCCCTCTCCTAGAACTTGTCGTTCCTGCTTTCACCCAACACTTATTTTCCTGACCCTGATTTTTCTCCTCTTACATAGTATCATTAGTTGTCCTTTCTTTCTTTATTATTAATCAAATCTTCAAATCTCACTGTCAGTAACTGTAGCAAGAAGGATGTATCACTGACAGAAAATAAGATTAAGTCTTTAATGTGTAGAATTGAAGGAACTCCAGATACTATCTTTTCCGATCTCATTACCCATCAACCAATCAATGGGAATCTCTTCTCACTGACCTGGAATTCTAACATACCCGTCACCCAAGCTGGAAAACATCAAAGATTAATATTTTCCCTTGCATGCAAACCATGTAATTTAGTAATAGCTACTCAAGCACCATTGGCCTGCTAATTAATCTATAGATTTTGTTGTTGTGCCTTTAATCATTTCCACTGATAATGGAGTCACTTTAGAAATACTCATTCTCTGCTCAGACTCACCAACTAAATGCTACTAGAGTCTCGTAGTAAAAAAAAAACACTGAAATATATCGACTCCCTGCCAACTTGCTCTCTTTCTCTTCCTTTCTTTTCCATGTGTCAGCTGGTGGTACTATGCAGACAGAATACAGAAAGGGGAAACTAGCAGCTAGTAAATGTAGTTTGTGTCACAGGTGAGGGTGAAAAATGATTCCTCATCTTAGTCAAGAAACAAGTCTGTCCTACTCTCTCTGAATGGAAGATTTAACTGTCCTCTGACTTCTCATCAGTAACTTCAAATCAGCCTGAAAATAACTATTTGGGACCTTATTCCCAGAGTCCTCTTTTCTGAGAACACATGATTGATTTTCATCTTCTACTACCAAGCAACAAGTGATGTATGTTTTCTGATGGGACCATATTTGCGCGTGGTGATTCACACAGGGTCTACTGAAAGTTTCTAGTGATCCTATATGAATTTAAAAGGTGTTCAGTTGTACCCACTGCCCGAATAACAGCTTAAGTGCTGGCTTCTGTTTCCTGTCCTGATATTTATCTCTTGTGTGCCTTTGAAAGTGTCAGTTCACCTCTCTGCGCCCCAGTAGACAGAATGGAGAGATCTGTCTGTTTCTCTTTCTCACAAAGGATATCGATGAATTTATGTTTGGTCACATACATTTCATACCAACTGTTATGATTTACTCTAAAATAACATGGAAAACTTTATTTCTTATCCAATGTTTGAGAGAAAAGGAACTGAGATGTTAAATGATACAGCTAGTCTAGACCTCAAGTTACTGCAATCAAAACAAGTAGCTCTATCAGGCCAGGTTTATACATCATTAGCAAACAGACTAGAGAAAACCGTGCTTACTGCATAGTCTTCCTTTATAGGAATGACTTTTGCACCCACTGAGATTTCCCACCAATGTAGAGAGGTCACCTGAGAGTGTAGGCAGGAATATTAACCCTGCTTGCCTTGAAGCACTGCTAGCAAGGAAAGACCTACCCATTCAGAGGTCACCTGGGGCTCTGTTCATGAGATAAGAAGAGTATTCTTTAGGAACAGTTTGGGAGAGATCCAGTATTACATAACCAATAGCTAATGTGACGGATTTTCTAACAACAGACAAAACATTCATTGAGTACTTTCCTTTGTAAGACAGTCAGTTTATGAGGTTATATCTTTATGTCGAATATTATTTTTCATAATCAAACATACTTTTAGAACACCCTGATAGAAATGTCTCTTTTGACATTAATAATGTCTTTGACTTTGACATTGATCATTTCCAAATGTTAACTTTATCCCCCCAAACAGTTTCAACAGCACTGAATATATATATTTTTTAAATGTGTCTAGAAGAGATTCTGAAAAGAGAACTCTGGAGATGTTTTGAATATTATAAGAGTTGGAATAAGAATATGCCCTAAGGTAAGCATGTGTTTTCTTATGCTTTCTTCCCTCTTGAGGCAGCAAATTGCGAAAGTGAAAAACATGACATGTAGAGCCAGACTTTTAGTTTAAAACCTTCCATTGGGGTTTATTAGCCATGCTGACAAGCAAGTTGTTTAACCTAACTGATGTTTAACATCCCTATCTTTAAAGTGAAGATAAGTGTAGAGCTCAACTTATAAGGTTATTGAAAGAGAAAAGGATCTGATCTATGTACAACACTGGTACAGAATCGGGCATAACGCAAAAAACAAAACAAAACAGGTACGTTACCTATTTTAGGTATTATTATTACTAAAGTTCCTATTTCAAAGGCACGGAAGACAACTTATAAAGTGTCACACCACAAAAGAGGTGAACGGATTTATGACTAGAAACTATTTCTTGAGGCTCCAACCAAAAAGATGTATTCTTCACCACAGCCAATCTGCCTGCACTTACATATCCAAGAACCTCAAGAAAATCACACAATGGAGACTCAGATGATAATACAGTGCAAGGGATTTAGTGGGTGGAAAAAAAGCCTGTCTCTTACAGAAATAGCTGTGACACTAAACACTGCTTCAGAGATATTTGATCTTTATTTTCCATAGAAGCTTAAGATAAGTGACAGGGCTCTGAACCTGCAGTTGGGCTTTAAAACTGTCAGGATATGGTGTTTTTGTATTAATGTGAGCATCTTTCAACAGCTCAAGTGGAATAAATTATTACTTATCCGGCCCCCTGAATGTCAGTGGTTTGTGAGCACAGAAGGAAGCACCAATGCAGAAACACCCCACTTCATGTTCCAGGGGAAGCAAATACATCATCAGATCACTATTACCGAACTTCACCTTAATAAAAAAACAGAGAGTGAAAATGATATAGCTATCATTTATTTTTCCAACTAAATATAGAGTAGTCATCATCTTTGGTTTCTATAATTTCATAATAGAAGACACATGGTAAATTAGGAAGGTCTGCAGGACGGAATTTATTTTCACTACCATATGTAATTGCATACCAACTGTTTATAGTTATCATTTTGCCATTGACCAGTGAAAATGTTATCACGAACTTGTATTTGGGAACAACTCATCTACGGGCCTCTTGGACATAATCCAGGGAGAAGGATTAGATTGGCTTTGTCTAGGTGCTTCAGCTTCCTTATTTCAGCTTCCTTATTTCTAAAAAGGACATGATTATCTTCTCACCACATCCAGTGACTTTGTCTCATCCTCCTCAAATGTTCTGCCGCATTTTTTGGCCAGCCTCTTCCTTTGGTTTTTGCATTACTGCACCAACCTTGTTCTCTCAGGCCATGAATTACTTTCTCTGTCTTCCCTTCAGTAACTCCAGTTCTTCTTGACCTCAACTGTGGACTTTCTCTGGGGTGTAATCACTAACTCTTGGCATCCCTTGACTGCTTTCTCTGAAAGGGCCTCATGTATTTTTTTGTTCATATTATCCTTAATCAAATTACGTCCCAATCTTTCTTTCCAGCACCAACTTGTCTCAAGGTTCCCAAACCTATTAGATATGTCTTCCTTGGTAATTTACTATTACCTCAATCTCATATTTATAACCACTTGGACTTGCTTCCCAAGATTATCCCATTCTAGCCAATGGAGAAATTTTTCTAGTTCACTGAAGTTGAAATTTAAGACAAACCTGTGTTTCTTTATCCCTCTCACGCCAACATCTAGTCTACTGCTTCTCCATATTTCTTCTTAATGTCCTATGTTTTCTGATCTAATTACTTTAATTTTATGGCACTAGCTCATAGCTACTCATAGTTGCCTCTTCTCTGCATCACTTCCATACTACTGGGTTGGCCAAAAAGTTCATTTGGGTTTTTCCATAAGATGTTATAGAACTTTTTGGCCAACCCAATACCTTCATTAAAAAGCACCTTCATCCTTTAAATATTTTGATTTTATTAAGTCAGTTTCCTAAACAAGAATTTACAGCGCTTCATTTTTGTCTTTCAGATCAAATACAAGGTCCTCATGCTGGTACTTTAGGTCCCATTGGACTCTTGCAGTCATATTTTCCAAGGCTCACAGAGAAGACTGACTTTTCTCTGGTCAGTCTGCGCATACACCAAGCTCATTCCTGCCCACCAGTCTCTACTCAGCCCTTTCTCACATCCAGAACACCCTCATCCTTTCTCTGAACCAAACAAATCTGATCATGGATTTCCCTTACCTCTATCAATTTAGACTGCCTTCCCTTTTCCAAAATTGTCAGCAAATTTTATTATTAGTTCTTCAGGGTCTAGTAATTTTAAGTTTGCTATTAATTTCATAAATATTATTTTTATAGCTATTTTTCTATTCAAGAGTGGAGTCAAATCTTATTTCTTATTATGTACAGCATCTAATTTCAAGCTGGGTTTCTATATGACAAATCTCCAGTTTACTTATAGATTACTAGTTACAAAAGTATTTGTATCAAAAAACTGGGGGTTTTAGTGATTATTTCCATTTACATGCATCTTGTATAGAGGGATGAGGGAGAACAGAACAGACCAGATAGGAAGTGAAGACAAGGCAGCTGGTTCTCAACTCAGCTCTTGATTATCCGAGGGGCATTCCTTAGTATGGATGGATGTAAGAAAACTGCGTCAGATCATCAGATACAGACTCACATATTATTGAGCTGTGGACTAACTGTACATGGAAACTTCATTTTTTTTTAAACTTCTGTCTCTCTAGTATCTAGCAAAGAATCTGTTCAGGTTGGGCTCAATAAATTTAGCTCCCTCAAATGAATTCAAGTCTTCATATCAAGGTAAATTAAATCCCAGGCTCTAAAGGTACTTGCCATATAATCAAATGTTTATTATCAATATACTTGTATATCAGAAAAGTTATATACAGGTATACTGATAATGAATATTAGATTATATGGGCAAGTTGTGTATGATCCAGCAATCCCACTACTGTGTACATATCAAGAAATGAAATCATTATCTCCAAGTGATATCTGGATTCCCATGTTCATAGCAGCATTATTCAAAAGAGCCAAGGTATGTAAACAAACCAAGTATCTGTCAACAGATGAACAGATCAAGAAAATGTAATATATATAATGGGGTATCATTAGTCGGCCCTAAAAAAAGAAAGAAACCCTACCATTTGCCTCAATGTGGGTAAACTTAGAGGGCATTATGCTAAGTGGAATAAGCCAGATAGAGAAAGACAAATGCCACATGGTATCATTTATATGTAGCATCTAAATAAATGGCTAATTTATGGAAATAGAGTAGGTTGCCAGGAAAAATAGGGAGAGGTTGGTAAAAAATGCGAAATGTCAGTCTTAAGATGAATAAGGTCTGAGGATCTAATGTATAACATGGTGACTATAGCTGATAACACTGTACTGTAACACTGAAATTTGCTATTCTCACACAAAAAATGGCAAACGTGAACGGATGGATGTGTTAATTAACTCAATGGAGAAGAATCCTTTCACAATGTATACCTGCATTAAATCATCATCACCCTGTATACTTTAAATCTTCCAATTTTATTTATAAATTATACCTCGATAAAGCTGGAGAAAAAAAAATGATGGAAACACAAGAAAGGTAATTAACAGAACACTAGAGCCAGAAAATGTCCCAGATGTCGAGAGGACAAAGTGGCAAATTTCCTAAGTTCAGGTCAAAAAAATGGACAATTTCTGACAAAATTCTAGGAAAAAGCATTAAATGATAAATTTTGGACATGTGCTTGTTAGTGAATTCAACAAATATTAATTAATGTATCCATGTGTTTCTGGGTACATGTTGGTAACTAAGAGACAAGGTGTTGACTCTGCTGAAGCTTACATTATATCGGAGAGACAATTTGGAAAAAGAAATTTAGAAAAGAAATCAACTATACTCCAATAAAAACTAATTAAAAAAAAAGAAATCAGTAACCTCCAGGTGGCAATAGGTAACTCAATAAAGTAATGTCAAAGTTCAGAAATGGAGCTCTTGAGTAGCGAAAGCAAGTTGTATATGCTGGATCGTATACAACTTGCCAATATAATCACCGCCACAGTCAGTCAGTCCTCTGTGCTACTGATTTCTGCAGAGAATTTGACTTTGTCTCCTACGATATCCTGAAAAATAAGATGGTGAAATGTGATCCTTGATTCTAATTGCACTGGAAAAAGGTTCTTTCCCATTCAACATTCAATACCTTGTCAAATTTGCAGGTGACTCAAAGCTGAAAGCAATATCTAATATAGCAGAAGACAGGAGCTAGACTCACAATAATCTTGACAGGCCAAAATACTGGGCTGAAACCAACAATATGAAATGTAATAAGAGTAAATATAAAATCCTATATTTAGCTATAGACAAAAATTTTTAAACAGGATGCAGAAAGCAATAACTTATGAAGAAAAGTACCATGATAAACTATCCAAATTAGAAACAATGTTCATCAAAAGACAATATTAAGAAAATGAATAGGCAAACCATAGGTTGGAAGAAAATATTCACATAGCATATGTCTGACAAAGGACTGGTAACCAGGATACAAAAAGAACATCTACAACGCGATAAAAATAATTGCAACTCACTTGAAAATGAAAATGTGTCAGACGATGTATCAGATAATAATCGCATGTTGATTGTGGCATCGTTTGTTTATTACCAGTCATCCTTGCTAGAATGGATGTTGTTCATCAGAGCAACCGAGCACCCAGAGTACTGCCTGGCACATTAGAAGGATTCAATAAGTACTATTAAATAAATGAAGTTATTGAGTTTAGTTCCAGACCTGTTAAATCAGTAGAAGGATGCCAAGCTGGTAATGTACAGCAAGAATCTAAAGATCTGTGTCTGCGGTAAATAAAAAGAAGTGGAACTAGAGGTAAGGTTTTGGGTAGCATCAGAAACAAGGTATTTAGTGGTTTGAGAGTGAATGAGCTCCTCCAAGGGAATAATATATGAAGCAAAGGGCAGGTGACTGAGGATGAAACCTATCTGGTTGATTTCTTTATCATTTCCCCTTGATCCTTTATCTTATTCTGTTTGCATCTTTTTATCTCATTCTTCCTTGTAGTGGAAACAGGGTGCCAGCTTAACTAGCATTAAATGAACTACAGCCTTAAGCATGTGAAGTGATGATAGGCTCCAGGACAAGCTTGCTGTTTCAAATCCTGGCAGCTTAGACTTGGCTTCTAGCATCTCTCCTTTTGTGCATGGCTGGGAAAGATAGGCAGCAAACACAGGAACAGATTCTTAGATAGTACTGTTCCAATACCACAAAAACACCAGGAACTCGCAGGGCCTCTTTCTTTCACAGCCAAGAGATGCATTATTCTATTTAAGATGTTCATCCTGTAAGTATTTATTATATGCGTATTATACATCAGACATTAGGCTTAGTAATAAAGGTCGCTGCCCTGATGGAGCTCATGTTCTGGTGGGCCAAGAGACCATAAATACGCAAACGAAAAAGTAATCGATTACCAATTTAAGATCCCATTAAGGGGTGTAGGGGGAGCAGAGCAACAAAGAAAATAGAAGAGGGGATGATCAAGTAGGCACCCGCTATGACATTTCATCTGAAAACCTAAAAGATGAGATAGAATCAGCTTTGTGAAGGGATATGGAAAAAGTTTCGGGTAGAAGCAGCAGCATATGAAAGGCTTGAGGTAGAAATCACTTAGGGTATCTGTGGACCTGAAAGCAGCCCAGTAAGACGGGAGCAGAGTGGAAGACAGGAGAAGTTAGATTTGTGACGGAGGCAGGGACCCATATCCTTCAAAGATCCATGGCTGTGCCTAGAAGCACTGTCAGAGGATAGTCATTGGGAAACCACAGATGGGTTTAATCACGGAAGTGGCATGGTCCCAGGCAGTGGCCTTAACATCCCAACACTAGACTTCCAAGTGGATGGTCCCTACATTCTTTGCTGGCTCGTTGATATTTGTTTTGTTTTTTTCTAAGCATTCTGAGCCTGTTGAGGGCTTTCCTCTTACTTGTATGCCAAATCAGTCTCTATATTACAAGTTAGAGAGCTCATCAACCAAATCCTTAAAGGAGGAAACTGAAAGGGATTTGAACCATGTAGTCATGACAAAATAAGAAAAAATAGGTCAGCATTTAGTACACGTTTTCTCTTACTTTAACAAGTCATTTTAAAGAAAAAAATTTAATAACCTGTTGTTTATGTCCTCTGATGAGTGAAAGGCAACCAACTTTATAAAGGGGTGAAAAGGAGCATAAGACATTACATTGGTTTTGACATATTCCTAACAGAGAAGGTTGTTAAATACTAGAATGAGTTCCCTAGAGCTTCTTCCTGAGGCCATTAGAAATTACATACTCATTTGTCTGGAATAATTGTGGGGTTGCCATGTCTAAAGTAAAAAAATGGAGTGGGTTTTCTTTAAAGTTTCCCCTGAGATGAATCGTCCAAGAGTCTCCAAGAGATTCTCATAGCTAACAGGTTGTACAGTAAAGAGAGATCAGAACCTGTAAAATTAGTGGGTGCTTCGTAGATATTAACTGACTTCTTGGTTGAGAGTAGATAGATAATATCGTTAGGGAGGATAATACCTGAATAATGGGTGAATCTGGTTTTTACCAATAACCATTTATACGTGCGGCACATCCCACATAATAGTGTGAAATGTTCTTAGCCACCATGAGTCAGTCAAACTGAATTTAACGTGCTGTGAAGAACACATTACACATGAAAGGTGGGGGCACCAGGGTCAGACAAGTCAGAGTTACCAGGAAGCAGCCAGTGGAAGAAGAGAGGGCCAGCCACGATGCGGAGGCAATTGAGTGCTGGGGGTAAGCCTGGCCAAGCAGCACGGTAAAAGAAATGAGAAAGGCAGCGGAAGTCGAAGATGGAGCCCAAGTAGCCCCCTGGGAAGGAACGTGCCCACTGGCACAGGCACTACATTGCCAGCCAAGCACAGGATGGCTCAATGGAAAACATCTAAATCAGGTCAGTTCAACCCACTGGCAGCAAGGCAAGCCAGTCCATGCGGAGCCAAAGGCAAAATCAGACATCCAGAGGAGCATGAGATGGGCAACACCCACAGCGTGGGTTTAACGGAAGCCCACCAACTGGCAAAGGCGACGCATTTGAGCAGAACAGGAGATTGGTGTGCAAAAGCCAAGAGACGTGATTTGAGCTGTGCCAAGTGAGCAGAATGGTCTCTAAGGGACTATCAGCTTCCTACCAATCAGGAGGCCTATGGCATTGTGAGGGCTGTGTACACACTGCCAAGTGTGGTGGAGCAGGGACCATGGCGGTAGGCACGGAGGATGCACAGAGGAAACATCTAAGTTACTACAGTGGAAGCCTAGAGGCCCCATGCATCCCGCTGCCCAAGAGCCAAGCACAGCCTGAGAGACTGGACGAGCGCTGGAAGCAGTAAGGAAGTCGTGGTTCCAGCTCTACCTTTGCCAAGTGATATTGGAGAGAAACTCTAACTTGTCTGGGGAACCCAATTCCTTCCTGTCATCTAGGAACTTCATATTTCCCTCCCTACACTGAATCCCAGCCCCGAGCTGAGACTGGGATGACCCACGCGCTCACAGTCTTCCCTGAGGCCATCACTCCTCTCTGAGATTCCCAGATGCCCAGTCATCTAGGGAAATGCTGGTTTTGTCTTTCTCCCTAATGCATGGTCCTCCTTCTGCTTTTCAGTCTATGCTCTTGCATGCTTTCCCTACTCTGTATCATCTAGAATTGGGACACCTTTTCTCAGAACCCATATCACCTCCATAAGCACATCAAGCTCTAGGTTGGGTTATTCCAGTTTGGCCTACTTCTTGAAATAAATTCATCGTGCTGCAGGATCAAGATACAGTGTTTTAAAATTCTCCATTCCAACATCTACCAGGAAGCCTAAGACTAACACACAACATAAGCAAAGTCACAGTCTGAAAAATAAAATTATTTCTTATTACCTGGGTATATTAAAAGTTCTTTTGCCCGTTTAAGACTACATGCTATCAAGGCAAAGGGTTCCTCTTCCTTTATTATTTTTTAAATTAATTTTTCATTGGAGTATAGTTGATTTACGATGTTGTGTTAGTTTCTGCTGTACAGCAAAGTAAGTCAGTTATACATATACATACATCCACTCTTTTTTAGATTCTATCCCCATATAGGTCATTACAGAATACTGAATAGAGTTCTTTGTGCTATGCAGTAGGTTCTTATTAGTTATCTATTTTACATACAGTAGTGTGTACATGTCAGTCCCATTCTCCCAATTTACCCCTCGCCCCCTTGGTAACCATAAGTTTGTTTTCTACATCTGTGACTCTATTTCTGTTTTGTAAATAGATTCATTTGTACCATTGTTTTAGATTCCACATACGAGCCATATCATATGATATTTGTCTTTCTCTGTCTGACTTCCTTCACTCAGTATGACAACCTCTAGGTCCATCCATGTTGCTGCAAATGGCATTATTTGTTATGGCTGAGTAATATTCCATTGTATATGTGTACCACATCTTCCTTATCCATTCCTCCATCGATGGACAGTTAGGTTGCTTCCATGTCCTGGTTATTGTAAATAGTGCTGCAATGAACACTGGGGTGCATGTATCCTTTCGAATTATGGTTTGCCCTGGATATATGCCCAGGAGTGGGACTGCTGGGTCATATGCTAGCTCTATTTTTAGTTCTTTAAGGAACCTCCATACTGTTCTCCATAGTGGCTGTATGTGAAAAATGCTCATGATCATCTGAGTCTCTCCAGTAGCTTCCATGGCAAAGATGAAACTCCTCTTGATAAATGTTACATGTGATCACCAAAGGAAAGAACTTTCCAGAGCAGTAACGAACTCACTTCTATAAGCACTAGGGGAAACATCTCCTATTATTCTCCCAAAGCAATCTCCCCTCCTCTCCTCCCTGTCCTTCCCTTTTGCTTCACTTCTCTTAGCTTCTTTGTATGCAGCATCTGTACTAGGTTCCTTCTGCTGCATCCTTCAATATTGCCAGAGTCTAAGAGCTAGAGGCTGTATAGGTCTTTGGCAGAACAATTCTCTGAGGAAACTAGGGAAGTTCTAGAATGGAAATGAAAGAGAAAGTGGCCAAGTTTACAAAGGGATTCCCATGTGGGAACACTGTTTACGAAACCTTAACATTCAAATGACCCAAGCCAATGGGGGCTGTCTTAATGTCATACAAAATGACTGGACTCGTATATCAGGATTCCCTTCATATGGCATGACTAGACAAATAAGCCACCATGAATCAGATAAACTACAATTTAGATATTACCTGATATGGCCACAGTTATATGGATAAACTTCAGAGATCAAGAACAGTAAGAGAAGGACCACCATGAGTGCAGAAATGAATTCCCGAGGAGTTGAGAAGATTATAATCTAGGGCACTGAAGATTTTTCTTTATTTGTACTCTTTTCTCTTATCCTCTACACTACCTATCTCTTGTGAGCTGACAAAGCCATTACTTAAGAGATAGGGCTTCAGGATTGCATTCTGAAGTTCCCTCTGAAATCTCTGAGAGTTGAGGTAACATGAATTACTGTCAGGTTTGCTTCATAATAGTACTAACAATAAACGTCAAACTACGGGCAGGATACTGGGTTTCTAAAAGAATTCTTTCAAGAGTCATGTTAATATTTTATGTTACTAAGAGCACAGATACAAAGATTCTATCATTATCCACCCCATCCTTCTGATGTCCCCAAATCTTGTCACAATAGCCCTCTCTTATTGTAAGATCTGGCAGGGCCCAACTTGTGCCCCAACTTTATTCCACATACCAAATTCACCTCAGACCTATGCTAGAAAGTCTACCCAGAACGACAGAAACCATAAGGAGGTCAGTTACTTGACTATGGGCTCCGTCCAGCACAAGCTTTGAGGTGGGGGGGGTGGGTACCAGAAAATCCCAGGGCTTGCCTTCCCTTCTGCATTGATTTTCAAGAATCAATTGCAGGGTTTAGCATTGGCTGTAGAAAATATTGAGGAAGAGATAAAGATGGCCAATGTGGGTGACGGAAAATGGGTGAAGAACTCAGGAAGTGATAAGTCACAGGAAATATCCTGTACGCCTATTGTGACAAAGTAAAATGCGTAATTTATGTACATACATTTTGTCTTTAATACAGCACCATCCTTTAAATTCTTCTATGACTTCCATCCCCCTAAAAATTAGGTCAGCACCCTGATCAGGCATCTGGGCTCTGCATCTAGCTTTCTTCCCAGAGTTAACACTGTTCTCACACCTCCTTTTTGCCTGGCCCTCTACATACGTGTACAATGGCCATATGGACCTTTATCCAGTTCCTCAGAAATACCACACTTTTATTCCCTCTGGGCATTTCCCTCTGAAATCTTCTCCATTAGTTGACTAACTCCTATTCATGCTTCCAGGTTCCACTTAGAGTTCATTTTCCTGATTTCCCTGATGTTGCCTTTGTTTTTCTCTCTACCCTCTACTCCCATAGTGCCTCTCCATCACAGTACTGATAGCAGGTGCCAGGCTAATGCCTGTCCCCTCTGGAGTATAAAGCAGAGATGACGTCTGTCCTATGTACCTCTGCATCAGCTCGTTATTTTGTAACGTTCTCATTAGAGAACAGAAGCGGTCATTCCCTGCGTGCCTCAAATGCCTCAAAAAATACCCATTGACTGTGATCAGATAAAATAATCTAGGTTAGAAAAACAGCAGTCAAGCCACGTGTCTGTTGGGGCAGAGGCAAGTCTGTGTTTGTGGAGTGCGATGTATAGGAACCTTACATCAGGGCAGGGGCTGGCTACGGCTTGGACTTAGGAAACAAAAGAAAGAAACTACAAAGTGCTGAGAAACCAGTACAGGGGTAATCAGATTATTATTTAATCTTATCTTCAATAGAGAACAAAAAGTATTTTGCTGAAGATACCCTTGTGACTGAATTCTGCCTCTCATTTCTGAATGTTCACTGTGATTTAAAAATAACTAATTAATGAATTAGAGTGAGGCAAGAAAAAAGAAGATGCTCCATTCCAACTGATTTCCTAAAACAGCTTATTATCTAACACGCTGTTTTTCACATAACAGGTACTCAGTAAATATTGATTGATTGAATCAATGCTGAAACATATGCCATATACAATTAAAGTTATCAATAAAGTTAATATATATTAGATCTATTATTTGTTCTAGCTTAATGATACTGTCACCTTATCAGAATGAATACAGATTGTTCTGATAACGCTATTCTTCTTTAACGGTTTTCTTCTTAAGGTTTGTATTACGTTCCAAATCAAAACCAACTGTAGCCAAGCATGGTATACAGAAACCTATGCCTTTTGGCTCAGTGTCACTACAAAATTCCAAAATTAATTTGATATATTAGGAGCTGGTAAGTGAAATCAATATAATTCCGAGTGCTGTTATGTCTCTGGAAAGGAGAAATGTCAAAGCGGTGGCAGTGTTACAGTAGGCATTAGCTGTAGACGGTCTCAAAGTCCCTGCAGTAAAGCAGTACAGGACATCTAAACGATACAGCGTCACATAAGGGAACATATGCACACATGTAAACACACACACACACACACACACACTTGACTAGGAAGGAACACAGGTGATTCTGACTGCCTCTCGGAGGGTCTCTCTGCCTCAACTTTGTCATCTGCAGATTTAGATCTATACAAATGTTGGTTGGTTGATTTCCAGGGAGTGTCTCTTGTTTGTGGGACCCATTGCTACAGGGTCACAACCCTACTCAGAGACCCATCTGGGGCATTTCACCATGGGACACACTATTCCATGACACGTCCAATCCCCAGGGATATACCAGTCGTCATCCGGACACTGTATCCACAGAGACTCATTCTGCTTTCTAGGACCTACCTCAAGCATCTTACTTGAGGATACCAACCAGCTGCAGGCCCCACGTCCCCAGTGTCAGAGTCAGGTATACCAGGGTGAAATCCCTCTCCCACCGCTACGGCCAGTCTCTTCATTGTATATTCCCTGCATACAATGGTACTCCCACTGAAGCAGATTTACGGGCCTGGAAAGCTGGCTTGAGAATATCACCATGCTTGTGATCTCTATTGTAACAAGCACTGCTGTTCCGCGACCTCGGATGTTTCGCCCTGCAGGACCCTGGTCCCACTGGTAACAACCAGCATCACTCATACAAGACCATGACGGCATGAAATAACGTGCATACATTTGAGCTGGCGGGCAACTGCTACCTTCTGCTTCCAGTCTCCAAGGGAGACTGCAAGCAAATCCGCTTCTCTGTCCCCCACACAACCCAAAACAGATTTCCTGCAGCTTCTTCTTAAGGGAGTGAAAGCTGCTTACAGCAGCATGTAAATTCATGGCAAGAAGCAATAAAGGTGAGTTTTATACATTCCCATTATTGCTTCTACGTCTTTGCAATAATGTTTATTGACATGTCTGAACGGAGCACAAGCTGCAGTTCAGTTCAACTGCCTGTGAAAATGGGATATTTGTCAAGAAACAAACCTCACAGTTTTTAGTGGCTCTGACAGTGGGTATTAGAAAAGATATTGATGGGAAAAGAGAGAGAGGAGACAGGCCTGGGGGAGAGCATTAAGGAGTATACTCAGCACAGATGCCTAGAGTGGAGGAAGAGGGGTGGGCCGAGGAGGTCAAATTGAACACTAAACACATTGAGTGACTACCGGCTGCTTCGGAGCATATGCCCATGTGTAGGGAACATCGACAAAAGGTCCCTTTGTCCCCAGAGCAAGGCCTCTACAGTGATGCTTTCATTCGCGATTTGAGGCCCACTTTGCTTCCCCCACTCTCCCACAGTCCATCTCTGATGATAATCCGGTTCTGAGAGTGTGTGTATGACTCTGTTCTTCAGGGTTCTCATGAACTAAAAAGCGAGCACAGCGACTACTTAGCATATAACCCACGTTTAGTCCTTGAATCAGTTACTCAGTGATTCCCAGGGAATACACTCCCTGTGGGTGTGAGGCCCTAAGTTATGTGCCAGGGCTGTGCACAGACCTTTCACTGAAGAAATCTGCAGTCTGGTAGCACAGCACTGTTGCACTAATGAATCATAGAGAGCAGCTCACACAGACCAAGGCACAAAAGTCATCTATGGTGTTATTTTTATTTTCCCCTCACCAAAGACCAAATGATTAGTTGAATGTCAGGGACAAGAGAGGCATTTAATAGATACTAATTCACATCCCAAATATGAATGGATTTCAAATGTTCAAGGCAATAAAATAAAAGCTACTAACAGCTCTTTCCTTCTCCTTGTTCAAATCAGTACTCGGGAATCTCAGCCATTCACGCCACCATGGCATGGCCGTCTCTACAGTCAAATTCACAGATTCCCAACACACCTTTCCAGCCTATACTGCCTGGCACTCGTGAACCAACCAGCCCCCTTCCTCCTCAAGCTCCTCAACAGGTGAGATGGCTTTGACGTCCAGATTTACTTCAGGGGAAAGTTTTACTTTCAGGATAGACAATATAAGAAAGAAGAAAGAGAATAACACTAATTCATGGCAATTAGGTCATGACCATGGAATACATTATGCTTATGATGCCATAGTATAGGATTAAGATTGTTTTGTTTTGGAAAAGTCATCACAACCTATCAAAGTCAGAGAGACTAGTTGTATCCCTGGGAATCAAAGTTTTGAGGACCTCAACTACAAGTCGGCATTTGTTTCCGGCAACCCTGAGTTAACAAAATTCCAAAGTTACAATTTCACTTAAATCCTTCTATAATGTACTTTTCCACCTAAATTTTAATCTTCTCCCTTTCTCCTGCCTCTCTAAGCCCACAGCTTAGCATTTCATTTCAGACTTGCCAAAGCCCTGGATTCTTTGCTATCTTTTCCTTCCCAGAGCTCTTTGTAAGTAAATCAAGCCCATCTCCACGATACCATACATTACATTTGGGAGGTGGGCTCTCAGAGTGTAAGAGGGGTGTTAGTTTAACAGAGTTGCTCACATTACGTAGGTATCAAGGCACTTATAAAGCCTACTGTTTGCTGATGACATCCAAGATCTAGTTTCACCTATTTTTCATGGTCTGCAAGAATGTTACAGTGCTGATAAAGTTCTAAACTTGTTTTGATTACTGCAATAGCACAGAGACTGTTCCCCTTTAGTTAGTACCCATCCCCTCCTTATAATGGGCACTATAACCTCTCCCTGTTTTTATGCAATTCACATTCAATTTTGAGTTTGGTTTAGCAAATAGAAATGGCTTTATTAAGGTAACGATGTCTTAACTAATGCTTACCTTGGAAGGCATACATATTGGGTGAATATGTATGTGTATGTGTGTTGGTGGGAGTGTGCAAGTGTGTGTGTGTGTGTGTGTGTGTGAGAGAGAGAGAGAGAGAGAGAAATGGAAAGGAGGGAAGGAAAAGAAAGGGAGGGGATGGAGGAGAGAATGAGAGTGAGCATTGTTGATCAGAACTTACCTGGCTCAGAAAAGAGTAATTTACTGATAAATCATTATCCATTTAGAGGCAACCAGTGTCAGCAAAAGCTGCCTTAAATTACTCTATGTGCCGATGCTTTCAGATTTCTTATGCAAGGCAGTAGAAGGCAACTCGACTTGGCCACGTCACAGAGTCTCCCATAAACAGTCATAAATTTCCATAGATTTCATTTCACATCTCAGCAATTCTGGCCCTAACGTGATGAGCAGAAAAGGGTGAGGGTTCAGGGCCAGGTCGATGAGGAACAGTAAAACAGCATAACGCCTGCACTGGCCAGGTAGGAATACCTCTCAGTCAGAACACGAAAATTCAGACCACAGAGATTCATAGAGGTGAGATTCAACAGCAATAAGTACACTGGACTAGGAATCAGAAGTTATGGTCCTACCAGTTACCGACAGAGCTTCCTTGGGCAAGTCACCTGAGGAGATAATGGCTACCTAGAAAGTTGCTGAAAAAATGAAAATGAGATTTTATGCATGAATGAGCATTGCGAGGGGTAAAGAATGTTACCTAATTACAAGTCTATAAGTTGACCACGTACCTGTCATGTGCCAGCTACTATATACATGCCCAGCTCTCAAAGTGCTGATGATGTAACAGGCGTGGGAGAGAACTGTAAACACCCTTTTAGGAAACATTTTAGTCACTGCCAGAGGAGAACCAAGCGCAAAGGGCTCTAGAAACATAGAGAAGAATACGGTTTGTGATGGAAGGGAATATTATTACGTGGCTCTCTGACACATCATTAAGATGTCAATTTCCCTTAGGAATTTGTTAAATCACTTGCACCTCAACACTGAAAAACTTGTTTGCCTTTTGGCTCCCTTAGCCAATATAATGCAGGACCAGCAATTAATAATAAAAATAAACACTGTAGTAATTTTAATGTCTGGGGCCATTATATATTTTAACATGCTGGTAGTCTAGTAACTTGGTGTGAGCATCTAATTATAATTTGACACTGACAATGAACTCTCCTTTAGGGAATTGCTTTTAAAATATTGACTAAAAGTGCTTGTTCCCTGGTTAAGCAAGCAGATCAAAGGGACATGGGAGGGCATTAACTTACTCACCTGATTTTTATACATGTATTGCTATACTATGTATAACTATGATGTATATCCATATTATAATATTAAAATGATATAATATTATTATGTAAATATTGCTTAAGTTTAGAAAGGACCTTAATTATGTCTATCATTTTTCATTTTATGACCTTATTGATTCCTCAAGAAGCAACAAATGTTATTCTTTCCATTTTACAGGTTAGGGAAGGAAGTTTGGGAGCGCTCAATGTGGAAACAGGCCCAGAGTCCGAGTCCCAGGACTCATGGTGCCTAATTCATTGCCAGCAATGTCTGTGGCTGGTATTTGCCATTAGCACTGCTCCTACAGGACAGATGTACTTGTTGAGCTCCTAGAACAGTATCTTAAATGCCTTACATACTCAATAAACACTAAGTGAATAAAGTTCAGAGATTTGATTCTTGCAGTAAGCTGACTCAAAGAAGAAACCACTACTTTATAGAGCTGTCATTAGAAAAGTCTGAGGAAATCTCAATGTACAGTTTGGAGAAAAGAAAAAAACACCTAAATTAAATGTATCTAAAGCATGCTTAATTCTCTAATATGTATATAAAATTAAAAGTTAAACATAGGTATAAAATACTCTGTATCTGGAATTTTTTGCTGGGGGTGGGGTGAAGAGCTATCTTTATAATATTAGCAAAATACCCATCTGTAAGGTGAAAAATTCAGAAAATATTATTAATATTTTACCTATGCAATGCCAAACTATACGCATATTTGTTACTATTCACGTGACTGACTATACACTTGAATTTTCATCTGAATATTTTAAATTATATATTTGAATCCAAGCCTAGTGTATCCAGCCTTTAGTGTACACATACATGGAAAATATAGCTAGCAATTCCTATCCTTGTGCTTGTTGGTTTAACATATGGTTAGATAAAAACTGCATATATATTGGGGCAGGACGGGAAGAAAGAGCCCCTGATGAAATGTCAGGAAGATGCAGGCCCTCTTGGAATATAAAAAGCACATCACGTGCTGTGTATCTGTAGACACTATGTCACGCTGGCTGGCTACTCTACATCTTAAGGCTTGCCTGTAAACATCTATTTTTTGTTATTATTTGGAACTTAAACGGAATCTTCCTTTAGAGAGCCATAAAGGACTTTTAAAGTATTGACTAAAACTTAAACTTTTTATGAGGTGTTTATCATCTTAAGAGCAAACCTGTCTCAGCTATACCATGGTTGACTCTTGGTAGCCTTCATGATGTATTTTAAATATACAGCATTTAACATCACTTAAGATCTGGTCCCATCCTTCCTCTTCAGCTTTAACTTCTGCCACTCACCAATAAGCTTCACGATCCCTACAGCCTCCACTCAGACCTACACTGCCTGAACACTCATTGCAGTAGATAAACCCACATGGCTAACAGGAATGGCCTTGCAGGTTTGCTGACTATTCAATTTTACTTAGTACCAAATTAACGACAAAAGAAAAAGTGATCTAAAAATAATTGGCTATTTTTTTTCTGTCTTAGAGTACATATAGTTGGAATTCAAAAGCATTGAGTTGAATGTGTTGGTTGAAAGAAATGATTTGGGGGGCAATTATAAAAGGGTCCCCCTCCCCAACCCTAAAAAAGACATAACTATTTTTGCAGGGCTGTATAAACATTTTAAATTAAACAACAAACTATGCTGAAGGAGGCATGAGAAATGCTGAAAAAGGTTGAAAGAGGTAGGATCTACTATACTCTTTTTTTTTTTTTTTCTGATGATAACTACAACTCATCAGTCACTGACAAAGATGCGTAGTTGCTCCTGGAAATACCACCTGGTGCTTAAGAAAAACGTCAGGCACTTCATTCTACTCCATCTTCTGGTTTACAGTGTTTGGATTTGTAACCACAGCTTCACCCTTTGCCAAAGGCTCCATACTGCATGCTGTCATTCCCACCGCCAGACTGCAAAGTCTGCCAGGATTTATGGCGGCCACGCTGATCTCTCATCGCTAAGACCAGATGGTTGGGCTGAGGGGCAGCAGATTGCCTGAGGGCAGAGACTAAGCTGTAGTGCGGGGAGAGAAGACGGTGGCCACAGTGACACACTTGATTCTCTAATGAGCCTAGAAAAGACTTCTATGAACTTTTCCTTTCCTTAAAGGCTTTAATCAAGAAAGCTGGGCTTCCCTGGTGGCGCAGTGGTTGAGAGTCCGCCTGCCGATGCAGGGGACGTGCGTTCGTGCCCCGGTCCGGGAAGATTCCACATGCCGCGGAGCGGCTGGGCCATGGCCGCTGAGCCTGCGCGTCCGAAGCCTGCGCTCTGCAACGGGAGAGGCCACAACAGTAAGAGGCCCACATACCGAAAAAAAAAAAAAAAAAAAAAAAAAAGCTAAGATTCATGGTAAGCTTCAGGAAGTTTGACAAACTCCTAAAATTGAATACAAAATGGTTAGGCACATTTATGTATCTTTTTTTCCCCCTCAGGAGATCTTCAGAGAGTCTTGACCTCTTCCCCCTACCTTAAAGTATGCCCTGTCTATCGATATCACTATATGATACTGAGAAGTCTTTGAAACATCTGAATTGTTTCAGTGATTTACACTTAAAGAATCACATACTTAGAATAGACCTAAGGAACCCGTGGTCTTAATTCAAGAACAAGCAGCAGTAAAATCTGAATCGTAATAAGAAATTCTTAAAAGGTTGATATAAATTATAATAAGAAAACTCACTGGCTATATCCACACTGGATGCTATGGGTGGAGTCATCTTTGTACAACAGAAGGTAATGAGGGGGGTCTTCATAGCAGTGGAGAGAAAAGAAGAAAGCTACCAACATCTACTCCCTCTCACTTAACCTTCTGTCACGGAACAGGAAGTCTACGAGGGAAAGAGTAAGGAAATAAAATGGGCATTCCAAACAGAAGGTGGGAGTCAAGCCAGTTACAGCCCTACCCTATCATTCTTCCACATAACCTCCTCTAGGTGGCTCTCCCTGATGCTTGGTGTGCAACACACAACCACAACTGCAATCTCTCCATATGCCTTCAGGTAAGACTTGGCTCTAGATTCAGGCAACACAGTCCATCACGCTTATGCTGGGGTTTGCGGGAGGTAAGGAAGGAGGGGATAAAAAGATGGGCAATTTATGTTAGTAGCTGGGGATTTTAAGGTTTATGCCAGTCCATTGAATTGCTCTACATTTTTTATTTCAACATTTATAGAATGTGTATCCTTGAATTTCCAAAAGCCAGTCCATATTTTTTCACACAAGACATGTGAAGCCCAGAGAAGGGAAGTTAAGTGACTTGCCCAAGGCTACCCAACTCGTTGGTGGCAGGACGCAGAACCCAGGAGTAAGAGACTTAGGTCTCCCAAGTCTTAATCTTTCCACAATATCAAGTTGCTACAAATATTTTAATGTACATCCCGGCATACAATAAAATAAATATCAGTGGTAACGATAACACTAATATTGTCAAGCCTTTTGAAACATTCTAAACTGTGTCAGCTAATTGTACAAATCTCTCTGGTTCTGCATCTTCCCATAGGAGTTTAGAGGTTTTAACATAGCCAGGAATAGAATAAATCCAGGATAATAAAGATGTGGCAGAAGAACAAACACTGTGCTTAGGGGGGTTAGGAAACAAGACTGAATACAGTAAAGGGTACACTGAAGACAATGTGTAATTGGTAAATCAGGATGACAAGGCTGGCGTTTCTCCCCATCTGTGTCTGCTGGCATGGCTCCCCACACGGCCTCTCAGAATTGTCTGAGAAGGTCTACGGTGTGCTTGAAAAAGCTCCATTACTCTTTGTACCTGTAGATGTAAAACCCACCACATGGCGCATCCCAGGGGTGAGAATTCTATCACCAGCACTAGCAACTGGAAAGAAGGGAGGCTTTGTTTAGTCATTCCAACAACATTCTCAGCCATTCCACTGTTTTAAACAAGGACTGGTCCCACTCGCTAGCAGTGTTTGGAAATTCGTGGGGTTATTTTTGATTAGCACAGTAACTGAAGGCTTCTGCTGATATTTAGAACTAGGAATGCCAGACGCCCTGCAGTGCAGGGGGCCGTCCTGGCCAACCATAAATGCCAAAAGCAGCCCCGCCTTGAGAATCATTGAGAGTACTCTCAGCTCCTGTGCGCTCCAGCAGCTCAAACAAGGGACAACTGAGAAGCCTGTGCCAAAGCCGTTGGTACGGGAGTGTTCCTGGGGGGCCTGCCTTCCACCTGCGTGAAGATTAAGTAAACTTCTGGGGAGATGCAAAGTGCAAACTGTAGGTACAGAGTTCTTTTTGGTGCACCTGAGGGTAAAGGAAGTCTAGATGTCAATCTCAAATAGTCAAGAATCACTGAAAGCGTAAAGGTCTCGCTATTATTAATCTGGGAATTCTAATGAGTAAAAATCTTTGAAGAAAGGGTATCATCTCTAAAGCAAAGTCAGAGTATAATCAGGATACATGAGATAGATAGATAGAAAAAAAAAAAGACTCCTGGTTAAACTCTCAAGTGAGGGGAAAGAGATATGAAATA
This sequence comes from Delphinus delphis, assembly GCF_949987515.2. NCBI lineage: Eukaryota > Metazoa > Chordata > Mammalia > Artiodactyla > Delphinidae > Delphinus > Delphinus delphis. The sequence continues at coordinate 63,705,118 of NC_082686.1, forward strand.
AGGGTGTAACAAATCATAAAGAGAAGAAAAAAAAATATATATATATAGTTGACCTTTGAGCAATGCAGGGGTTAGGGGCACTGACCCTCCACCCAGTCCAAAATCTGCATATAACTTTCAAGTCAGCCCTCCCTTTCCGTGATGTTCAAGGGTTATATAAACAGTGCATGTGTGTGTGTATACACACAGGCTATGAATATTTATATAAATATATATGATATATGATGCAGGACACCTCCCAGTTACCATGGGTCAGCTATGTGAAAATGAAAGCGCTTCAGAGCAAAGAACCCAAAGCAGCACCACTTTCACCCGGGACGTATTCATGAAATACGACCCCCCTTCTCAACGCCCACTGCTTTGCTGGGAGTATGCAGTGCCTCCCCAACCTCCATAACCTTTAGCTAGTCCCTCTTGGATCCGTGAGGACCACTTTCTGTTCCCAAATCTGTCTACCAGACTTCACCTTTCATTGTTACCAAGTTCAAGGTTCAGGGGGACATTTACTAGGAAATCACAGAAGTTCAGTTCAGAAGACATTTTACTAGGAAATCACTCTTCCTTGGACTGCTTTGTAGGATATAGAATAATATAAATCATTCAACCATCAAGTATTGATTGAAGGTCTGCTGCTTGTCAGGTCCTGTGCAATAGGCAGTAGGGGACGTAAAAATGAGTAAAGATGGGAGATAACCTGACCTCAAATAATTCAGATTCTAATAGAGAAATGATGAGTAAGATTTTTAGGAACAGCCTAAAAAGTCTTGGGCTGGACATTGAAAAATCCAATGAACTAGATTTAGAACAATGGAAAAGCAGAAGAAAATATTCCATGCAGAAGAAACACTGAATTAAGGGCATACCATGCATATACCCTTATCCTCATCATCCGTCCTCTGTGGCTCCATTCATGCTGCCTTTATTTCCGAAACTTTTACATTTCTGAGCATCCAGTTCATGCTAGGCTATACCACACAGCTCGGAACTTAGTTATATGCTGTCTTAATCATTCTGTAGTTTTATTATGTAATTACCTCTTGTCTGCTGAAACACATAGTAATCACCTTGAGTGTAGAAACTGCACTGTCTCTATTTTCGTAGCCTGCTTGGAGTCACACATAGAACTGGGCACGCAGCTGGTCAGACATGTATTGCCTGATGGCTTGTTGCCTTGAATAGAAGAAATACGAGAATTCGGGATGAAGACAGAGATGGATAAGCTGTCCAGGAAGACTGCAGTGCGGTGGATATTTGAAAGTCATCGTAGCCACCATCATGCATCAGTATCCCGCATAGCACCTTGTACAAAGGAGGCATTAAATTAATACTTATTGAAGTTAATTGACAGGAGAGTTGGTGTTTCTATAGAGCTTCCATGATCTTGGTATTTCCATGAATTCCAAGAAGGTAGGTTGCTTCTAGGAAATACGTCATTTGTACGGGAGAGATCTGTAATTTTCTGCTCAAAGTTTGGTTCTCTAATAATGGAGGTCATGGGACCTCCATTATCTTGCCCTAAATTGACTCCTTTAATGCCGTGACAAAGGATTAATCAGGGGTGCCCTTTCTAGAACCACCATAGATTGGTAAGAGAGAGTGCATCTTGCCTTTTAGAGTTTTAAAGTAGCTGACACTGTCTGCCTGCCCTCTCTGGTCCCATCTCCAGTGGAGGCCAGGATATGGCTCTCTTCATCCCTGAGCCACGTATGTTTGGTTACTGCTCTTTATGATTTGCTACACCTTCATTTCCTATCTCTTTACTCCCCCTCCAGTTAAAACCTGTTTAACAGGGAGTCTTATTTTTATTATCCACTGTAACCACAGTACCCAGGGCATTTGCAGGCACATAGTAGGAACTCAAAAAATATCTGTTGGAAAAGATGGCGGGCCTTTTTAAGCTTCTAGTTCTTATTTACTCCTGAATCAGCCTATGTGTTTTAGTAATGTGGATTCTTAATCTCCTCTTAGGCTCTTCTACACAGAAGCGCCAATTTTAGAATAATCAGTCTTGGATCTTTCAACATTCTGTGTTTCCAGTGCTGTTCACTGCCTGCACAGTTAAACCTACACATGCTCTCATTGATCCACTATCAATAAAGTGGGAGTTGCTTATAAATGGGGCTTATTCTCTTTTATATCTGTAATATCTAGGCAGAACTTGGAAAAGTGGGAAGAGGATCTTAATTAGCTGGTTCTGTTTTGTGAAGCGTGTGTCTCTATGGGGGAAGAGCATATTTCAGTTAAAGTTCAGGCTGTGCTCCCTGTCAATCAGTTCCAGTAGGATCGGGGTATCCTGGAGATGAGAGATAAAGAAGCCAATACACTTAGGAAAACTGCTATTCATGAAGATCTGAGTCCCTCCTCTTTCTAACCTCCTCTTTTTTCTGGCCAAGTCACTGCTGGCAATCAGTTCAGGAGAGAGGCCTAGAGCATGAGAGAGATAAAGCAGTGATTGTGTCATCAGCAATTCATCCCAAGGGACTGTGATGTGAGCACACATACATTTAAATATTTGAAAAGCATCCTTTAAAATGAGTATCAAAGTGACAGATAATCTAAGTCAGAGAAAAATGCCCCAGCGTTTCCCTATCTCCCTTTTCTCATTATGGACATAAATCCCAGATGAATCTCCAGACACCAGAGGGAGTAGGGAAAATACTAGTCATCACAAGCACAACAGCAAAAGGAACGTCTGCAGAAACCTACGTGCCTGGAAGAGCAGGGCCCCAGGTCCTGCCTGCTGCCCTGCTAGCCTAAGAGCAGAACACGAGAGCCTTCTGGGCTCTGAGGTGGAGCCGGGCCTGAGCCAGGAGGTGGCTGGGTTGGGTGGGGACGTGGTGAGAGGCTTGTTTACTTCGGATTTCTTCTCCTGATAGCCTGAACTTCAAGGGATTTGGAAGTTTCATTCGGATTAGCGTTCAAAAGCTAGGCTGTTTCTCACAACCTCATCCAGCCCACTTATGTATGTAAAACTACAAGGGGAATTTCAGGAAAATAAGCTCTCCAGGGAGACTCCCAGTCTTGCTGCCAGAAAACAGTGGAGAAGCCAGCCAACCAGCCAACAGAAATGCCAGCCCTAATGAATCTTTCCCTGGTTATGACCAGAATCTCAAAGCACTGAGGGCTGTGGAAGAGAGGCAAGGGCCAAAGGGACTCCGGGGGCATTTCTGAGTCCAGGCTCGAGAGGAGGAAAGGTGAATGGGCTTCGATCAGCTTCTTCATCAGACCTACAGAGTGCAGTGGTGTGAATTCGGAAATTCCAGAATCCTACCCTGCCACCTGAGCTGCCTGCCTGCCCTTCTGCTGGGTTTGTCTGGTGGCTAGAACCAGAGCAGCACGGCTCCAGGCAGTACCCAGACAGTCACCCAGCTGCGATGTTATTTCAAATGCAAGTTTGTGTGTTTCCTCCGAGAAGGGCTGGGAGAAGTACAGATGAAATGAACGCCATCACTTTGAGTAGAGCATCTGCATAAATCACTGTCCAGTACATTCATTCCTAGTGACAGATTAATTCCTTTCTCAGGTTTTGCTTAAGAGTGTACCACGGAATACTAATACTGTTCCCTAGAGAAAGAGAGAGAGGGAGGAGAGAGGCAGGGAGGGAAGGAGGGAGGGAGAGAGAGAGAGAGTGAGTTAGAGGGAGGAGAGAGAGGAAGAAATTCAGATGTCTCTCTCAGCAGAGTGAAAAACAGAATGACAGTGTGTTAAATGAGGAGGGGTTTCAAGTTTGCCCAGTAGAGGAAGCTCGCGCGGAAACTGCATCGTAGGGTATAGACTGCAGGGGAAATCCTAGCCACTCAGATCCTAGTCTCTGCGCTCTGAGCAGCTATATAGGATGTGGGATGACAACTGTTAGCTATTCTGGGAGTTCAGCATTAGCCCATCTCCGCCTCCCCCTGCAGGTAGGGGGATAGTATCGTCCATGGAGGGACAACGAAGCATCTGATTTGATTTCACTCAATTTTAAAGATGTAAAAGAAAACATTCCCCAGACGTATTCCCTTGGAAAACAGCTCTGAGCAACACGCCAAGTTCACAGAAATGTAAGACGGGGGAAGGAAGCCAGGAAGGATGGGGAGCTTCTACCTTCAGCGATTGGTCCCTCCCTGGGCGTGTTAATGAGCCTGCACCTGAAAAATGACTGTGATGGTATTTGCAGTTTATCAAGTCTTCCAGCAGAGGTGTCAGGCACAGAGAACTCACTTGTCACTCCAACATTTCCTGGCATTTGCTAACCACAGCGAGGAATGGAGGGCAAAAGGATTACAGAATTAAGCGGCACTGGTACAGCGGCTGGTGAGGGGCTGAGATTTAGCTGTCACTTTGAAGAAAACTCCATTTCATTCTGTGATCTGGAAGGAGCGAAAGTTAAAACAGGGGGGCTGGGCCAGGCCGGCCTTCAGCCAGGTCCACAGGGAAACCTCAGACGGACGCTTGGCTTGTCGAGGAGGAGTTGCCAGCTGCCAGTTTGCTCCATCAACTCATTTCCCCTCTGGGTGTGGAGGAAAGTTCAGCACAGGTAAGGTCCAGTGTCACAGCTAGCCTTGCTCAGGGCCCTTGACTCTTCCAGAATGTTCTCCAGGACCTTCACAAGTCCATGGCTGCACCTTTACCTGGAATGCTCTCCTAACCTCCTGTGCCCAACACGTATCTGCCCGTCCATGAAGACCATGTAACCCAGGGACTTCCCTGGTGGTCCAGTGGTTGAGGGTTCGCCTTCCACCGTGCGAGACGCAGGTTGGATCCCTGGTCAGGAGCTGGGATCCCACATGCCACGGGGCGGCTGGGCCTGCACAATACAACTAGAGAAACCTACTGCCCTCAGTGAATCCCTTATCCTTCTCTGTCTATGTAATTGCTATTCACTGTGTTTTTATTCTCATGACAAGCACATTTTGATTTGAATTTTCATTAAACAGAAATTTTCCTCATGTTCAGCTTTTCGGAAGAAAACAGATAAATCACAGTAAAAGAAGCTGGTGTCAGGGATTTATTCAGAAGATTAATTTTCAGGTACGGCTTATATTGGTAGAGATTCAACTCTATCTTTTGACATTTTCTCCAAGAAAATCCAAAGTGAGAAATTTGATGTTCAAAACGAAACAAATCAACATCTTCAAGGCTTAAAAAAAAAAAAAAGAATCACTGGATCGTGTGTCATGTCATTAGGCAGGGAAGTAGACAAATTCTTTATTGAAAATATTTTTATCACAAGGGTTAAAATGAAAATGAAACTTTAATGTTCAGTTAATTAGCAATCCTAATTAACCAGGCCATCTGACTTTCAAAATCCTCTTTTACATTCATATACTCATTCATTCATCCAACATTCCTTGGCGCTATGAGCCAAGAATGGGGAGAACAACCATGTGGTTTCTCTTCTCAGGACACCCACAGGCTGGTGAGGGAGAAGTCATTACAATAAATAATGTCAAGACCTTGTATGTGACATAAGGCAACTTGCAGCAAAGTTCAGTGGTAGCATGAGAGACAGAAATATCGAAGAGAAGGGGACTTGAGTGAATTTTTCCAAAGTAGTACTTCCATTGGACCTTAAAAGATGAGAAAGAACTTCTCAATTGAATGACAGAGGGGAGAAGTAGCCATTCTAGCATAAGGACTCAGATAAGCCGAGAATAGAATCAGGTAGCTGCAGGTGCCTTCAGGAAACTGAAAATTACTTTATATGGTTGGAGGGGTACAAGTGGGTAGAAGTTGGTACTGAAGCTGTAGGGATGATAAGAACCAGATCACAAAAAGCCTTGCACGTTGTGAAAGGGTTTTATAATTGTTACGCTAGGGCTCGGCAATCACATTCACCAAGGATTTCACTGTTAAGAAACATTTTCCTATTTCTACCATCACTTCTTCCTGTTGTTTTCCTGAATATTCCATCTTTCTCTAATCTCCCTCCACTGAATATCTGCATAATTTAGAGTGTGTAACACACAATGCATCCTTTAATCACAGATGGCTTTTATTGCTCTCTCACTGATTCAAGTATTCTCATCTTGTTTATACCACTAGGTTAATATGCTCCATCAGGACAGAGGTGAGGTATTCAACGCTCCCGGTGCCTTTACAGTACCCTCTACAGAGTAGCCACTTCAGAAATTCCTACTGATTAATATTTAAAATGATAATAATTATTTTCCATTAATCCCCTCTAAATGCTGAGATAGATTTTCAGAAACAAAGCAAAACACTATATTCTGCTACAAGTTTTGAAGTATAGAGTCAACTCAAATTTTCCTACTCTTTCCCAGATTTATCATGGCAACTGTTTTGCCTCCTCTTCTGTCTTGCCTGAGTCAACCTTCAAAGCCATCATCTTCAGGTTCTCTTTCCCCCACTGACCACTGGACAAGGCTGAGCTCTTCTAAGCTGCCTTTTTGAAAAGGAAGATTTTAGATGACATATTGGCTACAGCACATTTATATCTGAAATGTCAAATAAACACTAGTTGCAATAATTTCAATATTGAAATATGTATTTTTATGAACTATAAAATTGTGTCTTTAAAAAATTATTCATATCAGTTCCTCAGTGGTGAGAAGCGACACCGAATACCACCTGTTTCATCCCCCAAGAGGACAGGTTGGTCTCAAACAAAGCTGGGTGCGGTGTCACCCCAAGCAGACCTGTGAGGATGGGTTGGTTACATGTGCCTGTCTCTGAAGGGGATCCCCACAAGTTGCTGCTGGGGATCATGTTGCTGTGACCCTACATCCTTTAAGAGCCCATTAACAGACTCGTCAACAGCAGAAACAGTCATAGAACATATATTCTCAGTCCTCTCCTCTTGATCTTGTTGGACCTAAAGAGAGTGTCATGTGGGTGTTAGAAATGGTGTCCTAATGCAATGAAAACCAGCTACTTAATTATGGCATCAATACTGCTGTCTCCCAATTGCAAAACTAGGGGCTAAAGCATAGCCTCAGAAACTTGTCCATTTCAGTTAGCAACCATAGTCTCTGATACATTGTAACACCTACCTTGGCACACTTTGCAGTACAAAGAGGTTGCCAGAAAGATGAAAATTTTAAAAAGTCAAGTTTGCTGCTATGCAGCCCTCCTTAAGACTGTCTGTTTCAGTTCTCACCAGACTTTGTATTCATGGGTCATTCTTGGTACATCCTAATTCTGACTGTAGGTTATAAATGCTTCCCCCACTAGCCATTGTCTAAGGCAAAGTATACACCCTTCTCCTTCAAAATCATTTCATTGCCACTCTCTCAAAACATACCTCTCCGCTTTGAGGCATACATTCCCTACGAAAATGACTGCCCTCACTTTAGTAGTTCCATAGCATTTGGGTTAAAACATGTAATTTTACTATCACTACTACAAGCCTTAATGAAACCTTACCTGTTTAGCACAGAGAAATATAAAGTGGGATCCTTTCCATGTGATAAAATTCATGACATGAAACTCTAAGATTTAGAGACCTTTGCTTGTCCAGAATTAAACACCAAATCTCTGAAGGGACTCTCCTCCTTTCATATCTGAATCAAGAAGTAATAAAGGTAGACATCCTTTCTGACTTCCTCAGGGGTGGCCGAAGATTGGTCACTGTTCTGTAACTAACGAAGACCCCAAGAGTGTAACATAAATTACACAAAATGGAATTACAAGTGAAACCTCTGTCATAAAAAGTCCTGGTCATCTTCTGAAATAGGTGTATTTTGAAGGTCTCTTCAATTTGTACCAGTGACTTACTACTCTCGAGCCCGTTAAGATATACTGGTTTTCTCAATAACATAGCGAGAGGCCTGGGTCCAGAGAGATCAATTTTAGCAAGATTATTTATGCTACTTCTGGATTCCAGTCCCCTTTCCCCACCCTCTCCTCCACCCTGAAAGCTGTCTTGTGGCAATGTGTCCCATCTTCCCTTGAGGAGAGATATATGAAGTAGTATCACACCCTTTTGTATTATAAATTGCCAACAATATCTCTAGAATACACCTAGAAGCCCCAGGTATTTCTTTTTCACTTGGTTAGTAAATATGTATCAAGCATTTACTATCTGCTAGGGAAGAAAAATGCAGAAATAAACATGACAGACAGAGTGGTCCCACATTGATAGCACTTCAAATCTACTCATACTTTCCTAAAATTATAAGGCCAAATCTTCTTATCCCTGACTTAATCCAAAAGCAACTCTGAAAGGTAAAAATACACATTAACCTAGAAAAAGGCTGAAAGATTGAACCCATGGTTCTGAATGCCTGCATCAAGAAAATGACTACTTTCATACCAACTAGAGCATTTCCCTAAAACACTTCCAGAAAAATGACCAGGACTTTTTATGACAGAGGTTTCACTTGTAATTCCATTTTGTGTAATTTATGTTACACTCCGGGGGTCTTCATTAGTTACAGAACAGTGACCAATTTGGGCCACACCTGAGGAAGTCAGAAAGGATGTCTACCTTTATTACTTCTTGATTCAGATATGAAAGGAGGAGAGTTCCTTCAGAGATCTGGTGTCCAATTCTGAACAAGCAAAGGTCTCTAAGAGCATTTCCAGAACACCTTGAACCATGACCACTGTGGTTGGGACCAACAAAGTATCAAAGTGAGCTGGACTGTAAGAAAACCATTGTGTTTCTTTTTCTACACAAAGTCAATGCATGTACTATTTTGAGGCTTAGCTCTCTGAAGTTGTATTAACAGCTAGCTTCTGTTCAATCCACGGCAACATATTGGCAAGTGTAAATTAATCAAGTACAAACTGGAGAGCTGAAAAGAAAATGTCAAAGGGACGGCTAGGGCAAAGGAACTGTAGGAAAGAAGGGCGTCGCTGTTCATTCCAGGAAGCAAAGCAGAACCATGGGATGGGCCAGGCCATTTGTTCTCGGCCCATGTCTTGAGCTGTGTAAGTCCTGAGGTAAGGTGTCCAGTGCTTTGCACGCCAGCTCTTGGGTCATCATACAGCTTTAATTTACAGGATGTGAAACCACAGTGTTAACGTTCAAATTACAGAACTAACATTAAGAGTCTTCCTGCTTTATAAAATGGGTGATAATGCAAAGTGGAAGCTCTTTAGTGGTTCCTTCACATCAGCTTCCCACAAACTCCAGAGCTGGCTTCTTTTTAGTCAGAAGCAAATACGCCCATTTGTTTCTATTCAAGGTCACATTGTGGTTTCACTCAGAAGATTGCTCTGAACCCAAAGGGTCACAATTTCCCCATTAAGGTGGTGAAAAGTAATTGAGTCTACCCACTGCATAGTGTTTGTATTCTCTCTTCAACTTGACTGTAAATCATAAGAAGGAAAAGAGTGTATATTCTATTATTATGAAATCTCCTTGGTGTCTAGAAAAACTACCTTTGCCACAGCATTTTTTCGTCCATCTATTTATTCATCCCAAGTACTCGAGACTTTAAAAAATCCACGGTGGTCAGCAGGTGAGGATGCGAACTTCTTGAGAGCTGGACAACATCTTACTTAACTTTATACACTCAGGCCACATCAAGCACAGACTTCTTCCTGCAACAGGCACTCTTGATTTGTGTATTAGTTTATGTTTACTGACCCACCAGAATCTCCTGCATGGTTGGGGAGGCCAGTTATTAAGCAAAATAGCCCGTAATGCAGTGTCGGACATGAACTGTAGATTCAGAAAAAAATGGAGAGCATTGTGGGTTAGAGGCCCAAAGAGAAGACAGTGCCTGAGACGGGTTGTGATATTCAGAGAGGCAAAAAGAGGAGAAAGAGCATCCCCCCGCCCTCGACTTGAAGCCGAGATTAAGACAAGCATGTAGGTAGCAATGCTGAGCTGGAATATGAAAGGCCGTGAAGAACAGTTGTTCTGAACCTCAGTCTCCCATTTGTCAAGTGGGAATAACAGTACCTACTGTGACAGCTGATTGCTGCCATGTAAGCAACAGTCTTTGGAGTCTTTGGAAATACAGCTGACTCTTGAACAACATGGGTCTGAACCATGTAGGTCCACTTATATGTGGATTTTTTTCAATACATATATTTACTATAAATGAATTTTCTCTTCCTTATGATTTTAATAAAATGTTCCTTTCTCTAGCTTACTTTACTGTAAAAACAGAGTATATGATATACATAACATACAAAATACGTGTTAATCAATTGTTTACGCTATCACTAAGGCTTCTGGTCAACAGTAAGCTAATAACAGTTAATTTCAGGGGGAGTCAAAAGTTATACACATATTCTTGACTGTGCGGGGATCAACACACCTAACCCACACATTGTTCAAGGGTCAACTGTATTTCATCAAGAAATGGAACAAGTTTATATTTAAGTTCAAGCGTTTATGGCCACTTACTGACTATGTATCTTAGGGAAATTTTATATTGTCTCAGAATCTTAGATTCCTGTCTGTTTTTTTAAGATTATACAAGATAACGGGTGTAAAGCATTGAGGATAAAAAACACACATATATGCTAACACATATATATGGAATCTAAAAAGAATAAAAGGTTCTGAAGAACCTAGGGGCAGGACAGGAATAAAGATGGAGATGTAGAGAATGGACTTGAGGACACGGGGAGGGGGGAGAGTAAGCTGGGACGAAGTGAGAGAGTGGCATGGACATATATACACTACCAAATGTAAAACAGATAGCTAGTGGGAAGCAGCCAGATAGCACAGGGAGCTCAGCTAGGTGCTTTGTGTCCACCTAGAGGGGAGGGATAGGGAGGGTGGGAGGGAGACGCAAGAGGGAGGAGATATGGGGACGTATGTATATGTATAGCTGATTCACTTTGTTATACAGCAGAAACTAACACACCATTGTAAAGCAATTATACTCCAATAAAGGTGTTAAAAAATAAATAAAATAAAATTTTACTTCTCAAAAAAACCCACATATATAAGCACATAGAAAACATTTAATGTACAGTAATAAATTTTATTAATAGTATGACATATTTGGCTATTTCCCAAAACAGAAAGCCCCTGCCAACTTTGGCAGCTGGGGCATAGCCTGTTTCCTAGAAGAGGGAATAAACACTGTTGGTTGTCTACCTTTTTTTCTAAGAACTTGGGAGAGCCAACTGATAGAATCCTTACAATAAGCTTGTGTCCTAGGCATTCATTTTTATTCCCATTTTCATATGAGAAAACTGAGGCTTAGAAAAATTCAGTAACTTACCTAGCTACACACAGATCGTAAGTGGCAAGAGATTCAAAGCCAGGTCTGTTTGGCTATAAAATCTGTGCTCTTCCCTAAGCAGCTCACGGCCCCCGACATGTTCAAGTAGCTAGAAATCAGTCTCCAGTTAGGTAAGGAGTTTTCATATTTAAATAGTCATAGACATGTAGGCAGTGAGAGATCTGTTTGTTTTCTTTTACTTTCTACTTCTACCTAATTTTTCTTTCCTCATACTTTCAATAAATAAAAGTGGAAATCTATACATTATGTGGTTTATGAATAAAAGGAAAAGCCCATTTCATAATATTCTTTTAAAACATCAGAACAAGGTATTTTAAAACCACAATTTAGAATAATTAAGCCTCAACATGGTTACAGCTGATCCCCTTTCCACTCCTCTACGACGTTAGACCAGGTCTGCCTCTGAGGAACGTTGATGGCCCAAATCAATCCATCAACCAGCTATTTAATGCACATGGCAACAAAGCAATGCTTTGACTATTTTAGAAATAGAATCACCTGGGCTTCTTTGATACTCTGGCACGTTAAATAGAGCCTTTGACCCTCGAAATTTCTAAAGAACCAAGGGGAACATAGACTCTGGAATTGAACAGCCCTAGGTTCACATCCCAGCTCTGCCACTTGCTGGGAGTGTCACTTGGCACAAGTCATTTAACCTCTGTAAGCCTTGACATCCTCAACTGCACGGTAGTACCCAGTACAACCATTCATTGTAATGTTTGGCAACAAAGCAACTGCTACGAGCCTGGTAAAAATGATGGACGAGACAGGTGGGCCTGTCCTCAGTAAGGAGTCTCTTCGACCATTTCAAACATACATAATGAGTACAAACAATGAAAGATAATAAAGGGTCTCGAGTTGGAGTGGGAGAGAATTTCGATGAATGGCTCATGGTAGATTCTCACAGTGGAGCCACGTTAAGATCAGGCCTGAAGGACACGTAAGAGCAAGGCGAAGAGTGAGTGGAGAGGCAGTATGTGGAGATGCACAGCATGTGCAACGTCTTCGAACTGGGAAAGAACTTTCAACTTGGGAAGCTGAAAGAAAGCCCAGGGGTTTCCTCCTGGAGCAATGGAGAGAGAAGAGTAAGCTGAGGTCAGAGCAGGGGCCTAATCTGACAGGAACTTTGTAGCCTGTGGCTTTTGCTGTAAGTGCATTGAGAAGCCATTGATGGGCTTTAAGCAAATGTGATAAGAGATGCGTCAGATTTTTCCACGGGAGGTAGGGGTGCAACACAGGTGAAAACATGATATTTGATTTTTGAGATTCACATCTCATCCTTCCCTAAGGTTCCTTACAATTAGTTCTCTCTCAGCTCTCTTGAGCCTCTCAGGTTTGAGGAACACAGACTGTGCTCTGATGGTAACAAAATGTTTGATTTTAATGGATTATTTCATTTAAGATACAACAATATAACATATATACATGCATCTGTGTGTGTGTATATATATGTACAGGTGTGTATATATATATGTACATATGTGTGTGTTTCAATTAGGAGAGTAGTTTGGCTTTCAGCAACTCCTTTAGCTTCCTTAAAGCACTAATTTCCTCACCTATAAAATGATGAAATTAAAAACATATATGGAAAGTACTTAATGCTAGGTCTGGCGCATAGGAAGCAACTCAATAAATATCAGCTCTTATGAATTAGTTGTGACAAAATTATAAATACAATCCCTGAGATCAAAGAAAGGGGCTCTTATACTCTTACGCAGGCTGAAAAGAAACCCAGTAAGTCATCACTTTCAGGCCATACATTAGAGAAAATGACATAGTGTTTAGCAAGGGTCTCCAAATAGATGCTTGAAGGCAAAATCTAGCTGGTTTATGCAGTTGGTTTGTCTAGTACCTGGCTTTTTACTTTTCCGTTGTTGGCTCAATTTGCAAACCTTTAGTCAGGGCATATAAGCTCTAGTTAAACCCTTTTCCCATTAGTCCCTATAACGTCACACCCTGTTATTTTAAACAATTACGTTTTCTTTCTGCTGCATGAAGATCTCATGGTTACACACCTTATGGTCCTCAACATAGCTCGCTAGGTTTCCTCCAAGGGAATGGATACAGAGAGGTTCTTCCTCCAACTGAAACATTAGGGTATTAAGAAACCCATTTTATCATCTCTGGAGAAGACCAATCGAGACTTGCTTTGGTGATTCAGAAAGATAATTCAGATATGCTTGAGGTCTAATTATGATCATGGTCTCAAGTGCAATAAATCCCTTAGCACAGTCTCCCAATAGATCAAGTCTCTGAAAATTTCCGGACAAAAACACACATCGTTCCTCCTCAATAGTCCTCCCAAATCCCTTGAAAATCAACCCAGCTTACATGCACCAGTTTATATGCACCATTCCCCCACCCTTCCTTTCACTGCTGCAATACTATGTAGAGGACATACTACCACCCTACTCAGTGGCATGTCCCCCATGACACTCTGCCTAGATCCACTGAGATCGCTACTTAGAATAAGCCCACTGGGGATAAGATATTCCTTGTTCTTTATAAGCTTGCTGAGAAATCAGTGTCTTATGGAATTTTTATGGGAATTCTGGAAACAATACTGAGTGAGGAATATCATCGTATGTGTGTTTCCTCAGATAACACACTAGAGTCAGATCTGCATATGGCTTAAGAATGCATGGTTGGAACTGCGAGGGGAAAGAATCACCAGGTGCCTGTTAGCAGGCTCTATGCTCCCTCTGGGCTCTGGCCTCAGCTCACAGGTATCCCTATGGAACACCATACCGCATACGGATTGCAATTCAACTTTGAAAATTACTTGCTGCTGGCGCATGAGAAGTGTGAGCTGATAAAGACACCAAAAAGGACAGCAGCAAACACATAAATAATGGATGGGCTTGATACTGAATTTCACGTTTGAATAATGTTTAAAATGCCCACAGTGTCATTTCCTGATCTGGATTTCTGATGTCACCAAAACAGACATTAATCTAGGAATAAACATACTAGATCGAAGGATTATATACCTGAACTATCTCACAAACAATACCTTGACTGTATGCCCTCTTCAACGATGGTGAAGAAGTGGATAGTTAAGAACGCTGAAAAGAGATACATGTCTTAAAAGCAATCAGAGACTAGTCACACGTAAGCACAGCCTCAGATACAAAAGAAAGAAGTCAAAAGTCAACAGGATTAAATTTGAGTTTGAAAATAGACTGGAACTATGTAATGAGAAGACTGCTGTGGTATTAAAGATGCAAATGTTCCTAGGGTATAATCTTATTTATTTTGAAGTTACAAATACCTCATTTTATCTACCTCAGTTTCGTCATCTGTGAAATTGGAATGATGGCACCTAAGTTCTTTAGAGACTGGAGTAAGAATGTGGTGAATACAGAATGAGGTGAGTAAATCAGCATAAATAAAACCTTTGCATAGATAGTATACGTATGAATAGAAAATAAATTGCATGGAGGAGGGTAATAAAATATCTTCTAAGTGGAAGAAAGAAACAAAACCCTGGAAAGTATAAAAATGGGTCATTCCTAATGGGTGAGAATATTCCACATAACATACTGCCCATCACCAAACATCTGATTTATACCAGCCAGCTGCAATTTGAGGAAGCCTTTAATGTGTATTTATATTTTTAAATGTCAAGAAGATGATAGTCTGAAAAAAGAAGCATTTGCAGTTGTCTGAGCTTTAGAATTTCTTCCCAAAGAAGCATCTGGGCTTGCCTAGAGTTTGAAAAATACGTTGTCTTCCCCTCAATGGTTATTTTTCTAATATGTCTCATGACCACTGTAATGCTATGTTGCCTAGAGTAGATGTCCCCGGGCATCCGGAGAGTCAAACTGCCAGTCTTCATCCCTTCCACGCCAATGCCTATGTACATTCAGTGAAATTATATACTGGTAGGTGGGAAATCCAACTCTGCCTTGCAGGAAAATTTAGAAGATAAGAAAATCTCAGCCACCTTAGAAACCAGAGGGCATGTTCAAATTTTATCAGCATCCCCAGGGCTTATTCAGCTTACTATTATTTTTTTTGAATACATTATTTGGCACCTGGTATGACTCACGACAGGCATTAGCAGTGGGCCCATTTGGTACCCTTAGCCATTGAGTCCCCAGTGTCTCAGATACTGCCAAAGGTTGAGAAGTTAAAAGTATAATGTAAGGTATTAAATGTAAAGCTTGCCATTACTCTCGTTTCTCATCCCTGTTCAACTATTTCCAAAACAATGAATGCATAAAAAGATCAAGAATGGGAAACTTTTGTAAGATTTGGCCAAGACACAAGCCTAAGACATACAGACAGTAGGTTAATAAACCTATGCAGAGTAGCTACAAACAGGATGTCTCCTTGTGACTCCATGGTAAAAGGACTCAAATATGATAATGAATACAAATTCACTTTATAACATTCACAGTGGCTGCAAATATTACAATGGGCATCACCTCTGGTGCTGCATCACTGGTGAAGAATAATTAACGCCTCTTCTGTAAAATCATCCATACCATAAACAAAACTTGCTCTACACCAGTTTAAAAATCTCGTAAGTTCCTTGAGAGCCAGGGCCACCTTCTATTACTCTTGATATTCCCCATGGTACCCAGAAAAATATTTTGGTTGGAGCCAAACCCCAATAAATATATTGGTTTAGTTAATGATAGAATTAAGTGTAGCAATAAACAGATAGCTAAGCTTCTGAATCGAACAAGAGGCAAGGTGAGGAAGAGAGGGTAAGATGAAGTCTACAATGACATCACACCGAGAAATGTTAAGGTCTCTGTTAGGAAAAGTAAGATAAGGAAAGGAGGTTCCTGCTACAGAGTACAGGGATTATAATGTTGCAAAATGACAGGAAGAAACAGAACAATTTTAATTTGATTCTAATGGCTTCTCTGTTAAAGAGAATGATGTACTTGAGTATGAAACAGTCACAGAGTAGTCAATAGACAAATAGTCAAATTTGTCACTTAGGCTTAGAGAAATGTCGCTCAAGATGGGTGAAGAAATGGGAAAAAAAAATATCCAATTACTTTAAATGAGGTCGAGTCTTCCTGCTGAGACAAATTACAACCTTGGAGTATTGATAAATCTCACAACTGAAGTAAATTAATTACTTTGAGTGTTTTCAAAGAAATAATGGAGAAGTACAAGGGTGACCAAAGATAAGCAAAGTAGCTGATTTTCAGAAGAGAAAATACGAATTGTTTGAACTGAATAATTTTGATGTTGAGTCTGAGAAAAATAATGCAATGCTTATTATGAGATATCATGGATGCACTAAGAAAAGACCAATTCAGAGTGTCCAAAACGCTTTTTTTCTCCCTACATAATTATTAAGAATTTAGATCCATGAGAAAAGCAATAGGTATGATTTATCTGGATTTTAGTAAAGTGCTCTGCCCGTCGTCACGATCTCCTTATTGTTAAAGATCAAGATAGGACTGGATTGTAATATTAGCTGGATTTGTAACTGATTGAGCAGTGACAACCGTAGGGTGTATCTGATGAATGGGATCGGTATTAACTAAACAGTATCTAAAAGGTTGACACTGAGCTCTGTTCTGGATCCTAATCTATTCAACATTTAAAAAAATAATTCAATTAAGCGAAGATCACATTTGTAAATAAGATGAATAGGGGGGCAGGAAGAAGGGATCATCTGGGTGATAAAATTGGGCATTTAGAATAACTCAATAACTAGAAGAATGAGACAAATTTAAATCAATGAAACATTTTAAATACAATGTCAGGTCTTGTTGGTGAATACAAACCAAACTAAACGTATTAAGTATGCGGGGAAGGAGTGCAGGCATAATAGCTATGCCTATGGGGGGAAATGGCCTAGGTTTCTAATTCCACAACATGAGCTGCCAAAAATATCTGTTGCAAACTTAGGCAGCAACAAACATCTAGGAATTATCTAGAAAGTGGGAGAAGATAATTCCACTTTACTCTGAAACATTTACATCATTCCTAGAGAATTATACACAATGCTGAGTCCTGCAGAGATATAAATAAACTGAAATACATTCTTGAGAGAGAAACCCCGAACCATCACATAAGACACAGTGGAAAAATGAGGCCATGTGACCTGGGGAACAGGTGAATATTAATATTAACACCCACTGAAAAGCTGAGTCAATTTAGGAAACAGTCCTTTCAGTACTGAGAAATAGCTTTACTCCTTTCCATTTTATTTCTTGTGCTTTAAAAGTAATCTTTTTCCTGATTATATCACTATAGAAAACTGAGAAAATACATAACAGTACACAAAAGAAGATAGTGTTATTTTGTTAGTACTGGGTCTGTTTCGTGCCAGTCTTTGCATACATTTACAACGGGACTATAATTTTGTGCACAGTCATTTAGCATTATATCATGAAAGCTTTATTGTATAAGTTAATATTTACCTTTTCATGAAAGTCTGAAGATTTTATGAACATTTTGAGAAATGACAGTTTTTAAGTTAGCTTTTGAAGTGAAGCATCTCCTATATACCAGGTTTTCAGGCAGTGTCCTAGATGTTAGGGACTCCACAAAGAATAAGAGAGACAAAATCTCAGCTCTTGTGTCGTTTATTACTTGAGGGTGTGTTTTTTGATAGGGGATATAAAATAGACATGCAGGCAAGCAAAGAAAATAAAGAGATCCTTTCTGATAATGTGCACCATAAAGAAATTTGATTTGACACACGTACCTCTAAAGCTGTATGACATTTGAACTGAGGCCTGAATAACAAGAAGGAACAAACAATGCGAAAACCTCACAGCAGACAGTTTCAGCGAGAGGGAACAGCAAGTAGGAAAGGCTGTAAAGGTGAGGATAAACCTTGTGCTCAAGGAATAGAGAGAAGGCCACTGTGGCTTGAGTTCCTTAAGGGCAGAGAAGGGTGGGACGAGATGAGGTCACATTCTTAGTTAAATGAGGTCATGGCAAGGATTTGGATTTTACTCTACAGAGGGGAATCTTTCGAAGGTTTCTGAGTAGGGAAATGACCTCAACTGGTTTACTTTTTTTTTTTCCTTTAAATTGAAGTATAGTTAATGTACAGTATTATATTGATATAAGTTACAGGTATACAACATAGTGAGTCACAATTTTTTTTTTTTTTTTTTTTTTGCGGTATGTGGGCCTCTCACTGCTGTGGCCTCTCCCGCTGCAGAGCACAGGCTCCGGACGCGCAGGCTCAGCGGCCATGGCTCACGGGCCCAGCCGCTCCACGGCATGTGGGATCTTCCCGAACCGGGACACGAACCCGTGTCCCTTGCATCGGCAGGAAGACTCTCAACCACTGCACCACCAGGGAAGCCCGTGAGTCACAATTTTTAAAGGTTATACTCCATTTATAGTTACTATAACATATTGGCTATATTCCTTGTGCTGTACAACATATCCTTGTAGCTTATTGTATATCTAATAGTTTGTATCTCTTAATCACCTACCCCTATCTTGCTCCTCCCCTTTCCCTCTCCCTACTGGTGACCACTAGTTTGTTCTCTATACCTGAGTCTGTTTCTTTCTTGTTACATTCACTAGGTTGTTTTAATTTTTATATTCTACATGTAAGTGATACCATACAGTATTTGTCTTCCTCTGACTTATTTCACTTAGCATAATACCCTCCAAGTCCATCCATGTTGCTGTAAGTAAGTATTGTTGACTCTCGAACCAGATGACTAAATACAGGGACACAGTAAGGGAGAAGAGACTAGGAAATTAGAATTCAGTGATTAAAAACATCCTTTAGTAAGCACAAGTCACAAAAATAAATTATGTAGGTTAAATCCTTATAAACAAACTCCAAGGAACCACCCTATCTACTTAATTATCACTAAATACTGCTCTGTAAAGTTGGCCATGTGGATGGAGTACAGACATTTTGCTGCTGTTGTTGTACTGGGACTGGGACTGGCTGCCACTGGAATTCTCCTGTGGTCTCAGTTCAAATGTTTAAAATGTCATCTTGTGTGGAGGGTGGTAAGGGAACTATGCCAGGGAAAAAAGCAAGAGGTTAAGGAAAGAAACCCCCCAGCTTTCTCTGTCGGTCTCCTAGATAAAGCTAGAGCCACGGGGCTGAGGTGAAAGAAGGCAGAGCACGCTGAATAAAGACGTGCCACAGCTGGTGCAGGTGAAAACTCACTGGCATAGCCGTCTTGTTCACCATCCTCAGATCCTTTGAGGCAACCCCACTCCCAACAACAAGCATGGCTCGGTTGTTTTTCCAGTGTTCCTTGTAGGTTGATTATTTAGAGCTCTACCAAGGATGCTTATGCTTTATTCGGTCAAGAACGCCTACAAACAGTTTCAGGTCCTAAGGCCGTTTTTGAGTAGGTTGGAGAAAAAGATTCAGAAATACGCATTTACTGGATCATCAGGTAGCCGTCCAATTCCCAGCTGGTGATCCTGGAGAGAATTATTACTGAAAGTTTCCAAACAGCTTTGGGGGCCTGTGAGAACGCTGCAGCAGTAGGACTAAAGCTTTTATACCAGACTCTCCACAAGAAGGAGGGCATGCCCTTTAGTCTTTACTCACATAATCCTGCAAAGTTCCATTCCAACACAGAGGGGTACTGCAAGCCTCCACCGGAAAGCCTGATTATATTGGCACCAGATTTCTCTCAAGCTTGTCCCCAGTTTCTACCCGCTAGCCCAAAATGGCAGGTATGTGCGTGTGTCTCCATGTATATGTATGGGTACATTTAACTTCTCATCTCCCAATTCAGGGATATTCGATTCTATTTTTAAAAGAGCTCATAATTATTTAAACATGACAAAACACAGAAGTTCTACTCTTTTTGTGCTTTTGGCTCAAGAAACAGGCATGCAGCTGAATGTCTGCTAAGACAGTGAGAAGCTAGCCTGCTGTAATCTAAGCACAGCCTCACTGGAGACTGGCTGCGTTACATTCTTCTCTCTCAGAAACGAACTAAATAACTGCATCTAGTGAAACTCTCTTCAGACATTGAAAAGGACTTGTTAACACATATATCTTAAAAGATATTTTTAGATAAAATGGGAAAATTAAAATCTGTTCAGGGAAAAACAGATTAGAGGCCAGAGAAGGTGACTTTATTTAGTTGCTTAAAAGGACTTGGCACATCATTCGGAGAGTTAAGTGAAAATTAGATGCAATGAAATCCCAACACAGTATGGCACCAGAAGAGACCCACACCCCTCTCCGTGCACGCAGAAAGCAGCTTTGCATGTTGTCCTTCTGGACACTGAAGCCAAGAGTGGTATGGCCTTCCTGGGAGCTGGGACGCAGCCTTAGAGTTTGCCTTGGCTCACATCCCAGGAACTGGGCTCTTTGGAAGCTAAGGGCACAGTGCCGTGCCCGAGAAGCCATGGGAATACACCAAGGCTTTCTCAAAGGCAGCAAACCTACACAACCCAAAGGGCTCAGGACAGAGTTTTATTGTTCCCAATGGAATTAGTATCTACTTCATCACGAAAGGAAATGCGGTAAGTACAGGCTGTTGGAGAGCAGCTGTATCATGCGCTTGACAGAGCAGAAGATCTAGAGGCAGAAACAACTACCAGTTTAAGTCTTGACTCTGTTACAAGTGATGCTAACCAAATCACGCATTGTGATTTGGGAGCACAGTTTCTTTACCTGTAAAATGGGAGCGAGAACAGCTAAGATATTTCAAGCAGCAAGATATATTCCAGGCACCTGTGCTAAGAGGGTCCTGGAGGGGTCATTCAAGAGAATATGCTGCAGGCAGGTCAAGTTCACTGGGAGGCTCCAGCTGCCACACCTTGGGGTCCATTGGTACTTGTGCTGAGGCCATGCTTCCCCCAGGCTGTTCACAGACAATGACTCAGTACGGTACTGGTATAGGGCTTTTTCTACCCAGTGCCAGACTACTGTCGGAGGCAACTTGCTGCTTGGACTGAGTCTTTCTCAGAATTGCACTGCAATCTGAAGCTCTTCCAACCCATCCCTTCTTATTCATTCCTCTGTTCACGGGTTTCAAACCTGCATTGCAGTCTAACAGCTCCCGTCACCTGCTCTGCTCCCTCCCTCTGTATTTCTCACCTGTGCTTCTCATCCCGTCTTGGTGTCTGTTCGTTGACGACCCAAACTGAAACATACCAAACAACTGAATGAAATGATCTCATTTCATTCTCATAATAAGCCTATGAAATGAGTGTAATTATCCTCATTTTACAAATATGGGAACAAGGGCACAGAGGAATTAAGTTAAAAATAATCTAGTCCTTATTTCACAAGTATGTTGTGAAAATTTAGTGAGATAGTATATATGAAAGGGCTTTATAGCTAGTATTTTTTTTCAGGGCAGAGGAAAACAATCGCAAACAGAATATCCGGCATAGTTTTAAATTATGATTATTTTCTTTCTTGGTTTTCCACCAGTCTCACGTGCTTATGGTAGAAAACTTCAATTAGCCTCCAAAAGAGCCCTGAAAAAGTTAACACTTTGTCTTTATCATACACTTTGTCCCACAAACCCTCTCTACCCTTTGGTGTTTGAGGACAGGTACGAGTGAAATTTGGATGTGTGAGTCAGGTCGCTATGACATGCCTGACATGGCATTCTGCTCTTTAAAACCAGAGTTCTACTCTCCTAACCTTTCTAATCAATTTAAGAGCGTGCAATTTACTAGCAACTGAGGAAGGTAAAACTAAAGGAAATAAGAGCCCTTCTGCTTTTATTAATGTTCGTCCTAAACACTCAGGCATTTTAACAAAAATCCTGGCATCCACATGTGTACTGTTTAGTGTGCATGGTCAAAACGATCTTTTTTCCCCTCTCTGATTATTGCGCTTGACCTGATAAAAGCCTCATTTTCTGTTCCTTTGACGAAACAGAGGCTATCAGTAATTTTCTCACATGCCCATGTTCTCACCAGAATAGTTTCTTCCATGGCTTCTCGTTTTGCACTCTCGATACAACCCAGGCTTCCTCAATCTCTACCTCCTACAGGGGTCTAGTTATAAGCCTGCTGAAACAACAGCCTGGACCAAGAAACTAGCCCCATTTTTAGGCACCAGCAGTCAATAGGCAGAGGATCGGTGTAGAAGTGAAGTTCTGGGTCGGGCATTCTTCTCAAAATCCTCAGATGTTAAGACGGTACTACCCAGACAAGTCTAGTGCTGCTTTTTGTGAGAGAGGTGGAGGAAGGGGCAGAAAAGGAGGAGAAAGGGGTCTCAGCAGAGAGCCGCACTGAGTGCTGCAATGGAAATGAGAGAGGAAGTGCTTCCTCAACACGTCCTGAAGGGAACCAGCAAGCTGCGTGTTCCCCTCAGCTTCGCCTAACATGCGAATGGTCAAAGAAAGCAGCGAGCATGGAACTGTTGCATCTGTGCGGGATCGAGACGGTGCTTTTAAGGGAGATAGCCCGTTCAGACTGATGGATAAGTTTGGACTCCTTTGGGAGTCAAAAAGCCCATTTCCTCAAGCTGCCTGAATATCAGCCTCTAACAGATTAGGCAATGTCAGAGAATCCCAGGGAGCTCAGAAAATGATCAGGGAACAACACCTCCTCCTCCCTGCTAATTCTGACAGCTCCCGCCCTGAGATGCATCCCTCTGGATGGAAATGCCAGCTTGCCTCTCCCACAGGGGTTGCAGGCGGCAGGAAACTGAGCCCCCTGTGTGGGACTCGCTGGCTTCTCCACTTGTTTTCATTTTGCCACCAGACACTTCTATTTAAACTACTTGGAAGGATATCTCAATAACGTCCCTTGGTGAGCGCCACAAGACAGAAGATGAGAATCCATCTGCCCTTTTCTCTGCACCCAGCCTTTAATCCTGGTTGATCTCACAGAGGCTACAGAGACTGAGGACCTTCGACAGAAGAGCCTGTCTTCAGGTACTTATCAGGTTAACAAGCAGGACAGACAGCTGCTGAGCACTGAGTGACACTGGTAAGTACCCATTTTAAAGGATCAGTTTAAATCAATTAATCACAATAAGGCTCAGTAATAGACCAAAAACTATACACATGCTCCCAAAAATAAATATATGGCCCATCTCCACTTCCAGTTCAAACCAATCTTCGGAAAATCCAAATACTACATACCCCTTGTAAAAACAGACCTTGCTTAAGATTTACCAAGATTTGTTTTTGTTTGTTTTTTTTTTTTTTGCGGTACACGGGCCTCTCACTGTTGTGGCCTCTCCCGTTGCGGAGCACAGGCTCCGGACGCGCAGGCTCATCGGCCATGGCTCACGGGCCCAGCCGCTCCGCGGCATGTGGGATCTTCCCGGACCGGGGCACGAACCCGCGTCCCCTGTATCGGCAGGCGGACTCTCAACCACTGCGCCACCAGGGAAGCCCCCAAGATTTGTTTTAAATGAGGCCGTGCCATATTTCCTCAGCCCAAATCTTGCAGATGATTTTGTGAATATATGAGTAGTTGGGTAAATACATTATCAGTGAGGAATGCCTTTACTCTGCTCCTTATTAACACGTGGGGAGATCCTCCCTAGGAAACCCCTGGGTTCTCCCCATCCATTCACTTCTTGCCCCGGATAGGTGATGTGGCTCTCCTGATGGTTAAATTTTGGAAGAATAACACACAGTTGGCTCAGTTTCACTCTTCTCCCGTTGGGAAGGGTCCTACCCACCAAGATCAAAGCTTCCTCGTCCTCTCTGTCAGTCACTGGCAGAAGCCTACCCGCATGGGGCCACCTCCGGGGGCCAGTCCTGCCATGCTCAGCAGGGGTACATCCTCTAAGTCAGGGACTCAGTCTTAGTAAACCACGTGGCTAACAGGTCCACGGCCACAACCACTTCGCCATTATCGGCACTAAGGTGAAATTGTAGCAACTGTTTTCCCTTCGTTTTTTCTTAACTTGCCCAGAACCCAGGATGAGAAGAGAGATCCTATTGACTGAGAGCTCCTTGGAAACACAAATAATTACAGTACCAATAGCCTGGTTATCATGTGAATAAAATGGTTTTTGTACCCTTTGGAGATAGATGCTATACTGCTGGCAGGAAAACGATAACCTGTAAACACGGCAATAAGCAGTTAGGTGGGAGGAGAGTAGGAAAACAGTCCCTGGGTCAACGTGTTCCGAGCACTGAAAATAAGGCAACGCATAGGAGCGCTTTTCAAATAAGCAAACGGAATAATGAGAGATATAATCACACAACACACTCATGTTTTTAGGAACTTTATATCAACTTGGTGTTAGCACCAGTGACCAAACTCTCATCTCTCACATATATTTATACATGCACACACACACACGCTCACTTACTCACTAGCTGAGAAATACTGTTAATAAAGAGATAACATATGTGATAAAACTCTTTGAAAATAGTAAAGTGCTATTAAAAATACCAGTATGGAAGGTATTATTACTTTATCTCAAATGCCTACATTCATAAGAGATTAAGAGATCAGTGGGAGAAAATGAATGGAGAATATGGCAAAAAGTTGAATCAAGATCATAAAGGTTCTTTTAAGTACCTCTAAGATGCTCCTTCTTCAGTGAATAAAAGGCCCACATAGTTTTTCTGATAATAAAAGGTATATACTATGATAATTTGGTACTTGGTAATTACGGTAACGTGCAGTGTTCTTAAATCACACAGCCATACATATGTTTGTTGTGCTATGCATATTTTGTTATGAGGAAACATGTTCATTTTCATCACATTTCACGGCAGACGTGCCTATTAGTGGTATTAT
The DNA here is from genome assembly GCF_949987515.2 of Delphinus delphis. Classification (NCBI taxonomy): domain Eukaryota; kingdom Metazoa; phylum Chordata; class Mammalia; order Artiodactyla; family Delphinidae; genus Delphinus; species Delphinus delphis. Next base: position 63,729,927 of record NC_082686.1, read on the forward strand.
GTTATATCTGCTGGTGCCAGGCATATTCAGAGAGTACCAACGGCCCTCCTCCCTAAGACACTCCTACATTTGTGAGGCATGGACATACCGAGCCTGGACCTTACTCCCTGTGAGAAAAGAGCTGAACGTACAAGAACCTATTCAGAGGGGAGAGTCCTACACCCACATGTGGCACAGCTACTCCATGTGGACACTCATATGTCCTCCTGATACCTGCAAAAGGGCCGGAAGGGCGGTGGAGGAGGGATGGAGTGGGAGTTTGGGAATAACAGACGGAAACTATTATATATAAAATGGATAACAACAAGGCCCTACTGTCTAGTGCAGGGAACTATATTCAATATCCTGTGATAAACCATAATGGAAAAGAATATTAATAAAGAATGTATATATATGTATAACTGAATCACTTTGCTGTACAGCAGAAATTAACACAACATTGTAAATCAACTGTACTTCAATGAAAAAAAGGTCACTTCTTTGTGTTGCCCACTTATTTCAAATGGAGGCAGATACACACAGCAGTTGAGAGTTCTCTCAACCAAAAAGTTACATAGCCCATCCCAGGCTGAATTCTCAGCAAATACCTGCAAAAAGTATCTATAACTTTATAATCAATTCCTCTGAGCCCCAGAAGCAGCAATATTCCTGAGGTGCTCATGGAACGGAAGTCACCTAAGTCTCTAATCAATATAAGGCCGTTCTAGGGGGTTATTCCTCCCCAGAGAACACTTGCTTCTTTAAGTATGTCGACATTTATTTATAATTTCTACTGCCCTACATTCAAAAGGGATTCAAGAGACCAGTATGACTATAGAACTGACTTCTGTCCAGTTCCTGATTCATTTTGATCCCCATGTCATTTTTCCTAATTGAAAGTTTTCACGGAGAATGATACTATTATTTGCTTTTGCATGCATAGCCATTTCTTATAATAGTAATGCTATGTATTTTTGCCACAATCTCAACTATAATTCTGTACTTGTTTACCTGGTTACATCTATTGATGCACATGAAGGAAAATGATGAGACATTAATCAAACATTGTCTATTAACAAGTACATGCGTCTGGTGACCTTGCTTCTTTGGAAAGATAGATATGTATGTGTTTGTTTGTGTGGGTGTATGTGTGATTGTATATATACATGTATATATACACATATATATACACATATATATGTATATATACACATATATATACACATATATATACACATATATACACATATATATATATCTGTGTACACACACACCATTTTTTATTATGAAAATCTAAATATTCCAAGAAATTTAGACTTTTAGAAGAAGATCTTGTCTGCTATGTGAATTTAATGGTTGAATTCTCACTTAGTTTTATTTTAGATTTACATCCACACGAACCACTAATGTCCCCTTCTATCAATCCAGAATAAAATCTGGCTTTAGGATACTCATTCCAATGAGACACAGTTAAAAGATATGGGTGACAGAGATAGAGATAAAAGAAATCGAGGATCACTCCTGTAAGAGTTTCCAAAAAGGAAAACAACCATGGAAGAAAAACATGGGAGAGGAACAGGTGGGCCAGCAGAGTTTTGCTTTCTATGCGACATCGGGTACTTATTATTCACATGAGGACTAATTTATAAACCCAGATAGTGTTTATAAACTCCACCATCCTAATGGAAATGGAAGCATTAATACAACCAGGGGATTCTTTACTTTTCAGGTTTTAATTAAAATCACAGGTGTTACAAAGCAAAAGCGTCTTCGTGGAATACAAGTCTAATGAAGTATTTCCTTGCCTAGCACAGAGCTCTGTGTGCACTTCCAGCTTCCTGACACAGCCATTTGAAAATTCGACCCCCAGGTAACCCGGAGAGCTCTCTCTGAAAATTAGAAAGGCAAATTACACCACTTTTTTTTTTTTCAAATATATACGGTTGCCAAGTCACAGTCAGGAAAAATAATAGCTAGTCATAAGGAAAACACACACACACACACACACTCACACACACACACACACACACAGCCTTACAACATGATATCTTAATTGACTAACCAAAGGACTATAGGCAAGTTCGTTTGTTCTATGTGCAGAGTAGAAAACTTGAAAGAGAGAGAAAAGGGACAGGTTGGGACACAGGAAATGTGGGAATACAGCAAAGGAAATCTAAGAGGGGAGAGAGAGAGGGAAAAAAGGAAAAGAATCGTTCAGAGAAAAATCACACCAGCATAGAAGGACTGCACACTAGTCTTGCTACAAATCATGGAGGAAAAAGTACACCAAGTTCTAGGAAACAACTTGGACTAAAATGCCCACCAAGTGACTGTTACTCGGCCCACACACACTTCTTTTTATCTCTTCAAGGTATCTCCCAGTTTACACATAAACAAATCAGGGCCGTGGCAAAATTACACTGGCTTCCCTGTCAGTGAGGCTGCACAAAGAACAGCAGGCTACATCCACAGTCAGATTCCAGCTGCTCTGTCGAGTGATGGCGAAGGTTTATGATGATGACAGTATATGAGCTTATTAAAAGTGAATGCTGTGTTCAGCTATGTGTTTGGTATTTTACAAAGATCTTTTCTAATTCATACAACATGTCTGGGAGGTAGGTGTGTTATTAACCCTTTAGTAGTATATACACATAAACTGCTTCAAATTATACAACTTTTGAGTGAAAGAGCTGTGTTTGAAAGGAGGGCTTGAAAAGAACAGGAGTTTTTAAAAACAGTATTGTTGTTGTTCCTGAAGGCCAAGACACACACACATACACTAATTTTATACAAACACACACACACACACACATCTATTTCTATGTACGTGTGCATGTGTTTAGGGGATAAATGTGAGAATAAACTAACATTTATGAAATGCTGGCTCTTTTGAAGGCATCTGCTGAGTTCATATTTTATCTCGGTTCTCACAATGTCTTATAAGATATGATTTTAGCGTTCTTTATTGGTGTTTATAAGCTACTGAAGCTCTGAATGGTTAAGAAGTTTTGACTAAATTCAGCAGGAAAGGGCAGAAGCAGTATTTAAATCTAAGTCAGTCTGACCCGAGAAGAGCATTCCGCCAAAGAAATATAATGTAGGCTATAGATGTCATTTAAAACTTTCTAGAGGCCATATTTGAAAACAGTAAAAATGAACAGGTCCTGGTGGACACAGCCATCACAACGTCAGTCAACTGTTGCCTTCTCTTGCGTTGGCCCAGTTTTAAGGATTTTATTTTCCTATGTCTCTGGATATAATACCTCAGGAAAGCCCTACAACAGCCCCAAGTAAGTAGTGGAGTAGGGAGTGAGGTTTGGGAGTTGCTACTGCACTTTCTATAGCTACACACACAACTCCAAACCTGGCACGGTCTCAGGCAGAGCAACTATACCCACAGGAACAGACTTCCTCTTTACCAGCCTAAACGTGTGAAGGTATCTCCCTGCCAGTTTATTATACCTTAGTTTAAATCCTCCAATTGGAGAAATAAAATTCCTGTGAGAAACCAGGATATGGAGAGTGAAAAATATATACATATGCCAACTACACTGATTTAGAAATACAGTGTGAAGATTAAGAGTTGGTGCCACACAAACATGCAACAATGGCTGTTATGATGATGCAGCTTAATAACAAGCATTTCTCACCTCAACACTGTAACTGTATTCCTAGATATGCTTATTTTAAACACCATATGGATACACACTGTGATGTGTCTTTTTAGAATGTAAACCTTGGCCCCTGATATACTTGTACAGTGTCCCATACTGGATTTTCTTAAAGTGGGGTCAATCCTCTAAGGCGTATGTAGGCAAAAGATGGATTTATCCCAGTATCTTTAATTGACTATAGGCAAGCAGAATATAGAGTAATTAATTACTTACCCATTAATCCAGCAAAGTTGTTGAGAGGATTAAAATATCCAGTCATTCTTAAACTTGACCACAGAAAGACATAGTTTCAGATAAATGGACAGAACAGAAAGTTTATTCAAACACACCCACAGTGGGTTTCACACTGGGTGTCATGCATACAAAGAGGTGGTCCTTGCCTTTATGGGTTTTCCATTTAAGAACAGACACACTGATGATGAAAACATTGAAACATACAATAGAATAAATAGTAAATATGAATGATTTTCTTTTCATATTCATGTTCTGTGCATACATGTTCACAAATTTTCCAGCCAATCCTACTCTAAATTTATCTACAGACCATAAAATTAGTGAGTCACTCTTCTTTACTGCCCACCCAGCATATGCTTTATGAGTCTAATTAGCTCTAAATAAAAGAACTGAATTCTTAACCAAGCAGATACATCTCTAAGCAAATCAGGATCCTGTATATTATGCATGTTTTATACCCTTTTTTAAAAATCACTTGATAATATCACATTTCTCTTTTGCTAGTGATTTAAAAGATCTCTTATACATTCTTTGGAATTTCCAGTGATTAAAAATGTCATTTTTTTAAGGTGTAGAATCTGGCATTTAACTCCTACTATATATTAAGCACCATACTAAGTTTGTAAGATATATTGCATCACATCATTTAATCCTTGAGCATCCTAAAACACAGATATCGCTAGAGCCATTTCACAGATGAAAAAACTGGGAATCAGAGATATTAACCGATTAACCAACTGACCCAAGAACACACAACTGGTAAGTGGTTGAACCACGATATAAATCTCGGAACTCTCTGACCTCCATAACCAGAATGTTCTTATGATAAGAAAAAAGTAATCTTGAATCAAGCCATAAATAAACTGTGGTTGCTCAACCTGGGTAACACTATATGGGCCAAAACTAAAGGGTGATTTTAAAATAATCCGATTGATTCCCCGTGTGATCGTTAATATAATTATACTCCTCCAAAAACAATTTCCGTAATATGCGCAATCACAGCATTACTAGAATAGTGACCTGGAAATCTACAATAGTCATTTCTATGTATATGTTTTAGTTTACTTAGTCAAGCCTTAATCTCATTATTTTATAGTCTTAACTTCTAATTGCCTGGGCTGGGAAGAGGCTGAGAGTAAAATCTGTAATTCCTGAAGGTGAATCCAACAGACATTAGCCCTTGAGTGTTTTCCAAAAGGATGACTACAGCGTTAATAGAGTAGGCACGCCATGCTTGAAGAGCTAAAGGGGTAGCAGACAGCAAAGGCATCACTGCGTAACAGTTGAGTCAGTAGGCAAGCTCGCATCAGAAGAAGCCATTGCTGTGTTTTTAGTCCATGACCAGGCGTCACTTTCCATGTGTGTAAGGTAAAACTAATAACTCCCAATTCACGCAGATATTATAAAGATCAAAAGAAAATACTATTAGTCATTGTCTGATAGCAAGCATTCAGTGTGGGTGCCTCCCCTTCTACCTCACTGAAGCTCACCCACGTCTTGTTCAGCAGGAAAAATTCTCTGAGAGTAAAGACAAATGCAAAATATACAAATAGCTCATCTACACTGAAGAGTCGCCCTGCCCAGATTGAGAATTCCTATCAATCTGTGAGATTAGTGTATTTATGGTCTCTAATTTAGGGAAAAGTGAAAATGGAACCAAGGACTAGGGTGAAGTAAAGGGATGGTGTCTTGACAGAGTGGCTTCATCATTTTGTTCTAAGTGGTACAAAGTGGTATGATGTTCCTTCACAGCTGATATAACCACAATTAAATGGAAACATACATGCTCTCCCTCACACATTTCAAATGTGAAACCGTGTGATCTGGTAACCACTCCGCGTGTGTGCCTGAACGCTATGCTACTGGGCCCCTTGGAGAAGGAACGATGTCAGCAGAAGACTTTGCTACAAAAGTTTTCGTTATATACAAAGATGCCTCTCTTCTCTCCACTACGTCTCTCCAGATGTGTCTTCCCAGAGAAGGATCCAGCTTAAGGAGCAAGGGGGGAGGAAGAGACCGAACAGGAGACACATTAAGAGTGAGACCCAGAACAGATGACAGATATAAACGGCTTCAGGAAGCACCCTTCTTCATCTTTCCATTTCACACTTGGACGGCTGCAACATTCTTAGGAACCCTCCTACCCCCTACCCCACCTCCTGTAAACGTTTTATGTAACATCGGCCTATCAGTTGTGTGGGCACGATGAACATGATGGGCACGCTGTCAGCACTCGCCCCGAGGAGGGATTGGCAAGGCCAGAGCTCGAGAGAATGACTGACATCATGGAAACACACTTTTCCTAAGGTAAACTGCAATAGAAACATCAGACAGTAAGATACCGACTCGCAGACATTTCGTGCAGGGGCTGAATATACCGTTGCTTCTGAAAAGACTGTGGACCAGGGGCTGCCTGTCACAGTTCCTGTTTCTCTGGTGGGCGGGATGGAGGCAGGAGTGACAGAGCCACACATCAGCCACAATGGACATGATGGATGGGCCAGAAAAACCAGGCAGTGAAGCCCAGCCTCTCCTGAGAATCCATTTGTTATTTCCGGTCTCTCTCTCTCTCTCTCTCTCTCTCTCTCTCTCTCTCTCTCTCTCTCTCTCTCTCTCTCTCTCATACTGCAGCTAATCAGTAGTGATAGACGAGGGTACGGAGTCACTCCTTCCTTCAGGCACCCAATTGCATTTTCTTTCCTTTGTCCAAGGTCTCTTATCCATTTCTCAATGAGTCCTTTATTCAAATAAGAAAGGAGCAGAGCCTTCTCCTAAAATTGACTGTTGATGCAAGAGTCCTGGTGTGTTGAGGAAAAAAAGGTAGGAAAGGAAGGCAGGATCAAAGGGTTTCATTGTTTGGCTCATAAAGGGAGAGAGAGAAAGCATTTCCAGGAGGAGTGCACTGAGTAATTAGGGTTGAATGTTGAAAAGGAAGTTCAAATAAAAATGCAGCAAAATTAGAGGGCCGGGAGTAGCATGATTTGGCAAAAGTCTAGACCTCAGCCCTGTGTCCCTGTTTGAATTGGATGTAGTCATTCCAATTGACCCATTAAGGCAGCCCAGTCACAAGAGCGCCTGATGTTTACAGGACCTTGTCATTTGCACGGCTGTACTGACGACCCACTTAAATAGAAATGGACAAATTGCCGGACATATCTCATTTTTATTTACCATCTTCAACAAGTATGAGCCAGTGAGTACAGCTGAAATGAAGACTACGGCTGAGTCTGTATAAATACGGTGGGGCCAGAACATTCCGTGCCTCACATTGGCTGAGATTCATCTTTAGAACCAAGCCACATGGTGAATACTCAAAACATTGGACCCAGCATCTGCATGTGAGGCCAAAACAGCCTCTCAAGAAACAGCTAGACTGGCTATTTTGGTCCTAATAGATTTGGCTGTGCACACGGGGATCATTTTTCATCATGAGATCTAAGGTCTGAGGATGGTGATGTGCTGAAAATCATTAACAGGGATGACAAAAAGATCACCATGTTAACTATGACAACCACGATGGAGACAGACTCAGAAAACAGGGTATATCAGGGCCTCCTCTTCCTCAGTGAACTTTTCTAAATGGATTTAAAGAACTTAGTGGCCACCCTTCCTAAAAAGACTCTAGTTTATACCTCCAAACCTTAGAAAACAGTGCCTCCTCATAACTAAACTAAAATCTGTGACCTCTTTGCAAATCGATCTTTTCAATAAACACTTCAGGACTCTGCGTCACTACTGGACAGTAGTTTTCCCACATTAGAAGCAGGTGGTCTTCCGTTTATAGATAAACATTGTTGAATGAAACATGGAAAAGTGATTTGGCCATTCTAATCGGCACCACCTTCTTAAGGTCATCTCATCAAAGCCATACAGACACGTCCCTCCTGTATATGAATGCGTTGATATTATTATCAGATTATCAAGAAGACCGAATTTGCAAATGTTTTTATCTGAATAAAACTAAAATCCAGAAAACCATTTTTTATGTTCTTGCCTTGTACAAAATTAAAATATAAATTCTGGAATATGGAAATTACATAATACATCTGTTTATATATAATTATATTTGTATAATCATAATGTATGTCTTTTATTATAATAGGAATCCTGATGGTTAAATAGACAAAGATGCTAGGAATAGATACGTGGTGTCCGATCATGCCAAGCACTATTTCTACACTTAAATTACATTGTTCTCTGTAGTATATAAAATACTCAAACTGGTTCCCCTGAAAACTATGATACTTCTGTTCACTTCAACTGTCAATTTGGCAGCATTAATACTGCTTTAAAGAGAATACTTTTAAAAAATACACTGATCTTATTAGGAAAGTAATACTGGGAAAAATCAATTCAGTGCCATAAATTAGAAGAATGAATGAAGCCTTTTGGGAACTGAAATCATCAGCACCTGACTATCCTTTAGCCTAGAGTCAACATCCTCTTCTTTACCCAGTTATCAAATAGGTGCTGCAAACATTACCCTGAAAATAGGTATGACTATGCAGTTGAAATAACTAGATAATGTTCACTTCGGTACAGTTATTTAAATTGCTTCAGCGGCCACATTTTCAGCCCCAATTATTTTGTAGCAATCGACCTTTATAAAAGAGGAAAAAGAACCAACTATGAAGCTGACAATTTGATTACCACCTTAGACTATAATCCGTGTTCATGAGTGACCTGGAACTCTCATATAAATTGACTCTTTAGATTGAGAATTCTATTTGTGTTTCTTTTTTCTTTCATTCAAGCCATAGGTTTATAAACAGATAATTTAACATTCAGGCCCTTGATTGTCAAATGAGTTTCCAATTCTTAATTCAATGGATTAATATTCAACCCTAAATGTTGCTTTAATTACACAGAATACATTCTGAGAATTATTTCTGTGAATGAGGTTTCAGGAATTTCTGCCACGCAGTTATTTTCTTTCCTTGTTCTAACAGAGTGGCCCTCTCTCCTGGGAAGAGCAGATAACCTACCCAAGCAGCACCGACCTATGAAGGCACCGTCCCTCAGCTGTTGTACCCTGAAGGCACAAATGTTTGGCTAAGTATCGACATTTCCCCCTTCATCAATGCTAAAATTTAGCGCTGAGTTTCTACAATAAAGGCTTATGTCTTTGGCCTTTTTCTTATTAATCCTATTACGCTTGTCTTTATGAGCTCTCCTAGTTTCTTTCACTCCCTCCGGGGCTTAGTTGCAAATGAGATTTCACATCTCAGTGTAAAATAACCCGAACATTTTTCTAGAAAATTAAATAAAAGTCCTCCACCCTGGCACTACATGCCTAGAATCCAATTTCTGGAACCGATGTCTTTCCCAATGCCTCACTGACTTCTTGCCATCTCACTCTTCTTAGCACTGAGGAGAATCTTTCTGCTTTTGCGTTCAGATGATCTACCACTGCAGGAAGGAAGAGAGGGCAGGGTGGCATGGTGAAAGTAGGGCAGTGGAAGGCAGAACCCGGGAGTTCCGTGACCACGTTTCTGAAGACGTCTCATGAGTAGGAGTCAAAGCCGGTTATCTCCCGCAGCTTACGCAGCTCATGAGCCACCTGTTCTCCTTTATACCTTTACACAGGCTCTGCTTCTCTCTGCCAGCCCTTGCTGTGCTTTCAGTGTGAACTAGCCACAAAAAAAAAAAAAAAATGCTTCAAAGTTTCTCCTTGAAAAGGTATTTGAGTTTCTCAAGAAGAAGGCAACTCAGAGGGGAACAAAGTCCTCGGCACACACTGAAAGGTGTAGCCCTTTCAAGGAGTCTCAAGTACCAGAAGCGTCACATCCTAATGGAATTAGGTCTAATCACACAAGTCAACCAAACGTCAGACATCTCAGGAGCCCCTCAAAGCATTCCAGCCAGTGCATCCAGGTGTGATCAGAGGTAAAGAGAACTGTTAACTTTCTTTTTCTAATTCCAGGTAGAATCAATTTCTTATAAATAGTAACAATTTTTAAAAATAACAAAAGAAAATGACTTATTTAAATATTTTGCAGCACCTCGAGGATCTCGCTTTGATTTAGATGGCAGGTGCAACGTTAATAAAATGCAACTTTCGTAAGTTTTCCTTATGTATAAATTGGCAATGGATGGCAATGAATTATGCACATGAAAAATATCAAGTAAATCATAGTGTGGTGAAGAGTATGTTATATCGTCATCCTAGATATATTCGGAGCCAAGTAGAGACTCCCTATTTTTAGATTTCAGAAATTACTTTGGAGGAGATCTTTCACATCCTCTCAGCCTAATATTTTTAATCACTTAAAAAAAAGAGGAGAATCTCTACAGAGACACAAATACAAACTCTTTCACAGTAGGTAGCATCAGGTAGGAAGCAGCTAGGTGAAAGGTGGCAGGGAGTGTTCAGGACTTAAGTAAACCAGACTGCATCCTTACAGCTAACCTAAAGACATTTATATACTCGAGCAGAATAATATAAAATTCACGGCAAACAACTTGAGGCTGCTGGCCACCTGTTAGGAAACCTTGGAAGCAATGAAGCCTGAAGCTCCTTCTAACATTCTATGATTCTACTCTAACTTATTTCTTCTGGAATTGAGAAATAACTGGTGAACAGGGACTAGGTGATATAAATATTAGACAGCCCTAAAAAGTTTCAATGGAATTAAAATAACCCACTAATATCGGGCAATAGATTCTTTTTCCTTGGGAGTTCAATCCAAAACTGTTGGATAACTGCTGGTTGGATTAAAAAAAAAATGCTTCTTACTGCAAAGAATCCTCTTCTGTAGAAAACAGAATGTCACTGGGAAAAGTGTCATCATTAATTAGAAATATTCTAGCCATGATGACTTCATATGAAGGAGGCTGAATGTATATTTAATGCAAGTTATAAAAGAGGGGCTGATTGCAGATATGGAAGGCTCAGAAAGAGTACTTGGAAATAGAAATGTGCATATATGCTCCTGATATTTTCTATATCATACTATAAACAAAGTGAAGTACATTGAGAATCCATTCTGGAGAAGCTGCTTTGTAACTGACCATGTTATACAACAAATCGAGCACATTAAGCAGCAAATGTATTTCGATGACACAACTTGCAGAGACTTTGCTCAGGCAAATACATAGAGAATACATCAGGCCTAAAACTGAGGCAAGTCCAATCAACAGTAATCATTTTCAAAGCATCAGAGCCAAAGTGTTTCTAGGCTTCATTGATGGAATGGCATAATTACATCACCTTTTGGAATTTCAAAGACAGTTTTTTTAAAAGGCGTAGGTAAAAAAAATATTTTATAGTCCCCTTCCTTTGGTATTTCTCCTAGAATGAACAAGAAGCCCCTAAGACTCCTGGTGGATTTACAAAACGTTCAGTGATTACTGTACTGGCCTATCATGACTCTATGTCCCTTCACAGAACAGAAGACGCTACGTTGATCTGGCCTCTGTATAAAAGAGAGGTCACTTCGGGATCTTAAGCCTAAAACTCATGTGTCAAGCAAGTGCAAACATGAGTTCACATCTCAAAACTGACAGTTTATACTGCACCTGGGTGAATCCCTACTTTCTACGTGCCAGCTCTAGCAAATATTCGGGAGCTTCTGGTCAACTGGCACACGGAATCGAACTGCTTTGCCCAAGCTTTTTATAAGTCTTCTATCATCTGACCTTATCCTATCCACCTAAAGAAATCAGGTTCAGGTTCTCACTTTCTGTGGCGCACAGCTAACTAGAGCCCAAAGCCTTTCCTCACACTGTTCCTCTTGCTAATCATTCCCTTTCTTGTCCTTCACCCGATGAAATACCAGCCATCCTCTAGCTCAAGCTCAAGTTCACTGTCCCATGAAGGCTGAGCTGACAGCCCCAACCTCACCTGATCTCCCCAGCATTTCCACAGGACATAGAATTTACATGTCCCAAACTAACTGTAAAGTATATTCTCTCTCTTTGAATATTTTAATCTTTTCTCCCCAAGTATACTGTGATCTCCTTGCCATCTGGGCTCACATTTTATAATTCTTTGAAATGTCTCACTGTGTTTAGTAGGCCTCTAATTATATAGCAGGTTTTCAATATGAACTGAATGAAAAAAATGGTCAGTGAACATGAAATGATGAATATTTTAGGAAACCGATGTTGCCAAACAATTAGAAAAGAATATGTCTGTTTATGGTAAGATATGGAGCTGTTCAACTTTCAAGAGATGTTAAAAGTATACAACTGGCTTGCTTGGAATGGCAGCAGTGTGAGAGCTGGCAGGCTGAGCCATCTTTGGACTGACGGACCCCTGGAACCTTTCCTAACTAGGGATGCTCACCTCCTTAGAAAGGATTGATATGAGCAACTAAAATCAGAGTAGGCTTAGAACTATGAGGCAGCAACCACTGTCCCAGATATAGTTTACACTATATTGAGACACTTCCCTTTCTCTGATCATAAAACACCTGGGAAATCAACAAAGTGAATATTAATAATAGATACACAAGACCATGGTCCTTTCTTGCCTGAAGTAGAAAGTGAAAAGATCTGAACCCTTCACATTCCTCAAAATGAACCGTTACTCCTGTGTAGACACTAACATGACTCCTATTTCTTTTGTAATTATATCCAGTTCTGATAAAGGTTTCAAGGTTTATTACTCAGGTTTAAAACAGACAACTGTACATTCACCAAATTTAGCAAAAGAACACAAGTACCAAAATAAACACATTTTAGGGTTTGCAAATAAAAATGTTTTAAAATTACGTTTCTGAACTTCCACCTTGCTTTGGAGAAAAAAAAAAAAAAGCACCTTCTTAGATTATGTGACCTCCTGGGTCTCTGTGTTAATGAAGCCTGGAGACTCCTCCTCTCACTGGGATGGCTACTTGCCTTCCTGCTGAATAAAGATTTCCTCAACATAATTATCATATGAGGAAGCCCTGATACTGAAACAAAAAGGATACGGTGATATTGGTTAAGCCATCCCTGTGTGTGTGTGTGTGTGTGCGGGGGGGGGGGGGGTCTTTCAAACTTGCTGCTGCTAACATACAACCATCTTGAACAGAAGCCAGACCCTGTTTAACTAATTTTACATTTAGGTATTAATAATGCATAATAAGCCATGTCTGACGTGACAAATTACAATAACTATCAAACCATTTGCCCATCCAATATACTTGATTAATCATGACACACCATGTGACAAAGACAAACCTCTCAATTTTTTTAAAAGAAAGCTAAGTGGATTGAAAGACAGACTAAACCCAATATTTCTCATTGGTATTGATGAAGCTGATTCCAGCTTCCCGTATTGCCTTGATAGGGAGAGCAGAAGAAATCCGGTTATTTCCTTCCTTCAATTCTCCTGTGTCCTCCTCTAGCTCCGGAGTGAAAGGCAGTGCTATCTTAAAATCATTTCTGTGTTGGAGGCACTTTTCTCCATGAATGCAGGGAGCTGAAAAGACCGCGCCTCGAAAATCCCAGAGGAAAAGCAAGTGTAGTCTGTCAATGGTTTCACCCTTAAGAATATCCCCTATACTGGGTCTCACTAGAGGAGTTCCACGGGAACGCATGGAAAATGAATCCTCGAGCATTCGAAGCAGTATCTCAAATGCTACCCAGGGTTGTCAAAAGCAAAGCGTCTAACTGCTCACGCCGCAGCAGTGGGAAACAGCCTGGACACAATATCCTAGGTCTGTACCTTTTCTCCTTATACTGTGCTGTAGGTACACTGGAATTTGCCACTGAAACATCTACACGTGCACTTGAGTGCACATGCCCCCTGTGGTCCCCAATGTTATCTTGCCACTCATGCCTGTATGTATAAAAATAGTTTGCTTATTGAAAAAAGATATATGCTACTTTCCAGTCTATTTGATATTTCTAGGAGAGCTTAGCTATTTGGACAATGAAATAATAAAGTACACTCAGCTGCTTAGTCAAGGCTTCCCTGCCTGTATATGAAATAGAACAATATAAACAGTTTCCACAGGCAGGTTTTAGAAACCCAAACATAGAAAGATTAACAAATATTCTTATTCTGTGTAATCTTGGACAATTTACCAGTCCTCTTTTTGACTCACTTCTCATTGACAAAATAAAGATATTAATAGTATTATATACATTTATCAGTATTAAAAAGTGCTGTCACAAAGTGAAGGTCCATAAATATTATCCACTATTAATACTATTGTGGTGAACAGACCCAAAGGTGACCCAATAATCCTGCCTACTGGTGTTCACACATTTGTGTAATCCTCTTTCCTTGAGTTTAGGCAGGACCTGCGACTTGGTTCTAACAGATAGAACATGGCAAAAATGATGGGATGTCATTCCTGTGATTAGGTTATATTACATAACAAAGGTGACGAGAAATGTCACTTCCATGATTATGTCACATTATCTAAGACCCCACTTTAGGACACTGATGCTAGAGACTCCTCGGGGGCGTGATGAAGCAAGCAGTCATGCTCGGAAAGCCCACATGGCGAGGAACTGCAGACAGCCACTGGGAAATGAGGGCAGCTTCCAGTCAACAGTCAGCAAAAGGTTGGGGCCCTCAGTGCTCTGTGATGACCTAGATGGGTGGGATGGGGGTGGGGGAGGGAGGTCTACGAGGGAGGGGATATAGGTATACATACAGCTGATTCACTTCATTGTACCGCAGAAACTAACACAACATTGTGAAGCAATTAGACTCAGATTAAAAAAATGTCTTAAACAAACAAACAGACAAAAAGAAATGAATTCTGCCAACAACCTAAAAAAGCTTGAATGTGGTGGATTCCTTCCCAGTTGAGCCTCCAGAGAGAGCACAATCCATGCGGCAAAGTGACTGTAGTCTCTTGAGATCCAAAATAGGGGACCCAACTAAGCCACGCCCAGTCTTCTTCCCCACAGAAACTGTGGGATAATAAGTGTGTTGTTCTAAGCTGCTACGTCTGTGGTGATTCATTACACAGCAAGAGCTAGCTAGTATAATGAAGGCAAAATGATAGGCAACGTGAAAAACATTCTTCTTACATAAAGAAAACACTGCCTAAGACTTCTGAATAGATATTAAGCAGGGTTGAGAAATCTTGAATTCTCTTAAACATTTCACAGAACTTCAAGGTGGAAGGGATGCATCTTAGAAGTGATCTGGTCTAATCCCTCTCCTCCATCATCTTGCAAGTAAAACCTCCAGCCTCTAAAATGGTTATATAACTGGCTCAAAGTCATGTGACCAGCTAACTGTAGAGCTGGAACTTGAACCCAAGTGACCTAATGTTTCATATCACCACACTGTTGCCGAAGCTATGATTTCCCATTTTGGTGAGAATTTGTTGATTCTGTGTTAGTAGCATTTAAATCGAACAAAGAGCAAAGATCAATGCTGACTAGATCTTAGATGATCATTTGATTTAACAGTTATGCAATTTCATCTGCAGGTCACTTACTATCATTCTGATATGGCTTGTTTTCAAGGTAACGTTGGATTGATGTGCTACCTGTCAAACTCCAACTGTAGAAGAAACACAGTAAAAATCCAGTAAATGCAGAGCAACCAAGGCTCTGCCAGAGAGTATAAAAGCATTGAGATAAAGGGTAAAGGGTTCAGTTAATACATGAAAATGTCACCGTACACTCGGGATCTTTGCCTGAAGGTTAAGTGTCACAGACTATTGTCAGATGGTACCAGCAGCCAGAATGGCTAAATCCACCTGGGTGATGAGTGTGGTAACAGATGCTATAATCACATTGCCTGTATGCTCAAGTCAGATGATGTGACCATATTACAGTCAGAATGTAATTCCAAGCAGCAATATTTTGTCCTAATTTTTATAGCGGTTGGTTAATCAGATTCTCCCTATCACAATTAAAAAGGTCCAACATGTCTCCATTTCCCCTCGACCAACGTCTCCCCAGATGGAGATGTTCTGGATATCTAATGCACAACAACGTGACTAGTTGATACTGTATTGTATACTTGAAGTTTGCGAAAAGGGTCGATCCTAAATGTTCTCACCATGGGAAAAAAAAGAAAAAGGTAAGTATGTGAGGTGATGCATATGTAAATTAGCTGAATTATGGTGATTATTTCACTATGTATTTGTATATCAAAACATCAACTCGCACTCATTAAACACATACATTTCTTTTTAATTGTCAATTATACCTTAACAAAGCTGGGTAAAATGTTCAAGAGATATTATATCCAGACTACATCTGCAAATTTTTACACAGAACATATTTTAAAAATATAATTGAATATGTATTCTGACAATGGGGCAGCATTTTAGAACTCAGGATTATTCTGAGTGACATCAGTGTCATGTGTCTGCTTTTCCTTCTCTTCTAACTATTCCCTGTACTAGTTTGAATCACAATTATTTAACTTACTATTTGGGTAATTTTGAAGAGTTATTTTACCACCCAACTCTGAACCTCTTCATGTACATATATGCTTGCTGGAAAATGTTTTATTGGTATAAATAGAGTCATATATATGTAAAATATTTAGCATGGTATTTATTGCATAAATTGTTGCCTTTGCCTTTTCTTCTAACTTTCCCCATGGAAAGCAACTTTCTATTTCCCTGAAGTCTTCTGGACCTTTGAACAGAAAAGCACAGCAATCCCAAACTTAATAAGGTATATTTACATTTTTTTGTATAGAGAAGCATTTGCTATTATGGTGAAAGTTTCAAGTTCAACCTAGCTATGTCTTAAGGTTTATATGGTGCCTATATGGACAGCACTGAGTCAAGCATGGACCTACAATGTCTGTTTTGTCCAAGCATGGTAAAGGGCAAAGATCCATTCCATGCTTTAAGACAGCCAACCTTTTAGCAAATGAAGGGGAAAATTGAATTTAAGTCAGAAAGGGGAAACAAATCCTCCTGTCCAGTAAATTTCTTTAATCAACAAAGTGGTTTTTCAAGACTCTCATTCAATCTCACAAAGCTTGCTAAGTCTCCCCACCCCACCCAGGTACACAAGGTCACAGCAAGTTCTTATTTCAGAAAAATCCAGAATAGAACCTCTTAGGAAGAAAGATGGAAAAGTACACTGGCAAAAGAATTTGCCAAAATAGCATAAAGGTGTTTAAAAATATTTAACATACTCTCATTTATCTTTAAATCAAGTTTAGAATAGAAACAGAATCAATACAAAAGAAATATTATTAGTAGACTTGTCAACTATTAAGAACTGCACTTACTGTAATTCTCTAGCTCTCTCTCATGGTCCAACTATATGAATGTTTGAAAAAAACAGAGTAAAAGCACATGTAATTTACCCAGTGATGTATCACAGCTTGCTCTGCTAGGAAAGGTAAGTAAATGAGCAAACCTGTCAGTAAGCCCAGCATGAAATGAGGGTGGAGCTGGGATTACAAAGTAGTTATGTCACATTCAAACACTTTAAGAAAAATACTGGTAATACACAAATTTAAGTCTGAAAAATAAAAAGCTTCTATTCACTTATTTTATTTTTTATCCTATTTTCTTTTTACACATTTCCTAATATTCTTTTTAGGTTTTCTTTTACACTGTGTCTGTACAATACTCAGACATTTGAATGAAGATTAAACTGATAATTTAAATATGTGAGTGTATTACCTATTCAACCCTAAGCATGTAGATATTCTAAAATATCTTAATATTCAGAAATATCCAGTTATTTCATGACATTTAGAGGAAACAATCATGTATTAAACTAAAATTTAAACATCAGTATCATATACTTCAGTAAATACTTCTATTTGTACATTTACTTTTGAGGTTTTCTTTTTTTTCCATAAGCTAGTGGTCAATTTCCTACTTATAATTTATAATATATTTTTTAAAATTTTCTAGATTAAAAACTATCTTCTCCACCAATACCTTGATTCTCTTTTTAATTATTTTGGCAACTACTGTTTCCTCTTCTTTCCCTACTCTGCTTCCAGATCTTGTTCTCTAAATTTGTCCACTGAGTATGTTGTTTAGTCTCTTTCTCTTTTGGAAACATTCTCAGAAAGCAGTATTTTCTTTCTTTAACTGTTATTGTAAGACTGGGAAGGAGAAAAAGGCAAAAGGGCATATACCTCTTAGCAATCAGTATTGCTGAGATCTTTAGGGGATGTTTCTCCCTTTTTTTCAGCAGGAAGTGAGGGTGGGGCGGGCATGACCAGGGCAGGCAACATTATGGCCCATCCACAGAGCTATACAATTGGTGTTTTGTTTCTCTTTTACACGCAGATGTAAGAGTTCCATAGACAGCAGAGGAGTTTACCTAGTCCATGGTGCAAAAGTAATGGGATTGCATCATTTATGTGACATTTTAATAAACTAGCTGTTTGTTTATAGACTATATAAACAGACGCAAATCTATATTTTCTAATCGATTAGGTAATTAAACACAATTCATGAGTAAATGACTATTTTATATGAAGTGTGATTTCTGTATACTTTATTTTTCAGAGTATGGCCTCCTCGCGTTAAACTTTCTCCAATGGATTTTCACAAACCTCCAGACTCTGAAGCATAAATCAGAAATCTGTTCTTCTGGCCCAATGCTTGAAGAACACTCTGTGACTGTCAGATTTCTCTGCTAGCACTTTAGTTACCATAGCTTCTCAAGCCATTATCTTTTTCTCATGTTCCCCCATAGAGAAATGTACAACAGACCCTCTGTTCTCTTTTCTGCTCCATCACTGACATAAGGTTGACCTACAAAATACTAAGAGTTTAATTCTGAGTCAACTGCTCAGTGCATGTTTAAGGGAGACGTGAGTTCACTCGACATGCATGTTGGCTGAGTCTACACATGTAAAATGAAGGGAAGGAATGAGACAGCATCTAGACATATTAAGGCAAAAACATATGTCTGAACCATCTTGAGGACTGAGGCCAGACTTTGTAAAATGTAACTTTTGGGTAGGACTAAAATGCATATGGATTTTCCATTTCACTTTGCATGAGAACAGGAAACCTATGATAATGATTTGCTTGTATCTATTATTTCCTTTCTTTATAGAACTCAAAAGACACTATTTAATCATGTCAAGTATGTTCTTTTTTATTTTACTTCTCTCAATTGTCACTCAAACTTTTAAAAACTGTAAAATTAACTTTTCATTAAATTGATTGTGACACTAGACTTAAAGTAGTAAAATTCCATAGTAGTAAAAATATAGAAGACATTGGTAGAAGTTAGTTGTATAATCAGAGCCAGTCCGCTGGGTACACTGGTGACCTACATATTAGTATGCCTCTATATCCCAGTCGGCATTTTACTTGGTGATTTCTCTTAAACCCCTATCCCCTAACACACACACATGCTTATACACACAGGAACACACACACACCCCTCTCTAGTACTTATGCCTTACGCTTTCTGAATTTCTGCGTCCCAATCAAAACAAAGGGATAAATTAGGAGTTTGGAACTAACATATACACACTACTATATACAAAATAGACAAACAGCAAGGACCTACTATGGATGGATAGATAGACACATAGGTAGATAGACAGATACATAAACGGAATCACTTTATATATATGTGTATATATACATATATATATAAATAAACTGAATCACTTTGTTGTACAACTGAAACTAATACAACATTGCAAATCAACTATACTCCAATAAAAAAAGCACTGTTCTAAAAAAGTAAAATGTAAATAATGCTAAAAAATAAAAAAGGTGATTTCATAATGAAATAAAAAAACAAAGTTCAGGAAAATGTTTTGATAAATCCACTTACACTGAGGTTAAATGGCTGATAATATTTAACTCACTTTACTAGGGTAAACTCTTAGGCATCTCCAAATCTGGTTTTAAAAATGTTAGTATAGGGCTTCCCTGGTGGCGCAGTGGTTGGGAGTCCGCCTGCCGATGCAGGGGACACGGGTTCGTGCCCCGGGTCCAGGAAGATCCCACATGCCGCGGAGCGGCTGGGCCCGTGAGCCATGGCCACTGAGCCTGCGCGTCCGGAGCCTGTGCTCCACAAAGGGAGAGGCCACAACAGTGAGAGGCCCGTATACCGCAAAAAAAAAAAAGTATAGGGTGAAAGGTAGATAGGAATTTTTCAGGTGCTTAAGATAATATCACTTATCTTTTCCATCTTAGATCCAGGTTTTTGCTCAGAGTTTAATTTGTTTTGAGCAATGTAAAATTCTTTATGCTATACCTTTATAAAAGAGATTAAGATGACTTAATCTCTAAATAAGTAATCATATATCCTTATTGACATCTGTAATTTCTAATACTTTATTAATAATATCTTGTTTCACTCTAAAGAGTACCCCATATTGGACAATAAATTAAATGTCAACCTATGAATAAGAGAAAAATTTAGTTGCTATATGTAGTCATCAGATGCCTTTCCCCTACCCTCTTGCTCTCTCTTGCATAAAAATGGGAGTTTTTTTGAGGAAGTGTCTCACACCTCTCATATCACTTCTTATAACAATAAAACCCCTTCCCATTTTCTTCCCTGGTTACTACACTCTTTCATCTCATGCTAGATATTCTCACCTCTCATTTCCTCCTCTTAGTCCCAAACAACCAAGGGGCAATAAAAGGCAGGCAAAGAGGTTCACAGAGAAGACTTGGCACTAAGAAACTCTAAAGTAACTCAAAACTTAACAGCCATTTTGTCCCTACCCTATCCTGTTTGGTACCCAGTATTCTATTCCCAAACAAATCTGCTTTCAAAAAAGTATCCAATACAAATAATTTTTCTTATCACTGTCCAGTTAAGTACCAGACACTGTCTATAAGTAAATGAGGGTGGAGTTCATAGTTGTGTGGCATGTAATAAGGGCTTCAAAAGGTATATATGTATATATAAACACATATTTAAATAACGTTCTTGGTAAAGGTTATCAGTTATTACTCTCCAAGTATACCCATATTTGGTTACTTCTGTGCCAATTAAAATAACATTCAAAGAGTAAGAAAGACCTTTAATTTTCAGCTTATTCTATTTTCTACTGCTTTGATTTAATACAGGAAAAGTTAGAGAAAGTAAGGAAGTACTTTAAGGCTGATGTCAAAAGCTAGGGAGAAGCATTTTCTATTCCTTACTATAAATAGTCACAACTGGGGAGAACAGATAAAGTAAACCAAGGTGTAGTTCTATTCCTTAATATTCAGGCAAGCTTACCTTGTCCTGAAATACTTCTAAAGGTAGAAAGGGGAATTCCCAGCCAAATCACTGTTTCATCCCAAGAAGCTATACATGCTGACCATAATAATACCAGGCATAAGACACCTGCCATTTCCATTGTACCTTACAAATTGTATCTGAGTCTATTTCTACATCCTCTTGGTTGGTCCCCAATGAGGACCAACTATCACCTTATTTGTAAACCCTCTACTGAGAGTAGAAATCCTCTAAATTTTATTTACCCTGAGTGAATGACCTTTCTGATGTTATAAACCACATGTAAAATTACTAATTGTCAACAATTGGAAAAGAGAGATCTCAAGTTTCCACCCCCCCAAAAAAAAGATGGAGTGCTTTTGGCTTTACAGAATAGTGCAGGTTCCAGGATAGGAAGGGGTAAACATTTAGGGAAAATCAGATGAGGACATGGGAACCTGAGAGGACAACTATAACACATAGATTTGGCAGAAAGGATGCAGAGAGTGGGCATTCTTTCATTTATCTATTAGTTATTGAGTATTCTCTGCTCAGCATTCTTCTAGATGATGGGGATTCACCAGTGAGTAAGATTGGCACAGGGGGCTTCCCTGGTGGCGCAGTGGTTGAAAGTCCGCCTGCCGATGCAGGGGACACGGGTTCGTGCCCCGGTCCGGGAGGATCCCACATGCCGCCGAGCGGCTGGGCCCGTGAGCCATGGCCGCTGAGCCTGAGCGTCCGGAGCCTGTTGCTCCGCAACGGGCGGGGCCCCAACAGTGAGAGGCCCGCGTACCAAAAAAAAAAAAAAAAAGATTGGCACAGATCCACAGGAAGAGTCAGACAACAAAAATAACTTCAGGTGGCAATAAATTCTATGAAGACACTAAACAAGAATGATAGGATAAAAAGTGCTGGAGTCATTTTGATTAGTTGGTTAAAAAAGGCCTCTAGGAAGGTGGTATTTGAGTTGAAACCAAAATGACAAAAATAGAATCAGTCATAAGAAGATCCAGGTACAGACTTCCCTGGTGGCACAGTGTTTAACAATCCACCTGCCAATGCAGGGAAATGGGTTCAAGCCCTGGTCCGGGAAGATCCCACATGCTGCGGAGCAACTAAGCCCGTGTGCTACAACTACTGAGCCTGCGCTCTAGAGCCCGCGAGCCACAACTACTGAGCCCACGTGCCACAACTACTGGAGCCCGTGGGCCTAGAGCCCATGCTCCACAACAAAAGAAGCCACTGCAATGAGGTGCCTGTGCACTGCAACAAAGAGTAGCCCCCACTCACCACAACTAGAGAAAGCCCGCACGCAGCAACGGAGACCCAATGCAGCCAAAAATAAATAAACAAATTTATAGGAAAAAAAAAAAGAAGAAGATCCAGGTAAATATTTAGGGCAGAAAAACAAACTGCAGAAAAGAAAGAGGATGCAGGGTACATAGGGGTCCAAGCACAGGAATTCTTCATAGACATTGACCATTCTTGGCATCTAGACAGACCCAGCTAGATCAAGGGCCTTCATTAGGTTCAGTATACTAAGATGAACAAAGCTAGTTGCCTAAGCTTTTCATTGCCAAGTCCAAGAAAAACAAAAGCAAAACAAAACAAGAAGTTAAATTATTCTGACTGCCTTTAAAAAGACTGACTTGAAGACTTAATTCAAAGAGATCTGGACAGGTAAGGATATGGACTGATTTTGAGGCTATCACTCACTAAGAGGAGCAAATGTCAAATCCTTCCGTAGCAGCAGGAAGCAGTGTTTTGACTGCTTTTCAGGAGAAAGAGCTCCAGCTAGACCGCATCCCCTGGATGACCCTAGGTTTCCCATCTGCCTCCTTTCTGATCACTTTCTCCTCCCAGGACTTTTCTCACTCTTTCATTCTCTAGCAGGCTGCTCTAACGTTTCTCTTTTCTCCAGGCCCACCAAGCTTGTTTGTCGTAAAGGTTTACTATTTACATATTCAGGAACTTTTGAATACATCTGTTTTACGGTAGTTTTCCTTCCAAAAGATTGTTTTTATCCATATCAGTGAAATAGACTATATAAGGGCTGTCAGGAGGATTTGGAAATAGTCTTGCTATACAAACCCAGATGTTAAAATGGCATTTGGGAAAACTGAATTTTACCTGTGTAGAATTTATTATGCATTCTTTCTTCATATAATATTATCTTATTTTCTCATTTTTATATGTGTTCTCTTACTGAATGGGTATATTCAAGTACAGCCGACTGCGGGCTACCAAAAGATTTAATTCATCCATTACTTTAGAGTTATACTTCTCCAAAGGAAGAAATACACTTCTAATTGTTTGCTACTGACACTTATTGCCCAGCACAGATGAAAAGAACCCACATTTTGGTCCTGACGTATGTGACTGCTTGTACATGAGGATGGCCTTCTCCTCAACTCATTTGAAGACCCAGGGATGAATAAATGCTCAGCCTTTCATTGCCCAAGGTGTATTACCTCCAAATGCCATAAAAATCGGTAATTCCTATAAACGAAATAGAAGGAAAAGTAGAAAACGGAAGTGTCCCAACTCATTAAATTGGAGAACAGTGCTCTCTTCAATGTATATGGCGACAAATCGGGCTCTAGAAGCTCCTTACCCTACCAAGTTTATCAGACATAATCTTATACATGGTGGTTAATTAGAGTCAAACTGTTGAAATAGTAAGACATTACTGGTACCATGCTTCAGATTCATATTTGTAGAAACATGATTTTGTGGAAACTGAATGGGGAATATTATTCTGATGGGAAAATGTATTCCAAGTTCCAAACTGCCTTCCAAATTAATTTGTGCTGTGAAACGGATCTGCAAATTAGAAGCTTACAAGGACAGAATGTGTCTTAGTTTTTCCTCCTATTAAGAGAAGATAGAAAATACTTTACACATAACAAGGGTTCAGTGTGTACCTACTCTGTGTTCTGTACAAGTGTCTGCGGGGAGTAAATAACACAAGCTGATATAATTCCTCTCCTGAAAAATTACAACTTGAGAAAACAGTATACACATATTTAACATAATGAGAAGATAATACAATGTTGCACATAATTAAATGCTAACAAAATCATTGTCCATTCCTAACAGAACTCCACTGAAATCACACTAACCTGATGTTATTAGCAAGTGGTTAAATATGCCAAGCTCAAAATACCTTTTACAGTCAACTCACGTCTTTACAAGCTTGGCCAATTTCACTCTGTCTGATTCTCCATGGCTGCCCATACAATTGCACTACCGGGACTAGAAAATGCCCCAGGTGACTGAAAGAAACACTCTCTGCATCCCTAGGTATTATTTCCCCACGTTGCTAAATAGGCCTAGCTAAATTTAACCACTTAGGATGAGTTGGCAGAAGTGCAGAGAGAAGCACTTCAAGCGCAGAGAGAAGTTTCAAGCAAAGCTGAGGATGCTTTGGAAAAAGAAGAGTCCTTCTCAAGGCATTGTGAGGACAGGGAAGCAGCTGGCCAACGGTACTTCTTGGGAAGCAGGGACAGACCTATTGTGTCCAACCCCCAGGTGTTCTCCTCTATCTTTCCGAGCACAAAAGGGAGTGATTTTATGCTCTCTTCCCTTCTCTGTTCTGAAAGGTTCCTGTTGAATGGTGCCCCCTGGAGCCGGGGAAGGGGGCAGTGCAGCAGGTGCTCTTCACTCAGAAGGACAGGTCAAGTTCAGGGTTTGTTCTGAATTTTGATGTTAGTTTTCCTCTTCATAACAAACACTGACCTGTTTTCCATGACAATGTGCCCTGTGGATCATTCTGTCAACAGTGATAATGTATGACAGCAAGCCAACAGCACCACTGCAAGGACAGCACAGCCTTGTTGTCAGTCACATTAAGGAGCACCTGATGGGAATCTGGAAAGCAGTCTGGGCATATAGAAAAGAGTCTCTACCTTAAAAAGATAACTTAACCTTATTTTCAAAGAGAAGAACCTCTGCCTTCTCAACCAATAATCAAAACAATGAAGACTCTGAAAATAGCACCAAAGGAAAGGAGGTCCATGACACAGAAACAACCTCAGCTACTATTTTTACTTGAAGCTTGGTGATTGAGCAGTCTTTTCTTATACATTATTTAAGGGCATTCTTTTCTCTGTAAGTTTGTCAAGTGCAATATTGACTCATCATAAATTCTTTTCAAGTCTTCCTGACTCTCTTAAAAATTTCTCAGTTTACTAAAGCAAAACAGAGGAGTGAGACTTTGAGATGATTCATGTCCATTTCTGTTCTGGGAGCTAAGCATTCTCAAACTGCATGTCGGCTTCCTAATTTTCCGCAGAGCTAAAATATTCCCTGACTATATCCAACTACTTCTGCTACCAACTCCTCTTGTTTGGCCTGTTCCACATGACCATAATTGCAAACTACAGGGCTAAGGTGCCTCACTGATCACTTAGATGAACTATAATTTCTTATCCTAAGCAAGAGTCCATCAAACTAGGTTAGGGATGGTAAATAAGTTTGAATTAGCATGCCAATAGGTGGTGATTGCCTAGAGAGATGAGTTGAGAAGGATTCAGAGGCCAAGTCCCAATGCAGAGGAAATAGGTACTAGTAGTAGTACCGGTGGACAAGGGAATTGCACTGGATTCCCACTGAGTCTCCTCAACACCAAGATAACCAGTTTTATTTAAACAAATAAAACAAGAAACTTGATCAAAAACTTATTTGGAATTATGAATATGAAAAAGACTTTAATACTAATTTTTTTTTTCATTTAGCAGTATTGATGTTGTAGAGACTTGGCAAATATCTGAGTGAGGGTAGATCTTGCTTAGACAACAGAAGTCAGAAACAGAGCAGACACATTTCTCAGATCATTCTATTCACTCGAAAACTAAGTAAAGATCTTAGTGAAACAATATGGATCTTCAATTCAGCTTACTAAAAATTAATATAACAGGGAAAAACAAATATAAAAAAACTTTTGGCAGGTATCTGAAGTATTAAATATGAATTCACAATTTAAAAGGATATTTATACACACACACACTAAGTTCTGTTCATTGAAAGTTTCTGGAAGCAATGGCTTCCAGGCAGCAGTGAACACATCTGGCATCCATATCTTCATTTCTAAATACCGTTCATCAATAGAAGGAAACATGGCTCCTTGGATAAATGACTGATTCCAGATCAGGATTAGGGAAAGTGCAACATAAACCCAGAATCTTGTGCTGGAAAGCGAGAAAGTTCTCAGAGCTCAACAGAGACGCATGGAAAAGACATAGGAGCCAGTTTTAAGAGGTTCTCAGCTGTTCAAACCATTTGGTCATCAAAAAGAATAATGGCCATAATGGATTATATGACACTAATTAGTGTCCATTTTGCTACTACAGATAGAGAGAGAACATAAAATTAACACACATAAAATATATGCTATACTTAGAGGTGACTTTTACACCAATTTCATGCTCTGAAAATTTATATTTGAATGGAAAACATCAAACAGTTATCCTACTTTTATAGTAAGGGGCAGAGTTCATCCCTATCATGTTGAGGGAAAAACATAATTAGAAAAATGCCAGAGATCAATGTAGAAGAAATGATAAAATGAGAAAACTACCACTTAGCAACCATGAATGAAATAACTGATTCAGAAAGCCAGAATGATCAATGAGTATACAAACCACTAGGTCAGGGCTTCCCTGGTGGCGCAGTGGTTGGGAGTCCGCCTGCCAATGCAGAGGACACGGGCTCGTGCCCCGGTCCGGGAGGATCCCACATGCCACAGAGCGGCGGGGCCCGTGAGCCATGGCTGCTGAGCCTGCGCGTCTGGAGCCTGTGCTCCGCAACAGGAGAGGCCACAAGAGTGAGAGGCCCACGTACCGCAAAGAAAAACAAACAAACAAACAAAACACTAGGTTAAAATTTGATAATGCTAAGGCATCACCCCAAAGTTTGCTTGCTAATATTGAAGGGGGAATATATAAGAAGAGATCTCCTAGACATCACCTCAACCAACTGAACAAATTTAGTGTCACTAAAATTAGGACAATCTGACATCATCTATTTCTTATATGTATATGTAATATGAAGTACTCAGCATTATTTATAAAGTAGTCTTGCCAAATATGTTTTATATGAGTTTGATTAAGCTTTAATATTAAGTTTGATACAAGCTTTGATTTATAGGAAGTACAGAGGATAAAGGGACAAGTTAAAAATCACCACCAGAAAACAGACAAATGAACAATGTGGTACATGTCACAACAAAATTGATCTACTTTCCTAAAAAAATAATGTCAGGAAAGAAGATAAAAACAAATTTGGAGCTCTTTCGTAGATTAAAAGAAACAAAACAAATCAAAGATCAGAAAGTTGCTCGGCTATTAGTTGAAAGAATTCATAAAAAATATTGACAATTGGGAGAATGAATAAATATACAATACAGATGTTATAAAGAATAACTATTTCTTTTCGTAGGTGTGATAATAGTATTTTAGATATATATGAATCTGCCATTATTGAGAGATGTCTAGTAAGTATTTAGTGGTATCTATCTATTTGGAAAAGCAACATTAGTGGTAATTGTGTCCAAATGTTAGCAACTTCTAAATTTTCATGGTGAGTACACAGGTGATCATTATTCCATTCTCTCAACTATTCTGTATTTGGGGAAAACTAAAAAGTTAAAAAAAAAATCAATGTTAGCTTCCTAAAGTGGATAAAAAGCCTGAAGCACAAAGAAAAATGGTTAGACTCACAGAGGCCTTTTATCTTCTCAGCAGAACACAGAGCCCCACATACGGCACTAGGCTTCTTTCGCATTCTCGACTCCTTGATGATTTCTTCCATCTATATGCTAGTGATAAAATATTAGGGGCTTTGATTCTTGACTCATTAAATACAGCATATTCTCACTTCACTGTGACCTGTGCTAGGGCCAGTTTAAGGAGCAATTTGTCATCAGATCATTAATACAGCAACTGGCTAAGAAGGTGAAGATATTCATCTAAAATTAATTTCTTGACCTTTTCCACGAGGACGTAGAAGGGAATATTTTAGCGTTTGTAACTGGGAGAGCAGCTCCACTTATACCCTGTGTTTCCCAAATGTGGTAATTAGAGAAACAGAGCCAAGAAGTAGGGACGCAGGGGGCAATCAATGTTTCAGAAACCCTGTTGTTGAGAGAATGCCTCAGGCTACCTGCGAAGGGTCAGTTTGGAGAGAAGCAAAGGAGGTTACTCACCAACAGCTAACCTAACGTATGGCTTTAGCCAACTCTACGAGGCTAGAGAAAGGACAGGCAGAAATAAAATCCAATGGAAACAGGCTGTGGCTGCAAAACAACTCAAAAGACTCAAGCTGCTGTAGGGGCCACTGTCAAATGATTCAACCTTAATCCAGCACAGCCAAGAGCTATCTAATAAATAAGACAATGCTTTACTTTCATCATAGTCAAAGACAAATATGAATACAAAGCCAAACATTTAGCAAATGCCAGTAAACTCTGAGTCAGGAACACAAATCCTCAGTTTCATGAGTAACCTTTACGGGGAACTCAGCGATGCCATTTCCAAGGTGAAATAGATATAATAAGAAATCATCTGATCCTCAGAGAAACACATTTAAAAATGAAAACCAACACTTATCTGCTCTCCCCTCTCATCTCTTTGTAATCTCCAAGTTGTAGAGAGCTCTGGGAGTACATATAGGGGCCAATGAAGATACACAATAATTTCTTCTTTTTATTTATCTCGTTGTTCCTAAACCTTAACCTTTTCAATGATTGCTAATATGGAATGAAATTCTGGTTTCACAACATCTTTGCCACATAGTCAAAGATGCACCCTTTGAGAGGGGACAAGAAGTCACAAAGTGGTGATGTGAATAATCTAAAAAAATTTTTTGAAGGGTGCCATGGCCTTGTCATCACTCTGTACTATTGCAGATTGAATTTTAGAACAAACACTGACTACCAGATATTGGCTGGTCACCAGGCAACATATAATCTATAAAAAGTAAACATGCATGAATATGACCTAGTATACAGTAACTGTTCTATAAGTGTTAAATTAAATTCACTTAAATTTAACCTGAATTGGAGAAGGGAGCAGGCCAATGGGTCTCTGCTAATTCATGAGATAAAGGAGCTAGGGCTTGGTTTTAACGATGCAATATTCTCTACCATCATTATCATAGTACCTGACTCATTAGTTTGTTGTGAGAAATAACAAGCATAAGTCAACATAGTTCATTTAGTTCACATGAATTATGCCTACTAATTATCACAATAAACAAATAAGTATTATTTTTTCCATTGTGATTATGAGAAAACTGAATTTTAGAAAAGACAGGTTAAGCAACTTGCTCAAGGTTATAGAAGCACGAAGCGATAGAAGTATCAATAGGATTTAAATCCAGATCTCTATGAATTCAAATTTAGGTCTAAAGTTCTCCATTTCTCAAAAACTATTTCCCCAGAGGTATCATACAGTGCCTTAAATTCCCACCATGATGAAAGGACACTACAATATCATCTACAATTAGCTTAGTTCACCAGCCATGGATACCCTGCTGGGAGCAGCTATGTGAAGAAGGTAAGTGTTGATCCTGAGTGGAAATTTCAGAATGATCTCAACGTTCATAAGGATGGAAAGATTAGGAAGATTTTTGCAGAAGGAGGTCTTGGAGGTTTTAGGATAGACTACTGGGTGAGGGGACAAGTGGTAATGATGAGGATGGAAATTCAGGAAATTGATGGTAAGAACACAACGTACTCTGAAGATCGTGCTTAAATTGTTGCTCACTTCTTTATTTTCTACCCTGAACCCTGATGAGACTCATGGATCACCAATCAGATCACAGAGATTGTCCCTAAATTTTGTCTTTTTATAATGTAAAAGTTGGCCAAACTCATTTAAAATTTTAGAAAATGCAGCATTTAAAAAACATGAAAAAAATTATCTGCCAAAATATGACAACTGTTAACATTTTTATCTATTTCCTTCCAGCTTTTTTTTTCTCCCTATGCCTATAATTTGGGACTTTTAAAAAACAGTTAAGATGATAAAACTTGCACACATTTGAATCTTGTTTTATGTTATATTATAAGCATTTCCCACGTTACTTCTCCATAGGATTTCACAGTCTGAGATCACAGCCAAGTTGTTTCCCCCTCCCAGACATAAGTTGCTTCTCTCTCTTTTACTCATTCTCTGTTGCCCTCTCCCCCACCCCAGTCCTGCCAAAGCAGCAGTTAAAACATTGTAAATTATTGGAAGGGGGTGGAACCATCATCACAAGGGACCTAGGACCTGGACCACGATCTCACAAACCATGGCTCTCTTGTGCAAGAGGTCACCTTGGACTGACTGCCCATTTGTCTTTACCTTCCTCTTCTAAAGGCTTAAAAGGTAATGAACCAAAAGGAAGAATAACATAAAATGAAACTTTCTGAGGTCATGCTGCTGACCTACTGCATGTAGCTCCCTCTAGGGAGGGGGTACATTATCCATTCTACTCAACTCACTTGGGATATCTGGGCCATGATCCCCTGGAATGTGAACAGGGAATGTTCCAAATGTTATGGCTCAATCATTATTCAATCTTTGCAATAGGAATGGATTATAAATCGTTGTTTTTTTTTTTTTTTTTTTTTTTTTTGCGGTACGCGGGCCTCTCACTGTTGTGGCCTCTCCTGTTGCGGAGAACAGGCTCCGGACGCGCAGGCTCAGCGGCCATGGCTCATGGGCCCAGCCGCTCCGCGGCATGTGGGATCTTCCCGGACTGGGGCACGAACCCATGTCCCCTGCATTGGCAGGCGGACTCTCAACCACTGCGCCACCAGGGAAGCCCTATAAATCCATTTTTATATTAGTGCTGTATTGCAAAAGTCACTTCCAATGATCTATTTACTAATTCACTCTGTGATTCTCATCACAGGTGAATACTGAACACACACACAGGCACAAAACAGTAAGAAGAACTCTGTTGCCTCTGACACTGAAAAGGGTGATTTTTAGTACTGAAAAAGAGGCAAATTTCATAGGTTAAAATAATAGATTTATCTCAGATTTACTATTGGTCTTGCAACAGAAACCAACATTGTTAACATGCTTTGTTGTCACTGTTTGTTTTCGGTTTTATTTTTGTTTTTGCTTTTTGGTGATGACAGGGAAAAAAAAAACAGTACAAATAAAGTATTTAGGTTTCACTATTGGCTCTTTAGAATATATGAGAGAGACCCTTAACTGTTCAAATTACACAAAGAGATGACAGAAGAAATAACCAGAGTTTTCTGTGAATTAAGATTTGAAAGTTCATCCCCATTAACATGAATGGAGAAGAGCATATCACTATAGGCAAATGCATTATATGAACATGGAGATTCACAAAGTAGATGGCTTAGAAATGCTACTCATTCTGTGAAGATCTTTTTTTAAAAAAAAAGAGAATCATTTTTTTAAATGATTATTTAAAATAAGTATCATTCTCCACTGAAAAATGTAAATATATGAAAATGGACAGTATGAATTTTAAGAATATGTCTATAAGAAAAAGCATACACCTGTAGTCTATGTAATGTTATTGCCAGTATACATTTCTAGAAATCTGTCCATATGACGCAGTTCCTATACTGTAAACAACCTTAATTTTACCTCTTCATTCAAGATTATGCCTATAAATTCCATGTTATAACATTACTGGCCAACACTTGGTCCATACCACGCAGGCTTACGCAAGAATGCCATCTTCTCGTGGTCATCAGTGCCCAGGTACATACTCTAGAGACCCCTGAATAGCTATTGGTTCAGCTTCTGTTGGCAGCTTACTTCTAAGATCCATTAGTACCTACAATAAATCAATAATCTCAGGGCCAACCACCAACCCGGTGGATGTCAACTTTTGTGTTTGAAAGTGGTGGTGTGTGATGGTGAAGGAGGAAAGGAGAGACATATCAAAATCAGCTAGAAACATCTAAAAATATCCTTAGGCCCTGCTCTCCTGCTTTGATAGACAGGTAAGGTGGAAGGGGTCATGAATAAATTTATATTTATCAATACATTGTTAAAATCTCCAGAGAGAATTATGATTAATTCCCTAACAGTAAGTACCACTGCCTTAACCATCAAATAAAATGCATCTGAATAAGTCTTTGGTAATTGAGTTTAAGATATAGCTCCTGCATTACCAACTCTGAGTCTGATGAGTTGTGAAACCTTGGTCATGTATCTTAATTGCTCTATGTCTTAGTTTCTCATCTGTAAAATAAAAGTGTTTTTTACTTACAGGTTGTTTCCAAGATTAAATGTGGGTATAGTTAGAACAATACCTAACACACAGTTTGCACCCAGTGAATTTTATTTTCATAAAATTGTTATTATGCCGTGAAAAAGAAGGGCAAAGATTCCTTTCAAAATCTTCCATCTCTCAAATATAAATCTTTAGTTCAAATCTCTCTAATGAGCTCGAGATCCAAAATCCTCCCAACTACCCATTGGTCTTGGATGTCCCAATGGCACCATAAACTGAACTTAATCTCTGCTCTTAATTACAATAGTTACTCTTCCCACTCTTAAAGGGCCCCAGTAGTTTTCTAGTTACCCAAGCCAGAGACCTGAGGACCTTCTGAACACTTCCTCCTCCCTCTCCAAATTAAAATATTTAATGTTACCACATTTTCTTGATTCTGGCTCCTAAATATCTCTTGAATATATGTCCTCTCCAATTTTTATGCTACCACAGTGTTAGGCTACCACATTTCTCACTTGAATAATACTTCTCTGTTTAACCAGTATTTGTCAGGGACCAGGGGATAGGGTAGGAGTTGACTACAAAGGCACAGCAAGAGGAACTGCGGTGGGGGAATGTTGGAAATGATCTGTACCTTGATCGTGGGTGTAACTACCATGACTATGCATTTTTCAAACTGTAAAACAGAAAGAATGAATTTTACTTTAGGTAAAGTTTAAAAAGTAGAAAACAACAAAACGCACACAAACCACCCCACAAATTCTCTCCCGTTACTTCCCAATGCCTTTGTAATACAAAGAAACATCTGAGTGTGGCCTACAGAGCCCCTCAGCATCTGGTCTCTGACCACTTCTCTAGGTACATCTCCCACCTGTCTCCTCCTAGCTCTCTCCACACTAGCTGCATTGGTCTTTGTTCCATCCCCTCAAAGTACTGTTCTTCTCATCCTAGAACCATTGTGTCTGTACACAATGTTCTTCTCTGGTTCCTTCCACCTTTTGGCAAGTTAACTACTATAACATCCATTAGATTTCAGTTCAAATATCACATTCTCAAAGATAGCACGCCAAGAACTCTTAAGAAACTCAAGGTATAGAGAACTGATCTTTGTGCCAATGAAAATTAAAATCACCACCACCACCACCTTAGTGGAGGTGTTACAGAAAGGATGGATTAGCTATTGTATGGATTATGTACCAATATGCAACACTGTTAGAACTTTTGTGGTACTTTCTGTCAGTTCTAAGGGCACCCTGCATTTATCTTCATAGCGTTTATCACAGTGTCAAATCACATTGTTCATCTGTGTGATTCTTTTTTTTTTTTTATAGCAAGTCTCCACCACTAGATTGCAAGCTTCAGAGATCATAGCTATGGCTTCCGGGAAGATGGTGGAAGAGTAAGACGCAGAGATCACCTTCCTCCCCACAAATACACCAGAAATACATCTACACGTGGAACAACTCCTACAGAACACCTACTGAATGCTGGCAGAAGACCTCAGACCTCCCAAAAGGCAAGAAACCCTCACGTACCTGGGTAGGGCAAAAGGAAAAAGAATAAACAGAGACAAAAGGATAGGGACGGAACCTGCACCAGTGGGAGGGAGCTGTGAAGGAGAAAAGGTTTCCACACATTAGGAAGCCCCTTCGCAGGCAGAGACTGCGGGTGGCGGAGAGGGAAGACTTCGGAGCCGCGGAGGAGGGCACAGCGGCAGGGGTGCGGAGGGCAAAGAGGAGAGATTCCCGCACAGAAGATCAGGGCCGACCGGCACTCACCAGCACGAGAAGCTTGTCTGCTCACCCACAGGGGTGGACGGGGCTGGGAGCTGAGGCTCGGGCTTCCGTCTGAGCACTGGGAGAGGACTGGGGTTGGCGGCGTGAACACAGCCTGCAGGGGGTTAGTGCGCCACGGCTAGCCGGGAGGGAGTCCAGGGAAAAGTCTGGACCTGTCGAAGAGGCAAAAGACTTTTTCTTCCCTCTTTGTTTCCTGGTGCGCGAGGAGAGGGGATTAAGAGCGCTGCTTAAAGGAGCTCCAGAGATGGGTGCGAGTCTCGGCTAAAAGCGCGGACCCCAGAGACGGGGGCATGAGAAGCTAAGGCTGCTGCTGCCGCCACCAAGAAGCCTGTCTGCGAGCACAGGTCACTATCCACACCCCTCTTCCGGGGAGCCTGTGCAGCCCGCCACTGCCAGGATCCCGGGATACAGGGACAACTCCCCTGGAAGAACGCACGGCGCGCCTCAGGCTGGTGCAACATCATGCTGGCCTCTGCCGCCGCAGGCCCGCCCCGCACTCCGTGCCCCTCCCCCCAGCCTGAGTGAGCCAGAACCCCTGAATCAGTGGCTCCTTTAACCCCGTCCTGTCCGAGCGAAGAACAGACGCCCTCCGGCGACCTACACGCAGAGGCAGGGCCAAATCCAAAGCTGAGCCCCTGGGAGCTGTGAGAACAAAGAAGAGAAAGGGAAATCTCTCCCAGCAGCCTCAGAAGCAGCGGATTAAAGCTCCACAATCAACTTGATGTACCCTGCATCTGTGGAATACCTAAATAGACAACGAATCATCCCAAATTACGGAGGTGGACTTTGAGAGCAAGATTTATGA
The DNA here is from genome assembly GCF_949987515.2 of Delphinus delphis. Classification (NCBI taxonomy): domain Eukaryota; kingdom Metazoa; phylum Chordata; class Mammalia; order Artiodactyla; family Delphinidae; genus Delphinus; species Delphinus delphis. The sequence goes on from NC_082686.1 coordinate 63,764,696, forward strand.
TTTTTTCCCCTTTCCCTCTTTTTATGAGCATGTATGTGTATGCTTCTGTGTGAGATTTTGTCTGTATAGCTTTGCTTCCACCGTTTGTCCTAGGGTTCTAACTGTCCTGTTTTTTTGTTTTTTTAAATTTTTTTCTTAATTATTTTTTATTTTAATAACGTTATTTTATTTTATCTTACTTTATTTTAGTTTACTTTATCTTCTTTCGTTCTTTTTTTCTTCCCTCCTTCCTTCCTTCCTTCCTTCCCCCCTCCCTCTTTTCTTTCTTTCGTTCTTTCTACATCTACTAATTCTTTCTTTCTACTTTTTCTCCCTTTTATTCTGAGCCGTGTGGATGAAAGGCTCTTGGTGCTGCAGCCAGGAGTCAGTGCTGTGCCTCTGAGGTGGGAGAGCCAACTTCAGGACACTGGTCCACAAGAGACCTCCCAGCTCCACGTAACATCAAACGGCAAAAATCTCCCAGAGATCTCCATCTCAACACCAGCACCCAGCTTCACTCAACGACCAGCAAGCTACAGTGCTCTGCCAAACAACTAGCAAGACAGGAACACAACCCCACCCATTAGCAGAGAGGCTGCCTAAAATCATAATAAGTCCACAGACACCCCAAAACACACCACCAGACGTGGACCTGCCCACCAGAAAGACAAGATCCAGCCTCATCCACCAGAACACAGGCACTAGTCCCCTCCACCAGGAAGTCTACACAACCCACTGAACCAACCTTACCCACTGGGGTAAAAAACAAAAACAACGGGAACTACGAACCTGCAGCATGCAAAATGGAGACCCCAAACACAATAAGCAAAATGAGAAGACAGAAAAACACACAGTAGATGAAGGAGCAAGATAAAAACCCACCAGACTTAACAAATGAAGAGGAAATAGGCAGTCTACCTGAAAAAGAATTCAGAATAATGATAGTAAAGATGATCCAGAATCTTGGAAATAGAATAGACAAAATGCAAGAAACATTTAACAAGGACCTAGAAGAACTAAAGGTGAAAGAAAAAATGATGAACAACACAATAAATGACATTAAAAATACTCTAGATGGGATCAATAGCAGAATAACTGAGGCAGAAGAATGGATAAGTGACCTGGAAAATAAAATAGTGGAAATAACTACTGCAGAGCAGAATAAAGAAAAAAGAATGAAAAGAACTGAGGACAGTCTCAGAGACCTCTGGGACAACATTAAACGAACCAACATTCGAATTATAGGGGTTCCAGAAGAAGAGGAGAAAAAGAAAGGGACTGAGAAAATATCTGAAGAGATTATAGTTGAAAAATTCCCTAATATGGGAAAGGAAATAGTTAATCAAGTCCAGGAATCACAGAGAGTGCCATACAGGATAAATCCAAGGAGAAATACGCCAAGACACATATTAATCAAAATGTCAAAAATTAAATACAAAGAAAACATTAAAAGCAGCAAGGGAAAACAACAAAAAACACACAAGGGAATCTCCGTAAGGTTAACAGCTGATCTTTCAGCAGAAACTCTGCAAGCCAGAAGGGAGTGCCAGGACATATTTAAAGTGATGAAGGAGAAAAACCTGCAACCAAGATTACTCTACCCAGCAAGCATCTCATTCAGATTTGATGGAGAAATTAAAACCTTTACAGACAAGCAAAAGCTGAGAGAGGCAGCACCACCAAACCAGGTTTACAACAACTGCTAAAGGAACTTCTCTAGGCAAGAAACACAAGAGAAGGAAAAGACCTACAATAACGAACCCAAAACAACTAAGAAAATGGGAATAGGAATATACATATCGATAATTACCTTAAATGTAAATGGACTAAATGCTCCCAGCAAAAGACACATATTGGCTGAATGGATACAAAACCAAGACCCATATATTTGCTGTCTTCAAGAGACCCTCTTCAGACCTAGAGACACATACAGACTGAAAGTAAGGGGATGGAAAAAGATATTTCATGCAAATGGAAACCAACAGAAAGCTGGAGTAGCAACTCTCATATCAGACAAAATAGACTTTAAAATAAAGAATATTACAAGAGACAAAGAAGGACACTACATAATGATGAAGGGATAAATCAAAGAAGTAGATATAACAATTGTAAATATTTATGCACCCAACATAGGAGCACCTCAATATATAAGGCAAATACTAACAGCCATAAAAGGGGAAATCGACAGTAACACAATCATAGTAGGGGACTTCAACACCCCACTTTCACCAATGGACAGATCATCCAAAATGAAAATAAATAAGGAAACACAAGCTTTAAATGATACATTAAACAAGATGGACTTAATTGATATTTATAGGACATTCCATCCAAAAACAACAGAATACACATTCTTCTCAAGTGCTCATGGAACATTCTCCAGGATAGATCATATCTTGGGTCAGAAATCAAGCCTTGGTAAATTTAAGAAAATTGAAATTATATCAAGTATCCTTTCTGACCATAACGCTATGAGACTAGATATCAATTACAGGAAAAGATCTGTAAAATATACAAACACATGGAGGCTAAACAATACACTACTTAATAACTAAGAGATCACTGAAGAAATCAAAGAGGAAATCAAAAAATACCGAGAAACAAATGACAATGCAGACACGACGATCCAAAATCTATGGGATGCAGCAAAAGCAGTTCTAAGAGGGAAGTTTATAGCAATACAATCCGACCTTAAGAAACAGGAAACATCTTGAATAAACAATCTAACCTTGTACCTAAAGCAATTAGAGAAAGAAGAACAAAAATCCCCAGTTAGCAGAAGGAAAAAAATCATAAAGATCAGATCAGAAATAAATGAAAAAGAACTGAAGGAAACGATAGCAAAGATCCATAAAACTAAAAGCTGGTTCTCTGAGAAGATAAACAAAATTGATAAACCATTAGCCAGACTCATCAAGAAAAAAAGGGAGAAGACTCAAATTAATAGAATTAGAAATGAAAAAGGAGAAGTAACAACTGACACTGCAGAAATACAGAAGATCATGAGAGATTACTACAAGCAACTCTATGGCAATAAAATGGACAACCTGGAAGAAATGGACAAATTCTTAGACATGCACAACCTGCCAAGACTGAATCAGGAAGAAATAGAAAATATGAACAGACCAATCACAAACACTGAAATTGAAACTGTGATTAAAAATCTGCCAACAAACAAAAGCCCAGGACCAGATGGCTTCACAGGTGAATTCTATCAAACATTTAGAGAAGAGCTAACACCTATCCTTCTCAAACTCTTCCAAAATACAGCAGAGGGAGGAACACTCCCAAACTCATTCTACGAGGCCACCATCACCCTGATACCAAAACTGGACAAGGATGTCAAAGAAAGAAAACTACAGGCCAATATCACTGATGACCATAGATGCAAAAATTCTCAACAAAATACTAGCAAACAGAATCCAACAGCACATTAAAAGGATCATACACCATGATCAAGTGGGGTTTATCCCAGGAATTCAAGGATTCTTCAATATACGCAAATCAATCAATGTGAAACACCATATTAAAAAATTGAAGGAGAAAAACCATATGATCATCTCAATAGATGCAGAGAAAGCTTTCGACAAAATTCAACACCCATTTATGATAAAGACCCTGCAGAAAGTAGGCATAGAGGGAACTTTCCTCAACATAATAAAGGCCATATATGACAAACCCACAGCCAACGTCGTCCTCAATGGTGAAAAACTGAAAGCATTTCCACTAAGATCAGGAACAAGACAAGGTTGCCCACTCTCACCACTCTTATTCAACATAGTTTTGGAAGTTTTAGCCACAGCAATCAGAGAAGAAAAGGAAATAAAAGGAATCCAAATTGGAAAAGAAGAAGTAAATCTGTCACTGTTTGCAGATGACATACTATACATAGAGCATCCTAAAGATGATACCACAAAACTATTAGAGCTAATCAATGAATTTGGTAAAGTGGCAGGATACAAAATTAATGCACAGAAATCTCTGGCATTCCTATATACTAATGATGAAAAATCTGAAAGTGAAATCAAGAAAACATTCCCATTTACCATTGCAACAAAAAGAATAAAATATCTAGGAATAAACCTACCTAGGGAGACAAAAGACCTGTATGCAGAAAATTATAAGACACTGATGAAAGAAATTAAAGATGATACCAACAGATGGAGAGATATACCATGTTCTTGGATTGGAAGAATCAACATTGTGAAAATGACTCTACTACCCAAAGCAATCTACAGATTCAATGCAATCCCTATCAAACTACCACTGGCATTTTTCACAGAACTAAAACAAAAAATTTCACAATTTGTATGGAAACACAAAAGACCCCGAATAGCCAAAGCAATCTTGAGAAAGAAAAACGGAGCTGGAGGAATCAGGCTCCCTGACTTCATACTATACTACGAAGCTATAGTAATCAAGACAGTATGGTTCTGGCACAAAAACAGGAAGATAGATCAATGGAACAGGATAGAAAGCCCAGAGATAAACCCATGCACCTATGGTTAACTAATCTATGACAAAGGAGGCAGGAATGTACAGTGGAGAAAGGACAGCCTTTTCAATAAGTGGTGCTGGGAAAACTGGACAGGTACATGTAATAGTATGAGATTAGATCACTCCCTAACACCATACACAAAAATAAGCTCAAAATGGATTAAAGACCTAAATGTAAGGCCAGAAACTATCAAACTCTTAGAGGAAAACATAGGCACAACACTCTATGACATAAATCACAGCAAGATCCTTTTTGACCCACCTCGTAGAGAAATGGAAGTAAAAACAAAAATAAACAAATGGGACCTAATGAAACTTCAAAGCCTTTGCACAGCAAAGGAAATCATAAACAAGACCAAAAGACAACCCTCAGAATGGGAGAAAATATTTGCAAATGAAGCAACTGACAAAGATTAATCTCCAAAATTTATCAGCAGCTCATGCAGGTCAATAACAAAAAAACAAACAACCCAATCCAAAAATGGGCAGAAGACCTAAATAGGTATTTCTCCAAAGAAGATATACAGACTGCCAACAAACACATGAAAGACTGCTCAACATCATTAATCATTAGAGAAATGCAAATCAAAACTCCAATGGGGTATCATCTCACACCAGTCAGAATGGCCATCATCAAAAAATCTAGAAACAATAAATGCTGGAGAGGGTGTGGAGAAAAGGGAACCCTCTCGCACTGTTGGTGGGACTGTAAATTGATACAGCCACTGTGGAGAACAGTATGGAGGTTCCTTAAAAAACTACAAATAGAACTACCATATGACCCAGCAATCCCACTACTGGGCACATACCCTGAGAAAACCATAATTCAAAAAGAGTCATGTACCAAAATGTTCATTGCAGCTCTATTTACAATAGCCTGGAGATGGAAACAACCTAAGTGTCCATCATCGGATGAATGGATAAAGAAGATGTGGCACATATGTACAATGGAATATTACTCAGCCATAAAAAGAAACGAAATTGAGCTATTTGTAATGAGGTGGATAGACCTAGATTCTGTCATACAGAGTGAAGTAAGTCAGAAAGAGAAAGACAAATACCGTATGCTAACACATATATATGGAATTTAAGGAAAAAAATGTCATGAAGAACCTAGGGGTTAGACAGGAATAAAGACACAGACCTACTAGAGAATGGACTTGAGGATATGGGGAGGGGGAAGGGTAAGCTGTGACAAAGCGAGAGAGCGGCAGGGACTTATATACACTACCAAACGTAAGGTAGATAGCTAGTGGGAAGGAGTTGCATAGCACAGGGAGATCAGCTCAGTGCTTTGTGACTGCCTGGAGGGGTGGAATAGGAAGGGAGACGCAAGAGGGAAGAGATATGGGAACATATGTATATGTATAACTGATTCACTATTATAAAGCAGAAACTAACATACCATTGTAAAGCAATTATACTCTAATACTCTATATAAGTATATAATACTCTAATAAAGATGTTAAAAAAATAGCTATTAAAAAAAACCCGAAATCATCGCTATCATCCCACCATTACATTCTCACAGTTTCTAGCACAGAGATTTACCAAATACATAATGAACAATGGAATGAATGAATGGTGGGTGATATTTTCAAAAAGCAGTGCAAAGCCAATACTATTCAATGACTTCCCTCAGACTCTTTCACTTTCTCAATATGAATCCAATACTTGGTGACTTAAGGCCTCCAAACATCTGCTGTGTCCTGTCTTCCGCATGGCATTTTTTTTTTTTTAACCCTTTTTGTAGGCTGAAAAATTACCCTCTGACGAATATACACATCCTAACCCCTAGAACGTATAAGTATTACCTTATATGAGGAAAGAAAAAAAAAGGTCTTTGCAGATATACGTTATGGATCTTGAGATGAGGAGATTATTCTGGTTTATCCAGGTAGGCCCTAAGTGCAATCGCACATGTCCTTGGAGAGGCAGAAGAAAATTTCACACATAGGTGTGAAGAGGGAGGTAGAGATCAAAGCAAAGTAGCCGCAAGTCAAGGAGTGTCAGAAGCCACCAGAGGCTGGAAGAGGCAAGGAAACAGATTCTCCCCTAGAGGCTCAGAGGGAATGCAACCCTGCAGACACCTTGATTTCCAGTGACACTGATTTCAGACTTCTAGCCTCCAGAACTGTGAAAGAGTAAAGTTCTGTTTGCTTTAAGACAGCCAGTTTGTGGCTAAATTGTTTCAGCAGCCATCAGTAACCCATTACTCCCCAGAACTTTCTGACTCTGGCTAACTCTTCCAAGACCCACACAATTATCACCTCTACTAGTACTACTCTCCGCCCTTTTCTTCTTTAGACCTTCAAGGTTTCAGTTCCTATCTGTTCCCACATAAAAAGATTAGTATAATGGAAAGAACATGGTTTCTAAAATCAGACAGATCTGGGTTTTAATCCTGACTCAATTAGAAATTGTACGATCTTGGGGAAATTAGTCAATCTTTCTGAATATCAGATTCCTCGGCTTTAAAATGAGTGCAGTAATCTTTATATTGTTGTGTTATAAGTACTTCTTGAACTACTCAGTGAAGAATAATGCTTTTCAAAATGCTTGGTGTCTAATAAGTACCTAATAACATTTCTTTCTTCTCACCTCCAATTAACTGACTAAATTAATCCTACTCAGAAATCACCTTTAGGGGAACAGTTCTGACTAAACTACGTAAATTAGCATCCCTCTGAATCTTCATTCCCCTGTTACCCTCTCATCCCTTCGCCCATTTTAGTTTCTTCATAGCCCTAATCTCAATGGCATAGTATACGTGTGTACATTTGTGCTTATGGTCTGCACTGCCCCCCACCAACCAGATGTAAGTTCCCTGAGGGCAAGGATTTTTCTGCCATTTTTCATTTCTGTACCTCAGAGCCTAGAAGATACCACATACAGACAAGTTCATCAGTCAATGTTTCTGAGTGGGTAGATATACTTCTCAGCTATTTGTTTATAGTCCCCTTCCCTTTTCTGTGGAGACCCAACTTAATAACTTGGAAGTGTTTAACAGAAAGCTGCCATTATGTTATTACAGAACTAAGCCCAGAAATGAACAAAGGAAACACAATTTTATAAAAGTAAATGAAACCAACAGGCATTATAAAGGCAATTAAAGTCATAACTGTGTCTCCATTATACATAATCTTAACTGCAGACCTCACAAATAGCTAGACATCTATAAGCATACCTATGTAAAATCCACATTATAGTAACAGAAGTAATCCACGGAAGTCTGATCCTCAGAGGTCCAAATGCCTAGAGTTCCATAACTAATAAGCAGCACAGCCAGGGTTAAAACACACCTCTACATTGCTCTAAGTGTCATACTCACTCTGTAAGATCCCGTCCCCTTCTCACTTCTGGGCATTGATAAATGGCCAGATGTCAGCTGATATGTCACCATTATTTCAAACCTATGATCATCAGCATAATAGAACATTCTGCTTCATTTTTCCTTTGTAACAAATGGGCTCCATGTTCTTTGAAATTCTTTCATTTTGTCCTTTAGCCAGTCCAAAAAAAAAAAAAAAAATTTAAAAATACGTGTTACACTGTTGCCACATACTTGGCTAAAATTTTATTTTACGCCTAAATCATTTCAATCCTTTTGGAACCTCCTAGAGATTTTCTTAACAACTTTTATCCCCATAACTCCTAAATATGTCACATGGGGCATTTTGCAGGTGGTAGCTAAATCTTTAGGAACCAGGGTATTTTAAGTTAATGGAGATGTAATTTTCCTAGGCTAAATTCTAGAAATTTAAGTTTAGTACATTTATTTTTCCAAACAAATGTTGACACCCTTTTCTCTTTATTATCGTGATTTGTTCTCAGATGCTTTCTTCTCCTTTATGCACAGAAAATACTAGCTATATATCCTGCTAATTTTGGAAAGGAGTTTACCTTATGTTCCTTTTAGCTTTTCTAACTCTTCCCTCCAAATTAGGGGAAAAGGGAGAAAAATGCTTGGAATGGCTTTTTTGAACTTTTAAACTAGCTCATGTTTAGGACAATGGGAATAAGTTAAAGAGAAGAAAGAAAATACGAAAAAGTAGAGGAAGTGGCACCAAGAGGAAAGTAGTGAGAAGGGGACGGGATCTTACAGAGTGAGTATGACACTTAGAGCAATGTAGAGGTGTGTTTTAACCCTGGCTGTGCTGCTTATTAGTTATGGAACTCGGCATTTGGACCTCTGAGGATCAGACTTCTCCTCTGAAAAACTGAACAATAATAACTACATCACAGGGAGGGTCCCAGCAAATGTTGATTCACTCTTTTTTGGAGTCACTCTTTCCTCCTTCAACGCTTTTCCCCTCAGCCATCCACCACAATAATCCTTATTTAAAAGCTACGTGTCGATTTATCTATCCACTTTCATCTTGGTCTCACACCTCCTGAACTTCATAAATTCCAATGACCTGCTACTTCAGCCACCCTTACTTTAGCCCCCATGATCTCTCCCTTAGCTCTCCAAAGATCTACATCCATAATCTTCACCTCTTTAATGCTAAATGTATGTCTGCCCTTCTACCTCCCCATACCCTGCCTGTTATTTGCCCTTTTCTCACTGTTACCTCTAGTCAGAATTCAACTCTTCCAAAGCTTTACAGGCAGGCGTCCTAGGACTATTTATCTCTCATTTGCAATAAATACTTCCACCCAGCAAATCTTTAGTGGCTCCTATTACCTGCCCCTCAGCGATCCAAGCACAAGAAATATAAAGATGAACAAAACTGATCAAGACCCTGCCCTCAAGAAGCTTTACTTATATTTTAGTGGTAAAAGGTAAAGGAAAACATAACTGTGAATATATTGCTAAGTAGTGATTAAGAAGTTGCACAGGGGGACAGAGTATGGGAGTGGCACTGTTTTAGATGGGGTTGCTGAGAAAGCCTCTCTGGGAGGAGAAGTGGATGATGGAAGCACCATGCAGGTGTCTGGAGGAAGAGCATCCCAGAACAGTGATTTTCTTAATCACTACTTGGCAATAAATTTATGTTTTCATTTATCTTTCACCACCAAAATGTAAGTAAAGCTTCTTGAGGGCAGCCTTTTGATTAGATGGTTCATCTTTATATTTCTTGTGCTTGGATCACTGACTGGCAGGTAATAGGACCCACTAAAGATTTGCTGGGTGGAAGTATTTATTCTAAAATGAGACTAACCACTTCCACCATGCACACTCTCCATTCTGAACCCATTACATTCTCGTTGTCCTACACGTCTTCCGTAAGGCCACAGCTGTCTTTCTCTACATCTGGGCTTCTGAGTTATGCCTGCGAAAAATCACAAAGATGAACTGATTGGTCCTACTGCAAATTATTACCAAGGTGTCTGGAAACTCTGACAAAGCCTGGTACGGAGTATGCACTCAATACATTTTTGTCGAATGAATGAATTTGCAGAATCCTACGCCTGACCATACTTTTCCCAAAACAACTATTATCATAAATCTTGTCACAAACTCAAGCTAACAGCTTAAGGATTTAGAGCTCCAAGATTCTCTTTTAACGCTACATTTTTCCCTAATATATAAGTTACTCTTCTTTATACACATTAAAGAAGAAAAAAGAAACTTTCAGAGGCAGTTTTCCAAAACCAGAAAGTATTATTGAAAATTATTCAAGTTCAATTTTGAATAAAATCCCCTGAGGTTCCTATAAAATCTCTGCTGAATAAGTTCACAATTCTGAGAGTACCATTTTTAGTATAATCTTCTCTTGGCTTACTTGGTAATTCAGCAATCCGAAATAGGAGGGTGTGAAGATTAAGCAAAAAAGTCCTACTTGAGCAAAGTTCCTAACTTTGGATTTTAGAAAAAATCTGGTAAAACTTATTCTTTGTTACAAGTTAAGTTTGGGGAAAAGTACTTCTCTGTTTATTGGCAGTGAAATCTGGGCCTCCTGAGCACTTCTGGATCACCAACTGCCTGATTAATCCAAAATGCCTCCAAACTAATGCAGACATAACACTTCCCTCAGTAAAGTGCTTTCTAAGTATTTAGAAAACTGACAGAATCACCGTAAGCCAAAGTAATTTTAGAGAACTTCCTCATCAAGGTCCCCAATGGCAAAACATGACGCTAAGAAAAAGAATTTTAAAGTCCTTTCTTTTCTTCCTGGCCCATTTTACTGAGTACTACAATGGGATATTCACATAAGTAATCAATTATGGTTAAACTTCCAAGGGCAACCTGAGCCCTTCGTTGGTAGGATGTATACTTGGAATTGCTTTCCTTGTAGTGCACTAGAAGGAACCAGAGGCATTCCACTGTGGGGCACTGTGCCCTTAGTTGGGATGGAGACTTTGGTCCAGATATTTTAGAAGAAAGCTTAGGAAGGTGGAGAAACATCCTCAACTTCTCCCTCAACCTTGCCCCAACATCTGCCATAGATATCGAATCATTCCTACGTTGAACCTGGTTAATTATGTGACAAAGACACGCATTTTCAGGATGGTTATACAGCACTCAGAGGTATATCTCATGACCCTGGAATAGAGCTCAGTTAGTTCATTCATCCAATCATTTATTCAATGAGCATTTCTTGTGTACGTATGCCAGGCACTGTCCTAAGCATTAAGATATAAAGCTGAAGGCAACTTTACGCCTGACTTTAAGGAGCCCATGATTTAAAGGGAAAATAGACTTACTAAAAAATGGAAAAACTATTATGGTAAACTCCATTTTAGATATTTTAACATGGTGTTAAGAGAGCACAGAGGAAAAACCAACTTACTCAGAAGTCACTTAATAGTTTCACTGGGAGCTGATATTCGATTCAGATCCAGAGGCTCTAGCCTAGAAATGCAGATGAAGCATTCAAGCTTATTTGATCGACAGGTTAGAGCATGCGTCTCATGTTGGCCTAATCCATACAGCTGGACTTCTGCTTGGGCTTCCTAGGGAACTGAAGATGTGGCTGGAGCCCAGCTGAACTACATGACTCCCTGACACCCTCTCTTGCCCTGACATATACTCTACTCCCCTATCGTGCGTTCATGGCTAGGCTCCTTCTTAGAGATACTTGAGCCCCTTGAAAATCACCACACTGTCAAGCTGTCACTAACGTGACTTCAGGTGTTTTGACAATACCTGCAGTGTTGCTCCCATGCCCTACCAACTGGATATACAAATAGATGCTGGCTCAAAGGCATATACCCTGGCTAAAACCTGACTTGAGCTCATTAGCCCCTTTCATTTGCTCTACATAATAAAGTGACTATCCACCCTGACCCTCACCTTGGGAACCATTGCTATATTCCATTCAGGTCCCTCCCCTGCCCCACGTGGTCTCAGGTCCTTCATTCCTCTGTAGCAGGCACTTGTGAGATCCAGAAGCTCTGATACTACACATGATGCAAAACACATCATTATTCTCAACAAATGGTATTTATAAAGGGACCCCACACATAGGATGTTGAGGTGTGTCACAGGTTTGAAAAACAACACGGACTCAGATAGATCACCCCTTGTCCAAGATTGCCCACATAGTAGGAATAAAAACTGACCCTCCAAGCCATATTTTCTAACTCCAAATTCAGTTGTCTTTTGCCTGACCACACAGTATGGGCCAGGAGGAGAGGTCTCGCCCCTCTCTCCAAGGAAGCATAGTGGAATTCATCTTGTTGAGGTTATAACCCTAGATTAAAGAAACGAAAACTTAATAGGAAAGCAACATAAAAATCAAGATCTAAATTGGAAAAAAATAGCAATAAAGGAGAGATGAGGCCAAAAGATTAGGATAAACAAGGCTTCAGACTGAGAAGTCAAGTGTAATACAGCATATTCAAGAAGAGCAAAGCACCCAGGCCTGAAGGTTTGAGACAGCCTGGACGATCACCTAACTGTCCCACATTAAGTTTCCAAATACTAAGCCTTGCTTGGCCATCCATTCAAAAGCAATAACAAAATCAGATACGGCTGGGATGAAATAATAGATTTCCTACCTACTAGTCAAGACTAAAGGTGGTCAAGATATACGGTTATTAGAAATTTTAGACAGAACATGAGAGGATAGAACTTATGATTGTTTTAAAATATTATTTCAATTTGAAGAAGTAGAGAGGATACCATTTCATATTGAGGAAACTGCATGGACAAAGACACTTGTTTTAAACCAGTTAAATATAACAGTATAAAGTATATATATATATATATACAGGTGCTCATTCGAATTTGAACTAAAATATCCTAACTCAAATAATATTTATGAATTATGCATCATGCCTCCATTGTCAACTAAAAACATCCATTTAAAATGAGGTGGTTTTAGTTTATTACAGTCATTAGTAGCTATCAAAAAAGAGATAATGCTCTTGAATATCCTCAAGTACGTATAAACTGTACATACATTACCTAGCAGGGGTCCACTCTCAATCAATATTTTCTCAGAACAACATTTCTCAGGAAGGAAGAAGATCTCAGTGAAGCTAACAAATTATTATCCTTCACAGGAGAACTCCAGACAGAACCCTAATTAATGAATTGGCTTAATAGCAGTTCCTTGTTTATAACTCGTAACATACACACACATAAACAGTGGGAAGCAGACATACAAGGAGCAGCCTTAGGAAGTGGGTGTAGAGAGAAAGGAGTGTAAAAGATGAAACCAGACAAAGGGGAATAGTTATGTCAAAGAAACTATGGCAAGAAAACCACCTAAGAGGCTCTATGTCATACAACTGGACACTGCCCGCACTGCATAAAAGGAGAGAGACTCAAAGAGAAGAAAATCTTTTTCCTTGTAATCACAAATGCTATTTATGGCTGCTTTGATTCATTTCATGGTCTTAAGGACAATTATTTGGCTTCATTGCTAAAGGTTCTCTTTAAAACAAAAGACTTAAGAGTAAAGAATTCATTTATTTCCCAGTAGCACTGTACATTAATTTGGAGTGTGCTTTGTTCTTACAGGTGCAATTTCAAATTACTTTCAATCCATTGTAATGTCATTTTTGCAATTGATAATGTAAGTTTCAATTCATTTTTTTGCTGCTTTGCCAAATAAATACAGAAAAATGATGTCTTGGTCATATATAATGATGGTGCTGTTTGGGAAAATAATTAAATGATACCATAGTTGCTATTTAATTATACTGGCTCTGCTGGGTATTTTAAGATTAAGTTACTGTTCTTTTCACCATTCATTTCATATTTCTGTCATTAATTCCACCAATTCATTTCAGGTTCTTTCATAGACCTTTCTCAGTGTTTTGCCCTCTCCTTTTCTCCATACCCCATAGAGAAGGCATGTGACCACAATAGCTATCCAGTTTTCAAGGGTTATGGACTGAAAAAATAATGAGAAATATGTGATCTGATTTGGACCATTTACATTTAACATCTACTATTAATATTGATAATGATAAATTCTAGAATGGCACTAATTATTTACCAAATTCACAAAGAGCAAAAATAGCCTCTGTGTGGATTAGGCCAGTTGCTCTCTCTCACATAACCCTTCTCATGCCTGCATTTAAATCACTTTGTGGTACCCACTGAGTTAGATAGGAAGGTCCTTTCCACACCCTACAAAGGCCAGGTCACAGAACCCACAAACTAAACGTGGATGTCAAGCCTCACTCTCCACCCAGCCCTATTCAATTATATTCCTAAGGGGATTTTGAGTTTTTTCGCTAAGATATGAAATGAAAAGAGGTCTAGATATTTCCCCAAATCTCTGAGAAATTATTGGGTTTGCCAAAAAGTACCTTCGGTTTTTAAGTAAAAATAAAAAAACATATTTTTCATTTTCAACAAGAACTTTATTGAACAATGTGTTCACCCTTTTGTTCCACCACCTTCTGTCATTTTTCAGGCAACTTCATAATTCCATCTTCCCAAAACTTATCTTTTTGAGCAAAGAACTGTTCCAGGTGCCTTTTACAGGGCATTGAACTTTTTCTATTAAGAAAACTTTGTAAAGACCTAAAGATATGAAAATCCGAAGGTGCAATGTCTGATGAATACGGTGGATGAGTCAGAACTTCCCAGACAAACTGTAACAGCTTTTGCCTGGTCATCAAAGAAACGTGGTCTTGCGTTATCCCGATGGACGGTTATGCATTTTCTGTGGACTAATTCTGGATGCTTTTTGTCGAGTGCTGCTTTCAGTTGGTCTAAGTGGGATCAGTCCTTGTTGGAATTAATCGTTTGGTTTTCGAGAAGGAGCTCATAACAGAGGATTCTCTTCCGTTCCCACCATATACACAACATCACCTTCTTTGGATGAAGACCAGCCTTTGGTATGGTTGGTGGTGGTTCATTTTGCTTGCCCCACGATCTCTTCCATTCCACATTATTGTACAGTACCCACTTTTCATCTCCTGTCACAATTTGTTTTAAAAACGGAACGTTTTCATTACGTTTAAGTAGAGAATCGCATGCAGAAATACGGTCAAGAAGGTTTTGTTCACTTAACTTATGTGGAACCCAAACATCAAAGTGATTAACATAACCAAACTGGTGCAAATGATTTTCAACGCTTGATTTAGGTATTTTGAGTATGTCTGCTATCTCCCGAGTGGTATGACGTTGATTGTTCTCCATTAATGTCTCGATTTGATTGCTATCAACTTCAACTGGTCTACTCGACTGTGGAGCATCGTCCAGCAAGAAATGTCCAGCACGAAACTTTGCAAACCACTTTTGACACGTTCAATCAGTCACAGCACCTTGTCCATATACTGCACAAATCTTTTTTTGTGTTTCAGTTGCATTTTTACCTTTCTTGAAATAATAAAGCATAATATGCCGAAAATGTTGCTTTTTTTCTTCCATCTTCAATATTAAAATGGCTACACAGTAATTCACCAATTTTGATAAGTCTTTTTTTAAATGCATGTTGATATGACAGCTGTCACATACAATCTAACAAAATTGTTTCGAATGAAGTTAAAGACAAGTAAGTCCTACTAAAGCCATCTGATGGATAAAAACGAACGAACCTTTTGGCCAATCCAATACACTAGGCAACATTAGGCAATTATGTATATTAACCATGCCTGGCTCATAACCATCTAATTAACTCAGATCACCCATAAGTATTTTGGAACATGTACTTTTTATTCCATATTGCTTTTCTGTAATTCACATTTTTAAAGAATGTTTCAACATTGTTAAATTTGGGTTGAGTCATATCAGTCAATACCTGTTTATATTAAAAAGTAGATATTAATTGAATGTCTTGTATGCACTTAGTACCAAGCACTTTAGAAGTACAGATTACCAAATATACACTTTATGTAATAATTTAATGTGATCACTAAATACATATAATTTATCAGAAGATATTACAGATCCAAATTCTTGTCCCACTGTTCTATAGAAGGTGTTGTTTCAGGATGATCTTGAACAAGAAGAAACAAAACTATTGTAGAGAAAATCCTTATAAGAAGTGCTGATAACTGTGTGTGTGTGTATGTGTGTGTCTGTGTTGTGGGGGTGAGAAGGAAGTAGAATGTAGTTATTTTTTGCCTCACAATACTTATAAAATAATTTGTTTTCCTTTCTGCTACCAACACCACAGGAAAACCCTATACTAGAAATATTGGTGATTGGTGATGCTGAATTTATAGCAATCATTTAGTTGAAATACTTCTTTTGTGTTTTCTAGTGCTTCTGAGACCAGTCAAAAAAGCATAGTGTCCTTAGATACACAGAGGGTTGCCTGAAAATGATTCATCTTCTTCATTTGTTAAATAAAATCCATTACCAAAGTTTGTAAATGATTCTAATGCAAGAGTATTAGTTTCAACCAGGCTGTTTCAACCCAATTTCAAACCTCTATGGACCTAAACTATAAGAGATCTATTATCACAGTTCTTTCTAATTCAGATGAGCTCTCCTGCAGGTTATTACCAAATATTACTCCAGTTCACTCACTGGAGCTCTTCTTTTACCTTCATATAACTTTGAAGTTCCTTTTGGAAATAAAAGTTTATCTTCCCATGAAACTCAGAAAGATTTTATAGATGTGAAACAAAGAGCCTAAGATTTCAGCCATTTATTTCAGAGTATCTAAACTTTCTATTCATAAAGCTACCCCCGACTTTTGAATAGGAATAGGAATAAAGCTCTACCTTAAACTGAATAAACACTAAATGATTACCAAAAAAATGACAGAATGAAAAACTGAAGAAATTTTAACAATTAACTGTTAGGATTTTTTCCCCTCTGGCTTGCTAAGTTTCTTGTCTGAGGTGTCTATTCATACCATTTATTTCAAATGTATCAAGATGTGATTTATGTTGTAAAGTAGTGTTTCCCAAATACTATTCTCTGAAGACTATATTCTGGAAGATGGTAATAGGTATGTGAAAAAAGTTAAATAATATCTGGGAAACTGTACAGAATGTATTCCTCCACGTGTTTTAACATCAAAACCTATGGGAATTTCTGTAATAAAGAAATCTGTTTAATTTTGTTTAACACAGCATTTCTCAAAAATATTTTACTACAGAACACTATCAATTTTTCCTCGTATATAGTCATCCTTGGAACACTGTTTAGAAAAGAATGTTATAGGAGACTTCCTCCTATTTAAGCACTGAGCTTTCTAAACACCGTATCTTAAGCCAATTGTTTTAAGAAGGTTTAAAAAAATCATTTTAAGAAAATTTCTAACTGAAGTACTGTTGCCTTCTTATATCTGGAACATTAGTAGAAACTGTCAAATGAGCTCATAAAAACAACAAAAAATAACAATGTGAAGTAACAAAATATTAAGTGGTGAGGTTGGGGATGGTAATTACACTTACCAGGTCATATTCATTCCCTGATATCTTCACTGACTGATTGACTCAATGCATTTATTCAAGATATTCTATGTGGCAGCAACTGTGCTGGGTCACTTTTTATTATTTATGAAGATTGCCAATACACCAGCCATCATTGCCTGATGTCATGGTTGGCTAATTGTGGCCCACAAGGCAAACCTGGGCCATTGCCTGTTTATTTTGTTGTTGTTGTTTTGTATTTTGTAAAAATTATTTATTTTGGGCTGCATTGGGTCTTCGTTGCTGCGTGTGGCTTTCTGTAGTTGTGTCAAGTGGGGTCCGCTCTTCATTGTGGTGTGCGGGCTTCTCACTGCGGTGGCTTCTCTTGTTGCGGAGCTCGGGCTCTAGGCATGTGGGTTTCAGTAGTTGTGGCAAGCAGGCTCAGTAGTTGTGGCTTGCAGGCTCTAGAGCGCAGGCTCAGTAGCTGTGGTGCATGGGTTTAGTTGCTCCATGGCATGTGGGATCTTCCAAGACGAGGTCTTGAACCTGTGTCCCCTGCATTGGCAGGCAGATTCTTAACCACTGCACCACCAGGGAAGCCCAACTGCCTGTTTCTGTAAATAAAGTTTTATTGAAACACAGACAGCCTTTGCTACATATTGCCTATGACTGCTTTTGCACTACAAAGGCAGAGTTGAGCAACTGCAAAAGAGACCATGTGGTCTGCAAAGTCTAAAATATTTATTATCTGGCCCTTTACAGAAAAAGTTCACTGACTCCTGTCCTAGATCACCTTCATGTTATGTCATATAATACTTGCAACAAACCTTTGAAGAATGTATTGCTCTCCTTATTTCATATATTAGGAAGTTAAATTTCAAGCTAGCATGAGCCATTTGCCCTGTGTTACTCAGGTAGTAAGTAGTAAATCTGGATTCAAAACCACATGGTTGACAATAAATTCCATGAGCTTTCTTCCATATTCCAGGCAACATAATGGTACTAAGCACATTTATTCCTTTGGCAAATTAAAACATTTCTAAAATATCTCTGTTATCTATTAGAGTAAGCAAAGTAAATTCTACTTTAGAAACCGCCTAGTCTTCTATTTTCATGGATCTTATTAACACGTTTCAAAACAATGCATTTGTATTCAATTTTGAGTATCTGCCTCTCCATCATAGGCACTGCTCTGCCTAAATAGCTCCTTTGTTTCTTGCCTAATAGCTCTCCCTCCCTGAACTACTCCTTATGCAGACCACATTTTGAGAAACATTGCTATGTTATACAAAGATAAAACATTCCTATTTTTGACATATGGTTCAATTTTTCATTCTTGTTAAAGATCTGAAAAACTGCTTCCCTTTGATGGCTCTCAATTTAACTTAGCATTTGATTTATTTATTTGATTAAATACCTTGGTCTTTAGAGTATTGTTTTGTTGATTCATCTAAAAAGGGATATTTCGCTATTTTATCTTTATAGGTTTGGCTCATTTTCATTTAGGTTTGTTTCTATTTTTTCAACGTTGAAGGTAGAAAAGCAAGTCTTTGTTTTGAAGCACTGGGTATATGCTTGGTCTCTGGAGAACACGAAAGATTTAGCCACTTCTAGAATGGAATAAAGACAGGAGTCAATACCAAAAGGTTCAGAGAAGCTTCCCAATTCTAATCAATTCACTTTAATAAGAATCTATTGAACATCTGGGACTTCTCTGGTGGTGCTGTGGTTAAGAATCTGCCTGCCAATGCTAGGGACGGGGCTAGATCCCTGGTCCGGAAAGATCCCACATGCCGCAGAGCAACTAAGCCCGTGCGCCAACTACTGAGCGTGCACTCTAGAGCCTCAGAGCCACAACTACCGAGCCCGTGTGCCACAACTAATGAAGCCCGCACACCTAGAGCCTGTGCTCTGCAACAAAGAGAAGCCACCACAATGAGAAGCCCACGCACCACAACGAAGAGTAGCCTCCACTCACCGCAACTAAAGAAAGCCTGCGCATAGCAATGAAGACCCAACACAGCCAAAAATAAATAAATAAATTTATTTTAAAAATAAATATAAAAAATGAATCTATTGAACATCTAAGTGTTGTGGAGCTATATATGGAACAAAGGACAGTGCCTGCCCAAAGGTAATACTATCCTATGGGGGAGACTTGCTATGCCCTGGGGAAACAAACAGAGATAGTCAAAGCAGCTTCCGCATAAATGCTATGGGGTATCAATGGCCTATAAATCTATTTATTTTAAAGCCTGAAGATTTCTGATGGACTTTTACTTACAAGCAATAGTAACGGCAAATATAAACTAATGCAAAGATCAACCACCATACTGGTGCCAAACATCAAGGTCCCTGACTCTGACTTCAACACAATCTGATGTCCTATCCACTAGGATTGGGAATCTTTGTTCATTCCTTTTAAATAAATATTTATTCAACCAGTTATTCTATATCAGTACTTATTAACAATTAATAGGCATAGTCATAAGCATTTTTATGAGTTTAGAATAAACTATTTGGAAAAATAGGAAAATAGAATTTTAGACCTGGAAGAAACACTCACTCAACACGTTTGATGCCTGCTGTGTCAGGCACTGTGCTGGACCCCAGGGAACACATAAATAAGATTCTGTCTGCATGTGCTTGAGAATGTGCTGCCTAGTAAAAGAGATAAGGGTGTTACAAAAACATAACAAGGTGAAAAAGAAAATCTTAACAGCTAACACTTAATAGGCACTTGTGGGAAGAGAACTATTTTTGAAAATGTGCCTGGATAATCCACTTAGTATAGCGGATGAGCTCCAAACCATAGGTGCTTTAAAATACTTGGTAATTGAGTATAGAGTTAAAATGCCTTTGAAAAGTAGAATAATGAAAGGAAGGGACTCATTCAGAAAGCTCCAGAAAGGAAGTTGCTAAGTAGGGGGTGAAATTAGCTGAGAATCTTTAGTTGTAGGACAGCCACAAGAATATTTAAGGATAGAAATGTCTAATCAACAATCTTAAACTAAGCCTGTGTGCTGAGGAAATCAGAACCCCCCCCCCCTTGTGACTTATCACATACATGTTCGGTGGGTGGTTGTTTCTGTACAGTTCATTTCTACTTTGAACATTTGATGAATTGATTGATCTTATGAGAAATGAGAAGGTCTAAGTTTCATATTTGAATAAATGTTGCTTAGAAAAGACAGCTTCCAGTACTCCAGAGGCAGAAGTGAACAAGAAACATAAGCCCCCTGGACATTCAAAGAAATCTTAGGGAGTCTGAGAAGCGTTTTCGTTTTCTACAGGGCTATTGGACACAGAAGCTTCAAGCCAGAAGACCTTATTTGTTTACTAATATAAGTAATATGTAATCTAATTGTGCAATACAAAAACTGAAATGCAGCTTAGAAAACAATGACTCTTCCCCACCCCACACATGTGTATTCATATAACAAATTGTTAGTTAACATACTACATACATTTATGAAAAATGATGGATTATTTCCACCTGCTGTAGAATTCTAGAAGGCTAAGTAGAATCGTAGTGATATGGAGACGATCTCCAGAAGGACAATGAATCGTAGTGATACGGAGACGATCTCAAGAAGGACAATGAATAGTACTATGCAAGACAAAAATGCACATTAAACAGTAATTCAGTCTTGCTGGACCAAGAAATGCTTAAAAAGATATCAGAAAAGACTAGAAAGAAATAGTTGTGACTTAATCATGCATTGCCTTAGATTCTCAACTATGGAGTTTGGACTTTATTCTACAGACAACGAAGAGAAATTACAACTTCTACAGAAGGTGGTGATATGATCAGAGTTGTAAATAAAAATTAATCTAAGTAATGGTGCCTAACAGACAGTGGCTGGAGGAGAAAAAATGAGTGGGTGAGAAAGAATGATAGTCAAAATGACAAACATATGGACACCAAGGGGGGAAAGCTGCAGGGGGCGGGGGGATGGTAGTAGGATGAATTGGGATTGACATGTATATGCTGATGTGTATAAAACTGATGACTAACAAGAAACTGCTGTATAAAAAAATTAAATTAAATTAAAAAATTAAAAAAAAATGACGGTAGTTGTAGCTACAATGGGAGATCATAATGGTTTCAAGAGATACAATGGAGAGAACAGAGGACATTTATTAACTTTTTGTGATCCACATCTGAATAACCTCTTCTAATTTGGAGATTCCCCCATTGTTTGAGTATTGTTGGGAACTAGGACTCCACCTCCTGTTTTAGAACTTCATCCTTCCTGTCCCTGGTTCAGGGCAAAGACATGGCACTTAGGTCCAACTAATACATTGTTTTCTCTGAGCACTTTAAATCTGGACCGTATAATTCAAAGACAGGTAATGAGAAGAGATCTGAGACGGTGGCAACATCATCTAGCATCACTGGTTTAACAATATTTCCTGGAAGAGCTGTGTATACTTTGTGTCTCCACATTCTCAGCTCCCATTCTTTCCTCCATCCCCTTCAATTGGGTTCTCATCATTATCACTTGATTGAAAGAGCATTTATTGAACCCCTCCGTGGCCCACATCTTGCTAAAGACAATGGTTCACTTGGTAGATCAGCAAGATTTGGCAAGGTTGGCTGCTCCTTAATTCTTGAATCACTTTTCTTTGTAAATTTCCAGATTTCCTCCTATATCACTGGAGTCTCATTCTCTGCTTATTTCAAGGTTTCTCTCATGAGAGCTCTCTAAATATTAGAGTACTTTGGGATTACGCCCTCAGCTCTCTTCCCTTCTCAATTTGTGCTCACAACTTGCAAGATGTCATTCTATTTGATGCCTTTAAATACCACACAATATGCTTATAAAGCCCCAAATTATATTTTCAGTCCTTTCTTTCCCCCTGAAATCCATGCATTTCTATGTGATTGCTTCATAATCATTTCAAATTCAGTATATCCAAAACTGAATTACTGATTCTCACTCTCTCCATCTGGTTCCTCCCCAAAGTGAGCGCCTATGCAGTCCAATGCAAGCTCTAGAAAGCAGAGACCTTCACCCTTGTTTACTACTGTTACCTAAAGCCTAGAATACTGACTAGCATGGAGAAGGTACAAAATAAATATTCAATGAATAAATGAATTTTTGTACGAGGATATCTCAAGCGTAGTTAGAAATTCCGCCTTCATTTTACTGATGAAGATACTGAGGTAGGTTTAAATAAAGTGAATTTTCTGAGGTAACGGCACCAGCAGCAGCAGACTTGGCCTACTCACTCTTTGATCAAATCAAACAGTATCAGTGGCTGTCATCACCACTTGTCTCTTTACTTTCAAGCTTGTCAAAAGTGCCTTGGGATTCCATGGGTCTGTTGAAAAGATTCCTCCACTGTTCCTGAGTTTGGTCAACATACAAGAGAGGAACACAGTTGAGATTTCAGGAAGAACCAACGGCTTCCCAACTGTACTAGATATCGATGATGTTTTTCTGACTGATTGGTACCTGAATTCTTTTTCTTTTTCAAGGATGTGCTTGGATGCACACATTTTGGCTAAGACAGGACTCTTCTTCATGCTACAAAAGCTAAAAAGGTTCAAGCATCCCCTTCTCTTTTCCTCTGGCAGACAGGTTACTCTATCAACTGGAGGTCCCCGCCCAGGACTCTGAATCTGAACATAGGGACACAAAGACATGGGATTCTCACAGATCAAGAATTCATGGTGCTGGTGGTGGACATAACATAGGGAAGGGGCAGATGGGCATACTTTCCAGTGACGAGGTATCAGGGGTAGCATTCTAGGCAGATTTGTTGTGGCCTGACAGCTGGGCCCTCTGCTGCACACCCATCCTTCATTCCTAGCTGGGCTGGTTATCTCCTAATTCTGCTTAAATTAGCCAGAGTTTTCTTTTGTTTGCACCTGAAGTGCTGACTGATTCATCAATGACCTCCAAACCATTCTTCAGTGTCATCCACTGACTCACCAGCACTGATGCTGCTCCCCTCCCTACACCTAAACTTATCTTGTCTACCTCATGTTACCTCAGAAACCAGTTTCATGATTGGCTTCCTAACCCAATAGCCAGATTCAAAGTGAAGGAACAACAGCCTGAAAAAGAAGTCATCCACCAGTCACATCTTGTTCTGCCATCAAAACTGCATTCTAGATCCCAAGCTAAATAGAGGTAAATATTTTAGACATCACTTGAAGAAGAGATACTTCTGAGGCAGGGAAACGTTTACCACCAGACTTTTTCCAAACCCATCCTTTGCCACTGTTTCTTCAGTGAAACTCATTTATGGTTTAAATCTCAGTTTGTTCAAAAGTTTCCTGAGCATCACCCCATGCCTATACTCTATCACCAAAATTAAACGGGCTGCTATCCCTTACCACCACCCCAGTAAATCTCTCCAGCAAAAAGGGAATAGGACTGGCTAATTTGATTTTAAAAAATAGGTCATTGTTTGGCCAAATTTATTCATGGGATGGATGGTAGTAAGCTTGGGCCTTAAGAAGGAAAGAGTCCTGGCTTGGATCTGGTTCTAAGTCAAGTGTCCAGGCAGCTTTAACAGAAAGTTTTGCATTAGATATTAGGGCCCATAGTTTAATTTTGTCCCGTTCATGTAGAGCTCTCTTGGCAACTTCATGTGAGAGAAGCAACTGGGACAAGGCAACATTTATAAATTTCTGGGCCTTTACCTGTAAGATCTTCTTACCTCAACCCAATTCCTAATAATGCCTTATGTCAATGGTTCTTAACTTGATGTGTGTCATATTTCTTTAAAATACAATTTAAATTAAAATAATGGACTTTTTCTTAAGGAAAAAAGTACACACACACACACACATGCACATACACACAAACTTTTGCATAGAATGGAGTTCACAGTTTAACTCCTAAGCACATTCATTACAGTAAGTCATCACCCAGCTTACACAGTCATTTGTTACAATACTTGGACCACTGTACTTTTCTTAACTGTTTACAGAATTCTTACTATTAATATTTGAGGTCCATGAGGGCAGGGTATCTTATTATCTTATTTATCTTTTTATCCAGAACACCTGAACACTATGTGGCATATCTTGGATGCTTAATAAATGTACGTTCAAGGAAAGAATAATTCAATCTTTTAAATTGCTTCACGTAGATGATATTAGCCCGGTACCTCATTATTCCACCTATGCATATTTAATCACCCTGTACTTCAAAGATCTTACCTGTGAAGAGGGTACACAATTCTCCTCTTATTTACTATGGGGTTATAAGCATTGCATCTAATAACAACTATTAACAGGCACTCTACAAATGTCAAGAGGAAAAACTGCGTTGATGAAATAATAACAATTTATATAATTTGGGTAAATACATATTCACCTGTCTTCCTGGGCATTGCAAGGAACAGAAAAATAGACATGGAGGCATTCCAAAATAATCCTATTCCTCCAACAAAGCAAGAACATCTTTGTCAGTAAAAACAAGCACCATATCCAATCTGTTTTTAATAGCATTTCCTTCTGCTTGTTTTCCAGATCTTGGGATATCCACTTAATCATCTATGTAAAGGCTGAGACAAATGAGGTGAACAAGACAAATGCCTTCATTTAACTGAGACATGAGTAACTCTGAATAAAAAAAGGCTTGTTACCCCGTGACTCCTACACTGAGCTTATAAAGATGATGCACCGTGTAAAAATGGATCTCATATTTCACACATCTGAGAAACTTCCAAAGCCAGAGAATGTTTCCTCCATGTACAAGATCTCACAGTTGGTCCAGTGCACACCATCCAGAATGAGTCTAATGCCAACCCTAGAGGCAGGGCAATGGATTCCCAGAAAGACTGGCCTGATGAAACACTAGACCCAAATCCTCTAAACCCAAGGACAGCACATGCACAGGTTGCTAATTGGCCTCCTGTCCATCTAGCCTGCATGGGACTTGCCTGGCACGTCTGCATCATCCACTGGTTGCCAATTTTCTCATCTCAAGAAGGTGCAGTCAGGAAATGCAAAGGACTCCCAAAATGTACCTGCCCTCTGTGCCTACCACAACACACCTGGGAGCACTAATTTTAGGTTTTCATCAGCTGTGACAGCAAAGCTGCAGCATCAGTTAATTCATAATCAGTGAAGGGTAAGTGTTTATAGATTGCATGTTAGGAAGTCAAGAGTAATCTTGTACAGCTTTTCACTTAAGTGTCATCATGGGCTGGGGGATGGCTTCAGGGGAAGTAGTGTTAGGTATACAATTGTCTAGGAGGAAAAATGAGTATCAGCAGAAAGGAAGGAACGAAGGGAGGGAGGGAGGGAGGGAGGAAGGAAGGAAGGAAGGAAGGAAGGAAAGAAGGAAGGAAGGAAGGAAGGAAGGAAGGAAGGAAGGAAGGAAGAAACCACTCTGGTGTATATCTGGGGACTTCTGTTATAGACATATAAAATTTCCATGATATTTCCTTTTGTAAAATTATATAATCCAGATATGTCTAAGAGAACAATTCTAAATACATTTAAATTGTGGAATATAACAAAAAACAAATATAGAACATTGAATACTTTCACTTGTGTAAACTTAGGCAAATTACTTGGTCCCTCTGAACTTCTTTTTTTTTAATTAAAGTACAGTTGACTTACAATGTTGTGTTAGTTTCAGGTGTACAGCAAAGTAATTCAGTTACACATACATATATATATATATATATATATATATATATATATATATATATATATATATATATATATACATTTTTTCAGATTCTTTTCCCTTAGAGGTTATTACAAAATATTGAGTATAGTTCCCTGTGCTATACAATGGGTCCTTGTTCATTATCTATTTTATACAGTAGTGTGTATATGTTAATCCCAAACTTCTAATTTATCCCTCCCCTCACCCTTTCCCCTTCGGTAACCATAACTTTGTTTTCTGTCTGTGGGTCTATTTCTCTTTTGTATATAAGTTCATTTGTATCATTTTTTTGGTCCCTGTGAACTTTAATGGCCTCATCTTTTAAAATGAAGATGGAAAATAACTACCTTGCAAGATTATTTTGCTTGGCACATAGTAGGCACACAAAAATGCCATGTTCACTTCTCTACTGTCAAGTCTAATAAATTATTCATTTAAAGCTAAAATCCGCTGCCTCCACTTCACAACCCATCCATGACTTTCAATAGTGTGTTTGACTTTTATATATTCGCAAACATTTCACATAATTTACATTTCAACAACTAGATCTGAGGTGCAGTGAATGTATTCAGTATTGAACGCTGCAATCAAGGCAAGACACCTCACTGAAGCTAACAAATGATTACCCTTCACCACAGACCTATAATTCATCCATTTTTTCCTTACAGAATCAGAAAGACACAAACTAAAGCAACTGCGGGCATAAGGACACAGTAAACTCTCCTTAGATGCTTTCCCAACATCTAGCAGTTACTTTCAGTGTCTGTCTTCTACACCTTCCCTGTCTTCCCTAGCTCAATAATAATAAATAGATTGGGGGGGGGGGTGGTCCATGGAATTGCCTCACACTTACCCAGATTTCCTGTTAAGTGTTTAAGGCATCGCATGAGTGGGTCTTTCATACTGATCGTATGAGTCACTGCCTCACCACAGTTCTTGAGTATGTCAGAATGTAAGGTCTTAGAGTAAGAAAATGGGAAAGGCAGCATGTGGCTAAGAACCCATTCTTCACTCTCTCCCCTGATAGGAAAGCCAAAAAAAAAAGTGGCCCTCATTGGTAGAAAGAAAAAGACAATCAGACTCGTTTAAGAGCGATCTTTAGGGAGGCTGTCTACGGAAATCAGAGAAGAGCCAAGATTTCAAGAATAATTTATGGTAGGTTAGGAATCTTGTTGATCTCCTCAAATTCATTATTAGGTCTTCTCTACCTTTAAGTTTTTACTTATAGCCGAAGTCAGAAGCTGGGAAGTAAAGAATTCCCAAGCACACTTTAGAGGAGAGAGAATGTATAGGGCAACTGTTACCATGAACACAAAACTGAGCATGAGTAAGGTACCATTATAGTTTCTTCCTCTGAGTTATTTGTTTATTTTATATTCCTACCTTATCTATGTGGGTACATGCATGTTGAAATGTTTTGTCCTTATTTTCCAGTAAAAGAATGTGGCAAACACTGTTCATCAATTAACTTTCTCATG
Organism: Delphinus delphis; assembly: GCF_949987515.2. Classification (NCBI taxonomy): domain Eukaryota; kingdom Metazoa; phylum Chordata; class Mammalia; order Artiodactyla; family Delphinidae; genus Delphinus; species Delphinus delphis. The sequence continues at coordinate 63,792,009 of NC_082686.1, forward strand.
TTCTCAAGCTCCTTCTCACATGTCACCTCTACATTAGAGAGTGGGAGAGCAAAGCAGTCATTTTTTATCATGTTCTGTAGCCAGGAGGATATGCATGAGACATAGAACTGACGAATGACATGGCCAGTGAGATACAAGCAGAAGTCACCTGAAGGCTTCTGTGAAGGCTTTTGGTTTTCCTAATGAAAGGGGCAGAAGGGTGACATGATTCCTTTTGCTCTTCCCTACTCCTTTCTATCTTGAATGTGAACATCATGCCTAGAGCTGAGGCAGCCATCTTGGGACTATGAGGCAATAATCATTATGGAAAGTCCAAAAGAATGGCAGAAATATTTACTCACTATGACATTATTGAGCTACTAACCAACAACAGATATCAACTACTAATCTCATTATGTAAGAAAAATAAACTTTTATTTAAGACATTTAACTCAGATTTTCGGTTACTATTGCAAGTACATTACTACTCATACACAGTAATTCTGAGTGACTTCTTCCTTGTTTCCTGTGAATACTTTAATACATTTTCACTAAAAGAGTTAATTTTTGCATATTAGACCGGTCATTGCTACACAAGATGATTTGCTATCTTTTGCTGGACCTTCTCTTGAAGGCCATAAGAGCTATTAATAAGGAAAGAGTTCCACAGACTATATGAAATTACTAATTAGGGGTGATCTGTTTAAATGTAAGTGTCAGTAGACAGGAAGTAGGGAAAAAAGGAAGGAAATTCTAAGACAAACAGGAAATAGGTTAAGGAAAAGAGAGACGGTCAGTCAGACAGACAGCAAGACAAACAGGGAAGAGCCAAAATGAAAAGCTAGTGAGAAAGATAAATGGAAAGCAGAACTCGAAAACTGAATTCTTAAACTCCAACCTGGAGGTACTGTAAAAAAAGACTAGTTAAGGGGACTGTCCTTGACTCCATTACTATGCTAATCTTTTCTCCTCACCATTTCTGATGGGCAGCTCCCACCATGTGCCCTCACTCCTCACTTCCCTTCCAGTTTCCTCCTCCCCACACCCATTCACAACTCCCGATTACTTGTACTGACTGATACTCCATCAGGATGCCAACAGGAAGAAGCAGTGATACAATAAGTGTGACAAGAAAAAGTCAACTGCATCAAAAAAGGCAAGCCATGTCTTCCTCACCGAGAGGATGAAACAAGGACCATGGGATTTAGCACATTTCAAATCCTGCTATTGGATGGGCAGTATGTGAAACTGCTCCCTTGGCTTAAGCTGTGAGGAAACAGGGTCTTAAGTACAGGCTGTAGGGGCAGAGAGCTTCTATATTCCTTAGTCTTCCTACCTCAAAAGTAGAACAAAAAATTATCCATCCAATAAAACAAACATGCCCTCAGATCTATAGCATTATGCACCTCTCAACCAAAACTGCTAAAAGGAAAGGTAGAAAACTCAATCTCTGTATTAAAATTAATTATAACAATTCTGTTTATGTACTCAATATAAAAGGGTTTGCAGTTTTTCTAATTCATAGGATCTCCTTCATTTAAATCTAGTGATAAAAATGATAAAGAGTAAACTATGAAAAATAAAAGCTTTGAATTAATTTTTAATGAAGTTTTATTTTAGAGAAAAAAACAACATAGTAAAAGATGCTATTCTATGTTTGAGATTACTACTTGCAAATTGAAAATAAAAAATATACAAAAACAAGAAAGAAAGCATACATGTAACAAAGGACAGATATGTTTCTGTGTAAGGTTTTTGTTTTAGAAAGTGTTATTTACCACATTTATTTTATCTCTACCACTTTCTGCTCTTTATCCAAAATCCAAAACCATTTGAGGGAAACAAAACATGAAATCCATAATTCATACAGACTCTGTTCCACAAATTAACATCACCATTATAAGAACAATATTTAGAAACCTAATTAATATATTGCTTTTTGGTGGCAGAACTGAAAAATAAGGCACAGCTTACTAAGTTCCTGTTCTTTGATGTGTGAAGCACAAATTGTACAGTCTGAAACCATAATATCAGCATATGCTATCTCCACATCCCATGGGGACTAGGAAAGCAACATGAAAAAAAAAAAAAACCTCGGTAGAAATTGTGCAGAATTTACAGAAGTTTTATATAGCTCAGTAGCATATTGTATAAGAGGGAAATATGCAATAGTTTTGTTTTGTTTTGTTTTGAAAAAAGCCACTTAATCTTAACAGAGCATTAAGAGAGAGAAGAAAAAAGGCATATCTCTGCTATAGTTGATAGAACACAGAACGACGACAACAAAAAGATCATAGATTTGAAATCCAGGTTAACTGGGTTTTAGTCCTGACTATATTAATACCCTATGCTACCTAGGCTATAAGTTCATAACCTGAAATTCTATGCAAAAATATTTATATATTTTCATATACATTTCTACAGGAGAGGCGCTATAGATATAATCAAATACTTACACTTTGCTGTACAGCTGAAACTAACACAACATTGTTAGTCAACTATACTCCAATATAAACTAAAAATTTTTTAAAAATTTAAAGAAAGAGTCTATCACCCAGAAAATGTTAAGAATATTATTATGCAAATTAATCCATCTTTGTCTTGGTTTTCTCATCTTTATGATGGGAAAACAACATCTATCCAACTTTAATCATTGTGAAGATTTAAAAAGCATCCTGAGGAGAAAAAATACTTTGAAGTGTTAGTTTGTTATTTAAATATTTTAGTTTTATTCCTTTCATATATTTGATAGAAAATTACTTTTAATATGATCGTGGAGTTTTCTATAAATTCATCCAACAGTTCAAAACTTTGGCTTTTTCTTGAACCTGTGTATGAAATTCTTGGGGGTAACATCAGTAAAGAAAGACATATCTTTATATGAGAATATATTTGCTTTTTCTGGTGTCATTATTAAAGGTTAATAACAGCATTGCCCATTCAGTAGTCACCAAACAATTTATAGGAACCTCTTATTTGGGATCATATATATCAGTGTATGTTGTTCACACATAATGTGACAAATGTGAGCCAAGAAATAAGATTTGTTAATGACACTACCATGTAGTGATTCAATCAAAAGTGATTCTCAGAGTCCTTCAGGCATCACTGTGCACACTGACGTGTTCAAAATCTGATGAGCAAGCCTGTGCTTTTAGTTGCTATGATTTACTAACAATTGATAAGGGAAACATTTGATTAAACCTCTCATTAATAGATTTTTGTTTCCCTTTCTGAGACAAACTCTTAGAAATTTGCTGTAAACATCTCATTAATAGGAATACAGCAAGGGAGGATAATTAGTTTGTATCACCAATCAAATTTTCAACTTCTATACCCCAGTCAATGCTCTTAACACTCTTTCAGTATTTAAAGTACAGGAAAGCAAAAGGAACTCAGTGTTTGTGAGGCTGTACAAGTATCAGTTGTAAATTAACTTACTTGGAACAAACCAACTCTGAGAACCTGCCACGGGCATCAGAAAATTTTGTGCAAATCCTATGGTAATTGACTGGAAAGATACCATCTCTTCAGAATTTCTAATTATGATCCTATGAAAACATTGACACAACATAAGAAACCATTCTGGAAGTGAGTAAGCTTTATATCTAATATGAAATTGATACAGTATAGAGCAGCTAATTCATTGTGTGAATGATCACTAAATGGTTTGTTTTTAATTTGACACTTACAGGTACTGGCCTACTAGAGTTATACACCTGTACAACAAGCTAGGATTCCAAAGATTAAAAGCAACAGAGATGAGAGTGCAGGGGCAGAGCAATAATCTCACACAAGTCATATGCCTTGGCTGCACACAAGAGACCTCAGTTAGTGGAGAGAAATTAAATCACAGGAGATAGGTCAAGATGGCATAGTAGGAGGATGCTGAACTCACCTCCCCCCAAGAATACATCAAAAATACATCTACATGTGGAATAATTCACACTGAGAACTAACTGGAAAATGGCAGAAGGACTCTGGTGCAACTAAGGCTGTAAGAAAGATACACGCTTAATCAGGGAGGAAGGGGAGAAAGCAATCAGGTTGGGATCTGTGCCGCTGGAAGGGGACTCAGAGGAACCAGGAGATTACATGGGTGGAGACCCACACGAGGGAGTGAGTGGTGAGAGCCACAAACTGGGTGTCCCCAGTTCTGGGGTTCTATGTAGGGGAGACGAGCTCCCTGGGCTAGCTGGAGTGATGGTGGGACTCACAGGAGTGAAGTGGGAAGCCTGGACTCTACTCATGAAGACTGCACGTGCTGGCTTGCCAGCTTTCCCATGACCACCTCAGATGGGCCCTAGCCTGAGCCAAGTAAATGCTCTGGCCCCACTCACTCCACATCAGAGTGCAGCACTGGATCTGGGGTGACCACAACCAGACAGAAGACCTGACTGTGGGACACAGAGGTTAGCCAGCCCCTGTGTGGAGACTGGGCTGGCAGAGGCAGCCACTGTTGGCACTTAACCAAGCAGCACATCAAAAGCAGCCCAGATCTCTGACGATGGCTGCTCCGCCACAGCTCACCTCTCAACATGTGCCCAGAGTCCGCGTGGGCCCGCCTGCCTTGTGGTGTGGCTCCACGACAGGGCTGAGGCCGCGGAGGCCAGGGGCACTGATCAGCTGGGAGGGACAAAGGGGACTTGCACGCAAGGCTGCACCTGAGTAGAGCAAGGAAAACAACTGTGGGCACTTGCTCAGGCCGCAGCACGTCAGAGACAGCTCAGATTTCTGTCTTCACCTGACATGAGCCAAGAGCCTGCACGAGCCTCACTTGCTTCAGCACACCCCGCTTCGGGGGCAAGTGTCGCGGTTCCGAGAGAGTGGAAAACAAACACTTAAATAGAACAGAGCCAGCTCGGTACTGACCATCAGGGCTTCTGCTTCAGAAGCTTGGTATCAGACCCCCATTCCCATTAGGGCAGTGTTAGTCACTGATCAGAGGGGAAGTCTGGCCTCACACCCAGCTCCAGCTCTAGCCCCTCTATCTCCAGCCTCACCCCTACCAGGTGATAGCTGCCAGCATACCCTCAGGAAGGACATGACTTGCATCCATATCAAATCCAGCTCTTCCACCAAAGGTATCGGGCACATACAGTCTGTACAGGGACACTCCCACATAAGAACAACCCTGGCAGACCGAAATAAGTAACCGACCTAAATTCACAAAGGCAGAGAAAGATAAGTAAAATCAAAAGGCAGAGGAACTGCTCCTGAAAAGATAATGAAACAAATAAATGATTTACCACATAAAGAATTCAAAGCATTGGTTATAAAAATGTTAACTGAATTAGGGAAAAGAATAAACTACACAGTGATAGTTTTAATAAGGAACTAGAAAATATAAAAAATACCTATCCATAAATGAAGATTTCAATAGCTGAAATAAAAAACACACTAGGAGGAATGAATAACCGAATAAATGATACAGAAAAACACATAAATACTCTGGAAGATAGAATAATGGTAATGGTAATCACACTATCAGAACAGCAAAAAGAAAAGCAAATTAAAAATATGAATATAGTCTAAGAGATCCCTGAAATAATATCAAGTATACCAACATTCTCATTATAGGGGCCCCAGAAAAAGAAGAGACAGAGAAGGGAGCCAAAAATGTATTTGATGAAATTAGAGCTGAAAACTTAGCAAACCTGAAGAAGGAAACAGATATCCAGATACAGGAAGCACAGAGAGTTCCAAACAAGGTGAACTCAAACAGACCCACACCAAGACATATACCTAAAATGGCAAAAGTTAAAAAGAGACAATTCTAAACGCAGCTAGAGAGAAACAAAGAATCATATAATGGGAATCCCCATAAGGTTATCAGCCGATTTTTCTGCAGAAATTTTGCAGGCCAAAAGGGAGAGACGTGAGAATTCAAGAATAAGGCTTCCTACTAAAGAGAGATTTGAAGTAAACTTGAGTTTGGAGTTGAATATCATGATATCATCCTATAACCAAGGATTCCAGTTGAGAAAACAGCCCCTGAAAGGTTGAAAACATAATCCTCTCCAATTCCAAGAGCCAAGGACTGGTTGAGTTGGCATTTAGACTCCATGTTCTCAGATATGAGCATGTCACCCACCAACACCCAAGAATCTTTTAGGTTATAAGCCCTTAGGGAACTTGTAATTTCATTTCTTGTGAAAGAAAAAAAAATTTTTTTAAACCCACAGAAATAGCTGTTGTTGAGTTGGATGTAACTGAACATTAAGATGAAGAACAAACAATCCCAGTTCTGTCAGGAGTGACTTAAATGAGAAACTAGCACCTGGCTGAACTACCAATGAAAAATAAACAACCCACATTCTTACTGCCACCTAAAATTGGAAGAAAACCTTTTTTTTTTTTTTCTTCTTCCAGGATAGGGAACAATATTAAGAGAGAGAGATGGAAGCCTACCCATGTTCTGCATTAAACCCACCTTCCTAATTGAAAGGAAAAGAAGAGGAAAAAAAATTACTTTATTACTCCTTTATTTCCTACTTCCTGGCTTGGAGATCCAAGCTCTTTGACAAATAGAAAACTAGGCAACCATCCCCTTATGTATGGCACAAATTCCTTTTCTTTCTTTCTTTAAGACAGAGCACTGGCTGACTAAAATTGTGTTTTTTAATTAGGTTTAATGCTTTTTTCTTTTTTTAATTTCAAAAAAAGATTTTAGAAAATTTAGGAAAAACAAAAATTTGGTAAATTTTATTTTCTCTTTACTCTTTTAAAATATATATTTTTAAAAACAAGAGCATAGGCAGAGGTCATAAAATTAAATCAGTGAAGAAATGTTAATATAACTGATAAATGTTTTTTAAAGTGTAACTCTACTAAATATCAAACAAATGAAAATTAAAATAATGAGATAAGTTTATCAAATTGATGAACATTTAAAAGCTGATTGCTAGTTTTAGGATAAGTTTAGATAACACTGTTATATTCACCTGATGTAAATATAGATTGAAATCAATTTTTTGGAAAGAAGTTTGTCAATAATATTATAGTAAGGGCCCTGAAATTTTTCATATTATTAGAAACAGTATTTTCACACCTAAGACTTTATGTCAAGTATATAATCAAAGATACAGAGTAATATTTATACAAAAGTATACTTATTACAATATTATTAACATAGGCAAATTGTATTAGGGTTAAAACTATCAAATAACAAGTTAATATTTGTATAAATTACATCTGATGGAATATTATTCAAACAGTCAAGTTTTTTAAAATAATGATATGGAAAAAATGCCTGCCACATCAATAAAAAGACAATTGTTTATATAATACGGCCCATATTTTTAAGAATATATGTGCATAATTGATGAAAATATACAAAGAGGCTTATAAAAAGGCTTGCAGTTATCTGTTTTTTGAGATTATGGGGATCATTATTAACAATTCTTCCTACCTCTCTATGTTTTCTAAATATTAATATATTTTTTAAATAACTTGACTCAAATATGCAGTCAGAGCTGGGGAGAAATTTCAAAACCACAGAAGCACTTAGGCAAAGGTGGATAGGTGGGGATGTACCCGATGTAAGTGATGAGAGCATGGCTGGGGCAAAGGGTATACAGGCTGCGAGGAGTTAGACATGCAACTGGACAGCTAAAGCATGCACATATTTCAGAAAGCCTAGAAAATCCAGATGAACCACTGACATTCTTGAATCAAATAGTGATTTGCTGAATGCAAAGTTCTGCTTGGATTCATAGACAGCAATGCAGCACGTGGACTAGGTGGAGTGAGGGAGTGGAGATATAGGAAAGAGTTATTAATTCAACCTACTACATGCCTCTGCGAATGAAATGACAATTAAGAAACATACTGTATTCCTCCTCTTGACAAAAGGCATCGTCAGAGAATCTGCACAAATTCCCAAAGGAGAGCTCTGGAGAGATTATTCAAGAACATCAAGATGGTGTTGAAAGGGTGCATCCACAAGAGAGATTTAGGTTTTTCCACTAATTTACCTTCTTTTGGTGTAATATCTGAGAATCAGAGTTCTTCGCCATTCTGAATCTTACTCCCATTGTCTCTGATCCTGCCTGTTTGTCTCCCAACATGATGAACTTGCTTCTCTCTACTTGAGACGTATTTCTGTTTTTTTACTTCCAGCTGTCTAGAACTGGAATGTCTCTAAGACCTCATCTCAATTAGTTTGCAGATTTCAGACATACGTGATTTGAAGCTTGGTTCACTCTTCACTAATTAAACGACCTCGAGTACATTATTTAGTCTGTTTCTTTACAAGTAAAATGAAAATAATGTTACCAATTTTGACAGGTAGTTATGAGTACTAAACTAAATGAGATTATGGGATGTATCTGAAACATACTAGAGGCATTTATTTTTATTATTTCCTTCGCCCCTCATTTCATCCTCTGATACCAGAATGTGGGAGTTCCTAACAAAGGCAAGAGGAGATACAGGTAGAGTTGATACAATGGGGGACCAGAGTTGTCCCTGTTGCTATTATTATTGTTTATTGTTTGTTTTTGTTTGTAATGGTTACTAGCCACTTTATCAGTCCAGGGGAGATAACTAGAATACTCAGGTGCAAATTTTCATTATTCAAAAGACGGTGCTTGTAACTTTGCCTACTTGTGAAAAATAAATGATTTGTAAAGAACCTTTGAGTCCATATGTGCATTTTATTCTGTCCATACTTCTTAGAAATAAGGTTTAATGCCCTACAAAGTAAGGTACTTTCCTTGCTTTCCTTTCTTAGCTTGTTTTATTGTCAGAAGAAATGAGTAAAAATGGATCTATCCACCTTGTCTGTCTCACTCCCTATTGTTATGACTAACTTTCCATGTTGTTCCCTTGGTCAGACCAAGAAATCTGTGGCCACGAAACAGTGAATTAAAGGATATGTAAGGAAATCAGTGCCACCACATATTGAGTTCAACTGGCCACAGTGAGACCAAATGAGGGGAAATGTTCTAACTGCTTCAATGCCATGGAGAGTTTAAATGTGATGAAGCCTTGAAGATTGCTGCAGGACAGCATCAAGTATTTTACCATATTTATTTTTCATGAGTTTTCTCTTGCCGGGCCTTGTAGAACATCCGTCCCAATAAATGATTTACCATGGCAGGAAAGCTGCAGGAAATTGATCTGCGCTCACCTTCAAACATTATGAAGGCTCCGAAGTCTAATCAGATTCCAGAGAGGATTCTGAGGTAACAGACATTTATGAGCAGAAAAGGGGAAAAGCGCACTAGGAAAACATTGCAAAGACTCATCTGTCTTTCATTTTAACATATGCCCATTCTGAATGCTCCTGCTTTGAAAGAAGGCCATTCACTTGAAATTTATTTTTAGTTAATGAAGGTAACCTTTTAAACTCCATTAGCAGCTTCTTTCTCAGCCTACGTGTAGAGAAGCCTGTGGGATTTGGGAGATACCCGGCTGCTCTCTACGAAGTATGTTTATAATAGTGACCCAGGGCTCTGCTTCCACAAAAGCAAGATTCAGAATACTCCAGAAAGCCCACGTGGACTCTCCAAGAACCAAAGTCTTAGGTTTAGAAAACTGTTTAATCTTTGAGAAATTAAAGTACACTAGCACCCCAGAGTCCCAGATTTTCTTCATCTTTTACCAGGAAGTCTCATTCCAAGAGGGCACCATGTTTTCAGGGAGAAAGAAGAGTTGGTTCTTGGAATAGCTAAGTACTCTTTTACTAAGGCCTGTGGAGCTCTGGCTATAGAAGGGGAAGCAGAGCCTTAGAACTGGAGCTTGGGAGAGAACCAAACCCATGAATGTGGTCTGCAAAACGGGGTGTGGCAAAATTGATTCACACAGTGTAATAGTATCATTGGGCTTGGAAGTCAGACAGGGATTCAAATCACAGCTTGTCGACTTATATACTAAAGGAGCTATTATTCGACATCCATTTGATACTCTAGCTTAAGTCTTATGCAGAAATTCCTAAGAGTTGTAGAAGAGTTGAGATAAGGATAATGAATCATTGTGCTTAAAAAAAAAAAAATTCACCATTGATATTCTCACTAGTTACCTCTGAGACCTTCTCTAATTTCCAGACTCTCGAATATTATATTATTTCTCCCATAAAATGTAAAGTGACTCTTTCAGACCCTTAATGAGAATTCCGGAGCCCATGGAAGTAATGGGGGACCATGAATTCATGTTTAAGTGTGGTCCTGGGTAATGGGCTGGTGACTGGCTTCCATAAACCTAGCTCCCAGCATGTGCTTCAAATCCTATCCTTGGCAAAGTTATAAATTATTCCTTGAAATTGCCCTTTGGGTTGTTCACAAATCTTTAAAACTTGGACTGTTAAATCCCGAAATTCTAAGTACCTACTGTACTTAAGAAGATATATTCAGTAATATAAATTAGTTTCCTCTCTCTATTTAGAATACATCCCTGAACTGCATTTTGTTGGGACTTAGGTGACAAAGACATAATGCCCTTTCGAAAAATAATTTGGGGGAAGGGATAAACGAGTCCTTAACAGAGGGGTGAACCACTCAACAGACATTCTGCTGACAGACATTTGGGATTTTGCACGTGTGATTCTGAAGAGTTAATTTAGATTATATCAGCAAATGTGGTAAACCCAATAGCAAGATGTGTCATAGCCATAAGTGAATCATAATGTGATCGTTAACGTACATTCCCTCAGAATCTACCATGGGTGTGAAATCATACTGAAGAAATTAGTCTTTATAAAGTCACCTGATTTGATCATTTACTTGAGGGCTAAAGGCAGAAAAAGAGAAAACAAACACTTCCCAAATATGGACCATATTCATTTAAAAAAATTAACCTGACATTCAATCATTATGCAATTTTAAGAAACTCTGGACAAACTTACCCAATAGTTATCTGAACCTAGACCCCAGCTTCACCCCACTTTCACTAAGTGCTTTAGCTTTGATAGTAGGGAATGTTATATATACTAGTCAAAGAGTATAGAAAATCCATCCTCCTATACATCTTGGGTCTCACCTACACAGTTAGTTATGTGTGAAATTCTCTTACCTCTCTGAAATATATTCTGTCGAATGAGGGCCGTAAAGTAGTCAGTCATTCTTTCCTTTCTGTCATACCTACATTTTGAAAACAAACAATACTTCTCTTTCCTTGCATAGGCCATCTCTTGAATAACCAAATATTTCCTTGGCCAATTATTCAAACTACATTGCCCTTTTTCTTCAATCTACGTGCAATAGTTCAGCTATTGGCAACCACAGAGGTGCCTCTTTCCAGGAACATATAAATACAGTAGTAGAACAATGTGGTAATGGTAAGCACCGTTTGTCAGATTCTTTGGAGGTTTACGGTGATAACACTATTGGCTGAACTTCCGTTACTGCAAGAGAGTTATGGCCATGAGACCTGTACAGCCCACTGAGATAACAGCCTTGAGTCCCTTGTATTCAAGCCAACAAGAGGTTTTGGAAAAGTGAGGGTGTATTCATTTTGCCAAGCCATCAGTGTGATCCTTGTGAACCTGCATTATCAAGTACACACATTAGTAGTTACTTGGCACAGAAACAGCTAGAATTTAGGAAGCACAATAGTCCAAATGGATTGGACTCGTTAAAGGTAAACACTCCCTCTTATTTCACCTCATGCTTTCACTATCCTGCCTCTTTATTTCCATTTCCCTACATACAGCCCTCTTTTATTTTCCTGGAAAATCACAGCTTTTCCCTCACTCCTGTGTATCATCTCCCTCTCAAGCCTTCGACTTTAATTGCTAACCTCTCACTTCTTCCTTTCCCTTAACAACTTGTGCCGTATCCTCTTCCTGTAAGTAGTTTAAAGTAGTATTTTGATTTTTTTAAATTCATGCCTGTTCCGAAGCTCACATGTAACGCTCTACAGACTTCAGAGTACTTTCTCTCACTTTAATGAAGCGGATGCTTTACACAATACTATGACGTCGCAACAACAGATGTTGTCTTCTTTATATAAATAAAGATGAAGACACAGGTTCAGACAGATTAATTCTGCCCAAGTTTTCCCAGTCTGTAACACTCTGATCTGGAATTAGAACCCTAGTCCCCTTATATTTCTACCTTATCATAGCTGCCTACCTCTCTCCATCTCTGACTGCTATGGCTGTACATCAAATCTCCTGAAGTGTAAGAAAACACACACGCTAGAAAAAACGGACTATGTCTTTAAGACAGTTGGCCCTGCTAATGGCAGAGCTGCAGAAAACTATCGACTAATCCTCTGAGCCTTGGAACTTGTGGGATGTGCTGCAAAATACGTCTTAATTAACCACAGAATCAAGAGATCAATGTAAGCCATTAGAAGCGCTGTGCTTCACCAAGTACAGTGCATTGTGGGAAAGCAGGTAAATCCACACTGTTCACCCAAAAATGCAGATGTGTACCAGTACGCTTATCCAGCCTGAGGATCGCACTGTGACAAGCTGAGCAGTTAACTTCAAGAGCAGGGGCCCATGACACTAAGATTTTATTTTTTAAAGACTGACTACAACACTTTATTGTCTGCATGTCATTTGACACAAATGTACATCCTATGATAATAAACCTGGATTAAGTAAACAATTACCTGAGACCTTTTGTAAGTACTTTCCCACCCTGAAGTTACCCTTTCATTTTTAAGGTTTAGCTGATCGCTAAAGTTCTCTAGTTTCAACTGATATACATGTAAAATTAACTACACAATCCAGTAGTTTCACATATAAAAAGTACATTCACATGCTAGTGATTCTTTTCAATATTTCCGATTTATTTTGCAGAAGTAGGTTTGATTAGTGGACCTTCAAAATCACTCCCTGAAATCAGTTGTTAATTTCTTCATTTTCTTTGCTTGAGAAGTTGATAAGAAAATTAATCATCAAGGCAAAATCTAATGTCCAGATAAGTCCTAAATGAAGTATAGTGCTATAATCTATTTCAAACAGAAGGTATCATCACGTTCTTGCACATACTGGGCTGCACTATCTCCTACACCACTCATGGTTCACTCTGGAAATGTACGAATCATTCTAGAATGTTCTAAACTGAATTTGTACCAACTGCCGAATTTCACAGCAGCATAATTGAAAGTACATCAATTCAGAAAATCTGTCATTTCCATCAGAATAAATAAATGTAAACAAATTCCCTTCTGGCCACAACCATGAAGAAAAACATTGGCATGAAATGCTAAAGCCTAGCTTTAATACACATACATCTATGTGTCATCTGGCTTTTCCAGAACTTTATAGTGGATTGAAAGACAATGGCAAAAAGAAATTGTTTCTGAGCATTAAATTGATTTATATATTGATGTTTAATTTAAGGATGCAGAACCCCTTGAAATTAATAGAAGGATCTCCATAAAGAAAACATATTTTAAAAAATAATTTTAACAGATCTGGGGAAAAATGAGGAGGTACAGTATAAAAGTCATCATGATTTGGATTCTGGACCCTTTGCCTGGACAAACCATTGCAAAAAGCAGGGGCAAGTAAAGAGGCAGAGAGGGGTGTTTTTTTATTGATTACCTATACTATCTTGTGTCACGTGGTGGGTTTTTTTTTTAACATCTTAATTGGAGTATAATTGCTTTACACTGTTGAGTTAGTTTCTGCTGTATAACAAAGTGAATCAGCTATACATATACATATATCCCCAATTCCCCTCCCTCTTGCATCTCCCTCCCACCCTCCTTATCCCACAGCTCCAGGCGGTCGCAAAGCACCAAGCTGATCCTCCTGTGCTATGCAGCTGCTTTCCACTAGCTATCTATTTTACGTTTGGTAGTGTATATATGTCCATGCCACTCTCTCACTTTGTCACAGCTTACCCTTCCCCCTCCCGTATCCTCAAGTCCATTCTCTAGTAGGTCTGCGTCTTTAATCCCATCTTACTCCTAGGTTCTTAATGACCATTTTCTTTTTTAGATTCCATATATGTGTGTTAGCATACAGTATTTGTTTTTCTCTTTCTGACTTAACTTCACTCTGTATGACAGAATCTAGGTCCACCCACTTCACTACAAATAACTCAATTTAGTTTCTTTTTATGGCTGAGTACTGTTCCATTGTTATATGTGCCACATCTTCTTTATCCATTCATCTGTTGATGGACACTTAGGTTGCTTCCATGTCCTGGCTATTGTAAATAGAGCTGCAATGAACATTTTGGTACATGACTTTGAATTATGGTCTTCTCAGGGTATATACCCAGTAGTGGGATTGCTGGGTCGTATGGTACTTCTATTTTTAGTTTTTTAAGGAACCTCCATACTGTTCTCCATAGTGGCTGTATCAATTTAAATTCGCACCAACAGTGCAAGAGGGTTCCCTTTTCTCCACACCCTCTCCAGCATTTACTGTTTGTAGATTTTTTGATGATGGCCATTCTGACCGGTGTGAGATGATACCTCATTGTAGTTTTGATTTGCATTTCTCTAATGATTAATGATGTTGAGCGTTCTTTCATGTGTTTGTTGGCAATCTGTATATCTTCTTGGAGAAATGTCTATTTACGTCTTCTACCCATTTTTGGATTGGGTTGTTTTTTGATATTGAGCTGCTTGTATATTCTGGAGATTAATCCTTTGTCAGTTGCTTCATTTGCAAATATTTTCTCCCATTCTGAGGGTTGTCTTTTTGTCTTATTTATGGTTTCCTTTGCTGTGCAAAAGCTTTTAAGTTTCACTAGGTCCCGTTTGTCTATTTTTGTTTTTATTTCCATTTCTCTAGGAGCTGGGTCAAAAAGGATCTTGCTGTGATTTATGTCATAGAGTGTTCTGCCTATGTTCTCCTCTAAGAGCTTTATAGTGTCTGGCCTTACATTTAGGTCTTTAATCCATTTGGAGTTTTTTTGTGTGTGTATGGTGTTAGGGAGTGTTCTAATTTCATTGTTTTACATGTAGCTGTCCAGTTTTCCCAGCACCACTTATTGAAGAGGCTGTCCTTTCTCCACTGTATATTCTTGCCTCCTTTACCAAAGATAAGGTGACCATATGTGTGTGGGTTTATTTCTGGGCTTTCTATCCTGTTCCATTGATCTATATTTCTGTTTTTGTGCCAGTATCATACCATCTTGATTACTGTAGCTTTGTAGTATAGTCTGAGGTCAGGGAAACTGATTCCTCCATCTCCGTTTTTCGTTCTCAAGATTGCTTTGGCTATTCGGGGTCTTTTGTGTTTCCATACAAATTGTGAAATTTTTTGTTCTAGTTCTGTGAAAATGCCAGTGGTAGTTTGATAGGGATTGCATTGAAACTGTAGATTGCTTTGGGTAGTAGAGTCATTTTCAGAATATTGATTCTTCCAATCCAAGAACATGATATATCTCTCCATCTATTTGTATCATCTTTAATTTCTTATATGTCTTATAATTTTCTGCATATAGGTCTTTTGTCTCCTTAGGTAGGTTTTCTAGTGCATTTTTCATTTCATTTATTCTATTGTTCATCTCTGTTTTTCTGTTCTTTCATTCTTCTAGGTCTTTGTTAAATATTTTTTGCATCTTCTCTAGCTTTGCCTCCATTCTTTTTCTGAGGTCCTGGATCATCTTCACTATCATTATTCTGAATTCTTTTTCTGGAAGGTTGCCTATCTCCACTCCATTTAGTTGTTTTTCTGGGGTTTTACCTTGTTCTTTAATATGGTGCATAGCCCTCTGCCTTTTCATCTTGTGTATCTTTCTGTGAATGTGTTTTTTTTTTTTTTCCCACAGACTGCAGGATTGTAGTTCTTCTTGCTTCTGCTGTCTGCCCTCTGGTGGATGAGGCTATCTAAGAGGCTTGTGCAAGCTTCCTGATGGGAGGGACTGGTGGTGGGTAGAGCTGGCTGTTGCTCTGGTGGGCAGAGCCCAGTAAAACTTTAATCCATTTGACTGCTGATGGGTGGGGCTGCGTTCCCTCCCTGTTGGTTGTTTGACCTGAGGCGACCCAACACTGGAGCTTACCCTGGCTCTATTGTGGGGCCAATGGCTGACTCTGGTAGGGCTTACGCTAAAGAGCACTTCCCAGAACCTCCGCCGCCAGCATCCCTGTCCTCAGAGTGAGACAGAGCCACCCCGCGCCTCTGCAGGAGACCCTTCAATAACAGCAGGTAGGTCTTGTTCAGTCTCCTATGGGGTCACTGCTCCTTCCCCTGGGTCCCGATGCGCACACTACTTTGTGTGTGCGCTCTAAGAGTGGAGTCTGTTTCCCCCTGTCCTGTTGAAGTCCTGCAATCAAATCCCGCTAGGATTCAAAGTCTGTTTCTCTTGGATTCCTCCTCTCGTTGCTGCACCTCCAGGTTGGGAAGCCTGACATGGGGATCAGACCCTTCACTCCAGTGGGTGGACTTCTGTGGTATAAGTGTTCTCCAGTTTGTGAGTCACACACCCAGCAGTTATGGGATTTGATTTTCTTGTGATTGTGTCCCTCCTACCGTCTCACTGTGGCTTCTCCTTTGTCTTTGGATGTGGGGTATATTTTTTGGTGGTTTCCAGTATCTTCCTGTCGATGATTGCTCAGCAGTTAGTTGTGATTCCGGTGTTCTCGCAGGACGGAGTGAGAGCATGCCCTTCTACTACACCATCTTGAACGAATCTAAAGTACGCCATTATCATTGTGTTACTGTCGATTTCCCCTTTTATAGCTGTTAAAATTTGCCTCATGTATTGAGGTGCTCCTATGTTGGGTGCATAAATATTTACAATTGTTATATCTTCTTCTTGGATTGATTCCTTGATCATTATGTAGTGTCCTTCTTTGTCTCTTGTAATAGTATTTATTTTAAAGTCTATTTTGTCTGATATGAGAATTGCCACTCCAGCTTTCTCTTGATTTCCATTTGCATGGAATATCTTTTTCCATCCCCCTCACTTTCAGTCTGTATGTGTCCCTAGGTCTGAAGTGGTTCTCTTGTAGACAACATATATATGGGTCTTGTTTTTCACCCAGTCTATGTCTTTTGGTTGGAGCATTTAATCCATTTACATTTAAGGTAATTATCGATACGTATGTTCCTATTACCATTTTCTTAATTGTTTTGGGTTTTTTATTGTAAGTCTTTTCCTTGTCTTGTGTTTCCTGCCTAGACAAGTTCCTTTAGCATTTGTTGTAAAGCTGGTTTGGTGGTGCTAAATTCTCTTAGCTTTTGCTTCTCTGTAAAGGTTTTAATTTCTCCATCGAACCTGAATCAGATCCTTGCTGGGTAGAGTAATCTTGGTTTTAGGTTTTTCCCTTTCATCACTTTAAATATCTCCTGCCACTCCCTTCTGGCTTGTAGAGTTTCTGCTGAAAGATCAGCTGTTAGCCTTATGGGGATTCCCTTGTATGTTATTTCTTGCTTTTCCTTTGCTGCCTTTTTTTTTTTTTTTCGGTATGTGGACTTCTCACTGTTGTGGTCTCTCCCATTGCGGAGCACAGGCTCTGGACGTGCAGGCTCAGCGGCCATGGCTCACAGGCACAGCTGCTCCGCAGCAAGTGGGATCTTCCCGGACTGGGGCACGAACCCGCGTCCCCTGCTCAGCAGGCAGACTCTCAACCACTGCGCCACCAGGGAAGCCCTCCTTTGCTGCTTTTAATTTTTTTCTCTATATTTAATTTTTGATAGTTTGGTTAATATGTGTCTTGGCATGTTTCTCCTTGGATTTATCTTGTATGGGATTCTCTGTGCTTCCTGGACTTGATTGACTATTTCCTTTCCCATATTAGGGAAGTTTTCAACTATAATCTCTTCAAATATTTTCTCAATCCCTTTCTTTTTCTCTTCCTCTTCTGGGACCCCTATAAATCAAATGTTGGTGCTTTTCATGTTGTCCCAGAGTCTCTGAGACTTTCTTCAATTCTTTTCATTCTTTTTTTCTTTGTTCTGCTCTGCAGTAGTTATTTCCCTTATTTTATCTTCCATGTCATTTATCCGTTCTTCTGCCTCAGTTATTCTGCTATTAATTCTTTCTAGAGAATTTTTAATTTCATTTACTGTGTGATTCATCACTGTTTCTCTTTAGTTCTTCTAGGTCCCTGTTAAACGTTTCTTTTATTTTCTCCATTCTATTTCCAAGATTTTGGATCATCTTCACTACCATTACTCTGATTTCTTTTTCAGGTGGACTGCCTATTTCCTCTTCATTTGTTTGCTCTAGTGGGTTTTTACCTTGCTCCTTCATCTGCTGCATATTTCTCTGTCTCCTCATTTTGCTTAACTTACTGCGTTTGGGGTCTCCTCTTCACAGGCTGCAAGTTCATAGTTCCCATTGGTTTTGGTGTCTGCCACCAGTGGGGAAGGTTGGTTCAGTGGGTTGTGTAGGCTTCCTGGTGGAGGAGACTGGTGCCTGTGTTCTGGTGGATGAGGCTGGATCTTGTCTTTCTGGTGGGCAGGCCCTCGTCTGGTGGTGCGTTTTGGGGTGTCTGTGAACTTAATATGATTTTATGCAGCCTCTCTGCTCATAGTTCGGTTTGTGTTCCTGTCTTGCTAGTTGTTTGGCATGGGGTGTCCAGCACTGCAGGTGCTGGTCACTGAGTGGAGCTGGGTCTTAGCGTTGAGATGGAGAACTCTGGGAGAGCTGTCGCCGATTGATATTATGTGAGGCCATCTCTGGTGGTCCAATGTCCTGAACTTGGCTCTCCCACCTCTGAGGCTCAGGGCTGACACCCAGCCAGAGCACCAAGATCCTGTCAGCCACAAGGTAGAGATAGGATAAAGTGCTGAAAAAGCCCAGCCTTTTCTTCTGTTCAGGAGACCTTGTTCTACTGTGTAGTAACTCTGCTCGAGACATATGACTGGATGTTCTCGACTGCAACTCCTTTATCCTTTGAGGTTTCAAGTGGGGCCGGAGGTGTAGACAGGTCTAGCAGAAGGCCCAGGGTCATACCATCCCACCTCTGCTTGGCCTGGAAAGTTTCACACCAACTCTTCCAAGCTTCAAAGCCCCGTGAGAGGGAAGAAAGGACTTCAAGTGTCACCAAGCACGTACGGTTGTCCAAGGCACAGCATGCCTGCTTGCTAAGATGCTGAAGTTTGCAGCAAAGAGAAGTTTGCATGAGGAGTTGTGGGAAGGGTGATTCTGGTTTTGGTTTTTGACTTACTGATTAGTCACCGAATTTCCCTTCAGTACTTACACAAAACATCTTGATCTATACAATCAGGTTACTAAGCTTCCAAGAGAATTCATTTGTTGTAGTTCAAATTTGTTCCTAAAAATGCTTGAAACTAAACTATACTGTTTATTAAAATAAGAGAAACAAATATGTGGAAGGAAATTTTTTAAGCGAGGCAAATAAAATTCAATAACCTTCATAAAAATAACTACTTTTTATTGAGTGTTCAGCATGTACTATTTGATTTTCTTAATGCTTTACATATACTAATTAATTTAATCCTCACAACAACTCTGTAAGTTAAATGCTACAGCCTCATAGAGGTAAATTTGCCTTTGATTATAAAGCTTTAAGTAGCAGAACTGCATCTAAACTCAGGTTACCCAGTTCCACAGTCTGTTTTAACCACAAAACAATATGGCCTCTCTTTTACCTAGTTTTCTAAGCACCATATTTTAAAGTTCAAGAGTACCCATTGGTGCCACCATAAATTTATGATCTTCAAACTCAGTGGAGATCCTTGAGCACTTTACCATCCTGGTGTGGTCACCCATTTTCTCTCTACACAAGGCTATTCTAAACTACCGATTTTCTTAGGTCCTCCACTCCACTTCTGCCCTAAACCCCACTTTGACAAGAACTCATACTTTTCAGAGAAAATTGCTATCTCCAACATGAACAATCTCAACTATTTCATATTCCAGCAGACATTCACCTCTGCAGAAAAGGAAACTTTAATGCAAATTTGAAGTAAGCCTTCTACCTGGGTTCTTGCTGTGAAAATCTCCTTTCTCTTCTGGAATGCTGTTCTTTTAGTTACCTTTTCTATTTCCTAAATGTTCAGTCTTCCTCTCCCAACATCCTCAGTTTCCTCCCATCACATACATGATCTCTCTGCAGTTCCTCTTTCTGCCATAGCTCCTTTTTCACTTCCTTTCTTAGCCAAGTCCTTGAAAATATAATTGCTACTTGCTGTCTCCATTTCTTCACTTTTTTTTCATATTCTGTGTCATTAGTTTTCTACTTCTCTCCTAATTCACTGGTAAAGGTCATAAATTATGTCATAATTACCAAATCCAATACATTCTTCCTAATCGTTATTTCCACCATGTGAAACTCACCACTATTAATTTCAGGGCAACTATTATCTTCTGGCTATGTTCTTCACTCCCTGATCCCTCCTTCTCAGCCTTATTAATGCACTGCTTCCCTGTGACAAACTTTTGAATGTAGACTTTCCAGAATGTTATGGCTTTGTCCTATCATCCTTCTAAACATTCTTTTTACTAGACTGAACTCTCTCCTGTGTTCCTGACCCATATATCTGACTGCTTACTACTTATGGAGCAAATTACTTCCTGACACTTAAACTCAGTATGCCTTCTGGTAACCAGCCTCGAAGATAGTCCTAATGATCCATGCCTCCTACTCCTCCTACTATTCACAGTGTTTTAACATTCTCTCCCACATTAAATTGTGCTGACCTGTGTAATCACTGGGATTTTTCAGAAATAGCATGTGTGGCTTATGAGGCTGAATCATAAAAAACATCGTGTCTTCTTCTGTGATGTCCCTTGGATTACCTGCTCTGAGAGGAGCCAATTAACATGTCATAAGGATACTCGAGCAGACCTTTGGAGAAGCCTGTCTGACACTAGCCACCTGCCAAGTCATGTGAGTGAATCATCTTAGAAAAAGATACTCTAGCCTCAGTCAAGCCTCAGATGGCTGCAACTCTATCCAACATCTTGAAGCAATCACGGAAGATCCTGAGTTATAACCACTCATCTAAGCTGCTCCCAAATTCCTGACACAAAGAAAAGGTGAGACAATGTAAGCTTGTTATTTTAAACTGCTAAAATTGAGTATAATTTGTTATGCAGAAAACAGAACTCTTCCTTAACATTCACTCCCACCCCGTTATGTATTCGTTTTTTCAAATACTGAAAAAACTATCCATTACATTATCCAAACCACATAGCCAATGATGCCACCAATCCATCCCCTACCCCTTCCATTATCCCCTATTCCCAACTGAGGTCCAGGTTTTCTCTAATCTCTGT
Organism: Delphinus delphis; assembly: GCF_949987515.2. NCBI lineage: Eukaryota > Metazoa > Chordata > Mammalia > Artiodactyla > Delphinidae > Delphinus > Delphinus delphis. The sequence goes on from NC_082686.1 coordinate 63,813,095, forward strand.
TATAAATTTCTTAAATCCATCCCTCTATCAATAACTCTGCCTAGTCCTGCCTTCTACATTTTCCTCCTGGATTACGTCAAGAGACCAATTATTCCCATAACATTGCTGATTTAACCTTTGTCTTCTTTAAATACAACCACGAGATAATATTCTCCAAAATCAGGCCCTTAAATGGTGCCCCATATGGTCTAAGCCCACTTGTTTGTAATCTTATCTCTTGCCATGATCTACTAAACTTGATTTCCAGGTCCCATATTATTTCATGCTTTAAAATTTTTTTTCTGCTAAAATGACTTCCTTCTCCTTTCTGCTGTCCCCATGGTTGTTCAGCCCATCTTGACTTTGACAACTAAATTGAAGAATCACTCCTTTAAACAATACTGCCGAGTCCCTCCCATCAGGAAACTTACACAAGCCTCTTGATAGCCTCATCCACCAGACGGCAGACAGCAGAAAAAAGAACTACAATCCTGCAGCCTGTGGAACAAAAACCATATTCACAGAAAGATACACAAGATGAAAAGGCAGAGGGCTATGTACCAGATGAAGGAACAAGATAAAACCCCAGAAACAACAAAATGAAGTGGAGCTAGGCAACCTTCCAGAAAAAGAATTCAGAATAATGATAGTGAAGATGATCCAGGACCACAGAAAAAGAATGGAGGCAAAGCTAGAGAAAATGCAAGAAATGTTTAACAAAGACCTAGAATCATTAAAGAACAAACAAACATAGATGAACAATACAATAACTGAAATGAAAAATACACTAGAAGGAATCAATAGCAGAATAACTGAGGCAGAAGGATGGAGAGGTGACCTGGAAGACAGAATGGTGGAATTCACTGTTGCAGAACAGAATAAAGAAAAAAGAATGAAAACAAATGAAGACAGACTAAGAGACCTCTGGGACAACATTAAACACAACAACATTCACATTATAGGGGTCCCAGAAGGAGAAGAGAGACAGAAAGGTCCAGAGAAAATATTTGAAGAGATTATAGTCAAAAACTTCCCTAACATGGGAAAGGAAGCAGCCACCCAAGTCCAGGAAGCACAGAGAGTCCCATACAGGAAATCCCAAGGAGAAACACACTGAGACACATAGTAATCAAACTGGCAAAAATTAAAGACAAAGAAAAATTATTGAAAGCAGCAAGTGAAAAACAACAAATAACATACAAGGGAACTCCCATAAGGTTAACAGCTGATTTCTCAGCAGAAACTCTACAAGCCAGAAGGGAGTGGCATGACATAGTTAAAGTGATGAAAGGGAAGAACCTACAACCAAGATTACTCTACACTGCAAGGATCTCATTCAGATTCGATGGAGAAATCAAAAGCTTAACAGACAAGCAAAAAGATAAGAGAATTCAGCACCAGCAAACCAGCTTTACAACAGATGCTAAAGGAACTTCTCTAGGTGGGAAACACAAGAGAAGAAAAGGACCTACAAGAACAAACCCAAAACAATTAAGAAAATGGTCACAGGAACATGCATATCAATAATTACCTTAAACATGAATGGATTAAATGTTCCAACCAAAAGACACAGGCTCGCTAAATGGATACAGAAACAAGACCCATATATATGCTGTCTACAAGAGACCCACTTCAGACCTAGGGACACATACAGACAGAAAGTGAGGGGATGGAAAAAGATATTCCATGCAAATGGAAATCAAAAGAAAGCTGAAGTAGCAATACTCATATCAGATAAAATAGACTTTAAAATAAAGAATGTTACAAGAGACAAGGAAGGACACTACATAATCATCAAGGGATCAATCCAAGAAGAAGATATAACAATTATAAATATATATGCACCCAACATAGGCGCACCTCAATATGTAAGGCAACTGCTAACAGCTATTAAAGGGGAAATCAACAGTAACACAGTAATAGTGGGGCACTTTAACAGCTCACTTATACCAATGGACAGATCATCCAAACAGAAAATTAATAAGGAAACACAAGCTTTAAATGACACAATAGACCAGAGAGATTTAATTGATATTTATAGGACATTCCATCCAAAAACAGCAGATTACACTTTCTTCTCAAGCGTGCATGGAACATTCTCCAGGATAGATCACATCTTAGGGCACCAATCAAGCCTCAGTAAATTTAAGAAAATTGAAATCATATCAAGCATCTTTTCTGACCACAACTCTATGAGATTAGAAATCAATTACAGGGATAAAAACATAAAACATACAAACATATGGAGGCTAAACAATATGTTACTAAATAACCAAAAGCTCACTGAAGAAATCAACGAGGAAATCAAAACATACCTAGAGACAAATGACAATGAAAACACGATGATCCAAAACTTATGGGATGCAGCAAAAGCAGTTCTAAGAAGGAAGTTTATAGCAATACAAGCCTACCTCAAGAAACAAGAAAAATCTCAAATAAACAATCTAACCTTACATGATCATTCATGTTCTTCCAAGAAACACAACTACTGACAGCTAGAGCAATATTAAATCATTGACCCCTAGGAGTTCAGTCATGTTTTAGCAATATCTCTAGCAACAGCTTCTAACTGAGGTCTCATATAAACTTAATGCTAAAACTGTCCATTGTAAGATTTTCAGAATAGTGCTAATTAAATTAATCATCAACAACAGTGGAAAGGCTTGTACCATCATTTGTGAAAATGCATTTAATACGGGTTATAGCTACTCATGTATTAAGAGTAAAAATATTACAATTGTTACTAAAATGTATCTTTTCCATAAAGGAACTAGAGATGGCACTCTGCAAGTATTTTTCTAAAGAGAACAAGAGTGTTCAAAGAGTGCTATACCTGCCAATGAGAACAGGAGATCTGTTTATTTCTTAACTGAAAATATATTTTTTCCTGATTTAGATATTTTGCTAATTAGTGAATAATATGAAATGAAGGAAGGGGGTCAACTAACTTCTGAACAATTGGTAAAGGGGGTGTGTGTGTGAAACCATAAGCCTTTATAAAAAATGAAAGCTAGAAAAATGGAATTAGTTTATTAGGGGTGGGAGGGAAGGATGTGGCTGAGGAACACAAAAAGCTAGGTGGTAGGGGAAGGAAAACAACAAAAGTAGATGAACCTGCTTAAGGATTCACTCATTTAATCCTCACTAACAGAAGAGACCAATTATTATCCTCATTTTGTAGGTGAGGAAACTGAGGTATAGATCCAGCAAGTAGCTGGAAAAGGACCAAGCATGTATCCATGGACTTCAGCAGTTTTCCATTGCTAATGGCAGTCTCTGGTTATACATAAGGATTAATGCCACAAGCAGGTATATACTTAAAATTGGCTATGCCAAGAAAGCCACAATAAAGCTTATGTCTTCTGAGAACCTCAAAATAAACACAGCAAAGTAATACTTCTCAGAGTCCAAAAAAAAACAAAACAAATCTCTCATCTCTCTGACAGGAAGAGTTTTCCAGAATGTTGGAAATTTATTTTAATACCATCATCCCGGGCTTTTGATATATCCTTCGACATTGTTATTTTGTTTTTAACTTACTGTCCCAGCAGAGCAATACAGTAGTGCCTTTTTACCAGGCAAGCTGAGACAGGTCAACTTAAGGAAGGGGCTTAGGTTTGCCTTAAGTACCATCAGAGCCAAGAATTCTGGAGGTCACCAAAAGGAAGGAAGGATCAGGGAAAGGTAACGAGTATGTTCTTAGTGAACTGAGTAGCTTTCTGAGGCAAGATGGTTTGCTCTTAATCTCTTCCTCTATGTGGGCAGCTTTGTATAAATGTGTGTTGATTAAAATCAGGGCTTATTTCACAAGGGCAAAGGGGATAAAACCTATGAGGGAGCAAAAAGCAAGTGCAATCTCTTTAATGCCCGTCAGGGTGGAAGTGGTGTGCATCTAATCTTTTATACCGCATCTGTATTTTAAGTCCTGTACGTAGCTCCTTTGACAGTTGTATGTTATGTAGCCTCTAATTTAATTCTATTCTTTCCACATATATTTTAGCTCTCCTTTTCTCAACGCTCCCACCAGACAGTTCTACACAAGGATTAGAGTACCTTCTTGGCTAAAGGCTCACCCCTAGAAGAGCCTTGGGCATGGCCAGCGCAACAGGTAATTGGAGTCCAGACAAAACTGGGGAGTTGCAGTTCAACAGACTATCAATCCCAGGTTAAAACTCCAGGTCCAAAAAGTAACTTCGAATACGCATTCTCAAGCACAGATTTGTTTTCTTTTCATTTTCCCCCCAGATCCCTGGATGATTCTCGGAACTACTGCATGAAATATGTGTGTAGGGGCAACCTGTGAGAGGTCTGAGAGTAGGGACTCCAGTAGATATTCCCTCAAGGATACACTTAGTGTTGTACTACTTGTGCTGCAATCTTCCTAATCTGCTTTGTGAAGACTCGGGATGCTGTTTGGGAGACAGCTGTTAAGGTTAATGATGCCAGGGAAAGTTAAACTCTTCTGTGTATAAGCTCTTCTTATGAAAAAGATCCAGAAGAGTGATAAAGAATGATGCTTTTCCTTTGGTCCCCAGGAGGCCATGTTACTGAAGCCCTCTCAGATACAAAGGGAGAATGAGAAGTGTATTAAGAATCTAAGTACATACATCCCATGATGGGGTGGCTATACCTTGGGAGAGAAATGACAAAGACTGTTGATTTCTCTAAGCATACCACATTAAAGTAGTCTCAAAAAGACGAGAAGATATAGAGTCTGTGCTCAGAGATGGTATAATTTAGTTAGGTACTAAGACACTTATTGGGAAATTGGGACAAATACCATCTAAATTCTCTTCTAACACAAAGATTCTACGTTATTTTATTCCTTAAACTTAAAAAAATAGTAAAATAATTTTAAAATTATTCCTGCTTAAAGTAGTAATATTAAAAATGGACAAAAAAACTTAACATTTTGGTAAACCTTATTCCATATTTCTCCCATAAGAAGGGTAATAGTTACATTATCTGCATGCTTACTATAAACCAGGCATTATATTAAAAACTTTTTATACCTGTGATCTCTCTTTTAATGTTCATGATTTCCCCATGTTATAAATCAGAAAATTGAAGCCTGGAAAAACTATTTACTCACAGTTACACGACTGGTAAGAGGGGTATCCAGAGTTAAAATTTTGGCCGTCTGACTCCAAAGACCACATGCTGAATCCCAATCTCCTAATTTATCCCCTCCCCTTTTCCTTCGTGGTAACCATAAGTTTGTTTTCTACTAATAAGGACCTACTGTATAGCACAGGGGACTCTACTCAATACCCTGTAATGACCGGTATGGGAAAAGAATCTAAAAAAGAGTGGAGATATATATATATAGATATATATATATATGTATAACTGAGTCACTTTGCTGTACACCTAAAACTAATACAACATTGTAAATCGTCTATACTCCAATAAAAATTAAAAAAAATAAAAGACCACAGGGAGTTCCCTGGTGGTCCAGTGGTTAATACTTTGCCTCTGATTGACATATATACACTAATATGTATAAAACAGATAACTAATAAGAACCTGCTGTATAAAAAATTAATTAATTAATTTAAAAAAAAGACTTCACCTTCCAATGCAGGGGGTGTGGGTGGGTTTGATCCCTGGTCAGGGAGTTAAGATCCCAAATGTTATGTGGCACAGTCAAAAAAAATTTTTTTTAATCTTTTTTTTAAAAAGACCACATACTCAACAATTAGGGTATATGGCCTCAGATTTATCAACTAAAAAGAGCTATCCAGGGACTTCCCTGGTGGCACAGTGGTTGAGAGTCCACCTGCTGATACAGGAGACACGGGTTCGTGCCCCGGTCTGGGAAGATCCCACATGCCGCAGAGCGGCTGGGCCCGTGAGCCATGGCCGCTGAGCCTGAGCGTCCGGAGCCTGTGCTCCGCAACGGGAGAGGCCACAACAGTGAGAGGCCCGCGTACCGCCAAAAAAAAAAAAAAAAAAAAGAGCTATCCATATGTAATATTCTACTTAGATAACATAACTTAGCATACATTGTATTTTGGAACCTTCCTTCTTTTACCCAACAGTACATCGTGAACATCACTCCAGGTCAATAAATAGAGATCTAAATCTACATTTTAAATTTATGCTAGAAATAGTCTGTAATTTTATACACATCATATAAAATATTTTATTGGCTCTATGTTAATTAAATTTAATTCAATTCAATAAACACTTATGGAGAGTCTATTAGGCATGGCACTAGAAGAAATGATTTAATCACTGTTCCCAGCAGCTCTCACGTCACTTACAATTCATGGAGTTCACATCTCCCATCCTCATTGGATATACCTCTCATTTCCTGGCCTTCTAATCAAGGAGACTTTGTAGATATTCAGTGAATTTTGGATAGCATAGAAAATAAACTCAGATAATTTTAGGAAAAGTTTAGGGATTATCTGTAAACTAACTCATCTCACCTGTGAGTGAGTGCTCAACAGTGTAGTCCAGTAGCTTCTAACACTAGGGTCATTCAGTATCTTGCAAGCCAGAATAATCAAGCTGCATCAGAAAGAACAGGACAAGCCTGCCAATGAAAGATTGGGTGGTTAGGAAATCCATCACGTTTTATCGTCCCATTGAATTATGTCATCCTTCATCTCTTTGTAATGCTTGTACGTTGGCTCACGTTATTGTCAGTGTTCACTCCCTCAATTGTTTAACCCATTCTACCTGTTTCTGCTAGATGCAGAAAAATGAATGGTCTCTGCCAAGAGGAAGGTACCACAATAATGGAGAAAGTTTGATGGTTGCCAGAGAGATTTAATGTTAAAAACCATGTTAATACTGGGAAGTAAAAGAAGGTTCTGTTTGAAAAATGTGGTTAGAGTCCCATCCTAGCTCCATCACTAAATTTGTTTATTTATTTACGTTTTTCTGATTATAATTTTCTGTTTTTTGTTTATAATTCATTTACCTTTTTTCCTACTCCATGGTTTTGGGATAATACTGGTACTTACTCTACAGGGCCTTTTTGGAGATTACATGAATTTATGTCTTTAAAGCTCTCCAAACGGCCTGACACATAGTTAAGGGCTCACTACATGCTAACTTCATGACCTTAAACAATCTTAAACTGTTCTCCAGCACTGATTATCCATGCTTTGTAATAGTGCCTATTTCCTTTACAAAATATTAAATATTGAAAGTAATCAAAGCAAAAGACATAAATAACTGCATTCAAACATTTCATCTGCTCACTGGGTATTTCCACTTGGAGACCCAGTAACTGCAGCAAAATAAATATGTTTAAGATTTTAAAATTCATGTTTCTAATCCCTCTTACACCATTTACCTTAATTCCTATGATTGTTTTCACTTTTTATCCCTGTATTCTCAACCCTATTCATATCAGCTCAGTCTTCTTAGGTCCTCTTCTTCCAAAACTGCTCATGTGTGCCAGAGCTTTAGAATCTCTCTTCTGTTTTGAACAAATTCCTTTACATTTTTGATTAAGACCATTTCTTCCTCTTGATAAGTATGGCTTAACCAAACTTACCATGTGACAATCTCTTCTAAGATTGTCACCTGTCCTTTCCCTGGGCCCCACCACCTCTACCACCTCAAGGGGCTGGGATGAAAGATCTGCTTATTCTGCACTTCCCAATGAGCTTCAAACCCACTTTCTACTTTCACTATCTCTGAGGTTTCCTTTCTCCTCTTGTTTGTAATAAAATCACTTGCCTCCAGGCAATACTCTGACTCACTGTTCCTTGATGTCCAAGAGATGCTATGGCGTCGTATTTCTTCAACCTTGGCCTACACTAGTGGCACCATCCCTTATCTTTTATCATCATTTAAAATCAGAATCTCAAATCTGGTATTCTCTCTCCATCAGTCACCCAGCAGATTTTGTTTTATACCTACTATGTTCCAGATACTGTGTTAAGCACTGAGGACACAATGAAAAATATATTATGCTCTCTGCCTTACAGGGCTCCAGTTCCATCCTTCCTTCTAACCTTCTCTCCGCCTCCCATAGAATGCAAATTTCATCCTCATCTTATCCTCCAGTCTATTAAACCTCATTATTCTACCAGTCCACTGGCATTATTCTGCCTTAGTTGACTGAATTCTACATATGATCAAACATTTCAGAAATAAACAATACCCACAAACAAAGGCCCTGGGCCTTCCAACATACTCATCTTCAAATACACCACCCTGAGTTGTTCTCAAAGAACTGTAATATCCCAAGTATTGTTGGCAAAGTCTGCAAAAACATGCTGACTTAATATATACTACAATTCATTTCTTGGCTTGGCAATTCTGTTATACATCCCTTGTTTGACTATTAAAGGCACAAAAGCATAGGAGTACAGGATTAGATAATTGGCAGCACGGTATATGGCCGTGGCTTTGTCCCACGTACAACACAGGGGCCCAAGCCCTAGAACTGGGGCACAGGATAAAGCTGGACCAGCAGCCATTCCGATGTGATTCTGAGCCATCTAGATGAATGAACTGAAGTTTCATAAATTTCTCCTCCCTGGAAAGAGAACTGTCCCAAAATCTGGCTTAGAGTAAGCTGACAGTTTGAGGTGGGTAATTCTGAGGACTTCTTTATTATCTAATCCCTTCCAGCCCACAAGAGTCCATATGGCTCTCTTTAATGCTAATTTTGGCCTTAAGTACATACCACCTCTTATCATGATGCACTGTTTCATATGAATATGACTTGTATTCTTATATAATCTATGAACTTCTGGAAAGAAGGCTCTGTATTTTACATTATTTTTTTTATTCCTCTCCATTCCCAGCTATACAGAGTATGAAGTCAACAGATATCTAGTGAGTTGTAGAATGAATTGGATTAACAGGATGAACAAAACTCTAAATATGGCTACATTTGTTTCCACTTAGATGAATCCCTACATTATTTCTCTCTTGTCAGTGAATCTGTGCATTCCTGCTAATAACATATTTGAAAATGAATCACTCTTAGAGAAGGAAAAAAAAAATTACCTATGTGCAGGATGTACATTGAAACATAATACATATCAATAAAACTATAACAGGGCTTCCCTAGTGGTGCAGTGGTTGAGAGTCTGCCTGCCGATGCAGGGGACACGGGTTCGTGCCCCGGTCCGGGAGTTCCACGTGACGCGGAGCGGCTGGGCCCGTGAGCCATGGCCGCTGTGCCTGCGCGTCCGGAGCCTGTGCTCCGCAACGGGAGAGGCCACAACAGTGAGAGGTCCGCGTACCGCAAAAAAAAAAAAAAAACTATAACAGCCAAAATATTCTTGAGAAACGTGGAGAAATGGTTGACGTGTAATTAATGCAATTCTCCATCATACAAGTGGAAATTATGTACACGGTGTCATTACCGAGTTCACTATTCCTCCAATATTTCACACTCAAAAAGCACTGTTTTCTCCCAATACGTCTCTCTCCATTGTTCACCCCAGTCCAGGCACCATTAATGATCTCTATTAGTCCTCTGCAGCTGAACACTGTATTTGATTTCCTACTCATCTTTTCATTCGTATCTTGTACTTTTCATCTTGAAAGCATGAAAGTCTAAAATAACATTCTCAAACCTGGAGAATATTTTCTTCCCTGTCTTCATCACCAGATGTCTCTATCACCTGGACTCCAACAAAATCATGGAATACAATCAAGTATTCCTCCCAACCAACATTTCTATCCAAGCATTCTGTTAGTAGGTACAGTTAGTACCTGGAGTGTGTTAGATCATTTCACAATAACATTTAAATGAGCTAAATCTGACCAAATGTGATACTCTATAAAAGGAACAAGAAACAACTTAAATTCAATTTTGAGTACAGTAGACCATCTGAAAACAAACTGGCAGTCTATGCATTTTCCATATGGCCCTACTTTTTTTGTAATTCCTAACATATTTCAATGAATTCTGGTAGATGTACAGCTACCATGAGAAGTCCATACTCTGAAAAACACCAGTATCACAGAACCACTAGTTTCCTGTATTATACAGACCCAGCTGACTGGAGGAATAAATCAAGGATTCATCATTTGATAATTTTGTCTTGGATACACTTAATAATTAGTGTTCAAGATGAGTCAGTCCTGGAAACAAGACAATTTCACTGGTTCCCTGGATAAAGGGATTAGAAAGTTTATTATTAATTCTTTAGGTTACATAAACCTTAGCAGTCTATAAAAAATAGACTAGAATTCAAAGTTACCTTGAGAAATTGGAGAAGTAGCCAAGCATGAATAGCAAGTTCTAGGAATAAAAATGAGTAATACTGTTTATAATGGAAAATAAACTAAAGAAATAATGGGAACACAAAAAGTGCAAATTCAGAAGTCAAAATTTATTAGCCAAATAGCAATGCAGTTAAATGTATCCATTAAAGAAATATATACCTGACATCTACTCAATATAAATCACTGATACAGAAAAAGCTGGGATACATGATCTGTAGGTTAAAGTTTAAGAAACCTGACACTCATAGTCATGCCATATCCAGACTAGCATACTGGCCAGATTTGTCCTCCACAATAAAGGATAAAGGCAAAAACATGAAAATAATTTAGGAAGACAGAGACATGAGGATAATATTTATTGAAAATATTTTAGGAAAAACTTGAGATTGGGATTATTCATCTTCCAATTAAATATATAAATATGTGGAGTTTTAAATTGTTTTTGTTTTTACAAGAGTGATGAGCAGTTGTTTTCCACTATCATAAAGAGAGAACATGATAAAAATATGTCCAAATTTAAGCAGAAATGACTTAAGATCATTGTAAATAATATTTTCCAGAAAAAAAAAAGCAGTGTACATTATGAAAGCCTGAGGTTTATTCTTTTCCCATAGATACCATTAAAGGTAGGAGAGATTTTCATTTCCCTGGGATGAATAAGAGTAACCTTGTTGAAAGACTTCAGTGTTCCTGAATCTGTGGAGATAATGAGGACCATGGAGAGATTTGCTTTAGGTCTAGAAAAGTAATGTGGTCAGAGGAATGGTCAAGAGCTGAATGAAAAGCCTGAATACTTTAGACAGGAGACTACCAGGTAAACAAGATGTTCGGTGACATTTTTTACCTTTAGGCCACCAAGACATGGATCAGGTGATGTGCTTAATGCAAGCAGGTGATTTGTAGGTGTTAAGTGGTTATAACAGGCAAGGTCCAAGAGCCTTCTGACAATGGGGCGGCAAGTCATCCCCCACCTACAGAGCCAAATATGGTACACTGAGGCTCCTCTACCTTAATTAAATAAAGGATGGCACCTGGAAATGTTAGCTACATGGAGCTGACAGCTCCTGAGTGAACTGGCATGTTGCCTGCTGCTACTGACAGCTAGTTTTTTCTCTAGGGAATCTTCACTAAGGCTGGCAATTAAAATTGTTGAAAAGCAATCGAACATGGGAAACCCTGTCTCCTAATTCCCATCTTCCTTTCTTTCCTTGGTGGGACCCCTGTAGGGCTTAAAAGATACTTACCTTACTCAAGAAGTCCACTATGAACACATAGAGTGTACTCGTGAAGAGTAAAGCTTGAACTGCACTAGTTTTCTGAATGTTATTGCAAGGTTACATACCATTATGTTATGTCCACACTATCCTTTAGGGGGCACACCCCAGTTTGAAAGCACACTCTAATAGAAGTTTTTGAAATGAGAATTACAACCCTTTAATTCCATAAGCAATGGAATGCAGAGCTACTTATTTTTCAAAATAATGGAATGGAATAGAAAAATCCATCACATGTAGTAAGGCTATGTGTTACTCTGTGAAGTGGTCGTTTCAATTAAACATTTATGGAGGGGTGTGGATGTAGGTGTGAATATGCACAAATACAGTGGGCTGTGATATAAAACATGGGTTCTGGTATGTGTTATGAAATGCATTGCTCTAAGAGATTATTAGGGTCTTCAAATTAAGGGGACATCTCTGTGCCTATGCAACACAAAACAGCCGTGGGAATAAACACAACTGTCAAACACCAGATGTTTCTAAAACATCTGGACACTTCACAGCATGTTGACAAAATATCTGAACGTCTGATTGTTCCTCTTCTCTTCTGAATGTTTACTTTAATAAAATATAGCCATGAGTTGTGGCTCAGAGATGTCAATTCTAGCAACAATTTCATTTACATTCATAAATGACAAAGTACGCTCATTAAATCTACTACACTACTGAACTGCTTTCTTCCCCGGAATAGGAGAGAATTAAACACAAGAATTTAAAAGGACATTGTACTGAATGAGTTTGTTAAAGTCAAAGAGAAGTTCAAAAATGTACAAGTAACCACAACTTGAGTTAATGTACAAAAGAGGATATTGTTTATAAATGAAATGATACTGTGATGGGCAATAAGTGGAAAATAAGACGAAATCATTTGACTCCCTTCAGTATCTGTTACGTTTCAATTATAACAGTGTCTCATTGTGGTCTTCCCCACATCAAGTTATAAGAAAGCAAGTCAATCTACGAGTTGAGATCAGGCTGTAAGAGGAGCGTGCTGAGATGTAGGTTTAACACTAATAATAATGATCAGACAAATCACTGGTGGATAGCTGTTTTCCTGAAAGAACACTTCTTTAAATATGTAAGAATTTCAACAAAGAAAAAGATCACTAAGAGAAAAATATACATACTTTCAAAGAGCCATTGTCCAGATTGTAACGGTGTTTTTCATCAAAATTCCTAACAAAATCTAGGAAAAAAATAAGAAATTTTTCTCCTCAATCTCATCCCTTCAGCATGTCATCTACTGCAATTCCAATTTACTAATTTCGGTGTCATTTCTAATTTCTGAAAAGTGAATCTATGAAAAAATAACGTCTTTTGCTTGGGTCTTGAGGTACATTTTTCATGTATTTTTCCCCCAGTGGTTCAAAGTGGTCGTGAGCTGAGTTTGCATTGCCCTAGGAATTTCCATGGGGACCCTAGAACAAATCAGGAGAGCAAGCCCAAGGCTCAACAAAGAAAGAATCTGACTAACCTAGAAGTTTCTTTTCATAGCCTCCTGTTGAGCTGTGCCTGCTGATAAAACATGAAATGCCAGAACTGAATAAAAGAGAAGAACAAGAACAGAAACAACAAAAACCAAAACAAGAACAACTCCCAAAAAAAGGGGAGTAGTTAGTCCTGCTGTCTAAGCCTGAATTTCAGATCCAGATAAAAAACAAAACAGGGAAGTTGCCTTATTAGCTAAAGAATTTAGAATGAATCACAAGACTTCTGCCTGGATGTCCCAGATTAATTAGATGGCTAGTCTACAGTCTTCTAGGTTATTGGATACTTGTGAAATGTTACACACTCATCTTGTCAAGATCTAATCACATTAGATCTTGGGATAGACATGTTGCCCTGTTCCTAGTAGATGTTTGACATGAGCTGACTAACTAGTTTTAATACACAAACCATTCTAGAGCCTCTGGCTGGTCTAATTATATTAAGGAAGAAATGTGTGATACATCTGGGAAAACTTCTTCATGAAACAGCACTTTCTAACACCAAGGGAAATATGAAAGTGCCTTTTAAAAAGTAACCTTTGAATAGACGTTCTACTAAGATGGGAAAACAAATACAAACAAAAATTCTTGAGCTGAAGCAAAGCAGATGTAGCATGAAGATTTTTAAAGAAAAGACCTCAAAACTACAGAGAAACACGGCTCCTAATGGCTACTCATGTTCCTCTCTCTATCCATTTGCCCAGGAACGCTCTCCAGAGTCCAGCCCCTAAGTTTATTCATGTCCTGCGGCTACTGTAGAAGGAAGGTTTTATTGTGGTTTCCATGTAAATAAAATAAATCTTAAGAGAGACTGAGTAAGCATGGGTTCTAACGAGCATTCAGGTCAATTTTTATTATTTCTGGACTGGTTCCTCTATTTCCTTAACAAAAATAAAAAAGAGAGAAGAGAGAAAAAATTTAACTGAGGAGAAAAACACTTGGGATAGATAAAGCTTGGCAGTATCCCAAGTGGCAGTATTTTCTATAGAACAGTTCTATCTCATGTGACACTCTCCAAGCTATTTTATTATCTGCACTAAAAAGCCAGCAAAGGCAGCTGCTACTCCTAAGACCCTAGCATTTTCTATCTGGCTCCCACCTCCACACCACCCTGCTGCAGACCACAGGCAGAACTGGGCGTGTCAAGCAATATCCTGGTGACCTGGAACATACTCCAGGTCTCAGAAGGCAGCTCAATCTCCATGCACAAATGCAACATGGTCCCTGGTCGAAGACCCACTTTCCTCTTCCAGGGAAAGATGAGAAATTACTATTGCTTCTCAATTTGTTTCATCAAATTTGCCCCAGACTAATCTGAAAGTGCCTGTAGTGCAGATCTTCTCTCAGTTTTATTGCCAGTATATTCATAAAAAAAACCACAGAGATGGGCTTCCCTGGTGGCACAGTGGTTGAGAGTCTGCCTGCCGATGCAGGGGACACGGGTTCGTGCCCCAGTCCGGGAAGATCCCACATGCCGCGGAGCGGCTGGGCCCGTGAGCCATGGCCGCTGAGCCTGCGCGTCCGGAGCCTGTGCTCTGCAACGGGAGAGGCCACAACAGTGAGAGGCCCGCGTACCGCAAAAAAAAACAAAAACAAAAACAAAAAAACCCACAGATTCCTAATAAGCTCAGATATGCATAGGGAGAAGAGCAAAGTTTAACAACTAAAAAAATTCCCAGTTTCAGAGGCATGTGCACAGTGCCAAGCAAAGAGAGATTCATTCAGACCTTGTGTGTGGATGTTTTATTACATTGTCTAAAACAGAAACTTGAGTTGTCTGATTCAGGGTAGAAGCCAAATGACCACCAACAGAGATATCTTCAGAGGAGATGTGTGATGTGCGTTAGCTTTCTAAAAAACACTCCCAAACAACCCATGCTGAGAACCACTGTCACACACCCAAGGCTGACTTCCACAGGAAATGAGGGAAAAGTTAATTCTGCATAATGCACAGAGATAAAGGCACCTCCTGCTCCACATGACAAGACTGGTTGCAAACCCCACTGGACCCCTGGGCTTCTATAAGAGACAACAGTTTCTACTTGCCATCATCCTTCCCTAGCTCTGCTTCCTCTTTTCCACCAAAATGTGCAGCTGCTGAGGCCTAGAGTCAATAGTGACAAGGGCAGACGCCAAGAACAACAGCAGCAAAACTATGTTAATGATGCTCTCGATACTGCCAGTTCTTCAATTCCATTCAATTATCTGTACCTTTTCTCCTGATTTCCATCACTTCAGGGCGTTATTTATCAAGTGCTCCATAATTAATCAGGCACAAGCTTGACTGTGCTAATGAGACTCTATTTACAGCACCCCTCCCCCAAGCTGTTCTCCACCGGAATCCTCATTCCTACTGTATAAAGCCTCCTTCTCCTTTTCCTTCCTACAGTGGCCTTGGGGCTTTTGAAAAGATCCCAACAACCAGAAGAGCTCCTCCTGACAGTTTGAAGGAGAATTAACATATAAGCAATGCCAGCTCCCCACTAGTTACCCATCATTACTCACCTAAAGATAGGAACTTGCTCTGTTCGTAGTGAGTGACTCATAAATCCAGTCTCATTTCTCCGTTCCCATTTTCTCCATCCCACCTTACTTTAAGTTCTGTCTCTAATTCACAGTTCCATCACTATCCCCCTTATGTTTTATCCCCCTTATGTTTTACTATCCCCCTTATTATTTTATTTGGGCTATTTTCTTTTCTTTGCCATTTCCTCATGCTCACATATTTGCAATTCTTCTGTTTTTCCCTTCCTTTTAGTTCACCTATATAGATAATATTTTTCATTCTTTCTAGGTGAAAATCGTTGAAGATTTGTAATTCTTCTTTCTCACTTCTTTGTAAAAGTTTTCCTGCATTTCATGGTTTTTGTTTTTGTTTTTTTTTTTTTTTGGTAATGTTCTCTCTTTCAACAAAACAAAATACCTTTCCCATTTTTAATTCTGTCTGTAAGGCACGCTTTATCTTTAACTCCTTCTTCCGGCTAGACTAGCCATGAATTGAGGATGCTGGTTTAGACAGAGCTGTCCCCTACATCAGGCTAGGGCTCCTCCAGCTAGCCTCTGCCTCAGCCTCTGAAGACAGAATACCTCTCCTGAACACACAACCATCAAGAATAGTCTGAACAGGAATTACAGTCAGGTCCTGCTCTCCCATTTTTTTTTAGGTGCTCTCAGAACTCTTAAAGCTGATAGAAAAAGCTACTCAAATATCACTTTTTTACTCTGTCTCTTTATTGTTGAGTTAAAAAAGTCACTATCCCTAAATTTCAGAGATTGACTCTGAGTACAGTAATCTCAAAAGAAACAGTAGCCGAGACAAAAAAAGTGATGAGCTCAGTCTAAAGTCACCTAATAGTTAAGTGATATAGTGAAGACTTCGATCACATTCTCTTGAGTCCAACTTCAAAGGCTTTTTAATTACATTCTAGAAGTCCACTACCTGGATAGGTTAAACTGACCCTAAGCCTCATGTCAGCGCTTAAGCTTTCTCCCTTCCAAATTATCAAATGGAGTCCCATTTAGGAAATTTAGAAGAACGGGGGTTTTAGTTCTTTCTACCAATGTACATGCTAAAAAAAAAAAAAAAAAAAAGTGGCCACTGGTCTATGAACCAAACCATGCCCAAGAACAGCCTACTGCAGACCTAACATATTCCTGTCTTCCAGAGTCTCTATGACTCCAATACTGAAACCATATTTAAACAAAAATACACATGGGAAAAAGAAATCATTCCAAAATTATCATTTTCATACTTCATTGTGATTATGGTTTAGTTATAAGTTAGTAATGCTCTGGATGTTAATTTATTTTTTTACCTCATCAACTACTTTTCTTAAGATTGGAATCTTTCTATTTGTAGTTTTTTAAGGAACCTCCGTACTGGTCTCCATAGTGGCTGTACCAATTCACATTCCCACCAGCAGTGCAAGAGTGTAATCCCACTAGTGGGCATATACCCTGAGAAAACCATAATTCAAAAAGAGTCATGTACCAAAATGTTCATTTCAGCTCTATTTACAATAGCCCGGAGATGGAAACAACCTAAGTGTCCATCATCGGATGAATGGATAAAGAAGATGTGGCACATATATACAATGGAATATTACTCAGCCATAAAAAGAAACGAAATTGAGCTATTTGTAATGAGGTGGATAGACCTAGAGTCTGTCATACAGAGTGAAGTAAGTCAAAAAGAGGAAGACAAATACCGTATGTTAACACATATATATGGAATTTAAGAAAAAAAATGTCATGAAGAACCTGGGGTAAGACAGGAATAAAGACACAGACCTACTAGAGAATGGACTTGAGGATATGGGGAGGGGGAAGGGTAAGCTGTGACAAAGCAAGAGAGAGGCATGGACATATATACACTACCAAACATAAAATAGATAGCTAGTGGGAAGCAGCCGCATAGCACAGGGAGATCACCTCGGTCCTTTGTGACCACCTGGAGGGGTGGGATAGGGAGGGTGGGAGGGAGGGAGACGCAAGAGGGAAGAGATATGGGAACATATGTATATGTATAACTGATTCACTTTGTTATAAAGCAGAAGCTAACACACCACTGTAAAGCAATTATACTCCAATAAAGATGTAAAAAAAAAAAAGATTGGAACCTTTCTAAGCATGAACCTAAATAAAACTAAAAACAAAATAAAAGATATATTATTGATTTTTTTTTTTTTTTTCTGGATACAGTGAGGCATCTCTCTATGGATATAAGCAGACAACTGAAGTATCTTAGGAAGAGGAACACTCGGGTCAAATCTCCTAGATGAAAATAAATGTAGATTATTGAATCAAAGCCCTCTATCCTAATATAGTTCAATTATTCACATTTCTTTCTTATGATTAACACCTTTTGAATCCTACTTAAGGATTCTTTGCCTTAAAGATATTCTATTGTTTTGTCATTCTCACTTAGATCTACACTCCATCTGGAACAGATTTTTGATTATGATGGAAAATATATTTGGCAAAAAATTCATATCCAGACATGATACTATTCCTACAAACTAGTAAAAAATGGCAGATAACTCAATAGAAAGATGGGCATGTAATTTTTACACTTTAAAAAGAGAATATCCAACTATTGATAACCCACGAAAAAGTGCTCAAATTCTCTAGTTATCAGAGGAATTAAAATGGTCACAAGGTGACCATAAAACATCCACCAAAATGTCTAAAATAAAAGACAGATACTTCAAATGTTGACAAGGACATGGAGCAGTTGATCTTATTATACATGTTGATGGGAGTGGATAATAGTATAATCTCTTTGAAAAACTGGCAGTAAATTTCAACATATATATACACCCTCTGACTCAGAAATGCTACTCATTTTCCAGTGGGAATGCATACATATATATAACAAAATACACGTACAAGAAAGTTCATAGTAACTCTATTCATAATAATTCATAAGTGGAAACAACCTAAATGTATGTCTGCAGTAGAACAAATATAACATGATATATTTATATGCTAAAATATAGAGCAGGAATATATACAGCTACACGGATGAGTCTTACAAAACATTGAGCAACAGAATTCAAAGACAAGAGTGTGCATATCATATGATCCCATGTATATAAATTTCAGAAGCAGGCAAAAAAAATCTATGGTGCTACCTAGAGCTTATCCTTGGGGGTAGGACACTGCAACATGTGGGCAAGGGCATGGCATAGCTTCTGCGGAATGACAGTGCTCTATTTTTTGACCTGGACGATAGGAATACACGTCTACAGTTGTAATTTATGAACTTCTTTGTATCTATTTTACATCAATAAAAGTTACTTAAACTAAAAAAAATAATAATAATAAAATACATATTTCACTCTGGCCTTAGTGAAAATAAATGTACAGGAGGAAAGATGTTTCATCAGAAAGTGGTTCTAGTTTTATTCTTTGAAGCCTAAAGAAAAAGAGGAAGAAAAAATATGAGAATCACAAGCCAGTGTTTTTTGTGAACACCTACTATGTGTACATCCATGAATAATAAAGTAAAAAACAGACACTTGATCTCAAGGGAAAGAGAGGATCAAGACAGCCTTTTGAGGCTGAGACAGAATCTACCAGAGAAAAAAAAATAACATAAATAGAGAAATACAAGTGGACATTAATTTGTGACTACTGTATTGAACACTGGCCAATTGAGGTGCAAGCAACAGATGCAGTAGAAACATCTGGGATACATTCAACAGAATGGGACTAGAGAAAGCAGTGATGTCAAGATCTGGATCTTGAGTCTGGAAATCACCTGAAGAAAAGATAAGAGAGAAAAGATACCCAAGGAAACAGCTGAAGACTAAGTGGCTAAGAACCAAACTTGAAATATGTAGACACGTAGTAGGTAAAGCAGGCTAGGACTGGAGGAGGCCGAAAGACAGTAAGAGAATATGAATGGTAAAGTACGTAACCATAGAAGCCGGAGTAAAAGCAGTCATTAGAACTGCACGTAAACATCCTGTCTCTCCTTTTGAGTGTAAGGTAGCATCGTTTCCTGCCCACTTTGAAGTTAGGAGTGACCAGGTGATTTGACTTGTTCAATAAAATGTGAACAGCTTTAATGTGGGTCACTTATGGATAGAAGCTTTCATAAGCAGTACAGGGCTTGCCAAAATCCTTTCCTCCTGCTATAGTGACAGTGGAGATTATGAAGATGATGATACGGATCCTCCATCAGCCTGGGTTCTGGATTGATTACAATATGCAGAGCGCTCCAAACTCTAGTTCATATTGCACATGCAGCATGAGTTCAAGGAAAACTAAGCTTTTTTTTTTTTTTTTTTTTTTGCGATACGCGGGCCTCTCACTGTTGCGGCCTCTCCCGTTGAGGAGCACAGGCTCCGGACGTGCAGGCTCAGCGGCCATGGCTCACGGACCCAGGCGCTCCGCGGCATGTGGGATCTTCCCGGACCGGGGCACGAACCCGTGTCCCCTGCATCGGCAGGCGGACTCTCAACCACTGCGCCACCAGGGAAGCCCCCAAAACTAAGCATTCTTATACCCCTGTCTTTTGGACCTCACCTGCCCTACAAAACCTCAAACAGAGATCAATTCTACAATCTTTTCTGTTTCTACATTCAGGTGGCTGAGCACTGCTAGGAAGAACCAGTACTCACACTGCTACAAATCCTCAATCAGCAAAATCAGTGGGGTCTCAACAATTCTTTTATCTGAACTCAGACAGTTCCTCCTCTCATTTCCACAACAACTTTTCCAAACCTTAATCATTCTCCTCTAGACCCCATGCAGTCTCAGCAGAGCATCTGGTCTCCTGAATCAACACAAGCACTAAGGCTGTAAGATATATTCTTCTGTATTTTTCCACTTGCCCCCTTCTACTAACTTAAATTCACCCATACTCATCCTTACCCTCTTTCTTTCAGTCTTCTAGAATGAGGTATCCTTATTACTGATTAAGCACTCTCTTTACCTAAACCATTTAGTACTGCCTCTTCTGGTACTTTACCCCACTATATAGACCTTCTCTTCCCATCACTTTCAGTTTGTTACTCTTAACTGATTCCTTCCCCCTTTGCTCTATGAGTGTGTCATAAACCCTGGCTTGAAATTAAATCTTCCTCTAGCTTTCTTCTAATCTCCATCTCATTCACAGAAAAGAAGTAGGCTCACTCCTAAACCCACTATTATTGTTCATCTACCATTCTACTGCAAACTATTCTCACTAGAATCACTAAAGACCAAATGACTGCCAATTAGATGTACATAATTAAACCTCTCTCTTATTCTTGGTTATAGTTAAAACTGCTGACTTCTTTCTTATTGAAATTCTCTGGCCTCTTGGTGTCTGACTCTTCATTATCCTTGTTCTCCATGCACCACTGTCCATTCACTCTCCTTTTCTGTCATAGATAGCTCTTCCTCCAGACAAGCTTGACATGTTGATGATCTCTAGAGTTCCCTCCTTGGCCCACTGTTCTCACTCTGCACAATCACCCCCAATGATTTCATTTGTCCACATGATTTCAACATTTCCAGTATGCTGATAACTTCTAAACCTAAATCTCTTGTTTCAGATCTCTTCCTTGAGATTGAAATCCATAACCACCTAATATTCCGTAGAGACCTCAAAGATAGTATGTCCGAACCTGAAATAATTTTTTTCTTCCTAAACCCATTCCTCTTCTCTTATTCTCTAAATTAATGGAATTACCATCTAGCCATTGACCCAAGAAAAAAATCCAAGAGTCATTCCAGTTTTTACCAAGTTTGCCAGGATATATGTTACCCTGCATTTTCTTCTTAGGGCCTTACCGTTTCAGTGCATGCTAGCCTGATTTGCTACTGCAAATCTCTCCTTCAGTTCTGATGGACGACTTTGCTGAGTAGAACATTCTTGGTTGGCAGTTTTTTTTTTCCTTTCAGCCCTTTGACTATATCCATCCCATTCCCTTCTGACCTGCAAAGTTTCTGCTGAAAAATCTGCTGATAGGCTTATATGGGTCCCCTTGTATGTAACAAGTTGCTTTTCTCTTGCTGCTTTAAGATCTACTCTTTAACTTTTGACAATTGAACTGTCTAGATATGGGTCTCTTTTGATTCCTCTTTTTTGGTACATTTTGGGCTTCCTAGATCTGGAAGCCACGTTAGGGAAGTTTTCAGCCATTGTTTCTTGAATATGTTTTCTGCCTTCTTTTCTCTCTCTCTTCTCCTTCTTAGCCCTCTATAATGTGTATATTGGTCCATCTAATGATGCCCCATTAGTCACTTAAGCTATCTTCACTCTTGAATTTTTTTCTTCTTACTCCTCTGATGAGTTCTACTGCCCTGTCTTGAAGTTCACTGACCTTTTCTTCCACATGACCTAGTCTGTTGTTGAATCCTTCTATTGAAATTTTCAATTCAGATCTTGCATTCTTTAGCTCTATGATTTCTGTTTGATACTTTTAAAATATTTTCTATTACTTTATTGAAATTCTTACTTCGTTTGTGATTGATCTCCTGACCTCAGTGAACTTTGTGACCATTATTTTGAACTCCCCAGTGGGCAAATCACTTATTTCTGATTCACTAAGATTGGTTGCTGGAGATTTATCTTGCTATTTCATTAGAACATATTCTCCCATTTCTTCATTTTCCTTGATTCCATGTGTTGGTTTCTGTGCATTAGATAAAACAGTCACCTCTCCCAGTCTTGAAAGACTGATGGCATGTAGGAGATGAACCTGTTTAATCGGCCAAGCCCAAGCTCCTGGTTGCCTCTCAAACCTTTGATTGTCTAATCCACTGTCTTTATTATTAATGGCTTCCAGTAGTTGGGGATGTGCCAAGACCCATCAGTGTCCCAAAGAATGGAAAATGTCCATATACCTGTCCAGTCTTTATGAGGATTGCTAATTGCCTGCCCCTTCAGCTTCCCAATACTGGCTAATTGGAAGCCCAACTTTCTGGCAGCAGCTGAGAAAGTCAGAATGTTAGATAGGCAGTCTAGCCCCTATCAGGGAAAAACCACGAGCTGGAGTTTTGGCTCAGTCACTCTGTGCTAAGCCGAAGGGAACAGTCATTGAGAGAGTTTGTGTGCCCAAACAGAACAACAACTTTGTTTTGTGTGGTCCTGGGGATTGAATGCCAAGCCTCATCAGCCCCCAGAGCTAGGTGATATAGGAGCCAATTCCTTGGGCAGTAGCCATAACAGTTGGAGTGCTACATATGATAACAAGCTCCTTCCAGGGGGAAGCTGGCAACTTGGTCTCATTGTTGGAGGGAGCTGGTAGGGCAAAGTTCCTACCAGCTCTTTCAGGATCCTGGGAGGACTGTAGTCAGCATCTAGATGAAAGCTGCTTAGAAGCTGGACCCTCAAGCAGTAGCTGGGAAGTTATGCAGTCAGACCCCTTCCAGGCAGAAACTGGGAGACAGTGTTTTGCCTACTCCCTCTGGGCTGAGCCTGGGTGTATAGCCATGGGGAGTGCTCCTGCACCATTTAAAACCTGCTTTGTTTGCTATAATACTGTTAGACTTGTGAATGTAAGCCTCACTGACTTTCACAACTAGATGATTTGGGGGCCCATCCCTCAGGTGGTAGCTTTAAAAGCTGGCGCGCTAGACATGTGATTCGAACTCTTCACTCCTCAGGTAGTAGCTGGGAGTCGGTGGTTCCCTCCTGATTATATGGTGTTACGCCAAAGATGGGGTTTATGGTGAGCATGTAGCTACCCATTCTGATATGGATATTCTCCATTGCCTAATATATAGCAGTAGCTCAATTAGTACCTGTTTTTCTCTTAGAGGGAAATGCTCCATTCGAAGCTGTATATTCAGTGTGTCCATGGAAGGAGGGAAATTCAGGATCCTTCTATGTGATCATCTGGGTCTAGAGTCTCCCTGGGGTGCTGCCTTCCAAAGCTCCACAGAAGGATTAAGTACCAGTTACCCATAGTGGTAATTTGCTTGAAAATGTGCCCTTTATTGGCCAAATTTCCTTCCTTATTTTACCTCCCCATTTCCCTGCTGGCATTTTCTCCCTCTCCAAACTACACTACTTTTGCTTCCATTCTCATCTTGTGGTCCACTTCTAAAAAAAACCCAAACCAAGACACTAACAATTATTTGACCACATAGTCAAAGACTTGATTTGAGTTGGTAACTTTGTCTAGACTCTATCCATGTTATTTCCAACCTGGCTTACACTTTCTGCATCTCTTACCTAGACTTTTCCAAAGGCCCCTTCTTCATGTCTTTGTTTCTAAATCCCACCTACCTTAAATCCATCCTCTACACTGATCAAAGAGTAAGGTCTTTAAAAAGCAGATCTACCTGTGTCAACTCCTTAACTGAAAACTTTCAGAGTCTTCCATCATCAACAAGGCAAAGCTCAAGCTTCTGAGCATGGAATGTAAGATCCATCATGACTTGGTTCCACTAGTTCTTAGCCTCATTTTTCCTACCTCTCATGGTACATTCCAGTAACACCAGTTGAAATGTACTCTCACCCGTCTCCTAATGTATGTATATAGATAACTAGATCTCACCTCTGTCCTACCCTTTTTAGAAAGCTTCTTTTCCCCTCCTTAACCTATGTGAAGACTACCACCTTTACATCTCAGCTCAACATATCCTCATCCAAAAAAATATTTTCTAACCTTCCAACACAAGGTTCATATTACTGTCTACAGTTCTCATATTACTGTCTACATATACTTCTTCGACAGATTATAGTTTGTTATTTATGCCAGGATTATTGCAAATGCCTCTTTATAGATCTCCATGCTTTGCATTTCTTCCTCTTTTTTTTTTTTTTTACTATGCTTACAATTATGGTTTTAATTGTGATACAATATACACACCATAAAATATACCATCTTAACCATTTTTAAAGAGTACAATTCAGTAGCATTAAGTACATCCACAGATTGCAGCCAATCTCCAGAACTTTTCATCTTGCACAACTGGAACTCTGTACCCATTAAACAATTGCTCATTCCCCCCAAACCCTGGAAACCATCATTCCACTTTTTGTCTATGAATTTGACTCTCTCTCTACCTCATATAAGTGAAATCGTCCAGTATTTGTCTTTTTGTGTCTGGCTTATTTCACTTTGCATAACGTCCTAATGGTTTATCCATGTCATAGCATGTGTCAGGATTTCTTTCCTTTATAAGGCTGAATAATATTCAATGATGTGGATAGACCACATTTAGTTCATCCACTCACCCATCAATGGACTCTATTTACTGTTTTAGAAAAGGTCACAGACTGGTTTGTTGCAATGACAAGCACTGAGCAGACCGACACGTACACTATCTCCCAACGTTAAACAAGGAAGTTGCTGAAATGCCAGAATAGAAAGATTTTTCTGCCAGGAAAGTGGACAGAAGTCTCTTTAAAAGTTAGGTGGAATTCCAGACTCTAAATCCACTTCCCTAAAGGACAGACCAGACTCGTTCTACTCAGAACACTGCTATCAAGTGCATCACGCTTAGAGATTCGATTTCTGGATTTGAACAGCTTGTTATCCTAGTCTCTCTTGGCATAGTCACAAGATTTGACTCTTTGTAACCATGACTACTTAGATTTAACAATGACTAGTTAGGTTTAAGTGTTGGACTTGGTCAGATGACCTCTGACTGCTTGATTGGCTACAGAAACTTTATGCAAAGACTCAGGACTGGAGAAATTCATAAAACACGTGGGTTTGGTTTAGAATTTCTTCCCCTTTTGAATCCAAATGACATATTTCTCCCAATGTTAATCTTCTAAAGGAAAGCTAATAGAAAGCCCCAGCCAACGTGGCTATCTAACCCCATCTCTAATCACTCCATTCTGATTTTCTGTTCAAGTCAGATCAAATTAAATTACTTTCCTCATTTGATGCCATACTGCAAGGCTCTTGTATGTTACTACGCTCTTGTACGTGCCACTGACTACATGGGTCTACCCACCTATTATTCCATCAAGTTTTGTCTCAAACATCACTGCTCTACGGTACTTTCTCCAATACCTCCCCTCCACACTTGTTAGCAATTCCTTCTACTGGATTCTCTTAGCACTTGGCAAATATTCCCTTCATAAATACTCATCGCATTTCCTTGTAATTATTTGTAAGTGCCTGAAGGGTTGTTCTTTCTCATCTTAGCTCACTAGCTGATACTCAGTAAATGTTCAATAAAGAATTGTTGAGAATAAATAAACGAATAAGTTAATGAAAAGAATAACTAGTTTTTAATGAAGATAAAGACAATCACAGAGAAGGAAACAATTTCACTCACAATGTGGCTGACACTTAGAAGCATTTTTGTCCTTTCTAGTGACAGCACAATTCCCACCTTCAAAACTTGAAAGTAAACTTGGAAACAAAAGATAGAAAAGAAGAAACCGAGGCTAGAAATGAAGTACAGGAGGAAACATAGAGGAGTTGGTGCAAAGGCAAGTCAAACAGAGAAGAGAGAGACAGAGAGGCAGAGAGAAGACTGCAAGTCGCACCCTCATCAGTTTTCACCTTCTACAGCCGAGGAGTCAGCTTCTTATACAGAAAACATAATTTAGTCCCATACATAGGAACCTCGTACTCTGCTTTCGCTGAGGATACACATGATCACAGTAACTCAAGCAATGGAAAAGTAAACCTCATTTCCCCTTGGAAGTACTTTCATATCACATCACACCTTCCCTATTGCCACAGTGATTTAAACTACCAGCCATGAGAAGCTGCCCATGGTATTAAAGCACAGAAAGAGAAATAGGCAAAGGTGTTAACTAAATTAAGCCTCCAGGGTCTCAGGTGGAAGGAGTATTATCCAAAATAAAGTTAATTATTTAATGGACTATAGCCACTGTTGGTCTCTGCAGTGGCCAGATGGATGGAAATGTATCCTGTCCCCTCTTTTGGGTGGGGTTTCATGTTCTGAACATCTGTCTGCTATAAGCTAGAATATGTTCTGATTCTATTCAGTCTGAGATATACACAGCTCTAACCAGAGCTAGAAATTCAGTACGACAAACCAAGCATTTAGGCTTTGCAGCAAGGAGTGTAGAGGATTAGAAAAAACAGTTCACTCAGGAAATACACATAAGATACAGATTTAATTCAAATACAGACTCTTAGATCCAATCTGAAGCCAAATGGTAGAAAGTTGTGAAACTGTCTAATATGCTAATAATTGGACAACAGTGAAATGGTACAGTTACTCTTCTCACTATATACCCCCAGTCACTACAATTCACTATTTTCCCTCCCAGTGAAAATTCCAAACTACGATAGTTAAACCCTGGAGATACCTAACCCCTCCCTGGCAAGTTCTGAGGTTGTCTTGTCTCAGAAGGATTCTCTTCTCTCACAGATTTTCCATTAAGCATAGGTCAACCAATGAGAGTCTTGGAAGACATAAGAACATCTGTCTAGTAACTTTCATTAATCAAACAGTGAGACCATCATTTCCCCATTCCCTTGAGTGACATGTTTTTCCTCCATCCCATGCCCACGCCCACTTCCTCAGGCCCCTTTTGTTGTCGTTCTGTCTGTCACCCTATTATAAAAACAAAAATTTCATCAGCGCCATCAAACACATCACACCTTGGTAGCAGCCTGAACAAGAATGTTTTTAAAAGGCAATGTCTGAATATGACAAATGACATTAGTCCCGTGTTTGGCAGGGTCACAGCCAAAGCCGAGCCTGATATTTACAGTTTGCTTTATAAAACCACAAACATATTCTTAAGTCCCGTGAGATGTCATGTCACACAGACCATATGCAATTAATCTCCTATTGTGACATTTATCACCTTTCTCCTCAGGCAGCCTTTCCCCAGGGATGGTTAAGTAGCCACGGCTGGAGCTGCCACTTATTAGCAACAGTCACCTGTGTGTGTTGCAGGGTTTGGCACCAGTGCAACACCCTACTTGAGGCAGCCGCACCATAAAGTAGTGAGCCTTGAAAAAAGGCTCCAACTTAACAGGTGATGCAGCAAAATCGTTCCCCACAGGAATAAAACATTCAATGCTCGGAAGAGATGCTGGCCTTGGGAAACTGACTGCTGTTAGTTTTAAGCAGTATATGAATTTTCCTTAGTTTAGCTCTACTATGACCATTTATCCCAAGATTGAATACACTGAAATTGCAGGAGTAGAAGTTTCAAAACTGGAAACTGGGTTTTAATCTCTACAATTACCTGAGTGTTAAAATAATTAGAACAGGTAACTGTAGTTTATTGAAAAATATTAAAAGCGGGCTTCCCTGGTGGCGCAGTGGTTGAGAGTCCGCCTGCCGATGCGGCGGACGCGGGTTCGTGCCCCGGTCCGGGAGGATCCCACATGCCGTGGAGCGGCTGGGCCTGTGAGCCATGGCCGTTGGGCCTGGGCATCCGGAGCTTGTGCTCCGCAACGGGAGAGGCCGCAACAGTAAGAGGCCCACGTACCTCAAAAAAAAAAAAAAAAAAAATTAAAAGCTAGGTCTCTATAATCAGTTAATATTTAGATGCCATATCCAAGATTCCAATTCCTTGCCCTATTCCCTTCCTCTGACTGGTTCCCAAGTAAAGGCCCAGAGCCAGACACTTGAATATTCCAAGTGTCTCTGTCCAGCATTATGAAGACCACATTGCTGAGGGCTGACTTCCATTTCTCAAGCTCATTACGGAACAGACAACTCTTAGACTTGGTCAGCTAGGCAAGTGAAGCCTGTTAATCCCAGCCTGAGCAACTGCTTAAGGAATGGTTCCCAATCCTGGTGCACGTTAAGATTGACATTTGCTCCTGATACCCCTCCATGAACACATGCAGGGTTAAACACAATTTTCATATGCTCACTTTAACTTCACTTTTTCTCTAATACTACAGAAAGCATAGCAATGAGTTAGTGTCCTTATTGGAAATACTGTTGAATCTAACGAATATAAAATTAAATCACTCACACGTTAGCATTTCACTATGAGTAACAAGACACTTGCAACAAAATTCACAACTCAAGGGCCAACTTTAGGGTGTCAACACCCTGGTGGTTGATGTATGAGTCACCATGATAATCCTATCGCATGCCTTCTATGACAGACACAGTGCTAAGGACTGACACTCTCACTGTGTGTGTGTGTGTGTGTGTGTGTGTGTGTGTGCATGTGTATGTAATTTTAAGGACTTTATATATTACATTTATCATCATCACAGGCAAAAACTATTATATTATGTGACCAAGGTCATATGACTAGTAAAGTTTTGGACCCACGGCTTGAACCCAGTTTTGTCCTACTCCAAAGATCATGGTCAACCACAGTCTTTACTTATAATAACTCCCTTCTTATAATCACCTCAAAACTTTGCACGTTCCCCAATGACAAGAGTATCAGTATGACTACAACCTGTATTTGTAGCCTTCTTAAGCCCTCATAATTTAAGAGCCAGGTCAAATGAATCCTCTCTAATGAGTCTTCTCTGAAAATTCCACGGATATTATTGCTGTCCTCTAGCGCAATGGTTACCAACCAGGGCAATTTTGATCCTCAGGGAACATTTTGCGATCTTTAGAGACATTTTTTGTTATCACAACTGGAGGGATGCTACTGGTGTCTAATTGGACTATGGATGGCGCCAAACATACTACAATGCACAGGAAATCTCTCACAACAGAGAATCATCTATCTGTCTCAGAATGTCAATAGTGGGTGCTGAGAAACCCTGTTGTATATGATAATACTCTTCGTAACTTCCTTATGGAATTTAACATTTTCTTCCTTGCATTACATAATATTTTGAATATTCCCAGAGGTCAAAGAGTATGTGCTATACAATTTTGTTTTCTACATCCCTTTCCTCAAGAGTGATTAACAGTTTCAAGTACATACTAGGTGTTCAACGAATGTTGGGAGTGGGCTAAGTGTTTGATAATCATTCCACTAACACTTGACTTTTCAGGGGAAATCCTGAAATGCATATTGGAAGAGCTATGTAGAATAATGGCTATATCATAGAATTCCATAAATTTTGGAAGTGGAGAACATATTAATAAAACAACAATCTCATTTTAAAGACATGGATGATGAGGGCCAGAGAAGTCAAGTGAATTGGTTAAGATCACACAGCAAGTGCTTGGTCCTCAGACTGGGACATATTTCAGATAATAGCCAAAGCTATGTAAGAAAAACATCAAAAATAGAAGGCACCTCTTTAAAAAGTAAAATTTGCCTTTTCCCAGGAGAGTGACATCCTCCTCGTGACATGCAAGTGCATGAACTGCTTTTTGTTTTTTAAATCATAAACACGCTATGCACCAGTGCTTCCTCTAATCATACTGACAGTGGCGATCAATGCCTTTTACAGAGATTTGTGGAAACCACAAAGAGTCAAACGTTGCTACTATGGAGATAAATGTCCTTGAAGGCTCTCAGCCTTAGCTCACCACTAAATGCCTCCTTGGAGGATGTTTTATTTTATCCCCGTGTTATTACTGGAACGGGGCAGTGGTTCAGAACTGACTCAGAAACGTATCTAAGGTTCTACATCAGGCCCTCAGTTTATGACTCATACAAAAGACACAGCTCTAACCTGAATTCTTTCTTATCACTGCTCGTTCCAATCCTGGTGGATTTTTCATCCAATTAGTTCATGAGATCTCTTAAATGACCTAATGGGAAATTCTTCCATTATTACACACACACACACACACACACACACACCATGATTTAAAACTTGATCCAGATTGTGTTCTCTGTAGAAATTAAGGTCTGTGCCTCCTTAATTCACCCACGTCTGTTAATAAGTAGTTCACAACTGCGGACAAAATCACTTCTTAATAGCATGAAATTCTTACAATGTCCTATGGATGTGTGCACCAGCAAAAGAGATCAAAAAGCTTAAAGAGGCCCACCTCAAAAGGGACTGTCTGTTGCTGTATCCACAACAGCTGTGCTGAGCTGAGAGAAACCAAGCAGAAGAGAATGCCACAAGATGAAGGCAAGATGAGCTCTATGCCAATAAATAAACAGAGTCACAAATAATGGAGCGAGAATAAACCTGCTGTTCTGACACAGTTATCCTGAGTCTCTAGATCTCTCTCCAGTTAGTACACCAGGGACCTCCTGAGATGCATGAAGAGACAGCCCTCCACTAGCCGTCCACTGCACTTGTGGGGGAAAACAACACAAAACAAAAACAAAAACAAAACAAAACGTGGAGGTACTATATTTTCTTACTCAGAGGAAAACTGTTACCTCTTCCCAAACTGCCTACTGATCCAAGTGTACTGTGCTGCATACCACCTTTTCACACCTTCAACCCATCACACAGTCTTCTATTTAACCCACTCCTCTCTCGCAGAAAGTAAAACCCTCACATAAATATTAATGAGTATCAGGCCCAGGAGCAGAAAGGTATCAATCTGCCAGCATTTCATAACGATTTCACTTCTCTCCTTCAAAAGCCACAATTAAATCCCGGAGGGAAAATTATCTTTTGCGGATAATGCAAATAGTGTTTTTTGTAACATATGTACAGATTCATGATGATATTACTACTATTAATAGTGACAATAATGAATAAATTTCCTACTAGAAAATAAGTAGGTAGTCTACATTTTATAATCCTATTAAACATCTCTGTATTTTATATGTTGCATATCATTTTTTCTTTATGAGATGACCTGAGTGACATATGCACTTTTATAGCTTCCTAGAGATACAAGAAAATGAAGTTATAACTTTTCATTTTCTCTCTATCACATGTGGTATGTATAAGAATATGCATACGTGTCAATAAAAAAACTTTATTTTCCTTCAGCTCTTTGATCTGAAGAATTGAAATTATTTTCCATTTGATTTTATTCAAAAAAGCCATAATCCCTTCCAGAGACATTAAAATAAAAAGGAAATAAATTAGCCACCAAAATCATCCACCAAAATAACACCATCCACAAATAATGTGTCGTTTCTTAAATGACTTTTGTCATTGACCACTCCAAATAGGGGAGTCTAACAGTAACAGCAGGCAATGTTACAAGACTGTAGAACTAATACTGAAATCAGCTTAAGGATGGGCAATCAACTTGCTGAGAGCATTCAAAAGATTCAAGTGGACATATCACATTGATATGATTCCCCAAAACACCTTTAATAAACTACTAAACTCCCCTTACTATATAGGAGACTATTAGGAGAGATGAGGACAGGAAGAAAATAGTAGAACAAAAACAACACTATCAGGAAGAAGACAAAACAGAAAAGGAACACAACTGAATTGATACTTACATTTGAAAAGAGACAGGTTTCCATTCTCCCAAAGGCATCGAAGAATTCATCTCATTGTGTGGTTGATATTGTGCTTAAACATGTAAATCTGCTAACCATCCAGTTGCTTTATTATTGCATGTGCAGTCATACACCATGGAAGAAGAGCAGGTGCATTTTTCATCATTTTAGACCTGATGAAAAACTTACTGCACAAGTTTTCTATTCTTAATTAGTCTAATATATGCTAAGTCAACAGGGTCAAGTAGATTTCGGCTTTCTGCCACCCATGATCAACAGTTCTTGGTGTTTTCTACTGTCATGAAGATGTAGACTAAATCAAAGGTCAGCACTTCAGAGGTAGCATGGAAATACACTGGCAGTTCCCAGGGGATGTTCAAGGCTAGAAAATCCTGAGGTCCTCAAGGGCTGCCAAGGTCACCTCTGATCTTCCTAGTTGGTGCTCTGAAAAGTTTTTTCCAGTAGGTTTAAAAATATACTGTGCGGGCTTCCCTGGTGGCGCAGTGGCTGAGAGTCTGCCTGCCGATGCAGGGGACACGGGTTCGTGCCCCGGTCCGGGAAGATCCCACATGCCGCGGAGCGGCTGGGCCCGTGAGCCATGGCCGCAGGGCCTGCGCGTCTGGAGCCTGTGCTCCGCAACGGGAGAGGCCACAACAGTGAGAGGCCCGCATACCGCAAAAAAAAAAAAAAAAAAAAAAAAAAAAAAATATATATACTGTTCATCAGAATTATTTGGCTTTTTAAAGTACAGATTGCCAGGGCCCACCCAAGACTTTCTGACCTGGTAGGTCTAGAGAGCCTGAGAATTTTCATTTCTAAGGAGTTCCTAGGTAACACCCATGCTTCTGGTTCAAGAACTACATTTTGCAAATCACTGTTCTTTTAAATTATGTGCAAATTTCCAAGATGATCTTGTCATGGGTTCTATAATAATTAAATCCCATCTGTACATTAAAAAAAAACACCATCACAATCTTGGATTGAAAATTAAACATTTAATGAGTTAACTTTCTCTGCTTGACATTAAATATTCACATAGATAAAACTATTTAAATACATTGGTAATGATACCCACAACAGGATATGGTCTAGCCTACAGCTACGGATTTTTGTTGAAGAGCATTTAATTCCACTGACAGATAAAAGAAAATTGAGGGTATAGCCTCATCCTTTACAATGTCAGTGTCTTTATATGTTAAGGAAATATTATGACCAGTGTGTAAAAAGAATGGATTATAGATTTGACATTATTTGGTTTTTAATTTTAAGTTTTGCAAAGCCTATTTTCCAAGGGTATTTCGTTCAAAACATACTTCCTTAAACATAAACCTGTAAAATGCCAACTGTGTGCATGGCACTTTGTCAGGTCCCTTGGGAGATTAAAAAGAAAAAAAACAAAAAGAAGATGTAAGTTTCTCACTTTGAGAAAGATTTCACACACACACACACACACTCATGGAAGCATCACAACATATAATAAGGAGAAAGATAAAATGTTAACTACATAAGAAGCTTCTGGAATCATAAAACAGGGGCATGATAAAACTGTTGCGGGCAGGGAGATCAGCTCGGTGCTTTGTGACCGCCTGGAGGGGTGGGATAGGGAGGGTGGGAGGGAGGGAGACGCAAGCGGGAAGAGATATGGGAATATATGTATATATATAACTGATTCATTTTGTTGTGAAGCTGAAACTAACATACCATTGTAAAGCAATTATACTCCAATAAAGATGTTAAAAAAAAAAAAAAAACTGTTGCGG
Source organism: Delphinus delphis (assembly GCF_949987515.2). Taxonomy (NCBI): domain Eukaryota; kingdom Metazoa; phylum Chordata; class Mammalia; order Artiodactyla; family Delphinidae; genus Delphinus; species Delphinus delphis. The sequence goes on from NC_082686.1 coordinate 63,846,504, forward strand.
GTAACTTATCGTTTTAGAAAAGTTCTGAGTTTTTTATTTTATCAGATAGAGGTCCTCTCCACTGTTGAAATAAATTTCCAGGCCCAAGATGGAGCTGCCCCTGCCTGGGATGACACATCAACCAACCAAAACTTAATTAATTTTCCTGTCACTGTAAATGCTCTTCTTGACCAGAAACTCAGTATGTCGAGTCAGCCAATCCCCCAAAGCCAAGCCAACTCTGGGCTCTACACTTATTTCTTTGTTCCTTCTCACACCAGATAAGGTTGACTATGTCATCCCTCCAATGAGATATGTTGTTTTCCTCTTCCTTGTTCTTTATCCTATGAAAGCTTCCCACCTTCCACCCCATTTTGCAGTTCTCCGAATGGAGACTCTCTGCTTCATAAACTGTTGACTAAAGTTTGTATCATCTAAATTGTGTTCTTTATTCATTTTTTTTAACACCACCAAATTAATCAGATGTGAAACTTCTCATGAACACTCTCTATGTCCCTCATTCTATTAAATACTGTTAATTATCTCTTCAGCCTTCTCTTCTAATAAAATTACCCCAATTCATTTGACATTTCACTCAACCAACATGAACAGATTTAAATGACAGACACTTTGCCAGGCAGTGGGGAGCAAAACTGATCAGACCACATGGCAACTCCCAAAAAGCTACTTCAGTCTAATGGGAGAGACAGAGAAGAGGCATTCCTGCTAGGGTGTGGTAAGTGCCAAGACTAGGGAAGAGCTTTTCAGTCAGATGTGGTAAGGTTTTCCCTGATGCCCTATTATTTGAGCCAAATCTTGAACTAAAAATAGGAAGGGCCGGAGATCATGGCTGGAATGGAACTACCTAGCAGAGGCAGCAGCATGCTAAACTAAACGGCCTCCAATCACGGTAGAACACACTGTGTTCAAGTTGCTCAGTAATGATGAGAGGAAAAAGGTGTGAAGAAACAATGAAAATAATTAGCCCAAAAAGAGGAACTTTTCAAGTCATCTTAAGAAACTTAGGTTTAGGCCTTCCCTGGTGGCTCAGTGGTTGAGAGTCCGCCTGCCGAGGCAGGGGACACGGGTTCGTGTCCCGGTTCCGGGAAGATCCCACATGCCGCGGGACGGCTGGGCCCATAAGCCATGGCCGCTGAGCCTGTGCCCTGCAACGGGAGAGGCCACAGCAGTGAGAGGCCCGTGTACCACAGGAAAAAAAAAAAAAAAAAAAAAGAAACTTAGGTTTAATACTAAGGCAACTGGAATCCACTGAAGTATTGATATTTCAGGAAAGAATGGTAGGTTGGATTTCATTCCAGCGGAGCAATCTGGCATTTCCTAAATTGTAACCATCGTTTTAGTTCTCCGAATGTGCCATACATTCTTGAAGGCCTACAAGAAGCAGGCAAACTAAGTGGTGAGAATAACTGAAAACCTAAACCAGTCATCCACATAAGCTTTTACGCAGTCAAATGTGCATATGTTCAATGGCCACTCTTGGGCTGATTCCACCTTTCTTGAGATGTTTTCTCAGGCATAGCCTCCAGTAAAAAAAATCCCAGGACTAGATACAGTGGTCCAGCCAAGGCCTGAATCATGCTATTTCAAAAGGGCTGTTCCCATTCACTTCTCACAATCACACAATTACTTTTCACCCATCCAAGAAGGGGGGAATATGCCGACTGATGGCCTCATTGATATCCATTACGGCCCCCTATAGATTTTTCTACCCACACTGCACAAACCTGTCTTTCTCTGTCTTACAGTCTTATACTCAGAATTTCCTCTGCAGGATTATGCTCCTTGTTCTTTCTGCACATCATTCTCATAGTTTCTGACCACTGTTTAAATTGTCCATCTTTGGGAATTTTCACCTTTTTGCTTTAGGATATTAGCTCCTCCACGCTTTACCGTTCTGACTTCTTACTTTCTCTTCATTTTCTGATTGTGCCACACTCTCCATTTCCTGTCTCTCAGTTTCACCAAATTAAAGGCAATAAATGTATTTTCTTAATGTTTGGGACTTCGTACTAAAAACGGTATAAAGGTATTTTGAGTACAAACCTTAAAAGTAAAGCAAAAAATGAACCAAAATTGTCTGAACTGTAATGTGTCTTCCCTTTTTTGAAGAAAAATTTTAAAATGAATACCTGGAATGTTCTCTAATATCTTTGAAAAAAGCAATTTAATCAAAAATCCGAATGCTTCTAGTTAATTTAATTCCCTCCAGACCCACATTTCTTCCAAATGCACACTTCAAAACTACAGAGCCAAAGAATCTTAGATGCCCCTGAGGATGCCTGAAGAGAAGGGAAAAAACGTCCATGAAAGAAAAGGAAAGTAAAGCTAATTTATGGAGAGAAAAGGGAAAATAGTGAGGAAGTTTCAATTAATCTGTGATTGATTTAACACTTAAGAACAATTGTCAAGAAAAAAGGCAATATTGCCATTTAATTAATTATTTAGAAGCTATTGAAGGGAACATATTGTATAGAGTATCAACCCTATAGCCCACATGAAGGATGGATTGAAACTCGATAGAAAATTACTAGCTTGAAAATCTAAAGCATGCTATACCATAGGGACACTCTAATTACAAATTTTAAGACATAGGGATAAAAGTACATGAGAGAGAGATGGTTACAGATTGTAACTTGGACAAAATCTTAGGTACCTGGACAGCCTGCAGTCATTGACACCTGGGTTTTGAGACAACTGAAGAGTCTAGCGTGGTCCCCTGCTTATCTCTAAAATAACAGACCTTCGAGATCTCTGTTGCTGGACAAAAGGGCAATTCCATTATATACAGACATTGTAGTATTTAAACAAGTCTAACCTGGGTTGTGGTTTCCCATGAACAACCAGAGTGATTAGAGAAATTATTTGTCAAAGATGTATTCTGTAAAACTGCCAGAGTGATTGGCATACGAAATGATGAAACGGATCTACGTCAGGATGACAATTATCCCTACAACTAAATGAGGTGTTATTCTAACAACAGGTGCTCTTGTCAGTTTTTTTTTTTTTTTTTTTTTTTTTGTGGTACGCGGGCCTCTCACTGTTGTGGCCTCTCCCGTTGCGGAGAACAGGCTCCGGATGCGCAGGCTCAGCGGCCATGGCTCACGGGCCCAGCCGCTCCGCGGCATGTGGGATCTTCCCGGACCGGGGCACGAACCCGTGTCCCCTGCATCGGCAGGCGGACTCTCAACCACTGCGCCACCAGGGAAGCCCTCAGTTTTGTTTTTGATCAGGAAATCTTGTTCTGTGTATGTGCATGTGAAGGTGTTAAAGCTTTCTATGCCCAACTGTGATATTTCGGTTTTTTACTTGTATTCGAGGCTGAGCAAGGAGGAAAGAGAATAAACTCATCTCTGCAAATTAGCTAGTGTTGAGTGGAAGGATGTGTATGCCTGTGAGTGTGCACCACCACACACACACTCACATTTGTACACATGGGTGTATTATACACGTGATTCTCTGCCTGCTAGGCTCTGGGCTCCTCACAGCTCCCAAGACATATGCATGTGCATGCTGCGTGGTACTGTATATCCAAGAAAATCCATTCTCCAGGCTATTTTAGCCTCATCTCCTATCTCTTCCTTTTGAAGTCATCACTGTGGCTCTGAAATGGTGCAGAGCCCTCTTCCTCTCTGGCTACATTAAGCTCACTGCCCATCCAGCCATCTTTGCTCTTAATAACTGCAGTCTCCAACCACATAATGATCCAGGCTCTATTTTATACACTTCACCTGTAATGTTACTTATCATAATTACCAAATAAATTGGTGCTACTATTATTTGCATTTTTCAGATGAGGAAACAAAGGCTGAAGTATATTAAGTAGCTAGCCAAGTCCCAGAACTAGGAAGTAATGAAGCCAGGACTTGAATTTAGTCTCTGCCTGCAGAATCCACACTCTAAACTCGTGCCAGTAAACTTCTGCCTTGCCTCAAGGGGCAGAGAAGCTGCTAACGTCAGCATTGTTTCATCTTATTATTAATCCCCCTTATCATGTTCAGAATTAAGCTAAACCCAAACCTACATTCCCCTGTTGTTGACATGAAATACTCACTATCGTTTTTTCTTTCCTTGCCCGTCAATGGATATTTTGTACTATAAAGTATTTGCCATGCAAATCAGGTAAAGAAGCGGAAGGCGTGCTATTAGACCCTAGGGTTATCATTCGGGAAAAGAATTGAGGAAAATATGCAACAGAAGATGGTATGCTTTCTTTCTTCACATGCCTTTATGGAGGGACTTGGATGAATTTTTAGACACGTATATTAAGATTTTAGGATTGAACACTTAGCTCAAGTTCTATTAAAAGTTAAACCAAAAGCTTTAACTTTGTAAAAGGAGGGCTAGAGAAAGTTAACAGGACATTTTGCTGAAGGCTGGTGGAAACAACAATTCTAACTTCAGCTGCTGGTGGTTCTCTTTTCAGGCTGACCTTCTTCTGCATCCTAGGGCATACATTAGCATGTCCAGAAAGTGTATTAACTTGGGTGCACCCATCCCCTGCAATATCTGAAATTTTCCAAACTATAGAGAGCTTATCAAAAGTTACACAGAGCTACCCCTGCTGCTATCAATTAAAATGCCATCAATGTAAACTACAGGGACAGTTTCTCCCCAGACTGAAAATGACGTGAAGTCCTGTTCTCCAAATATCTCCATCACTCCTGAAGACACTGCCCTTGTCCTTACTTTGGAGCTTTCTCCTTCACCCTCTTCCATTTAATGTCAAGCCATGGCAATCCCTCTTCATCTCATTCGTCTCTTACAACCTACTGCACATACGAATCACACAGAGTATGCTCCAATGGAAGGGTCGTGAGCTTTGGAGTCTGGTTCAAATGCCGGTCTCATGCTCATCAGCTGCGTGTATTTAATCTCCCCATTTTCAGTTTCCCAGTTATAAAATGGACATCATAATAAACCTCTTTGGATTATTTTGAAAATTATAAATGTGATAATACATGAAATTTATTGAGTGCATTGCCTGGTATATCATCAGCTCTTAACAAATGGTGGCAAGATTATCATATGAAGCCCATCTTAGAGATTCAAGCACACCCTGGGGAAAGACATCACTCATGCTCACGTCAAATCCAGCTCTCCCACCAAAAGCACTGGGCACACACAGACTATACAGGAACTCTCCTACACAAGGACATCCCTTTAAGACCACAATAGGTAACTATTTCACCTAATTTCATAGAGAGAGAGAAATGAGAAGAAAAAAAGAAATAATCAGGGCTTCCCTGGTGGCGCAGTGGCTGGGAGTCCGCCTGCCGATGCAGGGGACACGGATTCGTGCCCCGGTCCGGGAAGATCCCACATGCTGCGGAGTGGCTGGGCCCGTGAGCCATGGCCGCTGAGCCTGCGTGTCCAGAGCCTGTGCTCCGCAACGGGAGAGGCCACACAACAGTGAGAGGCCCGCGTACCATAAATAAAAAAATAAAAAAAAAAAAAAAGAAATAAGCAAAATGAGAAGACAGAGGAATTTGTTTCAATTCAAAGAATAAGAGAAAACCCCTGAAAAAACAGCGAATAAAACAAGTAATTTATCAGATAAAGAGTTCAAAGCCTTAGTAATAAGAATGCTAACTGAATTAGGGAAAAGAATAGATGAACACAGTGAGAGTTTTAACAAGGAACTAGAAAATATAAGAAAGAACAGTTAGAACTGGAGAATAAAATAACTGAAATGAAAACCACACTAGAAGGAATTAACAGCAGACTAGGTGATACAGAAGAATGCATAAGCGATCTGGAAGAAAGAATAATGCAAGTCACTCAATGAGAACAGCAAAAAGAAAAACAAACAAGCAAAAAATGAGAACAGTTCAAAGGACATCTGGAACAACATCAAGTGTACTAACATTCACATTATAGGGGTCCCAGAAGGAGGAGCGAGAGAAAGGTGTTGAAAATGTATTTTGTGACATTATGGCCAAAAACTTCCCCAAATTCAAGAGGGAAACAGATACCCAAATACAGGAAGCACAGACGGTCTCAAACAAGATGAACCCAAACAGACCCACACCAAGACTTATCATAATGAAAATGGCAAAAGTTAAAGATAGAGAATTCTAAAGGCAGTAAGAGAAAAACAAAGAGTCATTTTCAAGGGAACTCCCATAAGGCCATCAGTGGATCTTTCTGCAGCAACTCTGCAGGCCAGAAGGGAGTGGCACGATATATTTAAAGTGCCGAAAGGGAAAAACCTGCAACCTAGGATACCTTCCCAGGAAGATTATCTGAAAGAGAGATAAAGAACTTCTCAGATAAACAAAAACTGAAAGTGTTCATCAAGATTAAACCTACCCTAAAAGAAATGTTCAAGGGTCTTCTGTCTTCTCTAAGGGGAAAGGGTAGACATTCAATTAATTCTTATCTTGCCATTATTAGAATGACTAGACTCACCTCCCAGACAAAACGCTTATGCATATACAATTCACTTTAGGTTCTTCTGTCTCTAGTCTGGTTTATCCTCTGGCCAAGGGATTTATTCTGTATATTGCTACATATCATTTTTCTCAAGCACTTACTACTTAAGACCCCTGAGTGACTGAAGAACACCTCAGAACTACCCGTGGCCTTCCAAATTAAATATAAATGTCTCTGCTCTTCACTAACACACCTATCCTGCCTACCCTACCAAACCCTTTTATCTTTCATAGAAAAACTACTGTAGGAGGGCCAAGCTAAACCCACTACCCCAGGTATACCCTTACCTATTTCACCTGGAAGCTTATTAATTTTTCATTCTGCTTTATCCCACACAGGTAAAAATTTTGTTGTGTTACTAACAATTCATGTTTCTCAGTTTTTACAAGACCACATGCCATTTCAGTTGAAGGTTTCTGGATTAACGCCACTCATTGCTGAGTTCTTCAATCTATATGCACTCAAAGTATTTGCTTTCAGTTCTCATTTTATTCATGTGTTGCACATAGCTTTGCTTCAGAAAATTTATTCAATATTTGTTTGTCCTTCAGGTTTTAATAAACTCTTTGAAGTGAGATAACAAACATTTCATATGCTATCTACTCCAAATACAGTGAAAGTACCAGGATACCAGAATAAATATTTCATAGACTGTACTCTTTAATATGAGTAATATTAGAGCAAGAAGGTACATGTGTGATTGCTTTCTTTCATCTAGGCCTTATGATATTTGTGTTTCCACCCCCTACTGGAAGAATCTGGAATTGAAGGAATTCTGATTCTATCTCTATTGCTTTTACATAAATAAATAACCATCTAGCACTGACTGTTTAGAACAGGCAGCTCATTCACTGATGCTCAGAACCCAAATCATAGTAGAGTTCCACTTTTTTTCCTCTTTCATTCCTTTTCTCTCTTTCTAAGAATGTTGCTATGGAAACCGCACTGGGTTTTCATTCTCTGTCTTCGTCACGCTTCTGCTCAAAAGCCAGGGAGAGAGAGACATTGATCGGTGAGGCAGTGCAACAGCCTCTGGGGATACAGGAAGGCCACGGGGGTAGTATGTATTCTCAGGACACTGGATCACAACTACTCTTTCAGTGAAGACAGGTCGATCTGACCATCCTTTAGGGGGATTTAATTAAAAACCAGTCTGGGCCAGCCTTTATGCAGTGGGATGGCAACACGGATCACCAGTGTCCAATAGTGGCACGTCAAAGACGGTGAGGGTTACTCAGAACTGGCTCCACACATATTAAAGGTTTCTGGTGTGCACTGCTGTCAAGAAATTCATTTGGTGCTCATCCTTTTAGCCAGGGAGGTTTACTGACCATGGGTTGGATTCACTTTTCATGTTATTAGGTCACCAGGGGCCAAGAAGGTTACTCTCCTGTCCCTCCCTAGTTTTCTCAGTGGCAGGGACTTTGACGCAGTTTCATCAGCGGATTAAAGGAAACACTTAGGCTGCAGAAATTATAAACTGTGCTTTTAAGGTACTCTCACTCTGGTTGCAGCAACGGCTGCTGATAATATTTCTGCTGTAATATCCTTTTACACATGACTTCACAGATTTACAGGTATCGTTTGTTTTCTACATATTTTTGCTTCCGCCTATATTAGGGGAAGGTAAGAAGCCGTTTGGTCCCTGGAGGCATCCTAAAAAGCCCCCTGTGAGCACCTGATGCATGTCAGCAGTGGGTCTCTGGTTCCCAACTGGGAAAATCCTCCTGCCCATTTGCCAGGCAATGTTTCCAAGGAGTGAACTCTGCCGACTTTCATGGCATCTGGCAAGTGGGGATCATGTTTTGAGAATATGAGACTTGATGACCATATGCAGTTCTCTCGCACCTACACTGTCTAAATCTTCCTAGCTTGCTCTCTCCTGATTCTTATACCTGCCACTTCACATTTTCCTTTACCTTCACTCCTGCCCCTGTCTCACCTCCTTTACCTCTTATTCAGTGGAGTTCTTAAGGTTTCAGACCTTGCAATCCCATGGCCTCCACTGTACCTCTTCCTTTCCATATCATACATGGTAAAGAAAAGAAATTCAAGTTCTAAGGATCCAGTTTCTTAATAGTTGTAAGTTGTATCTCTGACACCAACCAATAACGCTCCCTATGAACCTACCACTCAAGCATGTGTAGTCTTGCCCTATATGTAACACAGGAACGTGTGGTGGATGAAGCATTATTGGTGTAGGTAAGAGCTCCTGAACGATAATTCAGGTTTCTTAATACAACAAGTCAATTTAAGATATTCCCAATTAACAATACGATGTACCAGGCACTGTACTATATGTTGGGAACACAACAGAAAACAATGGTACCCGACTCATGGAATTTATAGCCTAGTAGAGGCACACGCAAGTAAGCAATAAAGAGGTTTGAAGAGGGTAGTACAAAAAAGTGTCATGGGCTACAGAGAAGGGGAACAATATTTGGTCTAGAGATGGGACACGTAAATGAGCAGACAAATTGCTTGGCTGAAGTCATATCTAGTTTAAGACCTAAATAATGAATATCAGTTGGTAGATCGGAGGCAAGATTTGTAAAGTAAGGTGAGAAGAATTTTGGAAGCCAAAGAAACAGCATACACAAAAGCACTACAGTAAATAGAGCACTGCACACTTAAAGAACTAAAAGGAATTCAAGATGGTTAAAGTTTGGGGGAATCAAGAGATATTACCTGAGGGTCAACAGGGTCCAGATCCTCTAGGGCCTTATAGGTCATAGTAAACATTTAGAGATTTGGCCTGACAATGAATGTTTTGAAGCACAGAAATAATCTGATCAAATTCTTAAAACATGGTAATCCAGGAAGAGGATAATGATTGCTTGAATTAAGGCTACTGTAGTTAAGATCAACAGAAGTGGATGGATGCAGGAGATATTAAAGAGGTGAAATTAACATAACTTGGTAGACTGGACTCCCAAGGGCAGGAACTGTGCTTCTGTTCCTCCGTATCCCTCACAGTGCCTGCCATGGTGTTTTAAGTGCAGAAGGGATCTGATAAATATTTGTTGAATGAATGAATAAATGAAGCCTCTAAAAACCTCTCTCCCTGGAAGAAATATGAATTACATTCATGTTTCATTCATAAGGAATGCTGATGAATGCTGAAAGCAGAAGCAAAGCCTTTTTGGCATCAGTCTCGTTGAAGGAGCTAGTAAGTAGGAATTTCAGAGTACTGCTGTATGCAGCCCCAGGGGACCATGGCTGGTTTGAGCCCAAGGACTCAGGGCCTCCATCACAAAGACAACTGTGGTAATACCAAGCAGTTTAGGAGGTAAAAGGTGTGGCAGGAAATCTAATTCCAGAGTTCTGTAACGTAATACAGATTCCTAGAAACAAGGCTGGCTTCTGAAGTCCTACAATTGTCCGTATCAGGAGATGGAACCTGTCACATGAATGCACGTGCCGGTACAAAAAAGTTGAGTTGGGCTTATGAGAAGGAAATGAGATAGCCAGTTAACACATGGTATTCTGCAAGGTTAATTCCAACCTGGCCATGTTGGGTAGGCATAAGAATGTAATTGTCAGGTTATTTCATCCGACTCTATACCCTCTTTCCTTCCTTTACTCTCTTCTATTTCACCCTTTCTCTAGTGCCTCCCTCTTCCCTTCTCCACTTCTGTCTCTTTTTTGCCCTCAATCTCTCCTTCTCAGTTCCATACCCACCCCACCCAACCCCACCCCCCTGAGCCTGGCATCAGTGTTAGAGTCCTTGAATTATTCAAGGATTAATTTAAATCCTATCTAAATTGAGGTAGGGGGAGATAAGACATATTTGCCTTCAGCCCAAATCCCCTACCAACAACTTGTACCAGACATACACACACACACACACAACCAATATGGTTGGTAGCTGAACACAATATTTATATCTGATGTCTCTTCACCAACATTAACAATAAAGGAAGTGTTAAGAAAATGATTGTACTCCTAGACACACTGCCATGTAGCCATCAAAATGCTGTTTGTAAAGGGATTTAAAAAGATGGGAAATGCTTTCGTTATCATGTTAACAAGGAAGAAAGTCAGAAAGCAAAATTGTATTTCCACTATGATTTCTGTTAGGTATTTAAATACTAGAAAGTCATATACTGACATGTTAGCAGCGATTAACTTTGTACAAGGCTTTAATTTTCCTTATCATACAGTTCTATAGTTCCAATTTGCCTGCCACAAGCATGTGTTAATTCCATTTCCGAGAGAATATTTTAAAAGAAAGGTACAAACAAGACACCATGTGCTGTGTATGTATGGAGGGGAAGTATTCTAAATGACATTATTGAACTTGATAATAACATGTGGCTCTAAGAGAGAATGAGATTTTTTACGTGCTGGGTAGAGGATACACTGAAAAGAGTTAAATGACCTTTCGTTGGCCCCTATAATAACTTAAATCAAAGGAGATGTGTTGGGGCTTCCCTGGTGGTGCAGTGGTTGAGAGTCCACCTGCCGATGCAGGGGACACGGGTTCGTGCCCCGGTCCGGGAGGATCCCACATGCCGCAGAGCGGCTGGGCCCGTGAGCCATGGCCGCTGAGCCTGCGCGTCCGGAGCCTGTGCTCCGCAACAGGAGAGGCCACAGCAGTGAGAGGCCCGTGTACTGCAAAAAAAAAAAAAAAAAAAAAGATGTGTTAAGCCCAGATAATCAAGTATAAGAATCATGAATGAGGCGAAATGCTTTTGCTTAAAAAGTTCTGCAGCCATCTTTTTAATCTACTTGATTCCATAATCCATATTCAGTTCAGAGTGCCATGCTCTACTTAAATTTTTACTTCTTAGTTCTTTACTGGAAGCTACCTTAACCTAATAGGAAAGTTTGGTATCAGCTATTTATGTTTTTATGTATTTGTTTATCAATATTCTGGGTGTTTATTTTGCCTATAAATGCTTTTGGATTCCTATATGTTTTGTTGTTGCTTTTGTTTTAAATCTTTTGGCTACACCTAGTTGTGGGGGAATACACAGTATTTGTTTGCTTTTTAATGACCAATATGTCTTTAGCTCTCAGTCCAAATAGGCTGAAGGATGCAATTTCATGTGATCTTTGAAAACACATGTTTTGGAATTAGACAGACTTGAATTCAAGTCCCTGGTCTGTCAACCATTAAGTGTAAAACTCTGGGCAAATTACTTAATTTCACTAAGCAGAATAACATTTGGGTAATAATATTATTGATTTTGTAAGGCTATTGGGAACATCACGAAATCTTATATGTAATGAACCAGTTGTCATAAAGTGATTGCTCGATAAATGTTAGTTCTTATTTGGATTATCTGGGGATCTGGAGTAGACTCTGGCCAAGATATTTTCAATGCTTTACTTCTTGATGACGATGAAAATAGGACCATGTTCTAAATTCTGTCATTCCCTCAGGATTCTAGATATTGAGGACACATACAAAGACTTAACTCTTCTATCTTTCCCCACCCTGTATGAAAATATCAACAGATAGAACTTGCAACAGTAGTCACGACCTCCTCAACATGTGCAAAATTCATACGTTATTGTCTCATGACAGCTAGTGGTCTGTCCTTCATATGAACTCTTTTGCTCAATTGGAAAAAAATATGGTGAAGCTGATGAAAGTGTTGCTGCCATCTTCAAGGGAATCTTACTTGATTTACTAATTGTAGCACAATGAGAAAAATTTATGCCACATAATATCGATAAAAGGAAAATTATTCCCCATAATTAAATGTCCTCCCTAGATCTCAGAACTGAGATGCAGATCTTTCCAAAGGATGCTAATTGTATCACTCACTCTAACATATTAGTGCATTAGTGTTCAACCCTTTCTGAGGGAGAGTGGGCGAGGCTGACATGAAAAGGAATGCCTCTAGAAACAGAATCTCAGGCATGATAGAAATGATTTAGGGAGAGAAAAGCTTTTCCTTCATATCTCAAATCATACCATATACGTAGTCACCTTCTACCATCTGAAAGGCCAACTTAGATCATCCCAGACATCATGTAGAAAGGCAAGACAAGATCATCAGCAATGAAGTCTTAGAAAGTCTACCAGCGTGGAAGTGATTCCCACTACAGCACAGCTCCATCCATCTGGATAAGCCCAGAGGATGGATGGCAGCTCTATGGCAGACTGAGTATAGACAGGGGTCAGGGGAAAGAAGCAGTATAGTGACATATTAAAACACAACTTCAATAACGTCACGTCTCCATGAAGTGTTGGAAGCTGTAGCAGCAACATACAGAATGGGTTGGTTTAAATCAATCCCAGAGAGAATGTGTCTTTTCCTGTACGTAGAGCCTGAAACCCAAGCAAAGAGGCCAAACAGTAACAGTAAAGACTGTCCAGATAGGAGCTACAGTTACAAAGCAAAGAGAGCCAAGTAGCTTACTCAGGTATTATATAATAATAAAGCCTCAGGCCCATGGTTTTTGGTTGTTCAGTTATAAATACTAAGAAGCACAAACACGCACACACACACAGAATGTCCAACAGGCACTTTTATTTTTTTTAATGTCTGCTGTTAATAAAATATTTTTACAGAGGCCAAAAATTCAGAATAGTGCAAAACATCTCAACACCATGCATTCATGACCACTTCTCGTTGATTTTAAACATTCGTTCCAAGTCACATATTTACAGAGAGATGGGGCATCTGTGCAGATGCCGGACCAACAGGATGGAATTAAAACAGACAAACAAACAGTGTCTTGAGTTCACATTTGCAATCACATGCTAAGAGAAATTATGTGGAGGAAGAACCTCCCTGGACTGTGTGGTCAGGTTTGGGTGGGGTCTTAGGGGGCCGGGACCAGGGTTGGGGTCTGAATCCCCCTGGCTGTGTGGCCAGGGATGCATATGGACCCTCTGCCTGTGGCCTGTGCCTGGAGAGAGCCACTATGGCTGGGTGGGGGGCAGGGGGAACGCGGAGGGGGTCTTACCTGACACCATCAACTTGATTTGTCTCTTTAAAAAAAACAAAAGGCAAAGAGAAGAGCAACACGTGTCAGTGAAAACAACTTTGGTCCTTGACAATTCTTAGGAAAGGATGTGCAGGGGACAGCAGGGGTCATGACGTGGACCAGCCCCCCAGTGAGCTCCCCCATTCTCTGCCTGCACAGAGGAGTTGGGGCAACTCCGGGCTGTCTCCACTCTGCCTCGTGCCTCAGTGTTCCCACCTGTAAGATGGACAGCGCTGGGGGGTGTGGGGCAGAAAGGTCTCTGAGGTCCCAGCTGAGAAAGGTCCCATGGATTTCTAGGTGGCTAATATTCTTTTTTTTTTCTTTTTTGCATAACAGGCACATTTTTAAATACACAGGGCTACAGAATTATAGAATAAACTTTTCTGCCTCTTAGGTCCCAGTACCTTTACAAACATGATCCTTTAAAAACAGAGTTCACATTTCTTTCTCAGTTCATGGCCTTTTTAAGACGTTTGAACATCTCCTTTTTGCATATAATGCCATGAGCTACCCTAAGCAACATCCAGGAACCTGCTCAAAAACATCCCAGTGGCATACCTTGCGTATTCCAGGGATGAATGAATCTGAAAGGTGAGTGTATCTTTTAGTGCCTGCTGTCCAGCAGAATGTCACGCCGATCGGAACAATGAATTTGTCCTGAGTTAAGGACCTGTGAACTGATCTGTTGGCGTTTTAACAGGCCAACAAATTCCCCAGAGGGACTCAGAATTAATTTTCCCCATAAGAACCACACTGAACTAGATTCTCCCAACGTATTAACAACTATGTCTTGTATATGTCGATATTTTCAAAATCCCTAACTTGCCCTGGGAATGAAAGGGAAATGAAAAATGGAAGTTTCTGGCTTTCTAGTTAACTATCTCCACATCAATATTACTGAGAGAAAGATGGGGGAGAAGTAGAAAATAGTACAAAAATAAGAATTGGTTTTAAAAAGACACTATGATCTTATGGTCCTACCCATGTACATGATGACACTGAATAGGACGTTACAACAAGTCGTCTCAAAGCCAGATGACTGCAAATGTCACATTTCTCACTCACAGTGTAAGTTGGTAAAAGGGCTGATAAGAGAGGTGGTAGCAGGATGACCTGAAGGGAAGAGTAGGGCTTCAGCTGCTGGAGGATGGAGAGATATGAGTACAGTCATTGCCTGTTGACTATTTGAAGTGCCTCTTCACCACCTTACCATTCATGTGAACAAATGCAGACAACTGACAAACGACTGAAGGACAGTGTAATGGTGAAGAAGTATAAAGATAAGCAAGGCTGCAAAAGAAATGGGCTAAGTGGAATTAAATAAGATCTCATCGAAGTTTCTGGACAGTGAGAAGGATCTGGATGCCCACACTTGGGTGAGCTTCCAGTCAAGTCTGACTGGTATCCTGGCTTCGTTCAATATGGCCATAATAACACATCTTAGAAACTGCAAAGTTAGCACCGATGCCTCATTCTAGGCAAGCTTGGATGGTCGGCACAACATGGAGGATAACAAAATCTAATGATCACCAAAATATTAGTACCAAGTTCATTTGTTTATTCACGAAATATTATCTAAGCACCTATCATGTGCCAGTTATTAACTTAGGCTCTAATGATACAGTAGTAAACAAGACAAAGACATCTCTCCCTCATGCAATACACCCTGTTCAGAAAGATAAATAATACAAATAATATATGAGGAAGTGATGACTGCAAAGAAAAAAATGAAGGAGGATAAGGGAATAGAATGTAAGAGGGTGCTACCCTGGATAGGATAGTCAGAAGACTTCTCTGAGGAGTTCATCTTGAACAAAAGTGAGTAAAAGTCAGAGCGAACCAGACGCAAATGTTTAGCGGGACATCACTCTAGACAGAGGAACAGCAAGGGCAAAGGATCTGATGTGGCTGTACACTTGGCTTATTCTAAAACCGTCAAGGAGTCTGGAGAACTGTGTGAGAGTGAGATGAGTGGGAGAAGATTAATTCAGGAAGTCAGCCAGGGCCAAGAGCTTGGAGGTTCTTCTTGGCCCTTCTAGGACATTTGGTTCTATTCTAGAAGTAGCAGAAAGCAGGAGGAGGGGCAAGAACGGTGGTAGGATCTTATAAACCTTGAGAGGATTAGTGAGGTACCAGAATTCATTTGAATACTTGCATAAAGTTTTTTACATTATCGTTAAAATATCAAGTCCTTACAGTACCTATTAATTAATCACAATCCATTTTGTTTTAAACATATTTAAGGAGGCTAGCACCAACTTTGTGGGCTTCATTTTAGTAACACTGGTAAAATGCAGGCTCTGAGTGGGTCGGTTCATGCAGTAGAAATTTACACAGATGATGAGAAAAGCATAGATAGCATCAGGCAGAAGTGGCTGTGGTGACACTAGCCAGAGTATTCACTGTGTACCTGGTACCTGAAGTGCCCATGAAAATCTGGGATGACCAGCAATGAAGACGCCCTCTGAAAATTAAACTATGACATGAGCAAAGGTTACCATGAAGAGGCAAAATGGCTTCTGGATCACAGCAACCTTCCTGTGAGAATTAACATATCTAAAGAAAGAAAATGACTATCTGAAGCAGAGGACAGGTCAGCTATGGAACCAGAGACACAGGGAAGTCTCAGAGGCACATTCTGCTCCCGTCCAAGAAAGGGACATCCTGGCATTGTCAAGCTGCTCGGACTGTCTGTTCTTTCTGGCAGGTAGATGGAGACGGATGCATGCTGCCACCAGAGCCTGATGAGACTAAGCATTTGAAACAAGCACCCTGCTCACCAAGCAACCTTCTATTAATGTGGCTCCCTTTGTAGCTTGCCTACAGGGCAGGCATTCACTGGTCAGACTGATGCAAATGTCTGGTCCAGTTAACCATAATATTTTTCACTGTAAATTAATACAGTGGCTTTCCCATTTATATGCTTCAGTCTTTTGTGAGTCAGTACAAGTCATACCCTCTGAATAATCAGCTCTGGCCATTAACCAGATCAAATGCGGAGACCTGCATTGCTGAGGTTTGGGCTCCAGCTGTGATGAATTCACCCTGAAATGCTACCCTGCAAGGTCTCCTGGCAGCTGGCCTCCTCCTGGGACACACTGACCTTGCAGTACCTGACATCTGAAATGTCGACATATGCATTCCAACACGGGCTCTCCTGGGAACAGTCACCGCTGGGGCATTATGTTCAGGGAGTTGTAAGACGTGATTAATTGAATATTGAAGAAATGTCTCTACTGGCGGGAAAAGAATTTTAACGATGTATACTATGGACATACTCTTTAAATATGATAATAGCTAATATTTATTGATTTCTTGAAGACTAAGTGACAAACACTATTCTAAGCATTTTAAATATGATTTAAGTACTATATTTATTCCCATTTTAGGGACTGGAGAAACAGAAAGTAAGAATGATTAAGTCATTTGCTCTGGGTCATATCAGTAGTTAATGATGGACCAGTGATTTGAACTCAGACCTATTATCCCCAAAGTTAACAGAATGTGCTCTGGAGTCAGACTTGCCCTGGCCGGAAACTCGGCTCCACCACTTAATACAGTTTTGACCTTGAATAAAACACTAATCCCCCAAATCAGTTTTGTCTCTAAATGCCTAACACATAGGGCTATAATAAAGCACAAATGGAATTATAAAAATAAAGTACTTAGCAATGCAAAGTGCTTTGTGCGATGTATCTTGCACAGAGTGAGCTCAAGAAAAGTTATCTGGTAATGTACCAGACTGTCCAAAATATTTAACATATTAAAAGTAATACTACATACACAGATCAGGGCTTGGGTCTAATTTTTCGTATCCTTCCCACTCTGGACAAATACTTCTGGTATTTCATGATATAATTTTGTTTATATTTAAGCCTCATTCTAAAAATTTGAATCAGGTTTCAAAAATACACATAGATAAATACACATAAATAGATCAAATACAAAAAAAAGAGTAGTGAAACACAACTAAGGGTGATATGCGTATATTTCTGTAACTTTGTTTGAACTGCACAGCTCCTTTGGCTCTGCGCTCCTGAGAAGCCCAAGCCAGTAGGGTAATGTGGTTAGTTTAAGGTTCACAGCGCCCATAAGATAAAAATAAACCTCTTTTTCCATAGTTCTGAGGACTGAGAGAATGTAACCACAAGGGTCCTCGTACAGGTGGTACTTTGTAAGTTGGTACATCATCACCAACTAAGCCCTACAATGCTTATAATAATAAGCCTCAGTAGCTTTAAAATCACAAAATTACAGTTCAAGAATCTAAAATCATATTTTAAAAAAATAATTAAAAAAAAAATAAAGTGTCAGTTTGAATGGATGGGTTTCCCTCTGGCTTGAAACTGGACTGCCTCACCATCCTGTGTCCTTGCCCACAAACTGTCTCATCCCTTTGTATCAGCTGCTTTCAGGTCACCCCCAAGTCTGTTGTAGTGTCCTGTCCTTGTACAGATTTCCTTCTGCAAAATGCCAGGCTGTACTTTCCCTCTCATCAGTTTTTATGCCAAAGATCCTGTGCTTTTTTTTTTCCATTTCATTTTGGGTTATATTTTCCAATTCTCTGGCAATGCAGAGAAGAGGTCAAAGTCATCCATCTGGAACTAGGAGGGAATAAAAACAAAACAAAAAAAAAATCCTCCACCAAACAGCAAGCTTACTCTTCCAAATAGTAAATGGCTGGGAGAGACCAAGTGCCTCTGGAATTTGAAAACCTGGCTTCAGACAATAAATCAAAAGCACTTAAGTTAGTTCCAAAGCACCTTGGGCTTTCATACCTGACTGGCAAAATATTGAAATAAAAAATAAAAAGGGTAGTGACTAGGAATAGAAAAAGGCATACTCCCTAACGGAGCTGTAAAAACGACTGGAGCACGGTCTCCATCATGTTCAGTGTCTGCTTACATAAGCCACCCAAACACATCCTGCGTCAGTATCCATGCGGCACCTCCCTTGGTTGTGCCTCCAAGTCCATGGCCTTTTACGTTTTCCCCTTTTGTCTGTCTTATCCCTTTGTATCAGGTCCACCTTCACATATACACTGTCACTTGCTTTTGAAAACATTCATCCTAATCTCCACTTCCTTATTTTTTTCTATCTGCAAAAGCCTGTGCCTGTTCATAGCCCCGGAAAGGCCAGAAGGGCCAGGGCCAGGCTAGCATGGAAAGGTCATTCTCATACTGTTTTCTGCAGTCTCAAGTGGGGAGTCCCACAGTTTTCATAGAGGGAGCCTGTCTTTTTCCCTGACATTTCCAGATTTAACTCCAATAAAATAACTAAAACCCTGCCTTGGACATTTGAGAACAGCATGTTGCCTGATAGGTCTGATTCTGATTGCAAATCATATGTTCTGCTCAGCACTCAGCACGTGGTTGATAATCTCCCAGTCGTGGTTTCCGCATCTCTGGCTGGGGAAAGCTAACTGAACTGCATCGTGCTCTGCTTTCCCACCGCTTCCCCTCGACCTCTTCCGTCCAGCCACAGCACTCTATCCTGGGGAGAGTTCTTACCAGCTGAGTCGTGGCTTTCACCTTGACTGCTCATTTAAAGGGATGAGAGAAAGAAAATTAACTGCTTACTAATTGAGTGCACCACTCCTTGTCGCTGGAGAAAAAGGAGGTAACCGTCAGCACAACTGGTGGCTGGAGATGATCACCTCGCCCCCTTTCCACGTTCACAAGCCCCTACAATTTTCTTTCTACACACGAGGTATCACTCACAGCCAGTGGAGAATAGATCCTCAAGTGTCTTGGCCAAAGTCCTCTCTCAAGAGCTCAGTGAGTCCATGTTTAGGTTAAAAATAAGCCTGATACAAGAATAGCAATATTGAAGGTGAAGATTTTTACTCTGACAAATGAACTTACAGTCTCTAGTGACTGGGGAGGAATGAGGTTGTGTAATTTTCCTAGCGCTCCCCTAGAATAGAGTAAATACTGTATTCTTTGTCTTTCCAATGATAAAACTGCAGAAAAGGAAGTTGACCTGGCTTGCTCAAGGTCATGGAAGTGTGCTGAAAGTTTACATAAATGAAACAAAACAGTTTCCAGAGGCCCAGTCTGGCATAGGATCACTTGGCAACTCTGATCTCAGAGGCAGCGCCCTCTGTCAAAGCCTTGGTGGGGAACATGTGTCTAAGACAGAGTTGAAATGGTGGTAGACGTGAAGTCCCGGCATTATGAACTCAGAGCTCTCGGTGTCTCCATCTGCCCCTGATTTAATGTGGATGGCAGTATCTCTGCCACTGACAAGAACAGCATTTCTTGTCGCGTCGTGTACTAAGCTATTTCTGCCATGACATATATCAACCGGACCAGGATCCTGAGGATTTATTGGGAGTGTTAATAACTGCACGTGAGCGAGGTCCCGGCTCCTTGTCTGCAGCCCGGGGGGAGCCCTGCTAAACGGAGCCGATGTATATTCTCTTTCGGACAGGGAGTTCATATTTAACACATAGCATTCTTTGTCTTCCCTGACTGCCCTCTGAAAAATTATGTTTTTAGGAAATAAATATTTAACAGATTTCCTCATGTCTGCATGTTCTATTAGTTTGGCTGAATTCAATATCCAGTACTGTGAAAGCAAAATGTAACACAATTCTTTTGTAAAAACTAATGATATTGTTTTATGGGTCCCTTTTTATCTGTTTACCTGGGTTGTTTCTTAGAGTCACATCCCAATTTTGTTTTCAACATAGAGATATCCATATTTTTTGGCATTTAAACATGTTTTAAAGAACATTAAGTTTGAAGAGATAGGAAACACATTGATACTATCTGATACTGGGAAACCTAAGATCATAGGAATTCTTCTGTTTCCATTTAGTATTCTCTTCTTTGGCTTCTTTGATTCCTTCCCTGAAGCTTGTTTTCCAAACTGTTAAGAAGACATAGCAAAATTGGATTTGCTCCATCTTATCCAAAATAAGATTGACTACAACTAATCTATTATGTATTAATTAAATATAAGTAGAGAACATCTATCCACTTGGTCCCCAAACCACTGCATATATCAAATGTAAGTGCCTCTGGGTTTTGTTATAAGCATTTTCAGAAGAAGCCAACTGTGGTTAAAATTCACAACCTGTAGATACTCTTTACATCAGATACTGCAACCGCCTGGAGATATTATTTTTATAGGCATTCATTTATTTCCAATTTCTACAACATTCTGGAAAACTTCTGTATGGAAGGCAAAAAGCAAAAATAAAATACATAGTGCCAGGTTATATTCTGATGTATATAAACAGATCTCTATCAGTGACATTTATTCCCATTCCTCGATGTTTACAAATGCTAATATGCTTTTCTTTGTACTCTGATTTGGCTTTCTTTTTTGTTGTTTTGCTGTGTATAATTATTTTATTCCTGCAACACAGATATGCTGCTTCTTTTTGGTACATCATATTTGTTTATATAATCTCCTATTAATTAGGTACATCTGAGAAAAGTAAGTTTATAACATATGTTACTAACCGGTGTGCCTTACGGTGGCTGAGAAGGAAATGAGACAGGGAAGGAAAAAAGAGACCATGAATTGAACGAAATATAAACATGCTTGCATTTAAAAATCAGGTAGCCTCATGTCAGTACAGACCTGGAAGAAACGAATCTAAACATTTCCTTTTACAGATGAGGAAACTGAGTCTCTGAGGGGTTTGCCTGATGTCTCAGAGAGAAAGGCACATCTGTACATAAAATCGACAGGCCAGTGTCATTTTCATGTTGCTGACTCAGAGCACCTGGACCGAAGGCAGCTACTCCTTTCAACCAAAGGTCTTCTAGCTCGGGTTCCACGATCCTGTGTTGCATTTAAAATGCAGATTAATTTCATACTTTCAACGGTACCCACCACTAAAAGGTACCTGTAAGACTTCCTAAGACCCTCTGCCGCCTCCTTATGTCATTTCCCCCCTTGTATTTTCCTACTTAGCCATATGAAGACATAGATGTAGCAAATAAAATGAGTGTGCAGTGACTGAATATCTAGAGAACACAGATACCTCATGCCTAATACAGTAGGCAGTCAATTATGTCTTGAATTCTGAATGAATGTGCAAATAAATAAATCCGAGGGGATGTGAGATCTAAAGCTATATCCCAACAAGAGAAGAGACAATAAAGCATTTTTTATCTTACCCAAACACAGTCTATTTAGACAAACCTAACAAATAACCCGGGGGTCTCTGCTATACTTAGGAAGACAACTAGAGACTCAAAGAATAAAAATCTGTCCACACCACCCTAACCTCCCCTCGTACAACATATTTGTCTTAAACTTTAAACACCATGTAGAAGCATAAAAAGGAGTGAATTTATATAGGCCTTTAGAAAGCAGTTCAAAACAGACCACAGAGAGATCACAAAGCCGTCATCTGCTAGTGTTGGAATGTCTGGGTGTCTGTGATGAATGCATTTGCAAATATTGCTGTGAAGTAATTTCCTTCCATTTCTGGAGTACTCCAGATAAATCAGATTCCCCTCTAATCACATCTGCTGCCTGCGTATGAGAAAAGAGAGTTTGTCTGCATGACACATAATATGTACTTGGAGGGTAGAGGGCAAAGAAGCTTAGTGGAAAGCTACCACATATAATCATAATGGGGTAGAGCAAAACCAAATAAAAAGTCACAGGATGCTTCTCAAGCAGAGACTATGCAAAAATGGCATCCCAGGCTTTGCCGTGAGACTATTACAGGGCATGCGTAATTCACCTGTCAGATGTAAAGAAGACCGTCCACAAATGGGGCACTATGTTGAGAACTGGATAACCTAGGTTGAGTACTTTAAATAAATAAGTCAGATTCACCATGCTATTAACCCAATATATCCTCCAATAGAATCAGAAAAGAAAGAAAGTATTAAGATAGAAGAAAATTTTAACTGAAATGCAATTAATAAAGTGGCTACATATAGTTGTAGCCTATGTCAGAATCAGAGGTGGTTCCAACAACTTAAAATAGCATCTAGTCATAGAGTGTGCTAGAATTCCAAAAAGAGATATTAAATATAGTGGCCCCTCGTGTATTCAAAGGTTCCTTCATGGTAACCTGCTGATAGCAGATGCTGTTGGTGCACTGCCCAAATTCACTTGGGAGATTCCATTTCAGAAAATGTTCACCATGTCCTACTGCAAGTCCATGTGACTCTCCACTGGAGGGCTTTCTCTTGGCATTTACAGGGCAGGCTGGAAGTACTGGGAAATTAACATCCCTAGGAACAGCTCTCAGCTAATGACAGATGGAAGTGGGAGGACAAATCTCCAGCTTCCTTGCCTTTATCTTTTTTTAAAATTTTTATTGGAGTATAGTTGATTTAAAATGTTGTGTTAGTTTCTGCTGTGCAGCAAAGTGAATCAGATATACATATAGCCACTCTTTTTTAGATTCTTTTCCCATATAGGTCATTACAGAGCATCGAGTAGAGTTCCCTGTGCTATACAGTAGGTCCTTGTTAGTTATCTGTGTTATGTATAGGTGGGAAGGCTCTGAGACTTGTTCCTCACAGTGTCCCAACATTTCCCAGTGAGGCTGAGCCCTAGAAGCACATAACGCACCCTTTATTGCTTCCCTGCATTCTTGGTCACACTTCCACATTCCATTACCTATTTTTCCTGAGATTATTTCCCAAATAAACTACCTGCACTCGTGTCTTGTTTGGAGTCCACTTAAGGAGAAACACAGTTTAAGGCATGACCTATTCAAAACTATGCCAAGAATAGGAAATTCAGTCACAAAAATAGGTCCAAACAGAGGTTATAAATCCCATGTGTCAAAATGCATGTATTTTGCTTACAATGAGAATAGCAAGAAGTAGTAGGAACATTAAGGAAAGAGGCAGAAAACTACCAAATAGACGTGATAACTTCAGAAGCGTTCAGAGTAGGGACAATCAGGCTTCAATAACCTAGTAAAACCTGAAGGCATTAGTACAGTATCTCAGAGTACAGTTCCTATTTATACTGATGGTCTGGGTCATTAATCATTAAAAAGTTGAACAGCAAATGGTGTGCTCTATCTAAGAATGCAGGGGATACACAGAATAATTTGCAAAAATTTATGTTAAGAATTGTTAAAAAATAGTTATTTATAAAGTAAACTTCAATTACGTGGAAAATGGATTAATACAGAATATACCACTATCCTGGGACTGGAGAAAAAAGTAGATGACATAATACAGTCATGGTATAGTTATACCAGGTATGGTATAACTTACTTGAGTTAACAGTTCAGCAAAGTTAATTCGTGCTGACACTCTACCTGGAAAATAGAGAGTTATCACTGAGGTGAGAAACTTGAGGCATAGAGGAAGTACCCCAGAGTTAGGAAGAATATTTGTCTAATATTTGACCTGAGAACATACTGAGCTAATTTTTCATAATTTCCTAAAATCACGTATCTTTCATTTTAGGATAATTCTGTGCTCACAGCTTTTATTTTATATGGGCTGAATTTTATTCATACATTAGTACAGTAAACTTAAGTAGTAAGAGTTAATGTCATAAAAGGACCCAGGCCATAAAACTATCTCCCCATTGATCAACAGTTGACTCCTTGAAATCTGCCACTAGCAGCCTGGATCTTTGGTTAAATCACTGTTGTGTTTCATCTTATGAGATGAAATGACACCTAAAGAGAGTATCACTCAGGTCACTCACACCTTAGTGTGAATAAATAATATTGAAAGATTAGTGACAAAAAGGACCTCCAAATAAAGAAATTAGGGATACAACAAAATGGTGATATGATGATGGGAATATTCTTTAAAGTCACTTTTAAAAATAGTTTCCGGGCTTCCCTGATGGCGCAGTGGTTGAGAGCCCGCCTGCCGATGCAGGGAACACGGGTTCGTGCCCCGGTCCGGGAAGATCCCACATGCCGCGGAGTGGCTGGGCCCGTGAGCCATGGTCGTTGAGCCTGAGCGTCCGGAGCCTGTGCTCTGCAACGGGAGAGGCCACAACAGTGAGAGGCCCACATACCGCAAAAAAAAAAAAAAAAAAAAAAAGTTTCCGTACAAAAGCAGCCTAAAATCATATGAGGCTATACAATTCTGGCTAAAAATCAGAAGTATAGATGCAAAGATGCTTTTCATTAAAATAAAATGCTAAATATTTAAACAAGCATAGCCTGAAAAGAGTCTAATTGTTATCTGCCCATTTCTGTGAACAGAAATACTGTGATTCCATATATACATAGTTATGTCTCTCCATCTCCATTTCATTCAATTTCTATGTCCCACTCTCAATACCTATATTCTGGAAATTATTCTACACTCAGAGCTTGTTCTCCAACAGCTGACCTTATTCCTTCTGTGACTATGACCTCTACGCAGAGGAAAATCCCTGATGCACTACACATGACTGGCCTAGGCAAACAGATGGCCTGGAATATTACCGAGAGCCGAGCAGAGCAAAAGAAAGCACCGAAGGGGAAGCCACTCCAGGAAAATCAAGTGGTGTAGGCACTGAGATCAAGATGGAAAGCAAATTTCAGGGGTCCATCCTTACATTCGTTTTTGTCGTGTTAAGTCAGACGTGCCTGATGCAATTTACATTTTCTGGGGATAGAGTATTAAAACCAATCAACTCAACTCAAGCATTTTTGACGTATTTACTCTGTAACAAACGCTACATCAAGCAGAGGACAGAGCAACAAACAGGTCACAATCTCCGCCTCTACAATGTAAGGATCCCCTCATACAATACTGTGAAACCAGAAGGCAGCAGCCAGTCCTGTGTGCTGTGGGCAGCAGTGTCACCTGAGTAAGGGAAGCTCCTCTGGAGTTCACCCTGTACTTTCTGACTGCCATGCTAGTGACCGGAACTGCCATTCAGTCAGAGTGCTTTCTGACTTGTTTCCACAAAATCTGACCTAAAACACTGGAAATCCTGCCAATAACTCACTGAGGAGGAAAAAAAAATGCAAGACCCGTCTCTGCTCCTTTTAATTAGCTCGTAAATCTGGCAACCAGAAACCCTGAAACGGAGAAGACAAAGTCTTATTTAAAATACTGTGGGGGGCTAAGTCTGGAACACTGGCCAGCCCCCTGTTGGGACAGGGGAGGTCACTGGGGTGAACTGTAAGGAAGCAGCAGCTCAACTCCCAAGGTTCCCATTTCAATTCCCGTGTGCACCTCCCATCACCCTGCACTGATTTGCATTGAGGCCAAAGGCCCCAGAATGGGCAGGCTGACAGAGCAGTCTGACCACCAGTGGTCATCCTGGCAGTTGTTTCCTCTTCAGGTGTGACAAACAAAACTCCTGAGAGGCTTTGGCAGGGGGCCAGAATATCTACCGTGTGTACATCGAAGAGAACGACGGAGACTCCAAGAACACGTCAGGAAAGCACATTTTCCTCACACTCTGGTTTTTATCTGTAATTTTTATTCATCCAAAATTCTCTCCTTTGTCCAAGAAATGAATGGGTTGTATGTTGCAGAATGTCCCCTTTACAGGTTCGGTCTCTTGTTCCCCTTTTCAATCTGCCTACTAATGACCAGCCCTACGGCGAAAAGCCTTCCTTAAAAACTCAAACACAGATGGGGCATGGGGGCTTCTTTCTTCTCACACCCATAATTCAAAGGCTTGGGAAGAAAAGGCATTAGGATTTCGTTTTTAATCCTCATAGCTAGCCTTGAAATTATACAAGCCCACCTACTGTGCTAGACGGGAATGAGAACATCGATACATACATGATACCTTTCACCTCAAAGAGGATGTTTTCAAGTTGGAAGACAAAATAGAAGTATTACCAAAAATAAAGAGTGAGGCAAGATTTCAGTGGCAAGTTCAGAAAGTTCCACCCTCACATACACATACGGTGGAAACAGTGTAGCAGTGAGGTGGCCATTCGCAGGACGCTGCAGTAACGTGAAGGTTTTATAATGCTGAGCTGGGCTTTCAGGAAGAGGGAATGATAGATTAAGCAGTGAAGATATAAAGGGCATTTCAGGTGGGTTGAGTTTAGTGAATAAAATCCAAATAGGCGTGTCTGAGGCTATTCAAAAAATAGGCTGGGAATTTTAGATCGTTGTTCTTTAATTTCTTGAAATCTTGTCATTTTTCCCTAGAGATTTGACTTATTGCCTAGCCCTCTCCACCAGAACATCCAGGCGGGGCTGTCACTGATTCTTCCCTCCCTCTCCACTTCCTCCACTTTGGACAGAACTGCCTGGGTGTTCCCTGGGTGACAGAAAAAACGGCGGAGACGTCACCCATGACAGGCCTAAATGGCTAGTTTCGGACATCAGCCGCTAATACTGATCTCGGTGCCCCGAAGTTTGATTGCGTGGATGACTAATGGGATTTTCATGACAGTTTTGTAGCATGTTTCCTCTTCTTTTTTCTTTCACTTTAATAAAAATGGGATTACCTTATTCTTATCATGCTGGCTCTGAAGAGGTAGTCAAGTTGACCAAAAAAAAAAAAAAAAAAAGGATTTTGAGAAGGGGGAGGGCAGAATAGCTTGAGTCAGCTTCATTTTTTTAAGGTGCCAAAGTACAGAGACTCCTGTTGCTTTGTCTGACTACGGCCTTTAATTTTCTGCCTGTATTTGGATGTAGAATGCCTCTGTGCATCAGCCTTCCTGTCTACAAAATAAGGCTAATAATACAGATGTAGCCCAGAGCAAAGCCGTAAGGATTAATTAATAAAACATGACTGTTAAACCCACTGCAAACATGAAGCATGGTCTGAAGCTACTTGGTTAGAAAGTAATAAAGTGAAGCCTTGAAAAGAACAGGGTGGGGCTGCAGCAGTCTCAGTGCCCCACCATCTCCCCTACCGGTATCCAGGTTCGTGCCGCCTGCTTTGTGCCCTCACCATGGAAATCTTCCCCACATCCCAGACCACGAGTGCCTCCCTGAGAGGTTCAATACCCGCACATGCTTGCCTAGTCTTCCACCTGTATCTGCTGTTCCTCTGTATGCTGGCTCATCTCAGCTGCTAGATTTTGATTCCACCTTTCTCACAATGATATCTCTCAACTGTCTCAGCAGAAAAAAAAAAAAAAGTTCTTTCTACAGTAGAAAGAATTCCCCAGTCATGCTCTTCACCCAGTAGAGCGGCAGGCCTTGATGCTGCGTCTCCCTCACTTCCTTTGTGTCTGTCTGTCTCTCTCTCTCACACACACGCACATGCATGTGGTGAGATTACACTGATTAACTGAGTACTACGTGAAAGGAGAGAATACCTTCTCCAGGAAGTGAATTCTGAAATACTCACTAATTTGGCTCAATTCAAAAATTGAATTTAATTGAAACAAGTATTTATCATGTATGTTTTTCTGAAAAGCACTGTGCTAGCCATAGTGTAGAACAAGGCAACAAGCCCATTCCCTTGCCCTCAAGAGGCAGAGAGAGATGAGTACAATAACATAAGCAGAGTTATGGTGATTTATAAGAGATATAAGCAAAGGGAGAGAAAGACAGATTTCAGCCTGATAAAAGGAAGGATAGATGAAAAGAACAGACAGAAAGAAGACTTACATCTATAGAGGGACTGACATATTCCCATCAGGACACTAAATGCTTCCATATAAGTTACTGAGGTTAAACTTTCAGACTATTCTATGGAGTAGTATTATTTTCCAATGTTAAAACTGACAATCAAGAAAGTAACTTTCCGGGGCTGCCCTGGTGGCGCAGTGGTTGAGAGTCTGCCTGCCGATGCGGGGGACACAGGTTCGTGCCCCGGTCCAGGAAGATCCCACATGCCACGTAGCGGTTGGGCCCGTGAGCCATGGCTGCTGAGCCTGCGTGTCCGGAGCCTGCGCTCCGCAACGGGAGAGGCCACAACAGTGAGAGGCCTGCGTACCGCAAAAAAAAAGAAAAAAAAGTAACTTTCCCAATTTGTTAGTGTTAGTGGTATAGCGTAAAGTCAAGAGCACACTCACAATATAAAATCTGGGATTCTGTTGGTAGTTCCAAACATACCACTACTCGTAGCTATGCAAGAAATACCACATTATACAAGTTACAATATAGAGTATAAATTGAATACTTTTAAATTCCCAGCATTCTGTTAACCCATGGAGTTGCACAGTCACTAAATGGCTTCTTGGAAACATGTTATAAGAAAAGTATGACATGAAGCGGGATCACGACTCTTCTAATACATATGAGAACAAGTAGTTTAGTATGACAGCATGCATGGACCAACAATAAAGGCAAGTGGCAAAGGTTCATTGAAAAACCTTGACCCATCACTGAAAACCATTTTCAACAGCTAAATGTCATGGAACACAACTTTTAAAAGGACATAAAACTAGAATGTATTACAGGAGTAAGTACAATATGCACAACTTATAAGGTAGGATTCAATGTTAAAGACGATCTGTCTTAGCTAAGATATAAGGTCAAGGTGTTAATGTCTATTTTTAATACTACTTAATGAACTTAATTTCCCATTAAATATCAAATCAGCAGCCTACTATTTCAGAGCAGACTGGGCATCTGACATTCTTAGCAGCTGTGGTTTTCCCTAAGGGCTTAATGGGTTTGTGTAATATTTGTACAAAGTAATATTATCATTATCATAAATGTTTTCTAATTATTTCTTGGGATTAATGGAAGCATGTTGTATTATTGATGGATTAAGCACAATATTTATAAAACAGTGATAGGATTAAAGAGAAATAAATATGTATATCTTTCTGTATGCGTAAATAATAAATATTAATTCCCATCATCAATTTTGTGCAAAGTGGTTTAGTACATATTAATAATTACTAAATAGTTCAGTTATCTGTTGTAGATTTGAGGTATGGGTATAGGGTTTATCTGAAAGCTGAAGGACTTGGGTAAAGTCCTTGAGGACTGCAGGAAGGGCAAGGATCTGGAAAATGGACTCAAGAAATAATGAAAGGGTATTGGATTTTCAGAAAATAAGCAAAATGTACCCAATAAGCTTTCAAGAGGAAGGAACTTGATAAACTTCTATCAAAAACAAAAATAAAGAACTTCTATCAAGAAAAAAAGAAGACAAAAGTCCCATGGGGTATCATAAATCCACACGGCAAATATCCATGTGTATACAGTTGTTGGTTTAAATACATGCGTATTATTTACACTACAGTGGCTCTTCAGCACCATTCCTTTGATTTTTTTTTTTTTTTTTTTTTTTTTTTTTTTTGCGGTTCGCGGGCCTCTCACTGCCGTGGCCTCTCCCGCCGCGGAGCTCAGGCTCCGGACGCGCAGGCCCAGCGGCCACTGCCCACGGGCCCAGCCGCTCCGCGGCACGTGGGATCCTCCCGGACCGGGGCACAAACCCGCGTCCCCTGCATTGGCAGGCGGACCCCCAACCACTGCGCCACCCGGGAAGCCCCATTCCTTTGATGTTTGACTTGTGTATTCATGATTTCTTCTCTGTTCCATTTGGTTGTATAAGCTCCCCGCAGACAACAATAAAGCATCTATGTGACAAACTGTAAAGCAACCAGGATTGGAAGATAGAAGAAGTAGCTTGCAATTCAAACCGCAACTTACTGGCTGAGAGATGTTAGGAGATGGTAATGGTGTGCAACACTAGCTCATTCTCTTGCCATCATTTTCAATAACTAGGTCAATCCTTTACTGCAACCAAGGGCTTGGTTTTGATGTAAATGCAAAGCAATTTCCCCTCCAGAACTGAAAAGTACAATACATTTTAAGGCTAAGATATGAGCCATTCAAGAAACATGTTTGCTGATGACGTTTTAAAGAAATTACATCAGTGATCTGATGGAAGTCACTTAGGCAAATAGATTCATGAGAGACTACCAAAGTCATGATACAGTTTTAAATCACAATGCCACCTTTGGTAGGTGCAGTAAGTTGTTCTTCCTTTGGATTAATTTTTTCTAAGTTAAGAGATAATGGTTCCGGAATTGAAAAATAGGAAAGCTCTCGTCTTTCTAGTCTATGAAAAAATAGGAGTCTGAGTAGCAAAACCTTCTGAATTTCTCATTTGATTAACTTGATCGATTTAATTTCTGTTTTAAATAAGCCTGTTTCTAATACATTATTCCCTCTTCCTATGGGCAAAGTTATTGTCAATAACCCTCACGGCTCATTATCTTGGTCCTAAAAGATTTGATAAGAATGGAATAACATCAGATAAGGAGAAATCATTAACAAAATTATATTATAAAGTCTTAGTCTCAGTATCCAGGTTGATTTTTACCAGAAAGTAATCTAGACAGTATGCACAGATGTCCATGAATACAGGAGGCATCTCTGGGTCACCCCAGATGTCTGAGCCTTCACCCCAAGCACCCCTAAGGTGCAAGCAACCTTTCCAAATCTTCACCTGTCCCAGAGGATCCGGAATGCCCATGACCCCAAGTTGCTAAAGCATCTGTTCTTATTGTATTGCACCAGTGCTAACTTCACAAAAACTATTATGTTGCCAGAACAACATGAAAATAAATACTGTTTCTTAATGTAAGTGAATTTGTAGAAACCTGTCCAAGCAAGAAATGACCATGTAGTATATTCTTTGAATCACTTAGTCTTTTCACTGTTTCTGGGAAGTAAGGTTAGTATCATGTTTCTCTAAGCAATTTTAGGCCCTGTATATATTTCCGATCTAATTCAGTCCACAAAAGTTATTTCTAATTAGCTTATTTGTGTTCCATGGTCATTCAAATTGAGAATAAAGGCACTATCTGAGCACCTAAGATTCCTGGTGAACTGGTACCCAGGAAACAGGAGTGATGAAAACAGGTACAAATCAAGTCCAGGAGGCAGAAAGTAGAGCAGCAATCTGGGAGGCAGAAAGCAGAGCAATCTGGGCTACAGAAGATAGTCAGATGATCTATGTGTAGGTTGCCTTTTGGAAACTTTATTCTTCGCCACAGTCAGACTTAATCATGATTGGTCAAACTTAGGAAATGAGAGTTAGGCCGTATCATCTATAGGCCAGGTCACTTACTACCCAAGTTTAATTAAATCTTAGCTGTCTGAGGGTGCATGTTATCTTAAAAGAGATTATTAGAAAAGGAATATAATCCTATAAATAAATTACTATAAAGATTGGTAAATAACTGTATAAATATACTGTTATATTAAAATATAGCTGAGAACAGTGGTTCTCTAAGTATGGTCCTCAAACCAACAGCACCAGCATCACAAGGGAACTTGACAGAAATGAAAATACTTGGACTCTGTCTCACGCTTCTTTAATCCAAAACACTAGGGGTAGAGCCCAGCAGCCTACCTTCCTTTAATGAGGAGCATTGCAGAGAAAGTTATGTCCCTAAATTCTAATCAGAGGATAGTTATCCCAGGCTATTTCCATATAGAAATTAATTTAACCTATAGTTCATTGGAAAATTAAGCTAACTCTAATATTCTAGTCCTTGATCATACCCATTGATTAAAATTTTATAGTTATTTTCTCTACTACAATATTTAGCAACTTATTGATATTAATATTTAGAATATCATCTGACTTGGAATCAGTGGTTTAATTGTGATTACACTAATAGAGAAATATTTTAAATAGCAAGACTATAAGACAGGTGCTTTAATGTTTTTATGTACCTAAGCCACAGCTAGCATATTGATTTTTATTAATACATATCTGTCAGGTTTTATATCAAAATAAAAGATAATGTCAAAATTGTGCAGTATCAGATTAACTATTCAGGGAATACTTAGGGTCTGGTATGACTTGAGAATAGAATATGAAATCTTTGTTTTTAGAAGTCTCCTGTGGAGTTGAGGTGGAGAACTGCAGGGCAGGATAATATTCTCACTTCTCTTGGGGGTTTAAATTCTTCTGAGAAGCTGAAAACTGGTGTAGAGACCTCCTGATGCTTCTGTCTTCCCTCCATCTTTCTCTTCTAATTGCCCTTGGCCAAGCCCATAACCACTGGGGCATAAAAAAATTCCCACCCCTCCTAGAATGAATGGTTTCTAAGTTGTAGATAACTGTGTTCTGAATTTCACAGTGCTGGAGCAGAAAATTGGAGAAGGTGGAAAGTGAAGGATGAAAAGGACTCATTCAGAGGCTGACAGCTGGTAAAAAGCAGAGATGAAACAGAGACAAGCTAGTCAGACCAGGGAGTGAAGAAAGTAGAGAATTAGACAAGCAGTAACAAGGGAGTCAGAGTTGGTCAGGTAGGCCAGTAGCCAAGGGAAATGAAAAATGGGAAGGTCAAGCAGTGATTAGGGAGGGAGGAAACTACACCACTTCCTTTAAATTCCATCACAAGCTCTGTTCTCGCCATTCTAAGTTAGGTCAGTTACAAGACACTGGCAAGTTAATGAATATATACTTTAATTCATGTACTAAACTTTATGATTCACCATACTACATGGTATGCAGTGCCTGGCGACTTTATACCCTCTTGTAGAATACAGTGTTTATCTTGAAGTACTTCATTTTGATCAGATCACCACCCTTCTTCCTATTCAGGAAGCAAATACAAGATGTCAGCTCACAAATTTGCCTAGAGGAAAAGCCACATTGGTTTTCTTTTTACCAGGTTATCAGTTGCAAGAGCAAGAAATCTTAATGGCATGGTCTGTCCTTCCTTACTCTGCGCATCCTGGACACCATGGAAGGAGTCCAGGCCATCAGGGCTGACCCTTCTCAGCCCTCAGTCAAAAGAATATAGACAAATGATAAGCGATAGATCAGATATCAAATGGCCAATCTTATCTAACTACCTTAATAACTAAAACAAGGGGCATTTAGCTCTTTTAGTCACTAAGACCACAAAATCAGATCATTCATTCTGGATGTGATGGATGGGCTCTGTGATTCCCTAACTCGGTTTAAAAACAAGTAGTAGGAAACACATAACATAAAACGTACCATATTAACCATTTTTAAACGTACATTTAAATATTAAAAAACATTTTTTAGTAAAAATAAAACCCAAATAGTTACAACGTGTAGACATAAGCCAATCCTAGATCATTAAAGTTGAAATCAGCCTCAGATACGACCCTTACAGTCCTTACGGGTCCAGATCCAGACACGGAAAAAGATCCAGAAATGTTAAATGCTTTGCCCAAAGGTCACACAAAATTGAAACTAGACCCAAGGCTCCTCATTCGCAGGCCAGTCCTCTTTCCTTTTTAGTCAACTTGAGTCAGGACAGCACAAAATGAAGCAACACGGCAATTATTTGATAAATTTGATGGATGTGTATGGACAAACAGGGATAATTATGGCCAGGACATCCAATTTAGGTCCTCAATTACCTAGATTGACTGTCTACATTGACTAAATAAAGCTGGATAATGGCCAAAAATGTACTCTACATTGTGTTGTGTACCCACAGCCTGAGAAGCACTTCATTGTGTTTGTGAGATTAATAGGAACACACACACCACTAAGCTAACTATAATGTACAAATGTGAATGGACACATCTTCCATCAATGAACAGATCTGAAAGTTACCCCAATTTCTTTTATTGGTAAGTTGAGTGAAAATGCTATAGGAACTAAATGCATACACATTATAGAATTTCTCTAAAGAAAGCAATCACGCTGCTTCTGTCCAGATCCTTTGTTTCATCAAGACTATTATTCCTCCAAATGAATCAACTATAATTAGGTCCAAGTTGTAAGATGAAAGATTACAAAAGCCTCAATAAATCTAGGTCATTCTTGACTTCATTCTAAAAAGTATATAGGTCCCCGTTTTAAACTTAAGATAAACGTCACACTTACGATGTTTGGTCATGGATGGGAAGCATTTGAGGAAAGGGGCTTTCAATCAATGCCTGTAAAAACTTTCCTGTAAGATGGCATGTTTTAGAATAAGAATTCTGCCATTCAAATATAGAGTGATTTATTTGCCTGTGCAAAGTCAACAAGAAAAAACACATTACAAAAGTAAGATGTTTCTCTCTGATTTTAAAAATAAATAGGTTTAGAACTTTTTGTGCCGACATCAGGAACACAAATGACTGTGCATCATGATTAGAGGCTGAGAAGATAAGCCAGGAGAAAGATGAATCAAAAAGCAAGATACAAGTTGGTGCAGTGCAAATGCTATTGGATTGGGAATCACGAAACTGGGTTTTACTTCTCCATTTGGCAGGAACCAGCTAGGTTATATTAGACAATCCACCTTCTCTCTGGACTTTAGTTACCTTATCTCTAAAATGAGAAGGTTGACTAGATGAGTTTCCAGTTTCACCTCTCTGTGACTTTAAACCAGGGATTAGCAAATTAAGGATGATAGGCCAAATATAGACCACCACCTGTTTTTGTAAATAAAGTTTGATTAGAACACAGCCATGCTCCTTCATTTACATATTGCCTATGGCAGTTTTCATGCTACAAAAGCAGAGCTGGATAATTGCAACAGAGATGGTATGGCCCACAAGCCCAAAATACTTAACTAATCTGGCCCTTTACCTAAAGTTTGCTGATCCTTGCTCTAAGCCATTGATGGT
Source organism: Delphinus delphis (assembly GCF_949987515.2). Lineage (NCBI taxonomy): Eukaryota > Metazoa > Chordata > Mammalia > Artiodactyla > Delphinidae > Delphinus > Delphinus delphis. Next base: position 63,881,270 of record NC_082686.1, read on the forward strand.
GTTTCTGTCAAAAGAGGATACCTTGGCATCACTGCTAAACCAAATCCATATTTTAATGGATTGTAACAATTTTATAGGATGGATTTTCATTCATCTTCTGCCTAAGGCCATATTGAGTAACACAACTTCTTTTTTAAAGATTTATTTTATCATTTATTGATTTATTTATTTTTGGCTGTGTCCGGTCTTAGTTGCTACATATGGGGTCTTTGTTGAGGCATGCAGGATCTTTTGTTGCTGCACGCATGCTCTTCATTGCGGTGCACAGGCTTCTCTCTAGTTGTGGCGTGCGGGTTTTTTCTTTTTTCTCTCTCTAGCTGTGGCGTGCGGGTTCCGGAGCATTTGCGCTCTGTAGTTTGCAGCACATGGGGTCTAACTGAGGCGCACAAGCTCAGAAGTTGTGGCACGCGGGCCACAGAACTAACTAACTCAGAAGTTAGTTGCCCCGCAGCGTGTGGGATCTTAGTTCCCTGACCAGGGATCAAACCCCGGTCCCCCGCATTGCAAGGTGGATTCTTTACCACTGGACCACCAGGGAAGTCCCTGAGTAACACATCTTGTGTGATGATATTCTGTTTTCCTTTTATAGTCTGACCATTGGATACACTGGTCCTTCACTATAACTTCAATACCTAAGTGACAATTAATAGGGGCATTGTCTGAGGGCTTTGATATTGGTAGGGTTGATGTAGGTGATTAAAATTTTATTCAAAACTGGCCAGTTCCTCAGTTCCAGGGTCAGGAAGAAGTCCTTCCCCATCAAAGAAAGGATAGTAAATTAAGAGACTGATACTAAATGAGACAGAGAAGAGGAACAGTTGTTGAACCTCCATACAGTAAAAGGAAAAAAGAGAGTGTGCATCCAGGACAAAAGCAGCGTAACTCATGTAACTTTCATCTACTTGAGGAGCACAATTTATGTTGAAGCTGAAAATCGATACCCAAATTAGTAGGTAAAGAATTGCCTCAGACTCTGAAATTACCTACATGCCTTAAAACTCCAGCGATGCAAAGGAAGGAAACTCATATATGCTACTTATTATCCAATCTACCTTCTCACAAAACCTCACTATTAACGTGGAGGCCTCTCAGAGCCACAGCAAGAGAGGCCTCCAGTGCAGGCTTATCTCTATACTGCACTTCTCAGTCATCCAAGGACCCGCCTGGCTCTTCATGCAGAGTCATATCAGAACGTGCAATCTTCCTCAACAATCTTTCTGCTCCCTGCCATACTAAGACCCTAGAAAATACTTCCCCTGGAAAATTCAAGCAGCTGGTAAGGATATCCAAGAGTCAAATCTCCACTAAACTATCAATTGTAGAATTTATTAAGGAACTAGTAGGAACTGCACACAGCCTTAAAACATACTGGATTGCTGGTACTTATGGAGCCAACATGATGAAGTGGAATAAAAGTGGGATTTGGGGGTCAATCACTCTGGTTTTAGAATCTTGGTTCTGTCACTTTCTTAAGGTATGAAATTAGTTACCCAAAGCCTCTGAACCTTGATTCTAATCAATTAAATGGAGCCAAAAATGCCTCCCTTACAGGACTGTTCAAATATCTTAGAACTGTATGCAGCTATCGTTGTCCTTTGAGTCATCACTAGTAACCAGATGCAAATATATTAGCTCATTTAATCCTCAAATATCTTTGTCATGAGTGGAATCATTAATTCCATTTTACAGAGAAGGAAACTAAAGGCTGGACAAATTGGCAACTATCACACAGCTATTAAATAATGCAATAGGCATTTGAGTCCAGGCCTTTAATCCAAAGCCTATGTTATTCCCTCAAATCCACATTGCCTTCCAGTGATGATTTCTTCTGTCTACCAATGTCTACTCTGGTTCTAGGCTGTAATAATAACTGGGGTGGAGGGGTAGGGAGCGCCTCAGCCTCACCATTCAGAAATTATCTGCCTACCTACAATCCAAAAGGCTATGTTCCCAGGCACTAATTCCAGTTCTCCTTGCCTGCCATATGCTTTGGCCCAGGGACTAAGGCTGGACAACTGACTCAGCTACCTACCTAGTTTAGAGCTTTCCCCTGTATCTCAGGCCATTCAGCTGAGCCTATACAATCTACTTAGTTCCTGCTATTCATCATCTTCCCCCTTGCTCAGAACAAACCATGGGGCACCTATCAACATCTCCCAACCCTTTGGTAGAGTCTGGCCATAACTAAGAGAATGTCCCAAGGTGCAGAGATGCCATCTCCATGGATGAGCTGTTGCCAGGGCTTCCCCCACTGATCAGATTCCATGCTCATGATGCAGCACCTACAGGAATCATGTCCATTCTGAGACTTAGATCCCAAAAGCATATTAAAGACCATAGACAGAGCCAGACTTGTTGAGCAGTCATCTCACTGCCTTTACTCCTTCTCTCCCTGACTATGCTGCTCACTTCCCCAGCCTGCCTCCCTCCAGTGTCTGGCTCAAGGTCTGGAGTGATCTGTCAGGAGCCAGGTGCTCTGAACAAGGAAATAGGTTGTGAACTCAGTAACCTAAGAGACACAGATAACTGACTTAGCCAAGGAATTTCTGCACATTTCGTCAGGGCAATCACCCACTCCAAACCCAGGCTCCTGTGTGCTCCTGACTGGAAAGAGAATTGAGAATCAAGAAGAGGAAGAACCGCTGAGTAGGGACCTTTAACAGAGTGTGATTTTATATGTGTTCTTTTATTTGTCAAAGGGTATGTTTTCTTTGGCTAAACAAATGGGATATGAAAAATCTTTGCTTAAAAAAATTTGCATGTTTCCTCTACAAAGCATATTTCAATACTTCATTCGAGGATGTTCCTTTATAACTTAGTATAATTTGCTGCAGCTCATCATAAATGCCTCTAAAATCCCACAGGAAGGATGCAAAGGAGATGCTGGTAATTATGGGAAAAACTGTGAAGGGAAAAGATGAAGAGGTTTTTCTCCTTCCCTTCTTCTCACCAGCTTAATTCTCTTTCCTTCTGTCTTTAAAGTATATATAGCAGCAGTAAGTCAAAAAATAGGAAAAGATCACCCATTGTTGGCTGTCAATTCTGCCTGCTCATATTAGAAGAAAGCTTTAAATTTGGATTATAAATCATAAATCCCCAAAGCATAAAGCCTTAAATGAATTAAGAAACTTCCAGAGATGTGAAATATACAAATCTATTCCTTAAAATACTAAAAATCGGATTTTTCAATCATTCCCCTTCAAATATACTACTTCTCTCATGAATATACTAATTTGTCTACCCTGCATTAGAGCCGTTTGTAAACATATGTAAAATATTAGACTGTTAGCTCTGAGTATAGAGTCCATGCCAGATATGGTATTTTTCCCCCAGTACCCAGTGCAGGGTCTAAAGTGGGGGGAAAAGATGACTATGACAGACTCTCAGTGCTCTAGAGATTTGTGTTTGCCCTTTCATGATAGAGGAATGTCATTTGAGAGTGGCTGTCCATCCAGGTACTATATTCTCAAGTATATCCTGGAAAAATTTAATTGTGTTAAGTGATTGAAATGTGCCTATTTGCTACCTCAGCTAGAGTAATCCTAATACAATGAACATATAATTCAATTAACTAATTGGCTCATTAACTAATAGCTAAGTGATATTAATATCAGATATTAAAAATTAATTTCTGATTATTTCAGTAACGGAATGAAGATGGAATCACATTTACAGCAAAGCGAACCAGGCTTATATTTTAGGGTCCCTCACTAGCCCAGCTCCCTTCTAAGATTCTGGAAAAGGCCTAAGTAACATGTTCACAGTTTCTGTAAATTTTTCAAAAGCAATTTTTGAAAAGACCCCCAAATTATAGAGGCCTCAGGATGCACAAAAACTGACTCTGTCCCTGGTTCAAGATAAAAGAGAGAATGGTGGTGTATGACGCATAAAAAATGAAATTTGTATTTGTAATGCACAGAAAGTCGATCTCTTCCACTAAAGTTGACTTTTATTAATTAGAATGTCACACGATCTAAAGTAGCCTGCAATTTATTGTCACATTTTCTCTCATTAGTTTTTCTATGATGCCTTATGTAGAAAGAATTGCCTCATTAATAACTTTGACCAATTGCTTTTGCAAGATGTTGATTATTTTTTTCCTTTGCATTTGACAAAGCTTAGAAATAGGGCCAAAATGTCTTTCTTGTAATAGTGTTACCCTGGTTTTTAATAATGAGTCAACTATGAGAGGTTTAATCATTTTCAGTAAATTCATCTGCGAGCATAGATTAAACCCTGCATGATACTCAAATTAACACACACACATTTACACACACACACTCCCACAACAATGAGTTTATGGAATGCTCAGAAAATGGAAAAAACGAATCAAATAATGTTTGACTGAAGTCAGCTTTCATATATTTAATAATTTGGTGGCTGAGATTATAATCAGAGGGGAGAGATGGATTAAAAATGAAGTAATTTGTTCCTGAGAGTATGAGTTTGGGTTTTGAAAGTGAGTATACACAATGGAATATTTTGCCTTAATCCTCGGTTCTAAACACTTGTGTCCCGTATACTAAGAGAAGCTTTTCTATCTCTTGAATTTGTTAGTAGTCAATTTGAGTTCCCGCTTCATCTCCACCTGGCTTCTTACAGACAATATATAAGGAGGAAAATGTATATATTTTTTGCTTCCTTTAGATGGTGGCCTTAGTGATTTGCTAACATTTCATTAGACACTCAATTCTGCTATCAGAATAAAAGGAAAAAATTAATTACCCTCTAGGAAAAAGTAATCTTGGAAGTTTTAAAAGCAACAATCTCATGATAATTAATTCAGGACAGCGCAGCAGAAAACGAATCAAGCAACTAAAGATTAACACTTGGGTATTTATAAGACAGCATTCATGCAAATAGTTAAATGCCCATAATAAAAGTTGAAGATATCTCTATGTTATGAAGCAGAAGAGTTCCCATAAAATCCAGAAGTATTCATAGATGTATGCCAACTTCACATTTTAATGAAGAAGACTTTTTTCAGGAATTACACAGTGGTGGTGTGCTTTCCATACATAAGCAACACGGGCAGCAGCTGTAACTTGTTTTCATCCCCCCAAAACTCACTTTAACAGCTGAACATTAAAACATTGAACTTAGCAATGAGGAATCTCCATTTACTAAGTTATATTTCCAAGAAATTTCAAATAATTATAGAATAAATAATTTGAATCTCTCCATGTGCATTTCATGAGTGAAGGTTTTTAGTATTCATACGCATAAAGGTATATTTTTATTATAACTCCAGCATCATTATACAAAAGAAAAGAAAATATTCCCCCTATATCTAATTTAGGTTTCCTTTTTTAAGCATAGGCTGTTTGATTATTCAATAATTTTCATCTCAAAGGTATCTCTGCTTTAACTCTTTAAAAGATACTTTTGACATATTAAGACTCCCTAATTTCACTGGCAGCTATCAGTTAAATAAAACATTTGATTGAGACCTTAAATGCAATTTAATAGTTTTCCTAACCATTTGTGAACAAGCCAGTTGAGAAACATTAACTGTAACACTTACAGGTGCTGGTATCTTTTCACGGTCCATGGCCTCCCCATCTCTGTAGCCCAGAGACGTATCAACTGAAACAGCTAGACAGTGGTCAAGATTTCTTCACAGGCCCTCCTATCTAGAGTAGGCATTTGTTCTGTGTTCATGAACTTGATATATGGCTATGGAATCAAAGACACACATTCATCATAAAAGAAGCTAGTCTTTGATCTATAAGTTTGCTGATAAGTACAAAGAAAAGAACACCCAAGAGAAGGAAGGGAAGAAAGATGGAGAGCTAGCAGTGGCTAGAACTGAACAAAGGATTACAGAGTACTACACAGGAGTTAGTTATTTAGCTCTGAGTTACAACCATGTTGTATTTTCATTCTCATACCCCTCTAACCCTTCCTTAGGGACCTACTACATGACCTTACAGATAGTAGGTGCACAGTTAATATTCACCACCGCTAGGACACACCAATCATCTACATCCTTCTCACTTGGGGAATGTGGTAAGAAAAACGAATGTGGACCAGTAGTACCCACAGGGGAGACTCTTCTCTTCACTCTTCTGATTATCTCTCTTGGAGCCCCATCTTCCCTCTGCCCAGACTTTAGTATTCAGCATAGGCCCACTCAAATGTCTGGAAAAATGTATTTCTTTTCCAGCCCCTGAACAAAAACCAGTATTCATTTTTTTTCCCCAAGATAGAATCACAAGAGAAATATGAAAGCTAACTGCACACAGTATAAATAAACATGGTGTGGGAACACGAGAGCAGAACACAGTGGCCTGACACAGATGAGAGACAATCCAGCATAACAAATAGTAAGTTGTGCTTTGCCCATGGCATTTTCTGGCTCCGTCGATAATTATATAATACAACAGTTACTGATTTCTCAGCCCTGGATCAATAATGGGCTTCACATCTCCTAATACAGCTGGTCGTTGACCAAGGTGCTTGTTCAAACGAACCCCACCCCATTCATGGTAAAAATCGATTCTTGCATAACTGTTGTGTGCTTGGAACGTCAGCACCACAGCACGAGAGGAATGTGGAGTTTAACAGCACTGAAGAATTCACAATTTCATAACTGCCCCACAAGCCCATACAGCTCAACATGGGTTGAGGAAAGTCCTCAATCCTAAAGATACAATACAATGGGACCTTCCAGCAAATTCACAGCAGCCACAGATATGTGGCACACTCATAGGCCCAAAGCACACTGTCGCTGGATGCCAGAAGTTTCATCTGTCCTATGATGAACATATCTCATATATTCTAACAGATGAGCTGATACTGTAGCATTCTATATGCTTAAGACCGCTGGCTGGTAATGCCACAATATTTGGGATGAACCCTCTGACTCTGGTCCAAACATATTTCATCACATCCCATAGGGCATCAGAAGGTGATCACTTCACATCATAAAAAGTATTTTTCAAAATGTACAAAGGCTCCCTGTCTTTGTGCATAGGGGCACATTTTCAAGCATAGATATTCTCTGAAAAGCAACACCAGTGTGTGTACTAGACACACAAAAAGAGGAGATCTACAAATCGTCATTTTAATTAAATCAAGATAGTCAAACTTGACAATACAGATGTCAAAGGAAATTTTAAAAAATCAAATTACCCAGTTTGGTTGTCTGCCTTGATTTAGTAAACTAGACAATGGTCCTAACTCTTTTTTACTAGTAAAGTGCTGGAGTGGTAGCACATGAATGAGGGCAAAGAAATCATTTATTTCTTAGCTTCTATTGCACTCTCCTCTACAGGGCCTCCTGGCGTGAAAATGCCAGAGGAATGCCTCACAGACATTAAGAGCCTTCATTTGGCAGTCACAAAAAATGAAATGAAATCCCGAGAGAATGAGTGAGTTGTCCAAGGTCGGCAGCATCCTCGGTGTCTCATAAGCATGGGACTCAATGTGCTACCCACCGTGTCAAATCTCCTATTACACTGACAAATATATTTATAGGCTCTAGAGCCATGCCCCTAAATTACCCTCCCCTACCCCCATTTTTTTTTAATTTCCTCATTTTACTTATGAAATACAACTAAGAAAAGATGAGCCTGATAAATGTATTTGCAATATGGTGTTATCAGGGCAGCATCTTCTGATTTTTCTCTCTTCTTCCCCTCCCCTATCCAATAACATTTTTACCTGTAGGTGTGTCCTAACTTAGTTAATAGCAACTCAATTCTTTGAGGTGCTCAGACCAGAATCTTTGGACTTACTCTCACTGTTTTATTTAACTATGTTATGCTCAAATCTTTGGAGGCACTCGACTCCTTTTTTGACTTTATGCCTTATACCCAATCCATCATGAAATACTGCCAGCTCTACCTTCAGCATGTGTCCAGAATCTAGCCATTTATCATCACCTTCACTGCTACTACTTTGGTCCAAGTTACCATCATATCTCACCTGTATTACTGCCACAGCTTCCCAACTACATCTACCGCAGGGTGTCATTGCTTCTGCCTTTGCCACGCTCATCCTCACCCTCAGGTTACTCTCATAATAACAGCCAAGATCATCCCTCTAAAGCCTAACTATGAATAAGCCACTTTTCGGCCTGAAACCTTGCAGTGGCCCTGCATCTCACCAGAAAGAAATTAGGTCCTGACGATGGTCTGTAAGAATCTACACAATCCATCCATTTCCCTGTCTTCTCTTTACCCGTCTGCTCACTCTGCACCCTCTACTCTGGCTTCCTGTTCCTTGAATACCCCAGGCATGCTCTGGGCTTAGTGTTTTACACCTTTTCCTTCTCCCTGGACCAATTTGCCCTCAGATAGTACATGGTTTGCCCCCACACCTCCCTCAAGATTCTGCCTAAATGTCATCTTCCCTTACCATCCTTTGAAAAAATGACACTTCCCCTCTCCCCCCACCCCAGCATTTCCTCCCTAATTTTCCTTCCCTAATTTTCCTCAATACAGTTAACTTCTAATGTACCATGTAACTTACATTTTCTTTTGTGTATTTTCTGTCCTCCCTGATCAGAATATAAGCTCCAAGAACTGAGGAGTTGAGGGCAGGGGGTAGAAATGAAGAGCTCTGTTTTGTTCACTATTCAACCATAGAATCTAGTATGATAGCACGTAGCAAGCATTTGGTTACTACTGATCAATTAATTAGTAAATGATAAGATAAATATCAGGTTGAAGGGTAAGGAGCAGAGGGGACAATTTTGGGCAAAGGAACTTGCTTTGTATCCTGCTCGTCATCCCCAGAGGCATCTTCTTTCTCTGACAATACAGGAGGTTGGTTCAAGGTATGTAGGTCTTCTAGGTAACCAGGCTTCTGTTTTAAAAGAAATGTTGGAGATGACCCGGCACCAAGTAAGGTTCTTAGGCAGAAAAAACAACTGAAGAATGGAAATGCTGCTGCTTTTTCTATAATTATTTCTATAATTACTCGGTACTATGTGGCTCCCACCCAGAAGGCCTGAGTCAGAAGCCAAGTAGTTCCTTTCTCTGCTCTAGAGACATAAGTCGGCAGAACTCAGGGAATGAGGAGAAAGTGCAAGGGAGATAATATGGGATGCTTTCCCTTCCTGTCTCCTCTTCGTGATTCCCTCAACATCTGAGGCCTTCACGTCCCTCGCTTCTTCCCCTCTTGCCATTTGCTACCTCTGTGTCTAGGAATGGGCAGGCAGTGCTTGAAATAGATTAGAGGATCCTTTACGCTGGGAACCGGGATTTTATAAGGCAATTTCAGGTTTTACTAAAGTGTTCAGAGGCATCTGAAGTTTTCACAAATCCCCAGTAAGAATGGAAAATTCAAAGAATTTATGACACAAGTGCACCGTCCGAGACACAATCTGCTGCTGCTGCGCTGATTACACAGGTCAGAGAGCAGGGAGGGACCCATCACCACGGCTGGTCAATTGGGCAGAGAAGGAACCAAGAATGGGACCTTAACACTGTTCAACTGCCTGGCCAGGACAGCTCCCTTTCTGAATACACCCTCAGTCTGTTTGCACAAAAGAGGAATGCTAGAACAACTCTAGCTAATCTTTTATATTCTCTTCTTTAGGTATGTACTTCAGCACCACATCAAACACAGCACCTGCAGAAAGAAACTATATACAGTCAGCAAAGATGTTTAGATTTCAGTGCACTTTTACTTGCTTCCTTAGAGAAACAGTATGAGCTATATCTGACCCAAGCGACTCCGTACAAACTTGAATTACAACACGCAGAAAACCTAGCATGTAAAAAAAGTTCAATGTAAATTAAAAAGTAACTGTTCCCTGGGAAGAAGATAGGCTGATGTGAACTGTGAATCTTTTTTCAAGAAAATCTACAAATGAAGACATTGTTAAGGAACTTGACAAATAATAAATAGTAATACTAATACAAATCAAGACATCTTCTTAATCAGAGTTGATATATGCAACTCAAAAAAATGGTCATTCAGGGATTTCTCTATCTCACTGACAGGGCAAAGAAGGCATAGTTGAGCAAAACAGTCAAACGTAACTTCTGACTCAGGGTGAATCATCTTGACAAGATAAAAGAGACAATCTTAAAGCTAAACAGAAGGACCATCATCTTATTTTAGTGGTTTCCCAGGCCACTGGGCATGACCTATATTTTCAAAGTTCTGCCTCTGTTAAAGACTCCAGCGCTCAAGCAGATAGGCAAATCTACTCTCATTCCTAGATTCACCTTGAAAGAGTCTATCAAAATACAGAGATCAGCAATTTTTTCTCCTGAATTTTGGGAAAGTGCTGCCACTCTTGCTCTGGGAATATTAAAAAATATTCCCAGAGCGAAGTTCTGGAGAAAAAGAGAATCCTCCCCTTGCACTTGGCTTAAACTGGACAGGTTCTTCACCCTGAACATTATCAAATCTTGACTCTAACTTGGGCAGGAAGATTGGCTGAAAAAGATTTTCTGCCTTTGAACAGAAAGATTGTCTGACGCTAGAATAGTCTGTAGAACTTCACAGTTAAGTTCAAATTGACCTTCTTGAGGCCTAAGGAACGTCTCATTGTCAGGTAGAAGTGGTTTTGGCAAACAGGTAGACTAGTCAATGGTCACGTGGTCTATGTTCAGCATCACGTTATATACTTCGATACTTGAAAACTTTTCTAACACCAGGTTAAGGAATTCTATCCTCATATCCCATTTCCTTCATTGCAATTATAATCATTGTAATTGACTGTGTGACTAAATCTCTGTTCACTGCCTTACCCAAGGCACTTAGAAAAATGCCTAGCAAATAAAATTCATTATAAAAATAATCAATGGATGGATAAATGGAGGATGGAGACAGCTTCTCTTCACTCATCCCCTTATTCACAGTGGTAATTGAGTTGTCATTTTAAGGATCTCTAATAAACTGAAAAGTTGCTGAGCTCAGTTTTGAAGCAAGATCGTTATCACCTACATCCTCAAATATGCAGATAAAAGTTCCTTCCTCCGTCTGTGCTACCCCCTCCAGAACAACCTAGACTTATGGGTTTATTTATTACAGTATATACCCTTCTGTGTTGGGAATGCTCACAGCAAGTCCCTGGTGTTCAAATATAAGACATTCCAGTATTTTCTACTAAAATCATTTGGGTGCCATGGTGGAATGGAACAAACATGCACCACGGTTTTCTTGAAACCAGAGATTTGAATGTACCTTGCTCTTCTACACTTTATAATTAGTGGGGGATAGTACTTATTTTTGAGCCTCGGTTTCTCCATGTACAACTATGAGGACATCATTGTTAATGAATTGAGAAGATCAACTGAGATATTTAAGGAAGGGCTTAGCAAGTATTATAGACGCTTAATAATTCAAGTAACATCAGCAAGCCATACTAGGATTATGCCCTGTCACCGAAAGATGCCATCAGCTAGTATGCGGGTTTCATTTTCCACATTTGTAACTGGGTACCTATGTTATCCCTCTGGAACAACATCAAAATCAGGTAATTCCTGGAGCTCAAAAGTCATTCAAAGAGGAGGTTCAAGAAAGTCAAATCTAGGGGCTATGAAGGTCTTGAGTTCACGCTGTTGAAGGGGAGTACCAAAGGGCAGCAGAGGGCTTCCCTGGTGGCGCAGTGGTTGAGAGTCCGCCTGCCGATGCAGAGGACACGGGTTCATGCCCTGGTCCGGGAAGATCCCACATGCCACGGAGCGGTTGGGCCCGTGAGCCATGGCCGCTGAGCCTATGCGTCCGGAGCCTGTGCTCCTTAACGGGAGAGACCACAACAGTGAGAGGCCCGCGTACGGCAAAAAAAAAAAAAAAAAAAAGAGCAGCAGAGACGGACTCTGGCTGTAGGCAACAGTAACAGGAGGTATGTCCCAGCAAAACAAAATTCAAAGTCCCACACACCACACATGCCCAAAATTCAACTAAATGATGCAACGTTAACTGAAATGCTTAAGAGAGGAGGCCGTGAAATAAGACATTGAAAATTAGATTTTGGCTCCACCATTTATTGGTTGGGTAGTGTTGGGCAAGTCACATAACTAACCTGAACTGAACTTCTTCATCAGAAGAGACACAGGAAATAATCATGGCTGTTTTGCTGTGTCGTGTGAGGAGTAAATAACAGGGAAAGTCCCTACCCTACGGAAGGCACTCAATAAAGATCTGAAATGACATTAATTCTTATTCTATATTGTGAAGGCTTGACCTGAGAGTGTGTCTGAGAGCATGCAGTCGATCAATATACCAGTTTGTATTTATTGTTTAAATCCTCTTCGTGTAGGGGAGCCTGTTTCTAAAAATAAACACTTGACTTTGCACCATAAGACTGGGATCTCTGATACAGATGAAGCAGCCCAGAAAAAGTATGACAAATGTTGATGATCCGGGTGCCTCCATGGGTAGCCAGGATGTTTAGTGCCTGGAAGGTACCAGAATCACACATCGATAGCAGTGCGCTATCTTTAAAGGGTTGCTTAGCAGCCTCTTTCCTGGAGAATGTGTTCGGGAGGTGTGGGAGACCTCACAAGTTGTGTATATTGAACACCTAAAAGAGAAAATGTTACTGTAACAGTTTAACAAAACGACAAAATCAAATGCAAAATAATGTGTAATAACATAGTGCTTTTTGCCACGATAAAGTGTGACCTAGAGTTGATATTTTCCTTAATTTTATTCTTGTTTATACAAATATTAGCTCAAGATTAGAAAAATGTGGTTACCTTTTACAGACTCTGTTAGAAGATCAAAGAGAGAGTTTTACATATCCAAATAAGAAACAAAATAAATAGTGAAACACCTTGATAACCACCCTGAAATGAGCACAAGCCTAGATAACCAAAATTCAGTTCACATTTGGTTCTGTAAAGGCTGTACGTATGCTTACAAATATATTTATATTTGTATATTTTTATTTAATAAGATTTATATGAGAGTAAATGTTATAAATTTAAAATACACTATATGTAATCATATTTAATATTTGAGATAACATTCATCATATTGAAATATGTTCTATGTTCACAATATTATACTACTGTACTGCAGTAGATTAAATTAAGCACATTTAATACCCTGAGAACGCACAGCTCTTCACTCATACAATGGAGGAAGGTCTGATTGTCGTTTTGTCCCACTCTTCATTCCTTCCATCTCCTTATTCTATATATGTCTGAAGAATGCATTTCTCAGACATTCATAAAGAGCCATCTTACAACCATGCTTATTTCTAAACATGCTGCTTCACACCTTCCATGGGACAGGTTACCAGCGTTAATATAGAAAACCCTTGGGTTTGCTATAATTCTAATAATATTAAAAGGATAGATTTCAACCACTATTATGATCAGGTGTTAAGCCTAACTATTCACAAAAATCACACCTTCCATACATGACAAGACTCCTCTTGGTTCAAAACAGGCTTCTAGGGCTTCCCTGGTGGCGCAGTGGTTGAGAGCCCGCCTGCCGATGCAGGGGACACGGGTTCGTGCCCCGGTCCGGGGGGATCCCACGTGCCGCGGAGCGGCTGGGCCCGTGAGCCATGGCCGCTGAGCCTGCGCGTCCGGAGCCTGTGCTCTGCAACGGGAGAGGCCACGGCAGTGAGAGGCCCGCGTACCGCAAAAAAAAAAAAAAAAAAAAAAAAAAAACAGGCTTCTAAATATGACTTCTTCAAAAAGCCCCGTATGTTAAATAATGCTTAATTCAGCAAAATGTTTCTGGTATAAAAACATTTATGGAAATTACCATAATTATAATAATTTGGGGGATACTTACAGCTCTATAAAAACTGCCATCGGACCGTTGGCCTAAGTAACCCAAGAGCAACGTATCATGGGCATCGGTAGATGTAAGAACAATGTATTAAGGTTGTGAGTCATGAATGGTGAAACCTCCCTCTTTGGAAATTTAGTAAAAATGTGTTGTGAATAAAGTCTACAAAGAACGAGGAAAGTGGTCTTGTACATAATAATTGGAAAGCATCATTTTTAATAAGCTGGAAAAATAGAATAAATGCCTGTGCTGCCATTCTACTGGGTGGAATTCCTAAGATCTGGAACTCCTGCTGACAACCATGAGGTCCCTAAGAAATGGATTATGAGATGGGAGGGAAGAGGAACTAAGTAGCCAGAATGGGCTCTACTCCATCCTAATCACCTTTTTTATTACCCCACAAGCAATTTCTGGGATTCTAATATATAGGATGATCGTATGTCTTAGCTTGGCTTGGACAGTCTAGTTTATACCTATGGTCCCAGTGTAATTACTGATAAAGTTCCCTTTTGTTCTCAGAAGTGCCTTGGCTTGAAATGATAAACTATATGGTCACTCTACCAGTAAGCCATCAGACAAATGACTGACCACCCTTCAGAGTATTCTGACATTAAAAGGAATGGATCACTTTGTTATCTGTTGCTGTCATTGCTATTATTTAATACCAAGGGAACAGTGTTGGTTTGATGCGGACAGAAATCAATAAAAAGCAATGCTATAAACCTTCAGGAGGGAGAACAGAACCTCATCGTGGGGAGAGGATTTTAGAAGCGAGTAGCATTTTATATTCACTAAGACTCAGTTGATTGTCCGGACTCCATGGCAATACTGTGACTTTGGTTTAGTATTTAACTAGTAAGTAAAATCTGTATCTACAGAATCCATAAGGCAATGGAAGACTCATGCCTCTGCCCTGATTCCTTTTACCTCTACAAAATGTAGGAATTGTTATTATTCAATTGTTCAATCCACAAACTTTCATTAGAAATCTATTACATTTTAGCCCTCTATTTGTCACTATGGCATTTAGAAGAGCCATGGTACTTGCCTTTAAACAGTTCATATTTTAATTGATGATTCAAGATCAAAACAATCAACTGATAACTAAGTATAAAAGTATGCGGCAGTAACTCTTACAAGTAATTTTAAAGGAACAGAATATTGAGCAAAGGCCTATTGAAGAATAAAGGCTTGAACTCAGGCCTAATGGATGCAGAGGGCTCCAAAAGATGGAGAGGAAAAGAATAATTGTGGGAATGAACATATGTACAGATGTCAGTGACTAAAATTAAATTTGTTTTGAAAGAAAATTTTTTAAAAAATAGTTGACTAGATATGGTGGAGCCATTTTCCAGAAACGTTAGAAAATTTAGGTAGGAGGTAGGAGTATTTAGACTTGATGTAATATACGGTATCAATATTAAAAATCATCCAGTGTCTGCCATTTCCATTTTAGTAAAGGTTTTCTTATACTGCAATATGAGACCATGTCAACATGATGAAAGGTTCTAGAGAAGAAAAATATCCAGCCTCTTGTTACTTACAGTTCTCAAGAACAGCTGCAGTGACTAAAACAAAAAAAAAAGTGGTCCAATAAACTATGTATTAATTTATGATTCAAATATTTCAGAAAATTTCTTTGAATAACCAAAGAAAGATCTGTCCTGAATCCAAGCTCAAATCTCCCAATTCCTTTTCACTTACTTCCCAAGACCAAGTACTTAGATGGTAACTTCAGGATTCAAGTGTTTAGACCCTTTCAAATACGCAAAGGTTATCACTCTAACCCCCTGTCTTAACCTTCTCTCACCACTGCTTTCATCAAGACTCACTTGTTCCATGAAGGTATTTCCAAGTAAACCTCCCTGCCTCCACTCACTCAAATCACTCCTTTAAGATAACTGCCAACCCTTCCTTCCCAGATCCATGAATACTTAATTACTGCTATCCAGAAAATACTAATTGATGATAGGCATATTTTAGTATGTGAATGTGTCTTCTCTTTCCTCTTTTAGACTGTGATCACTACAAGGGCAGGAAACTATCTTCTATTTTCTTGCAACCATCATTATGTATTATTATTTACCATTTAATGAGAAACAATAGTTCAATGTAGAAGAATATGAATCAGTTTCTCACAGCTGAAAGCAGACAATGACCACAAAAAATAGAAGCATTAGTACAGCCAAAGGGATTACAAATAAGAAAACTAACTATATGTAAAATTTTGAATCGAAAAAATAGTAAGAGAAAATAGACTCTCTAAATAAATGGGCAGAAATCTGTGACGACTCAACAATGACTAAAATACTAAATTCTTCTTTTTTTGCAGTAAACCAAAGAGCAGTGGACAATTAGGAAGTAATGGAGACACTGCTAAAATACCTATTGATGCAAGGCTGTTAAGAAAACACTCAGAACTACTGAACATTTACAAATAAGGAGTCCCCTGGTAGAATTATTGAACATAGTGTAATGGGACAAACTAGGGGTAATAATCAGATTTTTGAAAGTGAAATTCGAGGGCAAAGGGAAAGCAGAATGTTGTAACATTTTTGAAACAGAATTACTGAACCAGTGTACCAAAGAAATAGTGGATGAGTGCCAGCCCTATGTAAAACTATTAAATAGTCCAAACTTGTTTCCAGGACCACCTTCAACTCCTTTCCATGGCCATCCTTTATCCACTGCCCCTTTGTCCTGACTCAACACCCTGACCAGTGCTTTGCAGCTGTCCTGGCTAACCAGGTTACCAAAGGTAACTTCCTCTCCAGGCTTATCATTCTTTGCCCAGACCTCTGTTTTCTGCTAAGATAAAAGCTAGGTATGTTGTTAAACTAATCAATGAAGGTTAACGTAGTTTACGCATATGTGGTCAGTTAATTTATGACAAAGGAGACAAGAGTATACAATGGGGAAAGGACAGTTTTCAATAAATGGTGTTGAGGACATCAGCGTATGTATTAGTACCCCAGAATTTGCCAGACAGCTACATGCAAAATAATGAGTACTATATATATATATATATATCATATACAAATACACCAAAAACAAAAATTACCTGAAAATGAATTAAACACCTAAATGTAAGACCTGAAACCATAAAACTCCTAGAAGAAAACATAGGTGGTAAGCTCCTTGACATTGGCCTTAGTGATGTGTTTTTGTAAATCTGACTCCAAAGAAAAGTCCAACAAAAGCAAGAATAAACCAATGGGGCTACATCAAACAAAAAAGCTTCTGGAAACTATCAACAAAATGAAAAGGCAACCTACTGCATGGCAGAAGATATTTCCAAATCACATATCCAATAAGGAGTTAATACCCAAAATATATAAAGAACTCATAAAACTCTATAACCAAAAGAGATGTGATTTAAAAATGGGCAGAGGATCTGAATAGACACTTTTCCAAAGATGGCATACATACAGCCAACAAGCATATGAAAGGATGTTCAACATCACTCATCATCAGGGAATTGCTAATCAAAACTACAGTGAGATATCACCTTGCACCTGTCAGAGTGGCTATCATCAAAATAACAACAAATAACAAATGTTGGCAAGAATGTAGAGAAAAGGGAGCCCTCATGCATTGTTGGTGGGAATGTAAATTGGTGCAGCCACTATGAAAAGCAGTATGGAAGTTCCTTAAAAAATTAAAAATAGAACTACCACATGATCCAGCAATTCCACTTCTGGGTATTTTTCCAAAGAAAACAAAAACACTAGTTCAAAGAGATATATGCATCCCTAGGTTCACTGCAGCATTACTTACAATAGCCAACATACGGAAGCAACCTCTGTGTCCCTCTATGGATGAATGGAAGAAGAAGATGTGGTATATACACAGAACGGAATATTAGCCCCCCAAAAAAGAATGAAACCTTGTCACTTGTGACAACACGGATACCTAGAGGGTATTAAGCCAAGTGAAATAAGTCAGACAGAGAAATACCACACTATTTCACTTCTATGTGGAAGTTAAAATACAAAACACACAAAATAAAGCAAAACCCAGACTCAGATACAGAGAACAGATTCATGGCTGCCAAAGGGGAAGAGGGTTGGTGGGGGGGTGAGGGGTAGGTAAAATGGGTAAAGGAGATCAAAAGATACAAACTTCCATTTATAAGATAAATGAGTCATAGGGAAGTAATGTATAGCCCACATAATACAGTCAATCATGCTATATTAATGTTGTAGGGTGACAGATGGTAACTATACTTACTGTAGTGATCATTGCTCAAGGCATGTAAGCGTTGAATCACTATGCTGTACACATGAAACTAACATAATATTGTATGTGAATTATACTTCGATAAGAAAAGGTTAACCTAGTTTAATTCAATATTCTGTTTAGTGGCTCTACATGTCAGGCACTGTGGAAGAGGCAGAGCCGTATACCGGAGCACAGTCCTCTCAGCACTATACAGCTGCACGGGGGGTGTGCTCACAGTTAATACAGGCTCCTGAGAAAGTGGTTTAAATTATTCTACCATAATTCAAGGTTTTTGCTACAGATTACTGACACTGCACCCAAAATGGCTACTGTTATATAGTCTGGCCTAATAAGGTTTGATTTTGTTTTCTTTTTGGCAAGATGCTTAGTCTCATCGCAGATCCCACCTAGCGTCCTTTCCCTATTCCTTGCTCTTCACAACCTCCCTAATTACTCCATAGCTTGCTGGTCTTACACTCACTGTTGTTTTATTTTTATCATCTATGCTATGTCATTATGCTATGACCCTGGGTAAAAGAAGTAAGTCAGAAAGAGAAAAGCAAATACCGTATGCTAACACATATATATGGAATCTAGAAAAAAAAATGGTTCTGAAGAACCTAGGGGCAGGACAGGAATAAAGACACAGATGTAGAGAATGGACTTGAGGACACTGGGAGGGGGAAGGGTAAGCTGGGACGAAGTGAGAGAGTGGCATGGACATATATACACTACCAAACGTAAAATAGATAGCTAGTGGGAAGCAGCGGCGTAGCACAGGGAGATCAGCTCGCTGCTGTGTGACCACCTAGAGGGGTGGGATAGGGAGGGTGGGAGGGAGGGAGACGCAAGAGGGAGGGGATACGGGGATGTATGTATATGTATAGCTGATTCACTTTGTTATACAGCAGAAACTAACACACCATTGTAAAGCAATTATACTCCAATAAAGATATTAAAGGAAAAAAGAAAAAAATAAAACAGTAAAGACAGCTATGAGCTACACATTTAAATGACCAACACCAGTTTTCGTGACACCCACTTGCCACAACACGATTTTTCTAGGCAAAAGTCCAAGCTTCTTCAAAAATGACCAAAAGTCGTTCTGAATATGAGAGATGGACCGATGGCAAAGTGAACACTTAAAAAGGAAGCTTTTCATGACAAAGTTAGGCAAACAGCTAAAATGGAAAGATAGATTTAAGTGGGAAAAATTTTTGAATAGTAGTATAACAGATACAAAGCTCTTGTAAAACTAGAAACAGCGTCATCAAGCTGTTTGAAGACGATTTTTTGGTTGTCCTTTGAACTTGGGAAATCTCATATGCAAAGTAAAAGATGATTCTTCAGAGAAACAAAATGCAGTTATTCTCTACTTCAAAATAGATGTACTCACTCAAAGGACAGCTTCATTCTAAGGCAATCAACTAAGCAAAAGGTTTCACTACATTTCAGCTCTATGGACAAGCTACGAGAGAAAATTGAAAAGCATGGTCCCTTCCCTCCAGTAACTCACAGTACATTCAACAAACTTTTGCTGTGGCAAACCAATGCACAAGTAATTCACTGTAGAACTGTATTAACTATATATACTATGAAGAGATAAGCATAGTTCCATTAATAGATCAGTTTTTACTCTATATGTATAAAATGGCTAAATGAACAGATTATGCTACTGGGATCAGTTTGAGGGGTGGTGAGACTCTGAGGAACTAGAGCTAATGGAGGAGTGTATTCCATGTTCAAGAAGGTGCCAGAGCTGAGGCCACAGGCAGGAATGGGAATGGGAGAGGGAAGGTGTACTTATAAGTGGCCAAGGTAACAGAACAATTTCAAATGGAGGGAAAGGTTGGAGGGCGTGAAAGCACATGCACATTTCTAATAATCATCTGTTTACTCTCTAAAAAAGAAATCCTGAGGACAAATTTATTTTACTATAGTAATAATTAAATTATTCCGGGGTAATAGTTTCACAAGCTTAACAATATGAATACCCACAATAACAGCAGGAAAAATAATATGACTATAATTGACTCAGCCATATTTTATATTAATGTGTATTCCTTCACTTTCTTGATCCCATCACTCTTTTTCCTTCTTTTTACTCCTCTTAGTCTCATCAGCTTTTGTCTCGTTGGTTCACACACTCTTGGTTCACACCTCCAAGTTTCTCTTTGAATTCCAGATTCTTAACCACCATCTACCTATTTGCTGAGATTTTTCTGATTTCAATCTTCTCTGATCTGCGGATCCTTCACTCATTAATGGCCAAAATGCATAGCTTCAATATTTTAACTACGCAACATTCACGCAGAATGCTGGCCTAGGAAATAGGCAGGTGTTCCACACCTGTATTGAGTACTCTAAGCTGTATGTTGGTCTCTTTTCTTCTGCCATTAGAATGGAGTCCTAAAGTGCCATTTGACCTACCTATGGTTGGTGACAGCCTAGAAGATACCAATGATTCTCCAATGCCACGTACTCACATACTAGTTTTAAAAAAAAAAAAGACATCGAGAGATATACTGCAGTGTTACCTGTATCTTTATTGACATTAGCCTCATCCATGATTTACATAACAATCCACTACCCATTCAGAACCTGTTTACATTGCCAATCTTTTTGCCTTTGGATATAACAAATTTCTTCAGTTCACTTCTTGATGATTAAAGAAGCTCTGTGGTGGAACAGAACTTGAAGTCAGAAAAACCCATGCTTGAATCTTCACCTTCCACCGTTTTATGAACTCAGGAAAGCCATTCAGATTACCTTACCCTGTGTCATCTGCAAACCTACTAGAACAAAAAAATTGCTGTACTTTTACCTTGTAATTGTAATATCAAATGAGATAAGAGCATTAGAACATTCAAAAATTTTGATCAACACATTTGTGTTTCTTCTAAGCTTTGATACTTGCTACCTAATTTGTAGTCTATCCTCATTGGCCTTCTCTAAATATTTTATAGATTTTTGTCTGTTTTTCTTTCAAGATGCAATGACCAAACAGACTTCAATGCCCAGAAGACAGCCTGACACATACTGGGCACTCAATTAGCACTGTTTGACAAATGGACTAAATAAATCACATTATGAAATATCATTTAATTCAAGATTAATGTTTCTGTGTATTTATTTTCAATCCACTTATCTGTCAATACTCAAAGGTTATCTCAAAGAATGGTCTATAAAAACATCTGTATCTTTTATAAGACAGATAACTCAATTTAGTTTTCTTTATAAGTATGACTTTTATTATTTTTTCTTAAGTGAATTACCTTTCATTGCCCACATTGAATATCATCTACCACTTTTCTGCCCACTCATGCAGGCTGGCAAATTCTCCCTGCAGTTTATCTCCATCTGCTTGGCATTTTACTACCTGGAAGAGCTTAGTGTCATCTGCAAACTTGGATAATTCACCATGCATTCCCTTTTCCAAATCATTTATGAAAATGTTAAATAAGACAGGTTCCAGGGCCAATCCCTAAGAAACCAAACTGCTTTTTACTTTTCCATCCAGAGGAGCTCTTATTTATCTCTAGATTATGTTTTTCTTTCCCCTTGATAAAATAAGCTTTGTATAATCACTATATACGGATATACGTATATGTTTCTTCCGGGTATTAAAGCTACTTGAACTTTGGGGCTATAAGTTACAGGCATACCTCAGAAATGCGGCAGATTGGATTCCAAACCACAGCAATCAAGCAAATATCCCAATAAAGCAAGTCACATAAGTTTTTTGGTTCCCCAGTGCATGTAAAAGTTATTTTTACACTGTACTGTAGTCTATAAAGTATGTAATAGCATTATGTCTAAAAAATGATGTATACACCTCAATTTAAAAAAATTTATTGCTAAAAAATGCTAACCATCATCTAAGCCTTCAGCAAGTCATAGTATTTTTGCTGGTGGAGAATCTTGCCTCTATGTTGATGGCTGCTGACTGATCTCAGGGGTGGTTGCTGAAGGTTGGAGTGGCCATGGCAATTTCTTAAAATAACATAATAATGAGGTTTGCCACATCAATTGACTCTCCCGTTCATGAATGATTTCCCTGTAGCATTCAATGCTGTTTGGTAGCATTTTAGAACTTCTTTCAAAATTGGAGTCAATCCTCTCAAATTCTTCTGCCGCTTTATCAACTAAGTTTACATGATATTTGAAATTCTTTTTTGTCATTTCAACAGTCTTCACAGCATCTTTACCAGGAGTACATTACAACTCAAGAAGCCCCCTTCTTTGCTCATCCATTAAAGTAGTATCCTGAGATTGCGGCAATTAAGTCACATCTTTAGGCTCCCACTTCTAATTCTAGTTCTCTATTTCCACCAGATCTGCAGTTACTTCCCCCACTGAAGTCTTTTCTTGAACCCTTCAAATTCATCCATGAGGGTTGGAATCAACTTCTTCCAAACTCTTGTTAATGCTTATATTTTGACTTCCCATGACTCACAAATGTTCTTACGGGCTTCTAGAATGGTGAGTCCTTTCCAAAAGGTTTTCAATTTACTTTGCAAAGATCTATCACAAGAATCACTACAGCAGCTATAGCCTTAGGAGATGTATTTCTTAAATAAGACTTGAAAGTCAAAATTACTCCTTGGTCCATGGGCTGTAAAATCGATGTTGTATTAGCAGGAAAACAACATGAACCAGAGCTGCTGGATGACCAGGTGCATTGTTAATGAGCAGTAATATTTTGAAAGGAATCTTTTTTCTGAGCAGCAGACCTCAACATTGGGCTGAAAATACTCAGCAAACCATGTTGTACACAGATGTGCTCCATTTATAGAGCACAGGCAGAGTAGATTTAGCATAATTCTTAAGGGCCCTAGGATTTTTGGAATGGTAAATAAGCATTGGCTTCAACTTAAAGTCACCAGCTGCATTAGTCCCTAGCAAAAGTCAGCCTGTTCTTTGAAGCTCTGAAGCCAGGCACTGACTTCTCCTCTTTAGCTATGAAAGTCTTAGATGGCATCTTCTTCCAGTATAAAGCTGTTCTATCTACACTGAAAATCTGTTTAGTATTGGCACCTTAATTAATTATCTTAGCTAGATCTTCTGGATAACTTGCTATAGCTTCTACATCAGCACCTGCTGCTTCACCTTGCACTTTTATGATATGGAGATGGCATCTTTCCTTCAACCTCATGAACTAAGCTCTGCTAGATTCAAACTTTTCTTTTGCAGCTTCCTCACCTCTCTCAGCCTTCATAAAATTGAAGTGAGTTAGGGCCTTGCTCTGGATTAGGTTTTTCCTTAAGGAATGCTGTGTCTGGCTTGATCTTCTATCCAGACGTCTAAAGATTTCTCCATATCAGCAATAAGGCTATTTTGCTTTCTTACCAATTTTGTGTTCACTGGAGTAGCACATTTAATTTCCTTCAAGAATTTTTCTTTTGCATTCGGAACTTGGCTAACTGTTTGATACAAGAGGCCCTGCTTTTGATCTATCTTGGCTTCTGACCTATCTTGGCTTTTGACATGCCTTTCTCACTAAGCTTAATCATTTCTATCTTTTGATTTGAAGTGAGAGATGTGCGACTCTTCCGTTCACTTGAACTCTCAGAGGTCATTGTTGGGATATTAATTGGCCTAATTTCAATATTCTTGTGTCTCAGAGAATAGGGACGCCCAAGGAAAGGAAGAGAAATGGAGGAACTGTTGGTTGATGGAGCGCTTAGAACACACACAACATTTATCAATTTGTCTTATATGGGTGCAGTTTGTGATGCCCCCAAATAATTACAATAGTAACATCAAAGATCACTGATCAAAGATCACCAAAAGAAATATAATAATAATGAAAAAAGTTTGAACTATTGTGAGAATTACCAAAATGTAACAGAGACATGAAGTAAGCAAATGCTGTTGAAAAAATGGAGCCAATAAACTTGCTGGATCCACCATTGCCACAACCTTCAACTTGTTTTTTAAAAAAAAATGCAATGACTGTGAAGAGCAATAAAGCAGAACACAATAAAACAAGGTATGCCTGTATCCAAACTGTGTTCCTTCCATAAAACTCCTAGGACACAACAAACCTGAGTAGCAATGAAGAAGCTGAACATATAGGACTCTGTACGCTCCAGAGTTAGTTTCCAATAAAAGCATCTCTATTTTTGTCTATTTTATATGTCAAGACATCAATTTGTGGGCAAAAATAAAAATCAGTAAAAAAAAAAAAATTATAGCTTTAAAACCACTAATCCAGAGAAAAAGCTCTGAAATCAGAATCCCAATATTTGTGCTTTCCTCTATACTCTTTTATGTACTACCAGTGTATTCTTAGATAAGTCACCTAATCTTATATTCTGCCCCCTAAGCTGAAGAGCAAGGAAAATAACTTCTGCCTTGTCTCTCCTGCACAAGTTTTGAGGATAAAGTGATATAATGTATTTTGCAGTGAACTGTAGCATTCATAAGGGCATAAGATTTTATAGATGGAGGCAGTAGAAGGTGCAAGGTTACCAGCATTGCCAGAGGAAGCATAGTTGAGATATTCAAAGGGGCTGAGCTGGAAAGGGGAACTAAAGATGTCAGGAGGCAACTGATAATGAGAATGAGAGAATAGTGAGGACTGTAATTTTCTATGAGATCAAATATGAGAGATAATGGCCATCTTAACAATATTAAATGTTTCCATCCAGGAGCACAGGATATCTTTCCATAGTTTTGTATCACCTTCAATTTCCTTCATCAGTGTTTTATAGTTTTCAGACTACAGGTCTTTCACCTCCTTGGTTAAGTTTCTTCCTAGATATTTTATTCTTTTGGAGGTGATTTGTAATAGGATTGTTTGAACTTACTCTTTCTAATAGTTCATTACTCGTGCACAGAAACCAGCAGATTTCTGTAGATTAATGTTATATCCTGAGACTTTACTTAGTTCTTTTATTAATTCTAATAGATTTGGGTGGAGACTTTAGGGTTTTCTATATAAAGCATCATGTCATCTACAAATAGTAACAGTTTTACTTCTTTCCTCCCAATTTGGATGATTTTTACTTCTTTTTCTTGTCTGATTGCTGTGGCTAGGACTTCTAATACTATGTTAAATAGAAGTGGTAAGAGTGGACATCCTTGCCTTGTTCCTGAATTTAGAGAAAAGACTTCCAGCTTTTCACTGTAGAGTATGATGTTAGCAGTGGGTTTACCATAAATGTTCTTTATTATGTTGAAAAATGTCCCCTCTATACCCACTTTAATGAGAGTTTTTATCATAAATAGTTGTGGAATTTTGTCAAATGCTTTTCCTGAGTCTATTGAGATGATCATGTTATTTTTTATCCTTCCTTTTGTTAATGTGGTGTATCACACTGTTTGATTTGCAAATATTGAAGCATCTTTATGTCCCTGAAATAAATCCTTTCCGTAGAGTGTTGGATTCTGTTGCTAATATTTTGTTAAGAATTTTTGCATCTACAGTCAAAGGCATGGGCCTATAATTTTCTTTTTTTGTAGTGTCTTATCTGGTTTTGGTATCAGGGTCATGGTGCCCTCATAGAATGAATTTGGAAGTGGTATATCCCCTTCAATTTTTTGGAATTGTTTGAGAAGGAAAGGTATTAGCTCTTCTTTATATGTTTGGTAGAATTCCCCTGTGAACCTGTCTGTTCCTGGACTTTTGTTTGCTGAGAGTACCCAAAGCAGTCTACAGATTTATCCAATCCTTATCAAAATATCCATAACATTTTTCACAGAAGTAGAATAAATAATCGTAAAATTTACAAGGAACCACAATAGACCCTGAATTGCCAAAGCAATCTTGAGGGAAAAAAAAAACCAACAAAGCTGGAGGTACTACCCTCCCAGGCTTCAGGCTATACTACAAAGCTACAGTCATCAAAACAGCATGGTTCTGGCACAAAAACAGACACATAGATCAATGCAACAGAATAGAGAGTCCAGAAATAAACCCACCCACCTATGGACAATTAACCTATGACAAAGGAAACAAGAATATACAACACAGAAAAGACAGTCTCTTCAATAAGTGGTGCCAGGAAAACTGGACAGTTACATGTAAAACAATGAGATTAGAACATTTCTTCATACCATATACAGAAATAAACCAAAAATGGATTAAAGACCTAAATGTAAGACCAGAAACCATAAAACTCCTAGAAGAGAATGTACGCAGAACATACTTTGACATAAGTTGTAGCAATATTTTTTTTTGGATCTGTCTCCTAAGGCAAAAGAAATAAAAGCAAAAATAAACATATAGGATCTAATTAAACTTAAAAGTTTTTGCACAGCAAAGGAAACCATTGACAAAATGAAAAGACAACCTCCGGAACAGGAGAAAATAATTGCAAATGATATGACTGACAAGGAGTTAACATTAAAAATACATCAACAGCTCATACAACTCAGTATCAAAACAAACAGACAACCCAATCAAAAAAAAAAAAAAAAATGAGAAGACCTGAACAGACACTTTTCCAAAGAAGATATAACAATGGCTAACAGGCACCTGAAAAGATGCTCAACACCATTAATTATTAGAGAAATGCAAATCAAAACTACAATGAGATAACCATTCTGACAGGTGTGAGGTGATATCATCAAAAAGTCTACATATAACAAACGTTGGTGAGGATATGGAGAAAAGGGAACCCTAGTAAACTGTTGGTGGAAATGTAAATTGGTGCAGCCTCTATGGAAAACAGTATGGAGGTTCCCCAAAAACCTAAAAATAGATCTACCATTTGATACATCAATTCCACTCCTAGGTATGTATCTGAAGAAAATGAGAATACTAATTCAAAAGGATACATGCACCACAACGTTCATAGCAGTACTATTTACCACAGCCAAGATATGGAAGCAATTCAAGTGTCCCTCAACAGACGAATGGATAAAGATGTGGTGTGTGTGTCTCTGTGTGTGTGTATATATACACACACATACACACACACACACACACACAATGGAATATTACCCTGCCATAAAAAAGAATAAAATTCTGCCAATTGCAGCAATATGGATGGACCTGGAGAATACCATGCTTATTGAAATAAGTCGGAGAAAGATGAATACTGAATGATACCACTTATATGTGGAATCTAAAAAAATAAAACAAATGTACATAGGAAACAGAAAACGATGCACAGATATAGATAACAAACTAGTGGTTACCAGTGGGGAGAGGGAAGGGGGAGTGGCAAGATAGGGGTATACAAACTACAATGTATAAAATAATAAGCAACAGCACAGGGCATTACAGCCATTATTTTGTAATAATTTTAATGGAGTATAACCTATAAAAGTACTGAATCACGGTGCTGTACACCCGGAAACACAATATTGTAAATCATCTATACTTCAGTTTAAAATTTGTTTAAGTGTGAGAGACAATGAAAGTAAGAATGCAAAAGAAATGAAAGGGGATTATAGTCAAAGAGTTAAACATTACAGATTAATGTTTCTGAGTAAGGGGCCTAAGAGTGGGTTGCTATAGTGAAGGTGAAGTGAAGAATATAGGATTGAGAAAATCAAGGTCTTGTAAATTAGTGCACTGTAAAGACTACACCCTCAATGTAATAGAGAAGAAAAGAGTGAGTCTGATTCCAAGGTCTTCAAAACTAGAGAAAAACCATCAGGAGATGCATGGATAGCCGTGCTAAGGAGAGTAGAAAGTAACATCATTATTTGGCAAGAACCTCAAAGGAAGACCTCCAGCAGGAGGAGGGAGACAGCATCCTGAGCCAGATGATCATCCATCCTTACCCCATCCATGGTTCATTGACTCCTACGTAAGGGGCTTCAGGGTAAACTTTCTACTCCAAGGAGTGCCCAGATTCAAGCATGGAGATGCAGGTATACAAATAATTCTGTTAAAAGGTTGATAATATGGGAAATTCTGCTTATAAGGGCAAAAGGTTTCCCAAGTGTTTAAGCAGAGAGGTTGGAAGGAGGTGAGGCAGTACAGAGAGCTGTGTAAAGGCAAAAGGAAAGGAGAGGAGAGGTGTGATGGGAAGGGACTCTGTGACCAAACTTTAAGGGTTAAAAGCATGTTTTGATCTGGCAAAAAAAAAAAAATATCCTCACTTCTGGTATAGGGGTTTCGATAGTGTCACAGTCAGTATAAGGGCCCTAGATTTCATCTGACCTTGTCTCAGAGAGTGGAAACAGTTTCTTCAAAGTTTACAAAGGGGTATCAAGGGTCCTATTGTTCTGGAAAGACAATGTCTAAATCTAACCCAGATAATATTAAAAGAAATGCTCTTGGACCTTACTGGTGTGTAATTCAGAGATACTTTCTGATATGGGTGATCTATACATTCCAAGTCAACCAAAAGACATCCAAATCACCCGAAATGTTTTGGTTATCATATATATATATATATATATATA
Source organism: Delphinus delphis (assembly GCF_949987515.2). Lineage (NCBI taxonomy): Eukaryota > Metazoa > Chordata > Mammalia > Artiodactyla > Delphinidae > Delphinus > Delphinus delphis. The sequence goes on from NC_082686.1 coordinate 63,909,566, forward strand.
TATATATATATATGATACATCACACACACACATATATACACAAACATACACTAAGGTCCAGGACACCTATAAACTAATCAGCTTTATCTATTCTAGCCTTGTTCTAAGGCAGTAATAAAATCCCTCTCTTTTAATTTGTGAAGACTGAAACTAGAGGGGAGAAAGTGGTGAACTCAATTTCTCTTATATAACAAAAAGTCCTCCAGCTTTCCCATTGTTATGGACTAAATTGTGTCTCTCTCCAAAATTCACATGTTGAAAGCCCTAGTCCCCAGTGTGACTGTATTTGAAGATAGAGCCTTTAAAAGTTAAATGAGGTCATGGAGTGGGGCCCCAATCCAATGACTAGTGTCCTTATAAGAAGAGGAAGAAACACTGGCGTGCTTGTACACCTAGAAAAGACCACGTGAGGACATAGAGTGAAGGTGGTCATTGGCAAGTCAAGAAGAGAGGGCTCAAAAGAAACCAACCCTGCCAACATCTTGACCTTGGATTTCCAACCTCCAGAACTGTAAGAAAATAATTTTCTGCTTAAGCCATACAGTCTGTTTTATTTTGTCATGGTAGCCCTAGCCCATGCTCTCATTAGAGCCATTTTTCTTCATGCTTAAAATTGATAAGGAAACTGAATTTCAATGAGGTTAAGGGTGTTTCCCAAGGCCACACTTCTAGTAATCCTGGGTCTGGAATTAAAATCCAGGTCCATGTTACTCCAAAGCCAATGAGTTTTCTGCTGCCACTAGCTTTACTTCTTGCCACTAGCTTACTGAAAGGACAGCTTTCCCCTCCTCAAATAATAACAACAATTTCTCAAGCTATATATATTTTCTTAAAAGTGATTCCAAAATACATCATTTGAGACCTGGATGGGCTTAGTAAAAAACTGGCCATCGACTTCCCACCTTTACTCCTAACAACAAAAAAGGGATATTTTTAGGATAAAATAAACAAATTGATGTCCTATACTATTTTACAATGCTTTTATTTTCATTTTGTTGTTTTGTTTTATTGTGAACATAAGTCATATTCACTGTAAAAATGGAGGCAGTACAGATATATATAAAATGTTAATGGACAAATGACTTTGGGAGTTTTCAGTTTTTCACTATTACAAAAAATATCCTTCTATGTGTTCTTCGCAATTTCGTGCAAATAGATATTTAAGAATAAACTTGTAGAAGTAAAACTGTTGAGTCAAAGAGTATGTGCATGTTAAGTTTTAATAGGTATTTTCAGATTGTCTTCTAAAACCTCTGAAGCTCTATCCCCAGGCCCTAGTATCACCTCACAGATTTCACCCAGAACAAAGTGCTCTACTAGTAAGAAATGCTATTTCCCACATTTTTCTTTGTAAGAAAGTGTTGACACATCCTGAGCATATATCCAGGACATTTCACGTTGTTAGAACATAAAACATAATGCAATTTAAATGTTATCTGTATTTAGAATTAAAGTTAGTATTAATGAAAAAGAAATCCTACCTTCCTATTATATTAGAAATAATCCATCTCCACAAACCTTGAAGTAGTGAAGGCTGATTCGTCACAACCAATCAATAAGCTTAATAAAAGTGAAGCAGAAATGTGGATTGAAACTGATAAGGCAGTATGTGGCAGACTGTAGCAGACACTATTAGTGACCTGCCCAGTATTTATTCTCTCTTCCTCCTATCAACACCTTGATTATGCTCAGGGCAGCTATTTGCCTGCCAGGGTAAAGTCTCACTTTCTAACTCTCTAGTGTGGCCATATGACACAATTCCAGGCGTAGAGAAGGAAACAGGTATCTACTGTGGACGCTAGAAAGGCTTTTGCTTTTGCTGATAGAAAGAATGGGTATCACTTGCACTGACATCTCTCACCCTACCCTTTCTCCACCATCGCCTTCATCTACTTCAAACATGAATATGATGCATGAAAATACCATAGCCATTTCTGTAAACCTGAAGAGAAATAACATGAGGGAAAGGCTAGGAGAACTGCAGAGATATTAGTCTCCATATTCTCCAGCACAGGCCTCTTGATATTTGACTTAAAATATATATATTTCCTCCTTGCTTTAGCTACATTATTTTGGTACTTGAAGATGTAGATAACCCTAACCATGCATGTGTTACATTAAAAATGTACATGTGGTAAAGATACTTTAAAGTTGAATTCCAATGAACCTTTATTTTAAAGAAAAGAGGTGAATGAAGGCGGTGGATCACCTCTTTACAAGACTGTTTGTAGCCTTTGTTTGGAAAGCAATATAATAAAAAGAAAAGAGGCTAAACTTTGGAATCTGACATACCTGAATTAACATTTCTGCCATTTGCTACCTCTTGGGGTGGGGAGGGAAGTGTGGTTTCCTCACATATAATTTCAACACACATTCACAACAGTGTTATAGGTTTGTTCTGAAGATTGCATGCGATGATCACATAGTATGTAATCAACACATGTTGATTCTCTTCTTCCATTCAAAACTGATAATTTTTATATAAAAAGGAGCCTTGATCTGCCTCCCAGGAGGTAATACAATTTCTCATTCTTCACTGGTTTATGGAACGAGGAAAATAACAAGAAAATAAGCTGATATAGGGCTTTTTAATCTAAACTACATATTTCAGGATGTAGTGTAGGGACAATACTGATTCAGTTAAGCCCTTAAACCTTATAGGGGTACCTCCCAAGTAACTGAAAAGTACTGCTTATCATGAAAGACTATGAGATTCTGCAAGATCCCGGCCTAGAGCATTAAATTAGGTTTACTCTGTCGCACTTACCAATGCAGGAAATATAAGGTAAAAGAAAGAGGAATGGTTACCTCTTTGCTATTTAGAACCCCTTAAAAATGACTTAAGGGTTTTTTTTTAAGGATGATAACATGGACTTTTTTAAGAAAGGTGGAAGGTGAATGATCATTCTCATGGCAAAAGGACAAATTCTATAGTTATTCAAGGTTAGCAGTTCCTCTGGTTCATCTAAAATAAAAGTATGTATTTTCTGGTTGCTTTGCAATTAAGAACCATGTTTTGTACCAAAACCCGGTGAATTGCATACTTTAAATGGGTGAATTGTTAGATATGTGAAATAGATATCAATAAAGCTGTGTACAAAAATTAAAATTTAAAAGAAAGAACCACGTGTGTAGAATTTCTTTGGTTAGATTTAGCAAAATGTAATTGGAAAGAAGTAATCCATAATTAATCTATTAAAATATTTCTTAAAGTTTGTTCTAAGAAACATCAGTTCCACAAGATGCTTTGGTAAAGTTTCCTGTGGTTAAATAATTTTGGGAAATATGGTATAACACATGGTCCCATTGGAGATTTAAACAGTACATTATTATAGGCTCTAAGAAGCCTCCCTCTATGGAAACTATTTAACATTTAGCTGAGCCCAAAGCCCAGAATTATTCCAAATGTCTTTGACCGTGAAAGTTGTTCTCCTAGTAATACCTATTAACCTCCTACACAAAGAGTGTAGTTTGAGACACACTTCAGAAATTGCTGATGTCTAGTATAGTGTGGTAGCCATATAATTATAGTGATACCTATAAAAGCAAGAGTAACGTGAAACATATTCTGCTGTCCATTCAGTCTGTCCAGGCAGTCAGATAGATAATTAAGCTGAGATAGACGGCTTACACCCGACCAGATTAAAGGGGAGAGACTGATGTTGAGATTTTCTTTTTCAGCCCTAGATTTGTACACTCTGTTGATTTTACTGTTATTTGGAGGAAAATGTTAGCATACATACACATGTATATACATATATATATATATATATACATATGTGTGTGTGTATATGTGTGTGTGTGTGTGTATATATATATATATATATATATATAAACAATTTAGGGGTATGAAACAGCACTATATTAAACATTTTGAGATTCTTCTCTCTGTAAGGAATTCTGCTGCTAAAAGAAGAGAATATATGACTTTGGTCTTTCAGAGTCCAGTGTGCAAGAAAGAGGAGGGTGGTGAAAAACAATTTTCCAAAACAACATGTTTCTCCTGAAATATAACAACCTCTCAAATGAATAAAGAATACCAAGATGGAAACTTTAGCATTATCTGAAGTGATTAGCTGTGATTTCAATTATTTTTTGAAATCTATGTTTCATCTGAGAGTAAGGTATGATAAAAGAATATGAAGATTTTACTCAAATGGGAATTACTCAGTAAATTTTGGTGTGGGAAAGCAATTGTATTGCTGTTCAACATAAGATTTTTATTTTATTATTTTATGATATGTAATAATTATATATGGATTATCTATTGTAGGCCAGAAAGCAAGCTGGATAGTGAGAAGAATTCCCTTTATTGTTTTTTAAGAAAAGATTATCATTATCTCATGGGAGTTTGTAATCTAATTAGAAAGACAAGATATATGCCCATCAAACAGGTAACAACACAAGAGAGATATGATTAAGTGCCATGATAAATGACGAGTAATAAAGGGAGCAGGTGCTATAAAAGGATTAGAGAAGAAATAAACTTTCACTATTTTCATGGATATAAAAAACCCTAAATTTTAAAAGTAACCTGATTTAAGTGAATTTAACTTGTTGTTTCGATTTTGTATATGTAAGGCTTTATAGAATCGGGACTCTTCTCACCAGGTATCCAGAGAGAGGACAGAACAGGCAGTTCTGTCCCTGCCATCTGCCAATGGTTCCTGCTGCAAATCAGGCGACAGTATATATATCTGCTACACTATTTGTATTTGCATTGGGGTTCAATATTTTGAGAATGAGATGCAAGAAACTGTGAAATACCCCGTCTCATTATCTAAACTTTCAGTCTGAGGTCTAGCCATCCCTGAACAATCATGGTCCAGCGCTGAAAGTAAAGATGTATCTACAGAAGCACAAATTGTAACAATAACACTTTGCATTTCTGAAACATCTTCTATTGAAATAGCTCATTCTCAGCACTGTTTACAAGCATTAATTCAACCTCACAAGAGAAATAATTTGCAAGAAATAGGTTAACTGTCTGGCTTGACACAGCACAGTAACTAAAGTCATTACGAAGTACAGGATTTCTCACTGCTAGCCCAGTGCTTTGCCGTAAGCAAAAACTATTTGAATTCCTTTTAAAATTTTACTTCAAACACTAACATACTACTATCATAATAAGTTATAAAGTCATCAGTATAGATACAGAAAAATAATCTAAAAAACTTTTCTTATGGCCTCTGTCTTATTCCTATCACTCACAATCTTTTCCTGGTAAAGTTTTTCCTGTGTGTCAGGATTCACTGACATGAAAATCATTATTTTGAAGAGAAAAATGTTCAAATGTGGAAAAATGTTCAATGATAGGATGAAAACATATGAGGAAGGTCTAAGACCTCACAGGTAGACTTTTTCATTAAATTTCTCCTCCGGCTTCTTAATGAAATTAGTGATCATCAGCCCATGGTAGACAACAATGGTGGGTCAGACAAAAATTTGGTATCATTTCCCCTCACTAGTGTCCCTACTGGAAGCCAACTGAAATAATTAGAAGGTCCTGAAGCAGACAGGAAAATGTAGCTCTATGAGAGGGAACAGCAAAGAGGGACTCCGACAATTAGCTTCTACACGTGGAAAACTTTATTACTCACCTTTTCGTTCAGTTAAATACATAAATAAGCATTTTCCATAATCAAGGTACTAGGTGTAGTACTAGGTGTAGAGTCAGAAGTCTTCATAAAAGAAAAACAAATATGCTGAAAGAAACAGTAACAGAGGTACAAATATATCCATTTATTCAACACATTTGGAGCAACTATAATAGGCATGACCAGAGTTTCTTGAAAGTAGTGGTGCTTTGCAAGTATCATGGGAAACTTTAGAATTTAGCTGGGGTAGTTTTTGGTTGTCACAGAAACTGGAGGAACTCCTGGTATTTCCTGTATAAGTATCCAGAGACACCGGACATACAACATTTAGGACAGTCTCAAAGAAGAACTGTCCCAATCCGGCATGACTTTCAAATAAATATCCCTCACGTGGCTAAGAAACTGGTTTATAATTGAGGTTAGAACCTATCTCCATATTGTATACATGGTACAAGGAGTGATTTACACAGTTTTAATAGATACTGGATTTCCTGAGTGCAAATATATTAATCAAATAAATATTTTATACAATTCGATTGAGAATTTACCAATACATGGTCACTATTTTGGAAAATCCCATCATCAAAGGCTATGCCATGGCATTTGAGTCAACAAAACAACATGGTGCGTCCTACTGTGTGTGCCATGGCCCAGTGACGCCATGCATACATGTGTGTGTGCCTACTTTATCACGTCTCCTCATGAAGTCATGCCTAAACAGTTACATATTGAAATACATGGCACTTTATTGCCATTAATTACATCTTTTGTCTATTATAGTTAATCACTGACTTTTTAAAAATTATGTGTGTTAGGTAGCTTATATTATATACTAAATTCAATTAAGGATAGTAAAGGTATACTACATTTAGTTGTTATAAATAATATCACCTATTATTTTTATAAACAGCATTGTATATTATTTGTTATAAATAAGATTGAATATTATCATCAAAAAGCAGGTGAGCCTGTGCTATGCACCAGAGATAACGGGGCAGGGTGTGTGTGATGGTTCTTGTCATCTCATTGCAGATAGTGTGGTTTCAAAAACAAGTATCAAGCCAATAAGCATACAGATACATGTAAAATCACAAAGTCCTAAGCGTTCAAAGGAAATGAATTAAAAGAATAGCAGTGGAGGACATTATTTGCATGGCATAGAGTCAGTGTAAGCTTCTCTAACTAAAAAGAAAGACCCACAGATGTCTAGGAGTTATCGAGGGGATACACTCTAAGCAGAGGGCAGAGCATGTACAAATACAGACAATCACTATGTACAAGAGAAGAAAGGAGTTAAACCAGGTTGAGGAATCAGGAAACACACATAGGAAGAAGCAGCTTCTCCATGTCCCCAGTTCTTCCGTGTATAATTCCTCCACCTCCCTAAGTGCATTTTCTTTTTTGTTGTTTTTTGTTTCTTTTTAACATCTTTATTGGAGTATAATTGCTTTACAATGGTGTGTTAGTTTCTGCTTTATAACAAAGTGCATCAGTTATACATATACATATGTTCCCGTATCTCTTCCCTCTTGCGCCTCCCTCCTTCTCACCCTCCCTATCCCACCCCTCTAGGTGGTCACAAAGCACCAAGCTGATCTCCCTGTGCTATGCGGCTGCTTCCCACTAGCTATCTGTTATACGTTTGGTAGTGTATATATGTCCATGCCACTCTCTCACTTTGTCACAGCTTACTCTTCCCCCTCCCCATATCCTCAAGCAGATTAAATCCCCACAATCAACTTGATGTACCCTGCATTTTCTTTTAAAAGGGATTCCGATTTCTACTCAGGGTCTATTTAATGGACCTCAAACTTCTCCTAAGAAGGAAGAAATATAAAGCATCACTCTGGTTATGTACCTTGCTTAAATGCCTTGAGATAGATTAAAGTATTCTAATATTTTCTCCAGGTGAATGCCATCTGAATTGACAAATTGGGATTTCCACTCTGTCCTCCACATTTAGCATGGTCTTGCCTAAATGCTGAAGCAAATGACTTCTTGCCTAAGGGTTTGAAAATAACAAAGTCAAGCAATATGCATCCGGCACTCCCCCTGGATCACTTGATCAAAAAATATATTAAGTAGTGCTGTTTTCATAACTACCATTGTGGGGACACTTCAGTGTTAAGAGAGGGAACATGAGACTAATTCCTATTCTTATAATGCAATCCAGTGAAGAAAATTCACTGAGGAGGATTTGTCTCATAAACTACAAATATACAGGAGGTGACTCCAAACACCCCAAGGCTTGTTTATAAGTGTTTACATGAAAGGAAACCATCTAGTTCTTGAGGCCAGTTATCTTCCCCTTTTGTAAACTCTCACTCACTTGGGGTGGAGGCATGAGGAAAATGCAGTCAGTTGGAGACCTTTCTATGAATCTCCTTCCTAAGTGTGGAGTAATTCAGAAAAATGGAGGAGAGTCAACTCTCAGGCTCTTACCCAATAGCATTTTTTCCTTCTTCACTACCTCTATTTTATTTTTAACAGAGCCAGAAGGAAACATATCCTTATCTGATTCTGGGTTGGAGAGGGTCTTTAGTGAAAGATTTGACTAGCTATGACATATCTGACATGTAAGCTAACTGGGATAGGGGGAGGGTGTTCCCTATACCCCCTTTGCCACCCTTACCTTCCTTTCATTAGTCAGCTGATCACATTCCTTTTTACCTAATATGTCAGGAAGACAAGAATTAGAACCCTGACTGATTTCTTTGGAAAGGCTGTAAATCTTTACTTCAAAAATTAATCCAAGAGACAAGGAATTGCTATCTCACTTTCCAGGCTGGAAAGAAGCTTCATGGTGGGCTCTAAAACAGTAATTTTGAGTTGTAGATCATATAGGTCTTGGAAAAAATCTTTGACTTAAATGGGTCAGGAATGTGTTTTTGAAAATATTCAAAAACAAAAACTAAATAAAATATTTCTGCTTCAGGAGAACCTCCATAAGATATAGTTCTTTATTTTCAGAAATTGTGTTGCATTGTGTTTAACATTTGTGAAATGTGAAGTATAAACTCCAAATTTCTAGTCTATAGCCTCAATGTGGGATCAATAAAATAGCACACAGACACCTGTAGATCCTAGGGAAAAAATTACACCAAACTTTAAGAGGTTCTACGATATTCCTTAAGGTATATGTAAAGATAGGTGTGTGAATCTATGTATAACATGTCAGGGTCAGTCTACTGCTGCTTAGAAAGACTCTGGGCTTGAATGTTTCTATTCTCAATGCAGAACCTTGATAGTATTTTTTTTTTTAACCCACATTTGTTTATTTATTTTTGGCTGTGTTGGGTCTTCGTTTCTGTGCGAAGGCTTTCTCTAGTTGTGGCAAGCGGGGGCCACTCTTCATCGCGGTGCGCGGGCCTCTCACTATCGCGGCCTCTCTTATTGCGGAGCACAGGCTCCAGACGCGCAGGCTCAGTAGTTGTGGCTCACGGGCCTAGTTGCTCCGCAGCATGTGGGATCTTCCCAGACCAAGGCTCGAACCCGTGTCCCCTGCATTAGCAGGCAGATTCTCAACCACTGCGCCACCAGGGAAGCCCCGTGATAGTAATTTTAAGTCCTAGGTTGCAACATTCCTAGACAATGTCTTAGCTGGAAATCTACATTTGGATTGCATATATTCTATCTGGTGACACGGAAGTTAGAATGCAGACTTTGGGATTAAGACGCAGATTATGTGGTCTATAGGTTGGTAATGAATAAAGGCCGAGAGAGAAGACAATTCAAGTTTCGTGTTAACAAGACCTTCAACCCACAGTGGCTTCCTAAAACCACTGACTCAGAGCATTTCTTTGGAAAGAATCCAGTAGAAATTGAGGCCTCTATCTGCTTTGCCTCCTGATGTATCCTTTCCTTTCTTACAAGCAAAACCTTGCCAACACCATGAATATGAGTCCAAATGTTTCATATCTTCTGTACCACAAACCTATAAGGCTCTTGGTCTCTCATATTGTACATGTGCATTATTCTAGAAAGAGTCCTAATATTCACGTTATTGGGAGAGGATCATCACCCAAAGAGAGGGCCAAACAAAATGCTCTATAAAGCACAGCTTCCGGGCTTCCCTGGTGGCACAGTTGCTGGGAGTCTGCTTGCTAATGCAGGGGACACGAGTTCGAACCCTGGTCTGGGAGGATCCCACATGCCGCAGAGCAACTAGACCCTTGAGCCACAACTACTGAGCCTGCGCGTCTGGAGCCTGTGCTCCGCAACGGGAGAGGCCGCCATAGTGAGAGGTCCGCGCACCGCGATGAAGAGTGGCCCCGGCTTGCCACAACTACAGAAAGCCCTCGCACAGAAACAAAGACCCAACACAGAAAAAATTAATTAATTAATTAATAAACTCCTACCCCCAACATCTTCAAACAAAAAGAAAACCACAGCTTTTCTCCTTAATAAAAAAAAGCACAGCTTCCCTTAGCCATTCCATTCAAAGCTTCATATTAGAAACCTCTTTGCTAACACTGGCGAAATGGGGACGATCTCTCTAACCGTGTATTTTCATTTTATGTTCAGTCAGTCACATAATCATGATTATGCACTCATACAAACACCTAGTTAATCTAAATATTCCAAGCGGACCCCCACGTCCAAGGTCCTTCAATACACCTGACAGCATTCTTTGAGAGGCTCTGTTAATTCACATTTCTCCACCTTGCTCTTCGTTTGATGATCCCAGGGACTTCCTGAACTAGCTTCAGGCAGTTATTTCTGAGTTGCCTACAACACGAGCATATCCTTAAGGCTAAATAAAACTGAAAAGCAGCTGCTTAAGATTTTCTGAAATGTGTGAAAATGCCTACATAACTCATTTCTACAAATGAGTATGTTAAAACCCATTGTAAAAACCCATTGTACAGAAACCCACCAAAGCACCATCCCTCTGGTCACATCACACTCTGAATTTTGAGATAATGCCCACAAATTTGCTGTAGATGGAGATATTTTTCCAATCTTCAGATTGATCGGATACTTAGAAGAGACATTAATAATGCTTAAAGACTCCTCCCACAAGGATTAACCGCGTAGGGACTGAACAATGATGAAAGATGGCTTTAAAATAAAAATCTTGCCGAGTGCCTCAAAGAAGTCACCGTTGAGATCAGAGTCAAAAAGATGGGTGAAATTTCTCTATCTGCTGGGATGCTTCCACAAGAAAATGTAGCACCTACTAGTATTAGTATTCCAACATGTTTTTCAATATTTCATGTTTCCAAAAGGAAAGAAGAGAAAATTAAATTCCCAAGCTTCTTCCTAAAACTGACACAGGATGCAGTTGTGGCTAATATATTTTTAACAAGATACTGTAAAAAATCATCAGTTAACCCGAGACAACAAAGTATACTTCGGTTACTTAATGACAGAAACAAGAAAAATATCTGACAACCCTCATCTTCATATTAAAACCAGATTCATCAATTCTTAAATAAGTACCACAGACTTCTACAGGATGTTCATTTCTAAGGATATGGCTTACTGTTGTGGAATTGATGCAGCCCTATCTAGAGACCAATTTTATTCAATATTTTCAGTGATCATCCTGGGAAATCAAGAAAGAACCTTGAAGAAGTTATTAAATACATTCTGCTGTCCTGAAATACTATCCCTGTTCAACAGATGGTAAATGTGTTCAGAGGTCCTAGCTGCAGTAATTCAGGAATTGCTGTATGCCAATCATTCTGCCCCACGAGCAACCACCCTATTAAGATATGCAGGAGATCATGGGCCTCCTCTCAGCCTGCCCAATCATCTGGACTAACAGTCAGCCTAAAGGCACTTGGCTCTGAAGGAAATCTAGCAAAAGAGAAACTCTGTCAGGATCACATATTGAAAAGAATCCTGAATTCAGCTTTAGTCGAAGGACAGTAGTTAGCATTATATTAGAAAATCCAATGAAGAAAGCATGCACACTTCTTAGGGATGCAACTGGGTACTACGGATCATTCATTTACATATATGCAGTTTAGCAATAGTTTACGATTTACCTCACAATGATGCTACTCTAACTCTATAGCAAGTAGAACACATCCTGCTTCCAGACCACATTTATCAGCATCATTTCTCAGAGAACTGTCCATATTAATGAGTTCCCAGCATAGAAATTCCAAAATCAACAAAGCTCTTATTCCTGAACTTCAGCCCAGCATCTGAACAAGGGACAGAAGGAAACCTATAGGGAGTTGCTCCACGGTGTGTGTGTGTATGTGTGGCAGGAGGGAGCAGAGACTAGCAAGAAGAGGCAAAATATGCAAAGCAAGGATGAAGCTGAGTAACATGGTTCTAGGGGGGGGGAAGGGAACAAAGATTAACTCCCTCTGAGTGCATTCTGATAGGCTTTTTGCTTGTTCGTTTTTGTTTAGCAAAGGTAGAATGCATGACCTGAAAGAAAAATGAAGGACAAACATTCATTCGTCTACTCTTCTTCTTTGCCTAATACTTTTACAGAGCTTCATCCACCCAACCACACTGGAGGAAGGGGCTGCACGTAAGGTGTTAGTAGGGCCTTCTTATGAAACAGAGGAGCTTAGGATACAAGTAATTTGGTGAATGACCATACCTGGAGAACAGTTTATCAAACGAGATGGACTTTGCAATGCACTCCCCTCCCACCATGTCTTTCTTCCTCTTGATAGCACTGGCGATATGATGGCAACAACTCTGTGGGCTTTCATCACTAGCAGACAAAACAAGTGTTGAAGTCTGGAACTCCTTTTTCCAGGCTTCCTCCTTGCCCCCAACCCCACCTCTTACAGCAGTCATCAAGTCACCGCCAATAAACTCCTCGGATTTTCAGAAATGTGTTTGAAAATCACTGACCTACTCTAATCCAAACAGATGCAATCCAGTCTAACCCAGAAGTTGAGAAAACCTGCCCTAGTACTCATGTACTAGTAAATAGAGGACCAGGATTTACGGTCAGGTCTCCAAACTATTAGTACAATGCTTTGTCTACACCTCAAATTAAAGAAAGGATTAGAACCATGCACAGCTAGATGCTGTGTCTGGATAGGGATGTAGGGCAGCACTATGAAGTGGGGCAGGGAGATCTTTGATTGTATATTGTCCATATTAGGAAGACAATGAAAGAGAACATTTAAAGAACTTACCTAAATTTACTCAGTGAATGAATTAGTGGTATATGGCTCAAAATCCATGCTTGAACCATTATGCTACTACGTTACGCTACCAGCACTATTTACTTATTTATTTAAACATCTTTATTGGAGTATAATTGCTTTACAATGCTGTGTTAGTTTCTGCTGTATAACAAAGTGAATCAGCTATACATATACATACATCCCCATATCTCCTCCCTCTTGCGTCTCCCTCCCACCCTCCCTATCCCACCCCTCTAGGTGGTCACAAAGCACCAAGCTGATCTCCCTGTGCTATGTGGCTGCTTCCCACTAGCTATCTATTTTACATTTGGTAGACCAGCACTATTTAATCCTTAGCAATTTGGTAAGTTCATTTATTTTAATAGCAAAATTTTTTAAAAGCACTATTATCTGTCTACATTTCAGATTTTTCAAGTCTATTCATCTTTTCCTATTTTTTATAATGGGGTTTGAATATAAACCCATGTAATATTCTAATACTTTATTCTTTTTAAAATTCTGAATGATTGAATATCTTTTCATAATAATTTTTTTTACTTTAAACTTTTTTTCCTTATTTTTATTGCTTTGGAAATCCTTCCATGTCACAAAAGCCACTATTTTTCCCATTATCTTTTAATGTTTAAATTCCTATTTCATTTGAAATGCATTTGCTACAAAATGAGGAACTAGCTTCATTTTTTTCAAATCGTGACCCAACAATCCCTGAATGACTTAACTCAGTTTGAATTGTCTTTCCTTTCCCCACGGATCTGTACTGCCAGTTAAGTAATCTTGGAGAAACAGAATGTTCAGTTTCCTCAACTGCAAATAGGGATTAATGAAAGTATCTCATAGAGCTTGTGTGAGGAGTAAATGAGTTAACACATATAAAGCTCCGAAGATCACCTGTGCCATGGCAGGTTAAGTATCATGTGAGTGTTAGCTATCCATCATCTTTTAATATCCTCAAATATCTATTTAGTAAACTTTAGAATAACTGTGGAAAGTTTGAGAAATTATCTGTACATTTGGTTGGAAAAGGCGTAAGATTTGAAAACTAAGGTGGAAAGAACTTACACATTTGTAATATTTATGGAACAATGACATGTCTCCAGTTATAAAAACAGAGAGATGTATGTCTTACACTACAGTTTGTAATTCATGTAAATAATCTTAATCCTCACTACCATCTGTTGCCATAGTTATAAATTTATTTTTTTATATATATTATGTGGGATTTTCTGTCATGTGGAAAAAGTACTGTTTTTTAAATATTTATTTTATGTAAGTAGCCAAATATCAAAAAAAACTTACTGTTAATTCCAAACAATGTTTTTTGTAGTTGTTAACTCTCTCAGGCTTCTCCACGTAGTAGTCATCCTTTACATAAATAGAGAACATTTTGTTTCTTCCTTTCCAATAGCCCTAACCTCCATATCTTATTAGCTAAAATTTCCTGGAATACACCAAACAAGATTTATCACAGCAAACACCTTCATCTTGTTTCTTATTTAATAAAAATGTTTCTAGGTTTTCATTGTGAAGAGTGACATTGATTTTCCTTAACTTGCAAGAAAACATAAAGAGCTTAACAATAATATGTTTTAAATGACATCAAACAGCATTTAGAGATCTGGTGAGATAAACAGTTTTACCGTTTAACCAACAGTAAGATTTAAGAATTTTTTCCATATTAAATTATGCATTCCTAGAATAAACTCTTCAAATCATATATTCTACTTATATATTGATGAAGTTGATTTGTTTTATTTAGAATTTTTATGATTTTGTAGAATTTTTAATTTTTTGCTACTTTGCAAAGTTTGCAGTCATTATGGTATCATGATTATGTAGCTTCATAACAATAGGTAGAGGTATTTGCTTTACCCAGAATTTTATTTTTGGGGGCTTTTAAAAAGTTAATATGAGAATTAACTTTACCTTAGCACTTTCAAATAAGCTGCCTATAAAACCACGTAGAGCAAGAACCTTTTAAAGAGGGAATTCTTTGGTATTTTAATTATTTTTTCAGTATTTATAAATTTAATCTTTTAGTGAATTTTGATAATTACAATTTCCTAATAACTCATCCAATATATTAGGATTTGAAATGTATCCAAGTGGACTTTACAAAGCAAATTTTATTTTGTTTTATACATTTATTTATTTATATATGTATGTCTGTCTGTCTGTCTGTCTGCGTTGGGTCTTCGTTGCTGTGTGTGGGCTTTCTCTAGTTGTGGTGAGCGGGGGCTACTCTTTGTTGTGGTGTGCGGGTTTCTCATTATGGTGGCTTCTCTTGTTGTGGAGCACGGGCTCTAGGCCCACAGTTTTCAGTAGCTGTGGCTCGTGGGCTCTGGAGTGCAGGCTCAGTAGTTGTGGCGCACAGGCTTAGTTGCTCCGCGGCATGTGGGATCTTCCCGGACCAGGGCTCGAACCCGTGTTCCCTGCATTGGCAGGCGGATTCTTAACCACTGCGCCACCAGGGAAGCCCCTTATTTTGTATTAAATCTCCTCCTTATCAATAGTTGTAGCCCCTTTATCATTCATAATGTTGCATATTTTGTTTTCTAGTTTTAATTAAAATTTTCAGACATTTGTCCATTATGTTGATTTTATCCAAAGATTTTCTGTATTATTTTTCTGTTTTCAGTTAATTAATTTATGCTGTCATTTGATTTTCTCTTTCCTTCTGTTTTTCACTTTGTATTCAAAATGTATAAAATATTTTAATGAAAGAGTATGATTTAATGAATTTTTATAAAAGTAACATTACCCAGTTATTTCATTTTAATTAAATTTGGTATTTAAAGTGAATATAAATAATTTTAATTTAAATATGCTGAAGTTCCAATACTGCTATTTAATATGAATTGTAATTTCTAGTTCACTTTGTATTTGAAAAAAATAGTCATTCAAAAATGTTTAGCAAGTAGATTCAAAAATGTTTAGCAAGTAGATTTAAAAAGACTATAGACTCCAGCAGTGAATCTGGGGAAGTAACTCAGTAAAATTCCAGAAAATACCATCTGCTGATACTTTTTTCAAACAAGATGGCATCTGAAAAGGTATTTTTAAGATATTATCTTTAGTTGTGACTCTGTAGTAAATGTCTAACCAGCTTGGTTGAATATTATAAATGAATAACACATCAGACAATGTAGATTATCTACTTCTAAAATCCCAAAGGTGGTAGGCTTTAAGTACTCATTTCTTCAATCCCTTCATTTTTTTTTTTTTTTTTTTGCGGTACGCGGGCCTCTCACTGTTGTGGCCTCTCCCGTTGCGGAGCACAGGCTCCAGACGCGCAGGCCCTGCGGCCAGCCGCTCTGCGGCGGCATGTGGGATCCTCCCGGACCGGGGCACAAACCCGCGTCCCCCACATCGGCAGGCAGACTCTAAAGCACTGCGCCTCCAGGGAAGCCCAATCTCCCTACCTTTTATGGTGAGCTGCACAAAGGAAACAGGAGTCTCTTGCACAAAGGAAACAGGAGCCTCTTCCACTACCAGATACCCCGAGTGTAGAACATTTCCTGGAATATGGCAACAGCTCAACAAATGTTTGTTTAATTAATGCATGAAGCCATTTGTTGACCTTGGAGGCTACATACAGGCCGGTTGCACTATTAAGTCTTGAAGACTAAATAAAATAGCCACCAAAACCAGATGCGGATATAAGGAATTCAAGACTGAAACGATGGAGGAGATGTCTTTAGCATGGGAGACTCACTACTGCTAGAGTTTAAGGAGTGTAAGAAAGGAGTATAGGTTAAGGAGGAAAGAGGCTAGAAGATAAGGGGCACTGCATGTCAAACCTGAAAGTGTTGACTTTATCCTACTATCTATTCCAGACTTTTGAAAGAGGTAGATATGAGTTTGAGAGAAATCACTTTGGTAGCTGTTTGGGGAATGAACTGGGGAGAGAGTCTAAGGTCACACTGATGGTTACCAGTGGAGCTACAGCTGGAATATATTTTCCACTGTACATTGTCTCATTTCTGAGAAGCACACTTTTCAATTTAGACTGAAAAGGAGCAACAGCCATTCATTTGGTCAATTAAGGGCCCACTTTTGTGGGATTCCTGGAGGTTTGTCTATCAGATTGCTTAGAAAGGTAAAAGGAAGCCACTGTAACTAGTAGGTGTCAGTGCTCAGATCCCAGATGTTTATTGCCTTCAAAGATAAAAAGCTTGTTAACAGTAAGCATGGAGGTTACAGATAACAAGCTGCTCAGTCCTCTTGTCTCCACCTGGTACTTTTCCTTGAATTAATTTTTTTAATCTCACTTTGCTAAAATAATTATATTTACCTTTGAAAAAGACAACATATGTAAACTGGCTTTCAGCAATGAAAATAATTTTTATGTCTAAGATTTGTTTGGCAGGAATTTTGGGTGGGGATACTAAGAAATTATCTTCCTAATACACAGCAAGAATGTATAACCCATTGAATTGGAGATGGTGTCTTTGTAAGCCACTGATTTAATTTGTTTTTAATTTACAGCCATCCTCATCTAAAAGGATTTACAAAGCTTTATATGTCAATTAGTTTGGGTAACTAAAAAATAATCAATATTCATTCAGTTCTCTATTGCAGTTATAAATTTCTTCTGAGAACATACCAACATCCACATAAAACAGAAAAATCTGACACAATATGAATCTCTATAAATCCTATTTGGGTGTCTTCCAAATTTTCTTTTCTCATGTAGCCAGTTAAAATTAACCCAAATGGAGCAGCTGAGCTTCACTTAAGTTAGCTTAGGGTTGATTTTTTTTTTAATGGAATTGTAGAATTTGTTTAAGGATTATTATTTAATATACTGGTGTTTTAAGAAAAAGAACATTGGATTACTGTCTCACACACACGAGTGACGTATGTGAGTGAATTATAATATTTTTAGTAAGAAAAGGATATTTGAAATATGGACAAGAATGAAAGTAATTCCAAGATTTTCATTAAAGGACACCAATTTCTTCAAGATTCTGATTTTTTATTTTACTAAACCCGTGTTTTTAAATGTATTGATCAATTTAGGTATTACACCACTTAATAATTGTCTGTTAATACATTTATCTCCTTTACCAATAGACCATGAGCTCCCTCAGGACAGAGGTTTGGTTCAGTGTTTTGACACTGCACTGGTTGCAATGCCTTGGACATAGTTGGCACTCAGTAAGTGTTGGTTGACAAATAATTTCAGGCACAGAAAATGCAGTTGCTCTCATTAACACTTCAGCACTGGAAGAGACTATCAGAATCATCGTCCAGCCTAACTCCATCTTACAGATAAAGGAATACTCTGATCAGAGGAGACAGGTACCTTTTTGATAAACACAAAGCTCCCCAGGTCTCCCAACTCCTATTCCATTTTTTTACCTTAAAAAATTTGAGATTTGAGTATTTTGCCCCAATACCTAGAAGTGAGTTTCAAAATATGACATATATCAATTCAATTCAATGTTCAGATATCAGGGACCAGGTATCAGGAGCCCAAATTACAAAAGTTGAGAGAGTCAACCGCCAACTCAGTGGCACATGTCCTGCTTTTGATAGGCACGACCGTGTTTCTGTAAGAGAACATCATAGCCTCTGAGTCTGTTATGGGGATAATAGAATGAGAACTATTTTTCCTAGACTCCTTAGGTAATATTCTAACTTGAAAATAAAGTTCTCCTCTCAGTGAGAACATTAAAGGAGACATGTGGAAAACAGTTATTTGTGGTA
Source organism: Delphinus delphis (assembly GCF_949987515.2). Taxonomy (NCBI): domain Eukaryota; kingdom Metazoa; phylum Chordata; class Mammalia; order Artiodactyla; family Delphinidae; genus Delphinus; species Delphinus delphis. The sequence goes on from NC_082686.1 coordinate 63,927,999, forward strand.
GAGACTATTTACCAAAATCTGTTTCCTCCTCTTCCTGGAAAACAGGCAGACAACATTTCCTAGTGCTCAACGCATTGAAGTGTAACCAGGTGATTTAGTTCTACTCAATGAAACGTGCTCAGAAGTGATGCACAGCACTTCCAAGATTCACTATAAAACAGCCCCTTGCTTATCCATTTTTATTTTTTATGGAAAGATTTAACTCCTAGGGCAAACTTCTAAGTCATGTGTTAAGGTCGTTAGAAAGATCAGTAGTCTGGTTTCTGAATAACAAGAGGCTTCCTGTTTACCTGAAACTCCCTTGGACTATGAGACCCATACTCCTATTGTATTCAACCTCTGCTATACTGTGGGGAGGGGAGGTGCCTATTACAGCAACGAGTGTTACTTTTATCTCAAATTTCTGCAGTGGAGGAAAATGCCTTATTCTTATTAGTTAAAACTCCCAACACCTGGACTATGCAGTGAAAATAGACTCACACTGACCTTCTTTCCCCTTTTTCTAGCAGATATATGAAAATCTAGCATAGGGCAGGTTTCACTGAGCCATCACCGCCATGAGCTAATTAAGGTCTCGTTGGGCCTCATCCCTTAGGGCAGTGGTTCTCAAACTCCAGTCTTCAGCAGAATCACCTTGCAGGTTTGTTAAACCAGGTAAGCACTACGACTGGGTCTTTCCTCCAGGATTTGATTTTATTAGGTCTTGGGTGGAGCCTGATATTTTGCAATTGCAACAGGTTTCCAGAAGATGTCTTTGAAACTGGTCCAGACCTCACACTTTGAGAACAGCTATAGGGCTTCTAGATTACTCCTAAACGTATTTTACCCCGTATTTTCAAACACCCGTCATATATAACCAATTAGCACCCTCTCAAAGTTGTACTATCTGCTTAACAATACACCTGATGCAACACTGAAATAGAGACAACAGGATCTCATACCACCTGCTTCGCTAACAAGGGGCTGTTTCTCAGTGCTGAAATGGTCAAAAATAGCACTTGAGTTCTGATAGTGGGTCTGGAGATAGAAAAATTAGTTTATAGGTAAATTAAGTCCTCTTTATAGAATGAAAAGTAAGGTGAAATCTCATTTGAAGATGAGAAGCAGAGATGAGATGTTAAGGGGATAAAGATATTTATAGGCCATGGTTCTGGGAGGCTGGCTGGAGAATAAGGCATCCTTATTAAAGATTGACCAGAGGGATAAATAGAATCTCACCCTAGCATGAGAGGAAGCAGACAGCCAATTCCCCAGCAGAAAGCCCATCAAAAGTTTTTACCAAAAAAAAAAAAAAAAAACAAAAACCTTCAGCCAAAAGGAAAAGGCATCTCTCTACTACCAAGCACAACTCTGCCTTCCAAACATCAGGAAGCTCACTCCCCACGTGGCAGCAATTTTCAGACTGCTCCAAATTTATACCTGGTCTCCAAGGCAGTGGTACCAGCCCAGAAGTGATGCTCGCAGCCTCACGGCCCTGCCAACCAGAACATGTGTAAAGAATGAGAGGGAATATCTTGTGCAGTAGCTATGTGATGGGGTGGAGTGGGACCTACACAAGCCAGGAGGATGAAGTCAGCCTTCAAAGATCCACTAAAGCCGAACTTCAAAAACAGTGGCAGAGCTGTGGGTTGCTGACAGACAGGCAAGTCTTGTTTATAAGAATCTAGGAGAGGGAGACCTTTTAAAGCAGAGGCTTGGGGAGACAGAATCTAAGAAGCAGAGTTGAATAAACATTGACAGAGCTGTAAACAACCAAACACATCTTTGTTTGGGAAAGCAAGGAAAGGTTACACATCAGTTTCTTTAGTTGAATTAATGGAGAAGGGTTCTCGTTAGCAACAATCTTCAAAGCAAAGGATGACAAATTGTAAATTTGAAACGAAAAATACTTCTAAATGGATACTGGACCCAAATGATGCCTATATTTAATGACAATGAGAGCCTAAATTTATATGGTGCTCCACAATTTTTTGAATGATATTATCTCACTTAATATTCATAACACTATGAGGTACGCAATAGGAGCCCAATTTTACAAGCGAGAAAATTCTTTCATTAATATCCAAAGTTTCCAACTTCACTTACTCTTTCCACTTCTGAAATCTTTACATCTTAATCCAAGTAATAATATACCTAATTAAATCTGAACAAAACAGTGTATTTCACTATTGCCCTTGGCGATACAGTGTCTATAAAAAAGGGATGCCTTTCTCACAATATCATCCAACATGCCTTCCTACTATGGATGGAAAATTTTAGACAATTCCTTTGCTCTGCTAGAAAAAGAATATCTGCTGGGCTGAATGCTGCCTGGAAGACTGACCCTATTTACTCAAAAGATGTATGATTTCTATCTCACATAATATCAAATACTCTCTGTGCTATAGCGGTTGGTATTAAAACTTGAGCCCTTGTATTAAAAAGCTACTTCTCGGGCTTCCCTGGTGGCGCAGTGGTTGAGAGTCCGCCTGCCGATGCAGAGAACATGGGTTCGTGCCCCGGTCCAGGAAGATCCCACATGCCACGGAGCAGCTGGGCCCGTAAGCCATGGCCGCTGAGCCTGCGCGTCCAGAGCCTGTGGTCCGCAACGGGGGTAGGCCACAACAGTGAGAGGCCCGCATACCGCAAGAAACAAAAACAAAAAGAACAACAACAACAAAAAAAGCTACCTCTCTAGAGCATTGCTCTGTAACTGTTACCTGCCTTGCCTCAGAGGGACTATACAGCTACACTGCACAACCTCAGCAGCAGCATAGCCATCACTATCACTGACATTATCACCATCTCTCCCACCCATCCCTGCAAATGGCTTTACATCTAATGAAGTTCACTTAAACCAGAGTCACCACTAGAGCAGGTACGCTGGGTAACACAGTACACAGAGCCATTTAGAGTCATGAATGAAAATCTGGAAAGTCTCACGGCCTTTTGAAACCCTCATTTAGTAGATAATGACTACATGTGTGGGAACTCTTAAGATAGATAAGTAATCCTTATTTATTTACAAAATTATTCCCATATGAACACCATTCTTTATTCTGAAGCAGTGTACATAATGGTTAAGTATGCTGGTTCTGGAGCTAGACAACCTAGGTTCAAAACCCAGCTCTGCTACTTTTTGTCTGTGTGCCATTAGACAACTTAAACTTCTCCTTGCCTCTTTGTTCACCAGTAATATGCTAATGATAATAGTATTACTATTAGAATTAAATGAGTTAATACATTTAAACCATTAAGTATTTAATAACAATATTATCATTATTATTATTATTATATGGTACAGCTCTATTTCTCAGAGATCTTTGCTGGAGCTCAGCCTTTGTAACTTTCAGATACCATGAAGCCTCTGTCCACAATCTGTTATTCCATTCCCAGCAACTGTATTCCAAGTAGACTGGTCTTGTGCTATTAGAATTCTGTGCTGGTTTTAAGAGGCCAATGTCATGAGACCATTCTTAACCCTTTTCTCACATGATGATGAAGAGTGAATTTCTAAATAGAAATCAAAGGTGATATAAAAAATGGTACTATCTCCTTTCATCTATGAAAAGACAAATCCTGAGCTCTCCTTTTGTTTCAGACATAATTTTTGAAATAGTCCACTGTATTACTATGTTCTAGAAGGGAGACCTGATGCTCTGTAATGGGACTTCTAGAGGGGCCTATTTGCATGAGTAAATGAAAAGTTAAAAAGGAAGAAACTTACCACTAAAAGAAGATTCAGTTCGCAAAACCTGAACAAACCTAAGAATGATGATTGGGGGAGTGGGGAGGGCAAGTGACACTGTTGGAAGAAAAAGCTATGATTTTAATGATGAATGAAATGCTCTCCAACCCAACTCCATAAACCCACACTTGAGTCTTCTGGGTGCTTGGAAGTTGTGACAGCTTGGGGATGGGGTAGTTTTGTTTTGTTTTGTTGTTTTTCAAACAGCTTAACTGAAGTATAACTGAAATGCAAAAAAACTGCACATTTTTAATGTACACAATGCAATGAGTTTGGACATATGCATACACCTATATATAATAAACCTAACCATCACCTCCAAAAATTTCCTCATGCCTCTTTGGGCTTTGTTTTGTTCTGTTTTGTGGTAAGAACACTCACCATGAGATCTACCCTAAATACTTCACAAGCATAATACAGTATTGTTAACTACAGATGCTATGTCATATCAGAGAGCTCTAGAACTTACTCATTTTGCGTAACATAAACCTTATAGGATTGAACAACAGCTCTCCATTTAGAAAGGGGATGCTTTAATAATGGAGTAAACTTTTCTGAAAACTTCAACACAGGATATTGTAAAGTCAAGACAGCCTTTGGTCTAGTCACGCAACATGGTTCATATTGGAAGAGGTATTTTGCCTATTTCAACAAGGCAATCGATTATCAGAACACATAAGTCAAACAAGAATCAGAAGGAACAAGGCGAGAGGCCTCAACCGGAGTGACTTGGATACCACTGACAGAAACGAAGCACAGGGCTTCCCTGGTGGCACAGTGATTGAGAGTCCACCTGTCGATGCAGGGGACACGGGTTCATGCCCCGGTCCGGGAAGATCCCACATGCCACGGAGCAGCTGGGCCCGTGAGCCATGGCCGCTGAGCCTGCGCATCCGGAGCCTGTGCTCCGCAACGGGAGAGGCCACAACAGTGAGAGGCCTGCATAAAGAAACAAAGCACAGGATAACGCAGGATGATAAGGACGACGACAGCAGGGAGCGTGCGCACAGTAGGCTCTGTAACTTCTTCCCTCCACCAGCCTCACAAACCAACCACTGAACTCTTTCTCACTGAGCCCAAACTTGCCACAGAATCCTTTAGACGATAGTTCTCCCTGAGTCACAATGATCACTCTGGAATAGGATATAAAATGAAATCTATAAAGTCCTATCTGCTCTGGGGAACTCCTACCTATGGGAGAGGAATTTGAGGGAGATTAGAGATCTCTGAAATCTGGGGACAGACCACAGAAAATATTGTTTATTATTGTTATGGCTACTTCTTGAAAAAGCCATAAAGGGGTGATAGGTTTCATAAAACATTCATATTCTCGCTCCTTTTGTGGATGGCATTACACATTGCAGCATGTTTGACTCAAATCAATATAGGTATCAGTGGCAACAGAACTAGTTTTTCCTACAGATAAGTGTATTGCCCTCATATGATTTAGATGTCATTCTTTGGTGATATAATTAAGTCCACCTTACCAACTGGTGGGCTCTTTTAAATTACCCTACTGCTCATTACAAATTAAAATTTACCCTGCTTTCAATGCATATAAGCATTATAGAAAGAATATAGGCAAAGGCTTGGCTATATTTGAAGTGAATTAAAAAAACTGAGCATTGGAAAAAACTAGCTATATTGTCCTCCAAACCCTTCACATGATGAAATTGAGTCCGGGCGATAACAGACTTTCCTTAAAAACACGTGTGGAAGTCTCCTCGCCTCACTTCCTACCTCATCTGGTGGTGCCTGGCGACACGCTCCGAGTGCTGAAAGTCATGCCATCTGTGAGGCCGCTCACAGGCCTGCACGAGACGCCCACCATTGTTCCCGCCAAGAGTCCCGGGGGCCCCTCAGACCAAGCTGCTGCCCCACCTCCCGTGGGGAGCCACCCGCCCGTCAGCCCATGCTGTTCCCGCCACCTCTGCTCCGCCAACCCCGCAGCCTGTGATTCTGGGAGGAAGAATTCCGGCCTCTCTCAGAAGAGGAATTCAAATGCACAAAGGACTCTCCTCATTTGCATAAGCTTCAGGCCTCACAAAACCTGGTTCCTTCCTGCTGGCTGTCAATAAGAAAGCTATCACAGGACATCCTGGATAAGTAATCTAAGGCAAAGAAAAAATTTTTAAAGGTAATCAAACTGCAGTCCTGCACGGAATTCTATGTGATGTCCTCCAACTTCAGGACCAGACTATCCCCTCTCCTCCAGCCAGTTGTGGAGAGGTTGGGAAGGAAATGGCGATGATTCTGGATTCCATTTAAGGTTCAATTACTGAGTTGCCTGGGAGCCCAACGGGAGGATGGCCTCACTATGGCTGCTGTCTCTGGAGGGACCCCACCAGCTGAAGTGGCAACCATCCTTGGGACCACAGGTCAGTACATTTCCTGAAGTCAGAGCTGGTTCCAGAGAGGTTGACCACTGTATATCTCTTGAAGTACAGCTGCAAAGCATCTCGAACAAAGACCAGTCTATAGATGAGGAAACAGACACTGAAGCACAGAGAGGTTAAGGCACTTACTCAAAGTCGCAAAGACACCGTGTGGTTGACAGGGTGTGGATGCTCTGGCCAGGTGTCAGGCCTGAGCCTCTGAGGTGGGAGAGCCGGCTCAGGACACTGGACCACAAGAGACCTCTCAGCCGCACGCAATATCACTGGGCGAGAGATCTCCGTCTCAATGCTAAGACCCAGCTCCACTCAACGACCAGCAAGCTCCAGTGCTGGACACCCCATGCCAAAAAACTAGCAAGACAGGAACACAACCCCACCAATTGGCAGAGAGGCCACCAAAATCATAATAAGTTCACAGACACCGCAAAACACACCACCAGACGAGATCCTGCCCACCAGAAAGACAAGATCCAGCTTCATCCACAAGAGCACAGGCACTACGTCTGCTCCACCAGGAAGCCTACACAACCCACTGAATCAACCTTAGCCACTGGGGACAGACACCGAAAACAACGGGAACTACAAACCTGCAGCCTACGAAAAGGAGACCCCAAACACAGTAAGTTAAGCAAAATGAGAAGACAGAGAAACACACAGCAGATGAAGGAGCAAGATAAAAACCCACCAGACCCAACAAATGAAGAGGAAATAGGCAGTCTACCTAAAAAAGAATTCAGAGTAATGATAGTAAGGATGATCCAAAATCTTGGAAATAGAGAAAACGCAAGAAACATTTAACAAGGACCTAGAAGAACTGAAGATGAAACAAGCAATGATGAACAACACAATAAATGAAATTAAAAATGATCCAGAAGGAATTAATAGCAGATTAACTGAGGCAGAAGAATGGATAAGTAAGCTGGAAGATAAATTAGGGGAAATAACTACTGCACAACAGAATAAAGAAAAAAGAATGAAAAGAATTGAGGACAGACACAGAGACCTCTGGACAACACTAAATGCACCAACATTCAAATTATAGGGGTCCCAGAAGAAGAAGAGGGAAAAAAAGGGACTGAGAAAATATTTGAAGAGATTATAGTTGAAAACTTCCCTAATATGGGAAAGGAAACAGTCAATCAAGTCCACAAAGCAAAGATAGTCCCATACAGGATAAATCCAAGGAGAAACACACCAAGACACATATTAAGCAAACTATGAAAAATTAGATACAAAGAAAAAATATTAAAAGCAGCAAGGGAAAAGCAACAAACAACATACAAGGGAATCCCTATAAGGTTAACAACTGCTCTTTCAGCAGAAACTCTGCAAGCCAGAAGGGAGTGGAAGGACATATTTAAAGTGATGAAGGAGAAACCTACAACCAAGATTACTCTACCCAGCAAGGATCTCATTCAGAGTCGATGGAGAAATTAAAACCTTTACAGACAAGCAAAAGCTAAGAGAATTCAGCACCACCAAACGAGCTCTACAACAAATGCTAAAGGAACTTCTCTAAGTGGGAAACACAAGAGAAGAAAACGACATACAAAAAAAAAAAAAAAACCCAAAACAATTAAGAAAATGGTAATAGGAACATACATATTGATAGTTACCTTAAATGTGAATGGATTAAATGCTCCAACCAAAAGACACAGGCTTGCTGAATGGATACAAAAACAAAACCCATGTATATGCTGTCTACAAGAGACCCACTTTAGACCTAGGGACACATACAGACTGAAAGTGAGGGGATGGAAAAAGATATTCCATGCAAATGGAAATCAAAAGAAAGCTGGAGTGGCAATTCTCAAATCAGACAAAATAGACCTTAAAATAAAGACTATTAGAAGAGACAAAGAAGGACACTACATAATGATGAAGGGATCAATCCAAGAAGATATAACAATTGTAAATATTTATGCACCCAACACAAGAGCACCTCAATTCATGAGGCAAATTCTAATAGCCATAAAGGGGAAATTGACAGTAACACAATCATAGTAGGGGACTTTAACATCCCACTTTCACCAATGGGAAGATCATCCAAAATGAAAATAAATAAGGAAACAGAAGCTTTAAATGATACATTAAACAAGATGGACTTAATTGATATTTATAGGACATTCCATCCAAAAACAACAGAATACACCTTCTTCTCAATTGCTCAAGTAACATTCTCCAGGATAAATCATATCTTGGGTCACAAATCAAGCCTTGGTAAATTTAAGAAAACTGAAATCATATCAAATATCTTTTCTGACCACAATGCTATGAGTCTAGATATCAATTACAGGAAAAAAAAACTGTAAAAAATACAAACACATGGAGGCTAAATAAAACAATACAGAATAACCAAAAGATCACTGAAGAAATCAAAAAATACCGAGAAACAAATGACAATGAAAACACGATGGCCCACAACCTACGGATTGCAGCAAAAGCAGTTCTAAGAGGGAAGTTTATACAAATACAATCCTATCTCAAGAAACAAGATACATCTCAAACATCCTAACCTTACACCTAAAGCAATTAGAGAAAGAACAAAAAAACACCCAAAGTTAGCAGAAGGAAACAAATCATAAAAATCAGATCAGAAATAAATGAAAAAGAAATGAAGGAAAAAATAGCAAACATCAATAAAATTAAAAGCTGGTTCTTTGAGAAGATAAACAAAACTGATAAACCCTTAGCCAGACTCATTAAGAAAAAAAAAGGAAAAGACTCAAATCAATAGAATTAGAAATGAAAAAGGAGAAGTAACAACTGACACTGCAGAAATACAAAGGATCACGAGAGATTACTATAAGCAACTATACGCCAATAAAATAGACAACCTGGAATAAATGGACAAATTCTTAGAAAAGCACAACTTCTGAGACTGAACCAGGAAGAAACAGAAAATATAAACAGACCAATCACAAGGACTGAAATTGAAACTGTGATTAAAAATCTTACAACAAACAAAAGCCCAGGACCAGAGAGCTTCACAGGCAAATTCTATCAAACATTTAGAGAAGAGCTAACACCTATCCTTCTCAAACTCTTCCAAAATATAGCAGAGGGAGGAACACTCCCAAACTCATTCTATGAGGCCACCATCACCCTGCTACCAAAACCAGACAAAGATGTTACAAAAAAAGAAAACTGCAGGCAAATACTACTAATGAAAATAGATACAAATATCGTCAACAAAATACTAGCAAACAGAATCTAACAGCACATTAAAAGCATCATATCCCATGGTCAAGTGGGGTTTATCCCAGGAATGCAAGGATTCTTCAATATATGCAAATCAATCATTGTGATACACCACATTAACAAACTGAGGGATAAAAACCATATGATCATCTCAATAGATGCAGAAAAATCTTTTGACAAAATTCAACACCCATTTATGAGAAAAACCCTCCAGAAAGTAGGCATAGAGGGAACTTACCTCAACATAATAAGGGCCTTATATGACAAAGCCACAGCCAACATTGTTCTCAATGGTGAAACCACTTCCACTAAGATCAGGAATAAGACAAGGGTGCCCACCCTCTCCACTATTGTTCAACACGGTTTTGGAAGTTTTAGCCATAGCAATCAGAGATGAAAAATAATTAAAAGCAAGCCAAATCAGAAAAGAAGTAAAACTGTCACCATTTGCAGATGACATGATACTATACATAGAGAAACCTAAAGATGCTACCAGGAAACTACTATAGCTGATCAAAGAATTTAGTAAAATAGCAGAATACAAAATTAATGCACAGAAATCTCTTGCATTACTATACACGAATGATGAGAAATCTGAAAAAGAAATTAAGGAGACACTCCCATTTATCATTGCAAAAAAAGAATAAAATACCTAGGAATAAACTTACCTAAGGAGACAAAAGACCTGTATGCAGAAAACTGTAAGACACTGATGAAAGAAATTAAACATGATACATACAGATGGAGAGATAAACCATGTTCTTGGATTGGAAGAATCAACATTGTGAAAATGACTATATGACCCAAAGTAATCTACAGAGTCAATGCAATCAGTATCAAACGACAAGAGCATTTTTCACAGAACTGGAACAAAAAATTTCACAATTTGTATGGAAACACAGAAGACCCCGAATAGCCAAAGCAGCCTTGAGAAAGAAAACCAGAGCTGTAGGAATCAGGCTCCCTGACTTCAGACTGTACTACAAAGCTACGGTACTCAAGACAGTATGGTACTGCCACAAAAACAGAAATATAGATCAATGGAACAGGATAGAAAGCCCAAAGATAAACCCATACACATATGGTCACCTTATCTTTGATAAATGAAGCAAGAATATATAATGGAGAAAAAACAGCCTCTTCAATAAGTGGTGCTAGTAAAACTGGACAGCTACATGTAAAAGAATGAAACTGGAACACTTCCTAAGGCCATACAGAAAAAATAAATTCAAAATGGATTAAAGACCTAAATGTAAGGCTAGACACTAAAACTCTTAGAGGAAAACATAGGCAGAACACTCGTTGACATAAATCGCAGCAAGATCCTTTATGACCCACCTCCTAGAGAAATGGAAATAGAAACAAGGGTGAACAGGTGAGACCTAGTGAAACTTCGGGGCTTTTGCACAGCGGAGGAAACCATAAGCAAGACCAGGGGACAACCCTCAGAATGGAAGAAGGTGTTTGCAGATGGAGCAACTGACAAAGGATTAATCTCCAAAATATACAAGCAGCTCATGCAGCTCAATATCAAGAAAAAACCCAATCCAAAAATAGGCAGAAGACCTAAACAGACATTTCTCCAAAGAAGATATACAGATTGCCAACAAACACATCAAAGGATGCTCAACATCACTAATCATTGGAGAAATGCAAATCAAAACTACAATGAGGTATCACCTCACACCAGTCAGAATGGCCATCATCAAAAAATCCACAATAAATGCTGGAGAGGGTGTGGAGAAAAGGGAACTCTCTTGCACTGTTGGTGGGAATATAAAGTGATATAGCCACTTTGGAGAACAGTATGGACCTTCCTTAAGAAACTAAAAATAGAACTACCATATGACCCAGCAATCCCACTATGGGGCATATACCTTGAGAAAACCATAAATCAGAAAGTGTCATGTACCACAATATTCATTGCAGCACTATTTACAACAGCCAGGACATGGAGGCAACCTAAGTGTCCATCGACAGATGAATGGATAAAGAAGATGTGGCACATATATACAATGGAATATTACTCAGCCATAAAAAGAAACGAAATTGAATTGTTTGTAGTGAGGTGGATGGACCTAGAGTCTGTCATACAGAGTGAAGTAAGTCAGAAAGAGAAAAACAAATACCGAATGCTAACACACATATATGGACTCTTAAAAAAGAAAAAAGTTTCTGAAGAACCTAGGGGCAGGACAGGAATAAAGGAATAAAGACACAGATGCAGAGAATGGACTTGAGGACACAGGGAGGGGGAAGGGTAAGCTGGGACGAAGTGAGAGAGTGGCATTGACATATATACACTACCAAATGTAAAACCACTAGTGGGAAGCAGCTGCATAGCACAGGGAGATCAGCTCGGTGCTTTGTGACCACCTAGAGGGGTGGGATAGGAAGGGTGGGAGGGAGATGTAAGAGGGAGGGTATTTGGGGATATATGTATACGTATAGCTGATTCACTTTGTTTTACAGCAGAAACTAACAACATTGTAAAGCAATTATACTCCAATAAAGATGTTTTTAAAAAAATAAAATGAAAGAAAGAAAAATAAAAACACCTGTGGTAGAGCCAAAGCTGGAACCTTTGTATTCATTTTCTCCCTGACACCATACTGACCTATGGGTTAGTGAAAGAACCATAAAGATCTCTCTACCCAAAGGCAGGGATGTGTGGCAATCACTTAGAGCAGGAGATAATAGTAGCTACAGCAGGAGTGACAACGGGAATGTAGGCAATTAGACAGTCTGAAATTGTTGAGAGTGCTTGAGAGGAAGAACTAATGCATACAGCACTTGAAATAAGAAACAAGAGAACGTATACTAGTGTTAAAACGTAAACATATTAATGTTATTGAATGTTTGTAGCTGGGAATTCTACACTTACTTAAATAATTTAAATGTTGCATCTGGGAGATACAATACTGCACTTTATTATGACAATGAAACTAATTCGGAAAAATAAAACCTAAAGCACATGTTAACAATGAGGCATTTTGATTATTTAATGCACACTAGGAGGGAAAAACAGAATTTAAAAAACCTGTGTGTGAGTGTGTGTTTGATAGTCCATACAGCTGCTCCCTGGGACAGGTAGTTCTAGAATGAATAGGAAGGAGGATGGTTGAGTGGGGGAGCAGGACTCATTACACAAAGTAGCTGCAGAAACCAGCTGAGGCTAAGCCAAGTGCAGCAAAACTCAATCCCACATCCTAGTGGTTGAGGGAAATCCGAAGAAATCAATCACTGTTATTTTAGAAAAGGAAACAGGGACAAAAATGACATCCTTAAAAAAAAAAAAAAAAACAAAAAAAAAACCTACAGATAAAAATAACCCACAAGATCTCTTAAAGCTCTTTAGAAACATTTGAAAGCCTGGATTAAATGTAAGTCCAGAAAGAAAGAAAGGGAGGGAGGGAGAGAGAGGGAGGGGGGACGGAGGGGGAAGGAAGAATAGAGAGAGGGGGAGGGAAGGGGAGATAGAAAAAAAAGCTTTAAAAAGTTCTGTTGGGCTTCCCTGGTGGCGCAGTGGTTGAGAGTCCGCCTGCCGATGCAGGGGACACGGGTTCGTGCCCCGGTCCGGGAAGATCCCACATGCCGCGGAGCGACTGGGCCCGTGAGCCATGGCCGCTGGGCCTGCGCGTCCGGAGCCTGTGCTCCGCAACGGGAGAGGCCACAACAGTGAGAGGCCCGCGTACCGCAAAAAAAAAAAAAAAAAGTTCTGTTACCAACTAATAAAGTACAATGTAACATATATTAAAAGGCAGAGGAAAAACATAAATATGTACAAAATATAAATAGATTTTAAAAAAACAAGGAAGGCCACAAAAGGTGGTACTTCAAGTGCAACTTAGGAATTATAGGAGTCCAAAAAAAGAAACTAAGGAAAAGCATGCAAAAGTTTAGAGAGCCTAAGAGAAGTTCTTTAAGTGTAGCAAAGAGAGGGGATCAGTAGGAGAATTACACAAACCACCCGGCCACAGGAATGAGAAAGCATACCCAGGGTAAAAAGGTAAAAGCCAGGAAACTAGATGTTTCTAAGATGACATCCTTTTTTGTAAGGATGTCATTTTTGTCCCTGTTTCCTTTTCTAAAATAACAGTGTGATTGATTTCTTCGGATTTCCCTCAACCACTAGGATGTGGGATTGAGTTTTGCCTCAGTCTATCTCAAGGTCGTTACCTGTTTCTTATTTTAAAGGGGCAATGAGATCAAAGGATGCTAGATCTGTGTGGGATCTTTGAAAACAAATTCACACACCAAATGTAGATGAGTCATCCTTGTTGGATGGCATCCATCTACAAATTCTAAAAGTAACTTAAAGGTGGGACCTTGAGATGGTAGATCAATGTAGATGTGCTTTTAAACTGTCACATTCTAGGCCATTGGAGATTTGCCAGAGAGATCTCCCCACAAGCAGTCATTAAAGAAGAGCCAGGTGAAACTCCCTTTCATAATGAAGTCAAATCCCAGTGAAAAGCGTCAAACAATTGATGCTCTGTCCCCACCAGCGGAGAAGGGAGAGTGGAGACGAAAGAGCACCGGGCCAGGTGGGAGACTGCTATACTACTGACTAGCATTTTATCTCACTTAAGTTACTGAGCCTCCTAAGGTCTCAGTTTCCTTGTCCTCAAAAGGGGTGTAAGAATCCCTAACCAAATAAAGTAAAATAAAATAAAAAGTAATGATCAAGGAGATAACATGACTGTAAGTATCAAATCACAGCTGAAACTGTTATCTTGAAAGTTTTCATTATGTTGCCAGGCACTGAACTAGGTATCTTGCATGCAACCCTCACATGGCAGGTGCTCAATAATCTTACCTTTCTTTCTTCCCCAGAGAGTATTCTTGGGGCCCAGAGAAGTTAATTTATGTGAAAGCACTTCATAAAGTGTAAATTGTTGTGAGCACATGGGTACTTATGAAGAGATCATGGGATCTATTAACAAGGATGTATCAATGAACAAGCAACTAAACAAGCTACTGGAGGAAAACCAGCATGGTTTCTGAAAGATGAAATAACACTGGATTAATATGCTAGTCAGTTTCCTAAGTTTGCTAAAAACCACTAAGGTCATGAAGCAAGAACAAATTAATTATGGATGGCATCATGTAATATCTCCCTAGTTTCAAAACCAAAGCACTCACCAAAAATTGTATTCAGTAGGGCACTGATGAAAAAATTATGGTATGGGACACTATGCAATTGTTAATAAAGATGTTGTAGGTGAATATTTGATAATAGAGAAAAACATTTCACCACATGCTATTAAAAGAGAAGAATAAATCACAAAGTATATGTATATCATGATCCTAATTTTATAACTAACGCCTGAGGATGGGAGGGAGTCTGGAATGGTATACAACCAAAAAATATTAATATAGATTTCTCTAGTACTGAACATATAATTCGCTTTTTCATTTTTTCCAGTGCTTTTCTGTGTTTTCTCATTTTTCTACAATGAACACATTAATTTATAATGAGAAACTTTTAAAACACAAATGATTCTTTAAACCCTATCAGGGAAAACTGTAGCTTCACTCATTCTAAGAATGTTTTAAAAAAAGCAAGCTTTGCTTTGGAATGCAGTGGGAAGCACTTCAAAGTTCCTTCAGTGTTGCCAAGGTTTATTTAACAATATTTTCTCACCATATATTATACAAGAACAGAACTAAACAGATGGTCTACATCGGAAACCCAGCAATCTAGGAAAAGTTACCCTCACTACCTACTCATCATATATTCCATACTATACATTACACACACAACTCCTTATTGCCTTATTAATAACATACGTGCCTCAGTCTTACATAGATCCCTATGTCAAAGTCAGCCCACAGGACACACACACATCTGTGTGTATGTGTGTGTCTTCAGAAGATGATGTGATAGAGATATCCACACTCAAGATATGAGCCGACTTACTTTAAAAATTACCTTCTTGCCTCACATATTTGTAGATTTTATACAGAAAAACTAAGTAGCTTGGAATTTGCAGTAAACAAAGGCAAGGCTTGCATTTGACTCAGTATTATGTATGCAAATGGCATCTTGGCATCAAATTAGTCTTCCAGAAGCAAGATTTCCTTTATGTCACTTCCTTCCTGAACCAATCAATGGCCCTTTCTTTCTTTCAGGATCAAGTACAAATGGCTCAGCCTGGCATCCCAGCTTCACACCGAGTCTCCAGGCTTCTTTGTCAATATTTTCCAACAACAACCCTTAACTCTACTCGGGCTACAGTCCATACTACATCCCAAACACAGCATATCCTTTTTCTGTTCCTTTGTTTGTGTTATTTTCCCCAATGGAAGTATCCTTCCTCTTCTTCCTTCCCCCTATAAATCCTTCTAGCCTTCCAATGTCAGACTTAAGACCATTTCCATGATACATCCCCATCCTCTGGTTTCTCTAACTTATTTTCTGAACCAATCTGTTTTACAGTTTATCATATTTTTCTATTACTCTTCAGGAAATTATTTCTTAAGAATACTAGACTCCCAATAAATACATATTGAATTAAGCTCAAACATCCAGTGGTATAAAGTTTTATAGAGGTGAGGTAGAAAATGTAACAAAAAAGAGCTAGTGTTATGATTTTAGTGACTTAATTGGAAATAAATGATGCTACTGCCAATTACAAAAGGATTCGGTTCTTTTTTAATCTGGCCTTAAAGCTAGGTCAGCAAGACCCTCTCCTTGAAAAGACTTTGCTGGGAATTAGTTTTTTTTTTTTTTCTGAATGTAATAAAACTGAATTCTTTTAAAATGGTATTTAATTCAGCCGTTTTGCTAATTAAGACTAGACTTCTCCCCAATCAAAATAAAATCATAGAGTCATCTAATTTTTGGAGCTCAAAGAGAACTTAGAGATTATCTCCAGAATCAGTAACATGCCCAAGGCTACAGAGATGGTGAGTCAAAAACGATTTTTTTTTATTCTATAAGTCATTCCCATTTATACCACTATTTAGGGTAATGCAGTGTAAGGAAAAGGACCTGGACTTGGAGACAGAAGCCCAGGCTTCTAACACAAGCCCAGTTTTACTAAGTTGTAGGGTGGAAATAATAGCATATGACCTCACAACGTTGCTAGTAGTAGGTAGGAACAGGTGAGAAGTAATATATAAGCATGGCCACATGCTTATGTATTCTCGTCCTAAACTGCAACGGTTGTTTACACACTTGTGTGCCAGAGAACCTCACTCAACCAAGCCCTAAGGATTCTGCCCCTGAATCTCTCATCAGTGCATTAACTCTCTCTCCAATGCCACAACCGTAGCCCAAACTACCAAGATCTCTGTTCTTATCTAATAAAAGCGTCTGAGGTGGCTTCTCCCCATCACTCTTTTCCTTTTCCTGTACTGCAGCCAGAGTCCTCTTTCAAAAACTCACACCTATGTGGCACTTTCCTTCATTAAAACCCTTCAATACCTTCCCTCATTTTTGCCCCTTAGGCTAAATCTTACATCCTTGCAAAGCTCCTCAAGGCCCTGCAGCTTTGGGCTTAGTTCACCCATCAAGGTTTACCTTGTCATTTTCCTCTTTGGTCTTTGCACCCTTCTCCTCCTTCAGTTTCTGGAAAATGCTAGTCTCCTTCTTACCTCACACCTTGGCAATACACCTCTTTGCTGGGAAAGCCCTCTCTCCACATAGCTAACTCCTACTCATCATTCAAATACAATTACATGTGAGTTCCTCAAGAAAAGCCTTCCTAGCTCCCAAGGCTAAGCTAAGTCTCCCTAAAATACATCCTCATAGTACCCTAAATTCTCCTTCATTATTTATTACAATGGTAATTAATTTATCTTTTAAGTGCCTATCTCCTTTGCTATAAGGTTTATAAGAGTGTTTGCTTAGGCTTAAAAAATATTTATGAAAGAAAGGGAGGGAGGGGGGAATTGAGATGTTTCTTGGATATCCAGCCACACTCTTATTACTCTGTACTTGGTATACACCCCAACTAGCTGGCATAACTACCCATTCCTCATGCTGCACACATGATACAAACAAAAATAACTTTAAACCCACAGAATGCCCACTCTTCTCCTTCCTCCTCAGCTCAAACCACATTATTGCCTAATGGGAAAGACAGGAAATTAAAATTTCAGTAACAAAACCATAGTAGCCACTAGGAGCAGTTTCAAGCCTGCATCTGATATGCCAGCACTGGGTTGGGTTGGGTCAGTGGGATTAGTCTTATCTCTGATACGTGAGACAGAAATCAGAGTTTCTTCCCATTGCTGTTCAGACGGAGCGTCCCCAGTGGAAAGCAGGCCTGATCGCAGGCAGCCTGGATCAGACTGACCCAGCCAGAATTCCCCTGAGTATTCGTCAGGGACAGTGAACCTGCGTCTCCTCCCAGCATGTTGCTGCTCTGTCCTGAAGAGACAGAGGCACGTATCCCCTCTCCTGGGAGTAGGATACAGCTTCTGGGGCTGCCGGTTGGAAGGAAGCGGAGATAACAGGAGGCGGGGAGGTAAGCCTCCTTTCCTGCCCATCCCTGGGAGTACACAATTGCCTTCTCAAGAAGAGAAAAGAGAGCACGGGTTTGAAAGACATTTATATAAATTCTTCCTTCCTCATAAAACACTTGGTATTCATTCAATTTAAAAACAAAATTGTATCGTTGGTTTAAATGTACCTAATTCTGCACTGAAGGCTATAAAAACAGCCCTATAAATGCTGCCTAGAGAGAATCCCTTAATATCACTGATATTTCAGTGGAAGACAAATACTAATTATACATACCAACAATGTCAGCGTATTTCCCTGCATAACTTCCTTTATCCCCTGCCTTTCTCCATAGTGAATAAGACAGAAGGGCCATAAAGGAAGAGAAGGGATGGAGGTCATTCGAGCAGTAGAGTTCTGGTCTGCTGACACCCTCAGCAAGATTCATTAATCTTGGAGATTCTCTCTCTCATCTGCTAAACAACAGTGATTCACACAGAGTTACACAGCCACAGTAGCAAAGTTCATGGAATCTAGATCCCCTGACCTTTCTTCCCTCCTTCAGCAATTCCTCAGTACTGCAAGCTAAAATATTAAGTGAGGCTTTTGCAGGCTCATGAAAAAGGGATACAAAGGGTGGCTAGCATGGAATTAAAAATGGACACGTTTTCCTTCCAATTTTGCTTTGCTCTGTTTTGTGTTTTGGCTTAAGCCCTTTGAGCCAAGTGAGAAGAAGGCAGAAGCAGCTTATGCAGCCCATATCAATCCTGGTATCTCCCGTCAGCATTAAGTTAGCACTGGGAGCTTAATATGGCTCTCACCCAAGTCCAGAGAAATAAAGGATGGAGGCTGGGAGAGAGATAGCTATGAACACTGGCAAATTCTTTTCAGTCAGTGGCGAGCAGCCAGATAATTCTTTTTAATTTAACTCTTTATCTTCTCTGGCAGAAACAAACAGGACATCTGCTTGAAGCATCATAACTTTCAAGGCATGCAAAGGACATCAGACAGGCACCATTATCCCAATGCAGTAAATAAGGAAACTGAGACTTATGTGAGATTATAGTCTACATGTCATCGAGAAATTATCGATTCAGAATCAGTATCTATATTTTATTATGCGTGTCTCAAGCGTTCTCACTTGACCACCTTCCCTACTTCGTGTCCAGACTAGCACTTCTTATGTTGGCAGCACTGATGTTTTTCAATAGCAAAGAATGATCCAGAACACAAGGAAATCTTGGTTGGCAGAGGGGCAATGGTATGAAGGAAAGGCTCATGCAAGGAAAATTACTTATTTATTTCAAATCATTCCACCCTATCGGGCATGGTGGAAAGGAATACAGTAAAGAAAACATCCTATGTAGGAAAATACGATAAACAAGATCTTCACAGTACAAATATTGTTATGTGTTAGAAGACAGGATTGGCTTTAGGATCTGACCACAATTGTGGAAAATGAATTACTGTCTCCTGGGGTTGGCCTGTAGATAGTTAACAACTGGAATAAGAAAAGATACCCTAAGGCCTCTGGTCACTTGCTTTACTTCTAGACTGTGTTGTGCCTCTCTAGATTAATAAGCTACTTCTAAAGAACCCCACAAAGAGAGATGATATACATTTTCAGCGGTCATCATGGTAATTCGACAGGGTCGTTGCGGGGTTGGGGAGGGGGGGTGTTGCATCACAATACAAACTGAAAGCTTATGACAAGGTCTGTTCAGCCACCTATGAAATCCAGAGAGAAGACAACACTCAACAAAGGGGAAAGGATAGGCTCCTCAGAATGTTCATGTTAGTACTGTTTTTAAATAAGTGATGTCCGATATTTCCTTAGAATGCAAGTGCCTTAGAAAAAAGGAACTGTTTCTCCCGAATCTCCAACAAAGGGGCCTCGCTGCAGTGCACGCGCACTGAAGACAACAACCATGGCGGCGGTGATGAAGACAACGGCAACGTTCCCACTTTGCGGAAAATCAGGACTTATGGAGGATGCCTAAACTCTTCTTAGGCTACCTGGGTAAAATCAGAAACTTTCCATTTTCACTTTGTAGTTACTTGCTACCACCTAATATTAAAAGAACCTGTAACATGGACTCAGAAAAAAGTTATTTCTTGAAGGGTCTTAGTTTTAGTCCTTGTCAGACTGAGCTGTCAAACGCCACTGGAGGGGTTTCACCAACACATTGGCATTGAACTGCTTGTGCGGAAGGGGGTGGAACGTGTCCCTGTGAGCAGCTTAGGCTCTTCAAAGATGTCCTCTAAAGGGAGCCTCCTAACAACGGGATAGAACACACAGGTCCTCACTGAGCAGCTGCTACAGGGCTCCCCTCAAGGGCTGGCCATGCTGCTCTGATGCAGTGTAACTACGCTCTTCTCATCTCCTGGCCACTGAGCAGCCCAGATCTGGCTGCAGGCAGAAGCCAAGGCGACCTTCAGGCCCAGATGAGCCAGAAATGCGGGCGGGGTGGGCCATGTGGAGTTCACCTCTTCTGCAGTCTCCAAAGGGCACAGAGCTACTGCCAGCCCAGATGCCAAAGGGAGAGAACAGAGCCAACCTCAGTGGAAAGCAGCGGCTGCTCTCTGGTTCTGGAGCATGAGAACGGAAGGAGAGATGCCAGATGACAAGGCGACCCAGCCAGACGTGATTCAGTGAAACAAGGGCCTTAGACTACCCCAGCTCAAAGCGGAGAGTTCTGAGGCGTTTCTGTTGTTGTGTATGTTTCTTGCTTCCCTTTAAACAATTCCAACTGGATTATTTTCTCTATGCTTGTTCAGGGTTATAAATAAACATGATAAAAAAATAAACATGATAACAGTGAAATTATGAACTAGAAACTTTCTTCTGAGAACCGTATACCTTTAACAACAGAGTTGTTATTACATAAAATACATTTATCAGTATATCAAGGATAAAACCCAGTTGGGACACTAATTATGTAATCTTTTCACCATTTCTTCATTATCACAAAGATATGGCATGGATGAAAATAATCAACTCTAGAAAAGTACTCTAGAATATTTGGAAAAAAATCCCAAGAAAAATCATAGGTCTTTATCACATGTAAATATACCTTAACTAACATATCTTGTATCATCTGTTTCAAAACAATGTTAATGATCCTTACATCATCACCTAGAAACAGAATGTAATTATTACTGAGAACACACCAATGTATGTCTGGCTTGCCTATGGCCGCCAAGTAATGACTTTGCACCACCTCTGTCTCCCAAGGCCAAACCAATTTATTTAAACAGTATCCATCTACACGGCCCCAAATACTCGCATTAAACATTTTTGAACAAATGGAATCTAATTAAAAATGACTACCAAGGACAGCATCATCTGAGGACCTGTGAACATATCCATGAGAAACAACTGTGCTGCAGAAGGGAGAAAGTAGTCAAGGAACGGGGCTGATTCGAAAGGGCCACACACTTTGACACGGAGTAGTGTGTGTGTGTGTATGTATGTATGTATGTATGTATGTGTGTGTATAAGAGAGAGGAGAGCATGTTGTGAGGCAGCCAGGCCCAGACTTGCATAATCATGGCAGAAGGAAAGAGCATATAGCAACTGTTTGCGGGTGACCCCCATGTCTCCTAACCTCCTCTGGCCATACTGCCTTCTCCTCTTACTCCATTGCTCAAAGTTACTACTTCTTGGTCTGTGCCAAGTATCAGGGGACCCCAAAGCTAGACAACTGGGGCCGTTTCCCATGATTTCACTGAACTCGATGGAGCAAATCCTTGAAAATTCTCTTTGGAAAGAACAATATTCTCTAGGAAGAAAAAACTATCTACTTTGTCCAAATAATACCAGATACTCTATTTCAAAGAGTTGCCATAATAGTTAACTTTGGTATTTCTAAAGAATACTGCAGAGCTTTTTTTTTTTTTTTTAAGTGGAAGATCTTCTGAAGTATAATTATCTGGTTTGGTGCTCCATTAGACTCTCCCCATCCCTTAGAAATGCTCTCTAACATCAGCCCAGCACTCTGATCTGCCCTTCACTCGTGTGACCCCATGACTGGGTAATGAATATTCTACATTTTTATTCAAACTTAAGAGAAGCATATATTAGTGACTTCATTCTTAGCATTTTATCTGAAGAGCTAAGTTCCTAGAGTTAAATGGAATAGGAAGGAAAGGGATTAACCTCTGCTGCTGCCATAGTACAGTCACGATGCTAATGTCTCTATGAAAAAGCTGAATTGCAGCCGTATCTGAAGTCACAGAGAAAGTACTGAGAGCTCTGGAGTGAAAAGAAAAAAAAAAAACGCAAAGCAATAAAATATTAAAAGCCAAAGCTGGTTTCAGATTCTATTTTTCATGCAGGCATGCTTAGTAGGGGAATTGTGTATTACAAGACCTCGCAGTTTAGACAGTGTAGGAATGGGTCAGTGAGTTCTAAGATGAGGAAGTTTTTAGGACCTGTGACTTGTAATTGTGTTGCGGGTGAAGTCCAGCTGCTCCCCTAAGCTTACTTGAAAAATGTAACTTCAACATAGCATTTATTCACTTGCAATGCTTCAACTAGCAAACAGCCAGGGAGTCTCTTCTCTTTTCATTTGGCAAGAGCGTTCTATAGCAACACAAAATATCCCCCAGCAATGAAAAATGAAACCCACAAATGTAACATTAGTAACCAGCTGTCAGAAGAAAATCATGAGTAGGATTGCCAGTCTGGTCATTTCACGTCAGTGAGGGGCTGTGTGTGTATGAGACTGTGACTGTGAGTGTGTGCACATGCGTGTGTAAAGGAATGGACTTGTGTGTGCAGTAGCATGAGAAATGCGAGCGGGTGCAGGTCCTAATGATTCCAGAATGCCCCAAACATGAAGCTGTAGTAGAACCGTCAGTGGTAGAGCAATACAGCACAGACTCTCTATGGCTAATGGCGCAAGGCTCCTCTCATGGGTGGGAATAATGTGAGACAGGTGAATTAAAAGATAATAGTATGTTCTTATGTTAGAAATACTTCGTGTACTGTAGGTACGTTCAACATGGTATGCCAGCTTGTAAGTGAAATGCGCACTGTGTATGTGTTTTCATTTTTAACCTACGTGAATTCATCGCACAACCTCCCAAAACGGAGACCTAAAAACCTTTTCAAAGTAAACAGCCAGCACTAGCTAGCTATTTAGTCCTCCAAGCATGAAACATATTGGCCATTCCGAGTCAGAATAGCCATTAACCCATGAATTCATATTCATTCTCTCTCTCTCTCTCTCTCCCCAACCCCCTGCTGCCCTCCATCCGCTTCCCTCCCCCACCTTGGAGTCGAATCTGTAGGGGTTATTTTGCACCGAGATACAAGTACCCGGTGCCAAATGCACACCCTGCCTCCTCCTAAACTTAAACCCAATTCCTTCCTGAAAGAGGAGGAATGCAGTGGTATCAGCACCGGGGACGCGGGGACAGCGAACACCGCGGTGGCGGTTGGAGTTTACAGAGGAGCAACCCCAGCTCCGCCGCCACCACCCCTCGCACGAGCGCCCACCCCCGCCCACACACACACACACACACGCACGCACGCACCGGTTCCAAATCTCCCCACTAACAGGGGTAATGCAGCAAGTCTGCACAGTCCTGCACGCCTCGGGACCCAGGCTGGAGCGGAGCCGCAAGGGCAGGGAGCGCACCGCAGCACTTGTAAATAAGCCTCGTTCCGTCCAGATTCCGAGCGCTCCTCACTCCCCCGACCCCACCCCCCAAGCCCGGTGGCGGGAAGGAGGTCGCGAGGGGCCGGGGACCCCCGGGACCCCCTCCCCCCCCACTTACCTTGCAGCGAGAAGAGGAACAGGAAGAAGCCCAGCACCCAGACGCTGTGCAGCCAGTAGGTCCTCATGTCTCCGCCGCGCTCGAAGCGATGCTCCCCCGCGCGCTCCGGCTCTGCCTCTTCGCTCGCGCTCTCTCTAGAAAAACGCGCCGCTCGTTCCGTCGGCTTCCCTCTGGGCTCTGCCGGCTCCGGCAACCCGGACGGAGCAGGCTCCTGCCGCAGGACGGCCGGACCCAGAACGGCTTCGCTCTCCTCCGCAAGAGCGCGAGCCCGGGGCTGGACGGACGCTCAGAGCTGTGTCTAGTGTAAACACAGCGAGCCCCCTTCTCCCCCAAGCTCTCCGGCTCTCCTCTTTCCTGCCCTCCTCTCCCTCACTCCCCTGCAGCTCCAACTAAATGCGACTGTACTTAAACAAGCAGCGTCTTATAGGACCGCGAACCGAGCCGAAAGGGCCCCGCTACTGCCATCTAGTGCGCACATCCCGGCATCGCCGCAGCTCTGCGTTGGCTTGTGTGTGTGCGCTCCAGGTCCATCCAAAGCCGCCAATTCCCCTTTGCTCTTGGCATCACAGGTGAAGCTCCTGCCCTCCTGAGTCCTTGACTTGACCTTGTTATCCCATAGGTCCGGATTATCTCTTTTTCACGAGGAGACGCTTGGCATTTTCAACCCACATTTCTTCATTACCCAATTGCTCCTTCTGTCTCTTTGAAATTTCCCCTTTTCCCCCAACAACCTAATGGAAACGCTCCTCCAAGTGTCACCATGACCTCCACCTGAGAAGTCTAGTGGCTGTTGGAAGCCTTATCCCACCTGGCTTGTATGCCTCATTTCACGCTGTTAGCCATTCCTTTTCACTTGATTCCAAAGTCACCGAGTCAAAACAGTTCCCCTGGTGTTTCTGACCTTCACTCTAAGAGCACCCTGGGTCCTCTGCTCTTCTTTGTTTAGATTTTCTGTTACATTTTCTTGTTTCTTTCCTAAATTTATTCGGAAATCAAACACATCTCTGCTGGTTACTCCCAGATGGAGACCTCACCACTAAACTACTTAGCCCTCAAACCAGACTTCCCAGCTGGGGCAGGTACCAAGCATTTCCAATTGAATACTCTCCGGGCCACGCCCAAATGGAGTGAGGGGTTAGATGGGTTCCCCATTAACGAGCCCTGACTTGTAGTCAAGTGAACTGGATTTCAGTTCTGACAATTTGGCTTCCATTTGTTGGGAACCTTAGCCAAGTCATTTAATCTCCGAACTTCATTTTACTCATCAGTGAAATTAAAGAATCAAATTACACAATCATGATGTCTTTGCCCCTTCCAACTCTGTGTTTAGGGTCTATATCAGTTTTCTCAGCTCTGGCACTACTGACATGTTGTACCAGATAATACTTTGCTGTAGGAGGCTGTGCTGTGCATTGTAGGACGTTTAGCAGCATCCCTGGCCTCTACTCACTAGATGACATAGCACGTTCACATACAATTAATGAAAACCAAAAACGTCTTCAGGCATTGCTGAATGCCTGCTCGGGAGGGAGCAAAATTGCCCCCGGCTGAGAACCCCTGATCTCTGCCTACTGCCATTTTTCTTCAGGAATGATTCCCTGTTTCCAACTTTTTTTTTTTTTTTTTTTTTCTGTGAGAAGGATCACTGAATTCCACAGGCTCATACCTTTAGAAGTATCTTTCATGCCTCCCTTCTCCAGTTTTAGTTGGTCATCAATCTCACCAATACAAACATGTCAAAGATATCTCTATCTTTTCCCAGCTCCACCATTTCATGATATAGACAACGTGGACTGTGTGCATTACTTTCCAAAATACGACAGAAAAGTTGACTTCTCCCATGGCACACAACAGGACAGTAACAGCAAGGTCAGCGGAGCTGAGGGAGGTCTCCTGATTTCAGTGCTGTCTCTAACCCATCCCTTTAGTTGTTCTTTGTTTTTATTTTCATCTCCACATGCCTAGGTACCTACAATAGCCTCCCAGTTGACCCATCTCCTCCATCCTCCATGCTCTAATCTAGTCTATACATTACCACCAGGCTAAACCCTCTTTAACATTTTAAGACTCTTATCTGTCTATGAGTTACAGCAGCTCTCTATGGTCTTCTGGGAACAGATAAGAACAACCTGGGGGCTTTTAAAACCTACTGATGCATGACCCAGCCCCAGACCAGTTGGATTAGTATCTCTAGAGTGAGGCCCTAGCATCAGCAGGTTTTTAGAAGATCCCCGGTGATTCTAATTTGTAGGGAGGGCTGAGAAACACCAGTCTACCAGACTGAATTCAGATTTCTCATTTTCCAATGCGAGGTCCTCTGAAACTTTCATCTTACCTTTAATAATTTGCATTCCCTTTTTCTATAACCAGTGGAGATCCTTTCTTCCAGACCGCCCAATCTTCTTTTAGTCTCTGTACTTCCTTCATGTGCTGCTCGTTTGTCTTGCCAAGATTATACTGCTCTCAGGAGGCAGTTTGCACAGTGGCCCAAGCAAGGACTTAGGAGCTAAAACTAAGTAGATTCAGATCCTCCCTCACCCCTAACAAGCTGTGAGGCCTTGAATAAGTCTCCAAGGGCTGTTGTATGATTCATGATGTACTTAATAAATAATGTCTAGCAGTATTATTTTTCAAGAATCAACCTAGATTTCTTCAGTGTCAATATATATCTTAGTAAGGTTTCTCAAAATGTAATCTGAGGACTCAGGTGCAAGAGAATCACTTAGTGCACGTGCAAAAAATCCAGATTACTTAGTCACAACACCAGACCTAATGAATTAACATATTTGGATGTTGGGGGTGTCTAGTAATCTGCATTAAACTAATTTCTCTAGGTGACTCTAGTGCCTTCTAATGATTGAGAAACAGTATTTAAGAACCACAAAGTGTTAAGAGCAGTGAGAAATATTTAAGTTCAGTTTCAGTCCTGTTGGTATTTTGAGTCATATAATGATTTGTTGCGTGGGACTCTCCCGTGCATTGTAGATTGTTTAGCAGTAGCCTTGGCCTCTACCCACTAGATGCCGTTAGCACTCCCATCACCAAGTTGTGACAACCAAACATCTCCAGATAGTCTACATGTCCCCTGGGGATAACAATCTCCCCAGCCTACTCTGCCACCCCTGTGGAGACCACCTATCTAGTCCAAGCGCCTGTATTAGGGAAGGAAACTGAGTCTGAGGGAAGTCACATGACTTGCTAAGGTCATACAGTTTAGATTTGGGTTTGGCAAAGCCAAAAAGTGTGTTACATCAGACTATGGTCTCCTTACATTGCGTTTAGAATGGCTTCCAACAATTCTTTAGTAGTTATCTCAAAATTTTTCTTGATACCTAAATTAGACATTTGCCTGAAACATATACTGTACCAGCTCTACTACCTTTCTATTTGTTTCTGTATTGTTTTAAAAAATCAATCTAATTTCTATGTTAGTACTGTATCAATTTCCAAATTGATTATAAACATACCTTCCAATTACCTTGTATCCCTTCCAGAGCCTGGCAGAGTGCAAGATTCAGGGCAGACATTTCTTTAGCCAGCAACTGAGTAATGACTTGTTTGTGCGGAGCCAGAGAACACAGATGTATTTATATATCAACTGTCCAAATATTTTTATCAGAAATTTCTTAACTTGTAATATATGATTAGAGACTTTTTCTCACAAATATTCTTTTCTAGGTAAAGAAAGTATCCCATTCTATTTCTGCCCATACCCTTGCCTTTAGTTCAGGGACACTGTTTACAAGATAGAAAAGTGATTCTCTTATTGGCTGGGTAAAGTCACCTGTAGAATTTTTATAAACAGTAGATATTCAGGCCCTATTCCCAGATGCTTTAATTCAGTTATGGATAGGGCCAGTCTGATGCCTTGTCAGAGTTCAGGAACATGGAATTTGAAGACGTGTGTGTGTGTGTGTGTGTGTGTGTGTGTGTTTTGTTGGAATTTTCTGAATGCAAACATAACCCTCATCCTGTGAAGTTCAGCTTAGGTAACAGTGTGGAGGATATCCTTTTAATATCATAGTGGAAGACACACATATATACGGACATAGTGGAAGACACACATACATACGGACATGTTTGTTTAAATAGGTAGTAATGATGTGACACTGCATCTTCACTATGGTTCTGAAAAGCTACTTTGGGTTAGAAAGGAACACAGAACATAAAAGAATTAACCACAGGCATAGAAGCCGTTCTTAGCTTTTTACCTGAGGGCATTTTATTCCCTTCCCTGCAGCTGCTTTCCACTCCAACAAAATCTCCAAGTTTATATAGCCTGTCAACTTCCATTGCTAATTCTCAGTGATGGGGTTGTAATTTACTCTGAGAAGCTTCCTGGTATTACTGTTAAGTCATTTACATTCTATCAAAAGATCTGTGTTCTGGTGGGTCCAGGAATTCCTAGAAGTTGTCGCCCCCCGCGCTGCCCCGCCTGCACCTTTCCGTTGGATTCTCTCCCTCTGAGTAGAAAAAAAAATCTGGTAGTACTGGATGCCTTTATCAAGTATCCTTCTTTCATTCAGACCCGAAGTCCCCCTACAAGAAAAGAAAACAGTCCTTTCCCACTCGAACCCAGAGACACCTAAGCTGGCTTTTCATATTTTATTTCAATAGACCCCCCAACTACCTCCCCCAATGAACGGATGAATATTTAAGTCACAATATCTGTGTCCAAACCACTCTTACTATGCAGTATTCCTCCAAAACTATAAGAACAATCATAAGAAAGATTTTTTTTTAAAGAACAGCTTTATACTAATATCCCAAAATAAAATCAAGAAAAGATGGGAATTCAAATGCATGATATACTGAATCAGCAAAACTATCTCTAACTAGAATACTTTTCAAAGGTTTTTTATCAAGTGTTAGCAAATCCTAAACAACAAGGAAAAAAAAAAAGAAGGAAAAAAAAGAAAACCTTTTATTGCAAGTACAGTTAGGTTTAATGTGTACAGAAGCACATTTTTGTCCAGCGACCCCTTAGGATGCTGTACTGGGACAAGAAGCCAAAAAAAGGAAAGCTTTGTTGTTATGTTTTGAACAGATGGATTGCCTATTTTTGCCTTTCCAACATCAGAGCTGTTTTTTCCCCCTCTTCAAACTAGAGAATCATCATCCTGTAGCAGTATACAACTGCCATTCATGCCTGCCTATATTATACTCCCACTGCTTGACTTTAGGCAAGAGAAGGTGATATGCACAATATCTTCCATAATAGACTTTGCAATCTGGACTGGGGGTTTCTTTTGACTGTCCCAATGTCTGCCAGAGCAGTTTTCACAGATCTTGGAAATGGCTACATAAGTTATGTAGAATTAGAAAATAAAGAACTAGAATGCAGATTTTTGTGGGCATCTGAAATGAAACAAGTCCAACTCCAGACTGAAAAGCCTAGAAGTAACTGTGCTCATCTAACAATAATAATACCTTACGGTTGGGGAGCTACTTCATGTACATGAGCTCATTAACACAGCAATGGCAAAAATTTCAGAAGGTAGGAGTGTGTCTTTTTTTTTTATTGGAGTAAAATGGCTTTACAATGTTGTGTTAGTTTCTGCTGCACAATGAAGTGAATCAGCCGTATGTATACCTATATCCCCTCCCTCTTGGACCTCTCTCCCACCCCCACCCCTATCCCACCCATCTAGGTCATCCCAGAGCCCCGAGCTGAGCTCCCTGTGCTATACCGCAGGTTCCCACTAGCTATCTATTTTACACATGGTAGTGTATTTATGTCAAACCTAATCTCCCAATTCGTCCCACCCTCCCCTTCCCCCGCTGTGTCCACATGTCCATTCTCTACGTCTGCCTGTCTATTCCTGCCCTACCAATAGGTTCATCTGCACCATTTCTGTAGATTCCACACTAAATAAGGCAAAGCTAGAACCGGATGTGTCCAGAAACCAAATAGTAGAGCTTCCAGAAAAAGAACTTCAGTATTTGAAGGGACCTTAGATGAAGCAGTGTGGTGTGCTATAGAAGAAAAATCTAGCCGTAACCTCAAACATAAAAGGGGTTTCCCATTCACTGGCCAGGTGAGCCTGGTGTTAGTTAGCAAACGGGCTCCAAAGAGGACAAGGAGAGATGGAAAGAAAGATACAGACTACCCAGATTGGTAGGTGGCAGATTTAACAAGCAAGAGAGCTTACAAACAAAGCGTGCCTTGGGTGGCTGCAAGACAAGTAGATCTCCACACCCTTCTGCCAGAATCTTAAGAGTCTATGTAGGGTCCTGAACTGGGTTCCGCCAAGTATCCAGTCCAGATGGTCTCAGCAACAGCATGAAAAGAGCTGCCACTGTGGGAACAATGGATAGAATGTACATTCCAACGACAGGGGAGAGGGTGAGGAACTTCTGATTGCCTGGGGCCAGCTCTTGGGTCAACCGGGGGTTATGTCCTCTGAATGACCCCCTCCAACACGTGGGTAAATAACCCAACTTCTTTTGAGCTCTAGTTCTTTCCTTCCGGGTATTGTGAGTACCTATTGAAACAGATATATAAGGTTCCTGACATACTTTAAGTGCTCAGTGAAGGTGATCCATGACACTATCTCAAGCACCGCTACTCACCCTCTGGCTTTCCCTAAACCCGCTCTCCCGTGTCCAAGTGTACAAAAAAGCCTTCCAAAACTCAAGCAATGTGTCCAAGGTCATATAGTTAAACCAAAAATAGGACTTAATCCTTCTGATTCCTAATATAGTGCTCTATCTTAGCACATAACTAAAGGTAAAGCTTCCCACCAACCCTCTTCCATAAAATAAAACTTTCTCTCCTGTAGATGGTATAATTTTTAATTTACGTAAACCTAGAGAAAAACTCCAAAGTTTATTTTATTTTAGATAAGGACTAGATAATACAGCCTGGGGTCATTTGAGTCAAGACATTGATTCCTGACTAGGGAAGGACTTTTGCTGAGGCAGGAGGTTGACAGGTGTCAGAAATAAGGAGCTATAGTATCCTCCTTTGAACGAAAATAACTTCTTTTTCCTTAAAATATCCCCATTTGCAACTGAAAAGAAAACAAACTATTCTGGCTGAAGAAATTGCTTTTGCCATTAGGATGCAAATGGCCAAGCAAATTTGTTGCCCAATAAATCTTTTTGGGCATTATATAGATATAGTCTTAGAATTTGTAAAGCCTAAACTATAAAAGCAAATAACATAAAAGGAGGAGAAGCTATAAATTCCAAATCTAGATGACACTTTTGTATGTAAGGCTCACGGGGGGCAAAACACACTCTTAAGAACAAGGAATTATAGGAACCAAATGGAGTTAGAAAGCCTTCTGGTTTCTTTTCTCTCGTGCCTTCCTATTACATTGTACTTTTAGCAATTAATGTAGTGCCATAGCAGGACCTGACAACCTGCTCTGAGCAATGGGATTAGAAATTTCATTTCTTCATCCTCACCCCCCATGTTAATTTCAGCCCAAGATGAGAGCCTAAGAACAAACCCAACTTGGAAGGAAGGTTTTGGGCTGTTGATTTTGTTCCAAAGACCAGAAGGGGGGGGATTTGAATTCAAAATAGAAAAAGAGTAGGACCTCCTGGACCTTGTCGAACATGGAGCCTGACCATTTCCTGTACTTCGTTGATGAGGAAACAGGCTCAGAAAGGCACAGCAATGATTCCCAAAGAATTGTCCTTACATGAAAAGGGGAGATTGCATACATTTTCATCATTATCTCTCGCTAGACTTCCACAGATACTTCATCCTCTGGCCAAATTATTCACTAATCCCTCAACAAATCTTGAGTTTTTCCCTGCTTTTGCTCAAGCCCCCCACCTACCTCATCAATGATTTTCTTCAAAACCTATGCCTACTTATGGGACATTTAAGGAGCATCTTCTCAAATAGAGGCAAGGACTTGCCTGTCTTATTTACCACTATGTCCTTGGAACTGAGCATAGTTCCTGGTACCTAAGAGGTATGTCTAAAAATAGTTGTTGAATAAAGAAATGCATCTTTCATCCATGCTTCTGGAAGTGAAACCCTGTTTTGCTTTGCAAACTATAAGTAACTGACTATAGTTATAATATAGGTACCATACCTTCCCTATTCAATTGCAAGTGAACTGAGGACAAAGATCATGAACCTGAATGTAGTCATTGCATCACTAATTATTGTTTTAAGCATGTAGTTACAATAAAATGAATGAATGAATAAATGAATGCCTTAAAATTGAGTTTCGAGAAAATCTCCTGAACTGTTTTGAAAAGAAAAAAGTACTACTTGAAATTGAACAAATTCAAGTGCCAATAAAGGGTAGAAACCCTATACCTACTCATCTTCGAGTAAGTCCATTTCAAAAAATTTATTAAGGAGAATCATTATTTTTCTAAAAATATATGCATAGCTTCAAACCCTTTAACTTAAAGCTTACAAACGTACATTTATTTAACACAATTTTAGTGGAAGCCCAAGGCCTTTTCTTGCATAGGCCCATTATCTTTCTTACAAAAAGCCTTATGGGGCTTCCCTGGTGGCGCAGTGGTTGGGAGTCCGCCTGCCGATGCAGGGGACATGGGTTCGTGCCCCAGTCCGGGAAGATCCCACATGCTGCGGAGCGGCTGGGCCCGTGAGCCATGGCTGCTGAGCCTGCGCGTCTGGAGCCTGTGCTCCGCAATGGGAGAGGCCACAGTGGTGAGAGGCCCGCGTACCACAAAAACAAAAACAAACAAACAAAAACCTTATGATACCTATGAAAAATCTTACTATGGAATTTCTTCCAGATTTTTTCAATTATCCCTGAGTCTTTTACAGTCATCTCACCCCCTCCTGATTCAACAGCATTTTTTTCCCCAGCTTACCTTTAACAAATATGTCCAAAGCATTCAACATAGTTTTCCCTAAAACAGCAACTTTTTATTTTTGCTCCCATTATGTTTGTTTTAAATAGTAATTAGTTAAATTATGTAATTACCATAGCACATAAAGCTAGCATAAATATGTTTGGAAAAAAATAATTCATACTTAATAAACATATAATTTAGCTGATGGGAAAAGAAGAACATTGTATGTTAAGGTGGTCTACTAACCAGGGGGCCCCAGTCAGAATAGAGGGAACAGAGTGATGGTTAATTGAGGAGGTGGGCAAGTACAGTTGCATAAGAGATCTTTCCCTGTAACACAAACAAATCTAGAGATATTTGTCACTCTATATGTATAGTACCAAAATGCATCAAGAATCTTGATATCTCAGAACAAAGAATGTTTATAACAACAAAAAGAGAATTCATTGCAGGCCTCATATGTAATCCATCCAAATTTGATAGTCTGTTGACAAACAGGTGCCTATATTTATTCATCTATAAAAATATATTTATGCTAACTATTAGTTTTAGAAATAATTTTTACTAACATTAAGTGTCATATATATTCATTTTACTTGTATTATTTCAGGAATGAAGGAAGCCTATGGATAAATCAAAACATGCAGTCATTGATCATATATCATTCAGAGAGAGAGAGAGAGAGAGAGAGAATTGTGATAGAGGCACAAGAGATAGAAACAGGTGACACAGAGTGACTGTCCTCATAGGGGTTTACAATTTAGTGGTAGGAACAAGAATACAATAAATAAATAAGAGCAATGTAAAAAGAAGAGACAAAAATATCATTATCATGCTTGTTTAGACTAAAAAAAATACATATTTAAATAAAATCCCAGCACATTTTGGTATTCCTTGGCCAGGTGCTCTGGTCAGGC
This sequence comes from Delphinus delphis, assembly GCF_949987515.2. Lineage (NCBI taxonomy): Eukaryota > Metazoa > Chordata > Mammalia > Artiodactyla > Delphinidae > Delphinus > Delphinus delphis. The sequence goes on from NC_082686.1 coordinate 63,961,272, forward strand.
CACCATAATTCTACACAGAACACAACCATAATCCTAGACATTATTTGTAATAAACATTTGTATTCTTGCTCTTTGGCAGGGACTCCCTTGTACACCTTGCTGTCAGACAGCCAAGATTTCTCTGGGAGCTTTCAGAGTGGGGCGGGCACAGGTGTTGGTATCTGTAATTATGTTGAATGCATCAAGCGCACCACTGTTATCAGTGACTTGCTGGTGGAATGAGAATGTCACACATTCATGGGTCTTTCCGTGTGCGAAGCTATACATTTTTATGCCCTATACTTGTGCGTGTGTGTGTGTGTGTGTGTGTGTGTGTGTGTGTGTGTGTGGTCAGAGTGGAGTGGGAGAATTGCATTTCTCGTTGAGAAATCGTCATTTATCAAGTTAGACTGACTATCAGTCCGGAACTGCTTTCAAGGTCAAGGACTGCTGAATGTCCAGAAATGAGATTTCTCACGGATGGGTGCGGTGGACTATCGAGAGCTTGATGAATGTTCTCACACCTGGCCAGGCTGATAGACTGAGCAAACTGGATTCAGATTCCGTACTCGCCTGTTACCTGCTAACTGGCACAACCCGTCCCAGTTTTGTCTTCTGACCTTTGCATAGCAGACGTTTTCTTCCAAATTTTGCTTTAGGGCTGCCATTATCTTTCTGGTCCATTTCACTGGATTTTTCTCTCTCCTCTCATGTTCTTTGCTATCCCTTGTTTAATAGCTCTCTCTGGCTTGTACTCGCTCTCCTTGCTGTTTCTGGTGTGTATGGGAGCGTGATGTCTAAAGACCTGAACCCAATTTCACTTTAGCGTATGTGATACAGATGGTCCAATTCTTCCTTCACTCCTTTCATAGAGTGAGGGTAAAGGTAATAAGATTGAATTCTTCTTTATCTGTTTTAAAATTTTCATATCTCATATGTTTACTTCTTTCTTTCCAGTTTACTTTGTCCTTTGAACCCTTTTTTCAGAAGTTAAAAAATTGGCAAAAATATGGTGTTAGAACATACTGAAAAGTTGCATCTTACTGGAAAGGACGTGCCACATGATAGAGTCAATATTCTGCCCCAAATGTCTTTCTATTCCTTTTCTCTTATTTAGAACAATCAGTAAAAGCCAAGCTCATGTCCATAAAAATGTTTTCTTAACACTAACTAAACTTACGGTGACCCCTCCTTCCTGCCAATTCATATTGTCTCCATCATTCATTTGTCTCATAATCATGGATTGCCTTACACTACTCTTTTTGTTATATTCTTTGTATTTTTTTTTCAGTTTTGGTATTTGAGTAGGATCTCTCAAGTTACCGATATGACATCATTGAAGATATTATGAGATAGAGAAATGGACAAGTTGTACTTTACCTGCTCTCCTTTTTTTCTGACTTTTCATGCAGGTTACTTTTTATCACTGTTTGGACTATAAGCTCCATGATAGGCAAATATTAAGCATTATATATAATAATCTTCTAGTGATTTGACATTGTGTTATTCCTAACACAAGTCCTGACTTCAATAAAGTACTTGTCGAATGAAGAAACCATGAAAGAGAGATCTATAGTATATGAAACCTGAAAGAACAGATAATACAGATAGAAGTAACAGATTTCAGTTCCCTCGTTTAATAAATGGAGCTAACTATATCCATCTGCCAACTTCAGGGAGTGGCGTGAGAAAAAAATGAGTCACTCAGCTATAAAATATTCTAATGACTTCTATACCTCTGAAGATGCCTCTTACTGTTACTCGCCTTTATCGTTTAAAAGCTGCTTTATCAAATCGAACTGTATATATTTATTAACAAATATATATAACATACTATGCAGCAAAATAATTGAGCTACAATATTATCCTTATTAGATTGTTTTGAAATAGTATAAACAATTCACAATTACTAACTTCATGAGCTCCCAGTGGGCCTAGGACCTCAGAATGGAAATGTGTTCTACATAAATTTAAAAGTATTATTCTTTAAATTTTTAACAACATTAATAATAATAAAAAACCAAATCGCCTGCTCAAGAGGCCAGTTTTCAGTCACTCTGCCAGTTATCAACTGCTCTGAATTTCCCTTTTCTGGGCCAGTCAATTAACAAGATACTAAGTGGATAACTAGAGAAGCAAGAAAGAACCATAAATGTCCCGTCCTATATCACATGCCTGCAAGGTGTTTTTGAGAGGTCCTCATTCTTACTTTGTCATTGCAAAATAACAAACTGGTCCATCTGCTATTAGACCAATGTAGAGAAACAGCTAAAATAGCAAAAACATTTTAAAAACTACATCCAATTACTACAGATTCTCCTTACTCTAAAGTAGGCACATTCTTGTATTTCTTAGAAATTCACCAGCAAGTGTATGCCAGCTAAGAATTAGGGAGTTGTGACCATCCTCTTTAGAAATCTTCCTTCAAATCCAAGGAGCCCGAAGCTTTGTCTTTTTGATACAAATCAGTTCTGGGGAGACAAGTTTGAATCTAAGATAACTCCAATACAATTCCAAACATTTCTGGAGGGGCATTGAAGAGGACTACATGACTAATTGAAGAAAAGTTATTTTTTTGTTGTTTTTTATATCTTTATTAGATTATAATCGCTTTACAATGTTGTGTTAGTTTCTGCTGTACAACAAAGTGAATGAGCTGTATGTATACCTATATCCCCTCCCTCTTGAGCCTCCCTCCCACCCTCCCTATCCCACCCCTCTAGGTGGTCACAAAGCACCAAGCTGATCTCCCTGTGCTATGCAGCACCTTCCCACTAGCTATCTGTTTTACACATGGTAGTGTATATATGTCAATGCTACTCTCTCAGTTCATGCCACCCTCCCTTCCCTCGCTCCGTGTCCACAAGTCTGTTCTCTACATCTGCGTCTCTATTCTTGCCCTGCCACTAGGTTCATCAGTACCATTTTTCTAGATTCCATATATATGCGTTAATATAAGGTATTTGTTATTTTAAAATGATAAAAAGTTTTCTTTGTCAGAAAACCTGTAGCTTTTTGCCAGGTTAAAGCTTCTTGTCAATTATCCATGCACACATCGTGGGTCAACTTGACATAACAATACAAGATAGCTGTGATTTTATGGCTGTCCATTTCCACCCTGATAACATTCAGGCCTGGTCCTTTTGAGGAGACCCTGGCTAAAGAAAAGCAGTTGGTCATGATAGTGAATAAGTGTGAAGTAAACGGCTGCCTCCCCACACACAAAGAACTAGGTCCAACATTGTAAAGGCTGGTGGCATTAGTTAAGCAAATTTTGGCACCTAATTTACCCTAATAGTTTCAGAAGACAATGGAAGTACATTGTCCGTGTAAAAGGAAGTTATAGTACTGAAATAAAGAGCAGACTAGTAATTTGACTTGAAAGTAGCTTATCGAAGTTAGCATTTTCAAAACACTTCTATGTATTAGACATAACTAGTCAGGGTCTTGCTCTCAAGGAGGTCCTAGCAGCATTAGAAGAGAGGAAAAGAGATGGAGACTGTTTTTAAAGTGTTTGTTAATGCCACATCTCTTTCTGCTTCATTTATTTTCTAGTATTTACTTACATCTGTGGCAAGGATAAGGGTCAGAAAGGTATTTGTATGGCTGTGTAAGGACCAGCTATTTAAACATATTTCACTCCCACTTAATCAAAACTGCCTTAGTAGAGTTGGAATTCAAGGATAGTTTTAGAGAGAAGTAAGATGATTTGACTGGATCATTCTGATAGTTGAAGTAGACTACTTAGCCATCTGTTCCCATCTGAAGGTATCAAGCTTAAGTTGGTAGGAGTGGCTGCAATTGTTGTTACGAATGCACTAGAAAGACATGTTGCTATGGAAACAATATCCCTGAGTTATATTATACCTTGTAGAGGTCTTGTCACCAAGAGTGACCACCTAAAGCAAGAAATGAAGACAAGGAATTACAGAAAGCTGTCCAATAATATTTAGTCTCTACAAAGGGAAGCTGCTAATTGCTAAGGCAGGATTTTGGGCATACTCTGATGTAAAAAGGAAGTCATTATACAGGTAAATGCATCCACATAAGGATCTAGTACTCCGCTATTGCAGAAAGGAGTCTTGTGAAATATGTATTCCAGGCACTTGCCTTCTGCCCAGAAATAAAGTATGAGGAGGTCAAAAAGAAGGCTAATCTATTATCGGATTTTTAAAATTCATCTAGGACCCACTATATAAAAAATGACAGAATGCGTTCCTTCACATTGGAGGCAAGAAAATTCAACATGAACATCATTAAGCTCAAGGCTAAGTCTGAAAGAGATACCAAACCTTCACAGTAGGTTCTCTGACCTCTGAATGTAAAAGCTGGATTATTACCGAAAATATTTCAGCCATTCTTCACTATAGACAGGGAGAGACAGACAGAGAGACGCACACATGGAGGATATCAGTAACATTCTCTTTGCTGTAGAAATTTTTAGTTAAAATATTTTTTAAAGAACTACAAGTTTAATAAAAATAAAACCAGGAAGTACTGAGAAATAAAAAGAATGAAAAAGATTACCCCATAGACCCACCTCTCAAATACAACTTTTATGCCATTTTGGTATATTTTCTCTCTCTCTCTCTCTCTCTCACTCTCTCTCTTTTAACTCTCTGAATATCTTTAAGTAATAACATTTTATATTACTGAGGCTTTGACTCAAACTTAATTCAACCTAGAAGAAAAGAAATACCCAGAAGAAAGAATTGAGTCCAGGCATAATACTTTTAAATCATCCCCCAGCTTTATAGAACATACCTTATCAGATTCCATTCATAGCACCAGAGATCATCACAACTAAAATGGATCCTGGAGATGGTCAATTCCAACTCCCTCATTTGATAAATGAGAAAACTGGTGTCCAAAGAAGTGAAGTTACTTGCAGACGTCATACAATTATTAAGCAGTTAACTTAGACTTAACACTATTTTCAAAGCAGCCCAGTGCCACCAGATTATCTTTGTATATTAAAACAAACTTCAAATTATTTGGGAGTAATGGGCATATCTTATATCAAGTTGTTCTTTCAAGTTGTCTTTCTACTAGTCTGTTTCTCTTCTGATAAGAAAGGGACTTTAAACTATCAATACGTTGTATCCACTGCTGCCTGGACCAGTAGAAATTCCAACTATTTTGTTCACTTTCATCTTGGTGAGGAGACGACTAAACCCAGGTCAGAGGGAAAAATTACATGTGTTCACAACAGTTAAATGCAGACTGTCTAAAGCAGATGGATGGACCCAGTGGAAGAAGCAGGAGCCCACACTAGATGACATCTCAAATGTAGAATACCTACCACTCCACTTCCAGGCTCAACATGAAAATTCTCCTTTTCCCTCTAACCCCATACACCCCAAGCTGAGTCCCTTTCATACCTCTCATCGGCATTTCTCCCATAAAATTTGCAAGTCTTTCTCTTCTTTCCCTTCACCCAAACTTAGTGTCTTAGTCTGTTCAGTCTGCTATAATAAAATACCACACACTCAGTGGTTTAAAAACACAGAAATTTATTTCTTACAGTTCTGGAGGCTGAAAGTCCAAAATCAGGGTTCCAACATGGTCTGGTGAGCAACCTCTTCTGGGTTGCAGACTTCTGACTTCTCCTGTCCTCATAAGGTGGAAGAGGCAAAGGAGCTTTCTTGGCCTCTTTTATATGGGCATTAATTTCATTCATAAGCTCTCTGCCCTCATCATCTAATCACCTCTCAAAAGCTCTCTGCCCTCATCACCTAATCACCTCTCAAAAGCCCCACCTTCTACTGTAATCACATTGGGAATCAGGATTTCAATATATGAATTTTGTGGGCAAACAAACATTCAGATCATAGAATTCAGTCTCACCTGGTTTTTGGAGAGGAAAGCCTAGTCTGGAGACCTCTAAGAAATGTCTCTTGTAGCTCTTTCTTTTAACTTTGGTGTAGGCTGAGATAGAGAAAATCCCTGTTAGAATAAAAGAAGACGGTAGAAATACACAGAGAAAAAAACAAATCAATATTTGATATTTAAGCCTACCACAAGATTGTATTCAACCAAAAGATAGAAAACTAAAGCAGGAAAGGACTTTCTAGATCAGTTAGTCCAGATTCTTTTTTAGATGAGGGAATTGAGGCTTAGAAAAGTCAAATTTATTTCTGTCTGTGCATAATCACACAGGAAGTTGATTCTAGGTTCAAGACAAGAATCCAGGTTGCCAGTGCATCTGACACCGTAGCTCCCTTATCTAATATCAAGGCTGACAACCTCAGAGGTGTCAGATACTTCTTGCAGGTATCAACACTTCTTGCATAGGAAATAATGTGATTTAAAATAGTAATTGTATTTGGAGGCATCCTTGTATAGAAATTCTCACACTTCTGAAATGCTCAGACTCATGTAAGGCCTGAGCCAACAGCATTTCCTACAGAATGTGTGGTTTTTCTCTGCAATGGTTGGCCGAAGAGTTGCATCTCTTAATCCTCCAGCATGTATCTGCCTGCTTTCAGAGGACATGTCCTGTGGAGCTATAATAGTAAACATGAGTTTGCTGAGCCCCAGTGCTTTTTAGGAATCTACAGTGCAAATACCCAGAATCAAGTGTGAAAGGGTCGGCTGTGATCAAGCAAGAGAACGTGTCCAAAGAGACAAACGAATAGAGGGATTCCAGAGACAAGTATTTGAAATGTGCAAAACTTGTCTTATGGGACTACCTTCCATTTACCCTTCCTTTCTGCTGTACTAAACTAACAGATCTCTTATGATGAATTTATGCTTATTTCAGTAAAGTTGTACATACCCCTAATTATGTGATCATTTACAGTTGCATTAAGGTACAGTTGGCCACACCACTGCCCTCATTCTCAGAAGCCCATTCCACAGTCATCAGTTATTCTCAAATATATCAAGGACCAGTTTATGGTCTGCCCTATACCTAACTCTAGTAGAACCTCTGTGAGATCAGGATGTTATTTTTCACAGCTGCAGCTTAGAACGTACTTTTAAAAAGCCATTTCCAAGGCCTCTTGGTCACAACATCTCCCTTGTGGATTATTGCAATAGCCTCCTGAACTCCTGTACTCCTGCCCCCAAGAGCTATTTTCTGCACAGTATCCAGAGTGATCCTTTTAAAACATTAATCTGATCATGTTACACTCTTGCTGAAAGCACTGTAATGACTTTCCATCACTTCAGTATAAGATCAAAGCCCTTTACCTGTTCTGGTCCCTCCTCACCTCTCTGACCTTATTTGCTCACACTCACCCCATCTCTCCAAGCGTTCGCTTACCTCGGGGCCTTTCTGATGAGGCTCCTTTCTGAAATGTTCTTCCCACACGGTTGACTCCTTTAACTCTTCCCAGTGTGTGCTCAATTATTACTTCATCAGAGAGATCCTCCTGGAACACATTCTCTAAAGTAGCAACACGCTTGTTAGTTTGTAAACTGGCCCCCATACATGGAGGACAAGGAGACATGGAAGAAAGAGGCAGATGACTCCAGATTGGTAGGTGGCAGCAAGGGAACTTATACACAAAGCTTGTCTTCAGCGGCTGAAAGATGAGCAGATCTCCACACCTGCCTGCCAGAATCTTAAAAGTTTACATAGAGGCTTTAACTCAGTTCCGTCCGGTGTACTCAGATGGTCTCAACAACGCATTGCTCTCTCAAGGCTGCGTCCTTGAAAACGGCTCCAGCTGTGGGAATGGTGGGCAGAATGTATATTTCAGAGACAGAGGAGGGGTGAGATGCCTCTGATTGCCTGGGTCAACCAGGGGCCATGTCCTTTCAATGATCTCCTCCACAACCTTCACCCTCTGCTTTATAATTTTTTTTTCTTAAACCAACTTCTTACTACTCGATGTTATCTTTTGTATCTGAAACTTCCTGCTCCACAAGGGTAGGTACTTTTTCTGTTGGTCCACTGACAGAAACTCTTAGCACATTGTTACTGCTCAGCAAATATTTGTGAAATGTCTGGATGAAGTGGACTGTTTCTTGCGAGGTGGCACAGACAATTTAGGAGTACTTGTATTGGTTACTTACATACTTTGAAATTATACATTTGTTTTAAGTTTTGATGAAAATAATTTATCGTTAATGTGACAGAATTAATTTTTATTTTATGTACACAAGAAGGGATTTAAGAAATTTTCTTGTGTCTCCTTCACATCCTTATTTACTTTACTGAGCAGGAGAGAAAAGGGTGAGGTTAATGGAAGCACACCAAAAACAGAATCTCTTTCACTACTCTGCTTATCTTTACCAAAGTCTTCTCCTTAGGAGGGTCACAGAATCACGCATCAAAGTGTCTTGACAAGAAAAATAAAAATAAAATGTTGAGAATCTTTTTTTTTCAAACTAGTGTTTCCTTGACTTCATGCTTGACATGGACATTGACATGAGGACTCCTTTAAAATTACAGCCCCCTCAAAATTCTTGGCCCATAACTATGGACATCACTGCACTTAACATTCCTAAAGATCAAACTTCTACTTAGTGACATATTTATAAAAAGAACCTAATATGGTTATTAACACACAGTAGAAACACACAGTATTCAGAAATGTCCTTCCCTCACCCTTACCATGATTTTCTCAGCTGTGACAAAGACAAAGGAAATGCTAGTAAGTTATAATTGTTACCAATCTACCCTCCTTTTAGTGTCCTCTTTAGGCCAAGTCAGGCTCTCCTTTATTGGGAAGATTCCAAGTATAAGTAAAGTGGGAAAGGATATTAACAAAATGACTAATGTTACCCATACAATAAAGGCTAAGGTGTAGGAGGACGGGGAGGGTCTAAAGTTTATGGAGGCTGGGTAGGTGGAGAGAACTACTAAGTTGAAAGATGAGGAGATGACACCTGAAAGCAACGGGGAGTGGTAGTTGCCAGAAAAGTGAAATAATTAGCAAACCATTGGAAGAGAGGCTTTCTAGAAGTTTGGGAAGCACTGTAATTGGAATACCCTTTGTGAAGTTTTTTGAGAGAGTTTATAGTCAAGATTCAAACTGCTCCTAATTATACTTTTGTCACCAAATTTTAGTTTTTGTTTGTTTTAACTGTAATTCTTTACTTAGGCCATGCTTAAAGTAAGAGCAAGCCAACCTGCCTTCACCTGGCCCTATTCAAATTCTCTAAGTAACTTGGGTGGGCAATACAAAGCTGAATTTGGAAATATTCCTGGAATTATCCTACATGAATGCCACTCAAACAAGAAGGAAATTCTTAACAATTGGTTGGCAAAGAGCAAAAGGTATTATAAATACACATCTTGTCTCTCTTTGTAGAGGCTTATAAAATGTTGACAAAAATATGTCTAGTACCTCATCATCTGATACACTGCCCAATAAAAAAGGAAGCCAGAGTGGCTAAGATGATATGCCATAAAGAACTGAGGCTGTGAGGAAAGAAAAAGGTATTCAGATCCAGTATATATAATGTGAAGGGACAGTTTGTTTTACAAGTTTATAGAGTGAAAGGAAATACTCATGAAAGGTTTTGACATGAAGAGCCAAAGAAATTAGAATTTTAGAAGTTTTGTGATCTGTTGGTCTTTTCAAAAGAGACTATTAAATGGCCAAATAGTTTTTACTTTTTTAAATCCCTTTACAAATTTTTAAAAAAATTTTATTTATTTATGGTATGCGGGATCTTCGTTCCCCAACCAGGGATTGAACCCATGTCCCCTGCAGTGGATGTGTAGAGTCTTAACCACTGGACCGCCCCGGAAGTCCCTAATTACGTTTTTTTTTTTTAAAAATGAGTCTCTACTGAGATTGGCTGCGAGGAAAGATCCAAGTAGCCTGACTTGATGCATGTTACAAAGAAAAAAGCATGTTTTTCTTTTTTAATCTCCTTTTCATTCCGTTTTATCACCTACAAATAGATTTTCAGAGGGTCAATTTTGCTTATCTATCCACAGAGTCTATGACAATATCAAGTGCATAATACTCGTTCAATGGATTAACTAATGAGTGACTGAGTTAATCTAATTTTTACAGAGGAAGAACACACCAATTGACCGCTGTTGTCTATATTGACAGGACTCATTTATTCTGGACACTTAAGAGACCTAGAATATTTTGTTTTCAATTTTCTGACAAGAAAGGCACACATTGAAAAAGAATCAGGAATTATGAATGATGTCCATGTTAAAGAGTGGTCAACTGAGTGGCTATTCATATGTTTATTAGAAATTTGGTTTCTCGCCATTTTATTTCCATCCAGTCACCAGTGGAAGAGATACTCATAAATATTTTACTGAATAGCTTTCATTTTAACATAAGCAGTAAGTTGGAGAGCAGATGCTTCCACATCTACAGGATTGGCTTTGTGATGAAGCCAAATGCCAGGGCTGCTTTGGCAAGAACTTTAATACTGGCCAGGTCTCAGGATCAACTGTCCTCATCAGGATTTATTTTTTTTCAAGTTATCATATAATAACTTTAAATCTTGTATTGACTAGTCTGAAGAAAGCCCTTCAAATTCTCAACCAAAACCAGCATAATTTGGGGATAATTACTTGACAGCTCCCTTTCTGAACCCCGGACCATGCTATATATCCTCTCTTCAGCCTTACTCTTCAGAGGTCACTTTCTCACCATCACTCCGACTCACATAACACCTTCTAGCCTTTAGTGATTCCAGTGATTGATGTGGGAAGCTCTGGTCCAAGTTAAATTCCACACTATCTCCTTTCTCCCTCTGCAGGGTCTTTGCTTCTTCCTTTCACCTGACATAGCTCAATTAATTCTACCTTGGGCAATTTTTATTTTAGACCCGTTAAAGGTATTTTATACCTGTTAAAGGCTGGCAGTGTACTATATTTGGTCACACAGTTTTCTGAGGGCAATGACACAGGGGACATTCAAGCTGAATTAAATTCTTCATATTTGATGTGAGTTTTTTGCCACAAATTCCTGGTCTTACCCTGGCGAGATGGACTGTATCATAAATCAAATATAGTGGCTTAAACAAATAAGTTTATTTTTCCTACATAAGAAGCCCAGAAGTAGTTGATTGCAGGATTGTTTCAGTAACTCAGCAATCAGGGATGACTCCATTTAGCCTTCTCATTGTGGTTGCAAGATGGTTGCAGAGGCTCTTGCCATCATATCATATTTGGCCAAGAAAAATAAAGAAGAAAGCAGCAGCAGCACTAGCAGATGTCCATTCCACTTGCATGTCATTAGCCAGAAGTCTGTCACATGGCCAACACTGATAGGATGTTACTTGGGCCAATCTACAATGTCTGCCACACTCCTATTTACCACTTTCCATTAAGGTCTAGGCTTAAAGTTCCTGCCTTAATATTTTGCTCAGCCCTCCAGAACTGAGGGCATTTCTGAAACACGAGGTCTTCTCCATCTTAACTAATCTAGTGGCAGGAAAAAGAACTCAAACAAAAAAGAAGGGGGATATTTGTACCGTTTCATTTCTCCCACCAAGTCCACCACTACCAACCACCATAAAAGCACATTTATTGAATCCTTGATGCTCTCATTTGGTTCCTCACATAACGGTGTCCATCTTCTCTAAGGAAGAGAACTCACTTCTGGAAATAGGAAAGGCTCACCTCAAAATGATATTCTGAATGTAGTATTTGAAGCTTAGAGAATGTCAGTTCCAAGCACCAGGGCATTGTTTAGAATTGTTCACATCATATCTGGTTTTTATCCTGGTTCTCAATAATATTGAAGGACCAGCATGTCACAGAAAAACAATTCACTTTTCTAAATTTCAAGGACAGATTAATATTTTACCTGAATTTCAAAACAAACAAAAATTGTCCAGTCTAGGAATTTGGCCTTTAGTGTGTTCTTTTCCTCCAACTTTTTATTTTAGAAAATTTGCTAAAAGGTAACAACAAACACCCTTATATCCTTCACTTATATTCAACACTTTTTAACATTTTACCATCTCTAAATATTTAAGCATTTAGCTCCTAAGACCCAAGATGTTCCCTTATATAATCGCAATACAATGCTTATATTAAAGAAATTTATTATTGATCTGTTGTTACTATCATATCTTGTGCATATTCTAATTTCTCTTATTATTCCAATAATGTTCCATATGTCTTTTTCCTCCTCTCCAGGGCTCAATCAATGCATTTAATTGCTATAACTCTCTAGTCTACTATAATCAAGACTGTTTTTATTTTCTCTTGCGTGACACTGATATTTTTGAGAAAAGTAAGCCATTTGTTTGCAGAATGTTTCTCATATGTATTTGATTGTTTGCTCATGAGTAGATTCACGTTAAGCATCTTTAACAAGAATACTACACAGGTGGTTTTGTATCATTCTCAGTGCATCATATCAGGAGATGGAGATGTCATTTTGTCCTGCTACTAGTGATATTAAATTTGATCATTTGGTAAAGGTCGAGTTCACCAAATTTCTCTTCTGTAGTATTATCTTCTCCCTTTATAATTCATAACTAATCTCTGAGGTCATATGTTGAGACCACGCAACTATCCTGCTCCTCAACAATCTTAAACCCAATGGTTTTAGCATCCATTGAAGATTGATTCCTGAATCAATTCCTAAAATTTTGGTTGCAAAATGATGATTTTCCAATTTTATCACTCCTCCTATATTTATTAGATGGCATTTTTCTATAAAAAAAGATTTTCCTTCACTCCCTTCTCCCTTGGCCCTTTGAAAATTAGCTAGTATTATTATAGTTCATGGATTCATTCCTTTTCCATGTATTATAAATCATTTCCATCATTATTTATTTTGAGGCTCTAATTATCCTAAATTTAGCCAATGGAGCCTCTTCAAACAAGATTTTATGTCCTCTTGAAATACTCCTATCAACTTTTGAGAACTTTTACTCTCTGACATAACAAAATGCATCAGACCCACCTTGTTTCCCTGGACACAGACCCAGAGCCAGCCATTATCCAAGGAGCTCTGGCTCCTTTTAGAGAATGGTACTTATAAAAGTCAAGATCTAGGTGCTAAGTATGCTCACTGCTACTGAAGTACCATTTATCAGTGGACAGAGCTAGGAAATATGTATCTTAAAAATCATTAACTCATATTGATAACTTCAATTCAAATTTAACACTTACAGTGTTCTTCTGTTCCTCTCATTCCACATTTACTTCCTTTTTCCACAGTTGGAAATGAATGTAGTACCATCAATATCAATATATTTACTTATTTGTTCACTCATAAAATGTTTGAGAAACAGTTTCAGACTTACTACAACCATACTACCACCACTAACTAAATGTATTAAAGGTCAAGATTTCCTTTTGTCCTTGGAATATATCCCACTGGGAATATAGTCAGAGTATGATCAATTTGATATGCAATTATATATTTTCTCATATTTGCATTCAATTTTAGAGTTTTTGCAGTTCTTTGTTGAATTAATATTTCTTGAATAGGAAAATAATAACATGGTTCAAGTCAAATCTATATAAAAATGCTTAATAAAGTTTCATTCTTTTTCCTATATTTTTCTAATCTGTTTCCACATATCTTCTGTAGGTAACAAATTTAATCATTCTCTGGTTTATCCTTCCTGTGTTTATTTTACAAAAATAAGTAGATACATCTCCATAAACACAAACATACACATTTTTATTTCCCCTTTTTTCACAGATATATATACCATATTTCTGCTTAAACTATATCACTTAGAGTTTCTCAAATTCTTTTTATATTTGTGTATTATTTAATTCTGTGGATACACTTTTGTTGATTAGCCTAATCACGAATTATTGGACATATAGGTAACTTTCCAATAATCTGTTGCTATAAATAATGTCATAATGAGTAAGTAATGCATTTTGTATGAGTGTGTTACTAAAGGCGTACCTTTAGGGTAAATTTCTAGAACTGATTTCTAGGTCAAATGGTGTGCAGTTTTGTTATATATTGCCAAATGTTCCTCCATAGGAGTTATACAATTTAACATTTCTAGCATCAGTATAAAAAAGTACTTATTTCCCCACAGTCTGAGCAACAACAAAGTGTGTAGTCAAACTTCTAAAATTTTCCCAATCTAATCAGAAATGAAGCTTTAATTCAAGGTAGTTTTAATCACATTTATAGTAGTATGGATGAAGTTGTACACCTTTTCAAGAATTTAAAGGCCATTTTCTCATATCTTATGCTGCTAGGTCTTTGTCTCCTTATTTTTTTCCTTTTTTTAAGGACTTTCTATTTCTTGATTTCTTATAGTTCTTTATATTTTTCAGAAGTTAGCTCTTAGGATAAATGTTATACAAATACTTTCCCCCAGTTTGTAATTTATATTTTAATTGTATTTTTGGCTCTTTGTTTTCTAGGCAAAAATTGCTTCTTTATGTTTTATATTTACTGGTCTAATAAAAGAAATTGCATCAGGATTTTGAGACTCAAGTAGAAAGCTTTGCCTTTATCCAGATTATAAGGAAATGTATCCATGTTTTCTTCTACTCCATGTATGGTTTCTTTAAAAAAAGAGAGATTTAGACTTCTGATACTTTTGGAATTCACTTTTGTGTAATCTATGAAACATAAATTTGATACTGCTCTTCCAAATGACTATGCAGATGGCCAGTTGCATTTATTAATAAGCCTATATTTTCTACAGTGACTAAGGTGTCATCTTTATCCTATTGTATTTGGGTTTATTTCAGAACTTTCTATTCTGTTCTACTGTTCTTTCCATCCATTAATATGCCAATACATAACTGTTTTGATTATAGAAAGTTTATAATATGTTTCAGTATCTGATAAGTATGCACTGCCCTGCCACTCTATGCTCTTCTCCAAGATTTCATCATTATTCTTGCATGTTTACTTTTCCACGTGAATTTTTCCATATTAACTTCTGTAGCTACAAATTTAAATTATGTGAATTTTTATTGAAATTGCATTAGGCTCATATATTAACTTAAAGAAAAATGACATGCATGTGATATTGAACCCAAAAACAAGGAATGTTTTTGCTTTTGCAAATCTACATTTGTGTCTTTTGTGGTTTTTCCTGCCTTTTTTATATGTTGTTGCAGTTTAAAAGGGATTCTTTCCTATTATATCCTTTTTACTGGCTATCGTTTGTGCAGTTGAAAGCTATTGGTTTTTCTATGTTAATTTTTATATCCTATTACTTAATAGAATGTTTATTATATGAGTTTTTTTTAAATAACTTATTCCCTTGCATTGTCAGATCACTGTCAAATCATTTGCAAACAGGTGTAGTTTTCCTTCTTCTTTTCCATTTTTATCTATATTCCCATACAATGTTAAATAATAGTGGGGAAATAGGCATCTATGCCTTGTTCTTGATCTCAGTATGATTGCTTCTATCATGTGTGTGCATGTGTGCGTTCTTATTCCATTAAATATTATCAGATAAATGTGTATCCACTGTGTCAAGCCCTTCCAAGTAACTATGATTTTTCTCCCTGGAATTAATATGAAGAAATTGTCTTCATTGATATGAAGATATATGTTAATAGATTTGCAAATATTAAGACATCCTTACATTTTAAGAATAAATCTCACTTGGTCATAATGTATTATTTTCCTATATACCTGTTCAATTCCGTTTGTTAATATTTTATTTAGCATATTTACATCAATGTTCACAAGGAATATTTGGGGGTTTTTTTTGTCTTGTTTTGTTTTCTGCTACCATCAAATTCAGGAACTAATGTTATATTTGTCTCATGAAGTAATTTGAAAGTTTCTGTTCACTTCTGAAGCTCGAGAAAAATTTATATAGCATTAGGATCATCTAGATGTTAACCATTTCATACAATGCCCCGTTGGAAACACCTAGATGGGGTACTTTTTGTTGGGGGAATTTTTTTTTTTTTATCTTTCACTATTCTCCTGTGAAACTAGTCTATTTCACCTCTTTCTGCAATGGAATTATTTTTACTTAATTGAACGTTCCTAGGAAACTTTATTTCTTACCTAAGTTTACAATGTATCTGCATAGAGTTACACAAAGTATTCTGCTATGACTTTTATTATTTCTCTGTCTCTCTAGCTATTTTTTCTTGTAGTTACTTATTTTGTACATATGTGATTTATTGCTTTCTTTCTTTATTAGGTTACATGTCTGTTTTTGTTAACTTTTTAAAAAATAACTTTTTGTTTTGTTTTGTTTTTTTACCACAATAGCAAATAATCAAACTATAATATGGACTAAGGAACTGAATAGACATTTATCCAAAAAAGACATACAAATGACCAATAGGTACATGACAAGTTACTCAACATTACAAAAGATGTAAGGTACAGGATGACCAAAATTAGCACAGCTGTAGGATGTATATCAAAGTTGTTAAGGCAGTAAATCCTACAAATATTCATCGCAAGAAGAAAAACTTTTTTCTGATAATCATTTCATAATGTGTGTAAGTCATATCACTACCCTGCAAACTCTGATATCATTACACAAGAAAAATATTTAAAAGGTAAAAACTAAAAGTGCAAAATTAGCAAAGAGTACAAACTACTACTGTTTTACCTTTAGAATTATTTTATTAAATCTTAAAGGTACAACAGTTTCTTAACTCTACACATGAACTAATTTTCTTTAAAAGAATGATGTTATGTCTCATTACACCATGATTCTAGCTAACAGTTTTACAAAATTTTGAGAAAAATCTTGAAAAAGGATTCAAATATCATCCAAAACTTTGAAATTTAACATTATCAAAGGGGATGCTTCCACATTCTTACAGAGACCACTGGAGAGACAACAATTCAAAAGCTAAGAAACAGTCTCAAAAGCATTTTTTCATACGATCTTTCCTCCACAGAAAGGTATTGTTCTTACATAATCGAGTCTACTCACAAAATGGCTCTCTGTACCTGCTCTGGTGTCTTCTGCCATATCACTGCATATTTATGCATGACTGAGGTAAGAGTTTCCTGAACACTGTTATTTCGATAACCTAAAGCTCTTCTGTTACCTCTGGGCTCTCAATGTCTATTTATACAGTCAAGCCCACGGCAAATAGAAGCTTAGTATCGGCTGGTCTCTGCATAACGCTCACGTCTTCCACCGCCTCCTGGACCATAGTTTCCTCCACCGTATGATCCTCCCACGTTCCTGCTATACCACTCAGCTTTCCATTCTTCAGTAAATCGTACTTAGAAGGTTTCTGCTTATAATTTCCCAAATCATTGTAATTATGACTTCCATAATTTCTTCATCCATAGCTGTCAAAACCACCTCTGGAGGCCCCATCCAGGTCACCATATCGAGATCCTCTACCACCGTATCCTCCTCATCCTCCTCCATAACCAGGGCTAACCCCCAAATTGCCACCTCCAGATCCTCCTCCACACCATGATAGCCATCCCCAAATGTATGTCCTCTTCCATATCCACCAGGTCCTCCTCCAAGTTTCCTTCCTCATCCTGGTCCTGCTCCTACATTTCCACCACCACCAGGAGAGTCTCCAAAACCAACGTTGCCTCCTCTTCTACCTCTAGAACTTTGGACTCCCTGCATTTTAGGTCGAGACAAGGCCTTTCTTACTTCTGCATGATGACCATTGATGCTATAGTATTTCTGCAACACAAGCTTATCCATGGGATCATGGTCATTAAAAGTGACAAATCCAAAGCCTCTTTTCTTTCCAGACTCCCTATCAGTAATTATCTCAATGGCATTGATTTTTCCATATTTCTCAAAGTAATCTCTAAGATGATGCTCTTCAGTATCTTCTTCAATTCCACCAACAAACAGCTTCTTCATGGTGATAAGAGCCCCCAGCTTTCCATAGTCCTCTCTTGGGACAGCACGTTTGGGTGCAACCGTTTTCCCATCAATGGAATGAGGTCTGGCAGCCATGGCAACATCCATCTCAGCCATGGATGAAAACGTGACAAAACCAAATCTTCCTGGTTTGGGGCTGGCAGGATGCCTTATTAACACACAGTCTATAAGGTTTCCCCGTTGCTTGTAGTAGTTCCTCAGACTTTCTTCCATGGATTCAGAGCTTAAGCCACCAATAAAGAGTTTACAGAATTTTCCTTTTCTTTCTTATTCCTCTCCAAAGGAACAGATGTTGAAGTTTTCTTCATCGCAGGCTTACTCGCTCGAGCCATTTTCCCGAAGCTGAGGGGGATGAGGGAGATCTCCAAAGACTAACATGAACTGGAGGGTCCCGACGAACCTCCGCTGGTGAGAAACGAACCTCCGCTGCTCCAGCAACAACACATGTAGGTGCACCTCCACCGGGGATCTGGTGATGCTGCTACTGCTCTGGAGCCGCTGCCACCCTCGAACCAATCTTGAGCAACTTTCAGTTTTCCTGCAAAACGTCATTTTGAACCGAGTGACCTTTCCTGATCCAGTAAACAAACTTCTTATTACATTTCCTCTACATTGATTTTTTTCTGAACTTTTAATTTTCTCTGAATTGTTATCTATTTTTTAAAATAAATTTATTTATTTATTTTTGGCTATGTTGGGTCTTCGTTTCTGTGCGTGGGCTTTCTCCAGTTGTGGCGAGTGGGGGCCACTCTTCATTGCGGTGCGTGGGCCTCTCCCGTTGCGGAGCACAGGCTCCAGATGCGCAGGCTCAGTAGCTGTGGCTCACGGGCCCAGCCGCTCCGCGGCATGTGGGATCCTCCCGGACCAGGGCACGAACCCGTGTCCCCTGCACTGGCAGGTGGATTCTTAACCACTGCACCACCAGGGAAGACCCTGTTATCTATTTTTGATAGAGTTTTCCTCACTAAATTGGATATCCAATGAAGAGATCACTAATGTGGACTTTAAAAGTTTATATCAAAATACTTACCTATTGCTTTGCCCTTACAATGAGTTCAGATATCTTTTTTGAAAGAAACTATTCAGACTACAAAAAGGATTTTTCTTTTTTGTTGTTCTATTTGTGTTTTTATACAGCAAGTTCTTATTAGTCATCAATTTTATACACATCAGTGTATACATGTCAATCCCAATCGCCCAATTCAACACACCACCATCCCCACCCCCACCAACCCCCACGGTTTTCCCCACTTGGTGTCCACACGTTTGTTCTCTACATCTGGATCTCAACTTCTGCCCTGCAAACCGGTTCATCTGTAACTTTTTAAAAAATAACTTTTTGGATTTAATATTATTTTAAAATTTTTATTATTTCTGCCTCATTAATTTTTCTTTTTATTTTAATAAGTCTTTCCTTAATTTTTATTTTTTTAAGATTTTGTACACTTTTGGAGCTTTGAGTTGGGAAATTAAGAAACTTATTTTTAATTATACATTTCAACTGATCTAGATATTTAAGGTTCCTCTGAAAAACGCTGTAAGAAATAGATTCTGATATGTAAGGATTACATTATTTTATTAAAATTTGCATTTATGGTTTTCACTTTCCTTTTTGGCTAGAAATGTTGAAAAAGTGGTTTTCTTTTTATTTTTTTTATAATTTGCAATGGGAAGAGCATTTTTCCCCAGCATTTTATTATACACTGTTGAATGTATAGAAGAGTTGAAAGGATTATACAGTTGAAAGGATTATACATCCATTTATCCACCACTGAGATTTTATTATTCTCAACATTTTGCTAGATAAGCTTTACCATATACCTGTTCATTTATCTATTCATCCAAAACTTTAATTTATCGATTGATCTGTTTATCAATTCATCTATAAGTTCATCTCACTTTTTGAAGTGTTTCAAGTTAGTTTCAGACATTAGGATACATCAGCATTAAACAGTTTAACATTTATATCATTAACTAGAATTCAGTATTTGTTTAGAGTTATTATTGCTTTATTTTAGGTAATTTAACCTATAGTGAAATATACAAGCCATTAATGAGCTTTGATGAACGTTTAGATCTATTATCCAAACACCTGTCAAGCTATAAGGCATTTCTGTCATCCCAGAAAATTCCCTCATACCTCTTTACAGTCAGTTTCTATTTCCAACACTTCAGAGAAAAACTGTTTATTATTTTTTACCATATATTAATTTTTGACTTATAGAACTTTACTTTTAAAACACTGCTTTTATTTTTTCACCATATATTAATTTCTGCCCATTACAGAACTTAACTTAAATGGACTAATTAATACAGTACATACTCTAATGTGTAAAGCTTCTTTCACTGAACATGATTTTTAAGGTTCATCAAAATCCTTGGCTGCAGCAGTATTTTTTTTAAAATGGTGACCAGGTCTCCCATTGTACGAATATACCACAGTTTATCTATTCTCCTGATTATACATATTTGGATTATTTCCAAATTTTGGCTATTACGAAAAGAAGCTTTGAACATTTTTGTGGACATGTTTTTACTTCTTTTGGACAAATACCCATGAGCACAATTGTTGGGTCGTAGGGTAGCTATGTACCTTATTTTATAAGAAATTGCCATGACACAGAAGATTTTATAAAATAAAATAGAGACAAACTAGATGTTATCAACATTTTAAATGTTTGTTTTCAAATGTCACCGTGAAGAAAACAAACAGGCAAGCCACAGTCTAAGAAAAAACTATTTTCAAAGTATCTGAGAACAGGTTTCCAAGAGATATATCTATCTAACTAATATGTCTATATGTATCTAACATATCTATGTACATAAATAGATATATCTATACATGTATATTGATATATTTGTGTATATAGACACCTATATAACTAATGTGTCTAATATCTAATATATATTACAGCTTTACACATATGTGATAGATATATTAAAACAATAAAAATACACACAATGCAATAAAGATGGCAAATATTTGAACAGGCATTTCAAAATAGAACTATGTGAATGAAAAATAAGTATGTGAAGAAATGTTCAAATCATTAGTCATCAGCAAAATGGAAATTAAAATCCTAATTATGGGGACTTCTGACTTCTAGTTCTGCATGTAAGGGAATTTGGAAGTCATCACTCCATCCTAACAAGTAAGAAGTTGAACATGATTCTTCTTGGATCCATGAAATAGGGGAGGACACAGGGCAAACCACTGCTCCCAAGATTAGAGAAACAGATAGCTGAATACAAGGAGTTGTTGATTACCAGATTACTGCAGCAGAGACCTACAAGGAGAAACTGCCTCTGGAAGCAGTGCTGGGATAGAAAAAGCTGAACTATAATTGATAAATTGCTGGAGATAGAGTGAGGGCAACTCTGAGAGTTAAAAACATCAAGAGGAAACCAGTCATGGGGGGCTCCCACAATATTGTGAGATGTACCTCCAGGTAAGGAGTCTGACCAAATTCTGACAGTATTAAATATCAGAGAAAACACCCTTCTGCTTCTGACAGGTGAATAAAATCATTTTGAAATATGCCAGAGCACTCAGTTCTTCCTACCAGGCCTGCCCTCAGGGGAAAATTGTCTAGTGAACCTAATACTAGCTAAAAAGATGTGTATTAAGACACATATAAGAAACTTGGAAGTTGTTACTCTCCCCTAACAACAAATGAAAAGCTGAAGAAACTGAAAAATCAACAACTCTCCTTGAATTCTCAAGAGAGGGGAGGACACAGGATAAACTGCTGTTCCTAAAACTGGAGAGATAGATCAATACAGGGAGGCATGGCTTACTAGAGAATCACTAGCTGCAACCCCGCAGGAGCCAGTGCCACGGTAGGAAAGCCTTGGCTGTAATCGATGAATCACTGGAGGTTCAGAGCAGACAGCTCTGAGAGTTAAAAACTTCAAGGGATCTAGTCTTGGGGGACTCACAATATTGTAAGGTTTACCTCCAGGAGCTTGACTAGGTTCCTATAGTAAATATCAGAGAAAACTCCTCTCCTGCTTCCTGCAGGGGGAAGGGAAAAGGAACCATTTTGAAATACCCCAGAGCACTCTGTTCTTCTTAACAAGGCCTGCCCTCAGAAGAAACTAGCTAAACTGAGCCTAACATGCTGGGGAAGGGAAATACTCAACTCCAGCCCATTCTAGCTAATCTCTCCTACCTACGGAGGGAGAAGAGAAAAACCCTGAGGAACACCTGTTAAGTTCACAGGCTAGAGGCATGGGCTCCCTAAAAGACTGATATCTAATCAAAGGACTATAAAATGCCTTCCCTCCCCACAAACCTCACCATCATATTACTAGTGGCCTGTTTACAGGCAGCTCCTCTTACTCCTCTTACCTCTTATCTGGCTATCAAGAAAAAAAATCACAAGACATACCAAAATGCAAAAATAAATAAATAAATAAATAAGTAAGTAAGTAAGTAAATAAATATATATATATATATATATATATATATATATATAGAAGAGATAGAGTAAGCATCAGAACCAGACATGGCAGGGGTGTTCGAAATATCAGACTAGGACTTTAAAACAACTATGATTAATATGCTAAGGGCTCTAACGGGTAGAGTGGGCAGCATGCAAAAACAGATGGGTCATGTAAGCAGAGAGATGGAAATTCTAATAAATAATCAAAAAGAAATAATAGAAATCAAAAATACTATAATACTGCCTTTGATGGACTTATTAGTAGATGTGACACAGCTGAGGAAGAAAACTTTGAGCTAGAGGATGTATCACTAGAATCCTGGAAAGCCAAAAGCAAAGAGAACAAGAAAGTTGAATCAATAATTAATAACCTCCTAAAACTGAAAGTAGCAGGCCCAGATGTGTTCACTGGTGAATTCTACTAAACACTTAAGGAAGCAATTATACCAATTCTCTACAATCTCTTTCAGAGAGTAGAAGCAGAAAGATTACTTCCTAATTCATTCTATGATGCCATCATGACCCTAATACCAAAACCAGACAAAGATATAAGAAAACTGCAAACTAATGTCTTTCATGAACACAGATGCAAAAATTCTCAACAAAATATTAGCAAATCAAATCCAATAATGTATAAAAAGATAATATACCATGACCAAGTGGGATTTATCCCACGTATAAAAGCCTGTTTCAACATTCAAAAATTAATTATTGTAATCCATCATATCAACAGGATAAAACAGAAAAATCACATGATCATATCAATAGATGCAGAAAACGCATTTGATAAAATCTAACAGCCATTCATAATAAAAATTCTCATTAAACTAAGAATAGAATATCCTCAACTTTATAAAGAATATCTACAAAAAATATCTACAACATCATACAAGATGGTGAGAATCTCAAAGCTTTCCAACTAAGGTCAGGTACAAGGCAAGGATGTTCCCTTTCAGCACTCTTTTTCAACATCATACTGGAAGTTCTATCCAATTCAGTAAGAAAAGGAAAAGAATGGAAAGGAAAGGAAAGGAAAGAAAAGGAATAAAGATTGGAAAGGAAAACATAAAATTACTTCTTTTTGCAAATAAATTTATTTTTCTACATATAAAATCCAAAAGAACTGCCAAAAATCCCCCGGAACTGATAAGTGATTATAACAAGGTTGCAGGATACAAAGTTAATACACAAAAGTCAAATGCTTTCCTATATATCAGGAATGAACAAATGCAACTTGAGATTAAAAATACAATACCATTTACTTTAGCATCCATGAAAACCAAATACTTGAAAATAAATTTAATAAAATATGTACAAGATCTACACAAGGAAAACAAAAAAACTTTGATGAACAAAATCAAAGAGGTAAATAGAGATATATTCTATGTTCACTGAGAGGAAGACCCAATATTTTCAAAATGTCAGTTCTTCTTTACTTGATCTATAGATCCAATGCAATTTCAATCCAAATACCAGAAAGTTATTTTGTATCTATTGACAAACTGATTTTAAAGTTTATGTTGGCAAAAGCCAACATAATATTGAAGGAGAAGAACAAAGTTGGACTGACAATACCTGACTTCAAGACTTACTATAAAGCTACAGTAACCAATACAGTGTGGTAGTGGTGACAGAATACACAAATAGATCAGTGGAACAGAATAGGGAGCCCAGATATAGACCCCCATAAATATAGTAAACTGATCTTTGATAAAGGAGCAAAGGCAACACAATGGAGCAAAGATAGTTTTTACAAGAAACATTGCTGGAACAACTGGACATCTATATCCAAAAAAAAAGAAAAAAGGAATCTAGATATAAACTTTACACCCTTAACAAACACTAATTCAAAATGAATCACAGATCTAAATCTAAAATGCAAAACTATAAAACTCCTAGAGGATAACAAAGATGAAAACCTAGATGACTTTGGGTGGCAATGACTTTTTAGATACAACACCAAAGACATGATCAATGAAAGAAGTAATTGATAAGCTGGCTTCATTAAAATTACAAACTTCTGCTCTGTAAAAGACAATGTCAAGAGAATGAAAAGACAAGACACAGACTGGGAGAAAATATATGCAAAAACACATCTAATAAAGTACTGTTATCTAAAATATGCAAAGAAACCTTAAGCTAAATAATAAGAAAACAAACAACTCGATTCAAATTGTGCCAAAACACTTGACAGACACTTCACAAGAGAAGATATACAGATGGCAAATAAGCACATGTAAAAATGCTTCACATCATATGTCATCAGGGAAATGCAAATTTAAACAACCATGAAATACCACTTCACACTTATTAAAATGGCCAAAATATGGAATACTGAAAAACTAAATGTTGGTGAGGATGTGGAGCAACAGGAACTCCTATGCATTGCTGGTGGGAATGGAAAATGGCACAGCCACTTTGAAAGTCAATGTGACAGTTTCTTACAAAAGTAAGTATATCTTTACCATATGATATAGCAATCATGCTCCTTGGCATTTACCCCCAAAAGTTCAAAAGTTATGTCCACACAAAAACCTGCACACATATGTTTATGGCAGCTTTATTCATAATTGCCAAAACTTAGAAGCAACCAAGATGTCCTTCAGTGGGTGAATGGATAAATAAACTTTGGAACATTCAGACAATGGAATATCATTTAGTGTTAAGAAGAACTGACACGTGAAAAGACAGGGAGGAATCTTAAATGCATATAAGTGAAAGAAGCCAATCTGAAAAGGCTACATATTGTATGATTCCAACAATATGACATTCTGGAAAGGGAAAACAATGGAGAAAATTAAAAAAAAAAAAAAAAACAGTGGTTGGCAGGGGTTGGGTGGAGGAGGAATGAAAAAATGGATCACAGAGGATTTTTAGGACATTGAAAATACTCTGTATGACACCATAATAATGGATACAGTATATATTTGCCCCAACTCATAGAATGTACAACATCAAGGATGAACCATAATGTAATATATGGACTTTGGGTGATTATGATACGTTGATGTAGGTTCATTAATTGCAACAAATGTACCACTCTGGTAGGAAATGTTGATAATAGAGGAAACCATGTACGTGTGGAGGCAGGGAATGTATGGAAAATATCTGTACCTTCCTCTCAATTTTTCTGTGAATCTATAACTGCTCTGAAAAAAACACTGTCAATTTTTTTCAAGGCATTAAAAAGACAAAGGAAAAGAAATAATGGGATACCAAGACACACCCACCATAATAAGTAACTCATTAAAAACTGAAAATAGAAAGTGTTGGAAAGATTTGGAGAAACTGAAACCTCATACATAGTATAATTTTTACTTCCTGTTTCTCTCAGAGTTTAGTTATTATGTGTATATATAGTTCTGATTTTATGATTTCTTGGTAACATAACATTATGAATATCTATTTTATGTCATATTATTTTTATTATTATGAAGCATTCTTCAACTCATAATACACTTCTATTAATACAGTTTGCCTTTCTCATACATTATTTGTCTTTAAATAAAATTTAGCTTTTGCTTTTTTATTATTAGTGTTTCTATGCTAAATCTATTTTTTCATTCTTTAAGTGTCAACTTATCTGCATCTTTATTTCTTGCAGACAGATTATATTTGGAACATGTTTTTACATTCATTATGATGATCTCTGTCTTTTAATTGGTGACTTTAGTCCATTTACCTTTAATGTAATTATTCATATGATTGAAATTAGGTATACCATTTTTCTAATGTTTTCTATTTTTCCCATCTGTCTAAAAATATGTTCTGTTCCTTCTATTCTGTAACTTTTTTGTGCTTATTGTATAGTTTTTATAATTCAACTTAATGCTTCTTTTTTTTTTTAGATTTACCTTTTTTATTTTATTTTCAGAATGGTTGCTCTAGGGATTACAAAAGACATCATTATCTTATCACAGTCTATTTAAAGTTAATGTAACATCACTTTGTACATAAAGTAAGAATTTGGAAATAAATATCTTATTTTACTTCCCTCCTACATTAAGCTATTTTATATGTATTATATATACATATATTATAAATTATACAACACAGTGTTATAATTTTTGCTTTAAATTGTTATAAGCAATAGATTCAATGCAATCAATCCCTATGAAAAACCATTTTTTTGAATTAATATAAAAACTCATCCTAAAATTCATGTAGAATCTCAAGGGATCTTGTTTGTTTGTTTTTCAAAATTCACTTAATCTATTAATGAGGGAAGCATTAGGATTATAATACTGGTTCAAGAATTGGAGAAATTGGGGACTTTCCTGGTGGTCTAGTGGTAAAAAAAAAAAATCCATCTTACAATGCAGGGGACACAGGTTCGATCCCTGGTCAAGGAACTAAGATCCCACATGCTGCGGGGCAACTAAGCCCATGCGCCACAACTACTGAGCTTGAACTCCTCAACTAGAGAGCCTGTGTGCCACAAACTACAGAGCCCACATGCTCTGGAACCCGTGTGCCACAACTACAGAGCCCACATGCCCTGGAGCCAGCATGACACAACTAGAGGAGAAAATCTGCACACCACAACTAGAGAGAAGCCCATGCATTGCAATGAAAGATCCCACATGCCTCAACAAAGATCCTGCATGCCACTACTAAGACCTGATGCAGCCAAAAATAAATAAATAAATAATAAATAAATATTTTAAAAAAGAATTGGAGAGACTGAATATATAGCAAAAGAAAGAAAGAAAGAGAGAAGGAAAGAAAGAAAAGAAAGAAAGAAATGTCTCTTTGGAATTATATTTTCTACTGGAAAAAATCATTTGCATTTTTATCAGACAAAAATCTACCAGTTAACTGGTAGTTTCGCAGAGTTTACTACTAATCAATACTAAATAGTAACTCAAAGGTACACTCTGTTAGAGAATGAACAATCTGTGGTCTGCAATTAGCTAAAGCCCCAGTATAATGTTGAAAGGACACATAGCATTCTTTTTGCCTAATTTTCACGTTGGGGATAATTGTTCTTAACAGGATTTAGGGCAAATTACCTCAAATCTCTGTGAACTTCAATGCCTTTACTTTTTTAAATTAATTTTTATCGGAGTATAGTTGCTTCACAATGTTGCATTAGTTTCTGCTGTACAGCAAAGTGAATTAGCCATACATATACATATATCCCCTCTTTTTTGAATTTCCTTCCCATTTAGGTTACAACAGAGCATTGAGTCGAGTTCCCTGTGCTAATACAGTAGGTTCTCATTAGTTATCTATTTTATACATAGTAGTGTATATATGTCAATCCCATTCTCCCAATTCATCCCACCCCTCCTTTCCCCCTGGTATCCGTATGTCCGTTCTATACATCTGTGTCTCTATTTCAGCTTTGCAAATAAGTTCATCTGTACACCATTTCTAGATTCCACATATAAGTGATATTATACAATATTTGTTTTTCTCTTTCTGACTAACTTCACTCTATATGACAGTCTCTAGGTCTATGCATATCTCTGCAAATTTCTCACTTTTGTTCCTTTTTATGGTTGAGTAATATTCCATTGTGTATATATATAACATATCTTCATTATCCATTCTTCTGTTGATGGACATTTAGGTTGCTTCCATGCCCTGGCTATTGTAAATAGTGCTGCAATGAACAGTGGGGTGCATGTATCTTTTTGAATTACGGTTTTCTCTAGGTATATGCCTAGGAGTGGAATTGCTGGGTAATATGGTAATTCTATTTTTAGTTTTTTAATAAACCTTCATACTGTTCTCCATAGTGGCTGTATCAATTGACATTACACCAACAGTGTAAGAGGGTTCCCTTTTCTCCACATCCTCTCCAACATTTATTGTACGCAGATTTTTTTATGATGGCCATTCTGACTGCTGTGAGGTGATACCTCATTGTAATTTTGATGTGCATTTCTCTAATAATTAGTGATGTTGACCATCTTTTCATGTGTCCATTGGCCATCTGTATGTCTTCTTTGGAGAAATGTCTATTTAGGTCATCTGCCCATTTTTTGATTGGGTTGTTTGTTGTTTTGATATCGAGTGGCATGAGCTGTTTGTATATTTCGGAGAGTAATCCCTTGCTTCATTTGCAAAGATTTTCTCCTATTCTGAGGGTTGTCTTTTCATCTTGCTTATTGTTTCCTTTGCTGTGCAAAAGCTTTCAAGTTTCATTAGGTCCCATTTGTCTATTTTTCTTTTTATTTTCATTACTCTAGGACGTGGAACAAAAAAGATCTTGCTGTGATTTCTGTCAGAGTGTTATAACTACGGTTTCCTCTAAGAGTTTTATAGTGTCTGGCCTTACATATAGATCTTTAATCTATTTTGAGTTTATTTTTGTGTATGGTGTTGGGGAGTGTTCTAATTTCATTCTTTTACATGTAGCTGTCCAGTTTTCCCAGCACCACTTAGTGAAGAGACTATCTTTTCTCCATTGTATATTCTTGCCTCCTTTGTCATAGATTAGGTGACCATAGGTGTGTGGCTTTATCTCTGGGCTTTCTATCCTGTTCCATTGATCTATGTTTCTGTTTTTGTGCCAGTACCATACTTAATTACTGTAGCTTTCTAGTATAGTCTGAAGTCAGGGAGCCTGATTCATCCAGCTCCACTTTTCTTTCTCAAGATTGCTTTACAATTCGGGGTCCTTTGTATTTCCATACAAATTATAAAATTTTTTGTTGTAACTCTGTAAAAAATGCCATTGGTAATTTGACAGGGATTGCATTGAATCTGTAGATTGCTTTGGGTGGCATAGTCATTTTCAAAATATGGATTCTTCCAATCCAATAACATGGTATATCTCTGCATCTGTTAGTGTCATCTTTGATTTCTTTTATCAGTATCCTATAGTTTTCTGAGTACAGGTCTTTGGTCTCCTTAGGTAGGTTTACTCTTAAGTATTTTATTCTTTTTTCTGCAATGGTAAATGGGATTGTTTCCTTAATTTCTCTTTCTGATCTTTCATAGTTAGTGTATAGGAATGCAATAGATTTCTGTGTATTAATTTTATATCCTGCAACTTTACTGAATTCATAGATTAGCTCTAGTAGTTTTCTGGTGGCATCTTTAGGACTTTCTATGTATAGTATCATGTTATCTGCAAAGAGTGACAGTTGTATTTCTTCTTTTCTGATTTGGATTCCTTTTATTTCTTTTTCTTCTCTGATTGCCATGACTAGGACTTCCAAAACTATGTTGAATAAAAGTGGAGAGAGTGGACATCATTGTCCTGATCTTAGAGGAAATACTTTCATTTTTTCACCACTGAGAATGATGTTTGTTATATATGGCTTTTATTATGTTGAGGTAGGTTCCTTCTATGCCCACTTTCTGGAGAGTTTTTTATCATAAATGGGTGTTGAATTTTGTCAAAAGCTTTTACTGCATCTATTTAAATGATCATATAGTTTTTATTCTTCAATTTGTTAATATGGTGTATCACATCGATTGATTTGCATATACTGAAGAATCCTTGCATCCCTGCTATAAATCCCACTTGATCATGGTGTATGAGCCTTTTAATGTGTTGTTGCATTCAGTTTGCTAGTATTTTGTTGAGTATTTTTGCATGTATGTTCATCAGTGATATTGGACTATAAATTTCTTCTGTTGTGATTTATTTGTATGGCTTTGGTTATCAGGGTGATGGTGGCCTTGTAGAATGAGCTTGGGAGGGTTTCTCCCTCTGCAACTTTTTGGAAGGGTTTGAGAAAGATAGGTGTTAGCTCTTCTCTAAATGTTTCATAGAATTCACCTGTGAAGCCATCTGGTCTTTGACTTTTGTTTGCTGGAAGACTTTTAATCACAGTTTCAATTTTATTACTTGTGATTGGTCTGTTCATATTTTCTATTTCTTCCTGGTTCAGTCTTGGAAGGTTGTAACTTTCTAAGAGTTTGTTCATTTCTTCCAGTTGTCCATTTTTTTGGCATATGGTTGCTTGTAACAGTCTCTTATGATCCTTTGTATTCCTGTGGTGTCAGTTGTAACTTTTCCTTTTTCATTTCTAATTTTATTGATTTGAGTCCTCTCCCTTTTTTTCCTTTCTTTACTTGTCTGGCTAACGGTTTATTGATTTTATTTATCTTCTCAAGAAACCAGCTTTTAGTTTCGTTGATCTTTGCTACTGTTTTCTTTGTTTCTATTTCATATTTCTGCTCTGATTTTTATTTCTTTCTTTCTACTAACTTTGGGTCTTGTTTGTTCTTCTTCCTCTAGTTGCTTTAGGTGTAAGGTTAGGTTGTTTATTGGAGATTTTTCTTATTTCTTGAGATGGGATTGTATTGCTATAAACTTCCCCCTTAGAACTGCTTTGGCTGCATCCCATAGGTCTTGGGTCATCGTGTTTTCATTGTCATTTGTTTCTAGGTATTTTTTGATTTCCTCTTTGAGTTTTTCAATGACCCCTTGTTTATTATTTAGCATATTCTTTAGCCTCCATGTGTTTGTGTTTTTTAGTTTTTTAGTTTTTTTCTGTAATTGATTTCTAATCCATAGCATTGTAGCCTGAAAAGATGCTTGATACAATTTCAATTTTGTTAAATGTACCAAGGCTTGATTTGTGAACCAAGATGTGATTCATCCTGGAAAATGTTCCATGTGCACTCAAGAAGAAAGTGTATTCTGCTGCTTTCAGATGGAATGTCCTATAAATATCAATTAAGTCTATCTGTTCTAATGTGTCATTTCAGGCTTCTGCTTCCTTACTAATTTTCTGTCTGGATCATATGTCCATTGGTGTAAGTGGTGTGTTAAAGTCCCCCACTATTATTTTTGTACTGTCAATTTCTCTGTTTATGACTGTTAGCATTTGCACTATGTATTGAGGTGCTCCTATGTTGGGTGCATAAATATTTCCAATTGTTATATCTTCTTGTATTGATCCCATAATCATTATGTAGTGTCCTTCCTTGTGTCTTGTAACAGACTTTATTTTAAAGTCTATTTTGTCTAATATGATTATTGCTACTCCAGCTTTCTTTTGATATTGCATGGAATATCTTCTTCCATCCCCTCAGTGTCAGTCTGTATGTGTCCCTAGGTGTGAAGTGGGCCTCTTGTAGACAGCATATATACGGGTCTTGTTTTTGTATCCATTCAGCCAGTCTGTGACTCTTGGTTGGAGCATTTAATCCATTTACATTTAAGGTAGTTATCGATATGTATGTTCCTCTTACTATTTTCTTAAGTGTTTTGGGTTCCTTTTTGTAGGTCTTTTTCTTCTCTTGTGTTTCCCACCTAAAGAAGTTCCTTTAGCATTTTTTGTAAAGCTATTTTGGTAGTGCTGAATTCTCTTAGCTTTTGTTTTCTGTAACACTTTTGATTTCTTTGTTGAATCTGAATGAGATCCTTGCTGGGTAGAGTAATCTTCGTTGTAGGTTTTTCCCTTGCATCACTTTAAATATATCTTGCCACTCCCTTCTGACCTTCAGAGTTTCTGCTAAAAAATCAGCTGATAACCTTATGGGGATTCCCTTGTATGTTATTTGGTGCTTTTCCCTTGCTGCTTTTAATATTTTTTCTATGTATTTAATTTTTGTTCAATATGAGTCTTGGCATGTTTCTGCTTGGGTTTACCCTGTGCGGGACTCTGTGCTTCTTGGACTTTGTTGACTATTTCCTTTCCTATGTTAGGGAAGTTTTGGACTATAATTTCTTCAAATATTTTCTCAGACCCTTGACCTTTCTCTTCTTCTTGAACCCCTATAATTCGAATGTCGGTGTGCTTAATGTTGTCCCAGAGGTCTCTGAGCCTGTCCTCATTTCTTGTCATTCTTTTTTCTTCATTCTGCTCCTTGGCAGTTATTTCCACTATTCTACTTTCCAGCTCACTTATCTCCAGCTCACTTATCTGTTCTTCTGCCTCAGTTATTCTGCTATTGATTCCATCTAGTGTATTTTTCATTTCTGTTATTGTGTTTTTCATCACTGATTCTTCTTTATTTCTTCTAGGTCCTTTTTAAACATTTTTTGTATCTTCTGAATCCGTTCCTCCATTCTAATTCTGAGATCTTAGATCATCTTTACTGTCATTACTCTGAATTCTCTTTCAGGTAGATTACCTATTTCCTCTTAATTTATTTAGTCTTATGGGATTTTACCTTCCTCCTTCGTCTTCAACATATTTCTCTGTCATCTCATTTTGTCTAACCTACTGTGTTTATGGACTCCTTTCCGGAGGCTGCAGGGTCATAATTCCTCTTGCTTCTGTTTTCTGCTCCCTGGTGAGTGAGTTTGGTCCAGGAGCTTGTGTAGGCTTCCTGGTGGGAGGGACTATTGTCTGCATTCTGGTAGGTGGAGCTGAGTCTTTTCCCTCTGATCTGGAGGGCCACATCAGGTGGTGTGTTTTGGGATGTCTGTGAGCTTAGTACGACTTTAGGCAGCCTGTCTGCTATTGGATGGGGCTGTGTTCCTATCTTGCTGGTTGTTTGGCATGACACATCTAGCACTGGAGCCTGCAGGCAGCTGGGTGGAGGTGGTTCATGGTATTGAGATGGATACTTCCAGGAGAGCACAAGCTGATTAGTAGTCCCTGTGCCTGGGAATTCTCTGGTGGTCCAGCATCCTGGAATCAGCACTCCCATCCGGGAGGCCCAGGCTCGACCTCTGGCTGGGAAAAAAAGAGCCCACCAGTTTCACAGTGTGGCCAGAGAAAAAATAAAGAAAATAAAGAAGAAAAGAAAACCAACAGGCAAACAAAACCCAAGACAAATAACAAAGAGAAAAGCAAACACACAGTAGCAACAACACAACACACACACATACACAGAACAAATAAAAAAGAGAAGAAAACAAATAAACAGATACAGCAAATCTAAGACTCATGATGACAACAAAACCAAACTAACAGAAACAAAGAAGCAGATAGAAAAGAAAAAAAGAAAAGAAAAATAGTTTAACCCCCCCAAAAACAAGAGAACAAACAAACAAAAGAATTTAAAAAATGAATGAATGAATTCTCTAGCATTCCACTCTCTTGGACTCGGCGCTCTTACCCCAGAGGCTAAGGCCTGACCCCTGGCCCAGGAACCAAGACCCCATAAGCCGTGTGGCACAGCAAAAAAAAAAAAAATAAGAAAGAAAAAAGAAAACCAATAAAACCCAAGACAAATGATAAAAGTAAAACCAAAGAAAAAATAAAAATAAA
Organism: Delphinus delphis; assembly: GCF_949987515.2. NCBI lineage: Eukaryota > Metazoa > Chordata > Mammalia > Artiodactyla > Delphinidae > Delphinus > Delphinus delphis. The sequence goes on from NC_082686.1 coordinate 63,994,546, forward strand.
AGAACAATCTAACAAACTAAAGAACCCAAAACAAAAACTAACATAAAACAGTAAGTAATCTAAAATAAAAGCAAAGAAAACACAAAGCAAACATACAAAAATTATCAAAATAAAGGAAAACCAAAAAACAAAACAAAGAACAAAAACAATAACAAGACTAAAACACAAAACAACAAAAAGCAAAGTAAAAATAGAAAAAAAATTATTAATTAAAAATAAATAAATAAAAAGAGGGGCTTCCCTGCTGGTGCAGTGGTTGAGAGTCTGCCTGCCGATGCAGGGGACACGGGTTCCTGACCTGGTCTGGGGAGATCCCACATGCCGTGGAGTGGCTAGGCCTGTGAGCCATGGCTGCTGAGCCTGTGCGTCTGGAGCCTGTGCTCCGCAACAGGAGAGGCCACAACAGTGAGAGGACCACGCACCACAAAAAATAATAATAATAAAAAACAAAGAGAAAAGAAAAATAAGTAAAAAATAAAAAGTAATAAAAAAAACCGAAATCAACAACAGGGGACTTCTCTGGTGGCACAGTGGTTAAGAATCTGCCTGCCAATGACCAGGGCACACAGGTTTGAGCCCTGGTCCAGGAAGATCCTACATGTCGTGGAGCAACTAAGCCTGTGTATCACAACTACTGAGCCCGTGTGCTGCAACTACTGAAGCCCGTGTGCCTAGAACCTGTGCTCCACAACAACAGAAGCCACCGCAATGAAGAGCCCATGCACCACAACTAAGAGTAGCTCCCACTCACCACAACTAGGGAAAGCCTGCGCGCAGCAACAAAGATCCAACGCAGCCAAAAAAAAAAAAAAAAAAAAAAGGAAACAGAACAAAACAAAGAACAAAAAGAAAAAAATAGTAATAATCATAGTTTTCTGAGACCTGTGCTGTCAGTGTCCTTGCCCCCTCAGTGAGCCACAGCCCACCGCTGCCTCACCAGGAGGCCCTCTAATACCCCCTAGGTAGGTCTCTGGACCTAGTGTGGGCACTGTGGGGACAGCTCAGACACTGAGCTGTCCCAACTCCTGTGTGTACTTGTCCCCAAAGTCCACAGCTGCTAAAGTTAGGCTGGTCTCAGTTGTGGGAGTACTCATTGTCCATTCAGATATTCCACAGATGCAGGGTTTACCAAGCAGATCACGGGGATCTGGCCTCACCTCTGTGTGTGGGCCACCCTCAGGCGTCTGTTCCCCACCCAGGCAAGAGGGGGCGAAAGTAGCAGTTGATGGGTCTCTTAGGCTGATTGGGACACTTATTCAGGCCATGGAGGGATAAGGCAGCCACAACCGGGGTTGCGCGAAGTGCCTGCAGCAGCAGAGACCAGCAAGAAGTTGCAACAGACTGGGATGCACTCACTCTGGTGGGATTCCCTCCCAGTGCCTACACAGGCAGGGGCTGGTGGGTGGGGAAGGAGACTTCAGTGGTGGGCCTGCCGCTTGTGCACCACTCAACAGTGGCACCTCATTTCCATGGCAGTCCACGCTTCCTCTAGGAGCATTCCTGGACATGGAGCACCTCACTCCTATCCCCTCAGGTTGTCTCTGCACAGCCAATAGCAGTCCTCTCCCCAAATCCACTCTCCTAACCCCACACTAGCACTCTGACCCCACCAGCACTGGCAGCTTCTCATCTCAGGAGGTGTCCAGGGCTGACTCCAGAGGAGGCTTTTGTGTAGGCAGCATGTGTGGGCCTGCTGGGGCCCGCATGGTCAAAGGAGGGTTTGGCAGTAGTGGCACTAAGGACCCTGGAGCCTGTGCACCACTCAGGACCCTGGAGCCTATGTGGCACTCTCAAAGGATCTTGAACAGCAAAATAATTTGGAGAAAGAAGAATGTAGCTAGAGGACACCCAAATCCTGATTTCAAAACCTCCTGGAAAGCTACAATAATCAAAACAGTATGGTATTGGCACAAAACAGACATATAGACCAACAGAAGAATAGAGAGCTTAGAAATAAACTTTGGCATATATGGTCATTTGATTTTTGATAAGTGTTCCAAGGCCACCCTGCGGGGGAAAAGACAATCTTTTCAATAACTGGTGCTAAGAAAACTGAATATCCACACGCAGAAGACTTAACATGGCATACAAAAATAACTCAGAATGCATCAAAGACCTAAATGTATGACTTAAAACTATGAAACTCTTAAAAGAAAACATAGGGTAAAATCTTTCAGATGTAGCAGTGACTTTTTGGATATAACACCAATGTCAGAGGCAACAAAATAAAAAATAGTCATATTGGATTTCATGAAAATTTTAAATTTTGTTAATCAAAAAATAATATCAACAGAGAAACAACGCAACCCACAAAACAGAAGAAAATATTTTCTATCATATATCTAATAAGGGATTAATATCCAGAATATATAGACAACTCCTAAAATTCAACAACAATAAAACAAACAACTTGGTTTAAAAATGGGAAGAGGACTTGAATAGGTATTTCTCCAAGAGTGCAGCATTACTCACATTAGCTAAATCGCGTAAGCAGCCCAATTGTCCATCAACTGATGAATGGATAAGCAAAATGTGGTATACAGTACAATGGAATATTATTTGGCCTTAAGAAGGAAGGAAATTCTGATATATGCTACAATGTTGATGAACCTTGAGGACACTGTGTTTAAGTAAAATAAGCCAATCACAAAAAAGAAAAACACTGTCTGACTCTATCTGATGTACTTACAGTAGTCAAAGACAGAAAGCAGAATGGTGGTTGCCAGGAACTGGGTACATAATTTCACTTTTACTAGATGAAACCAGCTACAGGCATGGATGGTGGTGATGGTTGCACAACATTATGAATGTATTTAATACCAATAAAATATACACTTAAAATGGTTAATATTTGTATACACAAATATCAAATCATTATGTTGTACAACTGAAACTAATATGTCAATTATACCTCATTTTAAAAAATGGTTAAGACGCTAAATTTTATGTTATGTGCATTTTACCACAATAAAAAAACTGGGAAAAATCATATATGTTTTAAATAAATTAAGAGAAAAATATAGTTTATTATATTTATCCATATTTATCATTTCTGATACTCTTCAACCCTTCCCCCAAATCTGACTTTCTGTATATTATTATCTCACTTAATGAAGTACTTCCTTTGACATTTCCTTTAGTTCATGTCTGTTGGTGATGAAATCTCTTAGTTGATCTGTTTTTTCACTGGATGTGGAATTTTGGATTGACTAAATTTTTTTTTTTTCTTTCAGCACCTTAAAAATAATTGTCCACTGTCTTCCTGTCTTCTGTTCCCCACTCTTTGTAATGATATGTCATTCATCATTCTTAACATTGTTCCCATGTATAAATATTTTGGATTTCCGCCCCCCCACCCCAGCTTCTTTTAAGAATTTTTTTTCTTTAGCTTTTCAATAGTTTGACCATCATTCACTTAGGTCTTTTTTCCTTGTATTTACCTTTCTGGGGTTTGCTGAGTTTTGTGTTTCTTTACATTTATGTCTTTCAATATATTTGGAGAAATTCCAGTTATTTCCTCAATTAAATGTCTGCCTCATTCTTTCTCTCTTGATCTTCTCACACTCTAAATATATATAGATATGTTAAAATTTTTGATATTTACCCATGTCACTGAGGCTCTTTTCATTTGTTTTACAATTATTTTCTTTCTATTCTTAAGATCAGATAATTTCTATTGTTCTATTTCAAATTCCATATTTTTTTTTCTTCTGTCATCTTTATTGTGGTGTTAAGCCAGTTCAGTGAATTTTCATGTCAGTTATTCTATTTTTAAGTTCTAGAATGAACACAGGGGTTTTGGGGTTTTTTTGCTTTTTTTTTTTTTTTTTTACAGTTTTTATTGTTATGCTGAGATTCTCTACCTGTTTTATCACTATGAGAATACACTCTTTACATCACTGGGCATAATTATAGACTACTTTAAAATGCCTGTCTGGTCATTCTAATGTCTTGGTCATCACAGATTTAGTTTCTGTTGTCTTCTTTTCTTTTAAGTGTGAGTCATATTTTCTGTTTATTTATATAGCAATTTTGAATATTATATTTTCTGGATTTGGTGACTGATGCATTATTGAAACTGAATTGTTACTGTCTTCTGAAGAATGCCAATTGTTTTTGTTTGTTTGAACAATTAAGTTGGCTGAATTCAAGTTCTAAACTCTCTCCCCCATGATGAGTGGAAGCTACAATTTCTGTTCTGTTCTTTCAGTCTTTTTTTTTTTTTTTTTTTTTTTTGCAGTACGCAGGCCTCTCACTGTTGTGGCCTTTCCCCTTGCGGAGCACAGGCTCCAGACGCACCGCACAGCGGCACATGGGCCCAGCCGCTCCGCGGCATGTGGGATCCTACCAGACCGGGGCACGAAACCGTGTCCCCCGCATCGGCAGGCAGACTCTCAACCACCACGCCACCAGGGAAGCCCTCTTTTAGTCTTATTGGACTTTTTTGAGTGAGCTCTGTGCATTCATAGTTCATACATCAGCCAGAGATTTGGGCACAGTTCATACATAGACTTTGGGTCTTCCCATCTGAGGTGTTTTCCTTTTTAGGATTTTCCTTTTATTTTTTAAGTGTGGTGATAGCCCAAAACCTTGCCCTCTGATTTGTCACACCAGAAACACTTCATGTTTCTAGCCAAGTTTGCACAACCCAATGCAGCATGCACATGACTATACCCTACCTCAAAGTCATAAAAACATATATTCAACCAGTATTTTCTTCTTCCAAAAGTTGTTTCTCTCTGTTTTTGTCATCTCTACAGTGCTTTCAAATAGCTGTTTTTTATCCAGAGTTTAAGTAGAGAGTTGGATTCTCATTGTAAAGAAATTTAAATATTATTTTTAATATGATTTGAGCTCATTTACATGTTTAATAGACTTTACTTGAGTTTCTTTTTTATGAATATACTGTATTCTTTTTTTTTTTTTTTTTTGGCTGCACCGCCAGGGATTGAACTTGCACCCTTGGGAGTGAAAGCACAGAGTCTTAACCACTGGTCTGCCAGGAAATTCCCGAATATATCACATTCTTAAAAGTATTAATTAAGAATTTGTTTTATGCGGCAGTGCAACAGGTATATAGAGAAATAAATTATCTGAATGTTTCCTCACTTTTGACTGTGTGATGTAAGCTTTGGGATTTATGAGAGCAAGGAAACTTAAAATAAGCAAAAAATATTACTTGGTGTCTCCAATAGAAAACTGCATTATTTATAGACTTCTGGGTTATCCAAATCTAATTCTATGGGATATCTAAACTCTTCGTTCCTTTTATGTTATTTTACAACTCTGTGAGGTGCAGATAAATTACAGTAATGCAAATAATTCTCATGATAAACATGCAAATAAATTCTGTCTGATGGAGTTTCAATATACTTCCTTCCCCTCATGGAAGATGCTGGTTTTTAGTCTATTTACAAATTCACTTTAATATTCCTGATCTATACATGTGTCTGTTCTTTGGATCTCCCTTTGAACTGGTTTTAACATCTGCCTGATTCCTTCATTAATGATGATTTTTTAAAATCTTTAATATATGCTTTATATTTGTGTGAAAGCTATGATTTTACCTTTATTTGAAAATTTTCTCTTGACACAAAATATAAAAATAATTCAGTGCAAGTCATACTAATAGGCACTTAGTAATCCATCATCCCATACCCTTCTTGGGAATTTATTTTATCAAAAATTTTTAAATTTATTTAAACTTTTATTCAGTGTGCTTCGTGATTATATGTACTTCCTTAGTCACTTGGATAACCAGTGGACAGTGAGCTTACCAGTTATAAAATATTTTTTAAAGACAGCTTTGGCTGCTGGAAAGTGCTTTCTTATATTAAGCCAAAATCTTCAGGCAATTTCTAACTATTGGGTCTAATTATATTTCTTATGCCATACAGAATAAATATAATCCCATTGTTACATAATTGTCCTTCAAATATAGAAAATAGCCATATTCACTCTTAACCATTCTTCCCCTTCCAGGAAAAATCTCCTGAGTTCTTTAGCCTTCCTGAGATGGATTGGAATCCCTTAATTATATTAGACACTCTGATATGGCACTACTTCACAATAGACCCTATAATTCTATGACTATACATTGATGATTACATTAGCAATTTTGGCAAAGACATCACTATGCTTATTTTCACACAGAGATAAAATCATAATATGTGCTTCTGTCCATCCATATTTTTGGTACACAATATTTTAAGATTTTGTTTGAGGGCTTCATTTACATTTTAATGATATGACTAGTGTTTGGTTTCAATTCTATAAAATGATCTTGACTATATATACATATACTTTATTTATAAATTTATTTTGTAATATTTTATATTTGCAATGATACCTTTTTGGCACTGTCTTATTTTTTACTCTGTTTAATTTTGGAGGCATTTTAGATTTTTATTTTTGTTCACATGTTTAGCTTGATATGTGTACCTTTTTATAGTGCCTAATGTTTCTTATTTATTATTCAACTATTTAACTTTTGTTTTCATTTGATCCCTATTACTATGGAATAATCAATAAGCTTTTTCTATTTTTCTATTTTCTCATCTTCTCCTTCTACTTTTTAGTTACATTACATCTGCATTGATAGAACATTTGCTATTTGTATAATTTTCCTTCTTGTCACCACTTTGTTTTCAAAGGAAACAAACAAACAAAAAAACCATTGGGAAACACTGAATATGACATATTAACAGTAAATATACATAAAATGATAGGATAAAACTGAAACCAAAAGCATGTCATATTACAGTATTACAATGGTCATGATCAGTTTTTTGGCCAGTCTTCCCAGAAATCATTTGGTCTGGATAGAACTTGTTCACTGGTAGATTCCTCAGGAAGGGCTTTTGAGACTAGTATCCCCTGCTTCTTGAAGGTTAAGTCCTATTTATTTCTACTTTAATATTTCATTATGGCTTGGCTGGATATAAAATCCTTTGGTTCATACTTTCTTTCCTATAGTTTCTAAAATATGCTACTCTGCTGATTTGTTTTGTAATTGTTGTTAATATGATGCCAATATTAATTTGTTCCCTTAGTATATGACTTGATCTTTTTGTCTAGAGACCTAAGGTTTGGTTTTGTTTTGTTTCCTTCAATATTAATTTCTAAGAATTGTATAATGATATGTTTTGGAGTCATCTGTTTCTGGCCCAATTTTTCCAGAAATAGTGGGTCCTTCTAATAAATAAATTCAGGTGTTTTATTTCTTGAAAAAATAGTTTTAAAAATGATTCTATTCCATTGCTATTTAAAAAAAAAATTAAGGTCTCCAATTATTTGTATCTTGGGTCTTCATTTTCCTATTTTATTTATCAGTCTTTTTTGCTCTGATCCTTTCAAACCACTTTCTTTATGTTCCTTTAGTTATTTTTAAGCCTTATCTCAATATTCTCAACTTAATCTACTCCCTTTGGGGTACCTTATGCTCTGTCTTCATTTTTAATTAATTTTTGTCTTTTCCTTCTATTTCATTCCTGATTATCATCCTATTTCACAGCTTTCTGAATTTTTTCAATTTTTTTGAGTTTTAAAATTTCTGATTTAAGTTTTTTGTTTTTTTTTTTAATTTATTTTTGGCTGTGTTGGGTCTTTGTTGCTGCGCACAGGCTTTCTCTAGTCGCAGCAAGCAGGGACTACTCTTCTCTGTGGTGCGCAGGCTTCTCATTGCGGTGTCTTCTCTTATTGTGGAGCACGGGCTCTAGGCACATGGGCTTCAGTAGCTGTGGCACGTGGGCTCAGTAGTTGTGGCTTGCAGGCTCTAGAGCGCAGTCTCAGTAGTTGTGGCACACAGGCTTAGTTGCTCCACGGCATGTGGCATCTTCCTGGACCAGGGCTCAAACCTGTGTCTCCTACATTGGCAGGCAGATTGTTAACCACTGTGCCACCAGGGAAGTACCAAGTTGTTCTTACATAAACACAAATGCTTGTTTAATAACATTTAATTTAGGTTGGAGTGTTATGTTATAGTTCCCTTCTGCTTCATTACTATTCTTTCAGGAGTTTTCATGAGCTCAAATTTTTATTGTTATTTTCTGTTTTCTTTCTAGCTTTGTATGGATGGAGACAAGCACTTGTTAATTTTGAGATGTCATCTTCTGGGACTAGTAAGCAGTTGTATGCAGGCATGGCTGAAGTGCTTCAGATAGTTTACTAAGTTTTGTAGTTGACTTTGTTCTTTTCTCTTGATATAATGATATATAGTCTTTCAAGAGGAGATAGTTGTGTTTTCTGATTTTCCGATTCTGTTTGCCTGTTTCTACAGAGTCAAGCTACTTTTATATACCCTTGGAATTTTTTAAAAAACCTTGGCTAAACACAATCCATGATACACACTTTCTCTCCTTGAACTTTCTTAATCATACTCTTTAATACCTACCTCTTATTTCCTTTTTCATTGTTACCACCAAGTCTCAAAATAATGAATCCCTTTTATAAGTTTTCCCCTTTTCACCAGAAGCAATGTCTTCTTGAGCCTCTCACTTTGAGTCCTGCACACAAAATTGCTTTCACTTCTTTAATAATTCTTTTCTGAGTTACTGGTAACAAACCTGACTTGAATATTTTCTTATTAAGTGTAGGAGTCTCTTTCTAGGGGTAATTTTATCTGAGTTCCATCACTCTTGGTCCCTTGTTCTTCTAACTATTTCTACCTCTATCCCTCCTCACAAGCGCAGGCTCTGGTTGTATATCTGTGCAATTTGCGTGTTTATTGACTTATCCATGGCTTAGGGCTTGTAGTGATCTCCATGCCCTAGTTATGCTGTAGGCATGAGTCAGGGGTGGTTTTATTTCTTTTTCTTTTTGATCTCTATGGATTTTTTGGAAGATGTATGAAAATCTTGACTTATACTGTTGCTATCATCCTATGAAATATTAGAATGCAACAACTGCTCTTAAACTGGTCCTGATTAGCTCTCACTGGAAACAGAAAAGCCAGAGTCATAGTGATATGTTAGGTCACAAAGATATATGAAAAGACTGATATATAGAAATCTGTATTACTTTAACATGAAAATTCAAGAATGTTATTCTTACTGGTCTATTTTCAAGAATTTTGAATACAAGTAAGCCCTGATTAATATGCATCAGGGATAAAATATTATGATTTTAGAATTTGTCTATTGAATTCCTCTCAAAAAACAAAAACAAATTATCTGTGTAGATTGAATTATAGTTCTAAATTATTCATGCCCCTCTAATGCTGGCCTATATCCATATCATTGGCATACCTCTGTGGTAAGCAGAATATAATTACGCATCTCTTTTCTTTGAGCTTAGCCAATTGACTTGCTTTGGCAAAATATGTTAGTATATGTGACATAAGCAAAACCTTAAAATGTGTTTAAATATTTGGGTTTGCCTTCTTGAACTCTTATTTTAGTCATGAGAAAATCATGCCTCAGATAGTTGCCTCTCCATGGAGAATGAGACCCACATTGTGCAAACCTGGTTCTAATATGAAACTTGGAGGCAAACCCAGTCTAGATCAATGGAATTAAAGATGACCCACAGTTTCATGGATAAAGAAATAAGTCTACTGTTGTAAGCCACTGAGTTTTAGCGTGGTTGGTTATGCAGCATCACTTACACAATTGCTACCAACAAGAGCTATGATAAAACCTAAAACTGATGGCAGTGTTTTGGGAACTGGTCAGCAGGTGACAAGCATATTGTAATAGGAGGCTAGAAAAGCTGTAAAGGAAGTTATAAAAAGGGGAAAAATTTTTAACCTATGCCATGTAGTGGCTAAATGTTTGGTAATACTGTAACTTATTATAGTGGGGAGAATAGAAAATATACCTAATGAACTTTTCATGTTGATTGAGGAGATTTTGAGGTCGATTGCTGAGATCCCAAGGTGGCTGCTACAGGCTGCATATGATTAAGTTCTATAAGACTGGAAAGAACTGGCCAGGATAAAAATAGAGTTGAGAGGGAATATGAATAATCCAGGAATGCTAAGATTGCAAAATTGGAAAGTTAAACTGCTTTTCACCATATTAAATATATGGCTATTAAGATATAGCCTCAGGGGAAAGAATAATTCTCTGGTACTTCCAATAAAATATAGCATCAGAGTATGTTAAAATTAAATGTGTGACTATAATACCATTTTTAAACCTCTGAAAGAATTAAATGAGCATCTAGTAGATCTCTTCAGCTGGAAAAAAATGAGGAGTGCCTCCTAGAAAGTTTAAGAGTATGGTCTCCCAGATGTCTTATACACCCAGGGAAACTATCATTGCAATGAAATAATTGTGGTTGTAGCTATTGGAATGTGAAATTGAATGAAATCAAATACATAGAAATTTTACAGTTTTTGAGAGAGATGTATTGGCAAAATCTCTCTCATCTGGACTAAAAGAAACTGAAAGTGTGCAAGATGTAAAAAGACCATTGAGCCTTCTCCTTTCTCTATGTGGAAAGCAGGTTCAAAACCTCCTCTGCTCTGAAGAAAAACATATTCTCCCATGTGTTCTTCAGAAGTGACCAAGAAGATGTTTTTAGAAAAGGAAAGGCCTCCTAAATGACAGAAAAGGAGCAATGGAGAACAGTAGGTGAGGGAATCATGCCCAGAGAGCAGACATAGGACCAAATCAAAGAGCATTGCCTACTCCTAGGATGTGTGGATTTGGCACTATTTGCCGAGCAGGAGTATGAAATTTCTATGGACAATTGACTGGCATGTGCATTCCTTTATCGCTTCTTTTGAAGGGGAATGTTTATGATGCTTCTTCCCATCCTTGTTATACCACTGTACTTCAGATTCTGCTGAAATTTCAATTAGCTTATGAACCACAAGGAACTGCATCTGGGCACAATGTAGATCTTCTGATTCTCAACTTTGAGTCTGCTCCTTTTGGTGAAACTTTTTTGGGGGGGGTTGCCTAGGAATGAGTATATTTTATATGTGAGTAATTATGAACAACAAAGAAGCTGTGAAAGATTGAATCATTCTTTCTCAATTCTTAACTCTCCTGCAGTAACAATATACATCCACAGTCCTATCATGATGGAAGGAGAGAACTAAGCAACTCTTGCTTTGGGTTTGATCACAAGAGTTCTTTTAACCATAAGATGTTAGTGGATGTGTTACAAACAAAGGCTTTAAAAGGTCTTTCAAGCTGAGCTTGCATTCTTGTGCTCCTACCTTTCATGTGTGAAGAATATGCCTTTGGTAGCTTTGGGGTCCAAAAAGGATGAGAGACACTTAGAGATAATCTGAACCCAGCCTGCAGTTTGGAGTTAAGCCCAATCAAACTCATACAAGCCTAACCAAGACCAGCTGAGCCTCAGATCCATAAGCATGAAATAAATACTTACTTTTTATGTTCTGAAGGTTTTTTTTTTTTTAACACAATATTATTATGGTTATATTTAAATCATGCACTCTCTTTTACTTAACAAAATACTTTGATGAACCTTTGGCAATTAGGAAATTCTTACTGCATTGTCTCGAAGGAGCATAAATGAAGAAAAGGTTGAATTTCTTGGCATAACAAAGTGATATATATTTGCAAGGAAGACCAGAGGCCCAAGCAAACGTGAAGGGACATAACAGAAGAAAGTTATCCTGAAATGAAATAACACCTGAATCTGTAGCTTATTTATAAGTTTGTACTATATTCCAGTAAAAAATTTAATCAAAAGCTCAAATAAGTGAAATCCTGATGAGTTTACTGAATGAAGTGCACAATTATTTCTTCTTCTGATTAAAATAACACTCAAAGTTTAAACTATTCTTCAAGCAATTCTCGTGGGGGATTCTCCCTCATATCACCTTTAGCGCTCTGTAGAAGGAAGACCCCAGAGCTAGCTCATCCCACTTTTGAAATGCAAAATAAAACAAAACAAAACAAAAAACTGGGTTTAAATACTCATCAGGGCACCTCTGACTACACTGAGAAGTCCATATGGGAGATGACCCTCAGATGAGTCAGAGAGCTTATGCTATTTTTCAAGGTGGAGTTACAAGAGAATAGCTTTACCTCTCCTGTTGCTAAGCTTTGAGACTCTGTGTCTGGAGTTGTTTATAATCATATTCCTAATTTTCCTAAAGACTTTTCCCACAAAAATCCTTACTTGGAAATAATGAAGTAAACATATGGTACAAAGCACAGAATGGAAGCAAATAAGAACCTGACAGCATTTGAGTACTTATTCCAGTCATCCTTAATGGTAGTGATACTCCTCCCCTTCTTTGTTAGTGTGTGTGCAATTTCAAATCTCTCGTTTTTGCTCATGCCAGTTCATAGTTAATTTCTGTCATTTTCATTGGAACTTTCCTAGTTAATGTGTTAGGCTTCAATTAAAAAAAAAAAACTCCCTTGGCACTATGACAGGGAAGAAAAAAAGCTGTTTATTTATTAGGAGTGAAAAAACATCCTCAGACTTTTTCATACTAATGACATAAGAATAATATCTATAAGTTCTGAATTCTGATTGGATAAAGAGAAAAATTACAAAATCAAGATTTTATACTCATTTAAATCATTTTGAACATATAAAGGTAAAGACTGGCATTCTTAAGCAAATCAGGAAATATAGCAAACGTAAATTCTTAAAATCAACTTGTTAGAGGCATCTAACCAAAGACTGAATCAAACAAAGAACTTGGGAATGAAGACACTATACTATGAAAGGACTGGGAGTAAAAACTGAATACCATGGATTATGGAATTATTGAGTCATGGCAAAATAAATGTGTGAGTTATGTTTAAAAAAAGAAAGAAAATGTTAAGACACTGGGAGAAAAAATATACCATTTGAAAATATATATTATAACTGCAATGGATTAGACCAAAATTCCAGCACTGCAATAAAGTCAAAGGTTAGAAGTAGAAAAGGAGAGAAGTGTGATAAGTTGGACATTGACAAATTAAATATATCAAAGCAGAAAAGGCAGAAAATAAAAAAGAAGACAATTTAAGGGTTAGTTTGTTGAAAGAAAAATGAATGAAGAAAGATAAAAAAGTCACCATAATTTTAAAACAAACAAAACACCACCAGTCAGTTGCAATACTGATAGTTCATGTGTAACACACTTGAAGAAACATCTTCATAGACAAAAAAGGGAAGCTTCCAAATAGATTTCATAAAACCCATATATCGGTAATCTCTCAAACCTAACAAAAGCAATACATTGCAAACAAAAAAGAAAACTAAATATTGCCCAGAAATATGTCTGCAGAACTGTTAAGTTAAATATTAAGAACCATGCAATCCATGAAAGTAACAACTAACTGTAACCATGTACTCTTTATAGAGCAAGAATGTTTTAAAATAATGAAATTTAGTAAGTAAAAAAAAAAAAAAAAAAGAAATTTATTTATTTGATTCCAGTATTAAGTCAAACCTTAAAAAATATAAGACCATTTCACTAGCTTATGCAAGGATATTTAACAGAATTAAACCTTTATTCCTGATGAAAACACTTAATAATACCAGACAGATAATTACTTATTATAAATATGACCAAATTAGCAAGCAGCCACAATTATGTCAAATTGTAAAAACTAGAAAGTAAAAACTAGAAAGATTTCCTTTAAAATTAGGAAAACTATATGGATACCTACACTCAATACTGCTATTCAACAATACTTTGGAAATACTAGTCTATACATAGATGCTGGATAATTAAATATACAAAAATACTGAATAGAAAATTTTCTGCCTTATAATTTGCTATTAATATGATTTTACCACTGGGAAAATAAAGAGAAGTCACTGAAAAAATCTATAGAAAAACATATGGGGACTTCCCTAGTGGCACAGTGGTTAAAAAGCTGCCTGCCAATGCAGGGGACACTAGTTCGAGCCCTGGTCTGGGATGATCCCACATGCCACAGAGCAACTAAGCCCACGGGCCACAACTACTGAGCCCATGTGCCACAACTACTGAAGCCTGCGCACCTAGAGCCCATGCTCCACAACAAGAGAAGCCACCACAATGAGAAGCCCGCTTGCTGCAACAAAGAGTAGCCCCCGCTCACTGCAACTAGAGAAAGCCTGCGCATGGCAACAAAGACCCAATGCAGCCAAAAATTTAAAATAATGAATTAACTAATTTAAAAAAATATGAATCTAGTAAGGTGATGTAGTCACAAAATTAATGTACAAATTTTTGTCACAAAATATACGAAAAGATTTCATTAAGTTACAGCAACAAAAATATAAAACTAGGAATAAACTGGCATGGCATTTGTAATGACAATATAGAAAAAAAGATAAATGGCCAAAGGACATAAGGGAAGACAAATAAATGTAAAAATATACTGTATTTGTGGAGGAAATAAACATTAGAAAAGGCCAATACTGTAAAACTATCCATCCTTCTCAAATTTGTCTAGAAATTCAATGTGGTCTTAATCAAGATAGTAACAGTATGTTTTTCTTGGAACTTAAAAAAAGTTGATACTAAATTTACTCTAAATTTAAAAACATGGAAAGATAATCAGGAAATTTTTCTAAAAAGGAAAAATGAGAGCAGACTACCCTTAAATTTAGTAAAACTGAAAATAAATCAATATCAATAAAATCTTTTTCTTACTGGTTGGGGCTAGACAAATCAATGAAATATGCTACAATCTCCAGATAAAAAAATTTTAAATATAGAAATTTAATATACATTAAAGTGTATTGCAACTAAGTGGGATAAAATATATATTATTAACTTCTTTTCTTGGTACTACTGGCCAGCATTTGTACTAGCAAAGTGGGGTTTGGATGTATTCTTGGTTCAGTACTTACACTAAAATAAATCTGAGATGTAGTAAAGGTTTAAAATTCTAAATAAAAAATAGAATAGAAGTTCTAAAGTAAAACATGGGAGACGATGTTTTTTAATACAGAGTGGGGAAAAATACTGAACATGACTTCAGAAAGATTAGAAATGTCTGTAGGAAAGAAATAAGTAATATAAATAAATGGGAAAATTATCATATTTGCAACTCTATGACAAAAGCAAACTTTCTTTAATATAGAAAAAGATTTTACATATCAAAAAGAAAAAATGAATAATCAAAAATAAAAATGTGCATCGAGCACAAAGAGGTAATTTATATAGAAATATACACATATGAAAAGATGCTCAGCCTCATTCATATTTAAATAAACCATTCTGGACAATCATTGTTTTATCAGATTGAAATGATTAAAAAATTATAATAGTTTTGGCAGAAGCCTGGGCTAGAAATAGATACTCTCCTATACTATTGGGGAGAGTGTTAATTAGCACAGTCTTTTTGGAAGGATATGTAATAAAGTCTATCAAAAATTTAAATTCACATACCTTAGCTCAGCATGCCCTCTTTCAAGAACAAGTTTTCTACAGATGCACCAGCAGAAGTACCCTAGAAAACCAACACCAGAATGTTCATCATTGCACTGTTTATACGAGTGAAAAAGTGGTTAAAGAAAAGACCCCTCCGTGTTTATCAAGAAATAACTGGCTAAATATATGATGGTACACATTGTTGAAGGAGGTCAACAAGAGAACCTGACAGCAGGTTAAGCTGAGAGCTGGACCTGGTCAATTGGAGCCTCCTCACCCCACACTCTCTCCTTGGAAAGAACATTCTGCCCACGTTTCCACAGCCAGAGCCATGTTCAAGGACGTAGCCTTAAGAGAGCAGGGTATTGTTGAGACTATCTGGACTGGATACAAGACTGAATTCAGTTCAAGCCTCTTATAAACTTTTAAGATTCTGGTGGGTCAGTATAGAGATCTACTCCTGGTGCAGACCCCCAAGACAAGCTTGGTAACAGTAAGTTTCCTTGCCTATTAAACATGCCGCCTACCAGTCTAGAGTGGTCTGCCTCTTTCTTTGGTTTTCTCTGCCCTCCTTGTGCAGGAGCATTTCAGATTTCTCCTGGGGAGCTAAACAGTTCAAACCAATAATTGGTGAGCCAGCCGGGAGACTGAAGAAATGAGTCTTGGGAAAGAGGCATCCTCAGGGGAATTCCTGAGTTAGCCATGGACCCTTGTGTGGAGAGGGGTGGCCTGTAGGTTAGATGCTTGTGGACCAAAAAGTGTGAACAAGGACCTCTCTAAAATGCTTGCTGGTTTGATGTGCTTGTTTGAGAGCTGTACAATGGCACTGTGGCAAAGTAGAGAAAAAAGGGCTGTTACAGTGGGCTGGCCTTTCCTGTGGTAGTTCAGCTGGCCACTGATGCCCAACTAGAGGCTGAAGCTCGAGCTAGAAAGTTGGAGGAAGAACTGAGGTTAGAGAAGGATGTGTGGGTATCCTCTGCTCTGTTCACTTTGGGGCTGGCAGACAAGGGGGAGAGCAGGATAATAAGTTGGAGACCTTAGCCTGCCATTTTGAAAGTTGGGGGGGGGGTGCAAGCTGCCTCAGATTAAGATCTGAGCCCTTGTGACAAAGCCTGATTGGGACACTAAGAGGTGGAATCCCTGGGAAAGTGAGGAGGATGTTGTAATTGACAACAGTGAAACAGATGAAACACCTTGTGACCTCTGACCTTTAATACAGAGGAAAGCAGAAGCACAGCAACCACAACCCCAGCCGGCTGGGCAGCCTCCGACTCAGGGAACATTCATGCTGAAAGAATATACTCCTGCTGAGCCCATTGATATAGCTGCCCATCTCCAGCAAAAGGCCAGGTAAAGTAGCCAGGCATAGTTAGTGAGGTTATGGGATATGGAGTGTGCTGCCATTTCTCTGACCAGGCAGGAAGCAGAGAAAATCACCACACACCCTGCCCTCCAGCAGCACCTGAATGGCCCTGGGAGGTGAGTAAGGGAAATTCAGTTGACTCACTCCCTTGCAGATTGGGTTATTCTAGCCTGCAGGGAGTTTGGCCCAATGAGGGGCAACTTCCTGGGCACTGGAGACCCTGGAAATCTATAGAGGAGGTACAACAAATTGTTAGGGAGCTGGAAATGAGACAGGCCATCCATGCTCCTGTCTTTGAAATCCCTGATCCAGTCACATTCACTTCAGGAATGAAAGCAAAGATACTCCAGTCTTGGAGTATACTCATACCTGTTATGGGATGCTGGTATCCATGCTGAGCCTGGTCATGGGACAAGACATTCATGATGCTTGGCAATCCATTACTGGTCTGAGAAAACCCAACAAATCCTGGAACAGGTATCAGCTGTGAGAAAGACCCGAGACAGGGAGGAAACTGCTGTAGTCAAAACGCTATCCCAATCTCCTGTGAAGGGTCCAGTAAAAATACCCTGGAAGTAAATGTGGATTGACCTCGGTGCTCCTTTATTACCCTGCAGTTTTGAGCAGACTGAGGAATGCCATCAGGGCGTCCTCTAGCCAAAGTCAGGCATCAGAGCAGAGCTGTCCCTTGTCTTCCAGGACCATGAGTACCTTAACTGTGTTCAGTCATGGATGGGAGTAAGCTGTGGGAACCATAACCTCAGCACAAATGCACTGGTATCTTTCTGAGCACAACACTGGGACCCTTGATGATCAATGAAGCCCTGTGTAGTTGCAGGGCTTTGAGGCATAATTCCCAATCCATCTTCCAAATTCTTCTCCAGAAGAGGAAAGAGACTTTGAATAAGGAGGAAGAAAATATTGATACCATTTCTCCTTTTACTAAATTCCCTGCCTAATGCACTCATTATTGGTTGTAAATGGTAGATTAATAAAGACCTAGGGTTAGTGATTCACCTGTATCAGGGTAATGAGAAGGGATATTTTCAGAGTAAAAATAGAAAAAGAAAATAAAGGAAAAAAACATCATCTAAAGTATCTGAAAATGCCCCCAAAATCCTATCAAAACCTAAATAACTTAATGTCACATATCTACACTAATTAAACCTGGCTTTTCTAAAGAAGCAACATCAAGATAAATAAGAATAATTATTCATTTTTTCTGTTTTGTTTAATTATGTGTGTTGTGGATTTGAACCTATTTTTTATTTTAAATGTGCAATGTTTCAGATATATTATGTTTAATATAGGTTTATATGAGTAATCTGGGATCCCAAATATCATTTATGACATTCATAACATTCCTTCTAAAAGAAGTAGCTTGCAAGTTTCCAGGGATGAATTTGTAGATGAGATTTTGGGATACAACCTATTTGCAAGTTGGAGATGTCTTGTATCTTTCAATAGCACACTATGCGATGTTTGCAAAATGTTTCCATCTCTGTTATTTGAGACTGCCCATACCACTGTGGAGTAGGGAAGTGGGCAGCAATTGTCTTTAATTCCTTCTTTCTCCATCTGAAATTCTTTTTTTTTTAAACATCTTTATTGGAGTATAATTGCTTTACAATGATGTGTTAGTTTCTGCTTTATAACAAAGTGAATCAGCTATACATATACATATATCCCCTTATCCCCTCCCTCTTGCGTCTCCCTCCCATCCTCCCTAACCCACCCCTCTAGGTGGTCACAAAGCACTGAGTTGATCTCCCTGTGCTATGCGGTGGCTGCTTCCCGCTACCTATCTATTTTACATTTGGTAGTGTATATATGTCCATGCCACTCTCTCACTTCATCCCAGCTTACCCTTCCCCCTCCCCATGTCCTCAAGTCCATTCTCTATGTCTGCGTCTTTATTCCTGTTCTGCCCCTAGGTTCATACCTGGGTACCCAGAAATCCCTGCCCAAGACTGTCTTCATTTTTCTCAACGACCTCCTCCCAATTTACATTTTTTTTTTTTTTTACGGGCCTCTCACTGTTGTGGCCTCTCCCGTTACGGAGCACAGGCTCCGGACGCGCAGGCTCCGGACGCGCAGGCTCAGCGGCCATGGCTCACGGGCCCAGCCGCTCCGCGTCACGTGGGATCTTCCCAGACCAGGGAACGAACCCGTGTCCCCTGCATCGGCAGGCGGACTCCCAACCACTGCGCCACCAGGGAAGCCCCCAATTTACATTTAAACATACCTGTTCTGAAGCAAAACTCACACATAAGAGATTCCTGGTATGCTAGAAACGTACAGTATATTTATTGCTTGGTGTTACATGGGTGCATATAAATGTAATAATTAATTGAGGTCTCCACTTAAGATTTGTGCAGTTTAGGTAATTATAGTTGAATTAATTTTTTTTAAAACTTACCTGTTCTAAATTTCATAAGTAACCCTATAAATTAAGCAAAGGTAATGAACCATTGTTCATAGTGAGTATCTGCATTTTACTCAACATCATCATCAACTTTACCCCAAGCCACACAAATAGAATGAAGCTAATATTTAAACTTTTAAGTGCTAGAGGTTGGTTGAAGGATTTGCTTTAAGATGTTCATTTTTGCATGTTTCAGATCACCTTATTTTTCTTTCCAGAGCACAATTTCTGACTGGGGGGGTGTTGTAATACTGAAGTTGTTACTAGCAAAGGCACTAGTGGTAAGTAAGTCTAGAGCCTGCTGGTAGGAGCTAGCCTTCGGAGAAAAATATGTTGAAGAAAGTTTACGTTGCCTCAAATTGGAAGAGTTAAATAAAGAGATTTTACATAAGATCTTACCACTTTTGAAGTTATGGGCTCATTTCAGAAGCTGACAATTGTCTCCACATATGTGTGTATATATATATATATATATATATATATATATATATATATATATATATATATATATATGATGAGTGGGGAGAAGAATAGAAATTATCTTTCATTTGACTGTATGAAGAAAAGATTTTCAACCAAAAATTTAAAATTTCTGAAGTATTAAATTCAAATGAATATATAGAATGAACTCATATTTTCATATACATAATTAAATATATGAATATATATTACTTTTATCAATAAGAAAAATGATTTTGAATTGGTTAATTCCAGAAATTACAGGAGAGGGTATCACCAACTAAAATGCATTTGGAACTATAACCTGAAGTTTAGTGTTTCTATGAATGCCCTGATCAGAGCAACATTCCACATTTTAAAACTCTGCTTGGGCTTCCCTGGTGGCAGTGGTTGGGAGTCTGCCTGCCGATGCAGGGGACACGGGTTCGTGCTCTGGTCCGGGAAGATCCCACATGCCGCGGAGCAGCTGGGCCCGTGAGCCATGGCCGCTGAGCCTGCGCGTCTGGAGCCTGTGCCCCGCGACGGGAGAGGCCACAACAGTGAGAGGCCCGCATATCGCAAAAAAAAAAACAAAAACAACTCTGCTTGACGAGGACATCTCAGTGTGGCATGATCTTTAGGAAATAAAAACAGCTTTCTGTTCTCTGATCTATGATGAAGTATTTTAAATATGTGCATATGTTTACAAAGTTAATTGAGACATTTTAGACATAACTCAAAAAATTAATCAGACATACCATGTTTCTCAGATGAAAATGGGAGCACAATATAAGAGCTTGCACAAGCCATCCATAAAGAACTACCACTCACGTTTTTCTGTTTCATACCTTTCTCCCTTTTCAGCACTCACCAAACACATCATCACTAATGACATGATATATACACAAATATATGTGTGTATGCATATATACGTACATATATATAGTTCCACGCACTAGAATAAAAGCACAGAAAGGGCAAAGACTGTCTTTGTCTTTTGTCTAACAGCTAGCACCAATACTTGGGATAAAATAGTTGCTCAATAAATATGTTCTGCTTGTCGGACTCACCTCATTCTGTCTTGCTGCTGTAACAAATTGCCGCAAACAATTAAAACAACATGGATTCACTATTTCACAGTTTCTATAGGTCAGAAGTCCAGGCACAGTGTAGCTGATTCAGGCTTCATAAGGCCAAAATCAAGGCGTTCCTTTCTGGGGATTCTGCAGATAGATCCCTTTTCAAGCTCGTTCAGATTGTTGGTTGAATTCAGTTCCACATTGTTGTAGCAGGGAGGTCCCCATGCTATCCTTTGGCCAGGGGTCGTTTTCAGCCTCTGCAGGCTGCTTACCTCCCTTAGTTCATGGCCCCCTTTCTGTATCCTTAAAGCCAGCAACAGTGAACAGAATCTTTCTTGTACTTTGAATCTCTGATTTCCCCCTTTGCCTTGTACCTTGTCTAAACGTTTTCCTAGTCTGCCACATCTCTCCGACTGACTCTTCTACTTGTCTCATCTGTTTTAAGGCCCACAAGATTGCATTATCTTAGCCAGATAATCTTTGTTTTAAAGTCAGTTGATTAGTAACCTTAATTCCATCTCCAAAGCCTCTTCACAGCTGTACCTAGATTCATTTTTTTTAATAACTAGGGGATGAGAATTTTGGAGGCACATCTTCAGAATTTTGCCTACTACAGTTCTAAAAAATGAGAATGCATTTGAGACACTTAATGTGCTTGGCTCAGTGGACAGAACACATGACACAAACAGTACATGTGATTACTAACACACATAAACTTTGCCTTATTGTGCACAAGAAAGTGGGAGGGGGCAGGGAGTTATTTCCACATGCATTATTTTTTTTAAAATTTTTTTAAAAACTGTTTTTGGCTGCATTGGGTCTTTGTTGCTGCGTGTGGGCTTTCTCTAGTTGTGGCGAGTGGGGGCTACTCTTCGTCATGGTGCGTGGGCTTCTCATTGAGGTGGCTTCTCTTGTTGCGGAGTACAGGCTCTAGGCACGCAAGCTTCAGAAGTTGCAGCACACAGGCTCAGTAGTTGTGGCTCGTGGGCTCTAGAGTGCAGGCTCAGTAGTTGTGGTGCAGGGGCTTAGTCGCTCTGCAGCATGTGAGATCTTCCCGGGCCAGGGCTCGAACCCATGTCTTCTGCATTGGCAGGCAGATTCTTAACCACTGCACCACCAGGGAAGCCCCACACACATTCTTTATCCAAACATTTTAAGGTGAGTTTTTGGCAAGTTGCCATGAGTAGCTTGTCTTAAAGGAAATGTTATGAGAATGGTTACCATATTCTAGAGCACATGCAACTAAGATCCTAGTGAAAACAGAAGAGTATTAAGTGAAGCCATAACATTTTCAAATTAAATAAGAACTCCCTGTTTGGAAGGGAAGTCGCACTAAGAAAAAAGAGGCAAGGCAGAGGGATAAGAATGCTTGAAGGTGGGGTGGAGTATAAGCTTCAGGAAAAAATTAAAGAAAACAGACTTTAACATAGGAACAAAAACTATAAAAATGAATGATGAGATAAGAAAGTTAGGTGAACATAAGGTTAAACTAGGCAGAGGCTTAAGAGAAATTACAAAACTGAAAAGACTGAGGACTTTCTCTACAGCTTCTTTATTTTACAGTCTTGTCCATAAATAATGTACAAACAGACAAGAAAAATGATAACCATATCCTGGTATTAGTTAATACGCTTGTTTTCTTCCAGCTTCCTACTTCCCTATGCAATTAATTCTCTCATCAACAAAAAGAAACATTAGCATAGATGCTTGAAATCTGAAGCTACTCTACAAATATCTGTGACTAGCACACAGTTATCAGTGCCAAATTGATTTAGGTATTAGCATAAAGGAAATTACAAAGACTGCATCAAACCAGATACAATAGATTGCAGTGCTAGTTTTTAATCTCAATACCATGTGTGCATATTCTCAATCCTTGGTTTACTTACAGCAATTTCCTTTCAGTAGCTGTCTTCTAATTTCCCTTGGTAACTCCCCAAATAGGGGAGCAAACTGCCCTACGTATTGCTCCATCTCTGAAGCTAATATCATACCTATGCATCCTTAGAATTTGAATCGCTGCTCAGATGTTCTTTGGAGACTTTCCTAATGAGTTTATTATCAATGTTCTTACTACATATTCCCCTTGTGGGTTTTTACTGACTTCACCTATAAATCTGATTCTCATAACAAATTCATCTTTGGGAGGATTTCCCATCTTCCCTTTTCCACAGACTTTGCACTGCCTTTCTCCTCCTTTTCATTTTGTGACTTTTACATGCCTCTTTCTCGGTAGTGAACTTTAAGGAGCAGAGCAAGAACTAGCACCTGGAGCTACAGTGAACACTGCTGTCCTCTGGGCTGTCACCGAGAGAGTCAAAGTCAGTCTGTGTGGATGGGGCAGAGAGTACTGATGCTTGTCTAAAAGTCATCCTCACGCTGACTCTCCTGACAGCCTCAGAACAGCCCCCGCTTACTTAATAGTCACCAGAGCAAAGGTTAATGATGGTTTCCAACACTTGAAGACAGAAGACTGATCGCAGAACTGAAACATGAAATCTTTGTGATTCATAGCCCTCCTAATATCTCCTTAAACAGGAAGATTGGTTTTCAGTAGAGGGAAGATGTTAATTTCTAGTTGTCTTGTAGTTTCTAGATGACTTGAGACTAACCAACCTAATTCTCCTTTCTCATTTGAATGATTACATTACCTCTTGATTCATCCATCAGTCTTGAATTTAAAGGCTATTATGACTCAGACACAGCCAAACATATTATAAAATCCATCATATTTTTTTTCTATTACTACTTTTTTCTAATTTTGTACACAACAAATCTAAAAGCCATTTGAAAATTGCTTTACAACTGTGCATTTCATTCCAGTAATGTTTTATTCTTTGCGTGTCTGTGTTTGTTGTTGGCATTTAAATATCATTCTTCTGCTCAAAATATTTGACCCACTGATAACCAAAAAGCAATCAAGCAAGCAAAGAAAACTCAACTTTCCTCCTTCGTCTAGCTTTCATGGCCTTCCAAAATTTGCACCCAACCTGTGTATCCAAGCTTGAAAAAAACATCTTCCATCAAAATCTTCCACTCTAACTGACTTCATTCATTGAAGGCCCATTTTAAGAAACATTATAATACCTTCACAGCTGCGCAGTAAATATGTGAAGAAGCTCATGTAAGGCACAAGGGATAGCATGGGTTCAGTGTCTCTAACCGGGTTGGCTCTTCCTAAGAATATTCATAATCATTAGCTTTTTTTAAATTAAGGAACTTTATTTTTGAAGTGATTTTAGTTTTATAGAAAAACTGAGCAGAAAATAGAGAGCTCCTATATAACCCCTCATATCTGCCGACCCAATTTAATTTTTTTTTTTTTTTTTTTTTTTTTTTTTTTGCGGTACGCGGGCCTCTCACTGTCGTGGCCTCTCCCGTTGCAGAGCACAGGCTCCGCACGCGCAGGCTCAGCGGCCATGGCTCACGGGCCCAGCCGCTCCGCGGCATGTGGGATCTTCCCAGACCGGGGCACGACCCCGCGTCCCCTGCGTCGGCGGGTGGACTCTCAACCACTGCGCCACCAGGGAAGCCCATGCTGACCCAATTTAGCCCTCCAGCTTCCAGATTGTCACCCATGGCTTGGACCATCCTCATCACTCCTTACACTGTTCTCTTAAAAAAACCTAGCTCACATAAACATCACACAAAAACTACGCATAAGGAGCAAGGCACTGATTTTCATAAAGTAAATCACTTACCTTTTCACTGCTGGAAGTGTGTATGACATTTTACTCTATTTATGAGCTTGCAGGGCTAATGAGAACTCCTTGTGTTAGTTAGTTCCTCCTATTTACACTGTCAGTATTTATGATAAACCAGGTGAAAGAGGTTTACATCAATTCTGGTGCCCTGGTAGGACTAAATGCTAGGCTTTTTAAAGCTGTGGTTACTTGAGTCAAAACTTTAATCCAACTAGTAATCTTCCAGTAGTATTGTTTTTATTTTTACATTTTAGTAGTTTGTTAATGTAACTGTGTCATTTCAGATGTTCTGAGAGCAGAAGACAGGACACCAAGTTGGGACTAGGAAAGCAAGATTGGAGGAAAAAGAATACCTATGAGGGATAAAGTAGGTTGGGAGAGAGCTCACAGGTCTGACACCTGTGGAAAAAAGAGAGGGAAGAAAGGATTGTAAAAAAAAATGTCCTCAGATCACAAAGTAGTTCTGAGAAAGTTTCAGCCAGGCTAACAGGGAATTTCTAAGCCAAAGTTTCTGATTAGAGGAATCTCATACGGGGCAGGAATAGCCTGATTCTATTCCCTTAGCCATGCTTAGTCACTGGTTGAGAGCAGCACAAAAGTGCCCATGGTCCATGGTGAATCTGATGACCCAGCAGCTAGTGGCTGTCTCTCAGCTATGCAACCCACAGCAGGTTCCCTTGAAGGGATATCTGAGAGGGGCACCTTTATAGTTACCACAGTAAGTCAGCAAAAACTTCCAAACAGTACAATTATGCAAAGAACATACAATTACAGCAATATAAATACATACTATTATAGGTACTATTATCTATCTTCTCAATTATCTTTAATTTTCCTTTTTACTTTTTAACCCCACCCTACATTTCTGCCAGGTGTGACAGAACTAAATTATCCTGACTCTCCCAAGTGTCTTATGACTTAGCTTTCTTACACTCATATGGTGAAATCAAATGTAACATATCACAGTAGAAGGAGTAATATGATAAAGTAGATATTGCTTTCTGCAAGGAATAACTGTATATCTGGAAAAGTTATGTGTAAATAACAGCCTTAAATTAAAACACATTGTAAATATCATTTGACTGGAACATTTTCATTTAAATAGAACATATAAAATTCATATTATAAAGTGAACACTTTTAAAAAGATAAACACTTTTCCACTGCACTTTTTTTTCACAACCAGAAGTTGCATTTAGTTCTATTCTCCTTTCCATGTGCCAATGTGGTTTACTCATCTTAGAAAAAAGTATTAATTTAATACCCATCGTGTACAAAGTACTTAGTTTATTTAGGTTAAGAGGATAATGGTAAAAAAACAAAAAACTGAACAAACAAAACCAAAACAAAACACAAACAGTCCCATCTTCAAAGGGCTTTTATGATCTTTTTTCCTCTGCTTTATATCCATTTTTGCCCATGAATCTAAATCAGTTAGGACCAGATCTGTGGTAACTGCTCTCTTCATTTTTTTCTTATTCCTTTCACCATTAGCATGGAACACTACCTTAAACCCATATCCTATTTAAACAAGAAGTATGAAAGAGAGTACAACAGACATTTGCCATATTTTCTGGCTGATCAGAATATTTCATAAAATATGAATAAATTTGGGGAACTCCTAATATTACAAGCTCTCCTTCTCCAAAATAGCATTTGGAAAACTTACCTTACCTGCTTCCTTTGCAGTTAAAGTGCAGGCAGGTGATCTGGGCTCCATCCATCAGGCTCAACCTTCATTAAGACAGAAGTGAACAGCTTAAAGAAGTAAGCTCTGAGGGGGAAAAGAAGGGAGTCCATTGTGCTTACAAATGTGCCAGCGATTTCTGATTTGGGGTTTGGAAATATTTCCATGGTTTAGTTCCTGGAGTAAAAATGACATTATTGGTGTGACTAGGGCAATAATTTCTTAAGGGCTTCCTGAGGTAACATACATACCCTCAGCATTTTTATACTATACCCATTCTTCTGTTGGTTTGGGGCATTATTATTCCTAGAAGCTTGTCTGGCAGCTTTTAACAAGCCCCCCCCCCCCACAATCCTAGTAGCTGCCTAACATGATTTTATTAAATTATTTTTCAGTTAAATCAGTCACTGTTGAATTGTGGACTGTATTCACAGGAGGTGGAACTTGCTCTAGGAGCTGATTCACTGAGAATGTCTTCATCTTACTTGTAACATGTTTCAAATTCTCTGGCCATCTCAATTTTTTATTCTTGTTTGCTTTGTGAAGGTTCCTGTTTACATTCTAAGGCCTAGAACTTTATGAAAATGCATGTCCACAGAAAGACCTACATGTGAACACATATATCTCATTTCATATGGCTCTAAATTGGAAAAACCCCAAATTCCATTGACTGGAGAATGGATAAACAAAGAGCAGTACATCAATGCAGTGGAATATTAATCAGCAATAAAATAGAGCAAATTACTAAATATTATTGACACAAAAGGCTACAAACTGTTTGATTCCACTTATTTTGTACTCTGGAAAGTGCAAATCTGTAGGGATAGAAAGTAGATGAGTGGTTCACAGGGGCAAGGGATAGAGTGAGGAAACTGGCTCCAAAGGAGCCTGAGAGAACTTTCTGTGAAGATGAAAATGTTTTTTATCTTGATTATGCTGCTGGCTACACAAATGCATATATTTTCCAAAATGCATAAAACTGGAAATTAAGGTTTGAATTTTATTATATGTAAATCATACCTCTATGTATAATGATGTATTATCAGGAAAAGTAGATTAA
This sequence comes from Delphinus delphis, assembly GCF_949987515.2. Lineage (NCBI taxonomy): Eukaryota > Metazoa > Chordata > Mammalia > Artiodactyla > Delphinidae > Delphinus > Delphinus delphis. The sequence goes on from NC_082686.1 coordinate 64,021,590, forward strand.
AAACAGTAGATATTACCAGAGATAAAGAGGGACATTTCATAGTGATAAAAGAAACAATTCATCAAGAAGCCACTGTAAATGTATATGTGCCAAAAAATAGACTTCAAAACACCCAAAGAAAAACAAATAGATATGACAAAACTGAAAGAAAAAACAAACACACAATTATAGTTGAAATTTCAACACTCCTCTCTCAAGATTTAATAAAGTAGATAAACACAATAAGTATATAGAATGTTTGAACACTGCTATTAACCAACTTACCTGACATTCAAGGACATTACACCCACAGTAGCAGAATACACTAGTTTTCAAGTACATGTGGAAAATTCACCAAGATAGATGATAATCTGACCAGAAAAGAAGTCTCAGTGTATTTCAAAGAACTCAAATGATCTAAAGTGTGTTCTTTCACCAGAATGGAACTAAACAAGAAACTAATAACAAGGTGGTCTAGAAAACTCCCTAATATTTGGATATTAAATAACATGTCTCTAATGACATAGGAAAAAAGAAGAAATCACAGGGAAAACCAGAAAATCTTTTGATCTGAAAAAAATAAAGTATGACTTATAAAAATGTGTGTGACACTGCTAAAGCAGTGATTAGAGTGAAATTTATAGTAATTAGGGCTTAAAATAGATCAAGACAAGTGGTCTCCAATAAATGATCTGTGCTCCTACCTTCAAAACTATAAAAAGGGAAGCAATGTAAATATAAAGTAAGCATATGGAAGAAAATTATAGAGATAATGACAAAATTAATAAAATAGAAAACAAATAAAAAAGAAAAATACCACAAAACCAAAAGTAATTTCTTCTAAAAGATCAATAAAATTAATACATCTCTAATCAGACTTATCAGGAAAAAAGACAAAAGACTCAAATTATGAGTATCAAGAATTAAAATGGACAAAATTACAGATCCCACAGACAAGATAAGGATAATAAAGAAACACTGAAAAAAGTTTGTTGATAAAACCCACAACTTAGATTAAATGGATAGAATATAAACTACCAAAGTCCCTTCAAGAAGAAATAACTTGAGTAGTCAAATAACACTTAAAGAAACTGAATTGATAGTTCAAAACCTTGCCACAAAGAAAACTCCAGGGTCAAATGCCTTCAGTGATGATTTTACAAAACTCTGAAGATAGACATAATGCCAATTCTATACAAACGCTTCTAGAAAATAGATTAATCCCAACTCATTTAAGAGTCAAGCATCTCCTGATACCAAAAATAATAAAGCAAAGATACCATAAAACCCCCCTACAGACTAACATCCTTCATGATCAAAGATGGAAAAAGCCATCTTAGCAAATTAAACTCAGCAATATATAAAATGGATAATACACCATAACCAAGTGAAGTCTATTTTATACACACCAGTTTGCCTTAATATTCAAAAAATACAAATGTGTATTGTCAATAAAGAATAAAAGAAAAAAATTATATAATCATCTCCATAGATGCACAGCTACTTAAGAAAAAAAAAACTCTCAGCATATTTCAAATAGCAATTTCATAAACAACATCTACAAAACACCTAAAACTAGCATCATGCTTAAAAGTAAAATACTGAATGCTTTCACCCTATAATTAGTAACAAGGCAACCTGTACTCAACATTATAATATAGGACCTAGCCAGTACAAAAAGGCAAGAAATAGAAATAAAGTAGAGTTTGGAAAGAAAGAAGTAAAACTATCTCTTCTTAGACAAATATAGACAATCCTTTCCCAAATTCTCCAAAACTTATAGGAACTAAGAAATTAATATATCAAATTTGCATGTGTAAAGTCAATATACCAAAATTAATTAAATTTCATTCACAAAAGAAAAAAACACATGATCATCTCATAAATGCAGATAAAGCACTTGATGAAATTCAACAACGATTCATGATAAAATCTCTTACCAACGTTGGTATAGAAGGAACATATTTCAACATAATAAAAGCTATTTATGACAAACCCACAGCCAATATAATACTCAGGTGAAAAGCTGAAAGACTTTCCACTAAAATCTGGAACAAGACAAGGATGCCCACTCTCACCACTTCTATTCAACATAGTATTGGAATTCCTAGCCATAGCAATCAGACAAAAAAAAGAAATAAAAGGTATCCAAGTTGGAAGGGAAGAGGTAAACTTGTCACTACATGCAGATGACATACTATATATAGAAAACCTTAAAGCCTCCACATAAAAGCTACTAGAACTGATAAATGAATTCAGCAAGGTAGCAGGATACAAGATTAACATACATAAATCAGTTGCATTTCTTTACACTAACAATGAAATATCAGAAAAGGAATGTAAAAATACAATACCTTTTAAAATCACACCAAAAAAAAAAAAAAAAAAAAAACACCTAGGAATAAACCTGACCAAGGAGATGAAAGACTTACATGCTGAGAACTATAAAATATTGATAAAGGAAGCTGAAGATGATTCAAAGAAATGGAAAGATATACCATGCTCTTGAATTGGAAGAATTAATATTGGTAAAATGGCAATACTACCCAAAGCAATCTAGAGATTTAATGAGATCCCTGTCAAATTATCCATGATATTTTTCACATAACTAGAACAAATAATCCTAAAATTTATATGGAACCATAAAAGACCCAGGATTTCCAAAGTAATCCTAAGGAAAGAGAACAAAGCAGGAAGCATAACACTCCCAGACTTCAGACAATACTATAAAGCTACAGTAATAAAAATAGTGTGGTATTGGCACAAAAACAGACATACAGATCAATGGAACAGAATAGAGAGCCCAGAAATAAACCCACACAGTGACAGCCAATTAATCTGACAAAGAAGGCAAAAATATACAATGGAAAAAAGACAGTCTCTTCAGCAAGTGGTCCTGGGAAAGTTGGACAGCTGCATGTAAATCAATGAAGTTGATACGGTGTGAGAACATACCCTCACACCATGCACAAAAATAACTCAAAATGGCTTAAAGACTTAAACATATGGACCTCCCTGGTGGTCCACTGGCTAAGACTCCATACTCCCAATGCAGGGGGCCCAGGTTCAATCCCTGGTTGGGGAACTAGATCCCACATGCCACAACTAAGAGTTTGCATGCTGCAACTAGAAAGATCCTGCATGCCTCAACTAAAGACCTTGCATGCCACAACTAAAAGATCCCACATGCTGCAACTAAAGATCCCACATGCCACAACTAAAAGATCCCACATGCAGCAACTAAAAGATCCCGTATACTGTAACTAAAGATCCCGCCTGCTGCAAGTAAAGATTCCACATCCCACAACTAAAGATCCTGCACACCGCAATGAAGATCCCACGTGCTGCAACTACACAGCCAAATTAAAAAAAAAAGAGACTTAAATATGAGACAAGACAACATAAAATTCCTAAAAGAGATCATAGGCAAAACATTCTCTGACATAAATTGTACCAATATTTTCTTAGGTTATTCTCCCAAGGCAATAGAAATAAAAAGAAAAATAAACAAATGGGACCTAATCAAACTTACAAGCTTCTGCACAGCAAAGGAAACCATAAAACAAACAAACAAAAAACCAAAAAGACAACCTACAGGAATGAGAGAAAATATTTGCAAATGATGCACCACTTCTATTCAACATAGTACTGGAAGTCAAGGGCTTAATTTCCATTATATACAAACAGCTCATACAACTCAACAACAAAAACCAAACAACCCAATCGAAAAATGGGCAGACATAAATAGACATTTCTCTGAGGAAGACATACAGATGGCCAATAGGCACATGAAAAGATGCTCAACATCGTTAATTATTAGAGAAATGCAAATCAAAATTACAATGAGGTACCACCTCACACTGGTCAGAATGGCCATTATTAAAAAGTCTACAAATAACACGCGGGAGAAGGTGTGGAAAAAAGAGAACCCTCCTACACTGTTGGTGACAATGTAACTTGGTACAGCCACTATGGAAAACAGTATGGAAGTTCCTCAGGAAACTAAAAATAGAATAACCATGTGATCCAGCAATCCCAATCCTGAGCATGTATCCAGACAAAACTAAAATTCAAAAAGATACGTGCAGCCCTATGGTCACAGCAGCACTATTCACAATAGCCAAGATATGGGAATAACCTAAATGTCCAACAACATAAGAATGGATAAAGAAGATGTGGTACATATATATAATGGAATACTACTCAGCCATAAAAAGGAATGAAATAATGTCATTTGCCACAACATGGATGCAACTAAAGATAGAGATTATCATACTAAGAGATAGAGATTATCATACTAAGTGAGGTAAGTCAGAAAGAAAAAAACAAATACCATATGATATCACTTATATATGAAATCTCAAATATGACACAAATGAACCTATATATGAAACAGACTAACAGACATAGAAAACAGACATATGGTTACCAACAGGGAGGGTCCTGCTGTATATCAATATCCTGGGATAAACCATGGTGGAAGAGAATATAAAAAAGAATGCATACATGTGTATGGCTAGGTCACTTTGCTGTGCAGCACACCACCGTAGATCAACTATACTTTAATAAAAAAAAAAAATTAAAAAAGAAAACAGAATGAGTGAAGTAAACAAGTGGGTCCTAATGAAAATACACAAATTTATATGTAAATCTACACACTTACATTTTAACTAGAATTTTTTTTTAAAAAATACAAAATTAATTAAAATTGGGTATATGCAAATAACAGCCATAATGAGATGCCACAGCAGAGCGACTACAGGGGTTCAAATTAAAAGGACTGATTATTCCAAATGCCTGTAAGAAATTGAACGTGATCTCTCATACATTGCTGATGGGAATCCAAAATAGTATATGCATTTTGGAAAACATCTGGTAATTTCTTGTAAACATACACTTCCCTATGACTTAACAAACCCACTTCTAGATACTCACCCAAAAGAAATGAAAATACATATCCATAGTAAAACTTGTATATGAATTTTTCTTAGGAGCTTTATCCATAATAGCCCAAAACTGGAAACAGCACAAATATCCACCATCTGGTGAAGGGATAAACATGTGGTGTATCCTTACAAAAGAATATTATTCAGTGATAAAAAGAAACTGATACAGGAAACAGAAGGAGTAAATTTCAAAACAGAGACTATATATTTTATATTACCCTTTATATGAAATTCTAGAAAAGGGCAAACTGCAGTGTTAGAAACATATCAGCATTGTTATCTAGGAGCCAGGAGCAGGAGGAGGGGATTGGCTGCAGAGAGTTGTGAGGGAAATTTTGTGTAATGATAGTAATGTTCTATTTTGTGATTGTGCTCACATGACTGCAAACATTTGATAAACACATAAAACTGTACATTTTAAATTGGAAAATTTTACTGTATGGAAATTATATCTCAATAGAGTTGTTTAGAAATAATATGAATATTTTTAGCACTAAATTCTGTAAATACTTTTTTGAACCCCACCAATCAATAACAGAGTAGGCACTGTTTGTAAGCCAGCTGCAGACCCTTTCTTCTAATTTATTGGGTTAGCAACAAGCTTAGACATTGAATGCAGTCAGGTTTCTTTTATATTGTGGTGTTTAGGGCTAAATTCTAGCCCCTTCTTCAAAGGGTGTGAACAAGACAGAATGAAACCATTTCTTCCTTTCTTCTTCTGTTTTTGTTTTACAGCTTTCGTGAGGTATAATTGAAATTAAAACAAAAAAAACTGCGAGTATTTAACATACACAATTTGATGAGTTTGGACACATGCATGTTCCCATGACACCATCAACACAAAGTAAAATAAACATCCATCACCTCCAAAAGTTTCCTGTGTCCCTTTGCCTTTTTTTTTTTCCCCTGAACCACTTCTTAAGATCACCCAGAGGGCTACTGAGTAGCGCTGCTCCCTCTGCAGTCACTTAACAATCTCTTTTCTCTAGAGGAGCCCATCCACTCTTTGTGCCTCTTTTTGGTATGCAAGTACACCTCTCTTTCTATTCCTAATTTTTTAAAAGACAAAGCACCTCCATCTGGAGGTTCATCAGAGACTCTTTTCTATCTCTTGCTGATTCCAAGTCTCCAACTCACAACGACAAAAACGCTGAAGAGAATTCCAGCAGAATAAAGTTCTGGGTAAGGAAAACTCTCTGAGTCATTCTTCACTGCATGCTGCTCTGCCTTCTCTTTGCCTTTCTCCACCAAATTACTGCACTCCATTCAGTGCTTTCCCAACTGAGTCCTGTGTCAGCAACTTTCTGCAGCTGCAAGAGCAGCTGCTGCTTCTACCTCCCTCTCTTCACCAGAGGCTGTCATCTTGTCCAGCCCAGAAAATCCATACAGCAGGCCTACAGAAAAAGGAAAAATAAAGAGCTGATAGTATTATATATTCATGAAAATGTTCTAAAGTTTCTGTCCTTGCCTCAATGTGATGTGTCTCCAGAAATTGTTAAGAATGACTTGAGATATCTTTAAAGAGGAATGCTTCCAATGGGGTATCTTCTCAATAGGGGTGATATTTTTAACAATTGATGCTTGCAAAATACATTTATTTACATTGAATCATTTCATCTTCCAAACACACCATGGAGCAGATGTCATTACTGCCTCATATTGGCAAGTTTTGGGCTCAAGTACCAATGAAGAAACACAATAACTGGAGACCTTTCCCTTGTTATTTGAAAAATGGTAATAAGGGAACTCTGTGAAAATTAAAATAAGTTAATGTGTGATTATCTTTTGTAAAGTGCCTAAAATTTTGAGCATCTGTGGACCTTGACTTCATATTGAATATACGTAATTTCCTTCAAGAAGATTTCAGGTCATTGCATCTACAGATGTATCAAATTTTAAATTTAAATTGTCAAGCTGGATTTTAATAGTTAAGAGAAGAAAATAAAATTAGTCAATTGCCTATCATTTTGTGCTAAGGGTATATGAAAATACACATTCTCTCCTCCCACTGGTATTTAATTTTCATTATCTCCTAACTTTATCATCATAGCGTAGGTTTGAATGTATGTAAATTATTACTATAAATTGTCTCCTCATGATGATTTTCATGTTTCAAGGATTAATTAGCTGTACAATAGGGAAACTTTAATGTTTAATTAACAGGAGAAATTTAAGAGGTCTTAATTGGGCAGAAAAAAATTTCTCTTCTTCTAAAAGTGTATCCAGAATACAGAGGTTTAAAAGAAAATGGAAATGCTATGTGATACATTTGGCTGTCAAAAACTACTTGATTTTGTTGTTGTTTTGGTAGATGTCCGCGAAGCACAAGCCTACTATTCTAAGTAGATGATGAATAGGTAAATAGCAACATTTCCTGTCATTTGCTTAAGTATGCTCAAAAAAGTTCCTCCCTTAAGGCTTAAATAAGTTACCAGCATCTAAATCTCATTTATCACTATCCTTCAACCCTAAGTTTCTCTTAATAACCTCCTGAACTTTTTAATCCTTTTTAAACTGTCCTTATCTGGCATAGCAGCAATGTAGGCAATTCTCTTGTTCATTATCTTACCCTACTATAAACAGAAAGTTCTGGGGGCGGGGGTCTGGAATCACCAGGACTAATCACAATTAGTATTTCAGGAGTGACATTTGGTGCAATGAGTCAGGGAAAAACTTAGCAATAAGCTGGAGGTGATAAGGTGTCAAGGTAAGATTTCAGGGTACACACCTGACATAACAGTTTCTTAGAAGTGAAAAGATGTGCTTTGCCTCTCCCAGATCAAATAAAAAGTCATTAACCACTCTTTATTCCGCATTACCCCCAGATGTTTTGTCAAGTTTAAGAGAATACTTTTGTTTTGGCTGATTTGGCTGTTTGAAGGCAACTGAAAAATAATTAAGGCTGATAAACACATCAAATTTAGTATAAACTATTTTAAGCCCCACTTGACCTTTAGTGAGAACAGAATACCCTGAGCTTCTGTGTTTTTAGAGGCATACTCAAAAGCACTTAGAACCATTCATAGACCACAGAATGCTCTTTGAATATTCAAAACACTAGTGCTGTTTTTAATCTATTCAGGATGATGACACCTTGCAATTGTAAATCTCTTTGTTTGAAACCACGATGACAGACTAGAGCAGACCAAAACTACTGCTTTCTATGATAAAAATTATATGTATATATGTGTGTGTGTATATACATATATATAACACAAATTAAAATAATGTAATTGAAAAATAAATTGTGAACTATGAATCAAGAGGTTTGGTGGAATGAACACTAGTAGGGAAATGCTCAAGTTAAGGCTGGAAGTGGAGAAAGAGTCACTCAGAGAAAGGAGGGAAGGATCAAGAGAGAAACTCTACAAGAAGGAAGACTGCTACTATCCTTTCCTAATGTAAGGTAATTCTTGACACAAGATAAGGTCATCAGACAGCCAAATCCCCACACCCACTTACACACACACACAGACACACACACAGATATTTCAAAAGTACTGAGTGCACGGGTCACTCTTATATGATTTCAATGTCACACATATACTAAAATGTAGTCCTTTATATTTGTTATGTCTTTTATTATACTGAACAGAGAGCTTATTAAAGTTTACTCATGTGCCTCAACATTAAAAATGCTGTTTTAGACCTTTCAGTTGTTACATTTCATTATGTAATCAAAGCAACTGATACCAGTTCTTTTTGTTTTCACATTTGTTTTATGGGTTGCCTATAATTACTTTTCCCAGACATACAAATACTGTCTAAAGCAGTCAGAAAATGCTATTTCTGGACTTCCCTGGTGGCGTAGCAATTAAGAATCTGCCTGCCAATGCAGGGGACATGGGTTCAAGCCCTGGTCCAGGAAGATCCCACATGCCGCGGAGCAACTAAGCCTGTGCGCCACAACTACTGAGCCTGCACTCTAGAGCCTGTGAGCCACAACTACTGAGCCTGTGTGCCACAACTACTGAAGCCCGCATGCCTAGAGCCCATGCTCTGCAACAAGAGAAGCCACCACAATGAGAAGCCCGCGCACCGCAACGAAGACTAGCCCCCGCTCACTGCAATGAGAAAGCCCGCACACAGCAATGGAGACCCAACGCAGCCAAAAAAAATTAATTATTTTTTTAAAAAGAAAATGCTATTTCTGCTGCATATTTGCACCATGTTGACATGACTAATCTGGAAGTACATTTTCAGAATTCCCTTCCCTGTGTGGTTCTGGGTTAGGACTGACTACAAGGAAATTTGCATGAGATTTGGAAGCCAGAGAAGTAAAGGTTGGATAATGTTCAGTCCCCACCACAGCTTGTGCCCACTGATGCTAATATGCTAGTTCACCTTGTTATTGTTGGGTAGCAGCTGGGCCTTCAGCTCCTCTAGTTGCCATCATATCTCCCACTCAGCCTCTCCAAAGACTGGGCCAGTTGCATGTATAATTTCCTTGGAGAGAGCTCTAGCTCCTTCTGCAGGCCACCCAACTTGTCAAAGTCAGAGATGATAACACAGATGTGGGTTCCAGTTTGTCCATATGGATTCCTATTTATCTTCACAAATTCTGGTCTGTCCTCATTCTTCCCTAATTCATGTTCAGCATTATTTTCCCAACTGGCCCTACTGAAAGAGAAATGACAGGCCCACCGCAGGTGCACAAGGCTTCCATAAACAGGCTTCCACAAACATCTTCACAAATAACCACAATCTCGTCCATGCTTATTGTTTCATATCACTCATAGTAGTGATATGCTTCTCTAACTCAAACCTAATTGACGCAAGTGTTTTCACTTCCTTTTGTAGTGAAAGATATTTTATTCCCCTCCACATTAAGGAGCTTATCAAAGAATAACTGAATTCCATATCTGTGTATCTATGGATTCGAATTTTAAAAGGTGAATGTCAGTAGAAATAATAAACACACTGCAACAGTATTTGTTGAGCTAAGTGAAAAGTCTCAAGTTTTAGTTAAAAAAATAACCAATTGTATGAGAAACACATAGGGTTTCCTAAAATAATAGAATATTAGAGTTAGTAGGGACCTTAGAAATTATTTAATCCAAACTTTCCATTTTACAGTTGAAGAAATATAGAAACAGATACCTAAGATCACAAAATAAAGTAGCAACCTTGGACTAAAATACAATCCAGTCTAATTCCCTTTCTCTTCATATCGTCATAATCCTTGACTTAGTAAATCTCCTATAGGGGATTTCAGTTGACTGAAAACTCATTATGATTCAAAAAGGGTGGGCTTCCCTGGTGGCGCAGTGGTTGAAAGTCCGCCTGCCGATGCAGGGGACACGGGTTCATGCCCCGGTCCGGGAAGATCCCACATGCCGCGGAGTGGCTGAGCCTGCGCGTCCGGAGCCTGTGCTCCGCAACGGGAGAGGCCACAACGGTGAGAGGCCCGCGTACCGCAGGAAAAAAAAAAAAAAAAAAGGGTAATAAATCTGTCAAAAATGCTAATGTGATAATAGGCTATATTAGTAAACTATAGTATCTGGTATAAGGAAGATTATAATCCCACTGTAATCTACCCTGGTCAGATCATATTTATGCATTGGAGCACCTAAAAGAGCCTAGGTAAATTATATAGAAAATGACCAGAATTCTATGGGTTTTAATGCTATGATGTATAAAATAGAATTAGGGCTATTTTAATTGGAGGAGGGAAGACTTGGGCAGATATTAACTATCACCAAATATTTAAGAGCTTCCACACATAAGAGACGTTAAATTTATTTTGTGTGACTTTCCAGGGCATAAATAAAATAAATGGTTGGATATTAGAGAGGCTGATTAATATTTAGAAACACTTTGTAAAAAACAGAGAACTTCAAAGGTGAATGGGTTGGCTTATAATGACGTGAGCTTCCAATCAATAGAAATTTTCAATCAGAGGTTTTGATGACAATCTATCAGGTAGTTTTAGTAAAGGATTCCTGAAAGGATTAATGTTAGAATTAATGACTTCTAAGCCTCCTTTACATCTCTGCTGCTAAGAACCTGTTGTTTGAATAATAACATTATCGAAATAAAGTAACAACCTCGATTATTTGAAACTTTTATTTCTGCTATAAACTATGTGGAAGCTCTAATTCATCTTTAATGTTTAGTTCTGAAGTACCAAACAACTTCCTTGAAAGTTCCTTTCTCTAGAATGAGCTGTATTTAATCCAGATAAATACATTTGCTGGAATAAAATTCAGACTGTCAGAGCTGAAGGTCAAAAATACAGGTATTAACTATACAGGGGAAAAGGTCTTCTAGACAACACTATACTAGGTACATTCTGGACTGTGCGCAAGAATCCCCTTCCACAGAAATGCTGGCTGGAAGCGACCCCAAGATGACATTCAAGTTGCTCCCCAGAGAGTTATAGAGCTTTTGCTATAGTATATGAACAGGATGCCAGACCAAGGAAAGGGTGTGTCCTATCAGTGACAGCCCAGCAGGCCGGGTTATTGGCATGGATCGTTTTACCATAGCAGTCACGGACAATAGAAACAGGATAAGAAACACCTTTCTTACCCAGAGGTCGACACAGAGGGTGTTGCTGAACTCAACTATCTTAAAGGAAGAGAGTTAAAGAGAAAAGGGATTTCATGGAAACCAACAATGATGCCTTTTAAAGAGAAAACTAAGTAATCTTGTTTGACTTTTTTTTTAATTAAAAAGTTGTCCTCCTAGAAATGCACAGCCAAACTGTCAGTTTCATAGGACAATGCTCGAACAAAAGGCTTCCCTTGTGCACACAAAGAAGGCACACATCAAGTTAGCCCGGGGCCTTCTCTGGGAAGAAATTACAAAGCAAAGGAATGAGTATATATCAGAAAAGGAAAAGAGCTCAAAACAGAATCTGATAAACAATTTTAAGATGTAAAATAAGAAAGGAAATCTGTTGCTATCCAGGGAACCCTCTCAAATGTGGCAGCATATCTCAGTCACCAGTGGAGCTCATTAAAAATACAGTTAATCAAACTCCACCCTGGACTAATTGTATCAGAATCTGGACTGATTTGGAAATCCCTAATCTTGAACATCACAGAATATTCACCATACTTCTGCCTTGATACTTGCACAACCATAACTGTTTTTGACTTCTACCCTGGAATTTCTTCAGTAATCAGGTGTACTGGGTAATACTAATAGTTAATAGCAGTAGTATAGCTACATCACCTCATTTAATAATCAAAACAATCCTGAAATATAATTATGATTTCATTTTACAGATGATAAAACCAAAAAGAGAAGTACTTTTCTAGCAACTGTGCTGCTAAACGACATACTTAGAATCTGAACACAGATATGACTCCTTAGCTCATGTTCTTTCCACTACACCATACAGAAATTGGTTGAACCAACCACATGAAAGAGCCAGTATTCAATTATTTTACCCACAAAAATTATGATTTTATATCATTTAATATAATAAGTTCAAAGTCATGAAGGAAAGCAAAGTACCATATAAGGCATTACTGTGAAGAAATAAAGCTATATGAACATTATGTTTTGCAAATTAACTTTTTGCTTTAAATACATTTGTATTTTGATAAAACTAGAAATAAAATATCTTATCAGCTATTGATGGGAAAGTCCTTGCTTAGCTGACATCTGTCTGCTTGTGTTACTTAAGGATGAATCAGTAGTCTGCAGCCTGGACCTGGGTGAGAGAAACTGGGCACCCAGAGCACAATATTTAGGGAGGCACTCCCTCTCAGGTGCTCACCCAGCAGTTGTGTGAGCTTGAGAATGACTTCCTTCTTACATTTGCACCCTGGATGACCCCTTTGCTCACCCTAGTCCTGGCTTCACACTTTATTTCCCTTCTTCTTTTTATTCCTATTTTGTTTACGCAAACCATACCACACAGGCAATCAAAACCATAAGATACAGGTCCAAGGTAGAATCTATTTCTTGTGCATAGTGAAAAAGATCACTTACACTGCTCTGGGGAGAAAATGCAAAGATTAAACAGAGTAAAATGGTAAGTACATGGTTAAAAAAGAAAAAAAAAAGCAATTTATTCAAAAAGGTGGCTGAGGTTGAATTGCTGTTCTTATTACCCATCAAGTTATTTAGAGTTGTCCTTTCTCCATGGCATGATGACTTGGGTTATCATCACCATGACTACCCATTATTAATTAACTTTATGAGCTAGGAACACTTTGTGTGTCCAAAGTCACATGTGCACAAAAAAGCATGATTCAATAACCACATAAAAGAAAAATGCAACTCAATGTGTTTTTAGAAAAGGGAGAACAATCATAGACTCCTAGTATAACAGAATGGACGACAGCACAAGGCCTTAGAGGGCACCTGGGACTCAGGAAGGACTACTTTCTATATAGTCCTTCCTAGAAGATAATCTTGCCTTTCTTTGAATACCTTTAGAAAAGAGAACTAATCCTACATGAGACATCCTTCATCAATTCCAAAGAGTATTCCTACTCGAATGTTCATTCTTCTTCTAAGCAAAATCTTTTTATGGGGTTGTCCAAGTCTTGCCCAGTGTCATGTGCCAACAAACTGCTATACCTTTTTGCTTCCAAATTGAGCTCTCAAATATTAAGAGATAGGCTTTTAATATGTGCTATGGTTATACGCACTAAACAATCCAGGTTCCTCCAATGAGCTGGACAAAACCAAGTTCTGTTCCTTTGAATATACCCCATTTTTTTTCAGTGGGCTTTTAAAACATATTAGTTAGGTCACAACATCCATTCTTACAGTCTTACTTAATAACATAGAACCAAAAGTTCTAACCAGGCATGTAGACTGGAAAGAAAGGAATAAAACTACCTTTATTTGCCGTGATATGACCGTCTACATAGAAAATCCTAGAGTTTACAAAACTTTTAAATAACTGAGTTCAGTAAGATCATAGATTACAAATTCAACACAAAAATCAATTCAATTTCTGTATACTAACAGTGAACATACAGGAACTGAAATTAAAAATACAACACCAATTATAATTGCTTCAAAGAAAATGAAATATTCGGGGATACACTTATCAAAACATGCATAGGATCTGTATGCTAAAAATTATAAAATATTGATAAAAGAAATCAAAGAAGACCTAAATAAATGGAGAAATATACCATGTTCATGGATTAGAAGATTCAACATCGTGAAGATGTCAATTCTCCCCAAATAGAGTTATAAGTTTAATGTAATACCTAAAAAAATCCCAACAAGTTGTTTTTGTAGACATAAACAAGCTTACTTTAAGGCACAGGTCATGGAATAGCTAAAACAAGCTTGGTAGAGAAGAATAAAGGGGAGGAATCACTCTACCCAATATTAAATCTTACTATATAGCTATAGTATTAAAGACAGCATGGTATTGGCAAAAGAATAGACTCATAGGTCAGTTGAACACATAATGAACCTAGAAACAGACCCATAGAGATATGTCCAAATTATTTTTTAAGGTGAAAGAAATTCAGTGTAAAAATGATAGCCTTTTCAATAAAAGGTGCTGGAGCAATGGAATGTTCACAGGGAAAAGAAAAAAATGAACCTCTACTTAAATCTCACACCTCACATCTCATATAACTATTAATTAAAATGAATCATATGGGACTTCCCTTGTGGAGCAGTGGTTAATAATCTGCCTGCCAATTCAGGGGACACAGGTTTGAGCCCTGGTCTGGGAAGATCTCACATGCTGCGGAGCAACTAAGCCCATGCACCACAACTACTGAGTTTGTGCTCTAGAGCCCGCGAGTCACAACTGCTGAAGCCTGCGTGCCACAACTACTTGAGGCTGTGCACCTAGAGCTTGTGCTCCGCAACAAGAGAAGCCACCACAATGAGAAGCCTGCGCACCACAACGAAGAGTAGCCCCTGCTCACCACAACTAGAGAAAGCCCACGTGAAGCAATGAAGACCCAATGCAGCCAAAAATAAATAAATAAATAAAATAAATAAATAAAACAAATGAATCATAAATGTAAAATATAAAACAACAAAAATTTTAGGGAAAAAAAAAGAAAAATCTTTGGAATCCAGAGCTAATCAAAGGCTGTTATACTTGACACAAAAGTAAGATCCACAAAAGGAAACTTTAAAAATTGGAGCACATCAAAATTAAAAGTGTTTGCTCTATGAAAGCCCATATTATGAGGATGAAAAGACAAGCTACAGACTGGAAGAAAATATTTGTAAACAACATACCTGATAAAAGACTAGTATTGAGAATATATAAATAACTCTCAATACTGAACAGTAACAAATAAATAAATAAATAAAATACAGTTAGAAACTGTGCAGAAAACATGAACAGACATTTCACTAAGAGGATATACAGATGACAAATAAGAACATGAAAAGATGTTCAACATTATTAGCCATCACAGAAACATAAAGTAAAACCACAATGAGATTTCAGCACACACCTATCAGGATGGTTAAAATTAAAAAGCTGTGATAACTCCAAATGCTGGTGAGGATTCAGAGAAACCGTATCACTCAGACATTACCCATGAGAATTTAAAATGGAACAGTAATTGTGGAAAACAGTTTGACGGTTTCTTACAAAGCTAAACATGAAATTACCACATGACCCAGCAATTGCACACTTAGGCATCTATCCCTGAAGAATGAAAACTTTATTTTCACCAAAAATCCCCACAAAAACAAATATTCATAATAGCTTTATTTATAACGGACAAAAACTAGAACTAGCCCATATATTCTTCAAGTGAATGTTTAAACAATCTGTGGGACATATATACCATGGAATATTATTCATCAACAAAACAAATGAGGGACTTCCCTGGTGGTCAGTGGTAAAGACTCCGTCTTCCAATGCAGGGGACGCAGGTTCGATCCCTGGTTGGGGAACTAAGATCCCACATACCATGGGGCAACTAAGCCCGTGCACCACAACTACTGAGCTCGCGAGCCTCAGCTAGAGAGCCTGCGTGCCACAAACTACAGAGCCCACGCACTCTGAAACCCATGCACCACAGCTATACAGAAGCCCACATGCCACAACCAAAGAGCCCACACTCCACAAGCCCCGCTGCAACAAAAGATCTCACATGCAGCCATGAAGATCCTGCATGCCACAAAGAAGACCCAACACAGACAAATAAAAAAATAAAAAATAAACCAAATGAATGATTGAAAGCAACAAGTTGGATGGCTCTCTATGAAATTAAGCTGAGTGAAAAAAGCCAATCTCAAAAATGAACAGACTGTATGATTCCATTTTATAACATTTTTGAAGTGACAAAATTTTAGAAATGGAGGGTTTGGGGGTAGGGGTGAGGATGCAAAAGGATAGTACAAGGGATCCTTGTGGCGTTGGAATTGTTGGATATCTTGGCTGCGGTGGTGCATACACAAACCCTCATAGATGACAAAAACGTAGAATACTTAATACACAGACAAAGATACACACACACACACGCGTGCACACACAAGCATCCAGGTAAAACTGGGAAAATCTGAATAAGATGTGAATATATCTTGGTTGGATATTATAATTTTGAAAATTGTTATTGGGGGAAACTCCCAATTTTTTTCAAGAACTTTCGTTTGACTCAGTTCTCTTTTAGTCTTCAGATACATCAGAGAGTTTCAACTAGGGACTCATTTTCTACACACTGAAACTTCTGATATGCTACAAGACAGAAAGCAAATGACTTCTCATTTAATATGCTGGCAATAGCAACATAATCAGGTCCCAGCTAGAGCAACAATCAAACAATATCTAGTAAATACCTTATTGTAGGCTATAGGAATTAAGATTGAAAACATGGATAGCCACATCCTCAAACCTACAGGTTTTCCTAAAAATTAATATAGGACGGCCTCCCTGGTGGCACAGTGGTTGAGAGTCCCCCTGCCGATGCAGGGGACACGGGTTCGTACCCCGGTCCAGGTAGATCCCACATGCTGCGCAGCGGCTAGGCCTGTGAGCCATGGCCGCTAAGCCTGCGTGTACGGAGCCTGTGCTCTGCAACGGGAGAGGCCACAACAGTGAGGGGCCCACGTACTGCAAAAAAAAAAAAAAAAAAAAAATTAATATATAAATCTTCAAAACGTAAAATCAGGTTTCTCCAGTGTGAAGAAGCCGTGATTTTTTCACGTGCATAATTCATGTGGCGTGGATGTAATTTTATTGCAAAACTGAGATGCCCTCATGCAAAAGGGCAAGCCACTTCTCATTTGTAAAACGTGAATCTCAAGCCCAAGCTACAGAAATGGCCAGTGGAAAAGTTTGCTCTCATGAAATTAGAAACTTAGGAAAAGGGTCCTGGCTGGTAAGTGGAGAGAAGGAAGCTTCTCCTTTAGTCTTATTTATTTATTTATTTATTTATTTATTTATTTATTTATTTATTTAATGCAGTACGTGGGCCTCTCCAGCACTTATTGTTTGTAGATTTTTTGATGATGGCCATTCTGACCAGTCTCACTGCAGTTTTGATTTGCATTTCTCTAATGATTAGTGATGTTGAGGATCCTTTCATGTGTTTGTTGGCAATCTGTATAGCTTCTTTGGAGAAATATCTATTTAGGTCTTCTGCCCATTTTTGGATTGTTTTTTGTTTTTGTTTTTTTATTTGAGCTGCATGAGCTGCTTGTAAATCTTGGAGACTAACCCTTTGTCAATTGTGTCATTTGCAAATATTTTCTCCCATTCTGAGGGTTGTCTTTTGGTCTTGTTTATGGTTTCCTTTGCTGTGCAAAAGCTTTTAAGTTTCATTAGGTCCCATTTGTTTATTTTTGTTTTTATTTCCATTTCTCTAGGAGGTGGGTCAAAAAGGATCCTGCTGTGATTTATGTCATAGAGTGTTCTGCCTATGTTTTTCTCTAACAGTTTGATAGTGTCTGGCCTTACATGTAGCTCTTTAATCCGTTTTGAGTTTATTTTTGTGTATGGTGTTACGGAGTGTTCTAATTTCATACTTTTACATGTAGCTGTCCAGTTTGCCCAGCACCACTTATTGAAGAGGCTGTCTTTTCTCCACTGTATATTCTTGCCTCATTTATCAAAGATAAGGTGACCATATGCGCATGGGTTTATCTCTGGGCTTTCTATCCTGTTCCATTGATTTGTATTTCTGTTTTTGTGCCAGTACCATAGTGCCTTGATTACTGTAGCTTTGTAGTATAGTCTGAGGTCAGGGAGCCTGATTCCTCCAGCTCCATTTTTCATTCTCAAGATTGCTTTGGCTATTCAGGGTCTTTTGTGTGGTCTTTCCATACAAATTGTGAAATTTTTTGTTCTAGTTCTGTGAAAAATGCCAGTGGTAGTTTGATAGGGATTGCATTGAATCTGTAGATTACTTTGGGTAGTAGAGTCATTTTCACAATGTTCATTCTTCCAATCCAAGAACATGGTATATCTCTCCATCTATTTGTATCACCCTTAATTTCTTTCATCAGTGTCTTATAATTTTCTGCATACAGGTCTTTTGTCTCCTTAGGTAGGTTTATTCCTAGATATTTTATTCTTTTTGTTGCAATGGTAAATGGGAGTGTTTTCTTAATTTCACTTTCAGATTTTTCATCATTAGTGTATAGGAATGCCAGAGAGTTCTGTGCATTAATTTTGTATCCTGCTACCTTACCAAATTCATTGATTAGCTCTGGTAGTTTTCTCGTAGCATCTTTAGGATTCTCTATGTAGAGTATCATGTCATCTGCAAACAGTGACAGCTTTACTTCTTCCTTTCTGATTTGGATTCCTTTTATTTCTTTTTGTTCTCTGATTACTGTGGCTAAAACTTCCAAAACTATGTTGAATAACAGTGGTGAGAGTGGGCAACCCTGTCTTCCTCCTGATCTTAGTGGAAATGCTTTCAGTTTTTCACCACTGACGATGATGTTGGCTGTGGGTTTGTAATATATGGCCTTTTTTATGTTGAGCAAAGTTCCTGCTATGCCTACTTTCTGCAGGGTTTTTTTTTATCATAAACGGTGTTGAGTTTTGTTGAAAGCTTTCTCTGCATCTATTGACATGATCATATGGTTTTTCTCCTTCAATTTGTTAATATGGTGTATGAAGTTGATTGATTTGCGTATATTGAAGAATCCTTGCATCACTGGAATAAACCCCACTTGATCATGGTGTATGATCCTTTTAATGTGCTGTTGGATTCTGTTTGCTAGTATTTTGTTGAGAATTTTTGCATCTGCATTCATCTGTGATATTGGCCTGTAGTTTTCTTTCTTTGTGACATCTTTGTCTGATTTTCATATCAGGGTGATGGTGGCCTCATAGAATGAGTTTGAAAGTGTTGCTCCCTCTGCTATATTTTGGAAGAGTTTGAGAAGGATAGGCGTTAGCTCTTCTCTGTTTGATAGAATTCGCCTGTGAAGCCATCTGGTCCTGGGCTTTTGTTTGTTGGAAGGTTTTTAATCACAGTTTCCATTTCAGTGCTTGTGATTGGACTGTTCACATTTTCTATTGCTTCCTGGTTCAGTCTCGGCAGGTTGTGCCTTTCTAAGAATTTGTCCATTTCTTCCAGGTTGTCCATTTTATTGGCATAGACTTGCTTGTAGTAATCTCTCATGATCCTTTGTATTTCTGCAGTGTCAGTTGTTACTTCTTTTTCATTTCTAATTCTATTGATTTGAGTCTTCTCCCTTTTTTTGTGATGAGTCTGGCTAATGGTTTATCAATTTTGTTTATCTTTTCAAAGAACCAGCCTTTTGTTTTATTGATCTTTGCTATTGTTTCCTTCATTTCTTTTTCATTTATTTCTGATCTGATCTTTATGATTTCATTCCTTCTGCTAAATTTGGGTATTTTTTTGTTCTTGTTTCTCTAATTGCTTTAGGTACAATGTTCAGTTGTTTATTTGAGATGTTTCCTGTTTCTTAACGTAGGATTGTATTGCTAAAAATTTGCCTCTTAGAACTGCTTTTGCTGCATCCCATAGGTTTTGGGTCATCATGTTTCCATTGTCATTTGTTTCTAGGTACTTTCTGATTTCCTCTTTGATTTCTTCAGTGATCACTTGGTTATTAAGTAGTGTATTGTTTAGCCTCCATGTGTTTGTATTTTTTACAGATCTTTTTCTGTAATTGATATCTAGTCTCATAGCGTTGTGGTCACAAAAGATACTTGATACGATTACAATTTTCTTAAATTTACCAAGGCTTGATTTGTGACCCAAGATATGATCTATCCTAGAGAATGTTCCATGAGCACTTGAGAAAAATGTGTATTCTGTTGCTTTTGGATGGAATGTCCTCTAAATATCAATTAAGTCCATCTTGTTTAATGTATCATTTAAAGCTTGTGTTTATTTATTTTCATTTTGGATGGTCTGTCCATTGATGAAAGTGGGGTATTAAAGTCCCCTACTATGATTGTGTTACTGTCTTTCTCCCCTTTTATGGCTGTTAGTATTTGCCTTATGTATTGAGGTGCTCCTGTGTTGGGCGCATAAATATTTACAATTGTTATATCTTCTTCTTGGATGGATACCTTGATCATTATGTAGTGTCCTTCTTTGTGTCTTCTAATAGTCTTTATTTTAAAGTCTATTTTGTCTGATATGAGAATTGCTACTCCAGCTTTCTTTTGGTTTCCATTTGCATGGAATATCTTTTTCCATCCCCTCACTTTCAGTCTGTATGTGTCCCTAGGTCTGAAGTGGGTCTCTCGTAGACAGCATATATATGGTTCTTGTTTTTGTATCCATTCAGCCAGTCCGTGTCTTTTGGTGGGAGTATTTAATCCATTTATATTTTAGGTAATTATCAATATGTATGTTCCTGTTCCCATTTTATTTATTGTTTTGGGTTTGTTATTGTAGGTCTTTTCCTTCTCTTGTGTTTCCCACTTAGAGAAGTTCCTTTAGCATTTGTTGTAAAGCTGGTTTGGTGGTGTTATAGTCTCTCAGCTTTTGCTTGTCTGTAAAGGTTTTAATTTCTCCATGAAATCTGAATGAGATCCTTGCTGGGTAGAGTAATCTTGGTTGCAGGTTTTTCTCCTTCATCACTTTAAATATGTCCTGCCACTCCCTTCTGGCTTGCAGAGTTTCTGCTGAAAGATGAGCTCTAAACCTTATGGGGATTCCCTCGTGTGTTATTTGTTGTTTTTCCCTTGTTGCTTTTGATATTTTTTCTTTTTATTTAATTTTTTTTTTTTTTTTTTTTGCATTAAGTGGGCCTCTCACTGTTGTGGCCTCTACCGTTGTGGAGCACAGGCTCCAGACGTGCAGGCCCAGCGGCCATGGCTCATGGGCCCAGCTGCTCCGAGGCATGCAGGATTCTCCTGGACCGGGGCACGAACCTGTGTCCCCTTTATCAGCAGGTGGACTCTCAACCACTGCACCACCAGGGAACCCCCTTTGTATTTAATTTTTGATAGTTTGATTAATATGTGTCTTGGCATATTTCTCCTTGGATTTATCCTGTATGGGACTCTCTGTGCTTCCTGGACTTGATTAACTATTTCCTTTCCCATATTAGGGAAGTTTTCAAGTATAATCTCTTCAAATTTTTTCTCAGTCCCTTTCTTTTTCTCTCCTTCTTCTGGGACCCCTATAATTCGAATGTTGGTGTATTAAATGTTGTCCTAGAGGTCTCTGAGTCTGTCCTCAGTTCTTTTCATTCTTTTTTCTTTATTCTGCCCTGTGGTAGTTATTTCCGTTATTTTATCTTCCAGGTCACTTATCCGTTCTTCTGCCTCAGTTTGTCTCCTGTTGATACATTCTAGAGAATTTTTAATTTCATTTATTGTTCTGTTCACCACTGTTTGTTTGCTCTTTAGTTCTTCTAGGTCCTTGTTAAACTTTCTTTTTTATTTTCTCCATTCTATTTTCAAGATTTTGGATCATCTTTACTATCATTACTCTGAAGTCTTTTTCATGTAGACTGCCTATTTCCTCTTCATTTGCTTGCTCTGGTCGGATTTTACCTTGCTCCTTCATCTGCTGTGTGTTTCTTTGTCTTCTCATTTTGCTTATCTTACTGTGTTTGGGGTGTCCTTTTTGCAGGCTGCAGGTTTGTAATTCCCATTGTTTTTGGTGTCTGTCCCCAGTGGCCAAGGTTCGTTCAGTGGTTTGTGTAGGTTTCCTGGTGGAGGGGACTAGTGCCTGTGTTCTGGTGGATGAGGCTGGATCTTGTCTTTCTGGTGGGTAGGACGATGTTCGGTAGTGTGTTTTGTGGTGTCTGTGACCTTATTATGATTTAGGCAGCCTCTCTGCTAATGAGTGGGGTTGTGTTCCTGTCTTGCTAGTTGTTTGGCATGGACCAGCACTGGACCTTGCTGGTCATTGAGTGGAGCTGGGTCTTGGTGTTGAGATGGAGATCTTTGGGAGAACTTTCGCCATTTGATATTACATTGAGCCGGGAGGTCTCTGGTGGACCAATATTCTGAACTCAGCTTTCCCACCTCAGAGGCTTAGGCCTGACACCTGGCTGGAGAACCAAGACCCTGTCAGCTACATGGAGACAGAGTTCAAAGTTATGGCAGCTTGATGCTGAGATGCTGAGTATGATTCCCAGAGAGATGGCTTGGTGGTGCCACTCTCACTGCTTGGGGTGAAACTCTGCCTCTTCAACTGCTCCCTTATGTAACGGGCATAAGGAGATATCGAAGGGCGGCGGCTGAGCCGTGTTAGAGCGGCACAGTGGGAAGCACACGAGTGAACCATTTGTTTTTAATGAACTCTTTTTGAATAATGTAAAACCCCGTGTTGTGGGGAGACAGTTTCTGTGCACTCATCCTGTCTCATTTTGATAACTATATTTGTTAAATGTATAACCTTGAACAGATCATACAATCGATCTACTCTCCTTGTTCCATATATAAATTGGACATAATAACATTTCCACTGGTGGCAACTAGCTCAAAGGAGTTCAATTCTTCTAACAAACATAAATTTTCAGTACATCTCTTTGCAGCAAGGAGAAGGCAGGTGCTAATTTTCATGAGGCTGCATAAGGAGATTGTGATACATGAATTCCTTCTGAAGTAAAAAAAGTAGCCTAGAGAAACTAAGAACCACTTCACAGGCATAAAGCCCATGTCCACATGGTGTACATAATGAGGCATAGCATTCCCTGCAAGCTAAAGCACACCACTAAGAGCAACACAAATAAAGCAGAGAGGCAGGGCAGAGTCACCGAAAAAAAAGTGATAACCTTCCTGTAATCAAAGGGCAGCTCTGTATGGTGGGGAGGAAACTCCGTGTTTTTTAACATCAGTGTTAAAGGTCAAATCAATCTGCTTCTGGGGGAAATGGTAATTTTCCCTCCCACAGCTGGAATTTCATTTCCATCTTCCCTTAATGAAGTCTACAACCTAAAATGCCACACCGGTGAAAAGAGAGTTGCAATATTGTCATATCATTTGCAACATCCATCACATTTCATCAGTGTAGAAGTATACAAAATGTACAAACCCAAGCAACAGGACTGCCAGAGAACTTCCTGTTTCATTGTGCTGCCACCCCACTTTGCTCTTTGTCTGCCCAATCCCAGTGTACTACTTTTTGCCAGTGCTTTATTTGGGTATCATGTACTCTTTGTTGAGCAGCTAATAAGTCTTTAGAATGTGCTCCCCTGGCAGAGAAGAGATGAGTAAAACATAATCCCTGACCTCAAGGTGGTGAATGATTAAAAAAATCTGAGTGGCTATCTACAACACAACCTTTGAAAGCAGTTAAGAATGAGCATTAAAGTGAAAAGTAGCTACAAAGGGGTCAGGTGGCCACCATGCTACCTTTGGGATAAGTTATAAGAAAAAGAAATGATTAAGACAAGAAAAACTGTCAGCAGGGAAAAGAATTGGGCAGACAGGCAGAATGAAGCAGAAATACCAGGAGAGGATGCATCAAGGGAGGAACAGAATGTTGGAGGGAAGAGGAGAGAGAGACAGAAAAACAGAGAGAGACTGACAGAGAAAGACAGAGAGAAAGAGAAAGAGAGACACACATGCAGACAGAAAGAGATAGGAGGAAAAGAGAAAAGTGTAAAGTTGGAGAGGAGGAGGCATGCATAATGCAGTATAATAAACAGTCTGTCAGAAGGCAAGCATCTGAAGGGTAGAGACCATCTTTGAAGCCACCTACAATACTTAAAATAGTGTGCTATGTATTGAACCCATAGTAGGCACTAAATTTACATTTGCTAAAATAAAAAAAAAATCTGCCACATTAGGAGATCTTTTGGCTCTTTTGCTAAAATCATCAGAAGGATACATTTTGATTTCTTACAAAATTACCCTTGTCTGCCTTTTTCCTTCAGGCTCTATCACCATTGAGCAAATGGGATTCATTTTCTTTGAGAAGTGCAGCGAGCTGTAAACATACATATCATAAAAGTTAAAATAATATAGACTTCAAAATAATAGATATTAGATATTACAGTTAAATTTTTAAGAAAATACAATATAGTAACTGTATGTGAGACAACCAGAAGCCAAATGAACTTAGACAAAAAATGATGTACAGTGGGGTAAATTATTGGGACAGTAATTCTTATGTGTGAGTGTGTGTTTGATTTTGTAATTCTCACCTCTCTGTTTCAAGCAGATGGATGTTAGTATCCTATTACTTTAGGACTAGTGACAGTGTAAGGAGATTGCTACCACCACCTCAATGTCTTCCTGAGGAAGATGAGCAATAATGCAATGTCTCTGAGGAGTAAGGCAAGCTCTTGGTGAAGAAAAGGACACAGCAGAGGCAGAAGAGCTTCTTCCAGACCAGAGAAGAGGGGGGCCCTGCAAGAAACAGGAGTGCTTGCACTTCTCCTTGGCAGAGCTAAGGCAGGTTGAAAATCTTGGGGGCATGGGGGGGTTCTGGTTGTATGATACATTCCCACCAGGTAAACTATATGAGCACAGCTTCCAGCTGTGACAAAGATCCTTCTGCCCAAGTGTGGCTCAAAAACCACAGGAACATTTTCCTTCAGGAACCATGAAGTCTTTGAAAATGAAATCATATGTGGACCAAAAACCAGAGTTATCTCCCTAAAAGTTATACTTTGAATAAGACCCCTAGAATCATTTCAGGCCCTGAAGGGAAGAATCCCAATTAATGACAGAAAATCAACTTCTCATTAGCCTTAGGAAATGGAGGGATTTGGTGTCAGATTTGATTTGATATTAGAAAAATAAAGACAACCTGCTTATGAATCTTTAATAGCTGTTCATGTGATTCTTCAACCTGCTAACATTTAAGAAACATTGCTTTAGGGAGAATATTTTCTCTAAGCTACAAACAAGAAGCAAACACCAAAACTGGCAATCTCTTATAGGCAAATTTCTAAAGAAAAGAATTAAAAACAAGGAGTTCTTTTGCTTACTCTATATATGCAATGGGAGGAAGGTTGCGCCAGATTGTTATTATACATATATGATCGAGAGTAAGGGAATCTCATAATTGCATAAAGGTTTGGGGGTAAGGTTGGAACTCTGAGGCTGAGCTGTATGCAGTGTTTAGATGCAGGCATAAGCTTGCCAGACAGTGTGATGGGCTCTGGCCTGACAGGTGTGTACTTACATGAGTATTCAAAGACTTAGGTGGAGACTTATTCTCAAGGAAGGAAGGAGTAGGCAGAATGCTTAGACTAATAACAAAGCATTGTTGTAAAAGGGAGGAGTGATTCTGAGTATAACTTGGTGTCTGTAATCTGAAGTTGTCTTCCACCTGAATTCCAATGAACTTATTTACATCTTATTCTAAGGAGAAAAGAAGTAGACACTAATAAACCAATTTGTTTTCATTTCTTTAAAGGTATTATGACACAGGGAATCTTTACTTGGGAAACAAGGTGGCAGAGAGAACCTTGCCCTCCTGCTAAAACAACTGGAAAACTGTGTAAAATATAAAACTACAAAATAGAAAACAACTCTTTTCAAACACTGTGCAGTAGGCTACACTTTGACTCTTGAGAAGAGGTAAACAAATGATGGATGCCTTAGGACAGACTAGCACAGGGAAGATAAATCCAAGGAGAACACAGTGATTTTGCTGAGTTGATGTGACGGAGATCAGAGTTGTGGGGACGGGGTGGTTGGATTTTGCAGGGCAGAGTACCAGAGGAGAGGTAATTATTCTGAGATCTCTAGAAATTGCACAAGGTTTCCCTGAGGCTTTGACTGAATATTAGCTAAGTCTAAAAATATGGGTCTTCATAGGACTGGGCTAAGAACAACCTCTAGAAAAAGAGCTACTAAGAGCTGTAATGTGAACAAGTCCCAGATACCACACAGCCTTGGGACACATTTGATTTCTGACCAACCAGAGGGGACACTCCTCAATGGAGCATTCAGTGGAGATCCCAGGAGGCTCCTGCTTTAGTAGCAGAGTTAAACAAATAAAAGACACTCTAAGCCTAAACTAATAGACAAGTTTAAGGTTAAAATAAAGCTTAAAACAATCAAGTTAACTTGTGAGTAATTTTTTTTTTACAAACTGGATTATTCTGTTTCTAGGGTACAATCTACCCCATTTTCCTGCATATCTTTGTTTCTATTGTTTCCTTGGCCTCACCCCCACCCTGTCCTCTGCCTGTTAATCTCCCGTTCATTCTTTTTTTTATTTTTTAAATTTTTTTAAATTTTTAACATCTTTATTGGAGTATAATTGCTTTACAATGGTGTGTTAGTTTCTGATTTATAACAAAGTGAATCAACTATACATATACATATATCCCCATATCTCTTCCCTCTTGCGTCTCCATCCCTCCCACCCTCCCTATCCCACCCCTCTAGGTGGTCACAAAGCACAGAGTTGATCTCTCTGTGCTATGTGGCTGCTTCCCACTAACTATCTATTTTATGTTTGGTAGTGTATATATCTCCATGCCACTCTCTCACTTCGTCCCAGTTTACCCTTCCCCTCCCTGTATCCTCAAATCCATTCTCTAGTAGGGCTGTGTCTTTATTCCCGTCTTGCCCCTAGGTTCTTCATGACCTTTTTTTTTTTTTTTTTTACATTCCATATATATGTGTTAGCATACGGTATTTGTTTTTCTCTTTCTGACTTACTTCACTCTGTATGACAGATTCTAGGTCCATCCACCTCACTACAAATAACTCAATTTCATTTCTTTTTATGGCTGAGTAATATTCCATTGTATATATGTGCCACATCTTCTTTATCCATTCATCTGTTGATGGACACTTAGGTTGCTTCCATGTCCTGGTTATTGTAAATAGAGCTGCAAAGAACATTTTCGTACATGACTCTTTTTGAATGATGGTTTTCTCAGGGTATATGCCCAGAAGTGGGATTGATGGATCATATGGTAGTCCTATTTTTAGTTTTTAAAGGAACCTCCATACTGTTCTTCACAGTGGCTGTATCAATTTACATTCCCATCAACAGTGCAAGAGGGTTCCCTTTTCTCCACACCCTCTCCAGCATTTATTGTTTGTAGAGTTTTTGATGATGGCCATTCTGACCGCTGTGAGATGATACCTCATTGTAGTTTTGATTTGCATTTCTCTAATGCTTAATGATGTTGAGCATTCTTTCATGTATTTGTTGGCAATCTGTATATTTTCTTTGGAGAAATGTCTACTTAGGTCTTCTGCCCATTTTTGGATTGGGTTGTTTGTTTTTTTGTTATTGAGCTACATGAGCTGTTTGTAAATTTTGGAGATTAATCCTTTGTCAGTTGCTTCATTTGCAAATATTTTCTCCCATTCTGAGGGTTGTCTTTTGGTCTTGTTTATGGTTTCCTTTGCTGTGCAAAAGCTTTTAAGTTTCATTAGGTCCCAGTTGTTTTTGTTTTTATTTCCATTTCTCTAGGTGGTGGGTCAAAAAGGATCTTGCTGTGATTTATGTCATAGAGTGTTCTGCCTATGTTTTCCTCTAACAGTTTGATAGTGTCTGGCCTTACACTTAGGTCTTTAATCCATTTTGAGTTTATTTTTGTGTATGGTATTGGGGAGTGTTCTAATTTCATTCTTTTACATGTAGCTGTCCAGTTTTCCCAGCACCACTTATTGAAGAGGCTGTCTTTTCTCCACTGTATATTCTTGCCTCCTTTATCAAAGATAAGGTGACCATATGTGAGTGGGTTTATCTCTGGGCTTTCTATCCTGTTCCATTGACCTATATTTGTTTTTGTGCCACTACCATATGGCCTTGATTACTGTAGCTTTGTAGTATAGTCTGAGGTCAGGGAGCCTGGTTCCTCCAGCTCAGTTTTTCTTTCTTAAGATTGCATTGGCTATTCGGGGTCTTTTGTGTGTCCATACAAATTGTGAAATTTTTTGTTCTAGTTCTGTGTAAAATGCCATTAGTAGTTTGATAGGGATTGCACTGAATCTGTAGACTACTTTGGGTAGTAGAGTCATTTTCACAATGTTGATTCTTCCAATCCAAGAACATGATATATCTCTTCATCTGTTTGTATCATCTTTAATTTCTTTCATCAGAGTCTTATAGTTTTCTGCATACAGGTCTTTTGTCTCCTTAGGTAGGTTTATTCCTAGGTATTTTATTCTTTTTGTTGCAGTGGTAAATGGGAGTGTTTCCTTAATTTCCCTTTTGGATTTTTCATCATTACTGTATAGGAATGCAAGAGATTTCTGTGCATTAATTTTGTATCCTGCTACTTTACCAAATTCATTGATTAGCTCTAGTAGTTTTCTGGTAGCATCTTTAGGATTCTCTATGTAGAGTATCATGTCATCTGTAAACAGTGACAGCTTTACTTCTTCTTTTCAGATTTTGATTCCTTTTATTTCTTTTTTTCTCTGATTGCTTTGGCTAAAACTTCCAAAACTATGTTGAATAATAGTGGTGAGAGTGGGCAACCTTGTCTTGCTCCTGATCTTAGTGGAAATGCTTTCAGTTTTTCACCACTGACGATGATGTTGGCTGTGGGTTTGTCATATATGGCCTTTATTACGTCGAGGAAAGTTCCCTCTATGCTTACTTTCTGGAGGGTTTTTTATCATAAATAGGTGTTGAATTTTGTCAAAAGCTTTCTCTGCATCTATTGAGATGATCATATGGTTTTTCTCCTTCAATTTGTTAATATGGTGTATCACATTGATTGATTTGCATATATTGAAGAACCCTTGCATTCCTGGAATAAACCCCACTTGATCATGGTGTATGATCCTTTTAATGTGCTGTTGGATTCTGTTTGCTAGTATTTTGTTGAAGATTTTTGCATCTATGTTCATCAGTGATATAGGCTTGTAGTTTTCTTTCTTTGTGGCGTCTTTGTCTGATTTTTGTATCAGGATGATGGTGGCCTCGTAGAATGAGTTGGGGAGTATTCCTCCCTCTGCTATATTTTGGAAGAGTTTGAGAAGGACAGGTGCTAGCTCTTCTCTAAATGTTTGATAGAATTCGCCTGTGAAGGCATCTGGTTCTGGGTTTTTGTTTTTTGGAAGATTTTTAATCACAGTTTCAATTTCAGTGCTTGTAATTGGTCTGTTCATATTTTCTATTTCTTCCTGTTTCAGTCTCAGAAGGTTGTATCTTTCTAAGAATTTGCCCATTTCTTCCAGGTTGTCCATTTTATTGGCATATAGTTGCTTGTAGTGACTTGTAATTTTAACTGCCTTCCTAAACAAATGCCAACAATTCTTTAAAAGAAGACAACAGAATTCAGAAACTCAGCAAGTCAAGTGTCATCCTTATCTGGTAGGCATTCAAAAATTACTAGGATGAGAGAAGCAAGAAAATGTATGCATAACCAGGAGAAAATCAGTCAATGGAGACAAAGTCAGAAAAAAAAATAAAGATGTTGGAATTAGTAGGCAAGAACTTTAAAAGAGCTGCTATAAATATGTTTGATGATTTGAAGGAAAATATGAACATAATTAGGAGAGAAATGGAAGTTTCATGAAAAAATAAATATCCAAAGTTAAAAAATACAATATCTGAAATTAAAAATTCACTGAATGGGCTTAAAATAAAATAAGACACAGCAGAAGAAAAGAAAAAAAAAAAAAAATCAGTGAACCTGAAGACCTAGCAAGAAAATACCCAAACTGAATCACAAAAAGAAAAGAGACTGAAGGAATAATGAGAAGAACAGCTCCCCACAGTTTGTGAGATGCAGCTAGGGCAGTGCTTAAAAGAATATTGATAAATTTAAATGCTTGTATAATAAAAAAGAAAAGTTTAAGGGGAAAACTGGGGAAATACTTCCTCTTCAGCCCAGGACTTGGACCTGTTCAGTTTATCGAGGACTCCAGAGACTTTCTCATCTTACCCTGATGTCTTGAAGCCTACAGAATTTCTATGTTAGTGTCCAGAAATGGTGGAAATTCCTGGAGTGGGGCAGGTGAATTTTTCCCTATCAGAAGCAGGGCAGAGAAATCTTCACTAGCTTCATAGGTCAAGAGGGCTCAGCAGAAGATGGCTCAGTAGAAGAAGGACTTGGACAGAGAAGGAAAACACAGAAACCTCATTGTAGCTGATACAACTTATTCATAAGTAAACATAAGAGAAAAAACACCCGAGGTATCTACCAGATATAATTGGGGCTTCAGTGGGGTGGGGTTAGAGATGGGGAATATCTTGCGGGAAGTTTAAGGTCAGTAAAACATATTTGATGGTAAATTCTCCCTAAGTGAGTAAAACACAGCCATGGGTACAGAGAAAGTCCACATAGTGGTCTTTTAAAAGTCGATTTAGTAAGACAGTGTATTAGTTATCTATTGCTGCATAAAAGTTACTCCCAAACTTAGTAAAGCTTGAAATAACATTTATTTTCTCACAGTTTCTGTAGGTCAGGAATCTAGGCACAGTTCAGCTTTTTTTTTTCCTTCAGGGTCTCTCATGGTTACAGTCCAGGTGTAGGCTGTGCTCTAGTATCTAAGTCTCAGCTGGAGAAGAATCCACTCTGAGATCACTCCTATTATTATTGACAGGATTTCATTCATCGTGAGTGTTGGACAGAGGGTCTCAGTTCCTAGAAGGCTTGTGGCTGGAGGCTGCCCATAGCCCCTTGCCATGTGCACCTCTCCAACATGGCAGCTTGCTTCATCAAAGTGCAAATGGAGAAGTCCAAGGGGAGAGAGTGCAGCAAGATGGAGGTCACAGTCTTTTGTAATTTAATCATGAAAGTAGCATCCTGTCAGTTTTGTCAGATTCATTCCATTAGAGGCAAATCACAAGGCCCAGCCCACATCAAAGAAGAGGCTATAAATACCAGGAGGTGGGGATCTTTGGGTGTCTTCCACAGGTAGGAAAGCAAATAGGAGTGGGGGAAGTATTTACCTATGTTGCTGTGGCATGATGTTCCTTTTGGAAAGTGACGTCCTAAATAAAATTCAACATTTGGAGTGGATCAAGTCCCTCAGGTGCTCAGAAAACCGACAGGTTCAGATGCCTGGAGTCACCACACTGAGGCAGGAGATGAGGGAAAATTGTAAGAAGTAGCTAGTAAGGGAAAAGAGGGAATGGTAATGCTAAAGCATATAAGAACTTTTACTTGCTTTTAAAGTGATATTTCCTTTTTATGGCTGAGTAATATTCCACTGTATATATATGCCACATCTTCTTTATCCATTCATCTGTTGATGGACACTTAGGTTGCTTCCATGTCCTGGCTATTGTAAACAGAGATGCAACGAACATTGTGGTACATGACTCTTTTTGAATTATTGTTTTCTAGATAGCTAGTGGGAAGCAGCTGCGTAGCACAGAGAGATCAGCTTGGTGCTTTGTGTCCACCTAGAGGGGTGGGATAGGGAGGAGATATGGGGATATATGTATACATATAGCTGATTCGCTTTGTTATAAAGCAGAAACTAACACACCATTGTAAAGCAATTATACTCCAATAAAGTTGTTAAAATAAATAAATAAACCAGGCCAAAAAAATAAATAAAATAAAATGATATTTCCCTTACAATAACAATTTAGTAGACAACATTTTAAATGATATTTTAATATAAGATGTTTTGTGTGAGTATGTGAGTGGATTTTTCTAATCCCCAAGTCATCACTGAGTTCCTGAAGAGAGACGTTTAAGAAGTCCAGTAAGTATGATTTGTTGCAGTGTTATTTAAACTTCAACCATTGAAGCACCTCCTTTGTGACTTTCTCCAGAGCTGTATTATTATGAATATATTTTTTAAGTTTCATATGCATTTTTACTCTAATAAAAATATTTAAGACTATTTTCATAATCACTGCTATACCGAGAAATCCATTATTACTAGTCATAAATATTTTTCTTGTATATATTAAAATTAATGTAAGTCTAGTAAGTATTGTAAATGTTTTTCTATGTACTATTTATAATCAATTCATCTCCAGCAAAGGCAGACTGTATTTAGAAAAAGGCATGTCATGGAAGGAACATGTGCTTTGGGTTTGAATAGTCACTTTGCCATCTTCTATTTATTAAAATATAGGTAAGTAAGTACTGGGCTTATTTGAACCTTATACTCCCTTTCTATGAAGCTAGGATGATAGTATTTACTTTGAGTACTGTTGTTTGGTTTTAATGAGATAATAGTTGTGAAAAGGATCACATTTAGTATCCAATAACAACTGTAAAAATAGTAAGATTGGCAATAACTGATATTTATTGTACAATTACTACAGCCAGGCACTGTACTAAAGCACGTGAATATGTTTTCAATAAAAGTTAATGTTTTGTCAAAAGCTATCATATCAAGTAATTCAACAGTCCCATCAAGTATTGATTATCACAGCTCCCAAGTTTTTAAAGGAATGAAAAATGTTTGAGGGTGTGCTGTTAGATTAGAACATTTACAGTGAATCCAATATTAGAGCTGGAAAAAAGTAATATGATAAAATGGAATTAGGTTTATATTATAGATAAAATTTATGACATTTAAATGTCTCCCTTTGAAATGTGTTATAATATATAGATTATATCTAATTAGCCCTCAGTTTCTAAATGGGCACATAAAGCTCTTGCAGTTGATTATGCTGCATTTAAAGGGCAAACACATTCACGTATGTGGGGTTTCCTATAGCTTTCAGGTACAAGAACAGAAAGTATGTCAAAAGTGTGCCTTGTGGGTGGTAATGTTTAGAAACCAGAGACAACTAGGCAAATAAGACATGTTCTTTATGTGTCTTGATTCCACTATCCCAAATTTGCAATACTCTTGTCAAAATGTTTCTAAAATATCTATTCCAGTATTGAGTTCTATCTTCCAATGAACTCTGATCTTACTTGGGTCTCACTTCCTCTACCTAGCGTTTTCTGTCTACTCAAATTTTCTCACTTAAGGTGTTTACATGGAGCAGATTTTCCTGAAGGGTTGAGGTGACAGGTGTTTGCTTCAATCTGCTGCTTAGCTGCCTGAAAACTCCTTGCTTCACTAGTTTCTGGGGCTCCTTCCTTTAGCCTCCCAGAGAGAACACTCCCTTGTACATTATTATGCAGAGTAACAGCTCTCCACCACCTACCCAGCTCAGAGGCTGCCATTGCAGGGGACAGCGCCAAGCTACAGATTCTTCCAGGGCCTCCCAAAGTACACAAATGAACTGGAAGAAGCTTTGAATTTCTTTACTTTCTATCATCTCAACCAATCTCCATGAGAGGAAAGAAACAGTACATAGAGATGATTTTATCCAATTTCGTTTAGAAAGCAGAACCATCTATTGTCATTTTGGGTGTTAAGTAATAACTTTTCCTCTCTTTGTTGTAGTTGGATAATTCCAGGTACAAACAAGGAGTGCTCAATGTTCCTACTCTCATTTCAACTGTTTCTGCTTCCAAGGAAGGAGTTCCTGACTCTACCTTCCAGCATGCTTCACAGTAGTTATGCACATATAGAAACAGAATGAACTAGACCTCTGGGAAAATCAAATCCAGTTTGATTTAAACAGCTATTCAAGGAGATGAATAGTCAACAGCTGAAATCAACATATCACACAACTCCATATTCTCAGTGTATCATTTAAGTATCTAGGATGAAAGGTTAAAAGTAACAACTTGAATATGTCTTAGCAAAGATAGTTATTAGTACTCTGAGACCAAAAACTGTCCCCAAGAATTTTAATTGGTGAAGATGCTAGTAGCATTTGAAAGATTCTAACCCTAACTGTATCTGGTCCTCTCCTTACCTGGTACATTACTTCCTCTCAGCCACATTCATCACTAATTTATACTCTAACATTTCAACACATGGGAGAAAAAAGGAGGCTACAGGCTTCTAGAATCCTGAGCAAGCTTTTTCTCCTTGACAATAGCTATGATCCACACTTCAATCTCTACTGCAGCTGTCACTAGAAAGCCAAACTTTCAGCAGAAAAGCCACAAATACCAGACTAATGATTGTAGCAAAATGCTCACTTTCTCTAAAAATATCAGAGGATTGAAGGGTGACCCCATATGGGCTGGGATGGATGTGATAAAATGCAAACGCACAGCTTCCAGTGGAAGAGAGAATGATACAGTACTAGGTCAGAAGTGTGGCATGAATGGGGACATTTTTTAATAATAATGTAACTGCGGGAGGACTGTTTACAGATGGGAGGGGCAGCCGGTAGAGAGAGGTTGGTAGGAGCTGGGAGTGAAAACTGAGCAAGCATATGGAGTTGTAAGGAAACAAATGCTCCAAGGAGGCAGAAGATGTGGAGGCAGAATCTCAATAATGATGCATTGGGCCTGAAAAGAGGGAGGCAAGCTCAGGAACTAACCTTGGATAAAGTTGGGATGCTGAAGGCTCTGGCAAGAGTAGTTTCCACTAGAAGGCCAGAGAGGAAAGAGCCTTGCCAGTCCAACAAAGAGAGACAAGGTTTTCCTAGGTTTGGGACTAAAGTAAGGAAATACAGAAATGGGAGAGGGTAGAGCAGTATCTCTTTTAGATTTTGAGGAAAGTCATTCAGGCATCCAGGAACATCAGAATCTTCTTGTACTCAAAACATCTTTAGAGATAAAACAAACAGAGCAAAATATTAGCACTAGGTGAATCTGGGTAAAGGGTGTTCTTTGGTGGCCCTTTGGTGTTCTTTGACTCTTCTTATGTTTGCATGAAGGCACCTGATTGATGTGGAGTCACTCTTCAGTTTTGCTCAACACTGGGACTTCGTCTGTAACAAATGTTAGCTTTCTTCCTCCAATGTCTCAGTTCAAGGAGCAAGCAAAGGCTGATGGGACAGGTGAGTTTCTCACGTAAGACAAGCTACTCCAATAGGCACTCCCTGCTCTCAACGTCTTCTCTGCCAATTTAATTGACATCACATTCTTATCTTCCCCCTTGGTCCTAAGATTCTCCCGAACCCCCAAGCTTAGTGTAGTTAGATGATGTGATGTAATACACAGCAAACTCTTACTACAATGTGACTGACTACTGAATTACACATGATGATTGAATTGGTTCAGTGAGTTTACTAGCAACAAATCATGAAATTTATAAGCCACTTTGCTCAAGTACTGTTTCATTTCCCTAGATTCTGTATTTATGCTGAATCTGCAGCAATCCTCTAGCTAGGCTCTGCCAAGCCCTAAACAAGTGGGTTTATGGTAACAGCTCCAATTATTCTTTGTCAGCCCCTCTTCTGTCCTCATTTTCAGCTTTCAATGTACAATACCCATTACCACCTTAACTTCAAGTCTATTAATATTTAGTGCATAGGATTTAATGTTGAGATGTCTTCCCACATCTTAACACTGTATTTTCTTACCACACCACTCCCATTTCAAAATACGCTATTGGTTTTTAATACATACACAATTATTAACACCTAAGTAAGGTCCTGTTTAAATCCAGGCCCCTTTTCTAGAAGAGACTGATTCACATATTATGATTAAGCAGTCTTTATGATTTTAACCAAACCCACTTCATAAACAGTCTAGACTTTGAGGTTTCTACACAATGTAGTAAAACAATCTGTGTATACTGACATGGTGTGTCAGGTGCCGTCTGGCAAAGGGCACTATACATAAGAACAACAGAAATGGCAGGAAAAGGACACAAGTCTCGGTCACACTGTCTCTGTAGTAGCAACCCTGGGTCCCTTTGAAGTTGACTACTTCAGCAGAACACTACTGGAAGTCTTCTTTTGGGAACTTCCCAGGGATTCCCAGTTCAATACATATGCCTGTACACAGCCCCTACATCACAGGAGAGCAATGTAACAGAGGCACACTTGCTCACAACCACATCAGACTCCAATTCCTCTTTGATTGCAAACTTCTAGGCAACGAGAAGTCTCCAACAAAGCCTAACTTCCACCTCAGAAGCAACATCTTTCATTACACTCCAGGGTGAATAAGCCTTTCAGCTGCCTCCTTGTTGTCTGGCTTAGATTTTAACCTTCCTTTCAATCATATGTGTTTCTCTCACTCTAAAATAGAAGAGAGTAGATGGAGGACACTAGGTTTTTATGGCTCTTAAAGATGATCTACAGAGAGACCCTGGGGCGCTAGCCCCTCACGATTTTATTTCAGACCACGTCACCAGAAAGGCAAGTAGGAAGGGATGCTATTGTTAGCACTTCAAATCAACATGCAGCATCACCTTTTGTTTTGACCTGTTCAACCTTTTCTTTCAAGAAATTATCCTTTGATTCTCAAACTCCCTTGCCCGTGTCTGAGAAAAAAGAGAGATTCCCCCCCCCCTTTCTTTTTAGTGCATAAATTGCTTTAGTCATTTTCAAATTATGAAGTATGGGGGAAATTTTCATGCAGAGAAAATAGTTATGATTTTTTTATGGATAATTCAAATATGGTTGAACTTTAAGATGGAGCATGAAATTGTTATGAGTTTGGGGGGAAAAAACTGAGCAATCAAAAACCAGTCTTCATATATGCACAATAAAGTTGAGTTTTAAATTGTGTAATCCTACCTCTGTATAACAAGGCAGGGATATTATTGTTTGTTTTCATATTGCGCTCTATTTTAAAATGTACATAGTTATGCAAATAAAGTTAGGTAACGCAATCAAGGTACAGCTTTCCTTTTTTTAAATTTACCATCTTAGTTTCTTAAATCTAAAACATAGGAAAATTAAATGCAAAAAAAGTCAAAAGGAAATAATTGAAATGTTGATGTTACCTCTTCAAAAACTTAAACATATTTAAATTTTTCGTTAGGACAAGGTTGATTAACATTACAAGTAATTAATCCCATCAGTAAAAGAAAACATTTCCAAATTGTGTGTCTCTATCTGACTCTCCATCATGTTCCATCCCTTCCCCCATCCCCATATCCCTGGCCTTTGAACAATTACTTTTCTGGCCTGGAATGCCCTTTATTCCTCTTGTCTATCTGGCTAACTCATATTTATCCTTCAAAACTCGGATCTGTTGTCATCTTATCTTATCCCCCTTACCCTTGCTGGCCTGGAAAAGTGGGCTCTATCTTTATATATTCTTATCTTAAATTTTACTGTATTATATATTTTTTTGTTTTTGTCTGACCCTAGATTTGGTTAAAAATGCTTGAAGTTAGGAATTTTGTCTTACACATTTCTCCAATCCCTAGTGCCTGCTATAGTGCACATAAACATTCACAATATATATGTTGGATGATATTTATCTTGACATTTTCCCACTAATTAGTGATTTGATAGATTTGCGAACCTATTTTTGTGAATACGTTAATCTGAAATAACAAAAGCCAGCTAAAATTATTTCTTTTTCAAAAGATCTTTAAAAGGAAGGAAGCTATGGTGAACACTTTAGGCACATTTGCTTATCCTGGTCCTTTTAAGTCCTCTCGGAACAAAACTAGAAGGTATTAGGTGAACTGTATGAAATTGCCATTGGTCAAAAGAGTCAAATATTCATAATTTTATAAGATTCAACCTAAGAGATACTTACTCTGTACAGTGCCTCAGTCATCACCATGAACTTAACCTGGTAAGGATGGGGTTGTGCTTCAATATCCAGGCCCTTCAGCTCACCCCTATTCCTGTTTACTAGAGAGCAGGATTGCTATGCTGTGGATAACTAGTGCCATGTGTTCCTCACTGTTGTGCATCATTTGGGAATAAAGCCTCAGAGGAGTAGGAGTGGGCTAAGTAGGGGTGTACATCAGAGGAAGATGTTATCCAATCCTGGCCTTGTATGCTTACTGTCAGAGTTGACGTCTTCAATCAGTGAGATTCCTCATCAAATATGTTCCGAGATATGCAGACTAGGCTTCAAAACATATAATATGTGGTAGCTTTTATCTCACTGGAGGAGATCCCCACATGGCCATTTGCCCACCCCAAAGCAGATTCCCCATCAGCTTTCCTGACTTCCCTTCTCCAAGACTATTTTGCCTGTGCTGCGTTGGCAGAGCCAGAGCCTGTCTGACTTCCATTTGCCTCCCTCATCACTTCTGTTGGCTGGGTCCTATCCTTTCTTGTCTGTTTTAACACCATTTCTTCCAGAAGAGTGAGTTAATCCTTCCGGCTTCAGGATACTAATTACAGATGCGTGAATATGGGCTGAATGGTAATATAGCTAGGTGGATTCAAATTCATAGTTGTTTAGAACTATAAACAAAAACCTCTTTAAAACACTTAAGTTATAGTACCACTAACTCTCTACCAGTAGTGGTGTGACTTATGTTTTCTTAGCATCAAAATTTTTTATCCATAATATGAGAGAAGAAAACCAAAATGGTTGCCCTTCCTACCACCCAGGATAATAGTATTAAATGAAATCATGTATATGAATATGCTTTGTGAATGCTTTAGCATCATGCAAATATAAAATATTAGTATTATGTCCATTATTATGGGGATATGTTCTACCCAACATTTTTATCAATAACTTGAACAAAGACATAAAAGCACAATTATAAGCTTTGCAGATGACAGACATATGGGAGGAATAGCTAATAAAAAGAAGGGAAGAGAGAATCAAAGTTCAAAGAAATCATAACAGATTGGAGTGATGACTAAAACTACTAAAATGATATTTAATATGAACAGATGTAACATACACTTCGGTTATAAAAAATCATGTCAGGAGAGACCTGTTAAGACATCAGTTTATATGAACCACAGTTATGTGGCTCAGAGTTGAAGGTAATTTTTAGGTTTATTTACAGGGATACAGTGTCCAGAACAAGAGATAATATGCTATATGTGTTAGATCATTGCTTATATATGAAGTATTTAATATTAAAATATGAAGAACTGAGCCCCATGTTAGGAAGCTGAAATACGATCTGGGGAAAGCAACCAGAATTTAGAGTCTTAAAACTATATCATATGAGAAGCAATTGACAGAGTTAGAGTTGTTTTGCTTGGAAAGTGATGATAAGGTTGTGTACAAATGTTTCAAGGGCTTTTACATAGCAAGGGTCTAAGAATGTCTACTACACAGAGAACTGGGAGATCTAAAAGAGAAAACATGGCACATGCTAGATTCTCAGTAAGTGACAGTTGAATCTAAATCCATTCTGCGTAGCTCTATTGGGAAGAATATGAACCTATGGCTAGGTGGGTCAGTAAAGTTAAAATAAAAGGAATGAGTTTCCTGTGGTTGGAAGTAATCAAGGAAACTAACATTTATTGTTACTTAGAATGTTTCTGGAATTTGCTAGAAGTTTTGTATGTATCAGTGTTGTCTTAGGCAGGTATATAATTAGAATCACATTGTTATAATTATACACCTGCATTCCATCCATACCCATCCCACAGCTAAGAAGAGTTAATATAGAAAAAGCCAGTACATTTTCCAAAAAAAATGAAAGGGAGTTAATGTTGTTACCTTTTAACAGTGGAAAATCATAGATACAGAGAGATTATGTAAACTAAACACTGAATAATACTGTGACAGCCCTTTTCTAAGGTAATAGTTTTCAAACATTAGTGTGTATCAGAATCACTCAGAGGTCTTGCTAAAATACATATGGCTGTAACTTACTCCCAGAGTTTATGAATCAGTAGAACTTGGATGGGGCCCCAAAATGTACATCTAACAAACTCTCAGGTGATAGCGATGAAGAATCACTGCTCAGAGTAAAATTGCCTTGTTCATACTCCTTGCTAAAGAAACAACACAAGCAGGCCATATTTTTTATGCAGTAAATTATCCCACAATCCTCAGCTGATAACTAGAGGTCAGAACCTAATCAACCCATAGGCTGTTCAGTGACCTATAATGTGCCTTGGCATGAAAAGACAAGCAGAAAAAATCAAGTATCATTCCTCAAGAATCTAAACATGTGTGTGTTTAAAAGAGAAGTAATTGATATAAGAAACAGAAATAGAAAAACTAACAAGTACAAAGGAAAAGGTGAACAGGTAAGTGGACAGAAGTGTGGCCAAGATGGTGGAGTAAAAAGAACCTGAGCTTACCTCCTTCCATGGTCACACCAAAATTACAACTATTTACAGAGCAACTATATATGAGAATGAACTCAAGACTAGCAGAAAAGAGATACTTTAAAAGGAGCCTGAGTCAGACCCATTGCTGATCTTGTAGAGCCTCCCAAGGAGGCAGGAGGCAACTGGGACTCCCTTTGGTACATAGGTACTGGTGGCAGCCATTTTGGGGAGCTCATTCTACCACAAGGACACTAATGCTTGTGGCAAGTGCCATTTTGGAATCCTCCCTCTAGCATATTAGTGTCAGGGGCTTATCTACCTACCAGCAGTCTGGAACTAGTCCTGAAACCCCTGCACAGCCAGCCATTCAGGAACCAAGCCCTGCCCCCAGCAGGTTGGCACCAGCCCCAGGCCCTCCCCACACCCACTTGGACCCTGCCATGCCCACCAGTGGGCCAGCAGCCACCAAAGGAGGCAGGGTCTGGCAGTCAACCAGTCCAGGGGTCAGCTCCATCTACTTTCATGCCCACAGTAGTTGGCCCTACCATAATAGAAAGGCCCATGCAGCCTACTTAGGGGGCACGCCTAAAGCATACAGCTCTGGTGACCAGAGAGGAGTGCGCTGCTGGACCCTAAAGGACATCTCCTGTATTAAATCTCTTCTCCAAGAGTGGGAAACATAACTGACTGACCTAATACATAGAAATAAACACAGAGAATTAGGCAAAATGAGGAGATAGAGGAATGTGTTCCAAACAAGGAAGGAACAAGACAAAGCCTCAGAAAATGAACTAAACAAAATGGAGATTAGCCATCTACCTGACAAATAGTTCATGGTAAAGACCATAAAGGTTCTCAACAAACTCAGGAGAAGAA